>NC_133505.1:40680000-41930000 GCF_049354715.1 Callithrix jacchus
AATACTGCTCTGTTGCCCAGGCTGGAGTGCAGTGGCACCATCACGGCTCACTGCAGCCTTGACCTCTTGGGCTCAAGCAATCCTCCCACTTCAGCTTCCTGAGTAGCTGGGACTACAGGCATGTGACACCACACCAGACTAATTTTTTAATTTTTATTTTTATGTAGAGATGGGGTCTTGCTTGTTGACCGGGCTTGTCTCAAACTCCTGGCCTCAAGTAATCCTCCTGCTATTCAGCCTCCTGAGTGGCTGGAATTACAGGCATGAGCCACCATGCCCGTAAAGTCTTTCCAGTGTGACTTTATTTCCCCGGGCCTAACACCTTTATATGAATTAATTAATCGAATCCATATAATAGTCTATGAAGGTCTGTCTCAAGATCAATATGAACTTATAATTAAAAACTAGAAAATTCACAAAGAAATAATCCACAACAAATGAGACGTTGCTTACACTACAAACGACACAGGATTAGACCCATAAGCACTTCAGATAATGAAATTACAAGATTCAGACTGTATGTTAAAAGTCATTGAAGTCATAAAACAAGGAATCAAAAGAGAAATAAATAAATGCTATTGGAAAATTAGGTATCGTTTTCAAAATTATTATTATAAACAGTGAATGGATTAAGCAGATGATTAGAAGAAGCAGAGAGGCTAGAGGCAGTGGCTTAGCCACTCTTTCTCTCTTCAGCAGACAGGAGGCCCTGGGGAGAAGCAGGTCATTCAGACATCTCCACTGGCTTCTGAAGGTCTCAGCAGAAAGGGTAGCTCCTCTCTGCAGCTGGTCATTCTGTTGTCTCTCTGTCTTCTGCCCTCTGCCCTGCTCTGGCTGAGTCTAGGGCTTTTACAGACCCTCAGCCTCCTGAGAAGTTGGGATTACAAGCACCCACCACCATGCCTGGCTAATTTTTGTATTTTTAGTAGAGATGGGGTTTCACCATGTTGGCCAGGCTGGTCTCAAACTCCTGACCTCAGGCGATCCACTCACCTTGGCCTCCCAAAGTGCTGGAATTACAGACATGAGCCACTGTACCCAGCCCATCTGTTGTTTATTGTCCATCACATGGAAGCCCTATGTAGAAAAAAAAAGAATAGAGATAAACCATTCACCAAGGATACCAGCCTGTAATCCCAGTACTTTGAAAGGCCAAGGCAGAAGGATCACTTGAGCCTGGGAGTTTGAGACCAGTCTGGGCAATGTAGCAAGGCTTTGTTTCTACAAAAAATTTAAAAATTAGCTGGATGTGTTGGTGTGTGCCTGTAGTTGCAGCTACTTGGAAGGCTGTGGTGGGAGGGTCACTTGAGCATGGGAGTTCAAGGCTGTGATGAGCCGTGATTGTGCCACTGCACTCCAACCTACGTTACAGAGTGAGACCTTGCCTGCCCCTTAAAAAAGAAAAGAACTCACTGAGGACAGAGATGGATACTAGAAGATAAATCTGACAAAATTATCTAAAATGTAGCATAGAAAGACACAGAGATGAAAAGTGTGTGAAAGAGATGACGAGGCATGTTGGATAGCATAAGATATTCCAATATGTATCTGAAAAAGTTTGAGCAGGAGAGAACAGAAAGAGGTTGAGTGAAGAAAATGCATATTTACAGAATGTTTCAGCTGTTTAGAAGCACCTAATATGTGTCAGGCACTATTCTAGGCTCTTAGAAGAGATAAGGAGATAAGAAGAAGAGATCAGGACTCATCATCTTCCAGAACTGACATTGGACAATAATTCTTAGTTTCAGGAAATGAGTCCCAAGATACACTAGATTCTCACCTGGGCACATAGAGAAACTGAAGGACTCAAAGATGGAGGTTGGGTTAAAAAATGAGAAAGCAAACATGTTTCCTACAAAGCAACAATTCATGGACAGATGGCAAACTTCTCAACAGCTACTATAGAAATTAGAAGACAAGGGAATATGGTCTTCATGGTTCTTAGAGGAAGTATCCGGCCTCAAAGACCATAACTTCCAACTAATCCATCCTTTGACATGGGAGGTGACTTGAACTAATAACCAGTATACAGTCAGCTCTGGCTTAGATTTACCCAAATCCTTACACACCTTTTAGACAACTGGAGAAATGTGAACATAGACTGTATTAGATAGTATAAGGAATTATTGTTATTTTTAGTGATACAACATAGTGGTTAAGTAGATGTCTTTAATTTCATAAGACAAGTACTCAAGACTATTAGGTGAAATGTCATGATGTTGGGCCGGGTGCAGTGGCTCAGACCTGTAATCCCAGCATTCTGGGAGGCCAAGGCGGGCAGATCACAAGATCAGGAGTTTGAGACCAGTCTGGCCAATATGGTTAAACCCCATCTCTAAAGAAATGTCATGATGTTACAGCATATTTGGGGTGTCGACTTTCTTCCTGGAAACCTTTTTGGTTGGTGGCGCCTTTGGATCCTTTGCCTGGGTTCCTGCTACCAGGTACACAGACTAGTGAAGGGTGAAGAAGATCAAGAGGAGCTTTATTTATTTAACAGCTCAGAGGAGACCCACAGTGGGTAGCTCCTCTCTGTAGACACATTGTTCTGTTGAGTGCTCAGCTCTCGGCAAATAAGGCCCTGGAGAGGGTAGCTCCTTTCTGCCCATGGTCATCTGCTGCCCTCAGCAGAGAGGAGGCCTTGGAGAGAGTGGCTCCTCTCCACAGGCAGGTCATTCAGATGTCTCCACAGGCCTCTGAAGGTCTCAGCAGAGAGGGTAGCTTCTCTCTGCAGCTGGTCATTCTGTTGTCTCTGTCCTCCGCCCTGCTCTGGCTGAGTCTAGGGCTTGTATGGCCCCTCAGCCTCCTGAGTAGCCAGGACTACAGGCACTCGCCACCATGCCTGGCTAGTTTTTGTATTTTTAGTGGAGATGGGTTTCACCATGTTGGCCAGGCTAGTCTCAAACTTCTGACCTCAGGTGATTCACCCACCTTGGCTTCCCAAAGTGTTGAGACTACAGGCATGAGCCACAATGCCTGGCCCATCTCTTGTTTATTGTCCATCACGTGGAAGTCCTAGCTAGGAAAAAGAAAATAGAAATAAACCATTCACCAAGGATACAATCTTAGCATAGAACTTAGTACATATCTCTCAGTAATTTCTAGATCGACCAAACAAATTTAGTAAGAAATATTGGCATGCCATAAATTAGCAATCTAACATACATTAATTAGATAATTCATATTACTGTCAAGTACATGTAAGACATTTATAGAAACAGCAAAAACTGATTACATACACAGGACATTAAATAAGTCTGTGTGTGTGTGTGTGTGTGTGTGTGTGTGTATGTGTGTGTGTAATGGAGTTTCTCTCTTGTAGCCCAAGCTGGCATGCAATGGTGCAATCTCAGCTCACTGCAACCTCCACCTCTCGGGTTCAAGCGATTCCTGCCACCTCACCCAGCTAATTTTGTATTTTTAATAAAGACAGAGTCTCGCCATGTTGGCCAGGCTGGTCTGGAACTCCTGACCTCAGGTGATCTACCCACCTCACCCTCCCAAAGTGCTGGGATTACAGGTGTAAACCACCATGCCAGGCTTTTTTTTGTTTTTTTATTTGAGATGGAATTTCACTGCTATTGCCCAGCCTGGAGTGCAATGGTGCGATCTCAGCTCACAGCAACCTCTACTTCCCAAGTGCAAGCCATTCTACTGCCTCAGCCTCCCGAGTAGCTGGGATTACAGGCATGCGCCACTACGCCTGGCTAATTTTGCATTTTTAGTAGAGATGGGGCTTCTCCATGTTGGTTAGCCTCGTCTCAAACTCTTGACCTCAGGTGATCTGCCTGCCTCGGCCTCCCAGAATGCTGGGATTACAGGCGTGAGCCACTGTGCCCAGCCATAAGTCTTAACAAATTGTAAAGAACTACTATCATGCAAGACCGCATGCTTGTATCACAATGCAATTAAGTTAGAAATCCATGTTTAAAGGTATGTTTAGAGCTCCCTATGTTTATAAACTTCAAAAACACACAACTTTTAGATGATTCATAGATCAGTAAAATATACTACAGTAAAGAGACTACATCTGGGACAGCAGTTGCACTTAGAGTTGCCACCAGATTGTTTATAAACATCCAGAGTCATTTCCTGAGATCCACATGACTTCTGCATAGGCCACACTGGTAAATTAAATGGAAAAGGATAGTTATCACCACCCCTCCCCTGCTTCTTTCAAGTCTTTAATTGGAGCATTGATCTCTGCATTTTCCCCAGCAATGTGGTGCTGTTTCTGATTTACCATCTTGGAGGGGCAGAAGTTCCACAGGCTTCCATTTAGCTCTGTCTACCGTAATGATCCCATGGAGGCCAGGTCCGGTAGCTCACACCTGTAATCCCAGTACTTTGGGAGGCTGAGACAGGCAGATCATGAAGTCAGGAATTTGAGACGAGCCTGGTGAAATCCTGTTTCTACTAAAATTACAAAAATTACCCTGGCATGGTGGTGAGTGCCTGTAATCCCAGTTTCTTGGGACACTGAGGCAGGAGAATTGCTTGAACCTGGGAGGCAGAGGGTGCAGCGAGCCAAGATCATGCCACTGTACTTCAGCCTGGGCAACAGAGCAAGACTCCGTCTCAGACACACACACACACAATCCCATGGATCAGAGCCATTGCCAAATATGTCTATTATAATTTCACATTCAGGAACCTTGGAAATAACCAGATGGTGAGTTCACTGCCCAACTGGGCCTGCCTGTTGTGAGTCTGACTGGAATTGAGAGTCCACCTATCACTTGACCACCATATATCTTTATTTGTTTTGTTTTTTAAGAATCAGGATCTCACTCTGTCACCCAGGCTGAAGTGCAGTCGTGCGATCATAGCTCACTGCAGCCTTGATCTCCTGGACTCAAGTGATCCTCTCACCTCAGCCTCCCAAGTAACTGGGACAACAGGCTCGTGCTATCACTGGAGCTGTTTTTAGATTGTTTTAGAGCTGGGGGTTTTGCCATGTTGCTCAGGCTAGTCCCAAACTCCTGGCCTCAAGGGATCCCCTGCCTGAGCCTTCTGAGTCACTGGGATTACAGGTGTGTGAGCCACTGTGCCAGCTCCCGTATACCCTACTTAGAATTTCATTTTGAATCCCCAGAATTGGCATCAATTCAGAACGAGTATCTAATAATCCTCAAAAGGTCTGGGTATTTCCTTTTTTGCAAAGCACAGTCACTCTAGTAAGTGAATGTAGATTCCTTTAGAAAATGCTTAGAAGGGAAAGAGGGAGGGAGAGAGGGAGGGAAATAAATAAGAAAAAGAACATGCTTAGAAGATGTGTTTTGTAGTTGTTGGTGTTTTTTGTTTTGTTTTCTTTTGGAGACAGGGTTTTGTTCTATTGCCCAGGCTGGAGTGCAGTGGTAAAATCTCAGCTCACTGCAGCCTTGATCTCTTAGAGTCAAGCTTTCCACTCACCTTGCCCTTTCAAGTAGCTGGGACTACAGGCACGCACCATCACACCTGCTAATTTTTTGTTTATTGTTTTTGTAAAGACGAGGCCTCACTATTTTGCTCAGGCTGGTCTCGAACTCCTGAGTTCAAGTGATCCTCCCACATCAGCCTCCCAAAATGCTGGGATTACAGGTGTGAGCCACTATGTCTGTCCAGAATGCTTAGAAGAAGATGAAAGTGTTTTCTTTCTTTCATTATTTCATTCGTTCGTTGTTTCTTTCTCTCTCTCTCTTTCTTTTTTAATGGAGTCTTCCTCTGTCACCCAGGCTGGAGTACAGTGGTGCGTGGCATGATCTCCGCTCACTGCAAACTCTGCCTGCCGGGTTCAAGCAATCCTCCTGCCCGGCCTTCTGAGTAGCTGGGACTACAGGCACATGCCACCACATCTGGCTAGTTTTGTATTTTTAGAAGAGACAGGGTTTCACGATGTTGGCCAGGATGGTCTCAATCTCCTGACTTCATGATCCACCCGCCTTGGCCTCCCAGTGTGCTGGGATTACAGGCATGAGCCACCTCGCCTGGCTGAAGGTGTTCTCCTATAGCAGTGTTACAAGGTCCTACAAGATCTTCGAGGGAATGTAGGCTCCTATTCATCAAGCACAGGGCTCTGAGTCAGTGAACTGACTTAAGCCTGGAAACTGAGTGCGAGGCCACCGTTCTCCACTGTTAGGACTCAAATCAAGTATTTGGCTTCCAGACATAGAGTTTTCCTGTTATATAGATCAGTTAACTACCACCAAAGATCTCTGCAGGCCAAAGTGTTTTGATGACTGAAACATCTCTGATGCCCTTTATGGTTGATGTGTCCACCTTGTCTTTGCTGGTTAAGTGCTTCTACTTGGCCTCTGCTACGATGCAATACCATCATCCCCACTGAAATCAGGGGGCCATCTTAAAGCTGGAATCTTCTGCAGTCCAGCCTACCAAAGGGAATAACTACAGAACTTGTCAAAGACACAGGTGCTCCCCTGACAAATGTATTTTTTATTGCCTCAGTAAAGGGAGTCTCTTGTTGGGCCTCCACCTAGAATACAGCTGGGGAATGAGTCATATAGGGACAATCCACTCCAACACTGCCATCTCCCTATGCTCTTGGATTTCTTCTTCCACAACCCACCAGCAAAGCTCTGGCATCTTAACCTCATTAAATTAGACCTCCTGAAACTTGCATTTTGAGTTCAAGTTTCAGTCAACCAATGAAATAAGCAGTTAGATTCACCTTCAGCTACACAAGCTAACACTTTCCATTCAGAATTCTAGTAAGCACACTCATGTAAAAGGATTTGGCCTGATATTGTGCTATATTTTGCCCTCTGATCCACCAACCTCAGAATCCATTCCCATGCATAGTCCCCAGGTGACTACTAATATATATTAGCAAAGCCTTGCAATCCTTTTGGTGCCTAAGCTGTCTCCTCTTAGGTCATAGAGTACTCCTGTCCCTCTAGAGCATGCTAAGACTTTGTGAGCCTGGTGGCCACAGGTATGGTTATGGTGGGTCTAGTGGAGAATGACCATCCCTCAAGGCCTCCGCCTCAAGCAAGGCTGTCACACTGATTTCACACAGAAGAAAGGTAACATCCTCAGACACCAGAGGGCAACCTACTTCTGCCAGTCAGGGGGCTCAGAACTACCCCCTGGTAATCCTGGATCTCAAGATTACCAGCTGCATTTGGATGTCTCAATTCATTTGAGTTGTCTTAGTTTGTTTGAGATGTCTCGATTGCAAGGTTCAGGATCCCATTCTTTCCTTATCAATGCCCTCACTTTCACATTAAAAACGTGGCAAGACTGTTGAATTCAACTGTCATTATGATTCAGCAACCTGCACAATTAAATTTTATTTTTGGTCTTCCGCAATATCAGCCCTGGATCTACAAGAAATAAAAGATTCCTTAAGAAAAAAAGTGTTGTTGTTGTTTTTTTAATAGAGGCGGGGTTTCACCATGTTGGTCAGGCTAATCTCGAACTCCTGACTTCAGGCGATCCACCCACCTCTGCCTCCCAAAGTGCTGGGATTACAGGCATGAGCCACAGCGCCAGGCCAAGAAAAATTTTTTTTAGAGACACGGTTTCGCTATGTTTCCCAAGCTGGTCTTAAACTCCTGGCCTCAAGCAGTGCTCCTGCCTCAGCTTCCTGATTGCTGGGATTACAGGCATGAGTCACTGTTGCTGGCAAGATTCTTTTGCCGGTTGTCATGGAAGCTTTCTGGTTCTCACTCCGTGACTTGAACTGAGAGTTAACAGACCTGAGCTTGTCGCTTTTTCTCTTATGAGCTCTCAAGTACACTGGAAATAACTGTCCCATACTTGAGACTATACTATAGTATAGTCATTATTACCGTCATAATGGTGCAAGGCGGCAGCCATACGGGCTCCTGAGACGTGGGCTTCCACTGGCACTCTATCAGAACCAACACAGACGATGACTTGACTAATCGTGATGCCATTACATACCTTTTTCTCATGAACAAGGAGGCTAGCAGTGTGCTCAAGTCCAAGGACACAAACAAACCATTGCCCAATTCTCACCTTTCTCAGTCTATCTCCTGGGACCACTCCTGGGACTGACATTTTTATCAGTCTGTGTCCAATTAATAGAAACCGTCCAGTAACTTAAAGAGAGTGGCTTCATATAAAGAATTATTAAATGATGACAGGATGGTTAAGTATAAAGATGTGGAGAAAGCTCTAAAGGATATTGTGGAGTGGAGGGAGAACACTACCAAGGCCCTGGTTGAGGTTTTTTTTTGTTTTTTTTTTTGAGATGGAGTCTCGCTCAGTCACCCAGGCTGGAATGCAGTGGTGAGATCTCGGCTCACTGCAACCTCCACATCTGGGTTCAAGCGATTCTCCTGCCTCAGCCTCCTGAGTAGCTGGGATTACAGGCATGTGCCACCACACCTGGCTAATTTTTGTATTTTTAATAGAGATGGGGTTTCACCGTGTTGGCTGGTCTCAAACACCTCATCTCGTGATCCACCCACCACGGCCTCCCAAAGTGCTGGGATTATAGGCATGAGCCACCATGTCCGGACCTTGGTTGAGATTTTATTGGAGAAGCTGCTACAGCTTCTCCACTGGTTGGCAGAAAGGTCTGCTACACGCCCAGGCCAGAGCTGGTCAACAATCAGCAGGCAAGCAGGAAACAACCCCCAGGGTGCATGGAGAGCTGGGCTGCTTGGAGCCTGTGGTGTCCACATCAGGACGGTTGCAAGGTGAGCTGAGGCCAGTGGACAGGCTTGCAGAGACAGTGAGGGCACCACTCTGGCTGTGCAGTCTGGAGTGTGCTATATCTGCATTGGGAGCAGCAGGGTGGTCTCTGGGCCCACACTGGGGCCTCATGGTAGCTTATTTATGGTGTGCAGCTGAGGGGCTGCACTCTCAATCTCAGGGCACACAGCTTGAATGAAGCGGTCATAGACGATCCCCACCATCGACATACACAGGTTGCTGATAGGCCATGGAACAGGAGCAATAAAAGCAGAATGCAGCATGCTGGAACTAGGAAGAGAAGCTCCCTTCCTTCTGCAGTGTCCCTCCTGTGCCCTCTACTGAAAAGGCTCAACATCACGCTCCTTGCAAAGGAGAAATGCTTAGTAGTCCAGTCTTTAACAGTGCTTTTGTAGGGCCAGGCAGAATGGCTCATACCTGAGTCAGGAGGATCACTTGAGCCCAGGAAGTAAAGACCAGCCTGGACAACAGAGTGAAAACCCATCTCAAAAAGACAATCCTGTCAAAGTGTCAGCATTAGTGGCTGATTAGCTTCAACCCGTCATTTTCTTCATTCAGCTCATCAACGGTACTTAACAGCAACCTAATAAGGTATGAGATATACAGGTTAGAAAGGGAAAAGTAAAACTAACATTATTCAGAGATGACACAGAAAATCCAAAAGAGTTCACAGAAACTGTTAGAATTAAGAAGTAATTTTAGCATAATCTTTTGATCAATTTTTTTTATTTTTGTTTTTTTGAGACAGAGTTTTGCTCTTGTCCCTCAGGATGGAGTTCAGTGGTGTGGTTTCGGCTCTCTGAGACCTCTGCCTCCCAGGTTCAAGTGATTCTCCTGTCTCAGCCTCCCAAGTGATTACAGGTGCTCACCGCAACGCCTAGCTAATTTTTGTATTTTTAGTGGAGACCAGGTTTGGGCGTGGTGGCGCATGCCTGTAATCCCAGCACTCTGGAAGGCCAAGGCAAGCAGATCACCTGAGGTCAGGATTTTGAGACCAGCATGGCCAACATGATAAAATCCTGTCTCTACTGAAAATACAAAAATTAGGCAGGTGTGGTGGCGGGTATCTGTAATCCCTGCTACTCGAGAGGCTGAGGCACGAGCATCACTTGAACCCAGGAGCGAGAGGTTGCAGTAAGCAGAATTGCACCACTGCACTCCAGCCTGGGTGACAGAGCAAGACTCTAAAAACAAAAAAAAGAGACAGAGTCTCATCATGTTGGCCAGGCTGGTCTGAACTCCTGACCTCAGGTGATCCACCTGCCTTGGCTTCCCAAAGTTCTGGGATTACAGGTGTGAGCCACTGTGCCTGGCCTCATCAATATTTTTTTAAAGTACATTTTTATATGCCAGTAACTGGTCAATTAGAAAATGGATTTTTATATAACTCGATCAAGACAGTTGCAGGTGGGCAAAAAAGAAAGAAAAAAGAAATGAATGAGATTTTTTTTTAATTTTAAAAAAGAAAATGAGACGGGGTTTCACCATGTTGGTCAGGCTGATCTTGGACTCCTGACTGGTCTCGAACTCCTGACCTCGTGATCCGCCTGCCTGGGCCTCCCAAAGTGCTGGGATTACAGGCGTGAGCCACTGTGTCCAGCCTAAGAAATGAGATTTTTAAAAAAATACAGTCCAGGCACAGTGGCTATGCTTGTAATCCCTGTGCTTTGAAAGCTGAAACAGGAGGCTTGCTTGAAGCCAGAAGTTCAAGACCAGCCTGAGCAATATCATGAGATATCATCTCTACAAAAAATTAATAAAATTAGCCAGGCATGATGGCACGTGCCTGTGGTCCCAGCTACTTAGGAGGCTGGGGCAGGAGAATCACTTGAGCCCAGGAGTTTGAGGCTGCAGTGAGCTATGATTGTGCCTCTTCATTCCAGCCTGGATGGTAGAGCAGGACCCTGTCTCTTAAAAAGAAAAAGAAAAAATTACAATTGCATCAAATACCAAGAAAAATATCTAATATAGTATCTAACCCAGGACGATATCTAATAAATGGTGTGCAAGATCTTTACAAAACATCATTAACTGTGACTCTAGTAAAAATGGTGGAGGGGGAACCTCTGGAAGCCACCCCTCCCCAGAGACACCAAAAAAACTATCAAGAATCGTCAGCATCAACTTGATCAAACTCACAGTCAAAGGTTTACTGCAACCAAGCAAATGGGTAACCAGAAAAGCCACTGTAAGGGAAGGAGAGTGTTTGTTGAGGTTTTTTTTTTTTTTTTGAGACAGAGTCTTATTCTGTCACCCAGGTTGGAGTGCAGTAGCACGATCTCCTGCCTCAGCCTCCCAAGTAGCTGGGATTACAGGCGACTGCCACTGTGCCTGGCTGATTTTTTTTTTTTTTTTTTTTTAGTAGAGGCAGGGTTTCACCATATTGTCCCGGCTGGTCTCAAACTCCTGACATCAGATGATTTGCACACCTCAGCCTCCCAAAGTGCTGGGATTACAGGTGTGAAAATAATAAAGGTGTTGGCAGGGCGCAGTGGTTCATGCCTGTAATCTCAGCACTTTGGGAGGCCAAAGCAGGTAGATCACCTGGGCAACGTGGTGAAACCCTGTCTCTACCAAAAATACAAAAATTAGCCAAGCATTGTGACAAGTGCCTGTAATCCCAGCTATTTGGGAGGCTGAGGCAGGAGAATCACTTGAATCTGGGAGGTGGAGGTTGCAGTCAGCCAAAATTGTGCTACTATACTTCAGCCTGGGTAATACAGTGAGACTGTGTCTCAAATAGTAATTATTATTCTAATAATTTTAAAAATACAAAATATAAAAAATTAAAATATAAAAGTTAGCCAGGCATGGTGGCCAGTGCCTGTAATCTCAGCTACTCAGGAGGCTGAGGCAGGAGAATCACTTGAACCCAGGAGGCAGAGGTTGCAGTGAGCCAAGATCATACCACTGCACTCCAGCCTGGGTGACAAGTGCAAGACTCCATCTCAAAAAAAAAAAAAAATATATATATATATATATATATAAACACATACGTACATGTATGCATGTGTGTGTGTGTATAGTATCTAGTTTTCTTTTAATATTTTTTCTGGATAGGGTCTCACTCTTGCCCAGCCTGGAGTGCAGTGATGTGATCTCGGCTCACTATAACATCTCCTTCCCCAGCTCAAGTGATCCTCCACCTCAGTCTCCAGAATAGCTGGGACTACAGACGCATGACACCACATCCAGCTAATTTTTGTATTTTTTGTAGAGATGGGAGACTGATGCAGGAGAATTACTTGAGTCTGGGAGTTGAAGGCTACAATGAGCCATGAACATGCCACTGCACTATAATCTAGGTGACAGAGTGAGTGAGACCCTGTCTCAAAAAAGAAAGAAAGAGAGGAAGAGAGAGGGAGGGAAGGAAGGAAAAAAAGAAGGGAGGGAGAGAGAGAGAGGAAGGAAGGAAGGAAGAGGAAGGGAGGGAAAGAACAAAGCCTGGTGACTTGTGGGGCACCATTATGCATATCAATTTGGGTATAATGAGAATGCAAGGAGGAGAAGAGATTTCTATCTTCTTTCTAGAAGCATAATGAATATTGAAGAATTAATACTGAAAACCCAATATTTTATAAAAGACATGGATCTAAACATCCAAGAAGCTCAACAAACTCCTAAACTCAAAGAGATCCTCATTGAGACACATCATCAAACTGTTGAAAGCCAAAGATAAAGAGACAAACTTGAAAGCAGAGAGAAGTGAATCATAATGTACAAGGGATAATCATTAAGTATAACAGCCAGTTTCTCATTAGAAAGCACTAAGGCCAGAAGGCAGTGGAATGACATATTTAAAGAGCTGAAAGAAAAAAAGCTGTCAACCAAGAATTCTATTCCAGCCAAGCTATCCTTGAAGAATGTAGAAGAAATTAAGACATTCCTAGATAGACCAAAGCTGAGAGAGTTTATTGTCATTAGCCTGGCCATATAAAAAAAGTTACGGGGAATTCTTGGGGCAAAAGGAAAGGACATTAGATGATCTACCTGCACAATAATGAATTTGAATACTTATCTCACACCATAAATAAAAATTAACTAAAAATGGGTCAAAAACCTAAAAGTATGAGCTAACACTATACAATTCTTAGAAGAAAACTTAGGAAGGAATCTTCACGACCTTGGATTTGGCAATGGTTTCTAAAATATGACACCAAAAGCACAAGCAACAAAAGAAAAAATAGGTAAGTTGGACCTCATCAAAATTAAAAACTGTTTGCATTGAAAGACACTATAAAGAAAATGAAAAGATAATATTTTCTCTGAGGCAGAGCCTGGGAGACTTGTGGGACTATTAAGAACCCCAACTTAGGCCTAATGAGAATGCAAGACGAGAAGAGGTGGAAAGGGGCAATAGAATGGGAGACAATATTTTCATATTAAACATCTGATAAGGGTCTAGTGTCCAGAAGAACTCTCAGCTGGGCACGGTGACTCATGCCTGTGATCCCAGCATGTTGGGAGGCTGAGACAGGCGAATCACCTGAGGTCAGGCCTTCAGACCAATATGGAGAAACCCCGCCTCTACTAAAAAACACAAAAGTTGCCAGGCGTGGTGGTGCACACCTGTAATCCCAGCTACTCAGGAGGCTGAGGCTGGAGAATTGCTTGAACTTGGGAGATGGAGGTTGCAGTGAGCTGAGATACCACCGTTGCACTCCAGCCTAGGCAATAAGAGCGAAACTTCATCTAAAAAAAAATAATAATAATTCTCACAATTCAACAGCCAAAAGACAACCAACCAACCCAATTAAAACATGGGCCAAAGTGCATTGCTGGTGGGAATGGGATGTAAAATGATGCAGCTGCTGTGGATAGCATCATGGCAGTTTCTCAAAAAATTAAATGTAGAGCTATCATATGGTTCAGTAATTCCACTCCTGGGTATATATTCAAAAGAATTGAAAGCAGGGCCTGGAATAGATATTTGTACACCAGTGTTCGCAGTGGCGATACTCACAGAAGCCAAAAGGTGAAAAAACCCAAATGTCATCTACAGATGAATAAATAAACAAAATGTGGCATATACATATAATGGAATATTATTCATCCATAAAAACACATTCTACAACATGTATGAACCTTGAAAACATTATGTTAAATGAAAGAAGCCAATCACAACAGGCCATTTATTGTGTGATTCCATTTCTATGAAAAGTCCAGAATAGGCTGGGCACGGTGGCTCAAGCCTGTAATCCTATTACTTTGGGAGGCCGAGGCGAGTGGATCACAAGGTCAAGAGATCGAGACCATCCTGGTCAACATGGTGAAACCCCGTCTCTACTAAAAATACAAAAAATTAGCTGGGCATGGTGGCGCGTGCCTGTAATCCCAGCTACTCAGGAGGCTGAGGCAGGAGAATTGTTGGAACCCAGGAGGCGGAGGTTGCAGTAAGCCAAGATCGCACCATTGCACTCCAGCCTGGGTAACAAGAGCGAAACTCCATCTCGGAAAAAAAAAAAAAAGAAAAGTCCAGAATAGGCAAAGCCATAGAGATGAAAGCAGATTGCAGAAGCTGGATGCTTGTGGGAAATGAAGGGTGACTGCTTAATGAGTACAGGGCTTCTGTCTGGGGTAATGAAAACGTTCTGAAACTAGATAGTAGCGATGGTTGCATAGCATCCTGAATGTATTTAACAGCAATACCTCACTTTAAAATTGTTCAGTGGTAAATTTTGTTATATGATTTTACCGTAATTTAAAACTACCCTTTTCTTCTTTTTTTTTAGGACACAGGGTCCTGCTCTGTTGCCCAGGCTGTAATGCAGTGGCACAATGATAGTTCACTGCTGCCTTAACCTCCTGGACTCCAGCAATACTCCTGCCTCAGCCTCCTGAGTAGCTCGAACCATAGGCACCAGCCACTGTGCCAGGCTAATTTTTAATTTTTTGTGAAGTCCAGGTGCTCATATCTGCAATCCCAGCACTTTGGGAGGCGAAAGCGGATGGATCTCTTGAGGCCAGGAGTTCAAGACCAGCCTAGCCAACGTGGTCAAACCCCATCTCTACTAAAAATACAAAAATTAGCCTGGCATGGTGGTGGGCCCCAGTTACTCAGGAGGCTGAGGCAGGATAATCGCTTGAACCTGGGAGGCAGAGGTTACTGTGAGCCAAGATTGTGCCACTGCACTCCAGCCTGGGCGACAGAGCAAGACCTTATCTCAAGGTCTTTTTTTTTGTGAGACAGAGTCTATCTATGTTGTCTGGAGTGGTCTTGAACTCCTGGCCTCATGTGATCTTCCTGCCTCAGTCTCCCAAAGTGTTGACATTACAGGTGTGAGCCACTGTACCTGGCCACAAACAAATTACTAATGTGAATAATGCTGGAGTGAACATGGGAGTGCAGATATTTTATAAGGTGGTGATTTCATCTCTGGGTATGTACCCAGAAGAGGGGGATTGCTAGGTCATATGGTAGTTCTATTTTTAACTTCTTTGGAAGGCTCCGCACTGTTCCCCCTAATGGTTGTACCAGTCTACATTCCCAGCAGCCGTGTGCTAGGTTCCCTTTTCTCCACATCCTCAGCAACATTTATTATCTTCTGTCTTTCTGATAATAACCATCCTTATGGGTGCAAGGTGATAGATATCCCATAGTGGTTTTAATTTGCATTTCCCTTATGGATGAATGGATAAAGAAAATGTGTGTGGGAGGGTGTGTGTATGTGTATGTGTGTATGTGTGACACAAATACATGTAATGAAATATTATTCAGCCTTTAAAAAGGAGATTCCGCCATTTGCCACAACATGGATGGACCTGGAGGACATTATGCTAAGTGAAATAAGCCAGACAGAGAAAGAAAATATTGCCTGAGCTCACTTATATGTGGAATATTTTTATTTTATTATTGATTTATTTATTGAGACAGAGTCTTCCTCTGTCGCCCAGGCTGGAGGGCAGTGGTGTGATCTCAGTTCACTGCAAGCTCTGCCTCCCAGGTTCAAGCAATTCTCGTGCCTCAGCCTCCCAAGTAGCTGGGATCATAAGCACCTGCCACCACACCCAGCTAATTTTGTATTTTTAGTAGAGACGGGGTTTCACCATGTTGGTCAGTCTGGTCTCAAACTCCTGACCTCATGATCCACCCACCTTGGCCTCCCAAAGTGTTGGAATTACAGGCATGAGCCACCGTACCCGGCATATGTGGAATATTTTTAAAAAGGTTCAACTACACAGAGATAGAGGATGAGAGAGTGGTTCGGGAGAGGGCAGGAAGGTATAAGTCAGGGAAGATATCGCAGATATGTAAGATAAACGAGTGTAGACATCAAATGTACAGCATGAAGACTAAAGTTCATAAAATTGATTAGTACTACGAATTTATTATGTGTTAAATAAATAGATCTGGGCTGCTCTTGTCACAAGAAAAAGTAACCGTGAGAGGACAGATATGTGAACTGACTTCACTACTGTAAGCATTTTACTATCCATACGTATCCCACAGCAACATGTTGGAAACCTGAAATACACACAATAACATTTATTTTTTAAAATAATTGCCAGACTCAGTGGCTCACACCTGTAATCCCAGCACTTTGGGAGGCTGAGGCGGGCAGATCATGAGGTCAAGAGATCAAGATCATCCTGGCCAACATGATGAAACCCAGTCTCTACTAAAAATACAAAAATTAGCTGGGCATGGTGGTGCATGCCTGTAGTGCCAGCTACTTGGGAGGCTGAGGTAGGAGAATTGCTTGAACCCAAGAGGCGGAGGTTGCAATGAGCCAAGATTGCAACACTGCACTCCAGCCTGATGACAGAGTGAGGCTCTGTCTCAAAATAATAATAATAATAATAATAATAATAATGGCTGATAGCCAGGTGTGATGGCATGCACCTGTAATCCCAGCTACTAAGGAGCCTGAAGCAGGAGAATAGCTTGAACCCAGGAGGCAGAGATTGCAGTGAGCCGAGATCGTGCCACTGCACTCCAGCCTGGGCTACAGAGCGAGACTCTGTCTCAAAATAATAATAATTGCTAAACAGAAGTAAAGACGTCAATAAATGAAAGGCTACACCACATGAATGGGAAAATGCAATATTATAAAGATATCACTCCTAACATCTCTAAAAGTACATGTAAACAAACAAATAAATAAAATTGATTCCAAAATGTATATGGAATTGCAAAGAGCAAGGAACAGCAAACACAACCTTGAAGTAAAAGAACAAAGTTGGAGGTCCACACTAATAGATATCATAAAGCTGCAATACTTAAGACAGTGTGGCACGGGTCAAACGCTAGACAGACTGACATTGTGCATTTTCTGTATCAGTTCCCCACTTTACAAAATGAAGCAGTTAAAGTGGAACACTGAAGAAAGCAGAGGAACTGAAAACACTAAAGAATCGTGTACATTGGAAGAGAAAAATTATATTAGGAGGTGAAAGCATGAAAGGATATATGCTTGGCCATGCACATGATCCATCTCCTGTGAATACCTTATTTTCTGCATGTGAGAAAATAAAGACAAATTATTAAAATATTGTGGTTCTGGAAAGCTGCGCAGCCATCACCACCGTGTAGCTTACTGTGTTCCTTTCAAAAAATGCATTGACTTAGAAGGAATAATGCTGGAAGGAGCTAAGCTGGAGGAAGTGGAGAGTTATAGATGGAATTTTGTTTCTTGTCCCTCTAAAATTTTTGTTAAAGCCCTCACTCTTGCTGGGCAAGGTGGCACATGCCTGTAGTCCCTGCTATTCGAGAGGCTGAGGTGGGAGGATCGCTTGAGCCTAGGAGTTCTGGGCTGTATGTAGTGCACTATGCTGATTGGGTGTCTGCAATGTTCAACATCAATATGGTGACCTCCTGGGAGCGGGGGACCACCAGGTTGCCTAAGGAGGGGTGAACCAGTTGGAAACAGCAGGTCAAAACTCCCATGCTGATCAGTAGTGGGATCACGCCTGTGAATAGCCACTGCACTCCAGCCTGGGCAACATAATGAGACCCCATCTCTTTAAAAAAAAAAAAAAAAAAAAAAAAAAAAAGCCCTAACCCTCAATGTGACTGATTTTGGAGACAGAACCTTTAAAGAGATGACTTGGGTTAAATGAGGACATAAGGATGAGACCCTAATGCAATAGGTCCAGTATCCTTATAAGAAAGTAAAAGACACCAGTGATGCGCATGCACTGAGAAAAGGCCATGAGAAGACACAGCGGAAAGCCAGTCACACAAGCCAAAGAGAGACCTCAGGAGAAGCCAAATCTGCTGGGAAGTTCCGTCCTGAACGTCCGGCCTCCAGGACTGTGGGAAAGTTAATCTCTGCTGTTTAAGACCCCCATTCTGGGGCATTTTGTTATGACAGCCCTAGCAAACTAATACAAGGAGACACTAATAACTGACAAATCTTTAAAGGAAATTTTAATCATAAAGACAGAACGATTGCTGTTTGCTTCTAAGAGGTTGTGATCACACTGACAGCAGAAAAATCCCATTCAAAGGTTCATTCTGGCACAGTCTAGGGTTATCAGAAGCTGCATAACACAAACAAAAGGAATGCGACACTTGTCCATTCTGAGTTTCTTGTGATGCTTTGTCAATACTTTCAGAAGATGATTGACAATCATCCACTTCTGAAGACTCCATTGCCAAGAAAAGCAGACTGTCTCTCGGCTTCGTGGATCTGAATATGGATGAACCCCAGGCATTGACTGTTTCTCTCACTCCTTCCACAGCTCATTTTGTTCACTTTTATCTTCCACTAATAGCAACAGGGACCACAGCCACCACATCCACATATCCCTTCTCATCTCCATACCTCACTCACTTCACTCTTCAGTAACAAACTTGCTTCATTTTATTATTGCTAATTATTTGCCTTCATTGTGCCTTTCACACATTATTGCACTGTTCGTTTACATTACAGTGCACATCTGCTGCAGTTAAAGGAAAACATAATTTGTCTCCTGTAATGTTATTACGCAAATAAACTAATGAGTTAATTTAGTGCTAAACAATTAGGCTATTAGTGTTTTAAACGCTTTAGATAAGCAGAAAAATCATATATAACTGGTTGGGATTTTTAGTTGTGCTGGGAATACATTATCATTTTTTTCCCATTTAAAATAATGACATCCAAACTCTCACTATCTAAAATTCACTCTCCAACATGTTTTTAGGAATGGATTCGAATCTCTGAGGGATGTCTGAACTAGGATACAAGGAACTAGAAAGGATGAAGGCATAGAGTCACCATATTGATGTGTATTTTAGGTTGTATTCCGCTAGAAGACAAATATGATCAACGATTAGTGACGCTAAGGTTGACCCCGACCTAGATTAGGATGGTGACATTCCGATCACTCCATTTATAGTTAATGTTTTCCTTTTGGGACTAGAAGTAATCTATGTGGCGTTACTTTGGTCCTAAACAAGTATTTACAATAATCAATCATCTGGTTTTTTTTTGATGCCAAATGATAATCCTTGCCGGAATCACTAATTCATTGGACTTTGTGAAATTATATTTCTTTTATTTCATTCACATTTATTAACTAGATGTGTACACATCACTTAAGTTTAAAAAATTTAAAAAGGCAGGGCGCAGTGACTCACGCCTGTAGTCCCAGCTCCTTGGGAGGCTGAGGCAGGAGAATTGCTTGAATCTGGTAGGCAGAGGTTCCAGTGAGCCGAGATCATGCCACTGCACTCCAGCCTGCGCAACAAAGCAAGACTCCATCTCAAAAAAACACTACAATGAGATATCATCTCACCCCAGTTAAAATAGCTTATATCAGTGGCCCTTATTGAAGCTGCAGCAGCTTCCACATAGCTGCTATGGTGAAAAAGGAGCCGAGTGACAGTTTTCCTTGATGTTTGTCATTCTGTTTGTTGTAACTCATCTGCAACATTTAGGGAAAACAGAGTTCCATTATTAAATAAATAAATAAATAAACAAACCAGGCACAGTGCAGTGGCTCATACCTGTAATCCCAGCACTTTGGAAGGCCAAGGCAGGCAGATCATGAGTTTGAGGCCAGCCTGGCTAACATGGTGAAACCCCAGCTCTACTAAAAATACAAAAATTAGCTGGGTGTGGGGGCACATGCCTATAATCCCAGCTACTCGGGAGGCTGGGGCACAAGAATCACTTAAACCCAGGAGGCAGAGGTTGCAGTGAGCCAAGATCGCACCACTGCACTCCAACCTGGGTGACAGAGCAAGATGCTATCTCTAAAGAAATACATTTTAAATGGCTTATATGCAAAACACAGGCAATAAATTCTAGTAACAATGTGGAGAAAAGGGAACCCTTTGCACACTGTTGATGGGAATATAAATTAGTACAACCACTATGGAGAACAGTTTGGAGGTTCCACAAAATAACTAAAAATTGAGCTACCATATGATCCAGCAATCCCATTGCTGAGAACATACTCAGAAGAAAGGGAATCGGTGTACTGTAGAGATATCTGCACTCCTATGTTTGTTGCAGCACTGTTTACAATAGCTAAGATTTGGAGGTGACCTGAGTCAACAGATGAATATATAGTACATATACACAATGGAGTACTATTCAGCCATAAAAAAGGATGAGATCCAGTCATCTGCAACAACATGGATGAAATTGAAGGTCATTATGCTAAATGAAATAAGGCAGGAACAGAAAGACAAATCACATGTTCTCACTTATTTATGGGATATGAAAATCAAAACAATAGAACTCATGGACATAGAGGGTAGAAGGATGGTTACCAAAGGCTGGGAAGGGTAGTGAGGAGTTTCAGGGTGAGGTACAAATGGTTAATGGGTACAAAAAATATATAGAAAGAATAAGACCTACCATTTGATAGCACAACAGGATGACTAGAGTCAATAACAACTATATATTTTTAAATAACCTAAAGACTATAAGTGGATTGTTTGCAACTCAATGGATAAATGCTTGAGGGGATGGAGACACCATTCTTTAGAATGTGCTTATTTCACACTGCATGCCTACATCAAAACATCTTGATTGGGCACAGTGGCTCACGCCTGTAATCCCAGCACTTTGGGAGGCCAAGGTGGATGGATCACCTAAGGTCAGGAGTTCAAGACCAGCCTCGACAACATGGTGAAACCCCATCTCTAAATAATACAAAAATTAGCCAGGCGTAGTGGCACGCACCTGTAATCCCAGCTACTCCGGAGGCTAAGGCATGACAATCGCTTGAACCCAGGAGGCGGAGTTTGCAGTGAGCTGAGATCATGCCACTGCACTCCAGCCTGGGTAACAGAGTGAATCTGTGTCAAAAACAAACAAACAAACAAAAAACAACAAAGAACAAAACCATCTCATGTACCTCATAAATATATAATGGGTACTACTGTGTACCCATTAAATAAAAAAAAAAAAACAAATAGCCAGGCATGGCGGTGTTCACCCGCAGTCCCAGCTACCTAGGAGGCTGTGGTGAGAGGACTGCCTAGGCCAAGCTTATCCAACCCACAACCCATGGACCACATGCAGCCCAGGACAGCTTTGAATGCAGCCCAACACAAATATGTAAACTTTCTTAAAACATGAGATTATTTTGTGACTTTTATTTTTAGCTCATCAGCTATTGTTAGCGTATTTTATGTGTAGCCCAAGACAATAATTCTTCTTCCAATGTGGCCCAGAAACGGCAAGAATATAATAGCAATACCCCATCAAGAAAGAAAGAAAGAAAACAAAGAAAAGAGAACAGAAAAAAGAGAAAAGCGGAGGGAAGGGGAGGGGAGACAAGATGCTCCTACCTGCACCTGGGAGATCAAGGCTCAGGGATGAACTGGACAAATGACCCCCAGAAATGCATATACAATTGCTGCCACTGGGCCTAGCTACTGCTAAATCAAATGACAAAGCAAATCAGTTCAACTCAGTAGCTCTCCCTACTCAGGGGGTAATTCAACCTCTTCCCTTTTGGGGAGCCTCAGAAGCCTCTGAAACTTCTCCCTTCTTCCTCCCTCACATTCCCTTCAGAGGAAAGCACTTGGTATGGGTTTGAGAGCAGGAGGGCCCCCCCGCAACCCCAGGACCTTCCTGAAAGATCCACAAACAACCTGACCCACACGGACAGAGAGACACGGGGACTCACCACCCTGTTTGACAACAGGAAAACATGCAGGGTGTTAAAGGCAGAAAAGGGGAAGTGAAGCCCACGGACAGCTACTGGAACCACTGAACAAATCAGACAGGAGGCCCACATTTCCCCCGGCCCCCAGCAGGGACCCACAACAACTCTGCCTTCCAAATAGGACAATGAACATTGTATTCCCTGGAGCTCCACTTCCGAGAGTTTATAAATCTGCCAGGCATCCTGAGAACATGGAAACAGCAATGGGAAACTCAGAGCATTGTTCAGACTCTTGGTGAGAACTCCCTACCCCTGCAGAGATGGAAGAAACAATTCTGTGTACTATGGCCAGCTCTCATATATACCAGCAAACCACAGACCCATAAGGCAGAGCAGAGACTGGATCTGTTTTTTACTATTATCATTTCCCAAAGTGCCTGGCACATAATTGGCACTCAAAAATATTTGTTCCCGCTGTGTGCAGTGGCTCACAGTATAATCCCAGCACTCTGGGAGGCAGAGGCCGATGGATTACCTGATATCAGGAGTTTGAGACCAGTCTGGCTAAGATGGTGAAATCCCGTCTCTACTAAAAATACAAAAATTAGCCGGGTGTGGTGGCGCATGCCTGTAATCCAGCTACTTGGGAGGCTGAGGCAGGAGAATCACTTGAACTGGAAGGCAGAGGTTGCAGTGAGCCAAGATTGTGCCACTGCACTCCAGCCTGGATAAGAGCAAAACTCCATCTCAAAAAAAAAAAGACATCTAATTTAAACCATCCTTACACACACACACACACACACACACACACACACACACACACGTATGTATATGTATTTGCTCCCTAAATAAGAGAGAATGATGGACACCATCTTAGTGGCCTGGCACCCTAGGTACACATATAGGCAAAGACAAAAGTCCGTTCACTTTTTCATTCAACAAATATTTATTCAGTATCTCCTCTGTGCCAGGCACTACCCTAGACACAAAGGCAGCAGAATAAGTCCCTGCCCTGTGGAGTTTATCTTTTAATGGGCACAAAGGTGGGAATCTCCATGCTCCTGAAAAAACTATGTAAGCCATAGACATTTGATAATTACTTAACCAACGCCTAGACTATGCATAAGCAACTGGTACCAGATGCTGTGACAGGAACCTGCAATCTGGGACTTAGCCCTAGTGAAATTATTTCATCTACAAGGTTAGGATCTTAAATCTGCACCACGTGTTAATGGATGGTCAGAGACCCCTGAGTAAAGAAAATGGGATTACCTCATCGGTGCATCTGTCTTCATCTGTTGGTGAGCAGAAGCCACTGTGTGAGCATCATGTGCATGCCCAAAACACTGTACAACACTGCAGGACAGAAAAAAAAAATCGGCTTTAGCTGAGAGGTGCCAGGGGCCCTAAAAGCAACTCTAATAAGTTATAAACACTGTAACTCACAGAGTGCTCCCAAGGTAATCTGGCTCCTTGTCTGTCCCTTACACACCACCCTGAGATGATTCTGAGCCTGAGTCAGCAAATATTTCCCCAATCCTGGAAGGAGTCTGCTCACTCACAAGTAAGCAGACACTGGCTTTGCTGATTTTGTCAGGTTAGGCAGAAGGAGCAGGCAAGGTAAGAAAGGAGCTGGTGCCCAATACCCCCCATGGGTAGCAGCTCATAAATGAAGATGTCCTGAGTCATGGTTGATTCCTTCACCAAAGCCCCTGGAGACTGAACTGGAGTCACATCCTAGTTACCAGCCTGCTGAGTTATGAAGGCTAGGAGCCATGTGTCAAGGAAGAAGACCCACATGTCTGAAACCGGATACAAGGGGCCATGTTCTCCCTGCCGGGCTCAAGGTAAACTCCAAGCTCTCCTCTGACACCCTGGAATTCAGCTGTTGCAAGCAGCTCCTCCCCCTGGCTCCAAAGGCAGAGAAAAATGCTCAGGGACGTCAAACTGTCTCCAAGAAGCAGCCATTAGGTAATCTGGGACCACATGGCATAGACAATGGCATCAGGCACAGGGCTTCTGACATCATTTAGGCAAAGGCCTGGCAGAACGGACAAAGCCCACAGAGACCTGGGTAGGGAGGAAGCAGAGGATGTTTCCAAGCTGGGCAGTGGGGCTGGGTCCCGCAATTTCCAGGCCCTCCAGAGGCACGGGAGGAAGGCACCACTGTTCAGCTTCCCAGCCTGTAGGGGGCACCCAGAGAGGTGGGCCTCAGAGACAGAATACAGCTGAAGCCCTTAGACGTGACAGGTCCAACTCCTGAGAGAGAGAAGCTGCACTACCCCAGGATGTGCCAGGATCCGCAGGCCCTGAAGACAGCTTGCACAACAGTCAGGACAGCTGTAGGCCCAAAGCAGAGGCCTAATGGCTTCCAGGCCACTGCCCTACACTGGCTATCCTCTTACCAGGCCTTAAGGGAAGGGGTTGAAGGGACCACAGGTGGGGTTGAAAGACTGAGTAGGAACAATTCTTCCTGAATGTGTTGAGGCATGTTATACAAACAGGCAGTGGCAAAGAGGCAAGGAGAAAGGCAGCCAAACTGGCAATCAGTGTCATCTCAGTGCTCTGCGACACCAAGGTGGGGAGGACTGCTGGAAGCTAGGAGTTCCAGATATTGTGAGAGCCTGTCTTTACAAAAAAAAGCTTTTTTTAACTTAGTGAGTGTGGTGGTATGCACCTGTAGTCCCAGCTTCTCTGGAGGCTGAGGTAAGAAGATCCCTTGAGTCCAGGAGTTCGAGGTTACAGTGCGCTATGATACTGCCACTGCACTCCAGCCTGGGCAACAGAACAAAACGTTGTGTCAGAAAATAAAGAAAAACAATCCAGACCCAGGCTCTGCAAAAATCACTGACTGGAAGGAATTTGGTAATTGACAATCACGACTACCTTCTCAGCAAACGACAGAGTGAACAAACTGCAAGAAGCTTTCCAGCTAGGCTGCTGGTGCCCAAGCTGCTCCACAAGGACCGGCCTTAACCTGTTCTCAAACCTCTCACCTGCCACCACAGCAGAGAGCCCTACTAAGGGGTAAGTGCAGACAGGAGTAACAAACTGCTCAGAAGAGTAAGAAAGGGTCCTTCTTGGGAGCCAGAGACTACACTAAAAATCTGCCCCCAACACTTTACCTCAACCTCTTTAGAATGATCCACTAAAACCCCGGAGAGATGCTATTCACAGGAACAAGGAAACCTTCCAGTCCAGTCTGCCCAAATCCCTGCAAGTGCTGCAAAGGGGGTCTTGGGATCAGTGAAGAGGCGACTGGCTCAATGACAGGCCATCCACAATCCTATTGCTTTCACAGAAAACAGCGCACGAGAGGATTACAAAACGTTAAAGTCTGGTCAAGCTGGTTCCTTTGGCTCTCCATCACAGCTCCTGAAGGTTGCCAAATCCTGTGTCCAATCTGGGCTCAAAGATAGACAGCACAATCCTCAAAAGAGAAGTCCTAGAAACCTGGAGCCAGGTGAAACGACAAGCCTTCATTTCTAAATGTGAGACTGGGTCACACTTTCAGAATCCTCCAAGATCAGATTGGGTATGTTACCCGGTGAAACAAAGGATATGTTATTTCTTGAAGACTTAGCAAAGGATATATTATTTCTCAAAGATTTCTTTAGAGAACCAACACCAAATAAAGGAGCTCAAACTGAAGGATATGAAGAGAATTTTCTGCTTGGTAAGTTTAACGTCCAGACACACCAGGAAGGTGGTGGGCTCTCGAGCCTCAGAGAAGATGATCTACATGACCGGAAGCAGATATGCCTGGTCAGGTTCCTGACAAGGTCTAACTACTGCAGTCCCACATCCTTCCCAAGTAGTTCTCAATTTGATACCTCACACTATGCCTGGGCAAAGGGAACAGAACTTTGGGGTTGCCCTTCCTCTTGCATACAGAGGAAATTAAGCTCCCAGGGGAAAAAAATAGGGAGAATTTGGATTCCCTAGATTCAGAAAAGAATAAAGAAAAAGAGGGAGAAGAGACTCCAAGAGAACATGTTCAGTGACCAACGTCAGAGGCACATTCAGTTGGTCAAAGATTGTCAAAGAGATAGGAGAGAAAATCAGCAGCCGTTTCAAGCCACCAATAATAAAAGGGACAGATGCCCGCCAGCCCCAGGGCTATCAGGCCGGCAATCTATTTCAAAACTCAAACAGGGAAAAAAAAGTTCTGGAGCCAGCACAGAGGAAAAAGGTTGAGGACTACAAACATTTTCTGGAGCACAGCTATGAAGAATGCTCTTAGCCCTTTGGGATGGAGCGCAGGGTGGAGGGTGGGAGTGAGGGCAGAGAGAGGCTGGGGTATCATGGTATAAACGTATTCCATACATCCAGAGTGGAAAGACACAAAACCCTGATTCCTGGAAGAGGAGAAGAACTGGACAAAGCCTCCAGCTACCCGTGGCACACATCCAACTCAGCGCCGTCTCTCCCCAAGGGTTCCTGAAAGTCAACAGGCCCATAAAGGGGAAGTATTAAAGCTGAGATGAGAAGAATGGCCTACAAACTGGACATCATCTCTGACGCAATACCCAAGTAAATTCTCCCACACAGATATATCTG
The DNA here is from genome assembly GCF_049354715.1 of Callithrix jacchus. Classification (NCBI taxonomy): domain Eukaryota; kingdom Metazoa; phylum Chordata; class Mammalia; order Primates; family Cebidae; genus Callithrix; species Callithrix jacchus. The sequence goes on from NC_133505.1 coordinate 40,706,293, forward strand.
TTATTTCCTTTAGTCAGTCAGCCTCTTAATTCGATCAAGGTCTGAACACCTCCACCCCACCCCATGGGTTTTGTCAACCTCAGGTCAAGTGAAAGCAGAGTCAAGTGAAAGCTAACGCTTCTCCCAGAAGCAGGGGAAAGGAACAGGGAGGGAAAAGAAGGTGGACGACAGAAATGCAGGGGGCAGGGCTGTTAGGAAGGAAATCGGAAAGAGGAGCAAAAACAGGCCCTCTCAGGGAGCCAAGGTAAGAGAGGCTTAGGGAGACAGGGACTGCAGGCACGGAGTTGGAAAAAGTCTAGTAACACCCTGGGGAAGAGGATGGGGTTCCATAATACTAGGAGGGATTAGGACACAGAATAAGAAGAGGACAGGGATGCGGAAGGAGAGCAAGGATGGAAGGATGAAGGCCGGAGACAAGGGGTACAGAGGAAAAGATCCCCGAGAAGACCCTAGATAGGGCAACAGATTAGGGAACACCAGAAAGGGGTAAAGAAAGGAGGTCAGAGACAGGGGAAAAAATGGGAGTGCCCCCCCCCGGGCCTGATGGGGTTCTCATAAGTAGGAGGAGACAAGGCGACGAGGCCCAAGAGGGGGCACAGAGTCGAGTGGACGGAGGCCAGTGTTTCGTACTCACTCAAGCAGCTATGGGGGTCCAAGGGCGGGGGGCGCAGAGGCGGCGGGGCGCCTGCACTGCAACGCACGACTGCTGACCGGACCGGGCCGGAGCATCTGGAAGCCGCCGCGACGCTGCTCGCGGACCCCGGCCGCTCCCCGCACCCCGCACCCCGCTCCCCGCCGCCGGGCCTTGCGCCCCAGTCCTGGGGGCTGCCTCGGTCCGGGCCCGCCGCTTCCCTCCGCCGCTTCCCGCCACCGCCGCTTCCCGCCCGCTTCCCCCGACTCGGACTGACCTGTCCCGGCTGCCTAGGGCACCACTGCCGCCCTCTCCCAGGCTCCGCAGAATCCTCCCGCTCCTGCCAAAACTTTTCCCTTTAATCCCCAGCTTCGCGGCGGCCGCAGGGTCACACGCTCTACGGCCCGGCCCCGCCCCCGCCGGCACGACGTCACCGCGCAGCTCGGCCCTTCCCTCCCCACGCCCCCTCCCGCCCGGCGGCGGCCAATCACCGCGCCTCCTGGAGGCCCCTCGATTCTGCCTCTCCGCCCACCGCACCCTGTCCCGGGCCCTCCTGCGGCGCCCTCTGGTGCGGGATGCGGGCACAGCAGGGAAGGGAGGAGCCGGGGAGCGCCAGGGCCAGTAAAACGAGTCCAGCAAGTGTCACAAGACGAAATTGAAAGCTGGAAGGGAATTTCGAGGTCATCTAGTGCAACCTCCTCATCTCCCATTGAAGAAACTTAGTCCTAGAAAAGATACGTGACTTGCGGTGACGAGTCTGGAGGGACTCTTAACCCAGTGCTAGGTCCACTAGAGGAGATCATACCGCCTGTACTTTTCAAAAAAGGGCTTTCCGCTTTCAAGAGGCTTCTACAACTGGAAACTTAACGGTCTTAGACTTCTTAACCTTTCTTCCCATGTGCTTAGGTAATACGCTTATTCACCTAAAATAGGTAACATCTTCTCTATTGTTGTAGACAATTCTGTTCTCACTTCTTAACCCAGGTCTTTAAGACCTGAAAGGGACCTATTATCCCAACCTGGCGCTTGAGATGTACCACAAAACGCTACCTAGCAGCTGGGAGGCAATCTGGTGGAAGAAGTTGGCTTTCATCTGGCGATGAACAAAACTTGACTCAGGTATATGACCAATGCCTCCTCTCCATCATCATTAAAGCTTACCCCGCCCCTCCCCTTTGGGGACACCTTCTGTAGGCCACAAGCTCCTCAGGCCACACCCTAGCTATCTGGATGTGTGATTTTTTTCTTGAGACACAATTTCACTCTGTTGCCCCTGCCTGCCTGCAATTGTGCAATCAGCTCACTGCAACCTCCGTCTCCGGGATTCAAGCGATTCTCCTGCCTCAGCTTTCCAAGTAGCTGGGATTACAGGCACCCGCCACCATACCCAGCTAATTTTTGTATTTTTAGTAGAGGCAGAGTTTCGCCATGTCAGCCAGGCTGGTCTTGAACTCCTGACCTCACGTGAACCGCCGGCCTCAGCCTCCCAAAGTGAGCCATCTCACCCAGTCTGGATGTGAATTTTTGTTGTTGTTGTTGAGACCAGTTGGCTCTCTGTTGCCCAGGCTGGCGTGCACTGGCACGATCACTGTAGCCTCTACCTCCCTCGAGTGATCCTCCCACCTAAACCTCTTGAGTAGCTGGGACTACAGGGGTGCACCACGACAACCGGCTAATTTTTTGTGTTTTTAGTAGAGACCGGTTTTCGCCATGTTGCCGAGGCTAGTCTTAACTCCTGAACTCAAGTTATCCTCCCACCTTAGCCTCCCAAAGTGCTGGGATTACAGATGTGAGCCACCATGCCTCAGAGGGATGAATGATTTTTTTTTTTTTTTCATTCTGTCTGCTTCTCTCTTTTTCTTTTTTTCTCCTACTTTTTGAAATGATTGTGCATTATAGTTCTAACTTAGATGTCAACCTCCTTGCCTTCTGAGATTGAGGTCAAAATGGACTGTGGAAATCAAAGACCCTCTCCTAACATTTTTGCAACTATCTAGGGGTTTATATTCTCTTAAATATTTCTGTCTCTGTTTCTGCTTTTGCCAGGCTGTTGCTGTACCACGGTTCACAAGCTTGGAAAGGAAACTCAGCTCTCCCTGAGGACTGCCTGCACCTCTTCCCACACAAAATATTCATGAGTACAAAGACATTAGGGTCCTCTGGGCCCTGGGGCAGGTCATATGATAGAGAGCAAACAGTTTAAACTTACCCATCAGAAGTTTTTCTTCCCTTTTTTATTTTTTGAGACAGAGTTTTGCTCTTGTTGCCCAGGCTGGAGTGCAATGGCGCAATCTCGGCTCACTGCAACCTCCGCTTCCCGGGTTCAAGTGATTCTCCTGACTCAGCCTCCCAAGTAGCTGGGATTACAGGCACCCGACACCACACCCAGCTAATTTTGTATTTTTAGTAGAGACAGGGTTTCTCCATGTCTCAGGTGAACTGCAAATCTCAGGTGATCTGCCTCTCAGAGTGCTGGGATTATAGGCGTGAGCCACTGCTCCTGGCCAGAAGTTTTTAAAAGTCCTTTTCAGACCCCTAGCTGAGGTTTTCTAACTGGCCCTGCACCCGCTAGCCTCCTCCAGAATCACTTCTTCCCGCCCACCATTCTCTCCTCTGTCCCACCCTCACTGGAGGAAACACAAATTCCTCTGGCTTTTCAGGCAGAAAGAGAAAGAGACACTTTAACCTTATCTTTTTGTTGCTTAAGTTCCATCCTTCCCAGGGAAACAGATAAACCAGCCAAATCTCCTAATGATGCCTATCCTATAGCTCTAGTTTATACAGATCACTGGGCACTCAGGTTGTGACTCAGCTTATATCCCAGTGTTAAGGTCCCTACAGATGACTTTGTTGCCCACAAAATAGTTCATTTTGGCTGCTGCCAAGGTCCTAGAATATACTGCTTCTTCTTCTATTCCATTTTTGGAATCCTGAGTTTATTCTCCATGCTTCCATTCTAATTCTTTTGACTGTTCACCTCTACAAAGTAGGGAGAGCTACTAGACACCGAAGGTCACATATTATGTGTGTAATGATTTCCTACAAGAGAACACTTTTCAGCAATAAGGAACAAACGAGATACACAGACATACACGTTGTATGTACAACATGGATGGATTTCAAAAACATTGTGTGGCACAAAAGAAAAAAGACACAAAAGGCTACATACTATGTAATTTCATTACATGAATTCCTGGAGCAGGAAAACTAATCTGTCATGAAAAAAAGATTAGTGGCTGCCCATGTAGAAAACTTAAATAAAAGTGGCACAAAAATATTTTATCAAGGTGATGGAAATGTTTCATGTGTTAATTAGGTGTTGATTAGGATGGTAGTTACCTGGTGTATAAATTCCTCAAAACACACAGAACTGTATATCTAAAAGCTGTGCCTTTTATTGTATCTAAGTATAGCTTAATAAAAAATAAATATGGCTGGGCGTGGTGATTTCACACCTGTAATCCCAGCACTTGAGAGACTGAAGCGGGTGCATCATGAGGTCAGGAGTTCAAGACCAGCCCGGCCAAGGTGGTAAAACCCCATCTCTACTAAAAATACAAAAAAACTAGCTAGGCATGGTAGTGTGCGCCTGTAACTCCAGCTACTCTGGTGGCTGAGACAGGAGAATTGCTTGAACCTAGGAGGCAGAGGTTGTGGTGAGCAGAGATCACACCACTGCACTCCAGCCTAGGTGACAGAGCAAGACTCCGTCTCAAAAAAAAGAACGTACGACCTCACGTAGGCCTTTATTTCTACTTCTTGACCTAACTTCCACAGTACTCCACGGGTTTCTGGGGCGTATAACATGTTTTATTCTGTACTTTAGTATTTAGGGAAATTCTCTCTTCCATGCCTCTGCAGATGTGATCAGATGCCTGATTCATCTTGCAAATCAAGATGACACCAGGAAGTGTCAGCTGGTAGTAGGAATAGCCATTGTCTTATTTATTGAATGAATTAGTGCTACATATTCCTACAACTTTTCAGCTTGAAACTTGCATTCGCCCACAAATTCTATTTCAGACTCATCCTTGCTGCTTTTGCAAATAAATGCAGCTGACAGAATCATTTGCAAATGAAGCAGCGTATCTTACACAATAAACACTTATCTCAGAGGTGAACGAATCCAGAATGCTTTCTCTCTTCAGGATGCAAGATGTCTTAGTTTTGGTGATTGTTTTACTTTGTTTCCCTTGATGTCTTCTTGTTGACTTACAGGCCACTATTGGCAAGATATGTGCGTCTATGGCCCTGGGGATTTAGAGTGGCTATATAAATCTTCTAGCATGTTCGCTAACAAGTTAAAGTTGGAGACCTACCCACTTACTGTGGAATGCCTAGAACTGAGGATTTGAGAGAAAACTCTGAACCAGAGTGAATTCCCTGTGGAAACAGACTGGTATCTGCTCCAAGAGTAAAAGCTACTTCAAAGAAAATATAAAATATCAACAATAAAAAAAACTAATAACTCTTATTTTGGAACATGTGTCCTACTTTCCTCAGGGGTCTTGCCTAGGACACGTGGCAGACCTGGGGACCACCTGTGAGCCTGCGGGAAGAACATCCCAGGTCACTGTGAACATGGAAGGTGTGAAAGTTCAACTGACTGCAGTTGGCACCTTAGCCATGAGTGGCTGTTTCTTAACTCCTCATGTAACTCCTACTCTAACCCATTCTAATCAGTCTTAAATATTATGTTATGTGTATTGTAAAATGCCCTAATTAAGGAGTGTCCCTTCAGAAATTAGTGGTTTTCCCTGCCTTCCTTATTGAAAGATGGATCCAGCTTTTTTGTTTGTTTCTAAGGCAGGGGCTCACTTTGTCACCCAGGCTACAGTGCAGTGGCATGACCTCAACTCACTGCAGCCTCGACCTCCTGGGCTCAAGCCATCCTCCCACCTCAGTCCCCTAGTAGCTGGGAATACAGGTACATGCCCTCATGCCCTGCTAATTTTTTTGTACTTTTTTGTAGAGATGGCGTCTCACCATGTTGCCTAGCTAAGCTGTCAGCTGTTTGATATGTAAGTAAGGACAGAAAGTCACCTTAAAGCAGAATAGTTCCTTCTTGCTGTGCCAAGAACCACTAAATGATTGAACACTTATATAAGTATAGAGCCATGAACCTTAGTATTCTGGGGAAAAGGTTTAACCAAGCTCTTTGAATTCTGAGAGCTTTGTGAAAATTGGTCTCACCTCTTAATGGAAGAATTGGCCTCCAAGAAGCAGCCAGTGGAACACTGTCTTCCCGGGGCTCGAGCCTGTTTGTAAAAGATGATCTGCTAGCAGAATGTAACCCTCAGCTATTACTTTGCCTTAAAAACCTAACTTGCTTTGAAAACCTAATGTATTTATAGCAGCATTATTCACAATAGCCAAAAGGTGGAAGCAACCCAAACGGACAAATGGATAAACAGAATGTGGTGCACATACATTCGATAGAATATGATCCATCCTGAAATAGAATTCTGACACATGCCACGACATGGATGAACCTTGAAAACATTGTTACGTGCAATAAGCCAGACATTAAAGATCACATATTATATGGTTCCATTTATATGAAATGTCCAGAATAAACAAATCTATAGAGACAGAATGGTGGCTGCGAGAAGATGGGAGGAGAAGGGGAATGGGGAGTTATTATTCAATGAGTACAAAGTTTCAGTTTGGAAAGATGAAAACTTCTGGAGATGGATGGTGGTGATGGTAGCCAACAACATCAATATACTTAATGCCACTGAACTATCTATTAAATCAATAAAGATGCTCATCAATAGAGAAGGGACTGATTTTTAAATTTGCGTGATAAACCTTACCCGTGTTTACTGTGCTTTTCCTAGTCACCTCTCCATAACTTGCCTCCCTCAATCTCCTTTGAGATGAAGGTCACAGGTGTTAAAGCCTGAGTTCTAAGCCACCTCTATGAGAGTCACTCATTTTTCCCTGGGTATCTTCTGGGTCTGGGTATGTACACATGTTAATAAATGTCAGCTTTTCTCTCGTTAATGTTTTCCATTATGGTGGGGGAGGGCACTAAAAACTATGAAGGGTATAGGAAAAAATGTTTTTTTCTAACCTACAGAACTGTCAGAGGATTCAGCCCTAGCAGTGATCCCAAATGAGAAGCCCAGTCTTTATTGCTGATCCTATTTAAAATATTTTCAAAAAGATGTCATGATGATTTGGCAGTGAAAAGGGTACAGAAAACAAATCAGCAGAGCCAAAATTTGAGTTTAGTGGAGCCCATATTTGTTTTTAGAGAAATGACCACAAATCCATGTTTTCTTGCATATTCATTGTAAAGAAATGACCAGTTTATTTCATTTATAACAATCTTGTGTGTAAATAAAATAAATTTGATTTTTAATTTTTATTTATTATTTTTGAGACAGAGTCTTGCTCTGTCACCCAGGCTGGAGTGCAGTGGTGTAATCTCAGCTCACTGCAACCTCTGCCTCCTGGGTTCAAGTGATTCTCCTGCCTTTCCTCCCGCGTAGCTGGGACTACAGGCACTGCCACCACACCCAGCTAATTTTTTGTATTTTTAGCAAAGACAGGGTTTTGACATGTTGCCCAGGCTGGTTTTGAACTCCTGAGCTCAGGCAGTCTGCCTACCTTGGCCACCCAAAGTGCTGGGATTACAGGTGTGAACCATTGCACCTGGTCAGTGTGATTTTTTTTTTAAAAGTGTCTAAATGAAGCAAGAGCAGGGGTTGGCCAGATAAATATTTCTGCCTCTGAAGGCCATCCTATCTTTGTCCCAGCAATTCGCCTCTCCCATTGTAGTGCAAAAGCAGCCAAAAGGGAAACCAGTGAGCTTGGCTACCTCTCATTAAGCATTATTTAAATCCAAGGTGGTTGGATTTGGACCATGAGCTATAGTTTGCAAATCCCTGGTCTAAAAGGGCCCCTATAAATTTTTAAAATGAAAATTATAAGTAGTTAAAAAAAAGTATTGTCATAGTTTAATTGGCAAGGTTTTATATTTCTTAGTGGTACAAGAAATTATGGAACTTACATTTAGTAGAATTTTAGATTGAATGACATACAGTGTGTATGTCTGTAAGGGGCATAGCATCACACAATAAGGCTTGACGAGAATGAATAGAAGTTAGCAGTTAGATAATGCTTCTAAGGTTTTGGGCAGCACCGTTAAACTCAGTTTGGTAGGGCAGCATATAACATGGCATGCAGAACTTGATGAAGCTTGATTAAGAAGATCTGGATTTAGGGTGTGATGAGGGAGCTCAGGACAAAATGAAAGCATCAGCATACATTCATATGTTTAAAAGGCTCCTGGTGGTATGAGCTCACAAGGGGATCTCCTGATCTGCAGGTTGCAAAGATCCATGGGGGAAGTGTGGTTTCATGAGTGGGGTTGCACCACTCACACTCACCACTTCCCTTGGCTGGGAGCAGGGGTTCCTTTGGACCCAGGCTGTTCCCAATTGGGTCATCACCCCACCCTTTTCTTTGTTCTATGTGGGTCAAGTTGTTTTCCTAATCAGTCCCAATGCAAGAACCTGGATATTTCAGTTGAAGGTGCTAAATTCACTTGCCACTTTCATTCCGCTCCATGAGCACTGCAGCTGCTTCTAATCAGCTATCTTGGCCCCTCTGCCTTTCAAGTGACTTTCTAAAGGCAAAACTGACCATGCCAATCCTATGCTGATAATTCTTTCATTGTCTCCTAATTTTAATAAAATCCAAATTCTTTACAGTGACCTAAAATCCCTGCCTAAACTTACTTATGACTACCACACTAGCCATGTATTTGCAACAGGGAACAGTATCAACCTCCAAGGAGGTGAAAATTGGTTCTGGAGGAATAGAGAGGGGATAAGTCTTACTTTTTCCAATGTGTAAGGAACAGGCATAGAGCATATATAATAAATATGGAATTAAAATCTTATAGAGGGGGAACAATTAAAAAAAGAGTGTGAAGAAAAATTGAGAGTCCACCTAATCTAATCTCAGGGCTACCATGTTGCTAGGGGCTACCGTATTGTGTAGCACTGGTCTTACCTATAAGTCCTGTAAGACCAGAGCTATACAATACGGTAGCCCCTAGCAACGTGTGGCTACTGAACGCTTGCAACGTACCTAGTGCAAAAGGAAAAGCAAAGTTTTAATTTTGCTTAAATAGAACTTCAATAGCCATATGTGGCTAGTGGCTGTGATATCAGACAGCACAGCTCTACACACATGCTATCTGTATCTATCCATGCTAGAGTCAGGATACTTTGCTAGAAATAAAAATTCAGAGTGGATTATACCTAAGTCCAGATAAGAGAGAATCCAGGGTTGGCTAATTCAACAGCTTCGAAGCCATTATCATGGATCCAGGGTCTTTCCATCATCCTTCACTGCCATCCCAGGTGCATCAGCACTACCCTAAGATTGTTTTCCTGATAGTCACAATATGTCTGCCACAGTACCAGGCATCACATCTAAAACTAATGCTCAGTACGAGACTGCAGCTGTCTCTTTTTTTGTTCCTCCTTTTAAAAATGAGATAAAACATCACCTCACATCTTGTTAGCCAGAATTTTATCAGATGTTTTCACTGATCACTGGCAAGAAGAATGGGATTACTACACATGACTCAGATGCTATGAGAGCCATTCCCTGGAGCTGAATATAGTGCTGGTCCCCAAAACATATGGCTAGAGGAGGAAGGCTGATCAAGCCAGGCCTTGTAGGAAAGTAGGGACTTGCACAGCTTGTATTAAGGAGGGAAGAGTGAAAGCAGAACTTCACCCTCTGTTCTAGGTAGAACTAAGCTGAACTAGTTGAGAATATCCCTGTGCCAGTGGTTTTCAGAGTGTTGTTATCCAGAAACTTTTTAGAGAATTGAAAATCATCAGGTTCCACCCAAAACTTATTGAATCAAACTCAGGATGGTGCACAAAAATCTGTGTTTCAACAAGCCTTCTAGGAGATTATGATACACCCCAGTTTGTAAACATTGCCCTATTCCAGTGGTTTTCAATTGTGTGTGTGTGGGGGGGGGGACAATTTTGTCCCTAGGGAACATTTGGCAATGTCTAGAGACATTTTGGTTGTCACCACTGGAGGGCAGGGTGCCTCTGGCATCTAGCAGTAGAGGTCAGGACAATGTGCAAGACAGTCTCCCACAGCGAAGATGCGTCCAGCCCCAAATGGCAAGAGTGCCAAGGTTGAGAAACCACGGTGCAGAAGAAGCTTCTTTACAGTGGCTTCAGCCCACCTGGCTCTCCACCAAGGTTTCAGGTCTTTGAATCTGGTTAACACAAAAATTAGCATCTGTCAAGCACCTTCAGAGCAGAAGAGATGTCAGATTGCCTTTGCCCACAGTCTGATCAACTTCCTTCTAAGCAATCAGCCTTCTAGTGGTCAACTCAGTCAGATCAGTCCCTGGGGTCACTTAAGTATCAGGACACAATGATTATTTCAGGACAAAAAAAAAAAAAAATCTTATAAGGAACACAGTCAATATACACATTGGCTGGCTTTTGTGAGGGCCTAATTCCTCTATCTTAAAAAGTTGACAGGTTATTTGGATCAAGCAAACCTTTTCCATGCTTTTTTGTTGTTGATTTGTTTTTGTTGTTTTTGAGACAGAATTTCACTTTGTTGCCCAAGCTGGTGTGCCATGGTACAATCTCAGCTCACTTCAACCTCTGCCTCCTGGGTTCAAGCGATTCTCCTGCCCCAGCCTCCTGAGTAGTTGGGATTATAGGCATGTGCCACCATACCCAGCTAATTTTTGTATTTTTAGTAAAGACAGGGTTTCTCCATGTCGGTCAGGCTGATATCGATCTCCCAACCTCAGCTGATCCTCCCGCCTCAGCCTCCCAAAGTGCTGGAATTACAGGTGTGAGCCACCACGCCCAGCCTGATGCTTAGGAATCTTTCTGTTCAATTGAGTCTTTACCACCACCTTTAGCTCTCTCTCATGGGGCCAGGAAATGGAGATCAAGCATCCAGTTCTAACTAACATTTTCTAGACAAGACAGAAGCAAGGAACCTTACATTGCCTATGGATATAATTTCTAAGAGAGTTTGAAGTTACAGAAAGCAGCAAATCATATCATAGTAGGCAAGGCCACAATCGGTTCAGCTCAAACCCACCTCATATTAAACCTATTTTCCAAGGGTTTTGTATCACAGCTTGTTCTACCATGATCACCACATGAGCTCTTCTGACACTTACCTAATATAACACACTTCCAGGAACAGATGTGCTGGTGAAGTTTATTTACATTAATGTTCTCTTATGTCAATCACACGTAAGCCCTGGATGCTAGTTTTCATATACAGAATCCAGTACCTTCCTGGGAGAACTACTTTTTTCCCTAAACAAAAGAAGACACAATTAATATGATAACTGGGGAGCTTAATGAACATCTTGCTTCACTTTGGGGTGTCATCTGGAATTTCTGAGTCAACTGTATCCAGCGGCTGCCAGTGGCAATTCATGAGGGAGTCGTAGAGTTCTTCACTTTTCACCATAAACTCTTGGTTTGATTCCTCAATATTCAAATGAAGATGTGGATCTGCAGAAGTCAATAATGGATATGAAAGAAATAGAGTTTTACAGAACACATATTAGAAAGGTTTTAGAAAGCATTTGCAGGAAGTACTGCAGATAGTAAATGTTAAAATTCTTAAATTGCATATTTCCTTTCAATAAGACTTGAAAATAGAAATTTAAGCTATAAAAGTAGTAGTGTTGGCCAGGCATGGTGGCTCACATGTAATCCCAGCACTTTGGGAGGCAGAGGTGGGTGGATCACCGGAAGTCAGGAGTTCAAGATCAGCCTGGCCAACATGGTCTCTACTATAAATACAAAAATTAGCTGGGCATGGTGGCAGATGGCTGTAATCCCAGCTACTCAGGAGGCTGAGGCAGGAGAACAGATTGAACCAGGGAGTCAAATGTTGCAGTGAGCTGAGATTGCACCACTGCACTCCAGCCTGAAGACAAAGTGAGAGTCTGTATCAAAAAAAAAAAAAAAAAATTAAAAAAAGTAGTAGAATCAACAGACTTAACGAGCATCTGACTTCGACAGAAGAGATGGTGAAAAAATAATGGACAGATTTGAGATGCTTCAGAGATGGATTCAACTTAGGAGGAAAGAAGAAAAGGAAGGTCAAGAACCACTGCCATGTTCCTGGCATGAGCCAGGTAGATACAATGCTAAACAGTGAGCCAAGCCAAGGGCCCCGAGGACAGGGGTTTATAAAAATAAACATGCTACTTTAACTGCTCAGTTAACAGATTCATGTTGGTGAATAAATTTTACATAGCAACTAATTCAGAAACACAGGATGACTTGGCCTTCTATCTCTGAAACATGGAACCCTATGAGGAGGTGGTATTATGTTATAGCAAAGGTATTAGACCTGGATTTTCAGCCCAAGTTGCCAGGCTTCCAGAGCTTGCCAAGGCTTTCAAGGTCATTAATTTTTTTAATGTAACCTGTTTTTGTCCTCTCCTTGTACTGAATGTAAAGGAAGAAGCCTTTTGTGTTTTCCTTTGTAATTTTTCCAAGCCTCAGTTTCTTGAGGATCATACTTTGCTTCCTAACACTCATATGGGTTCACGCTATTCATCTGTAGTGCAATGGGACTAAATCTTGGCCCCACAAAATTCTTCTGTTAAAAGCCTAAACCCCACAATGTGAAGGCATTTGGAGATGAGGACCGGGAGGTCAGATGAGGTCATGTGGGTTGGTTGCTGGAATGATAGAAGTAGTGCCCCTATAAAAAGAGACAGCAGGCTGAGCACAGCAGTTCACACCTGTAACCCCAACACTTTGGGGAGCTAAGGCCAGCAGATCACTTATGTCTTGGAGTTTGAGATCAGCCTGGGCAACATACTGGGACCCCATCATCACAAAATATAAAAATAAATTTTAAAAGAAGATAAAGCAGAGAACTTGCTCACATTCTCTTCTACAAGGCATGCAAAAAGAGGTCAAATGTGGAAACAGAAAGAAGGCTGCTGTCTGCAAGCCAAGAAGGGAGCCCTCGCCAGAAATCAAATTAGCCTGGATATTGGATTTCCATCCTCCAGAACTGCAAGAAAATAAATTTCTGTTTAAACCACCCATTCTGTGGTATTTTGCTACAGTAGCCCCAGAAGACTAATGCAGTACCCTTCTATATTTATCATTTTGGAACCAAAATGGTCAAATCAGCCTTAGGCATCATATAAATTTCATGAGCTACTTCTCATTTTTCTTCACTGGAATCACTGGTGACTGTGTTGTCTGATTCTTACACTTTAGAGCTTCCCAACCTTTCTGAACCATCTTTCCCTTGAGGATTTCTGATCATAAAAGTAGAAGTTTCCCTTTTTCCCCCCCAAAACATTGTGAAATTTTCTTAATACACTTCTGCCCCCAGTTCCTTTCCTTCACCATTGTTACAGGCAGTTGTTTGCTAAAGGGTCCCTGACCGCATGCCCCTAGTGGGGAGAGAGGTGTCAGAATCATGTGCTTATGAGCATGCTCTCTACTTAACCTGCAGCCAAGAGAACAGATAAGGTGTGGTTAGCTCCAAACCCTGGATGATATGATCTCTGCCCTTCCAGTGACGTTGACCAAAACTATAATAGAAGAAGCCTATACAGGACAAACTAATTATATCTTCCCTAAACCTGTGCATCTTTTAGACCAACGCTGTCCAACACTAGCCACATGCGGCTATTGAGTGAGCATTGCTAGCCTTGACTAAGATGTGATGTAAGGATAAAATACACACCACATTGAAAGCAGAATGGTGGTTGCCTGAGGGAAGGGAGAGTGAGGAGTTACTGTTATTTAATGGGTACGGAGTTTGAGGTTATAAAATGAAGAGTTCTGGAGATGAATAATGATGGTTACACAAAACTATGAATGAACTTAATACCACTGATACATTTAGAAGTCTATTGCTTCTCAGCCTTTTGGCTAAGACCAAATGTGATACATTGACAAGTCAAGATGATAAATTTTATGTTATGCATATTTCACCACAATTAAAAAAAATTTTAAATCTGCTTTAAGGTACAATCTGAATAGCCCTCAAAATAAGAATCCCCCACAATCTGCAGGTGAGGGGGCAGCCATAAAAGAAAAAAAAATAGAAAAAATATACACTGTATTTCAAAGACTTGATGTAAAATGAAAGTGATTAATTTTTATATTGATTGCATTTGGAATAATACCTTGGATATTGTCTTAGATTGGGCTGCTAACAACATATCAGAGACTGAGTAGTTTATAACAACACAGTTATTTCTCACAGTTTTAGAAGCCAGAAGTCCAAGATCAAGATGTCAGCATGGTTGGGTTCTGGTGAGGACCCTCTTCTGGGCTGCACACTGCCCAGAAGTCATATCTTCACATGGGAGAGGGCAGAGAGAGGAATCAAGCTCCCTTGTGACTCTTGTAAGGTTACCAATTCCATTCATAAGGACCCTACCCTGATGACCTCACCTAATCCTAATCACCTCTCTAAAGACCCACATCCTAAAACTATCGCATTGGGTGTGAGGGTTTCAACATATGAATTTGGCAAGGGAAAAGAATGCAAATTCAGTCCATCCCAGATATTAGGTTAAGTAAGAAACATTATTGGGCCAGGCACGGTGGTCATGCCTGTAATCCCAGCACTTTGGGAGGCCAAGGCGGGTAGATCACTAGGTCAAGAGATCGAGGCCCTCCTGGTCAACATGGTGAAACCCCGTCTCTACTAAAAATACAAAAAATTAGCTGGGCATGGTGGTGTGTGCCTGTAATACCAGCTACTCAAGAGGCTGAGGCAGGAGAATTGCCTGAATCCAGGAGGTGGAGGTTGCGGTGAGCCGAGATCATGCCATTGCACTCCAGCCTGGGTAACAAGAGAGAAACTTTGTCACAAAAAAAAAAAGAAAGAAAGAAACATTATTAATTTCACCGGTCTCTTGAGTTGGTTCTTTAATTTGGCTACTAAAAAATTTTAAACTACCTAAATAAATAGCTTTGTGTTTCACATTATCTATTCTTTAATTTCTAAATGTTTCAAACTGACAGAAAAAAACGATATGTATTTATCACGTACAACATTTCTTTTTTGTTTTTTGCTTTTTGAAACATAACATTTCAAGTGTACATTCATTGGTGAATCATCAAAAGCACTACTTCACAGTTATTTTTCATTTTTGTAGTGGAAACACTAAATGTCCTCTTTGTATTTTTCTTTATTTTTCCTTTTTCCTTCTCTTTAAGACTAGTCAAATGCAGCAGTAAGAAGCAGGGAAAGAGTAGAACAAAAAGTTCAGTTCACAATTGACTCAACAACCAGTTGCAATAACTCACTACCTTCGAACTAGTCTGTATTTTTCAATATATTTCTTCATTAATTATAGTCACCATGCTGAAAAATATATCTTTCTCTTTTTTCTTTGATGGGGGTTGGTGGGGGGGGGACTGGAGTCTCACCCTGTTGTTCAGGCTGGAGTGCAGTGGCACAATCTCAGCTCACTGCAACCTCCACCTCCTGGGTTCAAGTGATTCTCCCACCTCAGCTTCCCAAGTAGCTGGGACTACAAGCAGGCACGCCATCATGCCTGGCTAATTTCTGTATTTTTAGTAGAGACAGGGTTTCACCATGTTGGCCAGGCTGCTCTTGAACTCCTGACCTCAAGTGATCCATCCACCTCGGCCTCCCAAAGTGCCAGGATTACAGATATGAGCCACCATGCACCCAGTCATTTTTTGCTATTTGCATGAAGAATGCCAGTGGTATTTTAATAGAGAGTGCATTGAATCTGGCTGGGCAAAGTGGCTCATGCCTGTAATCCCAGCACTTTGGGAGGCCAAAGCAGATGGATCACCTGAGGTCAGGAGTTCAAGAACAGCCTGGTCAACATGGAGAAGCCCTAGCTCTACTAAAAATACAAAAATTAGCCAGGCATTTGGCACCCGCCTGTAGTCCCTGCTACTTGAGAGGCTGAGGCAGAAGAATTGCTTGAACCCAGGAAGCGGAGGTTGCAGTGAGCCAAGACTGCGCCACTGTGCTCCAGCCTGGTGACAGAGCAAGACTCCTTTTCAAAAAATATATATATATATTTTCAAATTCTATTTGTTGTAACATCAAACACAGATATAAAAGTCTCCAGCGTATAGGACCTCCACCCTACAATGTTAATTAAAACAGGAGGGAAATTCGCTGGTGGAATCATTGGAAACTTTCAGGTGTGATTCTTTGGAGGAGAACATGGGGGCAGAAGCAAAGTCAATTATTTTTTAGGAGTTTCATTGGATTTTAAAAACCTTTTCTTTCAAAGTTGTTAACTGAAATGTCAGGAATGAGTTACATTGTTCACTGATCCCTTCCCCAAACAAAGAACTTGCTACTTGGAGGCCCCTGATCAATCACTAGAGATTGAAGCGCAAGAAAAGAAACATTGGTGACTGGAGATGCTGTTCCTAGACCTCCACAGGCTTTGCAAGTATCTTGGCAAATATAGTTAAATAAAATATTGAAAAAGATTGTAGTGATCTTGCTTTTTCTCACTGTGTGTGTTTCAGATGTAATGAGAAGAAAATCACTAGTTTATGACAATCTTATATAGTTGAGTTTGATAAGAATGATGTAGAAATGCTTCCCAATAAAAAAGAAAGAAAGAAATCAAAGTCCAATAAAGACCCAGAAGAGAATAGAAATTACTAAAAGTTACAGGTTTTAAAAATTTAGTTTCAAGATATTTATCTGAAAAATCATAGATCAATGTAGATAAAAATTAACATTGTCCTTCCATATTAGCATTTGGTATTAGCACTTGACAAATACTTAAATGTTGAATGTCTGATGAGAATTTACTTCCCAATTAGATTTTTTAGTTGTTTATTTTCACATTTCTTGAGGCAAGCGGTACAGAATGTAGTGGCCAAGGTCATGGCGCAGGAGTGGTTTGAAACCCTGCTTCTCTACTTACTGTGTGTCTGACCATGGGCAAATTACTTAACCCCTCTCCTCCCCAGTTTGCTCATCTGTAAAATGATGGTGATGAGAGTCCTTATCTCTTGCGGCAATAATGAGGATTCAATAGGACAGCTTACATAAAACTCTTAGAATGGGGACTGGCATTTAGTAAGAGCTCAATACATGTTAGCTATTTTTATTTTAAGTTCTGGAATACAAGTGCAGAATGTGTAGGTTTGTTACATAGATACATGTGTGCCGTGGTGGTGTGGTGTACCTGTCAACCCATCATCTAGGTTTTAAACCTCGGTTACAATACTATTTGTCCCAATGCTCCCCCTCCCCTCGCCCCCTACCTCCGACAGGCCCTGGTGTGTGTTGGTCCCCTCTCTGTGTCCATGTGTTCTCTTCGTTCAACTTCCACTTCTAAGTGAGAACATACCATGTTTGGTTTTCTGTGCCTGTGTTAGTTTGCTGAGAATGATGGCTTCTGGGTTTATTTTTACTTATGTCATGCCAAACCATACAATGTTATGAAAATTACTGTGATTATTGATCAACCACATAGGCCATTGGAGGAAAAATAAAATAAATTCTCAATGTTTACAGAAGAATACAGGAAACTGCTTTTCTTAAAATGTATTCACATGGTCTTTCATTTCTAAAGAAGCTGGTGTTGGCCAGGCACGGTGGGCCATACCTGTATACCTGCACTTTGGGAGGCCAAGGCAGAAGGATTGTTTGAGCTCAGGAGTTCCAGACCAGCCTGAGCAACACAGTGAGACCTTGTCTCTAGAAAAAAATTTAAAAATTATCCCAGTATGGTGGTGCATGCCTGTAGTCCTAGCTGCTCGGGAGATTGAGGTGGGAGGATTGTTTGAGCCCAGGAGTTTGAGGCTACAATGAGCCATGATTATGCCGTTGCACTCCAGCCTGGGTGACAGAGCAAGACCCTGTCTTAAAAAAAAAAGCTGGTGTTAATCTCCCCTTCATGTAACCCACTGCACAGATGTGTGTAGCTCCAAGTGCATACAGCCTTCCATCTCTCTGCCTAATGTTACAGGAGAGTGCAGCTGGGGGAATTACAGGCAATTTCAATGAGGGGGAATAGGTAGAAAGGAAACAGCTGGAAATCCCTGGAGTAACCTTACTCGTCTGAACAAAAGTACACATCAGACTGGCAGAACTCTTGTTCATGTTCAAAACCAAAGGTTGGTAAACTTTTTCTGTAAAGGACCAGATAGTAAATAGTTTTAACTTTTGGGCCATACGGTATGTATCATAACTGCTCAGCTCTACTTCTGAAGCACAAAAGCATCATAGATAACAAAAAAAAAAAATGAATTGTGTCTGCCTTCCCATCAAACGGTACATACAAAAGCTGGGATGGGTCATAGTTTGCCAACCCCTGATCTGGAATACACCTGAATGTGGTGCATAGCCTTCATTACGTTTTTGTAAAATTGTCTCAATTTGAAGCTGGAGGTCCTTTCTTCCCCTCTGAGATTCCTTCTTCCACTCCCCCCCTCCCCCCCATTTTCTATCTGCAGCTTTATTCTGGTGGCAACCCAAAAGGTCAAGGCTTGGCTCCATCCCGCAGCACAGCAGGATATTGGCACAGACTCAACCCTCCCAGGTTCTCAGAATGGAGCTCATACAAAGCTAAGCCTCTTGATGATACTGACGACCTCACAGAGCTCAGTGCTTAGTATATTTTGTTTTTGGAGATAGGGCCTTGTTCTGTCATCCAGGATAGAGTGCAGTGGCACAATCTCAGCTCACTACAACCTCTAGCTCCCTGGATCAAGTGATCCATCCATCCCAGCATCTGAAGTAGCTGGGACCACAGGCACAAGTCACCAAGTCTGGCTAAATTTTGTATTTTTTGTAAAGATGGGGTTTCACCATGTTGCCCAGGCTGGTCTTGAACTAAGCTCAAGGGATCTTCCTGTCTCGGCCTCTCAAAGTGCTGGGATTACAGGCATGAACCACCATGCTTGGCCAAGTAATTAGTTTTTAATGGAAAATGAGTCTGTATCTCTTAAGATCTTTGGAAAGATATCCATTCTTCTTCCCTCACGGCAGCTAGCACAATGTCCTACACCCAGTAAGTATTTGTTGATGTTACTTTGAGGTCATGGCAACTGTGACTTTATCCCTTTGTACAATAGTTTGCTGAAGACCTGGCTTTCTAGTTCCAGAAGCACAACTGAAGCAAATTCCTTTTCGTTTGGGAAAACAGACCTTTTGCAAAGAGACGGATTCTCACAGGAAAACAAACCTGTCTTCCTGAGACTCATAGGGGAGTGAGTGGGGAGGTGCTGGAATCCTCGGGGGAAATTATGGGTTATGGTTTCTTTCTGTTCTAGATAAGGGTTGGGCACAGGCAGATCCTGAGAAAAGTGGAGTCCTTTATTGCCCAGTGGGAGATGGCATTTCCAGGAGCAGTCCTGGCTGGTGCAATGGTAGCTGCTTGTACTGTTTCTTTAGGCTCTTATAGGGAGATAGCCAGGGCGGCTCCCTAAAGAAAACAGCTGGGTGGAATCCTTATCCTTATCAACATGGCTAGATCACAGGGGCTGCTGGCCTTATCCTATCGGGGCAACCAGTGATTTCACCATGTCACCAACTACTCCTTTAGAAACCAACCGCATTGTTACATTTCAAGCATAACACTAGTGCCCAAATCCATTCTGTCATATTATAACTCAGCTGCATCAGCAAGTTTATTGCGAAAATCCTAGAGTCTCAAATACTTTATGAGACAGCCTGAAGATGTAAGAAAGTAAGTCTAATTTCACCATAGCATTTACTTGGCTGTGTGTACGTGCACACGCCACGTCCCGGGAATGAGAAAATTTCCCCCAAAAAACTCTAATCAATTCACTTTAGTAATTTCTTGTTTGTTTCACTCTGATACTGAGTTTTCTTCTCATTCAAACATTCATTTATTCATTGAAATATTAGAAATATTAGTCGAGTGTCCTCTATGTATCTATCCATTGTCCTAGGTACTGTGGATACCACTGTAAATAAAACATGTAAAACACTTGCTTTCGTGAAGTTTATATGCAAGAGTCTGACAAAGAAATATGCAAGTGAAATATGCAAATGTCAGATGTTGCTAAGTGCAATGGAGATCAATGAAGTAGGGAAGGTGGTGAGAGAGCTGCAGAGATGTAGACTGGTTGGGGGGGTGCTGTGAGCAGCGGGACTCAATCCCTCCCAACCTGGCCCCTGTCACTCGTTCAGACTAGTGCATCCCTCCAGAGAGCCACCCTCGATCATCCTGGGCCTTCACAGAGGCTACCCTCCTGCCCTTGTCCCTACTCACTTAGGCGACCCCTCCTCACACCGCAGGGCTCAGCACACTGGCCTCCAGAGAGCCCCGCTTCTTCCCTCACCAGCGCTGACCTGAGGCCCAGGCCACTGTTCTCTGGCCCCACTTCACCTGGTGCTTCTCACGCTGAAGGAGCTTCATGGCTGGGGGGCCTTCCTGAAGAGGCTATGGGCTCATGGAGGGTAGGGTATGTCTGTTTCCTCTGTGTCCATTACATAATCTCAACCACATGAGGAAGGAAAAACCCTACAAGGAAAAAAAAATATTCTCTCCCTTCTCAATGGTTGACATCAACCATTGAGAGATGAAAGAAAAGGAATTGAATATTTTGCATGTAGACATGAGGAGATCTTCAAAATCCAAAAGCTATTTCAGATTTTGAAATTACAAATGATTGAAAACCACCATGGCACGTTAAACCTATGTAACAAACCTGCACAATCTACACATGTACCCCAGAACTTAAGAGTACAATAAATATAGAAAAAGGAACTACAAATGAAAATGCTGTTGAAGCGTTGTACCAGTTTAAATAGCTGGGAAACGAAATATCAATCTCTATAATCCATCTAGACAAAAAGCACTTACTTTTTAAAAGAGGAAGATGTTTTGGGGACCAAAAGAGAGAAAACCTCTGTGAAAGATCCCCAGCCATGATTGGCCCCTGCTTTGCTCTGAGCTCATGAAAAGCCTTTGTGATGTCATAACAGACAGGCCTATATAAGGCCTTGGCTGGGTCATGGTTTTTGGTCTGAGAAATCCCTGGAAGCTTTTTTGGTGACCTGTGGACTCAGACCAGCTTAGTGATTACGAGTTGTTTGGGGTGGTGGGGGGAGTTTTTGTGGGAGGGGCGTTGTTTTTTCTGGGTAGCGTTGTTAGCATAGTTAATATAGTTAGTATTGCTTAGTGTTTTAGTGTATTTGGGATAGTAAGTAGTGTTGTTTACTGTAGAGTTAGAGTAGTTACTTGGATAGTGTGTCTAGAGATACCATGAAGCAGGGAGTGGCCTCCACCTCACCTGCCCTGCGGCCACCTTACTATCAAATACTGAAATTCATAGGCCGTGGTGCCTTTGGCGAGGTCACGCTGGCCCGGCATTTAATAACTGGCACCCGGGTGGCGGTGAAAACAATCAACAAAACCGGCCTCCTCTCTAGCCACAGAGAGACGACTATTTTAAAGTCGGTGAGCCACAGTAACATCATTCGGCTTTACCAGATCATTAATACCAGAGAGGCGTGCCAGCTGGTATTAGAATACGCAGAAGGAGGAAGCCTGGCCGACTGGCTCGATAAAAACATCATAAAGGAGGAGGAGGCCCGAGGCATGTTCCAACAAATGCTGTCCGCCGTGAGCTACCTCCACAAAAGAAAAATCGCTCACCGAGATCTAAAACCTGACAACATGCTGTTAGACGGTAAAGGACATATAAAAATTTCCGATTTTGGATCAGCCACGATTTATCATGAGGGGCAGAGGCTGAGAGCAGGTCATGGGACCCTCCCCTACATGGCCCCAGAACTCTTTGGGGCCCAGGGCTATGAATGTCCCGCCATGGACATATGGAGCCTAGGCGTCACGTTATACCAGATGGTGTCCAACAGTCTGCCCTTCTTCGCAGTGAGTCGTTTCCAACTGATATCCCTCATTCTATCTGGCCAGTATGTTATTCGGCACTATTTTTCAGAAGGCCTAAAAAGCCTAATTAAAAACCTTTTGATATCTAATCCCAATGAGCGGCCGACAGTAGACAAAGTCTTGAGGGACCCGTGGGTGAACAACGGCCAGGACTTGCCTCCAGCGACGTACGAAGAGCTGATTGAAGACCACCCGAACTGTGAGACCATAAGGCTCTTGGTGGCCATGGGATTGAAGCCAGAAAACATCGTAAAGGCAATCGAAGACAACGTCTTTAATTATCCCATGGCCACCTACCGTATTGTAGATGGGGAAAAAAAGCCATCCATTACCACTCCACAGTCTCTTGCTCCTGGGGATCCTACATGTTTAGTCACTGAGATTTCCAGTTCACCTGCCGGCCTTCACAGGAAGTCAGACCCCCAGCATGCCCCCACGGCCTCCCTGACCATCGAGCGCAATTGTGGAGATGTAGAAAACTTGGCACGGCAAGCCCTCCAGTGTGACCGTGTGGCCTCCTCCATCGTAAGCGCCATAGGCGGTGGTGGTGCTTTAGAAACCTTGGCAGAGCAAGCCCCCCAGCGTGACCTCGTGTCTGCAGCCTTCACCAAGTGCTCCACCGGCAGCGAAAATTTAGAAACTTTGGCTCAACCAGCCCTCCCGCATAACCTCACGGCCGCCTCCACCCAGATCACCACCCAGAGCACCGTGGCTCAACAACCAGGACACGAAGGCAGCGTCCTCCAAGCTGGGCAGCCCGAGGCTGTGTTGACCCAGCCAACAAGAGGCTGGAGCTGCCGCAGGGCTGCCCGAAGGTGCATTGCCATAATAAGGAGATGCTGTTGCTGCCTCTGTCCACCCAAGAGGCAGAGTAAGAGGGCCCACCCAAGAGAAAAAGTAAGTAGGTGGGCGGTGAAGCCGCACTTCTTGCATTTTACTATATTTATTCTGTCTTTAGTAGTATTGTTTTAATTGGCAAATCTCCGGGGCCGGAGAGTGGCAGAGGGAGGGAATGGGGGGGTATTGGTCAAAGGACCAAAGTCTAGACAGGAGGAAGAGGTTTTGACTCTAGTGCACAGCAGGGTGACCAGAGTCAATAAGAACGTATCGCATTTTGCAAAACATGTTCATGTCAAATGTCTCTGCATTTAGATTGGAGAGGACGAAGGCCCTGAGGTCCAGGAGCAACCTGAGACGCCCAGGAGCAACGTTGGAGCCTGCAGCACTTTATATTAAAAAAATATAAAAATAAATGTATCATTCTGATAAATGACCATTTCTTGCTTCTTGCAAATTTTGTAGTAGCACTGGAAAGGTGGCAGGTGGGTTGCAGACACTCTGCTGCTTTGTGCCCTCCCTGCACAGGACCAGGGCTAAGAGAAGGGCAAGGCATGAGGCAAAAGAAAAGGCAGATTTACTAGCACCTGCCTTAGTTGAAAGAAAAGCGGGGATAATGAAAGGATGGAGGAGGACATGCAAGAGAGCAAGAAAAAGATAGAGCTAAACCAGAGTCTAAAACCTGGCCCAGACTGGAGAACGGTCTATAAAGATCATGAGGTTTACCCCCATGCAATACCTAGTGGTGGCATATGATCCAAACTGGTGGGTCACTGTCTTACACTACTACTATTGTGGCTATAGGAGTATCAGGTAAAAATGAACAAAAACAAACCCTTTTGCCAATCAAAATATGTCACTGGAAGGCAAGAGGTGTGGCACAAGTTCTTATATCTTCCCAGCTGCCCTGTTCCTTTGTTGGGGAGGAATCTGCTCCAAAAACTACAAGTACAAATTTCTTTTAAGCCTAAAGATAACAAGACTTTAGGTTTTAAGTAACCAAAGACTATGGTATTAGCCTTCACAGTGGCAGTTATTTCCTAGGGATATTTCTTACACCAGAAATCATCCCTCGCTTCGGTCTACCTGCCACCATCCAGTTGGACAATGGTCCAGCATTTACTGCCCAAGTAGTCCAGCTCGTTGCCGAGTCCCTCAACATCTAGATACTACACATCCCTTACCATCCTCAGTCATCGGGTAAAGTTGAACAGGCCAATGGCATCCTCAAAAACCATTTGGCCAAACTTGCTATTGAGGTAAAACTCTCTTGGCCCACACTCCTACCTCTTGCCCTGGCCCATATCTGGACCACCCCATGGGGGCCAACGGGCCTGAGCCCCTTCGAATTGCTGTACGGCCGGCCTTTCCTGGTTTCCTATAACCTCCCTACGCGACCACCACCACTGGCCTCCTACCTTTCGTTTCTCTCTCTCCTCCGCCAAGCACTCAGGGAGCATGCCAATTGCACTCTCCCTGTCATTCCAGGACCAGAGAACCTCCACCCGGCAGCACCTCTCCAGCCGGGTGACAGCGTTCTCCTCCAAGAGCTCAAACCAGGATCCTTGCATCCCAGGAATCCTGGACTGAGGGCCCCACCACCAGGACTCATAATCTTGCACAGGCAAACTGCCAAACAGGCAGCTGTCAGTCTACTGTCTCCATCCTCATCCCACATGGTAAAAGCACCATACTCGGTCGCAATCATGGGTTTCACTTTCAGCTGTGTTTTCTATATGACCAAACCAAGGACTACTGTCATTGGTGGGACACACCACCTATGGGGGGTGCCCATACAGCTCTTGTGTTATTCACAAGCCACAGCCTCCAAGCTGTCCCAACCACATGCTTGCTCACTTCAGCAATGGTTCCTTAGCCCTCAACATCTGTGACCCCGGCACAGCCGTTAGGATACAGGAGTGTCTGGTAAAGTCTGTGAAGATTATACCTGGAGCCACCCTCAGGGAACATGGCTAATATTTCGGTCCTATACCCGCATTGTCTCTGAAGCAATAGAACAGCTCAGTTCTGTAAGCCATACAATCCTGTAAAATGAAGCCATCTTAACTAACCAATTCAAACCCTCAGATAATACCTCTCAGTCTTTCTCTTCGTTGACTCTAGTACAGCAGGGAGCCAACATGTTAAATTTAACTAAAGATATGAATATCACCAACTGCTTTTTATGTGCCTCTCTCAGCAACCCCCCCTTAGCTGCAGTTCCCCTCAGGTCTGGGTTCAATCTGTCACAATCACCTATGGGACCCGGCACCATCTTAACAGATATCCCCTTGTTCCAAGTATACCCTCAAAATTTCTCTCTCTGCCATGAGACAGCCAGCAGCTCCAGTCCCAGCTATAACACCACAGTAAAGGTAAAATCCTCCCTCTATGCACCACCAAGAGGATATTTCTGGTGTAATGGAACCTTATCTAAAATTATTAATGCCTCCTTCCCTTTCCCTTGCGTGCCTGTCACTTTGGTCCTGCAGTTAGAGGTATATGGACCGGCCGAACTTCTATCCCTCCTTCCACCCTCCCCTAATCACCAAGACAGATGAGCAGTCTTCCTTCCACAGGTCGTTGGTCTCTCTCTAGCATCCTCTCTGGTGGCAGCCGAGCTGGGTAACGGCGCCCTAGGCTACAGTGTCACCTCAGCCACTCAACTAGAGGACAAGCTTTGTGTGGCTATCGAAGCGTCAGCTGCCTCCCTGGCCTCCCTCCAGCAACTCAAAAACGTAACTACTAGTAGCCTACTGTTGACTGGAAGCCTTACTGATGACACAAACAGTCAATTGACAAGTACTTGTATGTTACATGCGTTGTATACTGTATTCTTACAACAAAGTAAGCCAGAGAAGAGAAAATGTTATTAAGAAAATCATAAGGAAGAGAAGATACATTTACAGTACTATGCTGTATTTATCAGTAATACAAGTTTGTTGTGGTCTGTTTACAAGATTAATCATCTGTCGAAAGGGTGATGACTGCAGTTCAGACCTCAGTCTATGGTACAGATCAAGCAATTCAACTTTTTCTTGTAATGACATGACTTCCCTCTGCTTTTTGGGAGCACACCCAGCATCACTAGCGATATGTCATATGCATTCCATTGGTTTAGGAAGGGTTTACGGTATTGCACTAAACATGATGAAAATACACAAGAACTTCAAGAGATCACCTTTTAGTGTGATAGAAAATTGACCAGGGAGAGAAACTGCTCACGGGGAAATGATTAGCATCACACTTCATATTTTATTATTACTATTATTTTTAGATGAAGTCTCGCTCTGTCACCCAGGCTAGAGTGCAGTGGCTTTATCTCCATCACTGCAACCTCTTCCTCCTGGGTTTAAGCTATGCCTCCCAAGTAGCTGGGATTACAGGTATGCGCCACGATGCCCAGGTAATTTTTGTATTTTTAGGGGAGATGGGGTTTCGCCATTTTGGCCACGCTGCTTTCGAACTCCTGGCCTCAAGTGATACACAAACCTTGGCCTCCCAAAATGCTGCATGCAGCATTTTAAGAGAATACTTGCAACACTTAAGCTCACAGCGATAGCAACAGGAAATGGCTATGAAATTATTGCAGTAGTATGGCGTTACTACAGTTAATTTTATGCAGTTATAATTCAATACTGCATTTTTACATTTGTTTATATATTTCTCTCGACTACAAATGGCATCATATACAGCCTATAAGTGTATGCACAAGTTTTGGTGAATTTTAACTTTTTATAATCAATTTCTGTATATTTTATGGTGGTAAATTATAAAACAGACTAGTATCTACATATATTTTCTGAATTCATGACATACCTTACAATTTCTTAATGTTTCCAATATTTCTAGGCTGTGTTCGTTGAGTTTTTTCAAAAGATTGCAAATCTCAAAAAACGTTTCCAATATATTTCCTGGAAAAAATCTGCAAATAAACGGATCCACAAAGTTCAAACACATGCTCAGGAGCACTGTACCTATTTTACATCCTGATCAGGATGCCTTATTTAAAACATACTTACTTTATGTTAAAACGCACACTCTGAATGAAAAGACCACCCAAATAGGCTTTGTGTGAGCAACATGGCTGTTTATTCACCTGGGGGCGGGCAGGCTGAGTCAGTGGAGGGCAGTGGGATAGAAGCTAGTTTTATATGTTTGCAGTAGGCAGTGGAAAGTTACAGAAGTTACAGTTTAGAGTGGTCTTTTGCAAGCTGGGAGGGGGTCGTAGGGTCTGGAGTCACAAAGTTGACCAAAGTTGGTTACAAAGTTGACCAAGATTGGTTACAAAGTCCAATGACCTTGTCAATTAAGGCCGGAATAAGAAACAATAGAAGAATGTCTCAGGTTAGTTAGGCACCAAAAGGGTTGATTGCCTTCCACTTTCCATGGTCTCCAAATTCCTTCACCTTTTCTAATTCCAGAAGGCCCTCCAGAGGTGTACGTGTGCACCATGGCTCCATCAGTCAGCCTAAAAGAACTTACACTTTATTTTTTAATTATGAAAAAAGTATTTGCCATAAGTTCATTTCATTTGTTCAGATAATAATGTGTTATAAAATTATTCTTGCCCCTAGAAAAAATTTAGGAGCCATCTCCTATCAATTACATAAAAACCCAGGAAAAGAACATGAGTAAATTCCCACACTGCTATTATTAACACCACTCATTGATCCATGAAGGATTATCTGCGGTAACCTGTCTCCCCACTGCCTCAAGCTTCTGAGCTATATCCTGCCAGCAAGAGCACATGTCACCTTGAGAAATGCCAATAGATATAAACAGATTTACCAAGACCTAATTAAGAAGTTCACATGTATACTGACCAGTACTGTGCCTGATTTATGACCAGCCAATACCTGAGTGGTTATCATAAGGCAGAAACTGTTAAACCACCTAAAAGTACTTTAGACCTGATGCCCACACTTCCTATGAGATAGGTATCAACGTCCCCACTTTACAGAAAGTGAAGCAGACACACTAGAGATTAATTTGTCTAGAACTACAGAGCTAGTAGGTGGGATCTGAATCCCCTGGCAGTCTGTATCCTAAAAGAAAACTTTTACCACCATTATTCTGATAGAGGCAGAAAAGACCCAAATGCCTAGGCAAATAGGGAAGGGTCCATGGAGAACCTCCAACCTGCCCAAGTCATTGTGCACAGGGGATTTGCCTAAACATGCCCATGGTGAAAAATTCCGTCGCTTAACACATGCACAGTAAGGGAAATAAATCAATGTGGAGTGGCTCAGACTAAGGGCCCACATGCACACGGGAAGAATGGGGTGGAACCACCAGGAATTCATGCCTTATGCAGGGGAGGAGCCTGGCCTTTTCAACTTGTGTGTAGTGGCCGGATATTCAATTTGTGAGGTAGAAACCTGCATTCAGGATCCCTCTTTTTCTTGAGAGCTTTCCTTTCACTTAATAAATTCCCTACTCACCCTTCAATGTGTCCACATGCCTAATTTTTCCTGGTCATAAGACAAGAACCTAGAGATTTAGCTGAACTAAGGAGCAAGAAATCCTGCATCAATTTTAATAAATTGTGGCCGGGCACAGTGGCTCACGCCTGTAATCCCAGCACTTTGGGAGGCCGAGGCCGCTGGATCGCGAGGTCAAGAGATCGAGATCATCCTGGTCAACACGGTGAAACCCCGTCTCTACTAAAAATACAAACTATTAGCTTGGCATGGTGGCGCATGCCTGTAGTCCCAGCTACTCAGGAGGCTGAGGGAAGAGAATTGCCTGAACCCAGGAGGCGGAGGTTGCAGTGAGCCGAGATCGCGCCATTGCACTCCAGTCTGGGTAACAAGAGCGAAACTCCATCTCAAAAAATAGTAATAATAATAATAAATAAATAAACTGCATAACTGACAAAGACAGGAAGAGAGATTCACACTTAACCTGAAAAAAATCCCAGAAAGCTGAAATAAGCACCCTTTAGTCATGCTCAAATCAAAGTACTAAAAACTAGAACTGCTCACCAGTATCTAAAGATTTCAACATCAATTTGATTTAATTTAAACACCGAGCACCTACCAATATGTGAACTCTGAATTAGTCACAGGGGCTACAAAGGCTAATAACAACATGCTCCCTTCTTTGATAAAGTCACAAAGACAGTGGGTGCGTTTGTCTGGTAGGGGAAGGGGTTGGATCAAGAGAGAGATAAAAAGAACATGTGATAAGACAGGCATGTGATAAGAAAAAGACAATAGCGTTCTCTGAATTTCTCCTCTATTTTTCTTTCTTATTACTTAAAAGTGGCAAAACATTTTCTTCCCTTCCTCAAATAAGACACATTCAGAGTGTTTGTCTCCAGGCTGACAAACTTTGTTCTTTTCAGAACAGATTCAGAACTACAGGAAGCACCACCAGCCTGATACTAAGGAGCTGTCCTGACAAGCACCCCAGGAACCAATAACCCTGAGGCCACAGCGATCGCCTCGGTGCTCTTCTCCCTTGAAAATCAGAATTAAAGCATAATTTACCTCAAAGTCTAAACTTACAGAGGAAATTGTGCTTAAAAGCAACGTATTATCTTCTTCCTGTTTGGGAACATCCCCCTTTCTCAGTCCTTCAGAAGGGCCCAAAGAAGTAGTTTGGCTAAAGTTGTTCCCATAGAACCAGTTTCCAAAAACAGGAGAAATTACTGAAGAATATGGCTTAGGCAACCTACATGGAAATTTTCCAGTTGAACCTCCCGGTTTCCAGCAAGCAGAGGGAATGAGAAACCAGGAAATGGGGTTTTGTTTTCAACCACTTGAGCACAAGGTTTATGTTACCTTCTAGCGGGTCTTCATCTTGGTTTTCAGCTAGAGCTGTGGTTTCCTGCAACAAAAAAGGATCTCATGAGAAAATAATTTTACTTAAAGGTTAAATATCAATACATACTTTATTGGGAAAAACTCTAGCTTCTAAAATACTATCTAAAATAAAAATAATATTGAAAATTAATCCCTTAAAATCAGATTCTGAATTTGATGGAAAGAATCTTTAGGTGACATGGTACAATTATGAAAGAGGTAAACTGAGTCACAGAAGAATTGTTACAAAAGAGCAGCAAGCCTAACAGGGGCCTCTGGCCTTTGGATTTTTTGGGACCTAAGTAGCATCCTAGAGCCTGAGCTAGGAACCAGACACCAGGGTCCCTGGTATCAGCCTCCTTATTTCCTGTACTCATGCCTGACTCTACCTAGAGTTCTGCTCCTCCTTCCAGAATACAATCTATAAAGTCTCCATAAGCACGTTTTCCTCATGGCCCTCTAATCATATCCCCAAAACCCATGGCTCAGCTAAGAACCAGGATATGAGGTGCTCAAGAAAATGAGAGGCTACAGCAAAGCAAACCAATCATATTCTTACATAATGAGAAAAGTGAACTGCAGAGGCACTCGCAAAGTAAATCTTGGTTGGTTAACCCAGACTCTGTTGGATCTACTGGGGCAGCATACATTTTTACGATTCCGCTATAGACTTGCTGGGAACCTGTCTTTTTAAGTATGGCTAGCTATTCCAAGGAATCACTCTATCAAGGAAGGGCTGATCTAGCTCCTGGCACTTAATTAAGCTTCCCTTGCTAATAAGAATGAGAAGGTACTGACAGCCAAAGATCCACTATCTTTCCTTTTCGGTCTATCTGAAAGTATGTCTCCCCTTCACTCTGAAATAGGTACAGGTTTGGAAAACAGGTTACCATAAATTTCAAAAGACAATATGTGTCATTTTTGTATTTAGATATGGCTAAGACACCAGCCATGGTGGCATGCAGTCCACAGTCTCAGCTACTTGGAAGGCTGGGGCAGGAGACCCAGGAGATAAGGCTGCAGTGAGTTATGATAGTACCACTGCATTCCAGCCTGGGCAAAAGAGCAAGACATCATCTCTAAAAACTAATTCTATATAAGGGAAAGAAATGGCTAAGACACCCAGAATCCATGCCTCCACAAGTCCTTTCCAATAATACAAGACTAAGTAACCTCACATTTTCCTCCTTTCAATATGCGTTCTGGCAAATGTGGATGCTAAATAACCAGGGTGAGGGAAGCAGCAACTATTTGGAGACAGATAGTCTCCAAATCTTTCTAGTCTGAGGGTCACTGGCACTGTGTATGCAGCTGACTGCCTTTAAAAAGAAGCATGTTTATAGGCTGGGTGAGGTGGCTCAAGCCTGTAATCCCAGCACTTTGGGAGGCCGAGGTGGGTGGATAACGAGGTCAAGAGATCGAGACCATCCTGGTCAACATGGTGAAACCCCATCTCTACTAAAAATATAAAAAATTAGCTGGGCACGGTGGTGCGTGCCTGTAATCCCAGCTACTCAGGAGGCTGAGGCAGAAGAATTGCCTGAACTCAGGACGCGGAGGTTGCAGTGAGCCGAGATCGCGCCATTACACTCCAGCCTAGGTAACAAGAGCGAAACTCCGTCTCAAGAAAAAAAAGAAGAAGAAGAAAAGCACGTTTATAAGTCTTTCCTCAGCTAGAGATATTCTGGGAAAGTGTGCTGATGGGCCACAAAGACCTGAGAATCATGTTGGAGACACCCACATCCACAATGCCAAAATGTAAAGAAGTGGGCTTCAGAGGGGTAACCCATTAACTTGGGGAGATAAAGGTTATGGACAGAGGCACAGCACATTGGGGGAAGCAGGGAATAAAGCTAGGACATCTCAGCAAGAACACACTTTATTAGAGAAGAACAAAATGGGGATGGGTGAGTGAAAGAGCGCTACCACAGAGCCTTCCCATCTTTAGTTTTGCTCAGCAGCTTCCCAACAGGGATCACCCAGCAGGATGGCAGGCAGAAGGCACAGTGGGGTCACCACAACCACAAAATATATTTATATAATTCTTGTACAAAAAAATGCATGTTACAGTAATAATTTGGCTGGAGGGTGAGATAAAAATCTCAGGATGTGCCCACAAAAATGGACAGAGGAATGGAGAGAAGGGGTAGCCAGGTGAGAAAAAAAGGATGTTCATTTCTCAATTTTCTCATGAGTGATGAAAAATCAACAAATACTTTCACTTCTGAAGTTGGTAATATACTCATTCTTATACTTCTCCATTTAAAGATAGAAGGGTAACCACCAAAAACAGAACATCTCCCAAAAAAGAACAAAAAGGGAAGAGGCGAAAGAAAAAAAAAAAGAGTGACAAAACCTCAGGCAATGTGGTCAAATATATTGTTTTAAGTGCTTCAATATCAAACATCTGTTAAAAGGGAAAAAGCCGTATTGGGCCAAAAGGGGGATAAAAATGACAAGAAATCTAACATATTTTATACAAGAGGCACACCTAAAACAGACCTCAGAAAAATTGAAAATGAAAGTTTGGGCAGTAAAATATCATAATATAAAGCAAATGTAAGTTTTAAAAGTCAAGGGTCTAGATGTAAAATTCAAGTTTGGTTTTAAGGCAAAGATCATCACACAAACGGTGTCACTATGCATATTAGGAGAAAAGCTAGGGTGGGGGACGTTTGTAACATTTAGAGCAAAAATTGTTAATTTCTCTAACCTGTGAATATCTTATGCAGTCAAGCAAGAGGAACACAACTCAACAGAAAAACTAGAAAGATGGTATCAAAGTCACAGAACACAGATACCAATAAACACTTCAAGAGGCATTTGCCCTCGGTAATAGATAAATGCCTCCCTGGCCTATCAGATTGCCCGATCATATACAGAGAGAATGCAGAGTAGCAAGAACACCCACCACAATAATGAAAAGTACAAATTCTTGCAGACTTTAAGTAATTTGCTATTTAAACATTTTTATGTTACATCCTTTAATCCAGCCCTTCCACATCCAGAAATAAATTCTTGGGAAAAAATCAACACTCAGAAAAATGCTTGAAGATAAGTAAGTTTGTTAAAGTCTGGAAAATATTTAAAACGTCAGATAAGGGATGAGCTAAAAATCACAATGTATCTAAATGAGCTCACTCTGTTGCTCACGCTTGAGTACAACGGCACAATCATGGCTCACTGCAGCCTCAAACTCCCGGGCTCAAGTGATCATCCCGCCTCAGTCTCCCAAGTAGCTGGGACTACACGTGTGAGCCATTTTGCGCAGACCATAAATGGGCAACTTTTAAAGAAAGGTCTCCTTATGCAGAAGCAAGCAAAGAGCAAAACAGTATGTACTACATAGTTCACTCTTGCCTAAATCATCCACTAACCACCAAAACAGAAAGACAAACCATGCTGTTTTAGCAAGAATACAGGGGAAAGATCTAGAAGACATCCACTCCAACAGTACTTTCTTCTAAGTGGAAAGGGAGTGGGGAAGGAGGAGGGGTGTGGGGGGAGCTTTTCCCTGACTTCAATACATCTTTGTGTGATTTGAGAAATATGTCACTTTAGTAATTCAAAGTATTACAACATCTTTTTAAAGTGTGTTTATATCTAATTGCTATAAAACAAACCCCAAAACTACTTTTTGTCCTATATTAAGTGTTAAAGAGTAAAATTTATCAAATTATGATCATCTAAAATTTAGTAGCAAGAATTTAGACAAAGACTTCATCAGCCTTTTGTTTCTGGAAGAGAATGAGAAATTATCTGCAAGTGAGAATTTACAGGTTATACATGTCCAAACTCAGCGAATCATAAAAATTAAACGTGTACAGGAGACTTTCTGGGTATCAAGTGTACACCGCAGTAAAGCTGAACAAACGTTTGTCTGAGGCTATCATCAGCTTTACTCTCTAGTTTTAAAACAGGCAGCAAAAGCCGTGGCTGTGGGAATTTGGATGAGAGGATAATAATGTGTGAAGATAGGAAAGTGACGTTTACTATTATCGGGCCCATGAATGACACAAGATTCATTCCAGCAAGGCATACCTTAGACATAACCAAAGTTCCAGCTGTGTGTTGAGGGGTCTCATGTGCAGTAAAACAGTTCTGTCCATTTCCATCCACTGCACAGCTATAGCTGTAGCCAGAAAGAAGGTAAGAGCTGGGCTGCTGCACGTACCAGTTGCCACAGTGGTAACCCTGGATGGGCTGGAACTCCTGCTTCACTCTAATAGCAGAGGAAAGACCACAGCAATGACAACCGTCACCAACCAACACAGAATCATCCACAAACTCCCCCGACTTCTTTCCAGGAAGTTTGCAGTAAGTTGAACACCTATGTTCAAAGCCATTGTTTGTAAGTTACCAACAGTTATGTAGCAAATAGAAAAGTAACAGCTTTCTTTTTCCTTCAAAGGAGAAAACTGCTCACCTTTGCCAGTAGCTGGAATAGTTACTGTGTTGAGCTATGCCAAAACCTGCAAAACTCTCCTGTTCTGCCATTTATCCAGAAACCTTACAAAAAGAGAGCAGAATCCGGTTTTTATTCCTGCTTCAAAAATTCTGGCCTGTGGGCTAAAACCTCTCAACCCTGACAGCTAAGTCTCGCAACTACCTGAGATAATTACATTTAGTGGCAATTCCTGCTAGGCAATTAATTGCTTGACTTTCCTGACAACAGGGCAAAGGTGTGTCGGGGGGGGGGGTGCACTAAGGCACCTGGGAAAAAATCTGCCACCTGTTCCTCTGACTTCCACCTTCCGGCCCTCTCTCCTAACTGTCAGGCCTGGGGGAGCCAGCAGAACCCCAAGGAGGGACAGAAGGGGAAGATGTGTCCCTCGACAATGAAAGAGTCTCCACTGCATCCATTATCATAACGAGAGGAATCTTTAATAACAAAACCTTAAGACAAATACATTTCTCTCCTCAGTTATCATTCTGAGAATAACTATTGGAACTAGCTAGTGTTTTTTTATTTTTTTTAATCCCATGCAGGGATTAAAAGCATAATTATTGAAAGCATAATCCAAACTAGCTGCAAAATTAAGAGGCAGCGAAGAAAGCCTTCCTTTGCTCCCTTCCCTCCTGTGTCTCTTCCTTTTCTCTCTCTTATACCCTACATTAATGAGAGTACAGGATACAATTTTAAAGAAATATTTCTCTTGTTCAGTATTTTTCAAAAACGCATGATAAAGCTTCCCAAAATTTAACGTGCATACAAATGACCTAGACTTGTTTAAAATGTAGGTTCTTTAGGCTGGCACAGTGGCTCACATCAGTAATCCCAACGCTTTAGGAAGCTGAGGCGGACAGATCATGAAGTGAGATCGAGACTATCCTGGCTAACATGGTGAAACCCCATCTCCCATAAAAAATAAAATAAAATAAAATAAAAAAATTAGCCAGGCGTGGTGGCCCACACTTGTAATCTCAACTACTCAGGAGGCCGAGGCAGGAGAACAGCTTGAAACCAAGACGCGGAGGTTGCAGTGAGCTGAGATCACGGCACTGCACTCCAGCCTGGCAACAAGGTGAGACTCCATATTAAAAAAAAAAATAGATTCTTTAACTTGACAGATCTGGAGTGGAGCCTCAAATTCTGCCTTTATAGCTGGCTCCTGCCACTTTAAGCAGCAAGGATACACAGTGTCAAAATTCAAGATAACTTTTGAGTCCATACGGGGTGCTTAGGGTGTGGCCATTTCCCTGCTGCTGGCTAATAACTAAGTGCTAATGTATTTTCTATTTACCTGTCATGTGAAAAATAGCAGACTTGATGAATTCAAAACATTCTGATCATTCAATCATTCACCAGTTATTTATTGAGCCATTACTACAGTCATCCCTTAGTATCCATGGGAGATTGTTTACAGGGTCCCCCTCAGATACCAAAATCCTTCGATGCCCAAGTATAAAATGGTGTAGTATTTGCAAAGAACCTACACACATCCTCCCAGAAACCTTAAATTCTGTCTAGATTACTTACAATACTTAATACAATGGCTACACATTACTTCATGTATAGTCTTGCTCCGTCGCCCACGCTGCAGTGCCACAGTTTGATCTCGGCTCACTGCAACCTCACCCTCCCGGGTTCAAGTGATTCGCCTGCCTCAGCCTCCCGAGGAGCTGGGATTTCAGGCGCCTGCCACCACGCCCTGCTAATTTTTCTATTTGTAGTAGAGGTTGGGCTTCACCACGTTGCCCAGGCTGGTCTCGAATCCCTGACCTCAAGTGATCCGCCCGCTTCGGCCTCCAAAAGTGCTGGGATTACAGGCGTGAGCAGCCGCACCTGACCAAGAATTATTTTAAAAAATGACTGAATACAAGGATTTCCACTAGACTGAAGACTAGTTTGTCAACAGCATTTCAGTGTCTGTAAAGTTCTTACATTTGGAGTTGACAAAGCTGGCAGATGACAAGGCCTTTCTCCTGCGCTACAATGACAACTGAAGCATCCAAAGTGAAATCATCTCCGCAAGACCCAAACCGGCCTTTATTAATTAACACGTACTGACAATCCAGAACACCAGAGAAGAAAAGTTCTTGGAAACAGAAGGGTCTAAGCGCTGAAGCACTGTATGGCACTTGAAATGGAGGCTGAAGTTTTGACCATGATGGACTATGCATTTTGTTTATCAACTGAGCTACTACGGTGTTTATGAGAACTATATAAACCAAGATTTACTCTATTGGGAGTTTGTGGGAAAGCTGTAATGTCCAACGCATAACTCAATCTCTAAACCTGATTAAACTTTTTTCTTTGAAACGGTGTCTGGCTCGTCACCCAGGCTGGAGTGCAATGGAGCTATCTCGGCTCACTGGCAGCCTCGACTTCTTGGGCTCAAGCGATCCTCCCACCACAGTCTTCAGAGTAGCTGGGGCCACAGGCGCGCGCCGCGCTGTGCCAGGTCCGGCTACTTTCTAAATATTTTTGTAAAGACGGACTCCAGCTATGTTTCCCAGGCTCACTTCTCCCTCCCCAAGAGGTGCCGCAACCTTGGCCAATATGACCCTAAGTCCCACCCCTCCTTGCCCTGTTACGAAAGGCTCTTCCTCTGCTTCCCGAACAAAAAGGAACCCTTACTTCTACCCTAGTAGTACACAGCCCACACCAAACAGCACGCCAAGAGCCCCACCCCACTGCAAGGAACCACAGCTACAGCCACAGCCCCGCCCCACCGGGCCGGAAGTTGACTCCGCCTCCTCCTAGACATGACGGAAACGCGGGTCTTTGCAGAGGATGTCCCGCCCGCACCCCTCAGACGGACCTGGCTCTCACCTTCCTAAGATATGCCTGCTTGCCCCCAATTTTTTTCTTCTTGCAGTGAGAACGTCCTCATGTTGCATCCTTATTCTCCTCTTGGCAAATCCATGTGATCTTCCAGCGCTGAAAGTGTTTGCACGTTTACAGGCGACTTAAAGGCAGCCCTGAGCCCATGACGTATAATTCGGGTGCCGATGAAGAAAAGACTCAGGCCTTTTTTTTTTTTTTTTTTTTTTAACATCCGGTTCTGTCACCTTCAGGTTGAGTCGGGCTGGCGGAAGAGGCACGTGCTTTGCTGAATGGAGCTGGTCGCGGGTTGCTACGAGCAGGTCCTCTTTGGTTTCATTGTACACCCGAAGCCCGAGGCGTGCGGCGACCGCGAGGTGAGATACCTCATACCGGGAGACAGCCGGAGGCGGGGCCGGGAAGGTGGGTTTGGTTCCTACACAGCAGAGGTAAACATTTGAGCGCCTGCTGTTCACTGTCGGATCTTTGGATGAATTGATGAATCAAACCTAAGAGACATAAGGGAAAAGCTAACCTTTTAAAACACAGAATGGCTATTTTATCAAAATTAGACAATATCTGCCTGTTACAGTAGACAAAAGGGCCACGAGACACAGAGGAAACGGCATTTCTGCATACGAACAAATGAGTTGTAGATGATGGATTTAAGGGTAGATAGATCCCATCAGTTGACAGTATTCAAAATTTAATGACAAAAGATCTCGCTTTTTCTTTGAATTTCTGTCCTAGAATTTTACAAATTATTAGAGCTAGATTAGGAGAAATCACTTATAGATAAAGCGATACTAGTTCGTTATTGGTTGGGAACTTATTTGCGAGCTGGGCAGTGGAGTTGCAAAGGTGCTGGAGGTATGGATCTTGCCTTAGAGACATTCCCTCCATAAGGGTTGGAGGACTGAGGAGATACATAGATGGAGAGAAATTACAGCAGAATGAACAGAAAGCTTTAGTAAATTGCCAGTAGTCAAATAGGTAGGTAGGACTGTACTCACGGCTAGAAATCCTACTTTCTAACATCTAGCTCAGTTTTATTCTTGAAGCAATTCTCAGTATTTTCCAGAAACCTGTTTTATTGAGTCCAGTACTTTATGAAGTCAACGCGTCAATCTTGAGTTACCTAGATAATTTGGGAGTACGTCACTCGACCTGTTGCTTTTGTTTATTTTGTTTTCTACTCCAGTTATTTGCTTTTGGTCTTTGGCTGAAAAGTGATGTGTTTTGAATAGTCAAAGATGGATACTATTGAGTGTTTTCTTTGTAGTGAAATTACTTAACTATGTTTCAGACACACAATAGGCCTACAGCAATCCTGAGGCAGATACAGTTTTTCTCATTTTTGCAGATGAGGAACCAAAATGTTCCTCCTAAATAGGTTAAGCGACTGCTGAAGGCCATACAGCTAATAATTGGCAGAGCTGACCCAAAATGTCAGGAGCCCTCCAAGGGTCTCTGATATTTGAGGCTCTTAACATTCCCCTATACTGCTACTAAATCTAAGTGATAGCCTAGATAAACCCACATTGTGTGAATTTGAAAAGGTTATTATTTGATGTAAGCCCATAGCAGCCCCTCAAGAATGCTTGATTCAAAGGAGACCCCTTGGTCTTAATTGATGGAAGGAGTATCTGTTGCTATAATTATGCAGGTCCTGATTTGCAGTAACACGTGTTCAAAGAAGTTTGATGGGTGTTTTCTGTTTGTTTCCCAAATACTTTTTGATGCAGTTCCTTCAGTTTAAGGAGTGTGGGTGTGTGTATTTTGCTGTCATATTTCACATTCATCCAGACTTCCTAATCCTGTTGTCACATGGCAATAAGCGTACAGGTGCTGAGATTTCATTATTGGTGATTCTCTGGGACTTATGTTGGTGCTCATGAAAGCATACCTTTACTTTGTTGGTTTTTCTTTGTAAGACTTGTTGTTGGGCGTGGTGGCTCATGCCTGTAATCCCAGCACTTTGGGAGGCTGAGGCAGGTGGATCACTTGAGGGCCAGGAGTTTGAAACCAGCCTGGCCAACATGGCAAAACCCCGTGTGTACTAAAAATACAAAAATTAGCTGGGTGTGGTGACAGGCACCTGTAATCCCAGCTACTAGAGAATCTGAGACATGAGAATTGCTTGAACCTGGGAGGCAGATGTTGCGGTGAGCTGAGATCATGCCGCTGCACTCCAGCCTGGGTGACAGAGCAAGACTCCATCTCAAAAAAAAAATTGTGTAGAGTCTAAAAGTCTTCTCTCGTCCAGTCTCCATTACTGCGTTCTAGAGTGGTGATACCCAGTGTTGCCTTCCCATCCCCTTGCTTTACCTTCCTGATGAAGTCTCAAGTCCTTTGTGTTAAACTACATGTCATTTTTTAGTTTTACATGTCATTCTTCCATGTGTAGGATCCATTGATAATTTTCATGAATTGCAGAACGATTTATCTTTTCAGTAACCGATAAATGGTTCCATGGTTCATAAAAACTACCAGTGGATAGTTGGTAAAACTGCGGGGTGACTGTGGCATTAATTGTGTGTTTTCATCTTCAGCAGCAATGGACTCCTGTGGCCGACTTCACTCACCATGCTCACACTGCCTCCTTGTCAGCAGTAGCTGTCAATAGTCGTTTTGTGGTCACTGGGAGCAAAGATGAGACAATTCACATTTATGACATGAAAAAGAAGATAGAGCATGGGGCTCTAGTGCATCACAGTGGTAAGAAAATTGTATCTTAAGTTGAGCAATTTGTTGTATCTATTTTATAGTAGATTCTGAGGTAGAAGTTAGAGGAATTTTTAAAAAATGGTTTCTTAGCTTGGCGCAGTGGCTCACGCCTGTAATCCCAGCACTTTGGGAAGCTGAGGCAGGTGGATCACCTGAGGTCAGGAGCTTAAGAACAGACCCATCTCCACTAAAATACAAAAAAATTAGGCAGATGTGGTGGCACCTCCCTGTGGTCCCAGCTACTTGGGAGGCTGAGGCAGGGGAATCATTTGAACCCGGGAGGCAGAGGTTGCAGTAAGCTGAGATTGCGCCACTGCACTCCAACCTGGGCAACAGAGTGAGACTCCATCTCGGGGGGAAGAAAATGGTTTCTTGCTCTGAGTTATCTCACAGTTTGTATTGGAAAGGAGGAACTTAACTCAGGGAGTAAGGGAGTCAGAGTGAGGTTTCACTGAAACCTTCCTTAAAATGAATCTGAACTATCATATTTTTTTCTCTTCTCATCTGTATTATTTTAAAAGAGAAATGTCAGTTGTTAGGCAGATAAAGTTTGCAAGGAGGGCGAAAGGACATTGCAGGCAGAGCCGGCAGTGTGAGGAGCACAAGTAGTAGGATCACAGCAATATCTCACTTTATTGAGGGCATGTTGTGTACCCCTCAGTGTGCCAAGAAAGTAGTTTTATCTTTAGTTCTTGGAAGAGAACACCTAGTTTCAAAGATGTTACTTGACTTGCCCAAGGTCTCAAAACAGTGGAACTAGAACTTGAACCTAGGTCTAAAGCCCATGCTTTTGACCGCTGGTGTGCATGAGGAGCTGAAGCTGTTCTGGATTGTGAGAAGGTTAAATTGGAGTATGAGGGGCTACAGAAGTAGATCCCAGAGACCTTGAGAGATGGCAGGTAGAGGCTGAATGGGAGAGAGGAAGCAAGCAAGCTAATGAGTGATGTGGGCTTGAGGAAAGTACTGCCAGTCTGCTATGGGAGGGCTGCTAACTGAGAACCCAAACAGAAGGAATGTTGAGGGCCTGCCCCATTGGAATTGGCAGCTATGGATCGAGCAACATCAGTTTGCAGGGTTTTCTGAGTTTCTTCAGTAGTAAGCCCCAGACATTTCCCTAGAGAGAGGAAGGTTACTTGGTGTGTGCAGTAGGAGGATTAAGTTACAAGGAAATTAAGAATTTTGGTGAAGGAGTAGATTAGGTTGTCAGCTTAGAGAAAATGTGTTGTCATGGGCCTGGAGATCTCTGAAGTACAAAAGCAGATGGAGTGTGAGTGCAGTAAGGCGTGAAAAAGATGGGAAGATGTGAGCTTGTGGTCAGCAAATAGGTTCCCAGAGATCAAGATTTTCTAACTCGGAACAGCCTGAAAGGGATGGGAAGATGTGAGCTTGTGGT
Source organism: Callithrix jacchus (assembly GCF_049354715.1). Classification (NCBI taxonomy): domain Eukaryota; kingdom Metazoa; phylum Chordata; class Mammalia; order Primates; family Cebidae; genus Callithrix; species Callithrix jacchus. The sequence continues at coordinate 40,746,871 of NC_133505.1, forward strand.
CAGCAAATAGATTAACCTATTCTTTTTTGAGAGGGAGTTTTGCTCTGTCACCCTGGCTGGAGTGCAGTGGCAGGATCTCAGCTCACTGCAACCTCCACTTCCCAAGTTCAAGCGATTTTTGTGCCTCAGCCTCCTAAGTAGCTGAGACCATAAGCACACACCACCATGTCCAGCTAATCTTTGTATTTTCAGTAGAGACCGGGTTTCGCCATGTTGGCCAGGCTGACCTTGAACCCCTGACCTCAGGTGATCTGCCCGCATTGGCCTCCCAAAGTGCTGGGATTACAGGCATGAGCCACCACACCCGGCCAGTGTTTGGTTTTCTCTTCCTGCATTAGTTTGCTGAGGATAATGGCTTCAAACTTCATCCACATCCCTGCAGAGCACATGGTCACATTCCTTTTTATGGCTGCATAAATCCTATTTTTCTCAGAGTTGGTAATAGATAAACTTTTTTCTAGGTTAGCAGCTGTATGTGGTAATGATGCCCAGGCTGTGGTGGGGGAGGAGGGGGCAGCGACTGAAATACAGAGGAGGCAAAGAAATACACTGGAGTTGAAGTCAAGGAGTAGTAATTCCCACCTTGTTGGGTTTTCCACACTGGTGGTCAAGGTACCCGGGATAGTGGCAGAATCAAGGGAGAGAAAGACTGAACAGGTAAGTTTTTTTCTTCAGTACCAAATATTTTACGCTGTTTTTATTGCATTTTCCTAGGGGTAGAGAATGAGGAGTAACTTAGCTAAGAAAGTTGGTTTTCTGCAAAGGCAGATAAAATAGGTGCCTTTTTTCCTATCCAGTCTTTCTTGTATTTCAGAGGATCCACAGCAGGCACGGGTTTCCAGCAGTAAATATGCAGCCATAAACGGCTTCCTTCTATGACATGTTCTCTTAGTTTATTCAGACTGCTATAACAAAATACCTTAGACTGAATCATTTCTGTATAATGGAGATATATTTCTCATAGTGCTAGAGGCCGGGAAGTCTAAGATTAAAGTACCAGCAGATTTTCATGTCTGCTAAGGACTGGCTGGCTGTTGCTGTGTCTTCCTATGGTAGAAGGGCAGCAGCTCCCTATACAATTCTGTAAGGTCCCGCTTGAGAGTTGGAGCCAGTTTAAAAAAAGCAAACAAACAAAAAAAGTTTTTTTTTTTTTTTTTTTTAAATTAGGGGTCTTGCTGTGTTGCCCAGGCTGAAATGCAGTAGAGTGATTTCAGCTCACTGCAACTTCCACCTCCTGGGTTTAAGTGATTCTCCTGCCTCAGCCTCCCTAGTAGCTTGGATTACAGGCGCCCACCACCATGCCCCAGCTAATTTTTGTATTTTTAGTAGAGACGGGGTTTTACCATATTGGCCAGGCTGGTCTTGAACTCCTGATCTCAAGTTATCTGCCCACCTCGGCCTCCCAAAGGGCTGAGATTACAGGTGTGAGCCACCTCGCCTGGCCAAAAAAAAAAAACTTTTATAAGGTCAATAATCTTGCTCATGAGTCATCCTCACCTAAAGGTGTCACCTCTTAAACTATCGCGCTGGCAACTAAGTTTCAGCCAATGATTTTGGGGGACATGTTCACACCATGGCAGACTGTCCATAATGCTTTAAGAGCTGTCTCACCCTTCATCAGCTGTGCTTTGAGTGTTTTACGTATACATTCTTTTATTTTCTCTTTCCCATACCCACTTCATACAACGAAGCCTTCTCTCTCAGGTTTGGAAGAAATAAGTTAAATTCGACCTGCCCATACCCATTAGTACAAGAGTTCAACAATAAGAAAAGGAATGACACAGAAGGAGTTTAGACTTTGCGGGGGGGTGAATGAAATAGGGTTCTTGGTTTCTTGGTTTCTTCCATTCCTTGTATAAATTTTTTTTTTTTCTTCTCTTTTAAAAGATTCTTTTCTTTTTTTTTTTCCTTCAACCCTTATTTTAAGTTCAGGGGTACACATGCAGGATGTGCAGGTTTATTACATAAGTAAACGTGCCTTAGTGGTTTGTGGCACAGATCCCATCCCCTAGGCATTAAGCCAGGCATCCTTTAGCTGTTCTAATGCTCTCTCTCCCCCCACCCTTCCCGTCCCACAGGTCCCAGTGTGTGTTGTTCTCCCTATGTGTCCATGTGTTCTCATGATTCAGCTCCCACTTATAAGTGAGAACATGTGGTATTTGGTCTTTCTTTTTCTTTTCTCTTTGTTTTCTTTTTTTTCTTTCTTTTTTGAGAGGGTGTTTTGCTCTGTCACCCTGGCTGGAGTGCAGTGGCAGGATCTCAGCTCACTGCAACCTCCACTTCCCAAGTTCAAGTGATTTTTGTGCCTCAACCTCCTAAGTAGCTGAGACTATAAGCACACACCATCATGTCTAGCTAATCTTTGTATTTTCAGTAGAGATGGGGTTTTGCCATGTTGGCCAGGCTGATCTTGAACCCCTGACCTCAGGTGATCTGCCCGCATTGGCCTCCCAAAGTGCTGGGATTACAGGCATGAGCCACCACACCCGGCCAGTGTTTGGTTTTCTCTTCCTGCATTAGTTTGCTGAGGATAATGGCTTCAAACTTCATCCACATCCTTGCAGAGCACATGGTCACATTCCTTTTTATGGCTGCATAAATCCTATTTTTCTCAGAGTTGGTAATAGATAAACTTTTTTCTAGGTTAGCAGATATAGGAAAATAAACTTTCCAAAGTGAGAAATAGGATAATAGGGAGAGGAAAATATGGGCAAATGAATGAAAAGTGTTTAGAAATGGATCAAAACAGGTCAGAGTGATGACTTGATCGTGGCTGATTGGGTGGCTAGTTCAGGCTTTAGAAAGTGGAAGTCATGTGGCAGTACTCCTGGTTTGTTCCCCGGATTAGCTTGTTAGCCAGTTAGTTTTGTTTACTTCTGTTTAAATTATCCTAGCCAGCCATTTCCTAAATTTGTAATTTGAAGAGGTAAAGCAAGGATGTGAACTGATTCATTCAAAAATGTATCTAAACTGCAGGTACTCTGCTGAAAATATTTGCATAGATTTTAGCAGTTGTACATATACAAAAAAATTTTAGGTGTATTTTAGTAATATTAAGACATCGAGGCCAGGCACGGTGGCTCACGCCTGTAATTCCAGCACTTTGGGAGGCTGAGGTGGGCAGGTCACTTGGGTCCAGGAGTTCAAGAGCAGCCTGGACAACATGGTGAAACTCTGTACCTACAAAAAATACAAAAGTTAGCTAGGTGTATTGGTGTGTACCTGTAGTCCCAGCTACTTAGAAGGCTGAGGTGGGAAGATCACTTGAACCTAGGAAGCAGAGGCTGCAGTGGGCTAAGATTGTGCCATAGCACTCCAGCTTGGGTAACAGAGTAAAACCCTGCCTCCAGAGAAAACAAAAAAGGCATTGAGTGTTTTAGTTAGCATAGCATAGCCTTCAAACCAGAAATGGAGTTTGCATTTAAAATGAATATTATTTTTGCCGGTTTTGGTTTTTCCACAGGCACAATAACTTGCCTGAAATTCTATGGCAACAGGCATTTAATCAGTGGAGCAGAAGACGGACTTATTTGTATCTGGGATGCCAAGAAATGGGAATGCCTGAAGTCAATTAAAGCTCACAAGTGAGTTGGGCTCTTCCCTTTGGCATTCTCCATGTGCCAGTCAAGTTGGGGACTAACTGTTAGTTTCATTTTAGAGGACATGTGACCTTCCTTTCTATTCACCCATCTGGCAAGTTGGCCCTGTCGGTTGGTACAGATAAGACATTAAGGTAAGTCATTAATGCTCGAGAGCATTTTTCTAAGGTGTATCTTTTACTACAGCTCTCCACCATTTAAAAACACTGTGAAACAGGCAGGGCATTTCACAGTATATTTAAATGGTGGAGAGCTGTAGGAAAACATGGTGGCTCATGTCTATAATCTCAGTGCTTAGGGAGGCTGAGGCGAGTGGATCACGATGTCAGGAGTTCAAGACCAGCCTGGCCAGTATGGTAAAATCCCGTCTCTACTAAAAAAGAAATTAGCCAGGCATGGTAGCAGCGCCTGTAATCCCAGCTACTCGGGAGGCTGAGGCAGAGAATTGCTTGAACCCAGGAGGCAGAGGTGGAGGTTGCAGTGAGCCGAGCGCACCACTGCATTCCAGCCTGCTCAACACAGCGAGACTCCATCTCAAAAAAAAAAAAAGATACTGTGAAACAAGGGAAAGGTCAAAAGCTAGTGAACATTTTCATAATGGTAGGATAAAGATCATAAGCTCTGTATTTAAGCATGTAATTTTGCTCCAGTCATCATAGCTGTAAAGTGAAGATTTTTAGGAAGGGAAGCCTTTGGAAAATACAGTGGTTACGATGTGTTAAAGGGATATGGGAATGGAGCAAGCCTTAATCCTTTCTGATAATATTTCAGGATGTTGCTGTAAGGAAGATAGCAGGTCCTTTAAATAGCCAATATTTAGTAAAATTGTCAGTTGAGTAAGTTGTCATTATGCTTGTTCTTTTATGCTTAGTAAAGTTAGTTGGTGATCACACCATAAGTGAGCTTCCTGTTTTGCAGAACGTGGAATCTTGTAGAAGGAAGATCAGCATTCATAAAAAATATAAAACAAAGTGAGTATTTTTGTTTGAAATACAGGTTGAGCATTCCTAATCTGGAAATCTGAAATGCTTCAAAATCTGAAACTTTTTGAACACTGGTGTGATGCCTCAAGTAGAAAATTCAACATGCAGGCGGGCGCGGTGGCTCATGCCTATAATCGCAGCACTTCAGGAGGCTGTGGCAGGTGAATCACCTGAGGTCAGGAGTTCAAGACCAGTCTGGCCAACATGATAAAACCCCATCTCTACTAAAAATACAAAAATTAGCCGGGTCGGGTGGCAGACACCTGTAATCCCAGCTACGTGGGAGGCTGAGGCAGGAGAATCACTCGAACCTGGGAGGCAGAGGTTACAGTGAGCCGAGATTGGCCATTGCACTCCAGCCTGGGTGACAAGAGCAAAATGCCATCTCAAAAAAAGAAAAAGAAAATTCAACACCTAACTTCATGATGGATCACAGTCAAAACTTTGTTTCATGCCCAAAATTATTTAAAATATTGTGTAAAATTACCTTCAGGCTAGGTGTATATAAAACATAGATGACTTTCATTTTTAGACTTGAAACATGAGTTTCACGGCTTGTATCCTTGAGATATTTTGCTGTTTAAATGCAGATATTCCAAAATCCAAAATAGTTCTGGTCTCAAGCATTTTGGATAAGGGATACTCAACCAGTATATTTTACAGTGACTTAATAGACTCTGATTATAGATAGATACACATTCTTACATGTGTGCATGTTACACATTTATTTCCCTGAATGGTGGTGGTTACCTATGAGCAAATGCTTTGGGTTACTTTATTTTCCCATTTTAGATCTAGATTCTTGTGGCTTTGCCACCTGCCTTTGATTTTTATTTTATTTTATTTTATTTTTGAGATAGAATCTTGCTCTGTCACCCAGGCTGAAGTGCAGTGGCACAATCTCAGCTCACTCCAACCTCTGCCTCCTGGGTTCAAGTGATTCTCCTGCCCCAGCCTCCCAAGTAGCTGGGATTACAGGTGCATGCCACCATGCTTGGCTAATTTTTTGTAGTTTTTGTAGAGATGAGGTTTCACCATGTTGGCCAGGCTGGTCTCAAACTCCTGGCCTTAAGTGATCCACCCACCTTGGCCTCCCAAAATGCTGGGATTACAGTTGTGAGCCACTGCACCTGGCCCACCCTTGACTTTTTGAACCTAGATTATTTTCTAAAAAATTGAACTTGTAAAATGTGTTATGAAGAGCAAATGGCATCATGGATTTGAAAATGCATATTATAAATATTTGCTATTTTTATTACTATGATCATTTTATGTTTTATTTATAAAATAAATAGGTCGGGCATGGTGGCTCATGCCTATAATCCCAGCACTTTGGGAGGCTGAGGTGGGTAGATTACGAGGTCAGGAGATCTAGACCATCTTGGCTGACATGGTGAAACCCCATCTCTACTAAAAAAAAAAATTAAAAATTAAAAAATTTAAATAAAAAATAATAAATAAACTTTATTTTTTTCACTTATAGATGCTAACCTAGTGGAATGGTCCCCAAGAGGAGAGCAATATGTAGTTATCATACAGAATAAAATAGACATCTATCAGCTTGACACTGCATCCATTAGTGGCACCATCACAAATGAAAAGAGAATTTCTGCTGTTAAATTTCTTTCAGTAAGTAATCAGAAATCAGTGACCGAAGTTTGTGGTGATGTTTGGAACTGTTGATGACATTCTGCCTGTTATTATTTTTCATCTCTCCTAGGAGTCTGTCCTTGCAGTGGCTGGAGATGAAGAAGTTATAAGGTTTTTTGACTGTGATTCGCTAGTGTGCCTCTGTGAATTTAAAGCTCATGAAAACAGGTAATTTTACCAATCTCAGGTGTATATGTTGAGTCTTAATAAATGATATATATGCAGCAGTTTCTTAAACCAGGGTATATGTTTTTATTAACTGCAGAAATAATCAGACATACCTATGTGGACAGTATATGGTGTCTGGAGTCTAATAAAATAATGGAAAATGTTATCTTCATGGCCTTTAATAATGCAAAAGTGGGCTGGGCATGGTGACTCACATCTGTAATCCCAGCACTTTGGGAGGCCAAGGTGGGTGGATCACGAAGTTAAGGGATCGAGACCATCCTGGCCAACATGGTGAAACCCCATCTACTAAAAATACAAAAATTAGCTGGGCATGATTGTGTGCGCCTGTAGTCCCAGCTACTTGGGAAAGCTGAGGCAGGAGAATCTCTTGAACCCAGGAGGCAAAGGTTGCAGCGAGCCAAGATCGCACCACTCCATCCAGCCTGGCTACAGTGCAAGACTCCCTCTCAAAAAAAAAAAAAAAAAAAAAAAAAAAAAAAGCAAGATCGGTGAAATTGTTTTTTGGGACTAGTCATTTGCACAAGATAGTTTTTTAAATGTCTGTTAGATGTGGAGCCTGAAATCAAGCATATTTGAATCAACGAAAGACTAAACAATCTTGAGCTTTGTTTCTAACTACTTTTGTTGTCCTTTTATGTAATTCCCCTTGCCTACTTCTTCCCCCTTTACGAGTGATTTTTTTTCCCCCTGCAGGAGAAGTGAACTGTTATTGAGTTCCAGTTTTGTGCCAGTCTTTATTACCTTTTAATGCTTACTCTATTTCTAGGGGGTAGATAATCTCAAAGTAAGCAGTTAAGTGGCTTGGCTAAGATTACCCCACTCTTAGGTAATGGAGCTGAGAGGTGAACCCAGTTTTATATCCCTGCTATATTCTTAGATCCCTGCTCTTTCCAGGAATTTTGAAAAACGTGATTTAATGTACAGGGTTATATTTTGATGGGTTGCATTTGCATGTTCTATGTCTCAAATGAGTCGTCTTATTTATTAACAGTGGTTAAGTTTTAAGAAATCCGTACTTGGAGTACTGCAGTTACTAAAATAAAGGCCTTACTCTTTCCCTATACTGGGGAGTAAACATTCTTCAAGGTCGCCCATTCCAGGTGTACTAGTAACACTTAAGATATTTGGCCATTCATTCAGTCAACAAGTGTTTATTGATCATCATTATGAAATACTACACGAGGTATTTAATAATGAACGGAAAAGACAAGAGCTTGTGCTCTCATGGCTCTTCTATTGTAGCGAGGCAATAGATTATAAAGTAAGCAGATCATTATGACAGAATGGAAATAGAAAAGTAGAGTGATTAAGGAATAAGCGTAATTGGTTTAGATAGGATGATGAGGCAAGGAGATGTGAGACTTTAAGAATGAGAAAGGAGCTAGTTTTAAAAATAAGAGAGAGTAGGGCTGGGCACCGTGGCTCATGCCTTTAATCCTAGCACTTTGGGAGGCCGAGGCAGATGGATAACCTGAGGTTGGGAGTTCAAGACCAGCCTGACCAACATGGAGAAAACCCCATTTCTACTAGAAATACAAAATTAGCTGGGCGTGGTGGCACATGCCTGTAATCTTAGCTACTTGGGAGGCTGAGGCAGGAGAATCGCTTGAACCTGGGAGGCGGAGGTTGCAGTGAGCTGAGATCACACCACTGCACTACAGCCTGGGCAACAGAACGAGACTCCATCTCAAAAAAAAAAAAAAAAAAAAGGAAGAGAGAGCCACAGGTGCCACGACCCTGAGGGAAAACAGAGCTTGGTGTATTTTAGGAGCAGATAGAAGACCTTTGTGACTAGGTGAGAGTGAGCAAGGAAAGGGTGATGGAAGCCAAATTGTGCCTATAATTCTATTTTTTCTTACTATGGAAAAATTTAAAAGCATTTAGACTGGTTTATGATACTAACTTTTTTTTTTATGGTACTAACTTTTAAAATTAATTAATTTATTTTAATAGAGATGGGGTGTCACCATGTTAGCCAGGCTGGTTTTGAACTCCTGACCTCAGGTGATCCACCCATCTTGGTCTCCCAGAGTGCTGGGATTACAGGTGTGAGCCACCGTGCCCGGCCTTATGGTACTAACATTTTAAGACTTGCCACCATCTTTAGCAACTGTCACTGTGTGACCAGTCTTGCTTCATCTATATGCCCAGCCACTTCCTCTCCCATGTTATTTTAAAGTAGACCCCAGTTTTGTAGAGGTTTTGGAAGTTACATGATTTGATTTACATTTTTAAAAATTGTTAAGGGGCAAAATAGAAGCAGAAAGGCCAATGAGGCTATGTCTGTGATCCAGAAGAAAAGTGATGGCAGCTTAGACTATCAATGGTGGCACTGGAGTGGAGAGAAATGGGTGTGTGGGAGAGGCCTTGATTCATCGTTTCTGTTGTCTTTTCTCTTCTTCCTGAACTTGGAATTTCTTGAGATGAAGGGCTTTGTTTTACTCATCTTTAGTTTCTTTGTAATAACCTGATTATTTATAGTTATCTATTGTCTTTTCAACTTTTCCTTCAGATATGGTGGGCAGTTGATTTTATCTTGTATTTTTGGCCTGAGTATGATTCACTAATGGAATGTAAAGCTTAGTTATATATATATATTTTTTTGAGACGAAGTTTCACTCTTGTTACCCAGGCTGGAGTGCAATGGCGCAATCTTGGCTCACCACAACCTCCGCCTCCTGGGTTCAAGCAGTTCTCCTGCCTCAGCCTCCCAAGTAGCTGGGACTACAGGCATGCACCACCATGCCCAGCTAATTTTTTTGTATTTTTAGTAGAGACAGGATTTCACCATTTTGACCAGGATGGTCTTGATATCTTGACCTCGTGATCCACCTGCCTTGGCCTCCCAAACTGCTGGGATTATAGGTGTGAGCCACCGTGCCTGGCCAGCACAGTTATATTTTAAGGCACCATTCATTGAGCAGTTTGTAAATACTTGAAACATTGAGAAATCACTAGTCTGCGTGTGTAATTTTATAACAATATTAGACTACTTGGAGGAAAAGATCTTTTATGGTGTTAATATTTCTATCCTAGGGTAAAGGCCATGTTCAGTTTTGAAATTCCAGAGCATCACGTTATTGTTACAGCATCGAGTGATGGTTTCATCAAAATGTGGAAGCTTAAGCAAAATAAGGTCAGTGCCTTACCACAATAAATATACTTTAATACAAGTCTTGCTCTTAAGTGAGGTAGAATTTTTTTTTAAGGGTCATAAGACATAAATCTGTAAATGAACTTTTTCAGTCTCCTTCAGGCATGATTGATATTAATGGTTTTAAAGTTAGGGTTCCCAAGGGGCTGCCTTGATGGCTGTCATTTCTGAGTCTGAGCTGGCCGGATCCCAGAACTCTTACTGCCCTTTTTAGTCAGAGAAGCTCTACTTTCCTTTCTTGTATATTGGAGTTCTCTGGAAGCTCTTAGGTGAAAATGCTGCCATTGCTAAAAACAATTTGGAAGCTTCTGATCAGTTACGGAATTAACAAACCATTTGAACCAGACAGTTTGGAAAACTAAATTCCCTCCTGTAGACTTCTTACAGTCTCTCTCGGTTTATTCTTTGTTCTCTCATAAACACATTCTGTGAATATGGTTTGTTGAATGTTTCTTTTTCCACAGTTCTTTGTTCAGCCCTAGAAGTAAGACCTGAATTTTCACAATTTTCAATTTCTGAATACTTCTCAGAAATTGGCTCTGTGGATAACATAGTCAAACTAACCATGAGTGAAGATGATATATTACTTCTGAATTCATATTTTGTACTCAAGAAAATGGAGGAAGTTTTAAGGTAACTTGATTATGGAAAAAGAAATTATTGAAAATTCATATTACGAATGTTTGTTTCTTCTATTTAGAAAGTTCGCCCATCTTTACTCTGTGAAGTAAACACTAATGCCAGGCTGACATGTCTTGGAGTGTGGTTAGACACGGTGCCAGACACAAAAGCAAGTCTTCCTCCAGCTGCAGAGCCTTCTCCTGGTAATCAAATTTGATTGTTTTGAAATAAATGATCTGTTATCTCTTAAATTGTAGAAGTGGAGGAAATCTAGATAATTTCACTTTATTGGTAGCCTGTTTATTTCATTCAAGGGGGAGAAACAGGCTTTAAAGGCACTGTCTTTTGTGTTTTAGTAAGTAAAGAACAGTCCAAAATCGGCAAAAAGGAGCCTGGTGACACAGTGCACAGAGAAGAAAAGCAGTCAAAACCTAACACAAAGAAATGCGCTTTAACTGGTGACAGTAAGAAAGCGACACAAGAAAGTAGCCTGGTATCAACCAAGAAGAGCAAAAGGGTAGACGTGTTGGAAAAGAAGAGGAAGAAGAAGAAAATAAAAACAATGCAGTGAATCCCAGGTGTCTCCTAAAAGAACCCTTGTAGATGGGATCATTCTTGATTCTATCTACATGGAATCAAATCAGACGTACCTTAATTTTATTTTTTCCCCTGAGTAAAAGCAAGGAATTTCTTCCTTTGAAGAAAATATACATATTAAAAAGCCACTTTTAGGGTTTTTTTTTAAACAGTGGTAAAATTACTTTTGGCAGACAGTGTTTTGTGCATGATGTATCATGTTGATATATAATATGTTAATGTGTCATTTGTAATTTTTACTTGTACAAAGCAAATAAAGATCTTTCTCAAAACATAATATAAAATATTGAACACATTCTTTATCAGATTTGGATAAAGGAGTCATTATTGAACATTTTCTCCTAAAAGGGGAAGAGTTTAAGAACTGCCTTTGGCCTCTTCAAATGATAAGTAGTAATTTTAATGCAAATTGTGTTTATTTTGGTAACAAGATATAAAAAGATTTTCATACCAAAAATTAAGATAAAGATTATGTATATATAAGATATATATGTATGAAACAAGCATATGCTTAAATTTAGGACAACATATGTAAGATCACAGAGAGATTGGCAGACTTCTTTAAACTACTCTTTTCCGAGCAGTAGATATACAAAATAATTTAAGGACAGGAAAATGACATCTCTAATTTTTATTTTATTCTTTTCAGGACATCAGAAACATTCACTTAGCTGATTTTCTCATAAAATTAGTCTTAAATCCAGTCTGTTGATTAATATGTTCCATCTCTTCTTACCTGGAAAATTACTTTTTTCAGTTACTGGATGTTTTGAAAAGACGCATTTTGGCTGGACATGGTGGCTGACACATATAGTCCCAGCATTTCGGGAGGCTGGGGCAGACTGATAGCTTGAGCCAAGGAGTTTGAGACCAGCATGGGCAACATAAGGAGACCCTGTCTCTCCCAAAAACTTAACTGGGAGCTACATGCACCTGTAGTCCCAGCTACACAAGAGACGGAGGTGAGAAGAATGGCTTGAGCCCAGGATGTGGAAGTCATGGTGAGACTGTGCCACTGTACTACAGCTTGGGCAACAGAGCCAAACTCTGTCTTAAAAAAAAAAGACACATTATTGGGAATCCATAGGTTTGTATTAACTGGGCAGATATTAGATACCTGAGACCATCAGGAGAAACTTCTGATTAGGCAGAATAAGATATCTAACAGGCACTGAATTGCCACTCCATCAGAATAAATTATCTAGGAAATGAACCAAATTGTGTGTCTTAATTTCAGTCTACTCCTCTTTGTTAGCTTATTTCAGGCCTGTTAACGTAAATATAGATCATTGCCTTGTTTTTCTCAATTCAACTTAAATTTTGAGATCGTCGTAGGTTCCCATACACTTTTAAGAAATAATACCGAGATTCCACCTGGTTTTCCCAATCATAACATTATGCAAAACTAGGACAATATCAACAACCAAGCCAAGCTATAATAGAAATGATAGTAACCAAGATATAGAACATTTCTATCAGAATGAACCTATCTGTTGTCCTTATAAGCCATACTTTCCTCTTGTGCTCATATAACTACGCCCACCTTCGTAACCTCTGGCACCAGTGATCTGTTCTCCATCTATAATTTTGCCAAAATTATAATTGGATTATACTTTATTTTGGGATTGGCTTTTTTCACTCACCATAACCTCTGGGCATTGATCCAGACTGTTGCATCAGTAGTCCTGTTTTTAGTGCTGAGTGAGATGTCAATATAGATATACCATAGTAAACACCTGTGAAGGGACATCAGGAATGTTTCCTGTTGTTAGGTATCTAAATAAAGCTGCTGTAAACATTTGTGTACAGGTTTTTATGTGAACCATAGTCTTTATTTCTCTTGGACAAATGCCCAGGAACTCCAAAGTTTTCCAGAATAGCTGTATGATTTTACATTTCTACCAGTAATGTTTGAGTGATCCAGTTTCTCTGCATCGTTTCCAGCATTTAATGTTACTCTTAGCCATTCTGCTAAGAGTGTAGTGATATTTTACTGTGGTTGTAACTCAGAATTGCTCTGAGAGCTAATGATGTTAATCATCTTTCCATGTGCTTATTTGCCATCTTTGTATCATAATTGGTGAAATGTCTTTTGTCCATGTTCAAATTATATATTTTATTTTTTGCTGTTGTATTTCAAGAGTTTTTTCTGAGATGGAGTCTCGCTCTGTCATCCAGGCTGGAGGGCAGTGGTACAATCTTGGCTCACTGCAACCTCCACCTCCCGGGTTCAAGCGATTCTCGTGCCTCAGCCTCTCAAGTAGCTAGGATTGCAGGTAACGTGCCACCACACCCAGCTAATTGGATTTTTAGTAGAGGTGGGCCAGCCATGTTGGCCAGGGTGACTTCAAGTGATCTGCGTGTCTCAGCCTCCCAAAGTTCTGGGATTACAGGCCTGAGCTACCACGCCCAATGGAGAGTTTGTTATATATTATAGAAATATTTGTAGGAAAATATTTTTGCCTAGTCTGTAGCTTGTATTTTATCCTAATAGTCTTTTGCAGAGCTAAAAATTTTTTATTTTGTTGAAATCCAGTTCATCAGTTTTTCCTTTCATGGATCATACTTTTAGTGTTAAGCCCAAGAAACCTTTGTCTAGCAAAGGTTTATCTCTTTGTCCTCAAGAGGTTCTATGTTTTCAAAACCTTCAAAAGGTTTTGTAGAGTTTTACATTTAGTATGTGTTTACTAAATGTTTAATTTGAAGTTTATTTTCTTGCCTATGGACATCAACTAGCTCTAGCCCCTTGATTAAAAAACAGTCCTTCCTCTATTGAAATGAATTTGCATCTTTGCCAGAATTCAACTGAGCATATTAGTGTGGGTCTGTTACTGGGCTCTCCATTTTGTTATGTTGATCTTTTTGCCAGTACCATACAGTCTTAATTACTGCAGCTATATAATAAGCTTTGAATTTAAGTAGAATGATTCTCCCCCTTTTCCCTTCTACCTTTCCATATTAAATTTAGGATAATTCTATCCTCTCCAAAAAAAGAAAAAAAATTATTTATTTGCAGTCGTGTCACGTAATGACAGGGATACATTCTGAGAAATGCCTCATTAGATGGTTTCAACACAAACCTAGATGGTAGAGCCTGCTAACACACCTAGGCCATATGGTACAGTCATAGTCTTAAGTGACCACCGTTGTATATGCCGTCCGTTGTTGACCAAAATGTGATTATACTGCAACCTCTGCCTCCCAGATTCACGAGATTCCCCTGCCTCAGCCTCCCTAGTAGTAGCTGGGATTACAGACGCACACCACCACAGCTGGCTAATTTTTGTCTCTCTAGTTCTATTTATTTTGAGATGGAGTCTCCCTGTCACCCAGGCTGGAGTGCAGTGATGTCATCTTGGCTCACTGCAACCTCTGCCTCCTGGGTTCAAGCTATTCTCCTGCTTGAACTCAAGCCTCCTGAGTAGCTGGGATTACAGGCACCCACCACCACACCCGACTAATTTTTGAATTTTTTTTTTTTTGTAAAGACAGGATTTTACCATGTTGGTCATGCTGGCCTCAAACTCCTGACCTTGTGATCTGCCTGCCTCAGCCTCCCAAAGTGCTGGGATTACAGGTGTGAGCCACTCACCTCATCCACATTGTAACATGTATCAGTATTTCTAATTGTCAAATAATATTTCATTGTATGGATATGACACAATTTGTTTATCCATTCAATAGCAGATGCATATTTGTTTCCTCTTGGCTCATATAAATAATGTTGCTTTGACCATAAGTTTTTACATGAACATATGTTTCCATTTTTCTTGGGTACATATATACCTAGAAGTAAAATTCTGTCCAATCAGATGGTTACTCTTATGTTCAATCTTTTGAGGGGCTGCTATACTGTTCTAAAGCAGTCACACCCTTTATATTCCCATCACCAGTCTATGAGTGTTCCAATTTTGCCACATCTTTGCTGACACTTGGTTTTTGTTTCTATTATGGCCATTCCAGTGGATAGGAAGTAGTAGCTCAGTGTGGTTTTGATTTGCATTTTCTGATGGCTAATGATAATGAGCCTCTTACCATTTGCTTTATCTTTTTTGAAGAAATGTTTATTCAGATATATTGCCTATTTTTAAATTGTGTTATTTCTTGTTTTGCTATTGACCTGTAAGAGTTCTCTGTATATTCTTGATACAAATCCATGATCAGATATGTGATTTGCAAATATTTCTCGCCTTCTGTGAGTTGTCTTTTCACTATTTGGTTGGTATCCATTTGAAGGACAAGTCTTTAATTTTGATGAAGTCCAGTTCGTTTTCTCTTTTGTTGCTGGTGCTTTTGGTTTTATATCTAAGAAGGCTTTGCCTAATCCCAGGTAATCAAGTTTTATGTTTATATTTTCTTTAATGAGTTTTGTAGTTTCAGCTGTGGCATATATGTCTATGTTCTATCTATCTTGCATTAATATTAGTGTGAAGGAGTTCAACCAGTTGACATATAGTTTACTTGTGGATTCTTTTTTTTTTTTTTGAGATGTACCTTTGCTGTTGTTGCCCAAGCTGGAGTGCAATGGCACGATCTTGGCTCACTGCAACCTCTGCCTCCCGAGTTCAAGCGATTCTCCTGCCTCAGCCTACTGAGTACCTGGGATTACAGGAGTGCGCCACTACGCCTGGCTACTTTTTGTATTTCAGACCTTTCTTTACATAATAGCTTTACCAGTGACAAGGACTGTAGATAATACAATTCTCTGAGCTGGAATTTCTTCAAGTATAAGGTAGGGGAGAGGGTGCCAGAATCATGATGGATGATCCTAATTAAGGTTTGAGGCTTGCGCCTACATAGGGAAGAATGAATTCCTAAAGCCATTCTCTGCCGGTTAAGACAAGTCTCCTTATTAATTGTTCAGGAAAGTCTTCAATTAAAGTGAAGGTCTGGCATACTGCAGTTGCCGAAAGTTCTTAGTCATTATCAGCTTTGGCTGGTTAGAATCAGCTATGATAAACACGGGCTTCAATTTTGCTATCTGGAAGGTAGGGTGCTGCGGCAAGTGGAAGTTTTTCAAGAATATGCGCTACAATTTGCTTTATTCCCTGACGATTCTATTCATCAGATTTGTCTATGTTGATACTTGCATGGGATGAAGGAGAGGGAGAAGTCAACGATGACAGCAAATTTTAGTGTAGAGCAACCGAGCGAATGGTGGTGCAGGAAACAGAAGAGGAGCTGCTCGGAGGTGGGAATGGAGATAACGTCATGCTGTGGACATTTGGGATCCACAGAGCTGGGTGGAGATCAGATTTAACTTGCTCTTTCTTCCCCTTTAAGATAATTCTCAAGTAGCCTCATTCCCTAAAACAAACGGATATTTGGCAGTGAGCCAGCCACATTATTCTGCAGCCGCCATGTTTTCTTGCAGGTAGAAGGCAGGCCCTTTTTGGTGTAAACAAACGAGATCGGGCTTGAGTGACAATCCTCCCTGACGGCCAGTATCTGGTCTTATACCCTGTAACTTGTCCCTCTATTAATGGGGTTCTTCAGAATCCAGCCTCAGAAGCCCTCTTCCCGCAGCTGTGGCCTCCACCTCTGGCCTGGCGCAGCTCACGTGGTCCAGCTTGTGCAAGACCCAATTCCAATTCCGTGTTTCTGGCTTTTGGCCACTCAGGATAGAACCTGGGACTGGTGCTGGTCGGTCCTGTAGGCGCTGTGGATCGAAGAAGCACAGAGATTCCCCGCCCCGTTTGCGGGACTCTGACGCGCTCCGCGATGCCCCGCCCCACTCCCCGCCCACTGGAAGCAGGGCACGTGTTGCTATTCTGAGGCTGAAGCATCGCGATTATTTGCCTGCCCCTCTCCCAGAACATTGCGCATGCGCCATGAAACCGCGCCTCCCCCGCCCCGGTCCCTGGACGCCGAGCGACCGCCGCCGCCGCGAGACCTGGCTGATCTGCCCCGCGGCTTGCACGCCCTTGTAGACTCTACGGGCTTTCGGGAGATCGGTGCGGGTACTTGGGGATTATTGTTACTGTTTTCTGCAACTTCTAACTTTTAGTGATTATTTAGGAGTTTCACGGCCGTCTGCTTTTCGTCCCCCCGATTCAGCCGGGCCTTTAGTCGGTGTGTTCGGTGCTTTTCTCGTTGGGTATTTTCTACTTGTCTTAAAAGTGGTTGTGGACGTGCGGAGCCCCTGAGCTCCTGAGGCAAAGGCTCACCCATGTAGCATAGTGTTGCCTCGTTTCCTGGAGGTTTTGTTGCTCCATCTCTTTAAAAGCCTCGCTAACTCATTGCCAGTTAAGAACTGTCGCAAGATCCCAAGCCCCCTGCCCTTTCCCGTTTTATGGAAACTTATTTTTTTTTTCTTGAGGGAGGGTCTCTGTCGCCCAGGCTGGAGTGCAGTAGCCAGAATATGTCTCATTGCTGCCTCTGTCTCCTAGGCTCAAGTCGTCCTCCCATCTCCGCCTCCAAGGTAGCTGGGATTACAGGCCTGTACCACCATTCCCGGTTAATTTTTTTGTATTTTTTTAGTAGACAGTGGGTTTCACTATGTTGGCCAGGCTGGTCTCGAACTCCTAACCCCAGGTGATCCGCCCGCCTGTGCCTCCCAAAATACAGGGATTACAGGCGTGAGCCACCGCGCCTGGCCTGATTGTTTAAACAGAATAAACGGGATATGCATTGCTTTCATCTTGTTAGGCTCACTGAATACAGGATACTTTTCTGTAAGAAAATAGGAGCTGTTTTTCCAAGGCTGCAATGTCACATGTGAATATGGCTAGGGTTTCTGTATATTTTATCCTCTATTTCTGCCCTCCTAACAATAACTGTGAGTTGGACGCAGATGTTTCTAAAGAATTTGACTGTTGAAATTAGATGTTGCGGCGGGGGCGAAAAGCAACAACCCGGCCTCTTCTACACGAAAGAGACGTTAAAGTAGTTGGATTAAGGGCCGCTTCTACACAAAAGAGACATTAAAGTCGTTGAATTAAGGGCACGGGAGGACTTGCTTTCCGATTTAGTGGTAATGTGGATAGCTGATGAAGTGGCTAACACGTTTCCTAATTATAGAGCTGGTCAGTTGACCTTGCTGAGTTTCCTGTGGGCCTATGTGATTAGAATTGAGGTTTTGATGACAGTGGTCGGCATCTGTTCAGCGTTTACTATGTGCTAAGCACTTTTACCTATGACCCCCACCCCCACCCCACCCCCAAATGGTCACAACAGCCTCAGGAAATTGGTAGCAGTGTTATCCCCATGGTACAGTGAAGGATGCTGAGACTTAGGTTGTGTAGCTTGCAGGTTGGACACACTTCTTTCTGACTGCTGGAGAGCTGTGCTTTTAACTGCCTCTGATCCAGCCCGTTTTCTGCAGGTGCAGGCCTGGGATAGTCTCCTGTCTGGACAGAGAAGAGAAGAATGCAGGACACCGGCTCAGTGTGAGTGGACAGTAAATGTCAATGGAGTAGCCAGGAGCTTGTGGAAACCAGAGTTCCTTTCCTCAGCTGAAAACCCTAAAAGTAGACTGCCTGGGGCAGCATGGGCAATAGGAGGATCAATGGACCTGTGTGCCAGTGACTTGGATTTTAGTCCCAGCTCTGGCTTTGCTGAGTTGTGTGACTTTCAGAAAGTCATTCAACCTCTGTGGGCCTTATTTCAGTGATAGGACCTGTGGGGAATGATTACCTTTTAGTCCGATCAGTGACATTATGGTTTGTTTTTAAAGCCAGGTTAGCACTGACTTCTCACGCTCATGTTTTCAGAGTGCCTTTGCATTGGATTGGTTTTGGCTATGCAGCACTGGTTGCTACTGGTGGGATCATTGGCTATGTAAAAGCAGGTATGGTTTTGTTTTTACTTGGCCTCTTAACATCTTCACATTGTTACAGTGAAAAGCGAGTACCCAGGGTCCCTGAAGAGCCATTGAGTCCAGTTTGCTGTAGGTCCCCAGGCTGGGGTGCAGGCTTCCTTGTCAGTCTTGCAGCTCCTGCATTTGCCTTTTGGTTATCTGGTCAAGCCAAGCCAGGCCTCTTGTCAAATTCCTAGTTTTTGTCTCTTTATCTAAAGACAAACAGGGGTTGTTGTAGATTGTTGCTATCATTGACGGCCATGCATCAGCCATGGCCCCAAGTGCCATCTCTGGCCTCAAGTAGGAGGAAACCTCTGGTCTTCACAGACTTGTGTTTTGAAGTCTCCTCGTTAGACCGGGCAGGGGTGTGTCAGTGGCTGTGTTTGTTTCTGCCCCCTTGTCCTTGCCTACATTCCCACCCCAACCCCTGCACCAGAATTCTTATTTTCAAATTTTTTATTTTTTTTTTAACTGACTGTTTCCCCCTCTCCTTTTGTGATTTGCTGGATGTCCTGCCTGTACATCCTGCCTGGTCATGGTTGATCAGGCCTGACTAGAAAGAAGGCCTAGTCACAGTTCCATGTAAGGAAGGAAGATGGCCTTCTTTCCTTTCCTTAGATGGAAGTGCCCTGCTTATTAGAGAAGAAAAAGATGGGGTGGGAAGACCCTGGCTTCTCTGATAAGATAGAAAAGTCCCTGAAACATCCTCCTGCTTGTATCTACCTTGGTTATGAGCTGAGAGTTCTCTTTGCTGTCTTTCTTTGTAGGGAGGGGTGTCTGGTGGATTCTGTTAGTGAAGTAAGTGCCTCATGTTAAAATGAAGCTGTGTTTGCTTCCCTCTAGGCAGTGTGCCATCCCTGGCTGCAGGGCTGCTCTTCGGCAGCCTAGCCGGCCTGGGTTCTTACCAGCTGTCTCAGGATCCAAGGAATGTTTGGGTTTTTTTAGGTATGTCTGCTTTTGTATGTCCTTAGGGCAGCTGTGTATGCGGATTACTCTTTTTCCCAAAGGCCCTGGTTTGGTGGGATGGGGCAAGTTTGTCATACTTAACTTATGACAGTTTCACTGCTTCTACCAAGTCTTTGGAAAGTTTTAAAATGAGAGTGCAGATGCAGGAATTGTGCTGGTTTCTGTTTATCTTTTATGTACAGAATGTGGAAAGATTTTTATACCTCATGAATGTATCTACCCAGTATCATTAAACTTCTATATGTAGAAATTGAGTGATAAACTCCTGTATAACAGTTTAGCATTAAACTTCTGTAAGGCCAATATGTGTCAACTGTTGAGGTCCCCACTGAAGACCATTGGCTTCATCATCACTAAAGTATCACATATCTGGGTTAGGTTTGCATTGGAATTGCAGTGTTCTTATTTGAAAATCACCTTTAGCAGTCAACTAAAATGTGACTGCGGTGGCTCAGGCCTGTAATCCAAGCACTTTGGGAGGCTGAGGCAGGTGGATCATGAGGTCCACAGTTTGAGACCAGCCTGGCCAACATGGTGAAACCCCGTGTCTACTAAAAATACAAAAATTAGCCAGGTGTGGTGGCACGTGCCTGTAGTCCCAGCTACTGGGGAAGCTGAGGTGGGAGAATCACTTGAATCTGGGAAGCGGAGGTTGCAGTGAGCTGAGACGGCACCATTGCACACCAGCCTGAGTGACAGAGTAAGACTCCATCTCAAAAAAAACAAAACCAAAAAAAAAAAACAATTATAAAGCTTAGCTGGGCATGGTGGTGGGCACCTGTAGTCCCTGCTACTCAGGAGGCATAGGCAGGAAAATCATTTGAACCTGGGATGTGGAGGTTGCAATGAGCTGAGATCACGCCACTGCACTCCAGCCAGGGCGACAAAGCGAGACTCCGTCAACAAAAAAAACATAAAAAACATGGATGTAGAAGCAGGACTGGAAATGTACCCTGTGAACAGCAAGGACAGTGAATAGTGTGGGGGAACAGAAGAGTCCTTATCAGGGTGGCTTTCAGCACATTTCTGTTGGGCTCCACCTGTGTGTCAGACACTGCTAGGAGTATGCATTTGTCACCATCTCCACAAACCCCCGATGTGGGAATGAGTGCCGTGCAGGAGGGAGAAGCCTTATGATCCATACACATCAGCTGGGGTTGGGAAGGGAGGTCAGTGATGGCTGATGAGGTGTGCTGGGGAAGGAGGTGCACCCAAGTCCCAGCTCTGCCTAACAGCTTCCTCCCTCATGATCCAGAATGACTTTCAGTCTGTGTTTTCCCTTCCTCTAATCCTACTCTACTCAGCAAATGACCTCATACCTACTTCAGGGGAAAAAAGCAGCCATCAGGTGGGGACTCCCTGGAGGCTTTAATTTCCAAGCCTCAGTCCTGTTTCTCTCCTCTCCGAGACCAGCGTCTTCCTCTGGGTTTGGGTGTCTTCTCCCCGACCTTCTCTGGAGTTTTACACTGGCAAGGATCCTGTCTTGTATTTGTATTCCCCCTTTTAGGTGGACCCCCTGTTGACATTCAGATGTGCTTGTCTCCTTTCCCTTCATGAAATTCCCTTTTTTTGAAACAGAATCTTACTGTGCTGCCCAGGCTGGAGTGCAGTAGCAAGATCTCAGCTCACTGCAAACTCCATCTCCCGTGTTCAAACAATTCTTCTGCCTTAGCCTTCTGGGGAGGTGAGATTATAGAAATCTGCCAACACAACCAACTAATTTTTCTGTTTTTAGTAGAAATGGGTTTTGCCATGTTGGCCACGCTGGTCTCAAACTCCTGACCTCAGGTTTGGGAGGCTGAGGCGGGCAGATTGCCTGAGCTCAGTTTGAGACCACTGTGGGCAACATGGTGAAACTTGGTCTCACTAAAATACAAAAAAAAAACAAAAAAAACACAACAGGTGTGGTGGTTGGCACCTGTAGTCCCAGCTACTTAGGAGGCTGAGAGTTGAGAATTGCTTGATCTTGGGAGGTGGAGGTTGCAGTGAGCCAAGATCATGCCATTGCACGCCAGACTGGGCAACAAAGTGAGACTTTGTCTAAAAAAAAAAAAAAAAATGCCACTCTGTTCATGTTTCCCTCTACTTAGTATCCTTTAATAGCTTCTCATTGCTCTTAGGGTGAAAACCCAGTCCCTAGTATGGGCTTACAAGGCTCCATGTGGTCTGGCCCCTCTTATTCACAAACTTCATCTTGACTTCTGTGCCACACTGGCCTTTTACGGTGAATGTGCTGTGCTCTCTCATCCCAGGTCCTCTGCATATACTGTCCCCTCTCCCTGGAATGGGCCTTCCCATCCTTCAGCTCATTAACTCCTGCTGTAAATTTAGATCTCTGCCAATCTTCCCTTCTTTGGCTAAGACTTGCATGATCTTCCTGAGTAGGTTGATCCCCTTGTTATGCTTTTTTGTGTAGCATCAATTATACCTGAAGCACAAATTGTACCTTCTTTTTCTTTGTGTGTTTCTTTAAAGTCTGTCCCATCAGACTGAAGCATTGTAAAAGGGCAAAGACAGTTTCGATTACCTTTGTATTCTCCAGTACCTAATACAGTGTTTGACCAATATTGGTAATTGGATCCATAGGATGTGGGCAGCCAGTAATCTCCCCCTACCAGGGGCAGGAGGAATGAGCATAGGATGAGGCGTGAGCCTTCAGAGATAAGTGGGGCTTGGCCCACTTCTGATTCCCCTGCGTAGAAGATATAATGAGTTTTCACCCTTCTTTATATCTTTTTCATCAGCTACATCTGGTACCTTGGCTGGCATTATGGGAATAAGATTCTACAACTCTGGAAAATTCATGCCTGCAGGTTTAATCGCAGGTGCCAGGTACTTTCCCTTCTATTACTCTTCTTTACCATGTAGAGTTCAGTTTATTGCCTGGGATACTTTATGCATTCAAAACCTTACTTGTTTCAGGATATCTGATGCTATGCATCAACTGACATTTGATTTATACACTGATTGGAAACACTTCAAAAGCAATAGCTGGTTTAATGTCAAAATGGCTGAGTATATCCATTCACTGTGGAAATGGCTTTGTTCTCATATTTGCTCTCTGGTCCATCCTAGCTCCTCCCCATGGTGGCCAAAGTTTCAGTGCAAACCATGACCGCAGCCTTTTGTGTGACTTGCACAGAAGGTATGGGGGTCCCATATTTCTTAGACATGTAGGTGTTTGTTATAGAAAATTTTGTTAAAAGGGAATTTCGATTGAATCCTGTTTTTTAATTTTTTTTTTTGAGATGGAGCACTGATCTGTCGCCCAGGTTGGAGTGTCGTGGTGCAATCTCTTATCACTGCAACCATCGGCCTCCCTGGTTCAAGTAACTCTCATGCCTCAGCCTCCATAGTAACTCGTACTACAGGCATGCACCACTATGCCTGGCTAATTTTTGTAGTTTTGGTAGAGATGGGGTTTCACCATTGTTGGCCAGCCTGGTCTCAAACTCCAGACCTCGTTATCCACTCGCCTCGGCCTCCCAAAGTGCTAGGATTACAGGCGTGACCCACTGCGCCTGGCCCTGTTTTCTAATTTTGATTATAAAACCTAAACCAAATTGTGGTTTTAAAAAGTTTAGTTATAGGCCAGGTGTGATGGCTCCTGCCTGTAATCCCAGCACTTTGGGAGGCTAGAGTGGGTGGATCACTTGAGATCAGGAGTTCAAAACCAGTCTGGCCAACATTGTGAAACCCCATCTCTATGAAAAATATAAAAGTTAACCGGTCGTGGTGGCACACACCTGCAATCCTAGCCACTCGGGAGGCTGAAGCAGGAGAATCGCTTGAACCTGGGAGGTGGAGGTTGCAGTGAGCCAAAATTGTGGTGCTGCACTCCAGCTTGGGCAACAGAGTGAGTGAGAGCGTGTCTCAAAAAAGAAAAGAAAAATTTAGTTGTTAAGTATCTAAAGACATCCTGAAGGTGGGGGAATTTTAAAAAATCTGTTTTGGGCCAGGCATGTTGGCTCACACCTGTAATCTCAGCACTTTGGGAGGCTGAGGCAGGCAGATTGCCTGAGGTAAGATACAAAATTAGCTGCGCATGGTGGCACATGCCAACTACTCAGGAGGCTAAGGCAGGAGAATCGCTTGAACCTCGGTCGTGGAGGTTGTGGTGAGCCAAGATCATGTCACTGCACTCCAGACTGGGCAACAAAAGCGAAACTTTGTCCAAAAAAAAAAAAATCTGTTTTGGAAAAAAATTACATGCTCTACTCTAATTGTAGTTGTGATGCTGCCAGTATAATGTTTTATACCTGAAGCAAAAGAGTCAGTGTGGATCAAGGTCTAGAGCAGTAAACTGAAAAGCTGGAGATTCTACCATTAATTAGTTTTGTGTGGTGGGGAAGTCTTGTTTTCTTGCCTCCACTTCATCTCTTTAAGTTGTTGGCAGTTGCATTAGGATCCAGCTCATGTGTGCTGTTTTAAGACCGCAGTGTGAGACTGTCCCTTGGCATGCTTTTTCTCTGGTTCCTGCAAAGATGGAAATTTTACCTCTGACCATCTCTTGCCTTTGTATCTCCTCCCCTATGCAGTTGTGAGGAAGCTGGAGTTCCTTAAAAACAGTTGCCTGTTCTGTCCTTTACCTGACGTTTCTATCTGTGTTTCTTTTAAACAGTTTGCTGATGGTTGCCAAAGTTGGAGTTAGTATGTTCAACAGACCCCACTAGCAGAAGTCATGTTCCAGCTTGGACTCATGAAGAATTAAAAATCTGGCATATTTTACTATTTTCAATGTATGAAGAGAAATAAAGGCAGCATTTTTTCATCTGACATTTTACCTAAAAAAAAAAAAAGCCACCAAACATAGCAGAGGGGTGGAAAATCAGTCGTTAGGATTACAATCCTACAGGGGTGGCAAGTATGTTACAGAAGAGCTTAATAAGACCCTCATAGAGATCAATTCTTATATATTGATGTGATCTCTTTTTTTTGTATCTGTAGGTAAATCTCAAGGGTAAAATGTCAGGTGTCAACTTTGAGGGCCCTGAAATCCCATTCCCTGCTTGGAGGAACGGTGTGAAAAATATCTTAGAGATTTAGAATATCTGTTCTTTTGCTCATCTTAAAGCACAGACTGATGTTGAAATTATGTTAAATGAAATACCAATGAAAATAAAGTTTACTATAAAAAATATTTCCTATGATGTCTTCATTGCTAGAGCTGTCTAGTTCATAGAATGAGATGTCGATAGCAGCAAAATATAGAAATGTGAAAGTATTTTGTTGCTATTTAGAAACCTATTTTGAGTAATTTAAGGACCAAGGAAAGTTATTTGATTGTACATTGCATTGAAGCTTATTTCAAAAATGATCTCTGGGGATTTTCTTAGTTTTTCAAGAGAAAGGGTCTTTGTTGCCGAGGCTGGAGGGCAGTGGTGCAATCATATCTCACCGTAGCCTCAAACTCTTGGGCCCAATCATCTTACCTCAGCCTCCTGAATAGCTGGTACAGCTGGTGCGTATCAACACACCCTACTAATTTATTTCATTTTTTTGTAGAGATGGGATCTTGCTTTGTTGCCCAGGCTGGTCTCAAATTCCTGGTCTCAAGTGATCCTCTCTCCTGGCCTCCCAAAGTGGTGGAGTAATAAGCATGAGCTATTGTACCTGGCCACTGAGGATTTCTAAGATTAGGATTGTGTAGAGAAAAAAAAAAGGTATTTTTGTTGTTGTTGTAATTACTTCATACATAAATGTGAAACTAGAAGACTCATCTAGAGCTTGAATCACCTAATTTGGTCTCTACATTGGATACATTAACTGGATACTGGTACATTTCTAGTTTACTTTATTCCTGTTTTAGCATGAAGAATTAACTCAATCTGGTACCCCTTGCTTTAGTTTTCATTCCCTCTTTAAAAGGAAAGGATACTAGCTACTGAGCTCTACCCTAACTGGCATTGGTTTACAGTATGATTCAGGCATCGTATGTATTAGCATACACCCCTTGAAATTGTTCCTAGTTTTCTATCCTTTTTTATAGGATACCAGACAATTAAGGGCACTTGTGTTGCAGTGGTAGAGGTATCAGAAGGCCATAGACCAGCCAAACACACCATCTTCTCAGGCTTCTATAGCTAATATTTTGAATTGTGATGTTGGCCATTTTTTCATGTGTCATGGAATGTTTTCCAAAGGGCATACATTTTTGCCACCTTCAGTCATAGAGGAGGACCTGGCTCCTCCTGAATGTGGGAATTTAGGTGTCAAGTTGATGCCTGTGTGACTATTTGGTCCCCAGCAATCAGCCTGGAAAATTCTAAGGCTGCCCACTGATGGGAGGCATGAGGTCTTCATAGCTCTTGCCAACTCCCCTTGTTCCCGCTTCTCTGCAAAGATCCTGGAGTATTTACTGTCACAAGGGTTGTGCTGGGTCCTAGCACTGTATAAAGGACAAGCCATGGTGCTTGCCCTGTGTACCTACACAGAAGAGCTATGTGTTCTGGTCGAGGAACGACACTACAAGAGGCAGCATATTGTAGAGTTAAGGATGTAGGCTTTGACTTAGACCTAACTTTAAATAATAGCTCTAACACTGACCAGGAATGTAGGTAATTTAATTCTCTGAGGTTCAATCTCTTCATGTATAAGGTGGGGGAAGGACGTGAGGATCATCGTGGATGATCCTAATTAAGGTTTGAAGCTTGCCCCTGCATAGAAATGAGTCCCTAAAGCCATTCCCTGCCGGTTAAGACAAGTCTCCTTATTAATTGTTCAGGAAAGTCTTCAATTAAAGTGAAGGTCTGGCATACTGCAGTTGCTGCAAGTTCTTAGTCATTCAGCTTTGGCTGGTTAGAATCAGCTATGATAAACACGGGCTTCAGTTTTGCTATCTGGAAGGCAGGTGCTGCGGCAAGTTTTAAGTTTTTCCTTAAGAATATGCGCTACAATTTGCTTAATTCACTGACGATTCTATTGATCAGATTTGTCTATGTTGATACTTGCATGGGATGAAGGAGAGGGGAAGTGAACGATGACCGCAAATTTTAGTGTAGAGCAACCGAGCGAATGGTGGTGCAGGAAACAGAAGAGGAGCTGCTCCGAGGTGGAAATGGAGATAACGTCAGGCTGCGGACATTTGAGATCCACAGAGCTGGGTGGAGATCAGATTTAACTTGCTCTCTCTCCTTTAAGATGCTTCTCAAGTAGCCTCACTTCCTAAAACAAACGGATATTTGGCAGTGAGCCACATTATTCTGCAGCCGCCATATTTTCTTGCATGTTTTTGGTGTAAACAAACGAGATCGGGCTTGAGTGACAATCATCCCTGATGGCCCGTATCTGGTTTATACTCGGTAACTTGTCCCTGTATTAATGGGGTTCTTCAGAATCCAGCCTCAGAAGCCCTCCTCCCGCAGCGGTGGCCTCCACCTCCGGCCTGGCGCAGCTCACGTGGTCCAGCTTGTGCAAGACCCAATTCCAACTCCGTGTTTCTGGCTTTTGGCCACTCAGGATAGAACCTGGGACTGGTGCTGGTCGGACCTGCAGGCGCCGAGCCTGGGGACAGAGGAAGCAGAGATTCCCCGCCCCATTCCAAGACTTCCTGGCGCGCTGCGATGCCCCGCCCTACTCCCAGCCCCCGGGATGCAAGGCGCTTGCTGTTGCTGCTCGGCAGCTCTAGGTCCGCTGCCGCCGTCCCCTATTCCCTGCCCGTCCCTCTCCCGGTACACTGCGTACGCGCCACAACGCTCCGCCCCTCTCCCGCCCTGTCGCGCCCCCCGGGAGGCAGAGCCTACGCGGCCGCGTTTCCGGCGAAACCTGGCTGCATTACCCCGCGGCTTCTGTGCCCGTGTGGACCGTGCGTGCCTTCGGAAGATCGGTGCGGACCCTTGGGGAATAGTCTTATTATTTTCTGCCTCTTTTAGCTTTTAGTGATTATTTAGGAGTTTCACGGCGGTCTGCTTTTCGTCCCCCGGATTCAGCCGGGCCTTTAGTCGGTGTGGTCGGTGCTTTTCTCGTTGGGTATTTTCTGCTTGTCTTAAAAGTGGTGGTGGACACGCGGAGCCCCTCAGCTCCTGAGGCAAAGGCTCACCCATGTAGCATAGTGTTGCCTCGTTTCCTGGAGGTTTTGTTGCTCCATCTCTTTAAAAACCTCGCTCACTCACTGCAACCTCCAGTTAAGAACTATGGGCAAGATCCCAAGCCCCCTGCCCTTCCTCGTTTTATGGAAATTTAATTTTTTTTTTTTTGAGGGAGGGTCTCGCTCTTGTCGCCCAGGCCGGAGCGCAGAATATGTCTTACTGCAGCCTCTGCCTCCAGAGCTCAAACTAGGCTCCCACTTCAGCCTTGCCTGGCCTGATTCTTTAAACAAAATAAACGGGGTGTGTGTTGCTTTCCATCTTGTTAGGCTCACTAGATACAAGATAGTTTTCTGTAAGAAAATAAGAGCGCTGTTTTTCCAAGGGTGCAGTGTCAGATGTGACTGACTGGGGTTTCCTTATATTTTATCCTTCCCTTATCCACCCAATATTTTATCCGTCCTCCTAATTGTAACTGTGAATAGGGGCTGGGCGCTGTGGCTCACACCTGTAATCCCAGCACTTTGGGAGGCTGAGGCGGGCATAACGAGGTGAAGAGTTCAAGACCAGCCTAGATGGTGAAACCCTGTCTCTACTAATATACAAAAATTGGGCCGGGCGCGGTGGCTCAAGCCTGTAATCCCAGCACTTTGGGAGGCCGAGGCGGGTGGATCACGAGGTCAAGAGATCAAGACCATCCTGGTCAACATGGTGAAACCCCGTCTCTACTAAAAATACAAAAAATTAGCTGGGCATGGTGGCGCGTGCCTGTAATCCCAGCTACTCAGGAGGCCGAGGCAGGAGAATTGCCTGAACCCAGGAGGCGGAGGTTGCGGTGAGCCGAGATCATGCCATTGCACTCCAGGCTGGGTAACAAGAGCGAAACTCCCATCTCAAAAAATAAAATAAAATAAATAAACAAAAATTAGCCGGGTGTGGTGGCGCATTCCTCTAATCCCAGCTATTCGGGAGGCTGAGGCAGGAGAATCGCTTAAACCAGGGAAGCGATGGTTGCAGTGAGCCAAGACTGTGTCACTGCGCTCAAGCCTGGGCGACATAGTGAGACTCCATCCCCTCACCCCCCCAAAAAAACCTGTGAGTTGGATGCAGAAGTTTCTAAAAAAGTTGAGTATTGAAATTGGGTGTTTTGGAAGGGACAAAAAGCAACACCCCTACCTCCCCCAAAAAGAGACGTTAAAGTAGTTGGATTAAGGGCACGGGGGTACTAGCTTTCCGATTTAGTGGCGGTATGGTTAGCTGATGAAATGGCTAACACATTACCTGATTATAGAGCTGGTCAGTGGGTCCTGATCAGTTTGCTGTGATTAGAATTGAGGTTTTGATGACAATGGTCGGCATCTGTTCAGCGTTTACTATGTGCTAAGCACCTTTACCTGTGACCCCTCCCCACCCCCAAATGCTCACAACAGCCTCAGGAAATTGGTAGCAGTGTTATCCCCATGGTACAGTGAAGGATGCTGAGACTTAGGTTGCATAGCTTGCAGGTTGGACACACTTCTTTCTGACTGCTGGAGAGCTGTGCTTTTAACTGCCTCTGATCCAGCCCATTTCCTGCAGGTGCAGGCCTGGGGTAGTCTCCTGTCCGGACAGAGAAGAGAAGAATGCAGGACACCGGCTCAGTGTGAGTGGACAGTAAATGTCAATGGAGTAGCCAGGAGCTTGTGGAAACCAGAGTTCCTTTCCTCAGCTGAAAACCCTAAAAGTAGACTGCCTGGGGCAGCATGGGCAATGGGAGGATCACTGGACCTGTGTGCCAGTGACTTGGGTTTAAGTCCCAGCTCTGGTTTTGCTGAGTTGTGTGACTTTCAGAAAGTCATTCAACCTCTGTGGGCCTTATTTTCAGTGATAAGACATGTCAGGAATGATTACATTTTCTTTTTTTTATGAGATGGAGTCTCGCTCTGTTACCACACTGGAGTGCAGTGGCATAATCTCAGCTCACCGCAACCTCCACCTCCCAGGTTCAAGTGATTCTCCTGCCTCAGCCTCCTAAGTAGCTGGGAGTACAGGTGTGGGCCACCACGCCTGACTAATTTTTGTTTTGTTTTGTTTTTTGAGAGGGAGTTTTGCTCTTGTTACTCAGGCTGGAGTGCAACAGCGTGATCTCGGCTCACCGCCACCTCCGCCTCCTGGGTTCAAGCAATTCTCCTGCCTCAGCCTCCTGAGTAGCTGGGATTACAGGCACGTGCCACCATGCTCAGCTAATTTTTTGTATTTTTAGTAGAGACGGGGTTTCACCATGTTGACCAGGATGGTCTCGATCTCTTGACCCCGTGATCCACCCGCCTCGGCCTCCCAAAGTGCTGGAATTACAGGCTTGAGCCACTGCGCCCCGCCTAATTTTTGTATTTTTAGTAGAGATGGAGTTTCACCATTTTGGCTAGGATGATCTTTATCTCCTGACCTCATGATCTGCCTGCCTCGGCTTCCCAAAGTGCTGGGATTACAGGTGTGAGCCACCCCACCTGGCAGGGATGATTACCTTGTAGTTCCATCCTATGACAGTATGGTTTGTTTACAAAGCCTGGTTGGCACTGACTTCTCCCCCTGGTGTTTTCAGAGTGCCTTTGCATTGGTTGGGCTACGGCTATGCAGCACTGGTTGCTTCCGGCGGGATCTTTGGCTATGTAAAAACAGGTATGGTTTTGTCGTTACTTAGCCTCTTAACATCTTCACGCTGTTAGAGTGAAAAGTGAGTGCCCAGGCTCCCTGAAGAGCCATGTCTTTTTTTTTGCTTTTTTGTTGTTGTTGCAAACAGGCACTTGTCTGAGGAGCCATCTCCTTTGAGTCAGGTTTGCTGTAGGTCCCCAAGCTGGAGTGCAGGCTTCCTTGTCAGTCTTGCAGCTCCTATACTGCCTTTTGGATATCTGGCAAAGCCAAGCCAGCCTTCTTGTAGAATTCCTTGTTTTTGCTTCTTTATCTAAGATAGGCAGGGGTGATTGTAGATTGTTACTGTTGATTGCCATGCTTCAGCCATGGCCTCCAAGTGCCATCTCTGGCCTCAAGTAGGAGGAAACCTCTGGTCTTCACAGACTTGTGTTTTGAAGTCTCCTCGTTAGAGGCAGGGGTGTGTCAGTGGCTGTGTTTGTTTCTGCCCCCTTGTCCTTGCCTACATTCCCACCCCAACCCCTGCTCCAGAATTCTTATTCTCAAGATTTTTTATTTTTATTTTTTTTAACTGACTGTTTCCCCCTCTCCTTTTGTGATTTGCTGGAGGTCCTGCCTGTACAACCTGCCTGGTCATGGTTGATCAGGCCTGACTAGAAAGAAGGCCTAGTCACAGTTCCATGTAAGGAAGGAAGATGGCCTTCTTTCCTTTCCTTAGATGGAAGTGCCCTGCTTATTAGAGAAGAAAAAGATGGGGTGGGAAGACCCTGGCTTCTCTGATAAGATAGAAAAGTCCCTGAAACATCCTCCTGCTTGTTTCCACCTTGGTTATGAGCTGAGAGTTCTCTTTGCTGTCTTTCTTTGTAGGGAGGGGTGTCTGGTGGATTCTGTTAGTGAAGTAAGTGCCTCATGTTAAAATGAACACTGTGTTTGCTTCCCTTTAGGCAGAGTGCCATCCTTGGTTGTGGGGCTGTTCTTCGGCAGCCTAGCGGGGCTGGGTTCTTACCAGCTGTCTCAGGATCCAAAGAACGTTTGGCTTTTCCTAGGTATGTCTGCTTTTGTATGTCCTTAGGGCAGCTGTGTATCCTGATTAGTCTTTTCCAAAAGGCCCTGGTTTGATGGGATGGGGTGACTTCATCATACTTAGGACAGTTACACTGCTTTAAAATAGGGGTAGGGTGGTGAGAATCGTGCTGGTTTCTGTTTATCATTTATATACAGAATATGGAAAGATTTCCATACTTCATGAACGTATTTATCTGGTATAATTTGCATTAAACTTGTAAAAATAAAAAAATGGAAAAATAAATTAGCTGGGTATAGTGGCAGGCACCTGTAGTGCCAGCCACTCAGGAGGCTGAGACGAGAATTGCTTGATCCCAGGAGGTAGAGGTTGTAGTGAGCCAAGATCATGTCACTACACTCCAGCCTGTGTGGTAGAGTAAGACTCTGTCTCAAAAAAAAAAAAAAAAAATGCAATTCTGTTCATGTGTCTGTCTGCTTAGTATTCTTTAATAACTTCTCATTGCTCTTAGAATGAAAACCCAATCCCTAGTATGGCCTTCAAGGCTCCATGTTGTCAGGGACCTCCTCCTCACAAGCTGCATCTTGACTTCTGTGCCACACTGGCCTTTTAGGGTGAATGTGCTGTGCTCTCTCTCATCCCAGGTCCTCTGTATATACTGTCCCCTCTCCCTGGAATGGGCCTTCCCATCCTTCAGCTCATTAACTCCTTCTGTAATTTCAGATCCCAGCCAATCTTCCCTTCTTTGGCTAAGCCTAGCACGATCTCCCTGAGTAGGTTGATCCCTGTAATGCTTTTTTGTGTAGCATCAATTATACCTGAAGCACAAATTGTACCCTCTTTTTCTTTGTGTGTTTCTTTAAAGTCTGTCCCATCAGACCTGAAGCATTGTAAAAGGGCAAAGACAGTTTCGATTACCTTTGTATTCTCCAGTACCTAATACAGTGCTTGACATGTAGTAGGTGCTTTGACAGATGGCCAGTGGGAATTGTGTGCAGGGTAGAGGAAATACTGTCTGCATGGCATGAAAAACAGCAGCATTTTGGAGAAAACTAACACACTGATGGCTGAAGTATGAATTTTGCAGAAGATGAGTGGTGAGAAAGAGATGAGGCCGGAAGGGCAGACATGGCCCAGGCTTTGAAGGGTCCTGTTTGACCAATATTGGTAATTGGATCCATAGAATGTGGGCAGCCAGTAATCTCCCCCTACTGGGGGCAGGAGGAATGAGCATAGGATGAGGTGTGAGCCTTGAGAGGTAAGTGGGGCTTGGCCCACTTCTGATTCCCCTGCCTAGAAGATGTAATGAGTTTTCTTTCTTCTTTGTATCTTTTTCAGCTGCTACATCTGGTACCTTTGCTGGTGTTATGGCATTGAGATCCTACTACTATGGAAAAGTCATGCCTGTAGGTTTAATCGCAGGTGCCAGGTACTTTCCATTCTATTACTCTTCTTTACCATGTAGAGTTCAGTATATTGCCCAGGATACTTTGTGCATTCAAAACTTTGTTTCAGGATATCTGATGCCATGCATCAACTGACATTTGATTTCTACAC
This sequence comes from Callithrix jacchus, assembly GCF_049354715.1. Taxonomy (NCBI): domain Eukaryota; kingdom Metazoa; phylum Chordata; class Mammalia; order Primates; family Cebidae; genus Callithrix; species Callithrix jacchus. The sequence continues at coordinate 40,779,664 of NC_133505.1, forward strand.
TAGTAGAAAATGCTTTAAAAGCAATAGTTGGTTTAATGTCAAAATGGCATGAGTATATCCATTCACTGTGGAAATGGCTTTGTTCTCATATTTCTTCTCTGGTCCATCCTAGTTCCTCCTCATGGTGGCCGAAGTTTTAGTTCAAAGCCACGACTGCAGCCTTTTGTGTGACATGAGGTGGATGTGTGGGGGCCCCATATTTCTTAGATGTATAGGTGACTTATAGAAAATTTTGCTGAAAGGGAGTTTTGATTGAATCCTGTTTTCTAATTTTGATTATAAAACCTAAACCAAATGGTGATTTTTTAAAAATTCAGTTATAGGCCAGGCATAGTGACTTACACCTGTAATCCCAGCACTTTGGGAGGCCAAGGCAGGTGGATCACTTGAAGTCAGGAGTTCGAGACCAGCCTGGCCAACAAGGTGAAACCCCCGTCTCTATGAAAAATAAAAAATTAGCTGGGTGTGGTGGTGCATGCCTGTAATCCCAGCTACTCAGGAGGCTGAGGAAGGAGAGTCACTTGAACCAGGGAGGCGGAGGTTGCAGTGAGCTGAAATCATGCCACTGCACTCCAGCCTGGGCCAGAGAATGAGACTCCATCTCAAAAAAAAAAAAATTCAGTTGTTAAGTATGATAAAGACATCTTAAAGGCAGGGGAATTTTAAAAAGCCTATTTTGGAGAAAGATTGCATACCTCTACTTTGATCATGATCATGATGCTGCCAGTATAATGTTTTATACCTGAAGCAACAGAGTCAGTGTGGAGCTAGATCAAGAGCAGTAAACTGAGAGGCTTTAGGTTCTACCATTAATTAGCTCTGTGTGGCGGGGAGGCCTTGCTCTCTCTTGCCTCCGTTTCTTCAAATTATTGGCAGTTGCGTTAGGATCCAGCTCATGTGTGCTATTTTAATACCTCAGAGTGATACTGTTCCTTGGCATCCTTTTCTCTGGTTCCTCCAGGGATGGAAATTTTACCCGTGACCACTCCTGCCTTAGTATCTCCTCCCCCACACAGTTGTGACGAACCTGCAGAGTTTAGTTCCTTAAAAACATAGTTGCCTGTTCTGTCCTTTACCTGACGTTTTCTATCTGTTTCTTTTGAATAGTTTGCTGATGGTCGCCAAAGTTGGAGTTCGTATGTTGATGGCATACAATGAGTAGAAGTCGTGCTCCAAGCTGGACTCATGAAGAATTCAAATCTGAATCTTCCACTATTTTCAATGTATTAAGAGAAATAAGGGCAGATTTTTTGCATTTCTGACATTTTGCTTAAAAAAAAAAGACACCAAATTTGGCAGAAGAGTGGAAAATCAGTCGTTATCATTACAACCCTACAGAGGTGGTGAGTATGTACCACAAGCTTATTGAGACCCTCATAGAGATCGATTCTTGTATATTGATGTTATCACTTCTTTCTGTATCTACAGGTAAATCTCGATGGTAAAATGTTAGGTGTTGTCATTGAGAACCCTGAAACCCCATTCCCTGCTCAGAGGAACAGTATGAAAAACTCTCTTATGAGATTTAGAATACCTGTTCTTTTGCCCGTCTTAAAGCATAGACTGACTTTGAAATTATGTTAAATGAAATATCAATGAAAATATAGTTGACTATAGGTAATATTTCCTATGGTGTCTTCATTGCCAGAGCTGTCTAGTTCATAGAATGAGATGTTGCTAGCAAGATATAGAAACATGAAAGTATTTTTTTAATATTTAGGAATTACCTATTTTGAGTAATTTAAGGACCAAGGAAAGATACTTGATTGTACATTGCATTGAAGCTTCTTTCAAAAATGATCTCTGAGGATTTTTTTTTTTTTTTTTTAGGAGACAGTGTCTTTCTCTCTCATCTAGGCTAGAGGGTAGTGGTGCCATCATATCTCATTGTGGCCTCAAACTCTTGGGTTCAATCATCCCACCTCAGCCTCCTGAGTAGCTGGTACCGTCACATGTCAGCATGCCTGGCTTATTTGTTTTATTTTTTTGTAGAGATAGCGTCCTGCTGTGTTGTCCAGACTGGTAACCCCTTCCCTCAAGCGATCCTCTCTCCTTGGCCTCCCAGAGTGCTGGGGTAATGAGCATGAGCCACCGTACCTGGCCACTGAGGATTTCTAAGATTAGGACTGTGTAGCAAAAAAAAAAAAAAAAGCCGGTGTTTTTTTTTTTTTTGGTTGTTAATTAGAAGACCCACCTAGAGCTTGAATCACCTAGTAGTTTGGTCTCCACGTTGGACACATTAACTGAATACTGGTGTATTTTTGGTTCACTTTATTTTTGTTTCAGCTTGAGGAATTAACTCAAATCTCATACCCCTTGCTTTAGTTTTCATTCCTTCTTTAAAAAGGTAAGGATATTTGCTACTGGTCTACCCTAACTGATATCGGTTGAGTTTAGAGTATAATTCAGGCATTTTATGTATTTGCATAAGGCCCTTGAAAGTGTTCTAGTTTTCCATCCTTTTTTATAGGACACTGGACAATTAAGGACACTTGTATTGCAGTGGTAATGGCCATAGACCATCTAAACCCACCATCCTCTCAGGCTTCCACAGATAAGATTTTGAATTGTGACTTTGGCCCTTTCTTCATGTATCATGGAGTGTTTCCAAAGGGCACACATTTTGCCACCTCTGGTCCTAGGGGAGGACCTTGATCCTGAATGACAAGGTTCTCTGAAGGTGGGAATTCGTTTAGGTGCCAGGTAGATTCCTGTGTGACTATTTGGTTCCCAGCCATCAGCCTAGAAAATTCTAAGGCTGCCCACCGATGGAGGCAGGATGTCTTCATAGCCCTTGCTAAGTCCCCTTGTCCTCACTTCTCTGCAAAGATCCCTGAGAATTTACTGTCCTAAGGGTTGTGCTGGGTCCTAGCAGTGCAAGGAACAAGCTATGGTGCTTGCCTTCCTGAAGTCTAGTGGAAGAGGCAGACATCTAAACAAAGGCAATATAGAAATAAGTGTAATGAAGGTGGATCCATATTACTGTGGGGGCACCAAGGAGGGGAGTGGGCATTTCTGTTTAGGGAGTCAAGGGAAGCGGCACAAAGGAACCAATAGTTAAACTCAGTCTTGTCAGTTGATTCCTGAATCACCTGACATGAACTTTTGTCAGTTGCCTATGAGGAATTCATAGACAATGACAGGGACAAATGTCTCAGGTAGAGGGAGCAATACATACAGTGCCTCAAAGGCATGAAACTAGCACAACTGGGTTCAACCCTTTTCTTAGAGTTCTAATTCTTTTTAATGGCTTTAAGTTGTGCTGATGTTTCCCATTTAGTTTACCATTCCCCTACTGATAGAACCGTCTTGTTTAATGCCTCTGAAAGCCGGGAGTGGTGTCTCACGCCTGTAATCCCAGCACTTTGGGAGGCTCACCTGAGGCCTTTGATATTAATCCCAGCACTTTGGGAGGCTGAGGTGGGTGGATCACGAGGTCAAGAGATAGAGACCATCCTGGCCAACATGGCGAAACCCTGTCTCCACTAAAATACAAAATTAGTTTGGCATGGTGGTGTGTGCCTGCAGTCCCAGCTACTTGGGAGGCTGAGGCAGGAGAATTGCTTGAACCCGGGAAGCGGAGGTTGCACCACGAGATCGCACCACTGCACTCCAGCCTGGCACCTGGCAACAGAGGCTCTGTCTCAAAAAAAAAGAAAGAAAAAAAAACTCAGTAGTCAGAAAATAACCCAATTTAAAGGTGGGCAAAAGATCTGAACAGATACTTAGCCAAAGATGGCAATGCAGATGAAAAGATGCTCAACATCATGTCATTAGAGTGCATATAATACCAGTGAGAAGCCATTAGACACCTAAATAATGACCAAAATCCAAAACACTGATGCCACCAAACACTGGTGTAGTTGTGGAGCAGCAGGATCTCATTCATTGCTGCAGGAAATACAAAATGGCACAGATACTTTGGAGGACAGTTTGGCAGTTTCTTTTATTTTTTTTATTTTTGCAGACGGAGTTTTGCTCGTCGCCCAGGCTGTAGTGTAATAGCGTGATCTTGGCTCACCGCAACTTCCGCCTCCTGGGTTCAAGTGATTCTCCTCTATTAGCCTCCTGAGTAGCTAGCTTTATAGGCATGTGCCACCACACCCACCTACTGTTTTTGTATTAGTAGAGATGGGGTTTCACAATGTTGGCCAGCCTGGGCTCAAACTCCTGACCCCAGGTGATTCTGGAAAAAGAACTATGGAGACAGTAATGAGGTCAGTGGTGGCCAGAGGTTCAGGGCAAGATAGGGAAGGATGAATAGGGAGAGGACAGGATTTTGAGGGAGTGAAAGGATTCTTATGATACTATAATGGTGTATACATGTCCTTACATATTTTTTCAAAACCCATAGTATACAACACAAAGAATGAACCCTAATATAAACTGTGAACTTTATTTAATAACAGTGTATCAATACTGGCTTATCAGTTGTAATGAATGATCTACATGAATGCAAGGTTTTGATAATAGGGAAAATTCGGGAGGGGGAGATAAAGAGGCATATGGGAACTCTACTTTCTGATTAGTATTTTCATAAACCTAAAACTGCTTTTTTTTTTTTTTTTTTTTTTTAAGATGGAGTCTTGCTCTGTGGCCAGGCTAGAGTGCAGTGGCATTATCTGGGCTCTGTCGCCCAGGCTGGAATGCAGTGGGGCAGTCATGGCTCACTGCAGCCTCAAACTCCTGGGCTCAAGTGATCCTCCTGCCTCGGCCTTCTGAGTAGATGAGACTACAGGCGCACATCACCACACCCACACCCAGCTAATTTAAAAAAATTTCTTTTTATAGAGACAGGGTCTTGCTATGTTGCCTAAGCTGATCTTGACTCCTGGGCTCAAGCAGCCCTCCCACCTTGGCCTCCCAAAACTCTGGGATTACAGGCATGAGCCACTATACCCGGCCTGTAGTTTAATTTAAAAGTTGACTCTGAAACTATGCTCACAGCCCATCCTAACATGATCCTATATTAAAACACCAGATTAGAGTTGCCAGTCTTGGAGCTAAAAATGTTTAAAGCCTAGACTTCTTTATTTTTTTTATATCTTACCGCAATAGAACTGCTTAAATAGTACTACAGTTACCTTATCTGTGAGAAGAATTGCTTCATTATCTCTCCGCTGAAACAAAATAAGTAAACATTTTTTTTTTTTTTGAGATGGAGTTTCACTCTTGTCGCCCGGGCTGGAGTGCAATGGTACAGTCTTGGCTCACTGCAACCTCTGCCTCCTGGGTTCAAGCAATTCTCCTGCCTCAGCCTCCTGAGTAGCTGGGATTACAGGCACCCGCCATCATGCTTAGCTAATTTTTTTGTATTTTTAGTAGAAACAGGGTCTCACTATGTTAGCCAGGCGGGTCTCAAACCCCTGACTTCGGGTGATCCACCCACCTTGGCCTGCTAAAGTGCTGGGATCACAGGCATAAGGCACTGTGACTGGCCAGCTACTGGAAATTCTAATTGATGTCAATATAATACTGCACTACAATTTTTGGTTTTAACATTTAAAAAGCCTCAGAGAGTACTGAGTTAATCTTTTAAACATAAATTTACATTTCCCCCATCAAATGAGAGGATGAATTTTTTTATTTTGAGTTTGATAAACAAATGAGTAAAATTCTAATTTCTTTTTTTTTTTTTTTTTTTTGAGACGGAGTTTCGCGCTCTTGTTACCCAGGCTGGAGCGCAATGGCACGATCTCGGCTCACTGCAACCTCCACCTCCTGGGTTCAGGCAATTCTCCTGCCTCAGCCTCCTGAGTAGCTGGGATTACAGGCACGCGCCACCACGCCCAGCTAATTTTTTGTATTTTTAGTAGAGACAGGGTTTCACCATGTTGACCAGGATAGTCTCGATCTCTTGACCTCGTGATCCACCCGCCTCGGCCTCCCAAAGTGCTGGGATTACAGGCGTGAGCCATCGCGCCCGGCCCTAAAATTCTAATTTCTGATCTGATTTCTTTCAGAATATACCTGGAACACAAAACTGGTCGGGGACAGTTTTCAGGACATACTTACAATCCTACAGCAAAAAACCTAAATATTGTGAACCATATACAGCCCATTTCCTCAGTGCACGGGAGGACAGACTGGGTGGCCAAGTATGGAGGCCACTGGTAGGAGTCTGGTGTGATCTTCCCAATAAAAATAAAATAACAGGAATATGCATGCTAATTGAATAGAATAATTAACATGTAAAGACCTTCAATAGTTTACAAAAATATTTTTTAAAAACCCACTCTTGACTGGGCGTGGTGGCTCATGCCTGTAATCCCAGCAGTTTGGGAGGCCAAGGTGGGCAGATCACCTGAGGTCATGAGTTCAAGACCAGCATGACCAACATGGAGAAACCCCATCTCTACTAAAAACACAAAAAATTAGCTGGACATGGTGGCACATGCCTATAATCCCAGCTACCTGGGAGGCTGAGGCAGGAGAATCACTTGAACCCAGGAGGCAGAGGTTGCGGTGAGCCAAGATCATGCCATTGCACTCCAGCCTGGGCAACAAGGGCGAAAATCCATCTCAAAAAATAAATAAGTGAATGAATAAATAAATGATAGTAAGATCATATCCTATGATCATGTTAGGATGGGCTGTGAGCATACTTTCAGAGTCAACTTTTAAATTAAACTACAGGCTGGGTATAGTGGCTCATGCCTGTAATCCCAGAGTTTTGGGAGGCCAAGGTGGGAGGGCTGCTTGAGCCCAGGAGTCAAGATCAGCTTGGGCAACATAGCAAGACCCTGTCTCTATAAAAAGAAATTTTTTTAAGTTAGCTGGGTGTGGGTGTGGTGATGTGCGCCTGTAGTCTCATCTACTCAGAAGGCTGAGGCAGGAGGATCACATGAGCCCAGGAGTTCAAGGCTGCAGTGAGCCATGACTGCCCCACTGCATTCCAGCCTGGGCGACAGAGTAAGGCTTTTTCTCTATAAAAAAGAGTTAAAATAAATTAATTAAACTATAGTTAGCCATCTTATCAAAGTTCTAATGATTTGCTTTAATGTTTATTTTTGGTGCTTCACTAAGAATATCTATTTCAGATTAAAATAATTCAGAGACCATTCATGGTCAAATCTGATTGGCTTAAGTACAGAATCATCACCCTCCATTTCAAGTGTGTACCCACACATGTGTATGTCACATGCCACACCACTGGGGAGCAAGCTCACCTCAGTTTGGCATAATGCTGGAGGGTGGAGGGATGAACCCTTCCCCATCAAACACTATTGCAAAGCAAAAGGCAGGGTGTGAAAGTCCCATCATTAATTTCTATGCTCTAAGATGGAACTATAGAGAAACCTCATGTTACCGGCTGGGCGCAGTGGCTCACACCGGTAATCCCAGCACTTTGGGAGTCTGAGGTGGGTGGATCACCATATCAGGAGTTCAAGACCAGCCTGACCAATGTGGTGAAACCTCATCTGTACTAAAAATACAAAAAGTAGCCAGGCATGGTGGTGTGCACCTGTAATCCCAGCTATTGGGAGGCTGAGGCGGAGGCTGCAGTGAGCTGATACTGCATCACTGCACTCCAGCCTGGGCAGCAGAGCAAGACTCCATCTCAAAAAAAAAAAAAGAGAGAATCCTCAAGTTAACTTATGCATACACAGACTGTCAGCATCTGTGAAGCTTTCACTCTGTCCCAGGTTCTGGGCAGAAGTCTCTGGAAAAGGCATTTTCTCACATCTCACTGTGCAGCACAGCATACTCTTTGGAAGTGGATTAAGTGAGTTTCTATCCCAGCTCCACTAGGTGTGTGACCTCAGGTAAGTTACCTCACCTACACTTCATCATCTGTAAAGAAGAGATGTAGCTATATCATTGTGAGGATTAAATAATATAATCCCAGTAAGCCCTTTACACTATGCCTGGCAGAGAGTCCCCATTTAATTAGAGGTAGCTCTTCTTATAATTATTAGACCCTCAACTCCACATTTTTGGAAGAAAAATAGGACATTTCATTAAAAACAACAAAAAAGTGCACTAATGAGGTGAGGCTGACTAAAAGTCTTCACTTGAGAAAAGTGACTGCATAAACTTAACAAGGAAAATGTTCCTCTCTGCTCAGAAATCTAAAACACTGCATCTGAAGTTGTTCTTACCTGAAGCTGTTGCATTGAGAGGTGGTAAGTGGATCCTCTGGCCAGCTGACTCTACTTCTTTTTTGAGAAAGGAAGGAATATATCCTGACTGATTATAAGTAGTGTAACTTCCAAGATTTCCTAGTGACATATCATAAAGTTTCATAGTCAGAAGGTGAATATTTTTGGCACAGTAGAATAACATTGACTACTACCCCATCACTTCTAAATACTATTTTTGAGCATCTACTATGTTGTAGGCAGTATGCTGTGCTTGTTACAGATAGTCTTATTCCATCCGTACAACAACCCTCTTAGATCACATTATTATCCTTATCCTCCGATGTTAAGTAACTTGCCTAACTTCTCACAGTTAGTAACAGACTGAGCTAGAATCTGAACTCAAGGCCCAGAGGTATTATTCAGTTCACCCTGAACACGCCAGGCTTTCTCACAACCCCACTTCTTAACGGGGGTATATTTCCTGCTGTGAAGCCCCCATCTCTGAAGTGCTGTCTTTGTCTGTCTTCATTCTGTAAAATGGTTGTAAGTGGACCTGTTTTTTGTTTTTTTTTTTTAAGACGGAGTCCCACTCTGTTGCCCATGCTGGAGTGCAGTGGTACCATTTCCGCTCACTGTAACCTCTGTCTCTGGGTTCAAGCAATTCTCCTGTCTCAGCCTCCCAAGTAGCTGGGATTACAGGCATGTGCCACCACACCCAGCTAATTTTTAAATTTTTAGTAGAGATGGGGGTTCACCATGTTGGTCAGGCTGGTCTCAAACTCCTGACCTCAGGTGATCCACCCACCTCAGCCTCCCAAAGTGCTGAGATTACAGGTGTGAGCCACCATGCCCAGCTGTAAGTGGACCTGTTCTCGTAGGGTTGTTATCGTCACCGTCATCATCATCACTATTGGTGAATGCTCAATCTGGTGGTAGCATAGGGATGCACTGACAAGGAAAAGTCTAAAATCTGGAGACCAGTCAGGAAGTCACTGCTTTCGCTGAAATGAGGGAGGATGAGGGTCTGAACCATGACAGTGGCAGAGGATGAAGAAGGGAACTGAGCAGGTTTATAGAGTGGAGGTGGTAGGAAAGAGGGGGATGTAAACTCCTAAGTTTGTAACTCAGGTGACTGGATGCATTGTCCAAGAACAGCAACAGAGAGGAGAATCAGAATTGGTGGAAATGACATGGTACCAGGAGGACACTGAAGTTGTGGTTGGCAAAGGGTGAGTAAGCAGGCATGGAGATTGGTAGTGATCAGGTGTGGTGTTTCTAGAGTTGTGGGCTTGGAGAAGCCAGCTCAGAGGGGCTGCAAATGTGCAGATACCTGGAGTAGACCCCCAAGGAACACCAGTATTAAAGGACAGGAGAGAGAACAGGTAGAGAGATAGATGGTAGGAGTAACACGGCATGGAAATCCAAGAGAATACACATTGAGTGTGGAAAAAAAGGAATGGGAGGTAAGGCAGAGAGCTCAGATGGGACCAGCACTGCCCATGGGATCTGGCCACTGGGATGTCAAGCTCTAGCGGGAGCTGCTGCAGTGGCAGGAAGCAGACTGAAGACAAATGGCAAAGTTGAGGAGCCAGCCAGAAGCGACAGGTGGTAAGGAGCTAGCTCTGCAGGGAAGGAGACAGGCTTGTCCCTAGAAGGTGAAATAGGGCTCTGATCACCCTCATGTTTTCAAAGCACTGTTCAATAAACAATGTTTTTTCTGTAGTGTTATCTGTTCACATGTCTCAACACTGGGCTCCGTGTCCCTGATGTCTCTCACGGCATATCAGGCTCTCACCAAGTGTCTGCTCTTAAAGCAACGATTTTCAAAGTGCAATATTATGTTATCAGCCCCTAAAGGATTGTATACAGAAAGCATACACTCTAAATCTATACTTGTTTAACTCTACTACATTTTGCGTAAGTTCAGCTGCCTACTTTAACCTTTTTCCCATCTCAGAAACTCGTTCTGAAACATTCACCATTTCTTTTTTTGAAAGAGAGAGTCTCGTTCTGTTGCCCAGGCTAGAGTGCACTTAGTGGCTTGATCTCAGCTCACTGCAGCCTCTGCCTCCTAGGTTCAAGTGATTCTCCTGCCTCAGCCTCCCAAGTAGCTGGGACTACAGGTGCACACAACCACTCCCAGCTAATTTTTGTATTTTTAGTAGAGACAGGGTTTCACCATGTTGGTCAGGCTGGTCTCGAACTCCTGACCTGCCTCAGCCTCTCAAAGTGCTGGGATTAAAGGTATGAGGCACCACACCTGGCCACTAATCAGTTCTTTACTTCAGAACACTTTTTGGAAGGAAATTCAAAGCAGTGATTGTATTCAATAGCAACTTCAGGTTGTGTCCCTTGCTCTCATCCTCACCAGCAGAGCAAATACATTAAATGCTTAGCGTGTGACAAAAATTTTAGATAGGGTTATGTAAAAATACCTAAGGAAATTTCCTCCATTTTATGGATGGGAAAGCTGGCTTAAACAACTTGTTTCAAACCACAAAACCCAGTGAGTGACAAAATGGGGATATGCTGGACTCTAGGATTCATGCACTGAGCAGTTATAGGATGCTTCTTACTGGAGAAAGAAGTTGTTAGGGAAAAAAATAAGCAGAATTAAATTATTTTGGCTTATTATTTGAAGTACCTTATGTACTGTGAATTTTCAGGCTGGAGCTAGTGGTTAGAACTGTTGAAACCAGTGACACTGATCCCCTAGGAAATTCCCCATCTCTATTAATCCAGTTAATTTTTCATTTTTTAAATTACTAATTTTTTTTTCTTTTAAGAGGGAGTCTCTGTCACCCAGGCTGGAGTGCAATGGCGTGGTCTTGGCTTACTACAACCTCTGCCTCCTGGGTTCAAGCAATTCTCCTGCCTTAGCCTCCTGAGTAGCTGGGATTATAGGCATGCGCCATCACACCCAGCTAATTTTTGTATTTTTAGTAGAGACAAGGTTTCACTGTGTTGGTCAGGCTGGTCTCGAACTCCTGACCTCATGATCTGCTTGCCTCGTACTTCCAAAGTGCTGGGATTACAGGCGTGATCCACTGCATCTGGCTCCCAGTTAACCTTTTTAAAACAGTCATGGTTCATGGATAAGAAACGAGTTTCAGAACTTCAAGAAAAAATTCCAGGAATATTGATCACAAAATTAGAAAATATTCTTTTAATTCTTTTCCTTAGAATTACTTCCTTGATTTCTTCTGTAAAATTCCATAATTAATTTAAGAAGACCAGCATAGAACTTTTTGAGGCAAATTTTTTCTTAGAATATCAACTACTGAAGAAAGATATTCTTGATGAGATAGGATGCTTTTCTGTATCCTAGTCCAGACTTGACTTCTAAAAGCGAATCATCTTGGCCTTTTATGTCAGGATCAGGGGCAAATGTTGAGAAGAAAATTAGACAAGAGATTCAAAGAACAAATTGCATTCATCTGATGCCCAGAAATTACCTTGTGGGCCCTCTGATTTTTCAGGAAAAGTTTCATTGCATGATGGCTTTTGAATTGGTTTAATTATGCTTTCTTCTAAAGGGAAGGCAGATGGAAAGAAAGAATAATAGGAGAATGTTTTAGGAAAAGCAGAGAAAAATGAATTAGATGATTCATGAAAAGACCCAGCAAGAACCCCTAAAAATGCAAAAATGTCCCCATGTGCTGTCATGGCGTTTATTTGATTCCAACTGGATATTCTTTTGAGACTCAAAGTTGTTCTACTGTCATTTAATTGACTTTGTATAACTGGTTGGTTCAGTGAATATTATTCTCATGTATCTGAGGAAAAAATAAGTAAATTACAGTGCTGAAGTGTATGACACCTCAGCAACATTAAATAGATAATCTGAGTTTTAAAGAATCTGGAAAACCTGTAAAAAGTCCAAATGTATTGATGTCACATCAGAATATCTCATAAACTACTCACTCATTATAATGGTAATTGTCAAACTTTTTTGATACAATATCACCTACATTAAAAAACAAACTACCTTTTCACACACTTCTAAGCTAATATTTAAAATTTTCAATCGTAAGTGTAACAGTTGCAAAGGATGTTATTTCTGACATATTGTAACTACAGGCATTTTAAAAATAAAACTATTAGTGATTTTATGCCCTTCAATAGTGACATAAAAATACATGAACAAGTTCCTTTTGACACTTGGATATTTCACATTAATTTTTTTCCCCTAAAATTATGTTTTTATTATAAATATAACCTCAGCTTTGAAATTTGATCCAAATGTAATCTTAAGCTTAAAAGTCTTAAAATTGGTCACCCTAACATATGTGTAAATTAAAATTTTAATTTCTTGTAACCATAAAGATATTAAAATACACAGTTATAATTACAATGATTAATTGTATATAATTAATCAAGATGAATATTATATATTTTGATTACTAAACATAAAAATTAAGTTTTCTGGAAATGCGTCTATCTCTTAATGAGAAAGATGTAACTTTTTTCAAGTAGTTCATGTATCAACAAATGACTATTTGTTGCTGGAATCACAGCATCAGGGCTATTTCCTCTCCTTTTTTCTTCCATTTCAGAAACAGAAGCACAAAGAAATCTTGCTAATATAAATAGTTGGGAACAAAAGGGGTTTTCTGATAGCTTCACCACTCTATTCTTCAAACACTCTTCAAAGTTATAGATGAAAATTCATATACTGATCTCATAAAAAAACAATTAAACATTTTTTTAAAAATTACCTGTCAGCTAACAACTCAGGTCCTCCTTCAATTTTCTAAATGCTGAGAGCTGTTAAGACTCCCTGACTTTAAAAAGGATCTGTTCCTCAGTCATCAAATCAAAGTTACTTTCTCAACAGTGACCTCAACATAGCAGAATTTCCATTTCCTTGGCACCCCAGATATTTTTACATTTTGGAGAAAAAGAAAACACACCATGGTGGCAAGTGTAAAGTCATCTTTTGTAAAGGAGGAGAATAGAGACTTTGCTAGGGCAGATCCATTTCAGCAAAGATTCAGATGGAGGTTGAGAATTCCCTTAAAACTATCTATATTAAGTATCAGTGGGAAAACCTTTTTTTAATTATTATACTTTTTAATATATAGAGACATGGTTTTGCCATGTTGGCCAGGCTGATCTTGAACTCCTGGCCTCAAGGGACCCGCCCGCCTCTGTCTCCCAAAGTGCTGGGATTACCGGCATGAGCCACCATGCCCATCCAGCTGAAAACAGCTCTATTGAAGAGGCAGTGTTACAACTCCATGACTGCTCCAGCAGAGCAGGGCTATGCCTAGGCAGAGAGTTGCAGAAAACCTTTACATATTCCTCAGGTCCACATGTATCTTGGTTGGAAGAGCACTGCAGTATAATTAAAAGGAAAACCATGTATATGTACATTTTGTATTCTCGCGTTACCTGCATTGCTTCTTTTGAAAGCAAGTTCTGCCCTGACAGGTCCCAGTGACTTAGGGAATAACTGATTGCTCCATGTGTGGGGGTTTATTTCCTTTCCACTGGCTATCAAGGACACATTCTTGGGATTCACACCTGAGAAGAACAAAGCAGCCACTTCGAAGGGCAGAGTGGATCATAAGCTTGAAGGAAACATGTAATACATTCAAAGACTAGAGATACCTTGGACAGGAGAACGGAAATAAATTTAGGTGAAAATGTAGCAGATACTTGCTTTCTGATGAACACTAACATGATCACAAGCCCTCGGCACAGCCACCTGGAATGCTGACAGTACTTTATAAGCAGAAATGTTTTCTATACTGTAATGACATTTGATGTTCTTGCTAAGTTCTTGTAGAAACAATTTTTCTGCAACATGACTTTTTTTTTTTTTTTTGAGACAGGGTCTCTCTCTCTCTCTCTCTCTCTCTCTCTCTCTCTCTCTGTCATCAGGCTTGAGTGTAGTGGTGTGATCTCAGCTTACTGCAGCCTCCACCTCCTGGGTTTAAGCGATTTTCCTGCCTCAACCTCCTGAGTAGCTGAGATTACAGGTGCCCACCACCATGCCTGGCTAATTTATATATTTTTAGTAGAGAGGAGGTTTCACCATGTTGGCCAGGCTGGTCTCAAACTCCTGGCCTCAAGTTAGCCATTTGCCTCGGCCTCCCAAAGTGCTGAGATTACAGGCATGAGCCACCACACCTGACCTAACATGACATTTTCATGTCACTTGTTTTGAGCATATACTCTTGGCCTAACCCTTGGTGTAGCAGGGAAAACAGACATGTGACTAAGAACTCAGGCAAACCTCTGAGGTTCGGAGGTATGAAGCTCCATCTGTAGTGCTTATTTGTATGTGAGATACAGTAAAATGAAAACAGTTTATTCCCTGTACACCAGAAAGAAGGCATTGGAAATGTACTTGGAAAGGGACAGTTTAAATTATGATGTTCTGAAATCTGTGAAATGTCCATTCAGCCTTGGGCTGTAGTACTGGTCGTTAAAGGAAGTTGTTTCAACCTATTCTTAAGAGACTTGAAAACTTCTTTAGCTTGTTTTCTTTTCACTGATAATGAAATTAGAGTGAACTCGCACAGTCTATGCCTTTAGGTCATTCACGGAGAATTTTCTTTATCTAGTGTAGAAATCATCACTGAGGACTCCACTAATTTAAGAAGTTAAAACTGTCTCCAGGCAGTTGAGCTTTTGCTTTTCACAAGCCAAATTCCTTACAATGGCTTTATGTTTATGAGATATATAAAAATATTCCTTATTTTGAAACCAGAAATACTGAGCTTCAAAAGTTACCCACTGTTCTCTAAGGAAACACTTCATCAAGCAAATAATTTCCCTTTCTTATAAAATATAACTTCCCTAATAAAACACCTACAAATCGAACTATAATAGGCAACTACTGGCTGGGTGTGGTGGCTCACACCTGTAATCCCAACACTTTGGGAGGCCAAGGCAGGCGGATCGTGAGGTCAGGACCACCCTGGCCAACATAGTGATACGTCATCTCTACTAAAAATACAAAAATTAGCCAACCATGGTGGCACGTGTCTGTAGTCCAAGCGGGAAGCTGAGACAGAAGAATCACTTGAACCTGGGAGGTGGAGGCTGTGGTGAGCCCAGATCACGCCACTGCACCTCAGCCTGAGCATCACAGCAAGACTCTTTAGGCTGGGTACGGTGGCTCATACCTGTAATCCCAGCACTTTGGGAGGCTGAGGCAGGTGTATCACCTGAGGTCAGGAGTTTGAGACAAGCCTGGCCAACATGGCAAGACACTGTTTCTACTAAAAGAATACCAAAAAAAAAAAAAAAAAAATTAGCTGGGCATGGTGGTGCCTGCCTATAATTCCAGCTACTCTGGAGGCTGATGCAGGGAAATCACTTGAACCCAGGATATATAAATTGCAGTGAGCCTAGATTCCGCCACTGCATTCCAGCCTGGGCTACAGAGCAAGACTCTGTCTCAAAAAAAAAAAAATCTTCACCCAAAAGGGAAGTGCACGATGGGGGTAAAACATTAAAAATGTGTGTGACCACAGTTCTCAAACTATAGTTCAACAAAGAATGAGTTCTGAATATTTAAATGATGTTTTTAATCTAGTTAGCCTTGGCAATATTCCTAAATAGGCTTATTTTTTTCAAGTAAAAAAAAAATTTTTTTTTTTTTTTTTTTTTGAGAGTCCTGCTCTGTTACCAGGCTTGAATGCAGTGGTGCAATCCCAGCTCACTGCAACCTCTGCCTTCTGGGTTCAAGCGACTCTCCAGTCTCAGCCTTTCTAGTAGCTGGGACTATAGGCATGCACCACCATGCCCAGCTAATTTTTGTGCTTTTTAGTAGCGTTGGGGTTTCACCATGTTGGCCAGGATGCTCTCAATCTCTTGACCTCGTGATTTGCCCGCCTCTGCCTCCCAAAGTGCTGGGATTACAGGCATGAGCCCCTGTGCCCAGTCACTCAAGTAAATATTTTAAAGTAAAAGGTAAGTAAACAATTGAAGATAACTAGTTAATTCAAGGTCTATTTAAGATGAAGATTGCAATTTTGTTGTAAATAGATATATCCTAGAATTTTGTTATTCATCAGTTTATAAGTTTTCATTGGGTATCTCCTACACACTAAACACTGTTAGAAGTAAGCATAAATTAATATAATTTGATATTATAATGATAGATATCATTATATGATGATAACTCCTGGCCTCAAAGGGCATAAAAAAGGTCAATTAGCAAACATTTACTGAGCACCCACCAGTGCCAGGCAGTTTGTGTGGCATTGGAGAAAAAGTGGCAAACAAAATAGACCAGTTTCTATTATTTGGCGCTTATAATCTACTGAGAAGGGAGGCATCTTTAGTTATAACTAAATATATCATGAGCAGTGTTCATAATGTTTAGAAGAATCTGGGGTGGAGGGGGCAAATAACAGAAGCAACTCAGCCAGTCTTTCTTTCAAATAGGCAATTTTAAGCTGAAATATGAATCATGATTAACCCATTTATGTCTGAGGCAGCATTTTTCTGAATTTTTGCAATCAGACCTTGGTGATGACCTTGAGCAGTAGGATACAAACCCACATGCTGAAGGTTCCAATAATGGAACACTAGGCATAATGTGTTTTAAGGGGTGGGGAGGTGTGATCCTTGGAGAGGCAACAGTTTGGGCTGAGGACTTTAATGGAAAAGAACTCAAAGATGGCCAGCAAGGATGCAGCAAGAACACAGGGTGGTATAAAATGAGTCTGGAGAGTGGAGGAGGGACAGGCCATAAAGAATTTTGTATGCTGTGTTAGAGTGAAAATGCAGTAGCAGAGGCTAATGTAGAAATGACATAGGGCATTGAATAAACAGGGTAGAAGGAAAGATGGTAAATAATGAATGGGAAGAGAGAAGGATCCACAGATCAGTTTCAGAAGTGCTATGGAGGCTGGGCGTAGTGTCTCACGCCTATAATCCCAGCACTTTGGGAGGCTGTGGTGGGCAGATCGCTTGAGGTCAGAAGTTCAAGACCAGCCTGGTCAACCTGGTAAAACCTCATCTGTACTAAAAATACAAAAATCAGCCGGGCATGGTAGCATGCACCTGTAGTCCCAGCTACTTGGGAGGCTGAGGCAGGAGAATCACTTAAACCTGGGAGGCAGAGGTTGCAGTGAGCCGAGAAGGCACCACTGTACTCTAGCCTGGGTGACAGAGTGAGACTCTGTCTCAAAAAAAAAAAAAAAAAAATTAGCCAGGCTGATGGCAGGTGCCTATAATTCCAGCTACTCAGGAGGTAGAGGCATGATACTCTTATGCCTGAAAGGTGGAGGTTGCACTGAGCCAAGTTGCGCCACTGTACTTCAGCTTGGGCAACAGCAAGACTCTGTCTGGGAAAAAAAAGTGCTATGGAGTGAGCTCCTCTTGTGGCCAGCAGTGTGGGTGGCATCAATTCATGCTCAGAGTCCTGGCTCTAGAAGCAGGGAGTGAGACCAGAGGGCACCACTGAGAGATCATTAGCATTTCCACTGCATACTCTATTTGCAACTACTTTGTGCAATGGCACGATCTCGGCTCAGTGCAACCTCTGCCTGCTGGGTTCAAGTGATTCTCCTGCCTTAGCCTCCCAAGTAGCTGGGATTATAGGTGTTTGCCACCACGCCCAGCTAATTTTTTGTATTTTTAGTAGAAAAGGGGTTTCATCTGTTGGCCTTGCTGGTCTCGAACTCCTGACCTCAGGTGATCCACCAGCCTTGGCCTCCCAAACTGCTGGGATTATAGGCATGAGCCACTGTGCCCAGCCAAAGATTGCTTCTTATTTGGGTTTCTATCCTCTGCGTAGCTGCTGGTTCACAATAGGTGCTCAACAAATAAATGTTGGTTCAAGTGACTGAACTGAGCCCAATTCTAGTTTTAAATCTCAAGAGGGATCCTCTTGAAAACAATGAAGCCAACAGGTGACAGTAAGGCTCAAGTTTCCATTCCAAACAATTATTTGTAATTGAGTCTAAATTTGAAATTTTTTTTTTTGAGATGGAGTCTCACTCTGTCACCCAAGTGGCATAATCTCGGCTCACTGCAACCTCTGCCTCCCAAGTTCAAGCAATTCTCCTTCCCTCAGCCTCCCAAATAGCTGGGATTACAGGCATCTGCCATCACGCCCAGCTAATTTTTGTATTTTTAGTAGAGACAAGGTTTCACTACGTTGGCCAGGCTGGTCTTGAAGTCCTGACCTCAGGTGATCCAGCCACCTCAGCCTACCAAAGTGCTGGGATTATAGGTGTGAGCCACTGCGCCTGGCCCTTAGTGATTAGAGTTTTTACTTCACTGCTGCCCTTTCTTCAGATATTCTAAGACACTTTAACCTGACCTATCTATATTCCAGCTAGCAGTAAACATTTTCTTTGCTCCACTTACCTGGAAGATATCTTGATTGTTTCAAGTAGTACTGTTTAGAGGCTGGGGCAGTTGACAATTCAGAATCAGACTTTAGGGAAACAGCGCAGGTAAGCTCTTGTTTTCCTCTGGCAAGTGGTCAGAGCCTGAGGGTGCCAGCTCTGGAAGCCTTGAAAGCCAATAAAAGGTAGCATTAGAGCACGAACAACCAGTTCTCCCCACCCTCTGCACAGCTCTCTATGCCAGTTAATCTGACCTCACATAAATGGTTTCCATTGGAGTCTTTTGGCTAACCATCAACTTACTCTCCACCCCCATAGATATTAGATCATGCACAGAATCATTTCTGATACCAGACAATATGTGACAGGAAGCTTTATAACTGAGCAGCAATTTACTTGTATGTAATATGTTTCTAACTGTCCTGCAGCTGCTGCAGCTGGATTCATAATGTGGGAAGTTGGCATGTTGAGAGGGAAATAATAGCCATCTTCAACTGTTGACTAAAATAATTTCAATCAATGAGGTTGTTTGGAGCCTAAAATAAACTGGTTTGGATGGCCTAAAAAAACTGAAGTGGGAAACAAAGTGCTTGAAAAACTCCCATATAGGCTGGGCACAGAGGCTCACGCCTATAATACAAGCAGTTTGGTAGGCCAAGGTGGACGGATCACAAGATCAGGAGTTTGAGATCAGTTTGACCAACATGGTAAAACCCCGTCTCTATTGAAAATACAAAAATTGGCCGGTCGTGGTGGCCCATGCCTGTAGTCTTAGCTACTGGGGAGGCTGAAGCAGGAGAATCGCTAGAACCCAGGAGGCAGAGGTTGCCGTGAGCCAAGTGCCACTACACTCCAGCATGGGTGACAGACCGAAATTCTGTCTCAAAAAAAAAAAAAAAAAAAAAAAAAAAGAATAGAAAAGCTCCCATATAAGATTTCTAATTACTCTAGTGTCAGGCACAGAAAATAGGTATTTGTGGAGATACACCTGTGTCTCAGTTGGCAGAATAGACTTATGCAGTGGCTAAGCACCTAGCTAGCTGTTGGGTGGTGTCAGTACTAAGACTGACTCTGCCTGTCAGTCCCTGCCTTCCACAGTCCTGTTTCTGTGTTGGAACTGAGGACTTTCTGCTTCAAGGCTTAGTTCTGTCTCATTCCTGAGGACTTTGTGACCAGGCAGCAGTGTGTGTGGCAGGCATTGCTACCAAAAGGGGTGGCTGGAACTTGTTTTGCTGCCTGTCTGGGTGTGTCACAATGAGTCCTCCACGACTCACCTCCCCACTCCGTCCTACTGGGCAGCTTCCTTGCTGGGGCCTGAATATACTGCCCAACTTCCATCACTTGTTAACTTCAAGCATTCGTGGTTTCCACCCAGAAATTTGTGCTACCATACCCTACTCACCAAGTCGATCCCCTTCGAAATGGACACTCCCTTGGGTGGCCCTTTGAACTGCTGGCCACCTGTTTGGGGGCAGTTCCAGGCACAGGTACATTTGCCTACCATTTTTGGCATCTTTTTCTTCCCAAGCCCACTACTGTTATATCACTCACTGAAACTCTACCCATTCTCGCCAGGAATAGTGGCTCATACCTGTAATCACAGCACTTTGGGAGGCCAAGGAGGGCAGATCACCTGAGGCTGGGAGTTCAAGACCAGCCTGACCAACATGGAGAAACCCTGTCTACTAAAAATACAAAATTAGCTGGGTGTGGTGGTGCACGCCAGTAATCCCAGCTACTCGGGAGGCTGAGGCCAGAGAATTGCTTGAACCCGGGAGGCGGAGGTTGCGGTGAGCCAAGATTATGCCATTGTACTCCAGAGCCTGGGCAACAGGAATGAAACTCCATCTCAAAAAAAAAAAAAAGAAAGAAAGAAAAGAAAGAAATTCTACCCATTTTCAAAACTGCTCACTCTAAAAAGACTTTTCTGTCCTCATCAGAGGGATTTCTGCCCAGAGACAAAACACCCAGGGCTTCTTGCAGCTCCGTCACTGGTGGCACTAAATACACACATATGTCATGTGGTACAATCCTCTGGCTGTCTTATTCTGTTGGTTTATATTTGATGCATTGAGGAGAGGCTTAATACCAACTAGGTATTTAGCAAAGACCTACTGAATATAAATACAAGTATAAATGTAAGTATAAATATCTTGCTTTTGTTCACTTTTAAGAAGACCAGGCATGGTGGCTCATGCCTATAATTCCAGCATGATTCTAAGTTTCCAGAAGCCCTCACCAGAGGCAGATGCTGGCACTAGGCTTCCTGTGCAGCCTGCAGAACCATGCGCCAACACATGCTTTACAGCAATGCAAAAATGAACTGACACACTACACACACACACACCACTCATCTGTTAATACTGAGAATTGTTACCATGAGAAGATTCTTACCTTTTCAGAGGTATGTGGAAAGATCTGTATTTTGTGGAAGAAACCAATATTAAGCAAACTTTTTTCTTTTTTTTTTAAGATGGAGTCTCACTTTGTTGCCCAGGCTGGAGTGCAGTGGTGCAATCTCAGCTCACTACAACAACCACCTCCAAGGTTCAAGCAATTCTCATGGCTCAGCTTCCCGAGTAGCTGGGATTACAGGCATGCACCACCATGCCCAGCTAATTTTTCTATTTTTAGTAGAGACAGGGTTTTGTCATGTTGGCCAGGCTGGTTTCGAACTCCTGGCTTCCAGTTAGCTACTCGCCTCAACCTTCCAAAGTGCTGGGAATACAGGCATGAGCCACTGCACCTGGCCTATTAAGCAAACTTTTTTTTCATTTAAGGCCCACGTGCATTTATATTTAATGAGTAAAATTTAAGTTGACACATGGCAAAAACATTTTTCTGAGGAATCTGAAATCTTACCGAAATGGAGAATCTTTCTTCCTTTTTTCTTTAAAAACACCCATGCTTGGCTTCTTGGAATGGGAGGCTCCGAAATCATAGTTCTCCAACTCTTCCCAGCTTTCTCCAGATTTGAAGATAGTCTGGCCCCAACACCTCCTACCACTTTTATGATTCAGTGTGCCATTTGGCTTCTGTGGTGGAAAATCAGTTGTCATAATCTTTAATCAGGTACTGAATGCCTTTCACACAAAAGCTACTCTATAAGACACTATAAGAGTTACCATTCTCAAGGAGCGTTCCATATACTTTAGGGCATAACACATATACACAGTTACAAGCATGAAAAAAATTGGGTGGTATATGTCAAAAATATGATAGGTGCTCAGAGGAAAGATCTCTGTGAACTGGGTTGGTGGGAGATGAATATTTAGGGTCTGAGTTAACTCTTTAATGACACGAAGGATCTGGAAACCTGAGACTTGGCTATGTCTCTTTAAACAAGTGACTTACCTTCTCAAAGCCTTAGTGTCCTTTTTAAGTGGGGACAGCCTCAATGAAAAGGACACTAAGGGTGGCATGTGCCAGCATCTTTTACTCTTCCCTCTGCTAGAATGCAGGCACAACACCCAAAGGAACACCAGTCATCCTGTGGGCACAGGCATGAAAGCTACCTGCTCAGGGTGGCAGAGTAGGAAGCCAGCAGCAGCCTGCTTCCTCTGCAAGCTGCATGAGCTCCAGCTGCCCACCACCTGATTTCTCATCATGTGAGAAAAACAACCCCTATTGTTTAAGCCACAGTGGTCGAGTTTTTGTTTTAAGTCCCTGAATGTAATCTTAATGAATGCAGAGGGACGTATGAGTCTGTCACAGAATGGAGGCATCATTAACAGAATTAAGGAAAAGGAAAGAGGTCTTGGCTTGGAGAACACAATGAATTTTTTTTTTTTTTTTTTTTTTTTTTTGAGGCAGAGTTTTGCTCTTGTTGCCCAGGCTGGAGGGCAATGGTGGGATCTCAGCTCATCCCAATGTCTGCCTCCTGGGTTCAAGTGATTCTTCTGCCTCAGCCTCTTGAGCAGCTGGGATTACAGGTGCGCATCACCATGCCTGGCTAATTTTGTATTATTTGTAGAGACAGGGTTTCTCCATGTTAGGCTGGTCTTGAACTCCCAATCTCAGGTGATCCACCTGCTTTTGCCTCCCAAAGTGCCGGGATTACAGGTGTGAGCCACCGCACCTGGACTGAATTGGTTTTATACAAATTTACAGAGAGTGGTTTAGGGGCACATAAACAGAAAAATCCAAAAGGCAACTCAAAACTAGGGAATAGAGCATGGAAAATTTTCAGAAAACACAGCTACGTTGGGTGCAGGGAGATGCTGAATGGCCATGCTATTGCTTGAAGCTGATGGTGTCACAGTGAGTGACAGATGATAATTTTAAAAAGTATTTGTCAGCTTCTACACTATTATTTTCTCTGCCAGGTAGAACAATCTCCAGAATCAAGAGAATAAAAAAAAATGTTAAGCTCCAAATCAGTAGGATTAATAAAAGGTTACCCTTAGCTGAGTTTGAGTTTGACTTCTGTTGAACTGTATTTTAGGGTACTGATGCTGAACACTGCTCAGCAATGTCAGTGATATCCAAGAATCTTGTTTGTGTCTGAGAAGAGTGGAAAGGGGCAAATATAATAATTTTAATAAAGTAGAAGATTTATTTTGGCGAATTCCACATCAGTAAGTTTGGTAAGGATGAGGGCAAAGATTCTAAAATCAGTTATTAAAGGGGATGTTTGTGGGCACTGAGGGAAAACAGTGATAGCTCAGATAGACCACGCTTTTTCAGAAAAGGCAAACAATGAGTTCATCTGATGTAGTGTGTGTGGACTTCAGCCCAGTGGGTGAAAGCAGCAAAGGGGGATCAGCACATAGCTGAAGAACGTGACCAAGAGTACCGACCAATGGATCGATGTCAGTCTAGAGGACGCTTCTATGCCCTGCCTAAGATCTCACGGTTGTTCTATGTATACATCATGAAGATTCAGGAGCAAAACAGACAACTAAACAAATCCCTAACAAGCTGGGCAGAGTGGGTAAACTGAGAAGAAAAAATAAAGATTCAAAAATAATTAGAAATTGGAGATATAAAAGATCTTGCAACTTTTTGAAACCTAGAGATGAAATACACAAGTCAGATGTACAGAATATGCGATTTAGAAGCATTTATGAAAAAATGGGTATACTTAGAAATTTTAGTTGACACAATACTTAATCCCAACTCTGAAACTTACCTATATAAAAATATGTGTGTGGGGGGGTGGGGGAGGGCAGCTAGGTTATTCTCTTTAACTTAAGAGAATGCACAAAGGGTGCCTAGCATATGCATGGCACTTAGTAGCTACTCAATCAGTATTAACTTCCTTGCCTTCCCTCACAGTAAGAGTCAGCATTTGAAGTACCTTCCAAGGGGCTGGGGGGAGGACTGTAATCATTGGTGACACGAGTGCACATATTGTTTGGAATGTTGGAGGTGACTAATTAGTCCTGCTCTATACTCCCTGCTTGCTGTTTGCCTCCAGCTGTGGCAGCCTCATTCTAAGTAGTTAGGGGGATGAAAGGGAACTTAAATAAAGGCACATTTGTAATAGGAATTGAGAGTTATCAGTCATTGATGAAAGGTGTTATATGCAGAGCCCTTGAGGGAATTGGAGAAGTTTCTCCAGAGAAAAGGGCAAATAATGTAACAGCTATTTTCAAATATATAAAAGGCGGACTTTCTAGAAAAGTGATTAGCTTTCACTAAAAGAAAGAAAACCAGATTTTACCCAGTGTAAGGAAGAACTTTCTAATATTCAGAACTGTTCCAAAGATAAAGTGGACTCCCCAGTGCCCCAGAGGTGGTTTACAAGCCTCGTAGGCAATTACTCATTCCTTCATTCACTGAACAAACATTTACTGAGAATCTCCCATGTGGCAGGCCCTGGTCGGGGTTCTGAGGCTGTACTGATGAACAGAACAGACAAACATTCCTTACTTCATTGAGCTTTCGTTCCAGAGGAAGAGACAAATAAACAATAAACATAAGAAATAAGTAATTAACACTGCGTGAGAATGTGATTAGTGCTATTGGGGGAGGAGGAGGACTTGCTTATACTAGGTATGTGGGGCAGGTGAGGACTGGATAAGGAAATAGATATGGTGCTGTGTAAGACACATTTCCATCCTAAAATGCCAAATTCTAACACAATTGGGAGTGTATACCCCAAGGGGACAGCTAAAATACTACAGTAACTGATGAGCTCCCAGAGCTGAACAAAAGACGGAAGAAGTTGTTTTATACTATACCTGACACTTTAAAAACCCATTCTAACTGAGCATGGTGGCTCATGCTTGTAATCCAGCACACTGGGAGGCTGAGGTGGGCAGATCACCTGGAGTCAGGAGTTCAAGACCAGCCTGACCAACATGATGAAACACTGTTTCTACTAAAAATACAAAATTAGCCAGGTGTGGTGGCACATGCCTGTAATCCCAGCTACTTGTGAGGCTGAGGCAGGAGAATTGCTTGAACCCAGGAGGTGGAGGTTACGATGAGCTGAGATCATGCCATTGTACTCCAGCCTGGGCAACAATAGTGAAACTCTACCTCAAAAAATAATAATAAAAATAAAAAATAGAAACCCATTCTCCTGTGTTCTTTAGCATTTAAGAACACCATAAAATGACAGTACTGTTAAAAATTCTTAAGATTTGGATCAGTAACTCTGGAGTACCTGATTCTTTTAAATTCTTTGAATTTTTCTGCATTGAAAGAACTTTAGGCTGCGCTTGATGGCTCATGCCTGTAATCCCAGCACTTTGGGAGGTCAAGATGGGTGAATCACCTGAGGTCAGGAGTTCAAGACCAGCCTGGCCAACATGGTCTCAACTAAAAATACAAAATTAGCCAGGTGTGGTGGTGGGCGCCTGTAATCCCAGTTACTCAGGAGGCTGAGGTAAGGGAATCGTGTGCACCCGGGAGGTGGAGGTTGCAGTGAGCCAAGATTGCACCATCACACTCCAGCCTGGGCAAATAGAATGAAACTCCGTCTCAAAGAAAAAATAAAAAGGCCAGGCACGGTGGCTCACACCCAAAATCCCAGCACTTTGGGAGGCTGACACAGGTGGAACACTTGTAGTCAAAAATTCAAGACCAGCCTGGGCAACATGGTGAAACCCCATCTCTACTAAAAATACAAAAATTAGCTGGGCATGGTAGGCAGACTCCTGTCTGTAATCCCAGCTACTTGGGAGGCTGACATAGGAGAATCGCTTGAACCTTGGAGGTAGAGGTTGCCGTGAGCTGAGGTCCTGCCATTGCACTCCAGCCTAGGCAACAAGAGTGAAACTCCATCTCAAAAAATAAAAAAGACTGAAGACTGTAGCATATCAACTTGGTTACTTTCATTCTGAAAGTTTTTCTTTTTATAAACCATATTAGAATTTTAAGTGATCTCATGTCAAGCTCCAACCAGAGGACTCAGGGTCTTTAACAAAGAATAATTGTTTATATCTTCTCCAGCATAATTAGAAATGCCTCGAAACAAAATCTTAATTGCAGTAGTCAAACAATTCCATTTCAAGCGTCATGACTGGCTACTCACAGTTGGCATGTTTTTGATGATGTTTGGGAATCGTGTTTGTGGCGGTTTCTGCTGATTCTGTTGCTTTGGTGGTTGCTGGATGCTCAGGTTCTGTGGCGGCTGAATGGGCTGCAGTGGCTGCTGGCTAGTTTTTGACTGGGATTGTCCGACAGTCTGATCAATTACATCTGGTAGAGGCTTGGGCTCTACTTCAACTAAAGATGGCTTTGATTCTAATGGTTACAGCTGCTTATTTAAAGACTCTTTTGATTCCAGATGATTTGAGGAAGGGCCTAATACCCGACCAACTTGAAAATATGGGTGTTTCAATGCCTATAAAAACATAGAATAACAACAAATGAAAAATGGTTCCACCTAAATGTATTGCACATGCACTATGATTGGCCCTTTGTGAGGGCCACAGGAGCTATCATTAGCCCACAGGCACTTCCATGATTTAGGAAGCAGCCATCATTCCCTATACAGTACCCCTTTTAAAAGGTAACCAGAAAAAAATGATTTGAGAAATAAATTGTGCTGAAAAATAAAAAGTGGCTCACGCCTGTAATCCTAGTAATTTGGGAGGACGAAGCAGGTGGAACACTTGCGGTCAGGAGTTCAAGACCATCCTGGCCTACATGGTGAAAGCCCATCTCTACTAAAAATACAAAAATTAGCTGGGCATGGTGGCGTGTGCCTATCGTCCCAGTTACTCGGGAGGCTGAGGCAGGAGAATCACTTGAACCTGGGAGGCAGAGGTTGCAGTGAGCTGAGATCGAGTGCCACTGTACTCCAACCTGGTGACAGAGCAAGACTCAATCTCAAAAAAAAAAAAAAAAAAGAGAGAGAGAGAAAGAGTCTACTATGAGATGCCTTTTTGCAACCCATGGCAGATTCCTTCATAACTAGCCTGTCACATGTCTGAATTTTTATCATTGCAAACTGATTCCTTGTTGCAACCTCAGGGTTACTCATTTGAACCACAAAACACAGAAAATCATTGGGGTAGCTATTTTTGCATTTCTCCCAAGGATCTTCTATGCCTATAAATTAATTTATGACATACACTGTATGCCAAGGGCTTTGTGTTTAATTCTCTTAGTAAAATCCTGGGTGAGAATAGACCTGCCTTTGTAAATGAAAACATCCCTGATATTAAAAAACCTGAAAGATTTAAAAGGTCTAACAGAAAGACTCATCTTACCCGGCTTGCTCTTGGTCGTTTCACTGGAGCCCAATTCAACATTTCAGTCATGAGCTGAATAGCTTCATTACTGGCAGTGGGAATCAGAGTTTTTAAGTTTATAGGAACACACTGGGGAAAACGAAAGTTCATAGAAGATGCCAGCTGGCATCCTTCTGGCCAGTCGCTCTGTTTCAGGAATATATAAGTGTGGGCAGGGAGAACAAAACAAATTGTTTTTAGTAATCCATTTAAAACACATAGCAGTAATATAAACATCATTTATGTTTGAACATTTTCATGTTGATCCATAAATAAACATGAGAATAAAATACCAGTCCAGGTCTAGAATACAGTGCTATGACAGTATAGAAAAAACATTAAGCTGAGAGTTAGGAAACAATGTGAAAAGCACTTTTATAACCTTTTTTTTGTTTTTGAGACAGGAGCTGGCTCTGTCGTCCAGGCTGGAGTGCAGTGGTGCAATCACGGCTCACTACAGCCTCACCCTCCGGGACTCAAGAGATCCTCCCACCTCAGCCTCCTGAATAGCTGGGACTATAGGTGCGCACCAATATAGTGGCTAATTTTTTATTTATTTTTTATTTTTTGTGGAGACAGGGTTTCACTATGCTGCCCAGGCTGGTCTTGAACTCCTGGGTTCAAGTGATCCTTCTGCCTGGGCTTCCCAAAGTGCTGGGATTACAGGCATGAGCCACCATGCCTGCCCTTTATAAATTTTACAATATTAAACCCTTGTCTGGTGTTTGATCCTGATGATGATGCTGCTGTGATGATATCTGGGCTAACTCTGAACAAATAAGGAAAAGTGCTTTACAAAGAGGCTGACTGCTAACAAAGATCTCTGTATATACTATGTATCACAGCCAGTGTTAAAAACGCACACATCTGGGAAATGACAATTACATTAAAGCTTTAATATCTACATTACTTGTGTAATGTTAACTACAAGGCATATACTAATTTAATTAGGATGTCATTATATACACACTTAGAAAGCATATCTCAGAAAGTAAGGTGTAGATAAAATATAATGAATTATAGTTAATTGCAAAGTACTCAAATAAGTCAAATGTCCATAGGAGAGATATATAAAAGGAAACAAGAAGGGTTAAGAAAAAATAAGGTTCAATACACCAAGGGTTAACAGTTGATGTCAATGGCCAGCCAGAGAGTAAGTAGGAAAGAGCCCAAGTAAGGCTGTCTGTACAGTGTCAGCTGGGCATCACCCCCAAGTTACACTCTAACCACATAGAATTTTTCCTTAAGTTCTTAAGAAAAGGCAAGCACCCGTTATTCTTTTCTTTTCTTTTCTTTTTTTTCTTGAGACAGAGTTTCACTCTTGTTGCCCAGGTTGGAGTGCAATGGTGTGATCTTGGCTCACTGCAACCTCTGCCTCTGGGGTTCAAGGGATTCTCCTGCCTTGGCCTCCCAAGTAGCTGGGATTACTGGCACCCACCACCATGCCCAGCTAATTTTTGTATTTTCAGTAGAGATGGGGTTTCGTCATATTGGTCAGGTTGGTCTCGAACACCTGACCTCAGGTGATCCACCCACCTTGGCCACCCAAAGTGCTGGGATAACAGGTGTGAGCCACCGCGTCAGGCCTAAGCACCTGTTTTTCTTCAGCTGGTGGAATCCCGGCTTCTTGCAATCCTTAACCCACTCTGATTTTAAAAATAAGGATTATGGCCAGGCACAGTAGTTCGCACGAAGTAATCCCAGCACTTTGGGAGGCCAGGGTGGGCAGATCGTATATTACTTGAGCTCAGGAGTTCGGGACCAGCTGGACCAACATGGTGAAACCGTGTCCCTACTAAAAATAGAAAAACTGACCAGGTGTGGTGGCCACACGCCTGTAATCCCAGCTACTCAGGAGGCTAGGGCAGGAGAATCGCTTGAACCTGGGAGGTGGAGGTTGCAGTAAGCTGAAATTGTGCCACTGTACTCTAGCCTGGGAGACTGAGTGAGACTCCATCTTAAAAAAAAAAAAAAAGGATTATAAGAAAATTAATCATTAAAGTATGAGCCTATTTCAAAATGAAAATACCAGATATCTAGGCAAAAGTTATAAATAATGAAAAATGACAAGATTAAAAGCAAAATAGCAAGTTAGAAATAATCAAAAGTTATAGCACTTAGGGACAAGAGTACTTACCTTTTTGGAAGTCCCTAAAACTTGGCAAATTTTAAAGATTTCATCAACCTCACTTTTCCCTGGGAAAAGTGGCCTTAACATATGAGTTCAGCCATGATACTTCCAACAGCCCACACATCAATGGGGGCGCTATACACGGAAGATCTCAGCAAAACTTCAGGGGCACGATACCTAAGAAAATAGAAAACAAAACAAAAGAAGTTATTTGGATTGCAATTTCAAAGGATGGGCAGTAGCAGTCTACTCTTTTTGGTGATGCTCATTTCCATCAAAGAGTAGATATTCAGACCCGGTTCCTTCTGTATGTCAGTCATTTGTACAATGTTCTAGGGACATTAGGACATAACACGTTCCCCCACCACAGACAATGAATAGGGCTGGCGACAAATGTAAATGAAATGTCCATGAAGCCCAAGACAGGAACTCAAATGAATAGATACGGAAATAAGTGCTATCTGATATATTAAGAAAAAAAATTGGGCCAGACGTGGTGGCTCACGCCTGTAATCCCAGCACTTTGGGAGGCTGAGGTGGGTGGATCATGAGGTCAAGAGATCAAGACCATCCTGGCCAACATAGTAAAACCCCATCTCTACTGAAAATACTACAATTAGCCAGATGTAGTGGCGTGCACCTATAGTCCCAGCTACTTGCGAGGCGGAGGCAGGAGAATTGCTTGAACCTGGGGGGCAGAGGTTGCAGTGAGCCAAGATCTTGCCACTGCACTGCAGCCTGGTGACAGAGTGAGACTCTGTTTCAAAAAAAAATAAAAAGAAAAATAAGTAGAAAAACCATGTTACAAAGCATTATATTTAGCATCTATTCACCACGAAGCACAGAAAACAAAAGATGAACAAGGATTAGCCCTGAGTAGTGGAGTTTTCTCTTCTTTTTACCAGTTTGAAAGTGCTGATATCCTCAACGGACTCCTCTTCTGTGGTCAACAATATTTTTCATTGAGAAAAAGACTCAATTTACAAGAGCAAAGTGAGCTGGTGAGTCCAACACAGAGTCTGCTAAATGGAAGATACTCTCAATTTCTCAGTTCTAACTCTTTTTTCTAACCAAAATGTATAGATATTTCAGTCCAAATGTTTGGCAGTACTGACTAGTTTTGTTCAGTATCATTTCATTGTAATGTTGATGAAAGAAAGAGAGAGACAGAAAGTAAGGGAAGGGAAGGAGGTAGGGAAGGGGAGGTAGGGAAGGGAAGGGAGGAAGGAAGGGAGGGAGGGAGGGAGGGAGGGAGGGAGGGAGGGAGGGAGGGAGGGAGGGAGGGAAGGGAACAGAAAAGGGAAAAGGAAAGGGAAAGGGAAGAGAAAGGGAAAACAAAGGAAATGGATTCCTGACTGGGCCACTGTGTGGGGCCTGCATGTTCTCTCCAAGTCTACATGGGTTTTCTCCAGGGCTCCAGCTTCTTTGCATATCCCAAAGATGTGCATGTCAGGTGAACTGGGGTGTCTGTGTGGTCCCAGGATGAGTAAGTGTACATGTGTGTGTGTGGGTGGGGGGGATGGTGCCATGGGAGGCTGTCCCATCCACAGTTGGTGCTCACCTTGCACCCCCAGCTACCAGGACACACTGTAGCCACCTGTGACCCTGAACTGGAATAACTGGGCAAATAATTATCTTCCTTGTTTTTATTAATCTTTCTTTTTCTTTTCTTCCTTTTTTTATTTTTTTGAGATGGAGTCTTGCTCTGTTGCCAGGCTGGAGTGCAGTGGTGCAATCTTGGCTCACTGCAACCTCTGCCTCCGGATTCAATTGATTCTCCTGCCTCAGCCTCCTGAGTAGCTGGGACTACAGGTGCACCATGCCAGGCTTATTTTTGTATTTTTAGTAGAGATGGGGTTTCACCATGTTGGTCGTCATGGTCTCAATCTCTTGACCTCATGATCCTCCTGCCTCAACCTCCCAAAATGCTGGGATTACAGGCATGACCCACAATGCCCAGCCTTAATCTTTCTTAAATGTATGTATAGCTCACATGTATTCAGTGTTCAATATTAATGTCTTGGTCACTATTTAGAAGTTTGGCCCAGGTGCGGTGGCTCACGCCTGTAATCCCAGCTCTTTGGGAAACTGAGGTGGGCAAATCATGAGGTCAGGAGTTTGAGACCAGCCTGGCCAACATAGTAAAACCCTGTGTCTATTAAAAATACAAAAAATTCGCTGAGTGTAGTGGCAGGTGCCTGTAATCCAAGCTTCTCGGGAGGCTGAGGCAGAAGAATCACTTGAACCCAGGAGGTGGAGGTTGCAGTGAGCTGAGATCACACTACTGCACTCTAGCCCAGGTGACAGAGTGAGACTCTGTCTCAAAAAAAAAAAAAAAAAGAAGTTTGGTGATGTTTTTTGACCAGAAACCTGCCTAAAATTGTTTATTTTAATTAGCGCATGGTCAAATTGGTTTCATTATACGTTGTTTCACTTAAAGTCATAGTTTCCAAGAACCTATTGATGTTAGGTGAGGACTTACTGTACTTTCTCTGACAAATATTTTTACAAGCTTTATTGATATATGTCACATAATATATAGTTGATCTACTTAAAGTGTACATCACACTGCTTTCTCCTGGGGGGCCTTCACGTGTCTTCCCAAATCCATCTCTGTGTCTGTCTTTATAAGGACATCAACCTTACCGGATGAAAAGACCAATCATGTTCCGGTATGACCTCATCTTAGCTTGATTACATCTGCAAAGACCCCATGTCAAAATAAGTTCAGATTCCTAGGTAACCAGGGCAAATCCATCATGAAAGGCTTGGTGCTGTTCTCATGTAGTGAATAAGTTCTTTTTCAGACAAGATGAGATTAGTTCCTGAGAGAGGGGCTGCTCCACAGCAAGCTTCCTCCTCTTTTTTGTTCCTTCCTTGAGTGTGCCCATTTCCCCTTTGACCTTCTCTTTTTTTTTTTTGAGATGAAGTTTTCCTCTTGTTGCCCAGACTGGAGTGCAATGGCACAATCTCGGCTAACTGCAACCTCCACCTCCCAAGTTTAAGTGATTCTCCTGCCTCAGCCTCTCAATTAGCTGGGATTATAAGCATGCCCCACCATGCCCGGCTAATTTTGTATTTTTCTAGTAGAGACTGGTTTTCACCATGTTGGTCAGGCTGGTCTCAAATTCCCAACCTCAGGTTATCCACCCACCTTGGCCTCCCAAAGTGCTGGGATTACAGGCATGGGCCACCGCACCTCAAGGGACCTTCTCCATCATGTTTTGATTCAGCATAAAAACCCTCACCAGAAGCCAAGCGGATGCCAGTGTGATGCTTCTTGTACAGCCTGCAGAACCAGAAGCCACATAAACCTTTCTTTCTCACCTTCCCAGCCTCAGGCGTTCCTTTACAACAACACAAAACACACTAAGACATGGACTCCTTTCTTTTAGTACCCACCTCTGATTCATTTGTGCTCACGCCTGTAATCCCAGCACTTTGAGAGGCTGAGGTGGGCAGGTCACGAGTTCAAGAGATTGAGACCACCCTGGCCAACATGGTGAAACCTCGTCTCTACTCAAACTACAAAAAGTAGCTGGGTGTGGTGGCGTGCGCCTGTAATCCCAGCTACTTGGGAGGCTGAGGCAGGAGAATCGCTTGAACCCGGGAGGCAGAGGTTGCAGTGAGCCAAGATCAGGCCAGTGCACTCCAGCCTGGTGAAAGAGTGAGATTCCATCTCAAAAAAACAAAACAAAACAGAATTCCACACACCTCACTACTTACATGGCCAGCAGGTGCAAGTCACTATCATTTCTGGCCAATCCACAAACTCTGCCCTTGTTTCTTATGACTGCCCTCCTTATTCATTCTGCACTGTGCAGAATTCACTGGGGGTGTGATCCTGTCTCAAGGCTTTTACACTTAGCATTTGCTCTGCCTAAAAAATTCCTGCTTGTCCTGGCATCTCCTTCAGGGCTACTCTCAGTGAGACCCTCCATGTAAAATAACAATGCTTTCCCTCCCCATCTCCCTGCCCCTTCCATATTTTATTTTTCTTTGTAATGTATCAACATCTGATACACATATATTTTTCTTTTTTTCCTGAGAAAGAGTCTTGCTCTGTTGCCCAGGCTGGAGTGCAGTGGCACTATCTCGGCTCACTGCAACCTCTGGCTCCAGGTTCAAGTGATTCTCATGCCTCAGCCTTCCAAGTAGCTGGCACCAAGGCAGCTGACACCACGCCTGGCTAATTTTTTTGTATTTTTACTAGAAACAAGGTTTAGCCATATTGGCCAGGCTGGTCTTGAACACCTGGCCTCAAGTGATCCCCCACCTCATCCTCCCAAAGTGCTGGGATTATAGGCGTGAGCCACTGCACCCAGCCTAATAAATATATGTTCTGTTTTCACTGGAGCATAATATTCACACAGGCATTATAAGAGTAAAGCTTGATGAATTTCCACAAATACAACACATCCATGCATCCAGATCAAGAAAGACATGTTATCAGCACACAGAAGGCCCCTCATGTAGTCATCGAGGCACTACACATACCCCACCCCATGGAACTGCTTGCTTTCCTGACTTTGTTTTTGTTTCTTTTTTTTTGAGACAGTCTCACTCTGTCGCCCAGGCTGGAGTGTAGTGGCACGATCTCGACTCACTGCCACCTCCACCTCCTGGGTTAAAGCAACTCTCCACCTCAGCCTCCTGAGTAGCTGGGACCACAGGCGCCTGCCACCATGCCCAGCTAATTTCTGTATTTTTAGTAGAGACGAGGTTTCACCATCTTGGTCAGGCTGGTCTCAAACTCCTGATCTTGTGATCCACTTGCCTTGGCCTCCCAAAGTGCTGGGATTACAGGTGTGAGCCATCATACCTGGCCACTATCCTTTTATGGCACAGATTCGTTTTTTCTGCTTTTGTATTTTATAGAACGAAATCAGTATGTGCACTTTTTCTGTTTGGCCTCTTGCTCTCAACATTAAGATTCATTCACATTGTGCATGCAGTAGTAGACCGTTCATTCTCATTGTTGCAAAGCATTCCACTGGGTGAGTATACGATGCAACTGTTCATGGACATTTGGGTAGTGTGCAGTTGAGATTATTCATGTCTTTTGGTGAACATGTGTATGTCTTTCTGTTGGTGACTCATAATAACTTGTTTATTTGTGTACTGGCTGTCATGTAAGCAGCATGAAACAGATTTTTCTTTTTTTTTTTTATTTCACTGCTGTGTTCTCTGTGCCTAAAATGATGTTTGGCACATAATAGGCGTTCAACAAATATTTGTTGAATGAATGAGTGAATAAATGAAATTCTTTTTTCTTGTTTTTTCAGTGATCAGAATAGCAATAAACCAATCCTTCGATCTCTTTAAAAAACATAAAATTCAGTTCTATATTCTGTTTTAAATATTCAATATGGAACCTCCAGAAATCTGTAAGAATCCATTGTAGGAACGCTTCAACATAGACTTATGCCTCAGGAGAATCACATAACACTACTCACCATCTAGTAGAGACATAATCAGTGTACGGTGGCTGTGACCTTAATTCTCTTGCAAGTCCAAAATCAGCAATTTTCACAACTTCTGGACCCATACAAAGCAAGTTTTCTGGTTTCAAGTCCCTATGAAAAAAGCCTTGGTGATATATAGAGAAAAAAATACAATAAATCATTATGCTTAAATGTAGCTTTATTTGATTTATAAACAAAATATAAATGAACCCCTCTTTTACAGTTAGAAACATCATCTTAGAAAAAAAGTAAACTGGCCAGGCATGGTGGCTCATGCTTGTAATGCCAGCACTTTGGGAGGCCGAGGTGGGTGGATCACTTGAGGTCAGGAGTGTGAACCAGCCTGGCCAACATGGTGAAACTCTGTCTCTACTAAAAATACCAAAAAATCAGCCGGGGATGGTAGTGAACACCTGTAGTCCCAGCTACTCTGGAGGCTGAGGCAGGAGAATTGCTTGAACCCGGGAGGTGGAGGTGGCAGTGAGCCGAGACCACACCACTGCACTCCAGCCTGGGTGACAGAGTGAGACTCTGTCTCAAAGAAAAAAGTAAACCGTATTTATTGTCTAAGAAGTAATGGGATATAGGGACCCAGCTTTTTTTTTTCTTTTCTTTTTTATTTGGAGATAAAGTCTCACTCTGTCGCTCAGACTAAAACGCAGTGGCACAATCTCAGCTCACTGCAACCTCTGCCTCCTGGGTTCAAGCAATTCTCCTGCCTCACCCTCCAGAGTAAATGGGATTACAGGTGTCCACCACCATGCTTGGCTAGTTTTTTTTATTTTTAGTAGAGATGGGGTTTTGCCATGTTGCCCAGGCTGGTCTTGAACTCCTGACCTCATGATCCACCC
The DNA here is from genome assembly GCF_049354715.1 of Callithrix jacchus. Taxonomy (NCBI): domain Eukaryota; kingdom Metazoa; phylum Chordata; class Mammalia; order Primates; family Cebidae; genus Callithrix; species Callithrix jacchus. Next base: position 40,815,198 of record NC_133505.1, read on the forward strand.
AACTCAGCCTCCCAAAGTGCTGGGATTATAGGCATGAGCCACGGTACCCAGCCAATGCTGGGAAGACTTTCTAAGTCTAAATGTTTTTAATCACTTCAAAGTCAGAGTGGGCTTTGTTTGTGATATCTGTAACAGTTCTGTAATCCAAGTTTATACAGTACTTCTAACTCTAAATAGCTGGTAACATCCATCTCACTATGTCCAAGAGACATTCATTGCAGTTTTGTAATGTAATGGCAGGAATGGGACGATGTGATGCAGAGTGGAGTGACACTAATCCATAAAGTCTAAGAGAACTAAATCAATTACATATTTGTACAGCTGTGGTTTCCCCCCCCAATATAAATATATTGGTAATTCAGTCCTATTTGAACTAAACATTTTTACAGCAACAATTTTATATACGTATGTATGTATGTACAGTACGTATTTGAGACAAATTCCTGCTCTGTTGCCCAGGCTGGAGTGCAGTAGTGCAATCTCAGCTCACTGCAACCTCTGCCTCCTGGATTTAAGCAATTCTCCTGCCTCAGCCTCCAAAGTAGCTGAGATTATAGGCATGTGCCACCACGCCAGGCTACTTTTTGTATTTTTAGTAGAGACAAGTTTTCACCATGTTGGTCAGGCGGTTCTCTAACTCTTGACCTCAAGTGAGGTCTCCCAAAGTGCTGGAATAACAGGTGTGAGCCACCACACCAGGCCAAACAACTATTTAAAAACATCTATTTTCTAGAAGTATTACATCTGAGATGCTTAATTCTACAGCAAAAATTATTGGCTTTTGTGAAAATGTTGAATTATCCTTACATGTTGGCTTATTTGGCTTTTATGAAAATGTCAAATTATCCTAACAGCCTGGTTTCCCAAATTACTCTGTAGTCAGCTATACAGTCAACTCTCGATTACTTACATGTTATTTACTTTCAGTCACAATTTAAAAATCCTAATAGAACTTCCTTCTTCAATCACTTATGCTTTAGATGTTGCTGACAGCATAAATCAGCTCAGGCAAATATCAAGTTTATGATGAGTTTAAAACAATTAAAAATCAGGAATCCATTATGAATAATATAGCAGATATCCCTTATTTCCATATAATTAATACATTACTGATCTTTGCCAATAAAATACAGTATATCATTACAGGATTTAGACTTCTAAAAGACCCCAATAGTTTTTGTTTTTGTTTTGTTTTGATTTTTTTTTTTTTTAAGATGGGGTTTCACCATGATGGCCAGGCTGGTCTTGAACTGCTGATCTCAGGTGATTCACTCACCTAGGCCTCCCAAAGTGCTGGGATTACAGGCGTGAACCACTGCACCCGGCCAAGACCCCAATAGTTTTTATGACACAAATGAAAAGGTTTGTTTAATGTTCTTAAAACATTAAAAAAATGTTCTTTTAGTAAGTTAAAGAAGTGTTCTTAAACTATTTATATGGAATCCTGAATAGCAGTTTTGGAAGGTAAATAATTCCTGTGTCAGTTAGAGGATAAAGTAAAAAAAAGAAAATATAAAATACAGGATTAGGCCGGGTATGGTAGCTCACGCCTGTAATCCCAGCACTTTGGGAGGCTGAGGCTGGAGGATCACTTGAGCCCAGGAGTTCAAGACCAGCCTGGGCAACATGGTGAAACCTCATCTCTACATAAAATAAGAAATTAACTGGGTGTGGAAGCATGTGCCCGTAGTCCCAGCTACTAGGGCGGCTGAAGTTGGAGGATCACCTGAGCCCAGGAAGCCGAGGCTGCAGTGAGCCAGGATGGCACCACTGCACTCCAGCCTAGGCATCACAGTGAGATTCTGTCTCAAATAATGATAATAATAAAGTTAAATACAGGATGAGACATGAAGGGAACCTGATGGTGATTTTTAAGTGCCTATGTTCAGAACACAGCAATGGTATGGGACAAACTTTTCTAATTTAATATCTAAACATCCAGTGATTCTAAACAAATGTTTTTTAAAAATAATCATATTAACTTTTTGAACTAATCATTATTTTGGTTTGATGGATATAAAAAAGCTACATTAATCAAAGCACATAAATAAGAAATTCATAGAAAACAGAACAAGTATTAATACTTGCTTTAATTTCATTCAGAGAATAGAAACAACTAAATGTAAATACTAAGGAAAACTATAAAACACTACTCCATGGGTGCTACAAACTATTTAAATGTTAATAATTTGTCGTGCTAGATCAAAACAGTCTAATCTTTTTCCAAAAGAGTGTCCTTTGTTTTTTTTTTCATTTTCATGAAAAAATTAGGGGGAATGAGGCTGCAGGATGGGTTATGATGACTGAGGCTAAAGGCTGATGATGATTAAACTGGTAAAAAAAAATTCTGCTCTGGTGGAAAATACTTATAGATTATAGAAATTCCGGGCCGGGCGAGGTGGCTCAAGCCTGTAATCCCAGCACTTTGGGAGGCCGAGGTGGGTGGATCACGAGGTCAAGAGATCGAGACCATCCTGGTCAACATGTTGAAACCCCATCTTTACTAAAAATACAAAAAATTAGCTGGGCATGGTGGCGCGTGCCTGTAATCCCAGCTACTCAGGAGGCTGAGGCAGGAGAATTGCCTGAACCCAGGAGGTAGAGGTTGTGGTGAGCTGAGCTTGCGCCATTGCACTCCAGCCTGGGAAACAAGAGCGAAACTCTGTCTCAAAAAAAAAAAGAAAGAAATTCCTGTTTATTTATTTATTTGAGAAGGAGTTTTGCTCTTTTTCTCCAAGCTGGAGTGCAATGGGGTGATCTCAGCTTGCTGCAACCTCTGCCTTCTGGGTACAACTTATTCTCCTGCCTCAGCCTCTCAAGTAGCTGGGATTTCAGGCGAGTGCTACCATGCCTAGCTAATTTTTTATATTTTTAGTAGAGACAGGGTTTCACCATGTTAGCCAGGCTGGTCTTGAACTCCTGACCTCAGGTTCATCCACCCACCTCGGCCTCCCAAAGTTCTGGGGTTACAGGCTTGAGCCACCAAGCCTGGCCTTATTTTTTTATTTTTTATTTTTATTTTTTGAGATGGCATCTCACTCTGCTCCCCAGGCTGGAGTGTAATGGCTTGATCTCGGCTCACTGCAACCTCCATCTCCTGGGTTCAAGCAATTCTCCTGCCTCAGCCTCCCCAGTAGCTGGGATTACAGGAACCCACCACCACGACGGGCTAATTTTTTTGTATTTTTTAGTAGAGACAGAGTTTCACCATGTTGGCCAGGCTGGTCTCAAACTCCTGATCTTAGGTAAACCACCTGCCTCGGCTTCCCAAAGTGCTGGATTACAGATATGAGCCATCACACTTGGCCAGAAATTCCATTTTATATAGAATCACAGAAATTCTCAAAATTTTAAATAAAAATGTCAGTGTGTATAGTCACATACCCCAAATTTGTATTTCTCCAATATAACAGTTATTTAACAGTTTAATATATAATTTCTATGCACAATCTTGACAGTAATCTAAAGAGGCAGGAAAATGAAACTTAAAAGAAACCTACCATGTTTATGGATAAAAGCCAGCCCTTGCAATATCTGATACATAATATTTCTGATGACTGACTCAGGGAACAACTTGCTTCTGTAAAGAAATGAACAAACAGTCACAGAATTCTGTTAAACAACCAGCCAACCAATCCAAAGAAGGTTTATATTACCCCTGCCTTGGAGCCTCTGTTGGCCTCATGATACTGGTTAAAGGTATGATTTATGGATTTACAGTGTGAAAGCTCATACATTTAAAACATGAAAATCAGATTTTTTTTTGTTTTGATGTATGGTTAAAAACTCAAATCCCAAACTGAATGTATTGCACACATATTAAATAGCTAAATTTTAAACTGTCCCAAGAAGAGTAAAGTTGAAAAACAGAATTACTAACAGATAAGCCAAGCTTGCAAATCTGTATTATGTAGACTTTAAGAATTTTAGAGGTGGCCGGGTGCAGTGGCTCATGCCTATAATCCTAGCATTTTGGGAGGCCAAGGTAGGAGGATCACTTAAGCCCAAGAGTTTGAGACCAGCCTGGGCAACATGGTGAACCCTTGTCTCTACAGAAAAATACAAAAATTAGCCAGGTGTAGTGGTGCATGCCTATAGTACAGCTGCTGGAGAGGATGAGATGGGAGGATCACTTGAGCCTGGGAGTTCGAGGCTGCAAGGAGCCATGATTGTGCCACTGCACCCCAGTGAGTGAGATCCTGTCTCAATAAATAAATAAATTTAGAGGTATAAATAAATGCTTCAGTTCTATTCTGCATATTGGTGTTGTCCAGAGAAATATAAGAGCCGGCTGGACACAGTGACTCATGCTTGTAATCCTAGCACTTCCGGAGGCCAAATGGGTGGATCATCTGAGTTCAGGAGTTCAAGAGCAGCCCAGCCAACATGGTGAAACCCCGTCTCTACTAAAAATATAAAAATTAGCTGGGTGTGATGGCATGTGCTACTCAGGAGCCTGAGGCAGGAGAATCACTTGAACCCAGGAGGTGGAGGCTGCAGTGAGCCAAGATTGCACCACTTCATTCCAGCCTGGGCAAAAAAGCGAGACTCTATCTAAAAAAAAAAAAAAAAGAAAAAGAAAAAAGAAATACAGGAGAGCCACTTGTGTACTTAACATTTTTCTAGCAGCCATGTTAAAAGAAATCAAACAGGTAAAATTAATTTTTAACAATATATTTAATTTAACCTAATATATGCCAAATACTATTCCAACATGTAATCAATATAAAAATTAGCTAACTGCACCACTGCACTCCAGCTTGGGTGACAGAGCAAGACTATGCCTGTAAAACAATTTTTATTATAAAAATTATTCTTGCCGCGCGGTCGTCCAAGCGCGACTCGGCGGCGCGGTGGAGACTCCGCACGGCTGCGATGGAGACTCCGCACGGCTGCGGCCAGGCGCAGGCGGGCGGGCGGGCGGAGGCAGCCTCAAGCGCCGGGCTCACAGAGAGCACCGGAGTGGTCGGGGCCAGCGGCTGCTTGCGCCTCTCGATGGGCAGCTCGCACTTGCTCAACAAGGGCCTGCCGCTGGTAAGACTTTGACCCCGACACAGGCTTCAGTGATTGCGGTGGATCAGAAGCCTGAGCGCTTTGGCTCAAGACAATTAAGGACGTGGGATGAGGCTCCGAGACAGGACGCGGTTCTGCCTGGGGATCCTGAAGATAAAAAGCTTTGAAAAGTCGAATTCATGGTCGTGGAAGCTGAGCCTGTATTAAGAGATGTTAGGCGTCCGATCTCCAATCATGAACGGGCCCCTGCACCCGCGGCCCCTGGTGTCATGGCTGGATGGCCGGATGGCCGGGACTGCACGGTGGAGATGCCTATCCTGAAGGATGTGGCCACCGTGGCCTTCTGCGACACGCCGTCCATGCAGGAGATCCACGAGAAGGTCCTGAATGAGGCCATGGGGGCCCTGATGTACCACACCATCACACTCACCAGGGAGGACCTGGAGAAGTTCAAAGCCCTGGGCATCATCGTCCAGATTGGCAGTGGTTTTGACAACATCGACGTTAAGTTGGCCCGGGATTTAGGCATCGCCGTCTGCAACGTGCCTGCAGCGTCTGTGGAGGAGACAGCCGACTTGACGCTGTGCCACATTCTGAACCTGTACCGGCGGGCCACCTGGCTACACCAGGTGTTGCGGGAGGGTACGCGAGTCCAGAGCGTCGAGCAGATCCGAGAGGTGGCATCCGGCGCCGCCAGGATCCGTGGGGAGACCTTGGGCATCATCGGACTCGGTCGTGTAGGGCAGGCAGTGGCACTGCGAGCCAAGGCCTTCGGCTTCAACGTGCTCTTCTATGACCCCTACCTGTCAGACGGCGTGGAGCAGGCACTGGGGCTGCAGCGCGTGAGCACTCTGCAGGACCTGTTGTTCCACAGCGACTGCGTGACACTGCACTGCCGCCTCAACGAGCACAACCACCAACCACCTCATCAATGACTTCACCGTCAAGCAGATGAGACAAGGGGACTTCCTGGTGAACACGCCCGGGGTGGCCTAGTGGACGAGAAGGCGCTGACCCAGGCCTTGAAGGAGGGCCGGATCCGCGGCGCGGTCCTAAACGTGCATTAATCGGAACCCTTCAACTTTAGCGAGGGCCCCCTGAAGAACGCACCCAACCTCATCTGCAACCCCCACGCTGCATGGTACAGCGAGCAGGCATCCCTCCAGATGCGAGAGGAGGCAGCACGGGAGATCCGCAGAGCCATCACAGGCCGGATCCCAAACAGCCTGAAGAACTGTGTCAACAAGGACCATCTGACAGCCGCCACCCACTGGGCCAGCATGGACCCCGGGGTCGTGCACCCCGAGCTCAATGGGGCCACCTACAGGTACCCTCCCGGCGTGGTGGGTGTGGCCCCCACTGGCATCCCAGCTGCTGTGGAAGGCATCGTGCCCAGCACCATGTCCCTGTCCCACGGTCTACCCCCTGTGGCCCACCCGCTCCACACCCCTTCTCCTGGCCAAACTGTCAAGCCCGAGGCGGATAGAGACCACGGGAGTGACCAGTTGTAGCCCGGAAGGAGCTCTCCAGCCTCGGTGCCTGGGCAGAGGGCCAGAAGCCCCTCAGACCAGAGTGTGCAGAGAAGGTGCCTACGTGGCAGCCCTGGCGCTGCAGAGACTGTCGGGCAGTGCAGGAGGCGGGTGGGCAGCGCCGGCCCGTGTCGGTTGTCATCGTCCGTCCTGTGGGCTCTCTGTCCTGTGTCCTTCACGTTCCTCGTTAAGCAGAAGTAGTCAGTAGTTATTCTCCCAGGAACGTTCTTGTCTGTGTACAGTTTTTAGAACATTACAAAGGATCTGTTTGCTTAGCTGGCAACAAAAGGAAAACCTGGGGGAGCATTCGGGAAGTCAATTTGAGGTCATTTTTTTCCTTTTATATGTAGGAACGTGCCCTGGATGAGGCAGTCGGCAAAATTCTCAGGACAATGAATCCTTCCCGTTTTTTTTTTATGCCACACAGTGCATTTTACCTGCTTGTCTTATTTTTAGAATAATTTAGAAAAACAAAACAAAGGCTGTTTTTCCTAATTTTGGCGTGAACCCCCCCCCTTGTTCCAAATGAAGATGGCATCACGAAGCAGCTCCAGGAGGAGAAGTTTGGGCGGTGCCTGGCATGCCCGCTGCCCGTCGACGTCTGTTCTGGGGATGCAGAGGGTGGCAGTGTCCCGCCTGCACCGGTGCCATCCTGCTGATGTGGTAGGCTAGCAATATTTTGGTTAAAATCATGTTTGTGACTGTAACTATTTGTATGAATTATTTTAAAGAAATAAAAATCCCAGAAAGAGCCAGCGAAAAAAAAAAAATTATTCTTTTTTTTTTTTTGAGACAGAGTCTCGTTCTGTCGCCAGGCGCCAGGCTGGAGTGCAGTGGCGCGAACTCCACTCACTGCAACCTCTGCTTCCCGGGTTAAAGCAATTCTCCTGCCTCAGCCTCCCAAGCAGCTGGGACTACAGATGCGCACCACCACGCCCAGCTAAAAAAATGAGAACACATGGACACAGAAAGGGGAGTACTAAACATTGGGGTCTATTGGGGGGAAAAGGGGAGGGCCAGTGGGAGGGGGAGGTGGGGAGGGATAGCCTGGGGAGAAATGCCAAATGTGGGTGAAGGGGAGAAGAAAAGCAAAGCACACTGCCATGTGTGTACCTACGCAACTGTCTTGCATGCTCTGCTCATGTACCCCAAAACCTAAAATCCAATAAAAAATTAAAAAAAAAAATTATTCATTTTTAAAATTTTACCTTTAAAATTTTTTAGAGGCACAGTCTAAATATATATTATATGCTATAATTACCAACCTATTTTACCACTGATGTTATTTATTTTAAATAGTTCAAAACTACTGAACATTTCTCACTTTAAAAGCAGGCAAAATGGCTGTTTATCCCCCAGATGTGACCAGAACAACCACCAAAAACATTATCTCCCCAAGCTCAGGGCAGAAGACCCTTTACAGATTCTGCCCACACATTTAAAAATTGTGAATTTCCTTGGAATTGGTAACACATCAAGTATTATCACTGACTTGTGCCTTCCAATGAATGAGTTTCTTAAATCTTTTCTTGAAAGGAACTTTATTCGTTTCTCTATTCTTTCATTAACCTCCACAAGATGCTTGGAAGAGCAATGAAAATAATTTTCTCAGTAGTGCCCAAGGCCAGTTTTGTTACTGAGTACTAGACTATACATAAGTTTGTATTTTAAAAAGCATAAATAGATAGTATGTGTATTTATATGAGATACCGGCCTTGACTTTTAAGGATTTACAACAGAAAAATGTTGGCTATGTCACAGCTGGTTCTTCTTCAGTGTTAAATGTTACCCTTTGATAAAGATAACAGATCTAGTTAATTTAAATTTACCTTTTGGAGTAATCAATTCTTATATCTTAAAGTATTGACATACTTAAAGGATCCAAAGAACTCATGGAGGGAATAACAGGGAAGAAAGTGAATAAAAACATACCTGTCTTTCATTAATTGATAGAGGTTTTCTTTCATATATTCAAATATGAAATAAAGGTGGTCATTTTCTCTGATAACTTCTTTCAATTTAATAACATTAGGATGATTAAGTTTCTTCAGAGACTGAAAAATAACAAATATGCATTGAAGTTTCTTAAAAAAAATTATATCCAAGTCTTTAAGCATCAAATCTAAGGAAATGGTATGTAGTAATTTAAAAACTTGTCTTTTGGTGGCTTGGGTGTGGTGGCTCATGCCTGTTATCCCAGCATTTTGGGAGGCTGAGGTGGGCAGATCACTTGAGGTTAAGAGTTTGAGACCAGCCTGGCTAACATGGTAAAACCTTGTTTCTACTAAAAGTACAAAAATTAGCTGGGCACGGCAGCACACGCCTATAGTCCCAGCTACTCAGGAGGCTGAGGTAGGAGAATCGCTTGAATCCAGGAGGCAGAGGTTGCAGGGAGCTGAAATCATGCCACTACACTCTATCCTGGGTGACAGAGTAAGACTGTCTCAAAAAAAAAAAAAGTTGTCTTTGGAGAATATGATTTAAGATGCTCTTTTAAAAGTGAGAGTGAACTTTCAAATGTGAGAATATAATTATATGCTATTCTACACTGACATCAGAACCAGAAGAAATGAGAATTTAATTTAGAATATAAAGGAAAAACAAATACAATTATCTTCAGAATGCTTCCCACAGAGAATAAAACAATCTTAACTAAAAATAATCTTAACTACTGTCCTCAGGCCTCAGATAGAGTTAAAGCTTCTTCTCAGGTTCTTTTCATCTTTAGGATTTTACCTTAACTTCTCTCAAATTCATACATTCATCCCAAGAACAGAACTTTCTCTTCATCCTAAAATAAATAGAGGAAAGTTTGGTGTTCAGGGATTGAGGATTCAAAGACACAGATTACACTGTTGGCTTTCTTACTCTAGTATTGGCTCACTTTGGGCGAGCTAGCTCCTCATCCTTACAGGGAAATCACTTCCTCCTTTACATCTCAAGGCTAGCTGGTAGGACTATATCACATCCAAAATTCAGCTTTAACACAAAAATGACAAAATCACCATTCATCTTCCTTTCTGGGTGAGTTCTTAACACTTCTCTAATAAGTTTAACTGTGCCTTTCTTAAAGGGTCCCTTCCAAGTTCCTCTCATTTTAGAACTTAAGAGATAAACATGAAACACTATACCTCAGAGGGGGTTAGGGAAAGAAATCACAAATTTTGAGCAAATTTAGTCAAATAATTTGATCTGATAACTTGCATATCATTACATCAGCTTTAGATGAGAGGCCCATAAAGTTAAAGATCTCCCTACTTAAATGATTTAAGTTGGCAAAAAATTGGAAGTAACTATAAACGTTAGAAATGGCTTTCTTGAATTTTGTTCTTTACTTCCCCTCTTTTATCCCAGTGTTGGTTTCTATTAGAGATAAATGTATCAAAAGTGTATTTAGGGTAAAAATTATTTCCACTATATACACTACAAGTTACTTGGCGTGTTTTTATATGAACACGTGTTTTTATGCAAACAGATTTTTAGTCACCATACAAAACAGGATAAGAAGCAGGATTTGTATTCTAAAAAATGTTTGTTCAGGTATGGAAATTATAAGGCTGGACTGTGAAAGAGAACCAAATATGCCATACTGCTTTCATTTAGTATTATAATCTCCTGCTGAGATGTTCCAGAAGATCCTTGGGAAGCTTAGAGTTGTCTTTATTAATTAGAATAATCCTTATGATCCAGAGGCTCCAGGGGGTATAATACAGAAATGAGGCAATGAGTGAAAATTGGCAGCACAACATCACAGTCAGGAACAGAGGCTGTGGATCCGCACTGCCTGCATTCAAATCCTTGCCTGCCACTCACAGCATGACTTTGGACAAGTTACCTAATGATTTGTCTATCCCTCAAATTTGTTAGCTACACATACAGTAGAAGCTGCTGCATAACAAAAGCTTCTTGCAAACTGCTTCATTCAACACTCACTAACTACCAGATGTTTTCATTTTTACCAATATCTATGACTGTAAGACAATGTAAAGGGCATCACTGCTATTATTTCCAAAATATCCTTAGTGAATCAGAATTTCATTTGCAGTGATTCAAGTACTAGAAATTTATAAAGAGTTGCGATAAAATGGGGATCACTAGCCTATTAAAAGATACTTTTCAGTGCTATAGATTTATAAAATGTCTTGCTAAAATGTAAAATGTAAATCTAGCAAAATGATGAATTTAAAATAAAACAAGTCAATTCAAATATAGCTATAAAAAAGTTGATTAATAAAATGATCATGTCGATGTGAAATTGCACATATAATCTGCTATGATTTTTTCTTTCTTTTTTTTTTTGAGACATGGTCTCATTCTTTTTTTTTTTTTTTGAGATGGCGTTTCACTCTTGTTACCCAGACTGGAGTGCAATGGCACCATCTCGGCTCACCGCAACCTCCACCTCCTGGGTTCAGGCAATTCTCCTGCCTCAGCCTCCTGAGTAGCTGGGATTGCAGGCATGCGCCACCATGCCCAGCTAATTTTTTGTATTTTTAGTAGAGATGGGGTTCACCATGTTGACCAGGGTGGTCTCGATCTCTTGGCCTCGTGATCCGCCCGCCTCCGCCTCCCAAAGTGCTGGGATTACAGGCTTGAGCCACCGCACCCGGCCTGACATGATCTCATTCTGTCGCTCAGACTGGAGTGCAATGGTGTGATTATGGCTCACTGTAGTCTTGACCTCTTGGGCTCAAGTGATCCGCCCACCTCTGGCTCCTGGGTAGCTGGGACTATAGGTATATGCCTCCACGCCCAGCATATTTTTGTATTTTTTATAGAGATAGGGTTTTACCATATTGATCATACTAGTCTCAAACTCCTTGGCTCAAACAATCTGCCCACCTCAGCCTTCCAAAGTGCTGGGATTATAGGCATGAGCCACCACACCTAGCCTGCTATGATGCTTTAAATATAATTTCAGAACTTTATTTTATTTTTGAGATGGTGTCTCTCTCTGTCACCCAGGTTGGAGTGCAATGGCATGATCTCAGCTCTGCAACCTTTGCTTCCCCAGTTCAAGTGATTCTCTTGCCTCAGCCTCCCAAATAGCTGGGATTACAGGCACCTGCCACCATGCCTGGCTAACTTTTGTGTTATTAGTAAAGATGGGGTTTCGCCATTTTGGCCAGGCTGGTCTCGGACTCCTGACCTCAGGTGATCTGCCTGCACCGCCTTCCAAAGTGCTCAAATTACAGGCATCAGCCACCATACCCAACCTAGAATTTATTTTTCATTTTAGGGGAAATGTATCAATGGATCTTAAAGTGTTACCTAACAAGTTGCACCTAGAATATTTATGGCTTAAATTGGAAATGCCTAAAATTTTATACCACCAAGCAAAAGACTGATTGGATATTATGGGATGTAAATGGTTTTGGTACAAACAAACAAAACAATGAGAATGGACAATGAGGACTCTGATATTTGTAATTTTCATGTAAAGTTTATCCCTGTACATTAGGCTTGAAGGAGACAGCAAAGCCTGCTTGTACGACTCTTATAGATAGCTATCTTGTTCAGGCATAAGGAATAATGGCTATAGTGAACACTCAGTGTAGTTAAACTGACCATCTGACAGTAGCCTGTTTCACAACGCCTTCACTCCTAAGAGATGTGCACCTCTGTCCTACCACGATCACTCATAAACTCCTTGTGATGAGGAGTTCTACTGTCCAAGACCTCAACCTTTACCACTTCAGACTCTGAGCATAACCTCTTATCCTTTTCACCAACTTTACCCTTGAAACTTCTTCATACAGCCGCTTTCTTGTTTAACTTGTGGCTATTCCTACAATCACCCACGTGGCGTGGCTTTCCTCCTCATCCAGCTTGGCCCCACCATCAGCCTTTCACCCACTACACTCTCCAGGTCACACACATGCTCTGAACATCCTTTTCTCCCACCATTCCACCGCTCCTGCCTTGTCATCCTCCCGTCTCCATACAGATGGGTGGGGGTGGAAAGACAAGTCATGAAAATGCTCCCAGTGGCTCCACTTTCACATCCATCCTGTAATTTCAGGTGGACTCTTCCTGACACTGGGCAAACTTTTTGTGGCTCTCTTAGCAACTCAGTAACTCATCCTTCAAACTCTCCAAAGCTCCATGCCTCCACTGCCCACTTCCCGCTACTCCTTGTCCCGCTTCGGTCTGGCTTACTTCTACCATTCCACTGGAACGATGCTCACCATGGCCACCAGTTATGTCATAGTCCCCAAACCCAAGGAACACCATGGCAGATGATATTGTTGAAATACCATAAGGCTATTTCCAGCCCTTTCCTTCTGCCTCCTAATACAGAGGTTGGAAGAGTAAACACTCTCTCAGCCTCCTTTGGAAGTAAGAGAGACCACGTGACCCAGTACTAGCTGGTAAGATGTAAGAGGATGTCCTTGGGGACTTCTGGGAAAGAATTACTACTTCCTGATAAAAGATGGAGAAGAGTTAGCTGGTATTATTCTCCTTTCTTCCCTCCTTGAACAGGGATGTAATGCCTGGAGGTGCAGCAGCCATAAGGTGGTCATTAGGTGACACATTTAAGGACAGAAACAATGCTAACTGCTCAGCATGAAAATCATACAAAACGTGAATTTCTTGGGTACAACGTTGAGCCATTGAAAGAGCTCTGGAATCGTCACCCTCCAGACTTCTTGATACCTACTTCTGCTTCTTTAGATCCTTCCCTTGGTTTCAGATATTTTCTACATTCTCCTGGTTTCTCCCCTATTTCTCTGGTGGCTCCTCAGTCTTTTCTGTCAGATCCTATTCCAGGGTGCATACTTTATATGCCATGGTTTCTCAGTGCTCTAAATGAAGACCTCTTTTTTTCTTTCTCTAAAGAGTTTCAATTATCATATGTAGACTAGTAGACTAATCATTCCAAATCATTAGCCTGCACCTCTATTTTGAGATTTTTTTTTTTTTGGAGACAGAATCTTGCTCTTATCACCTAGACTGGAGTGCAATGGCGCGATCTCGACTCATGCAACCCCTGCCTCCCAGGCTTAAGCAATTCTCCTGCCTCAGCCTCCTGAGTAGCTGGGATTACAGGTGTGTGCCATCACACCTGGCTAATTCTGTATTTTTAGTAGAGACAGGGTTTCTCCATGTTGGTTAGGTTGGTCTCAAATTCCTGACCTCAGGTGATCCGCCCACCTCGGCCTCCCAAAGTGCTGGGATTACAGGCGTGAGCCACTGCACTCAGCCTTGTTTTGAGATTTAAATGCAAATATTCCATTGACTAAAAGTCATCTTAAAGTCATTATGCCCCAGACAGAATCCAGCTTTACCCCTAGGCCTGTGATTATCCCCTCCTTGACATAGTACATAGCACCACTGCTATACATTTAAATCAGAATCCCAGGAGTTAGCCTGGACTCTTCCCCATTTTTTACTCCTCCCTCCATTCTCATGCCCAGTCACCAGTTCCTATAAAGCCTGCTCCCTAAGTATCCCTCGACTGTATCCAGTTACATCCATCCTCAGAGCTATTTTCTTGTCAGGCACCACTTCTAACCAAGATGACTGCACTGACCTTCTACCTGGCCACCCTGTGCCCACCCTTGACCTCTTCAATCCAGTCCCCACTCTTCTGCTAATGAGCCAGTTCTAAAAATTTGATCACATCAACAATGCTGCTTAAAATCCTTCAAGACCTTCTAGTCCTCAAGATACACAAACTTGGCTGGGTGTGGTGGCTCCCGGCTGGAATGCCAGCACTTTGGGAGGCTGAGGTGGCAGATCATGAGGCCAGGAGTTTGAGACCAGCCTGACCAACATGGTGAAACCCCATCTCTAATAAAAATACAAAAATTAGCCAGGTGTGGTAGCACATGCCTGTAATCCCAGCTACTTAGGAGGCTGAGGCAGGAGAATCACTTGAACCTGGGAGGCGGAGGTTGCAGTGAGCTGAGATCACACCACTGCACCTGGGTGACAAGACTGAAACTCTGTCTCAGGAAAAAAAAAAAAAAAAAAAAGATATACAAACTCTTTCATGTGGCTTCACAACATCACCTGTTAGCCTCATGTCCTTCCTCTGCTCCACTCATAATCCACACTTCAGCCACCTGTACTTTTTTCAGTTATCCAGCCTCAGTTAGTCCTTCATATACTCTCTCTTGCCTCCAGAGCTTCATCATGCTATTTCTTACTCCCTGGAGCATTCCCCCCCCAACCCCCTTTTTAAAAAATATTTTTCTCTCATTCTTGAGGTCTCCTTGACTTGGGAAGCCTTTTATGATACTTCTCCAGTGTGGCTTCTCTTTGCTTCCATAGGACTCAATATTCTCCCATCATAGGACTTAACATATTTGATATAACTTGTTGAATCTGTTGGTCTTCCTGAGTATATTGTAAGACATCTGTGTTGTCCCCATTATGTCCTGATCATGAAATACAGTAGGAGTTTAACAATTTTGTGCTAAATGAATTTTTCAATTTTCTTCAAGTCTTCCATGGGACTCCTCTTCTGATTCATTTTTGCTCCATCTTACCTAAGGCACTGCCCAGCACACAGTAAATACTCAATGTGGCAGACACTGTAAGCCAACTAGCCAAAAGCCCTCCTTCTCGTCCTCCTCATTCACAGAGTCAGCTTTTGCACAGGGATATAAAACGCTTAGCTAAGTACTGTTTCCCAGCCTCCCTGAAGCTAGGGGTGCCCGCATTTCTGATCAATGAGAAGAAAGCCGATGCATTCTGGGTGGGGTGTGGGAAAGTTTTGGCTTTCCCAATTTAAAGAGTACAGTAACTAACTGCCCCAGCTCCTCCCATTGCTTCCCGCTTGGAGCTCACACTCAATGCCCGGAGCTGCAGGAGCTATTTTTTGAAGACAGAAGAGCCTAGGTTTGTGATGACATCATTGGGACAAGGTACTTGCCCTGGGCTGCCTATCTCAGGGCTTTTTTTTTTTTTAAATAACAACAGCTTCATTGAGATAGAATCCACCTACTATATAATTAGAATCCACATACTACACAATTCCCTCATATAAAGTGCATAATTCAAAGGGAGCATTCTGCCAAGATATTTTATGATATGAGAAAAATGAATCCCTATTTAGGTTTCTTTTGGTTAGATAGTAGTTCATTCACCAACAACACTCCCAAATTACATACTTATGGCCTCCTATCAGCCCTCAATTTATTTGACTTCTTACAGGGTTTCACCCCTCAGTTCTCCTAAGATCTTACCTAGGTCCATGCAGCCGAGGCCCAATATCCCATTTGATGAAATTGAAGGATAAAACAAATACTGTATTTTTGCCACTCAGAAAAAAATTATGAACATTTTGTCACATAAAACCAGACAGTAATACCATCTGCGGGACTGTACCCAAGACCCAGCACCCCTCCTGATTCTCCTACCCTTCTCCCCAGAAGCCACAGCTATCATGAGTTTTGGGTGTATCTTTCCTGGCCTTTAAAAATATTTTTATATACAGATGTATTTGTGTATAATAAAATATTTCTTTGTGTGAATTTAAATCATCATTTTGTCTACAAATGAGGGCTATTCTGGCTCATTTTGTCTAATACCCTCATTTCTTAGTTTCCTGCCTTACTGCAGTAGTGAGGATCTCCAATGCAATCCTAATCAGCAGGGTTATCAGCAGGCATTCAGTCTTCAAACTAACTGTACTGACATTACTTCTGATATTTCACATTAATATGAATTACACTGGTTTTCTCAGGTTAGGGAAGTTTTATTCTTTTTCCTTTTATATTCTTTTATTCTTTTTATATACAGCTTTGCTAAGAGGTTGTTGTTGTTGTTTTTTGACAGGGTCTCACTAGGTCACCCAGGCTGGAGTGCAGTAGTGGTGGCATAATATTGGCTCACTGTAGCCTCGACCTCCTGGGCTCAAGCAATCCTCCCACCTCAGCCTCCTGAGTAGCTGGGACTACAGGTGTATTCCACCATGCCCAATTAATTTTTGTATTTTCTGTAGAGGTGGGGTTTCACCATGTTGCCAAGCTGGTGTCAAACTCCTGGGCTCAAGCAATCCTCCTGTCTCAGCCTCCCAAAGTGGTGGGATTATAGGTGTGAGCCACGCCCATCCAAGAGGCTTTTTTTTTTAATCATAAGATTTGTTTTTATTAAATTCATTTAATCACAAATGAGTACTGAATTTTGTTAAGCCTATTCAATAAATTTTTCATTTCCATTATTGTATATTATATATGTATTTATCTGATGATAATGACTGATTAAAAATATTTTATGAAGTTATTTCCTTGTACATGTAATGGTTTAGATCATAATATTTTAAAACATTTGCTAAAGCATTTAAATTTTAGATTGTCATAAGTTGGTTGATGTGTGATGTGGAGATGTGTATCTGATGAGTCTGGGACTGGTTCTGCTGGAAGCCAACTGCCATGTCCTTGGACTATTCAAACAACCCTCTGGAAAGGCCCAGGGAAGGAGCCTTTGTTAAAGGGAGCTGTGGTACCTCTTGCCAACAGCCAGTACAAACATGCCAACCCTGAGTGAGTGTGATGGGTTGAATTGTGTCTCCCAAAACTCCTATGTTGAAGTCCTAGCCCCCAGACTTTCATAGTGTGATGGTGTCTGAAGATAGGCTCTTTAGAAAGGTAATTAAGGTTAAATGAGGTCTTTCATGTAGGCCTAAATCTGGTATGACAGGTGTCCTTATAAGAGGAGCCTGGGCAATATGGCAAGACCCTATCTCTACAAAAACTTTTTAAAAAAATTAGGTGACCAGGTGTGTTGGCTCATACCTATAACCCCAGCACTTTGGGAGGCCGAGGTTGGGTGGATCACCCAAGGTGATTCAAGACTAGCCTGGCCAAGATGGTGAAACCCCGTCTCTACTAAAAATACAAAAATTAGTCAGGCATGTTAGTGGGTGCCTGTAATCCCAGCTATTTGGGAGGCTGAGGCAGGAAAATTGCTTGAACCTGGGAGGCAGAGGTTGTAGTGAGCCAAGATCGTACCACTGCACTCCAGCCTGGGCGACTGAGTGAAACTCTGTCTCAAAAAAAACAAAACCAGCCAGCTGTGGTGGTATATGCCTATAGTCCCAACTATTCTGGAGGCTCAGGCAGGAAGATGGTTCAAGCCCAGGAGGTTGAGGCTATAGTGAGCTATGTTTGCACCACCATACTTCAGCCTGGGTGACAGTGAAACCCTGCTTTGAAAAAAAAGAAAAAAAGGAAATGTGGACACAGAAATACACAAAGAGAAGATCATATAAAGATCTAGAGAGGGCCAGGTGCAGTGGTTCATGCCTGTAATCCCAGCACTTTGGGAAGCCAAGGTGGGCGGATCACGTGAGGCCAGGAGTTCAGGACCAGCCTGACCAACATGGAAATACCCTGTATCTACTAAAAATATGAAAATTATCCAGGTGTGGTGGCACATGCCTGTAATCCCAGCTACTCAGGAGGCTGAGGCAGGAGAATCACTTGAACCCGGGAGGTGGAGGTTGCAGTGAGCTGAGACTGCACCACTGCACTCCAGCCTGGGCAACAAGAGCAAGAAAACTCTGTCAAAAAAAAAAAAAAAAGACCTAGAGAGGATATGGCTGTCTACAAGCAAGCCAAGGAGAGAGGCCTTAGAAGCAACCAACCTGCAGATACCTTGATCTCACACTTCTTGCCTCCAGAACTGTGGGGAGATAAATCTCTGTTGTTTAAGCCACCCAGTCTGTGGCATTTTGTTACAGCAGCCCTAGCAAACTAAGAGTAAGCCATCTTGGAAGTGGATCCTCCAGCCCCAGTCAAGCCTTCAGATGACTGCAACTTGGACCAATTATCTGAGTGCCATGAAAGAACCCAAGCCAGAATGACCCAGGTAAGCTACTTCTAAATTCCTGACTAATAGAAACTATGTAAATTAACAAATGTTTCTTCTTATTTTAAATCACTAAGCTTTGGGGGTATTTTGTTATGTGGTGATAGATAAACACAGTGGAATAAAAACAAATTGACAACAATCAATTCTATTTAATCAATAAGTTCAGGAAAATAACATTCAGAACTCAATTTGATATTATCAATACCATCTGATTTTGAGACCTTGTTTTAAAGAAATAATAAGCTCAAGGCTCAGCACGGTGGCTCACACCTGTAATCCTAGCACTTTGGGAGGCTGAGACAGGCAGATCACCTGAGGTCAACAGTTCAAGACCAGCCTGGCCAACATGGTGAAACCCTGTCTCTATTAAAAACAAACACAAATTAGCTGGGTGTGGTGGCGGGCACCTGTAATCCTGGCTACTTGGGAGACTGAGGAAGGAGAATTGCTTGAACCCGGGAGTGAGAGGTTGCAGTGAGCCAAGATGGCGCCACTGTACTCCAGCATGGGCAACAAGAGCAAAATTTGGTCTCAAAAAACAAAAACAAAAAAAAACTCTACTCTGCCCTCAACTTTAAATGTAAAAAACAGGCCAGGCATCGTGGCTCATACCTGTAATCCCACCACTTTGGGAGGCTGAGGTGGGTAGATTGCTTGAGCCTGGTAGGTCAAGATTGCAATGAGCCATGATCATGTCACTGCACTCCAGCTGGGCAACAGAGTGAGACCCCATCTCAAAAACAAAAACGAAAACGAAACCAACAAATAAATCTGGCAAAACATTCCCAAGATTACCTGTAGCTCCAGTCCAAATGTATTATACATAAAAAGAGAGGCACTTATATTTTTTGGTTTATCAGTGTAGCTGGACAAGCCAGACAAAGTAACATACATGAGAATCAGCAAAATTCCTCTTTGGCAATTTCTTTTCCAAGAATGACATTCCACATGAGCCAAAATAGCATTTGGTCTAAACTAGACCCCTGTTTCTGTGCTTGTATATATTCTATTCTTTTTTTTTTTTTTTTTTTTGAGACAGAGTCTCTTTTTGTCACCCAGGCTGGAGTTCAGTGGTGCAATCTCAGCTCACTGCAACTTCTGCCTCCTGTATTCAAGACATTCTCCTGCCTCAACCTCTCGAATAGCTGAGATTACAGGCGTGTGCCACCATGGCTGGCTAATTTTTGTATTTTTAGTAGAGACAGGGTTTCACCATGTTGGCAAGGCTGGTCTTGAACTCCTGACCTCAACCCAAAGTGCTGGGATTACAAGAGTAAGCCACTGCACCCAGTCTGTGCTTGTATATATTCTTCTTTATTTTTTTATTTTTTAAAATTTTTTATTGGATTATAGGTTTTGGGGTACATGAGCAGAGCATGCAAGACAGTTGCGTAGGTACACACATGGCAGTGTGCTTTGCTTTTCTTCTCCCCTTCACCCACATTTGGCATTTCTCCCCAGGCTATCCCTCCCCACCTCCCCCTCCCACTGGCCCTCCCCTTTTCCCCCCAATAGACCCCAGTGTTTAGTACTCCCCTTTCTGTGTCCATGTGTTCTCATTTTTCATCACCCACCTATGAGTGAGAATATGTGGTGTTTCATTTTCTGTTCTTGTGTCAGTTTGCTGAGGATGATGTTCTCCAGATTCATCCATGTCCCTACAAACGACACGAACTCATCATTTCTGATTGCTGCATAATATTCCATGGTGTATATGTGCCACATTTTTCCAATCCAGTCTATTATCAATGGGCATTTGGGTTGATTCCAGGTCTTTGCTATTGTAAACAGTGCTGCAATGAACATTCGTGTACATGTGTCCTTATAGTAGAATGATTTATAGTCTTTTGGATATATACCCAGTAATGGGATTGCTGGGTCAAATGGAATTTCTATTTCTAAGGCCTTGAGGAATTGCCACACTGTCTTCCACAATGGTTGAACTAATTTACACTCCCACCAACAGTGTAAAAGTGTTCCTTTTTCTCCAAATCCTCTCCAGCATCTGTTGTCTCCAGATTTTTTAATGATCGCCATTCTAACTGGCGTGAGATGGTATCTCAATGTGGTTTTGATTTGCATCTCTCTGATGACCAGTGATGATGAGCATTTTTTCATATGATTGTTGGCCTCATATATGTCTTCTTTCGTAAAGTATTTGTTCATATCCTTTGCCCACTTTTGAATGGGCTTGTTTGTTTTTTTCCTGTAAATCTGTTTGAGTTCTTTGTAAATTCTGGATATCAGCCCTTTGTCAGATGGGTAGACTGCGAAAATTTTTTCCCATTCTGTTGGTTGCCGATCCACTCTAGTGACTGTTTCTTTTGCCGTGCAGAAGCTGTGGAGTTTCATTAGGTCCCATTTGTCTATTTTGGCTTTTGTTGCCAATGCTTTTGGTGTTTTGTTCATGAAGTCCTTGCCTACTCCTATGTCCTGGATAGTTTTGCCTAGATTTCCTTCTAGGGCTTTTATGGTGCCAGGTCTTATGTTTAAGTCTTTAATCCATCTGGAGTTAATTTTAGTGTAAGGTGTCAGGAAGGGGTCCAGTTTCTGCTTTCTGCACATGGCTAGCCAGTTTTCCCAACACCATTTGTTAAACATGGAATCCTTGCCCCATTGCTTGTTTTTGTCAGGTTTATCAAAGATTGTATAGTTGTATGTATGTTGTGTTGCCTCCGGTGCCTCTGTTTTGTTCCATTGGTCTATATCTCTGTTTTGGTACCAGTACCATGCTGTTTTGATTACTGTAGCCTTGTAGTATAGTTTGAAATCCGGTAGTGTGATGCCCCCCGCTGTGTTCTTTTTGCTTAGAATTGACTTGGCTATGCGGGCTCTCTTTTGGTTCCATATGAAGTTCATGGTGGTTTTTTCCAGTTCTGTGAAGAAAGTCAATGGTAGCTCGATGGGGATAACGTTGATTCTGTAAATTACTTTGGGCAGTATAGCCATTTTCACGATATTAATTCTTCCTAACCATGAACATGGAATGTTTCTCCATCTGTTTGTGTCCTCTCTGATTTCGTTGAGCAGTGGTTTGTAGTTCTCCTTGAAGAGGTCCCTTACGTTCCTTGTGAGTTGTATTCCAAGGTATTTTATTCTTTTTGTAGCAATTGTGAATGGCAGTTCGTTCTTGATTTGGCTTTCTTTAAGTCTGTTATTGGTGTAGACGAATGCTTGTGATTTTTGCACATTGATTTTATATCCTGAGACTTTGCTGAAGTTGTTTATCAGTTTCAGGAGTTTTTGGGCTGAGGCAATGGGGTCTTCTAGGTATACTATCATGTCGTCTGCAAATAGAGACAATTTGGCTTCCACCTTTCCTATTTGAATACCTTTTATTTCTTTTTCTTGCCTGATTGCTCTGGCTAGAACTTCCAGTACTATATTGAATAGGAGTGGTGAGAGAGGGCATCCTTGTCTAGTGCCAGATTTCAAAGGGGATGCTTCCAGTTTTTGCCCATTCAGTATGATATTGGCTGTTGGTTTGTCATAAATAGCTTTTATTACTTTGAGATACGTTCCATCGATACCGAGTTTATTGAGGGTTTTTAGCATAAAGGGCTGTTGAATTTTGTCAAATGCCTTCTCTGCGTCAATTGAGATAATCATGTGGTTTTTGTTTTTGGTTCTGTTTATGTGGTGAATTACGTTGATAGACTTGCGTATGTTGAACCAGCCTTGCATTCCCCGGGATGAATCCTACTTGATCATGATGAATAAGTTTTTTGATTTGCTGTTGCAATCGGCTTGCCAATATTTTATTGAAGATTTTTGCATCTATGTTCATCATGGATATTGGCCTGAAGTTTTCTTTTCTCGTTGGGTCTCTGCCGGGTTTTGGTATCAGGATGATGTTGGTCTCATAAAATGATTTGGGAAGGATTCCCTCTTTTTGGATTGTTTGAAATAGTTTTAGAAGGAATGGTACCAGCTCCTCCTTGTGTGTCTGGTAGAATTCGGCTGTGAACCCGTCTGGACCTGGGCTTTTTTTGTGTGGTAGGCTCTTAATTGCTGCCTCAACTTCAGACCTTGTTATTGGTCTATTCATAGTTTCAGCTTCCTCCTGGGTTAGGCTTGGGAGGACACAGGACTCCAGGAATTTATCCATTTCTTCCAGGTTTACTAGTTTATGCGCATATAGTTGTTTGTAATATTCTCTGATGATGGTTTGAATTTCTGTGGAATCTGTGGTGATTTCCCCTTTATCATTTTTTATTGCATCTATTTGGTTGTTCTCTCTTTTATTTTTAATCAATCTGGCTAGTGGTCTGTCTATTTTGTTGATCTTTTCAAAAAACCAGCTCTTGGATTTATTGATTTTTTGAAGGGTTTTTCGTGTCTCAATCTCCTTCAGTTCAGCTCTGATCTTAGTTATTTCTTGTCTTCTGCTGGGTTTTGAGTTTTGTTGATCTTGCTCCTCTAGCTCTTTCAATTTTGATGATAGGGTGTCAATTTTGGATCTCTCCATTCTCCTCATATGGGCACTTATTGCTATATACTTTCCTCTAGAGACTGCTTTAAATGTGTCCCAGAGGTTCTGGCATGTTGTGTCTTCGTTCTCATTGGTTTCGAAGAACTTCTTTATTTCTGCCTTCATTTCGTTGTTTACCCAGTCAACATTCAAGAGCCAGTTGTTCAGTTTCCATGAAGCTGTGCGGTTCTGGGTCGGTTTCTGAATTCTGAGTTCTAACTTGATTGCACTATGGTCCGAGAGGCTGTTTGTTATGATTTCAGTTGTTTTGCATTTGTTGAGCAGTGCTTTACTTCCAATTATGTGGTCAATTTTAGAGTAGGTGTGATGTGGTGCTGAGAAGAATGTGTATTCTGTGGATTTGGGGTGGAGAGTTCTGTAAATGTCCACCAGCTTTGCTTGCTCCAGGTCTGAGTTCAAGCCCTGGATATCCTTGTTGATTTTCTGTCTGGTTGATCTGTCTAGTATTGACAGTGGAGTGTTAAAGTCTCCCACTATTATTGTGTGGGAGTTTAAGTCCTTTTGTATGTCATTAAGAACTTGCCTTATGTATCTGGGTGCTCCTGTGTTGGGTTCATATATGTTTAGGATCGTTAGCCCTTCTTGTTGTATCGATCCTTTTACCATTATGTAATGGCCTTCTTTGTCTCTTTTGATCTTTGTTGCTTTAAAGTCTATTTTATCAGAGATGAGAATTGCAACTCCTGCTTTTTTTTGCTCTCCATTAGCTTGGTAAATCTTCCTCCATCCCTTTATTTTGAGCCTTTGTGTATCCTTGCATGTGAGATGGGTTTCCTGGATACAGCACACTCATGGGTTTTGGATTTTTATCCAATTTGCCAGTCTGTGTCTTTTGATTGGTGCATTTAGTCCATTTACATTTAGGGTTAATATTGTTATGTGTGAATTTGATACTGCCATTTTGATGCTAAGTGGCTGTTTTGCCTGTTAGTTGTTGTAGATTCTTCATTATGTTGAAGCTCTTTAGCATTCAGTGTGATTTTGGAATGGCTGGTACTGATTGATCCTTTCTATGTGTAGTGCCTCTTTTAGGAGCTCTTGTAAAGCAGGCCTGGTGGTGACAAAATCTCTGAGTACTTGCTTGTTCACAAAGGATTTTATTCTTCCTTCACTTCTGAAGCTAAGTTTGGCTGGATATGAAATTCTGGGTTGAAAGTTCTTTTCTTTAAGAATGTTGAATATTGGCCCCCACTCTCTTCTGGCTTGTAGTGTTTCTGCCGAGAGATCTGCTGTGAGTCTGATGGGCTTCCCTTTGTGGGTGACCCGACCTTTCTCTCTGGCTGCCTTTAGTATTCTCTCCTTTATTTCAACCCTGTTGAATCTGACGATTATGTGCCTTGGGGTTGCTCTTCTTGCAGAATATCTTTGTGGTGTTCTCTGTATTTCCTGCAATTGAGTGTTGGCTTGTCTTGCTAGGTGGGGGAAATTTTCCTGGATGATGTCCTGAAGAGTATTTTCCAGCTTGGATTCATTCTCTTCGTCCCCTTCTGGTACACCTATCAAACGTAGGTTAGGTCTTTTCACATAGTCCCACATTTCTTGGAGACTTTGTTCATTCCTTTTTGCGCTTTTTTCTCTGATCTTGGTTTCTCGTTTTATTTCATTGAGTTGGTCTTCGACTTCAGATATTCTTTCTTCTGCTTGGTCAATTCGGCTATTGAAACTTGTGTTTGCTTTGCGAAGTTCTCGTATTGTGTTTTTCAGCTCCTTTAATTCATTCATATTCCTCTCTAAGGTATCCATTCTTGTTATCATTTCCTCGAATCTTTTTTCAAATCTTTTTTCAAGGTTCTTAGTTTCTTTGCATTGATTTAATACATGATCTTTTAGCTCACAAAAGTTTCTCATTATCCATCTTCTGAAGTCTAATTCCGTCATTTCGTCACAGTCATTCTCCGTCCAGCTTTGCTCCCTTGCTGGTGAGGAGTTTTGGTCCTTTCTAGGAGGCGAGGTGTTCTGGTTTCGGGTGTTTTCCTCCTTTTTGCGCTGGTTTCTTCCCATCTTTGTGGATTTGTCCGCTGGTCGTCTGCATAGTTGCTGACTTTTCGTTTGGGTCTCTGAGTGGACACCCAGAATGTTGATGATGAAGTATTTCTGTTGCTTGGTTTTCCTTCTACCAGTCTAGCCCCTTCGCTGTACTACTGCTGAGGTCCACTCCAGACCCTGCTTGTCTGGGGTGCACCTCTAGTAGCTGTGGCACAGCGAGGGATGCTACCAGTTTCTTTTTCTGCTCTCTTTGTCCCAGGATGATGCCTGCCTAATGTCAGTCTTTTGGATATAGAGGGGTCAGGGAGCTGCTTGAGGAGACAGTTTGTACTTTATAGGGGTTTAATTGCTGAGCTGTGCACTCTGTTGTTCATTCAGGGCTGTTAGGCTGCTATGTTTGATTCTGCTGCAACAGAGCTCATTAAAAAACGCTTTTTTTTTTTTTTTTTTTTCAAATGCTCTGTGTTGAGGGGTTTGGGCTTTATTTTTGGATGTCCGATCAGGTGTCCTGCCCAGCTAGAAGGCAGACTAGCCACTGTTTGGCTGCCGAGGCTCCGCCCTGCTGTTGTGTGATTCGCGCTGTTCCTGCCGGCTCTGCTGTGGTCTCCGCCACGCCCTGCGGCGGAGTCTCTTCATTGTAGCGTGTTGCCTCAGCAACGGCAGGCTGCGTCAGCAGTGGGCGTGTATCTCAGTAGGGACGGGTTGCCTCGGCAACGGCTGGCTGCGTCAGCAATGGGCATGTATCTCAGTTGGGGCGGGTTGCCTCGGCAATGGCTGGCTGTGTCAGCAGTGGGCGTGTATCTCAGTTGGGGCAGGTTGCCTCGGCAATGGCTGGCTGCGTCAGCAGTGGGCGTGTATCTCAGTTGGGGCGGGTTGCCTCGGTAGTGGTGGACGCCCCTCCCCCACAGAGCGTCTCGGACCGTCTGCTCAGGATAGTTTGAAATCGCGGTTTTGTTCGTCCCACTGGGTATCCCAATCCCTGCAATCCCCTGGGCAGGCCTACTGTCGAAGTCTCGTTCAGTCTGAAGTCCAGCCCTCTCAAGTCTCAGGTTGCCGGTTCAACAGGGCACCCGGACAAGCGCGCCCTGTGGGGATTGCTGGGTAGAGCCGGCCGCCGCCTCCCCGGCTGCCGGCTTCGCCAGGCAGACCTACTGCCTGGCGTCCCGTGTCTTTTTTATACTTGGGAGTTTCCCCGTTCTGTGGGCAACAAAGATCAGTCTGGAAATGCCGCTCTGACTCACCGTTTGCGGATTCAACGAGAAGAGCTCCAATCCTGGGTTGTTCTCATAGCGCCATCTTGAGTCCTCCCCCCTCTTCTTTATTTCTTTTTGAGATGGAGTTTCACTCTTGTCACCCAGACTGGAGTGCAATGGTGTGATCTTGGCTCACTGCAACCTCCACCTCCCAGGTTCAAGAGATTCTCATGCCTCAGCCTCCTGGGATTACAGGCATGCACCTCTATGTCCAGCTAATTTTTGTATTTTTAGTAGACATGGGGTTTCACCGTGTTGGCCAGGCTGGTCTCAAACTCCTGACCTCAAGTGATCCGCCCACCTCAGCCACCCAAAGTGCTGGGATTACAGGCGTGAGCCACCACCACCGCGCCTGGCCTCTGCCTATATATTCTTAGGCAAGGACAGGAAAATAAAGAGCAGAGTTTTCAAAGGTGAACTTGGCAATATCACACATGGTACCTTTTGATGGCCACCAGCTCCCCGGACTCCTTATTCTTGGCCATAAGCACACTCCCATAGGTGCCGTCCCCCAACTGTCTCATGGTTGTGTATCGGTTCATCTTGGAAAAATAATGCAGCAGAAGTTGTTGACTGAAATGGCTTCCTCGTTGAATATAAATCTGAATGCTTCTTAATTTTAATTGTGTTTGTCCTCACACTGTTGTTGCTATGCTGGTGACATGTGTGTCATCATTAAATATAGGCTCTTCCTCAAGATTATGTAGGTTCACGAGCTATGGCATGAAGGAATCTGGCAAGGAAACAGCGCTTCCATCCTTATGAACACCCTAAAAAAGAAAACAAGGATATGAATTTTCATAAACAAGTCTCTCCAAAAATTGTACTGACGACTTAGAGCACAGGGGAAAATTATAAATAATATAAATACTAGTGTGTTAGATATTTGTCAGTAAGTCATTTGTGCTATGTGAAATGAAGTTCACTATAATACTCACTTGGTAAATGCCTCATTTACATGGTACTGTGCTATTTATGTTCAATAATGGCATAATGGCTTGTGTTATTCCTTTTTTACTCAATATAATCTATATTATTACAAATCAGACCTTGAAAAATCGACATCTATATTATATCCCTTCTTTGAATCAGTTTTTGTATCATATTTAATTTGGCATATTAAGTTGAAAACTGTACTGCTTGTTTATTTTCTGTGAAATATAAGCACTCCAATTTGGTAAGGCAAATATAAAGCAAACTTTTATATGAAAGAAATAGCATTATTTTAAAATTTCATATTCTATTTAAATAACATGCTATTTTATTTTACATAAAACTAAGAAAAATGTAAGGATTTAGTGTCACACTAGATTCATACAAAGAAATAAGAAACATAGCTGGGCATGATGGCTGACTTCTGTAATCCCAGTGATTTGGGAGGCCAAGGCAGGAGGATTGTTGAGGCCAGGAGTTCGAGACCAGCCTGGGAACCATATCACACCCTTCTTTAAAAAACTAAAAAATTAGCTGGGCTTGGTGGCATGCTTGTAGTCCCAGCTACAAGGGTAAGGGTGAGGCACAAGGATTGCTTGAGCCCAGGAATTCAAGGTTACAGTGAGCTATGATCACACCACTAAACTTCATCGTGGGTGACAGAGTAAGACTCTGTCTCTAAAGAATTTTTTTTTAATTTTTAAAATAAAAATTTTTTTAAATAAAAAAGAGAAGTAGAGCCTGAAGATGTGACTGAAATGCTATAATATCATAATCAAACTTGAATGAATGAGGAATTGTTCATGGATAAACAAAGAAAATTTTTTATTGAAATGGAATCAACTCCTGGTAGAGATGCTATTACATTGCTAAAAAAACAACAAAGTTTTTTTTTTTAATGAGACAGAGTCTTATTCCATCACCCAAGATGGAGTGTAGTGACTCAATCTTGGCTCAGCAACCTCTGTGTCCCAGGTTCAAGTGATTCTTGTCCCTCAGCCCCTGCCCCTGTCACCATCGAATGACAACCTCACCCCCCAGTAGCTGGGATTACAGGTGTGCATCACCACACCTGGCTAATTTTTATATTTTTAGTAGAGATGGGGTTTCGCCATGTTGGTCAAGCTGGTCTTGAACTCCTAGCCTCAAGTGATCCACCCACCTCAGCCTCCCAAAGCGCTGGGATTACAGGCGTGAGCCAGTGCCTAGCCAACAACAAAGGATTTAGAATATTACCTAAACTGAGTTGACAAAGCAGTGGCAGGATTTGAGGAGACTGACTCCAGTTTTGAAAGAAGTGCTGTTGTAGGTAAAAATGCTATCAAGCAGCCTCACATATTATAGAGAAATCTTTTATGAAAGGAAGAGTCAAGCAGTGGAGCAAATGTCATTGTTGTCTATTCTGAGAAATGGTCTCAGCAATCCCAGCCTTCAGCAGCCACCACCCTGATGGGCCAGCAGCCATCAACATAGAAGTAAAACCCTCCACCAGCAAAAAGATTGTGACTCACTGATGGCTCAGATCATCAGCATTTTTTAGCAATAACATTTTATTTATTTATTTTTGAGACAGAGTCTTGCTCTGTCACCCAGGCTAGAGTGCAGTGGCGCCATGTCAGCTCACTACAACTGCTGCCTCCCAAGTTCAAGCAATTTTCCTGCCTCAGCCTCCCCAGTAGCTGGAACTACAGGTGTGAGCCATCATGCCCAGCTATTTTTTTGTATTTTTAGTAGAAACGGGGTTTTACCATGTTGGCTAGGCTGGTCTCGAACTCCTGACCTCAAACGATTCCCCCCCACCTCCACTTCCCAGAGTTCTGGGATTACAGGCGTGAGCCACTGCACCTCGAAGCAATAAGATTTTTTTTTTTTTGAGACGGAGTTTCACTCTTGTTACCCAGGCTGGAGTGCAATGGCGCGATCTCAGCTCACCACAACCTCCGCCTCCTAGGCTCAGGCAATTCTCTTGCCTCAGCTTCCCAAGTAGCTGGGATTACAGGCACGCGCCACCATGCCCAGCTAATTTTTTGTATTTTTAGTAGAGACGGGGTTTCACCATGTTGACCAGGATGGTCTCGATCTCTTGACTTCGTGATCCACCCGCCTCAAGGTATGTACATTATTCTTCTAGAGAAAATGCTACTGCACACTAAACATACTACAGAACAAAGTAAACATAATTTGTATATGTATTTTGAAACCAAAAAACATGCATGACTTGCTTTATTGTAATATTCAATTTATTGCCGTGGTCTGGAGCTAAACACACAGTATCTCCGAAGCAGGTCTGTAGTTTGTTTTAAAGTGCCTTTACAACTTAGTACTTCAATCAGAGTTATTTTTCTCTCACTGTAGCACTTTAATTTAAATCATAGAAATTGCTTCTCTATTATATGAAGAAATTTAAGACCAACAAGGACATGGTAGTTGTCAAAGTACTGAAGATTTCCCAGAACAGGCTTTCCGGGACTACAGGCACGCGCCACCACACCCGCCTACCTTCTGTATTTTTAGTAGAGACAGGGTTTCACCATGTAGGCCAGGCTGATCTCGAACTCCTGACCTCCAGTGATCCTCCTGCCTCAGCCTCCCAATCACACTGGGATTATAGGCATGAGCCTTATCTTTTTCTTATGAACTGGTGCTGGCTCTTACTATCCCTAATGAGGCCAAAGGAAACATCCTCTTTGATCCAAAATCATGCAGACTAAACTCCACAACTCAAGCCACGTACCCCAACCTCCACCTTAGGATTCCTAATGCAGCACCTCTAGTAACGTGGCAATGATGGCAGCGAGTGTTATTCAGGAAGTGGAAACGGAGTGCCAAAAATTTTACCTTCATTGGCCCAACAACCTGAAAAAATAGGATTAATTACTCCTCTCTCTTCCACTATTAAGGCCATCAGCCACCCCCATCACCATGGCCCTGGGGTGGGAGCGTGACCTGAAGCTGCACCAGCATGATCAGCACACAGAACATCCAGTCACTGATGACTTTTGGCCCTGGCCTGCACACCCAGCCACTTTAAGAGTGGCTACTGTGGCAA
Organism: Callithrix jacchus; assembly: GCF_049354715.1. Lineage (NCBI taxonomy): Eukaryota > Metazoa > Chordata > Mammalia > Primates > Cebidae > Callithrix > Callithrix jacchus. The sequence goes on from NC_133505.1 coordinate 40,845,276, forward strand.
CTTCATTCCAGGCCTAACCAATCAACTTCTGAATAAACACCGGCAACACCAATTATCTTTCAACTGATGACGGCTATAGGATAGGGTATACTTATATTGAGGGAAGAATAAGCAAGAAACACTACCATTTCCCAGCTCCTTTCTGTTTAAGGGGTGGAGTGGTGAGATTATGGCCAGGACACACATTTTTAAAAGGTCAGATTAGTGGCTCTGTGAGGATCTGTCTCATTTAAGTCCTACCTAGCCTTTAAGTAAAAGAAGTTTACATACTGTGCTCCCTAAGAAAAAATTTTGGAAAGGCATCTTTTGAACTATATTAATTACAAAAATCAACAGCTCCCCAGGGTGAGAAGCTGATCTATTACAACTGTTCCTTCTGTCCCCTGAACATACAGGGACAATGGTCTCATGCAGAGACATAGATATAAAGGTAAAGCTTTTAAAATATCATTATTTCCAGGTACCTACTAACTGATAGCACATAAGCAACTGCTTTTATCAGTGTAGCGCAGCAACTACTGATGCCTAATCAAAAAGCTATGTTCCTTAAACACAGACTTCCCCTGGTTCTCCAGTTCACACACAGTAATATTTCTCTACCGGTTACATATATGCTTCTCTGTTGACCTATGGAAAACTAATTCTACAAAATAGGGATATATTAACACAGTTTCTTATGTACATGAATATGTATACATATGTATATATATGATATACATGCAACAAAGCAAAACCCAAGTAAATATAACTGTCATCCTCAATTAATTTAATAGAATTGTTAGAAACTTGGAATTTTCCAAAATCGAGCTATATTTATTGACTTTCCTATGGTTAGAGAAAAAGACACTTATTTAGAGGCTTATAGACCTACACAAAAACAAATACCCTTATAATTTATCTCTCATTCTAGTTTTCAACTTTTTAATCTAAGTTCATAATTACTGTTTAAGTGCACAACTGTTGTAAATCTGGGCTTTATTCTCAACAGCTTCTGCCAGCTATTATGAGATTTAGATAGGATTAAAGAAGATTAAAATAGAGGGCAAATGAAGGGTAAAACTCGTGTCTGCCAATCGCTGAACAGATAGAGCTTGGATGTCTTCAACTTGGCTTTCTAGAACACACTATAATTACGTCACTCCGAGGCTGGCATTAACGCTTGCAATAATGAACCTTTTAAAAGTCACTGAATTCTTTAAAAAGCAACACAGGAGAAAGATCCCAAACTAACCAAGTCAAAGCTTTACAGAAATTAAATGAGGAGCTATTACAACGGGAAAGCAAATTCTATGTTAAAATATAAGAGCACAGTTCTCTCTGCTGACATTCACAAATTATTTCAAAGATAACACACAAATAAACAAAGTCCGGCCCGACAAAGAGATTAAATGTCCCGCTCGGTGCCTGCTGTGGAAGCAGTCGGTGGCACGGTTGGAGGAAATTTCTCCCTCCAGGTCAAGCCTTGGGAATTGGAGGGCCTGGGAGGCGGGGCCCGACGGAAAGGCCGGAAAGTCACTTTTGTCTCCATCATTATTTTACTCAATGGGTTGTTCTGTTTAATAAATTAAGACCGATAACTTTTGGTTCCCTCGAGAATTCCGTTATCATTAGAACAAATGTTTGTTTCTTTGAAACGATTATCTAAACACAATTCATACAGCTCTTTCCTTGTAGAATTGCGATCACTCACCACTAAAAACCAGTTTTGTTTGTTTTGAGACAGAGTCTTGCACTGTCGACCAGGCTGCAGTGCAGAGGCTCGATCTCAGCTCACTGCAATCTTCGCCTCCCGGGTTCAAGCAATTCTCCTGCCTCAGCCTCCCGAGTAGCTGCGACTATAGGCGGGGGCCACCGCGCCCAGCTATTTTTTTTTTTTTTTTTCATTTTTAGTAGAGATGGGGTTTCACCATGTTGGCCAGGATGGTCTCCATCTCCTGACTTCGTGATCCGCCCGCCTCAGCCTCCCAAAGTTCTGGGATTACAGGCGTGAGCCACCGCGCCCGACCTAAAAACCAGTTTCACTGCTCTCGACATCGCATTCTTGACCTGTCCCTAAATTAAAACGCATTATTTGCAGAAAAGGGGCAGTTTTCGTCACACGCTTTCTGGTCTGACTTTGCAAACCAGGGCCCTTAAAAGGCTCCGGGGGGCCGGGCGCGGTGGCTCAAGCCTGTAATCCCAGCACTTTGGGAGGCCGAGGAGGGCGGATCACGAGGTCAAGAGATCAAGACCATCCTGGCCAACATAGTGAAACCTTGTCTCTACTAAAAATACAAAAATTAGCTGGGCGTGGTGACACGCGCCTGTAGTCCCAGCTACTCTGGAGGTTGAGGCAGGAGAATTGCTTGAACCCGGGAGGCGGAGGTTGCAGTGAGCCGAGATCGTACCACTGTACTCCAGCCTGGCGCCTGGTGACAGAGTGAGACTCTGTTTCAAAAAAAAAGGCTCCGGGGCCGCGTGCTGGAAGGAGTCGGGGAGTCAGGCGCCATGGACCGGACGCAGTTGGGCGGGATTCCACTTTCACCTGATCATCCTTTGGGATACACCAGCGAGGGCTGGAATCGGACCTAGTTCCTGTTTTTCTCCCTCGTTTTAGATTTTGCAACAGTTCTGAACACAGTTTCGCTGTCTCCCGGAGACTCAATCCTGCCTCTGTCCTATAAGCAGTTTCCACCTCCAGCCCACGCAGCAGGGAAGCGGAGGAGGGCGCAGAGGTAGGAAACCCCGGGGGAGAGGTTCGGGGTGGGGGTCTCTCAGGCTGAGGGACGCCCCGCTGTCATCCTCCCACGCCTGGCCGGCCCAGGAGGCGGGAGAGTGGTCAGGAGGCCTGGGAGACACCGACAGTCTTCTCTCGGCGGAGGTTGGCCCTGGTAGCACAGGGCGCCGAGGGGAAAATGCCCGGCCAGCCTGACAGGTCGGGCTCGGGCTGGGTCGGACGGAGGGTGGCGGCTCCGCAGCCAGCTCGGGATTACCTGCACGCGCCGGCCACTTACTTCGTGCACTGCCGTCAGGCGTCTCGGGTGTTTCATCTCCTAGGAAACGGAGCAAGCAGCAGGCGGGTTTACCGGCCGCCCAGAGAGGGCGTGGCCTCGCGGGAAAGCCCCGCCAATCTTGCAGGCCCCGCTTTCCCAGGGGCGGGGCTTCAGGGGGCGGGGCTCCGCTAAGCTGCGAGTCTCCCGTTTAGACTTGGGGTTTAGGGGAGTTCATGACTTTTTCAGTCAGTTCTTTCTCAGAAGTTGGCTTGTTTGCCCTTTGTTTTGTTTTGGTTTTGTTCCGATTCACTCTACAAAGTCTTGATTAATTAAATATGGTTCCCAGACCAGACAGGGCAAGAGGACATCTGCTTGCCTCATACTTACTTGCACTTACGCCTGGGGAAACACTGTTCTTGTACGCGGTTCCTTATATTGGTCAATTCCTCCGGTATTTACTGTCTCTTGGGCTGCACTAAGTTTGCTTCCATTTGTTCATTCAGAGCCTAGTATCAGCCACAGGTTTAGATAGTAATAACTTCAAAAAAGATGAATAAATGGGTAAATTGCAACTCGTCTAGAATTTAGAGAGGATAACATGGGATTTTGCTGGAAATGTCAGTTTTGAGATTCTTCACAGAAAGCGTTTGCAAACTGCTGCATACACACAGCAGTGTAACTCTGTAAGTTCAATGCACACATTGACAACCTTTCATTCCAAATAGCTTCCTTTGAGTTTTTAACGTGAGGGATTTCTCATTACAGCATATGCCCACCTGAGGTCAGGAGTTCGAGACCAGCCTGGCAAACATGACGAAACCCTGTCTCTATAAAAAATACAAAAAACAGCTGGGTGTTGGCACATGCCTGTAATCCCAGCTACTTGGGAGGCTGAGGCAGGAGAATCACTTGAACCCAGGAGGCAGAGGTTGCAGTGAGCCAGGATCATGCCACTGCACTCCAGCCTAGGTGACTGAGTAAGACTCTATCTTAAAATAGTAATAATAATAAATAAAAGATTCATTGCTCTCCAACAAATAAGTGAAGTAGGCCGGCAAAGTAAGCATAAGTTAGGTAGGTCATAATGGCTTTATATACCCAGTTATGCACCCTAAGCCTTAACACGTGTCAATGAGGGAGACCAATGAAGAGTTTCCCACAGAAGAGTGACATGTTCACATTCGCATTAGGAAAAATCACAAGAGCAGCAGTAGGTAGGGTGGATTTGAGCTGTGAGTCTGGAGGCAAGAGAAAGATCAGGAGTCTTTCAATTGATTGGGAAGAAATGATAAGGATCCAGCTCTGGCAGTGATGATGGAAATAAGACAGAGAAAGAAAGAATTCAAGGGTTGTTTAGGAGTTAAAATTTGGCTTAGTTGAGTGGTGGATAGTGGTATCCATGACCAAGTTGGAAAATAATGGAAGAAGAGTTGATTTAGGGATGGAGGATATGAGAGATAACAAGCCCAGTTGTGAAAGTTTTGAATTGAGGAAAATCCTAATGGAGATTCCAAGAAGGAAGTTCGAAATATAGATTTGTAACTTAGGGGTTTTGTTGTTGTTGTTGCTTTTTGTCCTTTCAGATGGAATTTCACTCTTGTTGCCCAGGCTGGAGTGCAATAGTGCAATCTTGGGTCACCCACAACCTCCACCTCCCGGATTCAAGTGATTCTCCTGCCTCTGCTTCCCACGTAGCTGGGATTACAGGCATGCACCACCATGCCTGACTAACTTTGTATTTTTAGTAAAGACGAGTTTTCTCCATGTTGGTCAGGCTGGTCTTGAACTCCCAACCTCAAGTGATTTGTCCTCCTCAGCCTCCCAAAGTGCTGGGATTACAGGCATGGGCCACCGCTCCCGGCCAACTTGGAGTTCTTTTGGAGCTAGAAATACAGATTTGTTCGGATGCTGTGGATGAAATCATAGCTATAGATGAAATAAACTGTAAGAAGAAAAAAGGATGGGATTCTGGAAAACTCCATCCTCTAAAGAACGGAGAAAGGAAGCGTTGGGGTGAGGGAGAGACAGACTGAAAAAAGAAAAGTCAGGAAAATAGTAGGAGATCCGTCAGAAAAATGCTATTTCAGAATGAGGAAAGGTGGGTTTCCCAAAAGAAAGAAAGGAAGGAAGGAAGGAAAGAGGGAGAAAACAGAGGACAAATGGCGTTTATTCCGAATGAAGAGCTTTTCTGTTTCAAAACAAGTAGAGCATGCAGAAAACATATTTTTTTAGTCACATTTTACAATAGGAAGAATAAAAATTCTCCAAGGACTCCTAACCCCTTCTGAAAGGTACCTAATACCTGAGCAGAGCAGTGAACATACCTGAAAGGCAAAGGTGATCCAAAGGCAAATCCCATTTCAGCATTTCAACCCGCAGACAAAGCCTGGGACCAGTGGCAATGGGGCTGAGCTGGGTCCGGGACTAGAAAATCAGCCAGGGGAGCTCGGAAGTGGCCAAAGTGGTCCCAGGTCAGGAGCACCATCGGGATCCCAAAGGAAACAAACGTAATCATCTCTGACGAAGGCATCCTCAACTTAGGCCTCTAGGTTTTTAAAAAAATATGAGCTCATGGCCGCAGAGAAATAAACAGCCTCAAATGAGAAGCAGTAGAAAAAGCAACAATTATTCAGACTTTCTAGGATTTCTGAAATTGGGAAAATCAGCTTGAATACAAAATAGCTACCTATGAAATATACATACAGATATAAAAGAAGGAATCACAAAAATGAACAGAAATCAATCAGGAATATTAGAAAAATAATTAAACTGTTAGAAAGAAACATAACTATTGAAACTTTAAAAATGAGTTGCATGTTATATTAGAACAAGAGAAAGAATTAGGGAATTGGCACAAAATCTTCAGAAAGCACTCAGAATATAGCATATAAAAGATAAGAAGATGGGCCAGGCACGGTGGCTCAAGCCTCTAATCCCAGCACTTTGGGAGGCCAAGGCGGGTGGATCACGAAGTCGAGAGTCGAGACCATCCTGGTCAACATGGTGAAACCCCGCCTCTACTAAAAATACAAAAAATTAGCCGGGCATGGTGGCGTGTGCCTGTAATCCCAGCTACTCAGGAGGCCGAGGCAGGAGAATTGCCTGAACCCAGGAGGCGGAGGTTGCGGTGAGCCGAGATTGCGCCATTGCACTCCAGCCTGGGTAAGGAGCGAAACTCCGTCTTAAAAATAAATAAATAAATAAATAAAGATAAGAAGATGAGAAATACTAATGAGAAATTAAGAGATATGATGGATAAAATAAAAAAGTCTAACATGGGTCTAAATAAATTCTAAGAAGTTGATTTGTGGTTGATAATGCATTGCTGCAGTCGTTCTTTTTATTTTTATTATTTTTTTTGAGATGGAGTGTCACTCTGTTGCCCAGGCTGGAGTGCAGTGGCATGATCTCGGTTCACTGCAACCTCCACCTCTTGGGTTTAAGCAATTCTCCTGCCTCAGCCTCCCAGTAGCTGGGACTACTGGCTCACACCACCACACCTAGCTAATTTTTGTATTTTTAGTAGCGACAGGGTTTCACCATATTGGTCAGGCTGGTCTCGAACTCCTGACCTCAAGTGATCCTCCTGCCTTGGCCTCCCAAAGTGCTAGAATTACAGGTGTGAGCTACCATACCTGGCCTTTTTTTTTTTTTCCCCTTGAGGCAGACTCTCACTCTGCCCACCAGGCTGAAATGCAGTGGCACCATCTCGGCTCACTGCAACCTTTGCCTCTTGGGTTCAAGCGATTCTCCTGCCTCAGCTTCCCAAGGCAAGGAAAGTCCAAGGTAGTCTTGAAATGTATCATGCATACTTACCAAAAATTAAAGTTCCTATCTTACCAGGCCACCAAACACTACAAGGACTTTACAATTCTTTAATTCAGACTACCCATTCAAATTATGTGCTAATGTCATCTACTATTTTAGTTTTATATCTATAACTTGATAAATTGGTGTATTATTTTACATTCAGAGCATTTGTGCATGGATACATGTGATGATTTCTTTGCTCATCTTATCTTTTTGTATCTCAGACCTTCCTCCTGGGAGGAAGACCGAGATTTATGTCTTTCTTGGTCACTGATATCGCTATCTCTGAAACAGTGCCCGGCATGTTCCAAGTGCTCACTAAATACTTATTGAATGAATAAATGACTGTTTCCTCTGCTTGCTCTCTGGAGAATGAATTGTAGAGAGGCAAATGGGAGGCAGGCAGTAAGACAAGTTAGGGGGCATGTTCAGTTGCACAGTTAAGCTGTGATGGTGAATTGGAGAAGTGAAGAGCAGTGGAGACAGAAGAAAGCATTGTGGTGTCCAATCACAAATCAGTCCTTAGATAGATTTCATTTAAGGTTTGAATTCTTAGGAACTTTAGAAGTGCAAGTCTTTGCTTGGAACCTCCTGTGACAGAACTCCCTACACCTCCGATCCCAGCTTGGGATGGGTCTGATTGTTTAAATCGCCCTCTTTTTATTGAATGATAGTATGTCATTTTGCAGTTCCTGAATTTTCCCCATTGTGATGGGTAGTGGAATTCTTGTTTTTGCCGGTCCAGCATCTACCTGCCCTGTCAGGTATTCCTCCAGTTTTCTTTTCTTTTCTTTTGAGATGGAGTCTTACTCAGTCACTCAGTCTGGAGTGGGCAATCTTGGCCCACTGCAGCCACCATCTCCCTGGTTCAAATGATTCCCCTGCCTGAGCCTCCCAAGTAGCTGGTATTACAGGTGCACACCACCATTTGCTATTTTATTTTTTTCTTTGAGACAGAGTTTCACTGCCTCAAAGAAAAAATGATTCTCCTGCCTCAGCCTCCTGAGGAAAGACAAACTCCCCTTCTGCTAGGGATACTTAGCAGTACCATGAAGGCCCAGTGGCTGGGGCCAGCTTCTCTGCACAAGGGCAGCCTTTCTGAGAAGGAACAAGGAAGAATGCAGAGCTGGGAGGGACTGATGTTGTTTCCAGAAGTGAGCATTGGACCATCTGGAGAGAGCCACGCAAATATCTATTCCCAGTCTCTTCAGTGACAAGGGTCAGAAAATTCCTCTTTTGGCGTAGTCCTTTGATGTTCATTTCCACTTGCAATTGGAAGTGTTTCTGACTTGTATAGGGCCATAGAGAAGACTTACTTTTTCCTCCCATGTGTTACCCTTCTAGTATTTGAAGTTAGCTGTCCCCCATCTCTCCATTTACAGACTTGTGATTGGACACCAAACCAGAATTGCAGGGTGAAGGGTCATTCCTTAGCCAGTCCAGCTTCCCATCTCATGCTTCAATTCCTCCTCCAGCCTCAATGCCAAGTGTGTGGACCTGACAGTGACGGAAGGACCAGAACATTCATGGTTCAGTAAGTTTTCTTTTTTTTTGGAAATGGAGTCTTGCTCTGTCCCCAGGCTGGAGTGCAGTGGTGTGATCTCAGCTCACCGCAACCTCTGCTGCCTGAGTTCAAGTGATTCTCCTGCCTCTAAGCTCATGTTCAAATTCAAAACACATTTCATACAGTTATAATTCTAAGAATAAACCTCCACATACTCATGCAATGCTTTACCTGGGTGAGAATTCTCATTTCCTTTGCAGTCAATTCTGTAGAGTAGCCAGTTATTGGTGTTTTTTTTTTTTTGTTGTTGTTGTTTTAAATTGATGTTAGTTCAGGCTAAATACATTTGTTACATTTGTCAGAATTATTAGTTAGAAGATATCAGTATAAAACAAATCTTTTAGAAAAAGTTTTTTCTTTTTTTTTTTTGAGACAGAGTTTCGATGTTGTTACCCAGGCTGGAGTGCAATGGCATGATCTCAGCTCACCGCAACCTCCACTTTCTGGATTCAAGCAATTCTCCTGCCTCAGCCTCCCGAGTAGCTGGGACTACAGGTGAGCACCACCATGCCCAGCTAATTTTTGTATTTTTAGTAGAGACAGGGTTTCACCTTGTTGACCAGGATGGTCTCGATCTCTTGACCTCATGATCCACCCACCTCAGCCTCCCAAAGTGCTGGGATTATAGGCGTGAGCCATAGTGCCGGGCCAAAATACTGATTTTCTTAATAAGACAGGCTATTGTAAATTAGACAGGCAGTTGGGATTACAGGGGCCTGCCACCACACATGGCTAATTTTTTTGTATTTTTAGTTGTGACGAGTTTTCACCATGTTGGCCAGGTTGGTCTCGAACTCCCAACCTCAAGTGATCCACCCACCTGGGCCTCTCAGAGTGCTGGGATTACAGGCATCAGCGACCTCACCCTACTAGAGAAAATATTAAAGCACATCAGGTAATTTTTTCTTTACTGATCCACTTTATTATTTCACTTGGTAAGTAATATACAACAACATAATATTAGAAGACATAATAAAAATTACATATCTCACCACAGCTAATATTTTAGAGTATGCCACTTAAAAGTTTTAAATAAATTTGTTAATTTTAGAATAGTTTTAGATTTACAGAAAAATGCGAAGACAGTACAGAGAATTCCCCTATATCCTGCAGGCAGTTTCCCCATTGTCAAGCATCTTACATTCCTGTACTACATTTGTCACAATGAATGAACCAATATTGACACGTTATCATTAACTAAAGTCCATACATTATTCAGATTTCCTTAGTATTTGCCTTATGTCTAATTTCTGTTCCAGTATCTCATCCAGAATATTACATTATGTTGTCTGTATGGAGGTTCCTAAAAAAATAAAAATTAAAAACAGATTGGGCATGGTGGCTCACACCTGTAATCCCAGCTACCTGGGAGGCCGAGGCAGGAGAATCACTTGAACCCGGGAGGTGGAGTGCCACTGCACTCCAGCCTGGGCGACAGAGTGAGACTCAGTCTCAAAAAAAAAAAAAGAAAGAAATCAGGATGTTGAAGCGATACCTGCACTCCCATGCTCACTGCATCATTATTCACAATAGCCAAGATACAGAAATAACCTAAATGTGCATCAATGGATAAATGAGTAAAGAAAATGTGGAATATGCATAAATGGAATTGGCCATAAAAAGAAGGAAATGCTGCTGTGTGCCACATAGGGATGAACTTGGAGAACATTATGCTAACTGAAATAAGCCAGTCACAGAAGGACAAATGCTGCATGATTCCACTTAGATGAGATAACTACAAAATGGGGTGGCTGAGGGTGGCTCACATCTGTTATCCCAGCACTTTGAGAGGCCGAAGGAGGAGGAACACTTGAGCCCAGGAGTTCAAGACCAGCCTAGGCAATATAGTGAGACACCGATCCCCCATTTCTTCAAAAAATAAAAAAATTAGCCTGGTGTGGTTGTGCATGCCTATAGTCCCAGCTACTCAGGAGGCTGAGGCCAGAGGATCACCTGAGGCCAGGAGGTTAAGGCTGTAGTGAGCCTTGATTGTGCCACTGCACTCCAGCCTAGGTAACAGAATGAGACCTTGTTTCTAAGAAGAAAAATAGTTAAACTCATAGAAGCAGAGAGTAGAATGGTGGTTGTCAGGGATTTCAGGGGAGGGTAAGTGGGGAATTGTTATTCAGTGGGTAAAAAGTCTAAAAAAAAATATGCAGAGCTTTTCCAAACAGCCCACTCTAAACAAAAGAAACTGTTTCCTATCACCCTGTCAATAGCTTTTCAACTAAAACAAGAATATGTGTAAATGTATTGGGTTTTACCTGTGTTCACAGCTTGTTGCTTTTTACAAGAACAAGAATGTCGATGCCATTCAATGATGCAACAGCATCGGAGCTAAGTGGCATCGCAGTACTGGGACCCTCTGCACCTCCCCCATGGAGGTCCCAGAGGTGTAGGCAGAAGTTAGGGAGGGCCCATATCTAGCAGATCAAAAGACAGCAAACCCAAAACACTGCATGGGAACTTCAAGCACAAACATCCTCATGGATGACCATGACAGTCTTTGAGGGCCAGCGGGCAGGGCTGGGAACCTGAGACCTGGGTTGTCTGTCAGCAAGAAGCTTCCTCACCGTGTTGTGCTTAAACAGCCTGCCTAGTTCACTTCAGTCCTTTCACCTATATGTCTTGAAGTTGTCCTGCTTAGGAGGAAGTAATAAATTATATCACCTCAAGTATGTTTGCTTCTGTCAAAATGACTTTGCAGAACGGATCTTTATCAAAATGTTTCTAGGTCCAGCAACCTTGTTTATGTGTTTTATTCACTGACTTGGAAGATTTTATGGTAATATGATATATTATCAAGTTCCTGCCCAAAATAAAGTTCAAGAACTCTGAAACAAAGTTTTAAAAATAGTAGAGGGTCATAATAAAGACAAGTGACCAGTGAAATTCCAATTTTTATTTCAATTTTTAAAAGTACATCAGAATGCATAATTGTTCATTTCGGTCACAGTGGGACATCTGGGAAAGGTTGTGTTAAAAAAAATCTCAAGAAATCTGTGCTTTTTTTTTTTTTTGGCACAGAAAGTAAATATAAGCTTCACATTTTAAAAATGCTACACAAGCCTTTGGCTGGTCCATGTAGATTTTAAACAGTTCCATACTGAGATTTGGGGGTATTTATTATGATATCTATTTTTATTTCAATATCAAGATTTATCTTTTTTTAATAGAGGCAAATTTGCTCTGTTAAGATTGCCAGTTATATATATTAAAAATTAGACTCACAGCCAGGTGTGGTGGCTGATGCCTGTAATCCCTGTACTTTGGGAGGCCAAGGTGGGTGGATCACCTGAGGTCAGGAGTTCAAGACCAACCTGACTAACATGGAGAAACCCCATCTCTAAAAATACAAAAAATAAAAAATTAAATAAAAATAAAAACAAATTAGACTCAGTTCAATCCACTATGTGTCTTAACATCAACTTATGCTCACTTTTGGTTTACTTGAGAACAGTCACACATGGCCTAAATCTTGGGTGAATGAAGAAAAGGAAGGAATTTTATCCTGAGGATAAATGACCACCCTTTCAAAGAAAAAACATAACTGCAGAGACTAACTGGCAAAAGAGAGGTGATTCATGTCGCCCAACTCATGTCAAGCTTCTTGATATCTTCTGAAAAGTCATGGTCTCTTTTTATGTTTTTTAAAGCTTTTTTCTCTGTTATTTAGATTGGATAATTTCTGAAACGCGGTTTGCAAGTGCGTGGATCCTTTCTTCTACCAGCTCCAGTCTGCTGTTAAGCCTGTCCCATGGTGGTTTTTATTTTAAATACTTCAATTTTCAGTTCTAGACTTTTAAACTTGGATCATTAAATAGTTTCCATATTCTGCTGAAATTCTCTATATGTTTATTTATGATGACGATATTTTCCTTAGGTCTTTGAATATTTGTAGTAGCTGTTTTAAAGTTCTCGTCAGCTATTTCCAACATCTGAGCCATCTCACAGTTTTGTCTATTGACTGCTTCTCCTCTTAACCTCATTATACTAGTCTTAATTACTTAAATGGCTACCAATTTGTTTGCATATTATACATTATGGATAATATGTTGAAGAGCTTTTGGATTTTCTTTTTCTATTTTTTTTTTAAAGATGGGGTTTCACCATGTTGGTCAGGCTGGTCTTGAACTCCCGACCTCAGGTGATCCGCCTGCCTTGGCCTCCAAAGTGCTTGGATTACAGGTGTGAGCCACTGTGCCTGGCCAGATTTTATTTTTCTTAACTGAGTGTTGCTTTCTGTTTTAAGTAATCAATTGCTTTTTTGATTAATCACCTTAAATTTGTGGATGCTTAGTCTTACACTTTCTATGGATACATTTCTTTTAGCTTTGCCACTAGTTTTAGGGCGAATTTCTTAGATGTAGAACACACCCTTTACTCCTAGGACATGGACTTGGTGATATGCAAACTCCAAATTCCATCTCCCTTGCAGTGAGCAGCCAATGAGATTGTTGCTCTGTTTTTGACACTTTCCAGCTGTTGCTTTACTTGACATCTTTGGAGTCTCATCTCATTAAGCCCTTTTCAGGGGTCAGCCAAGAATTTGAAGTGAGTTTAAATGCAGATTTGGGGGCTTCCTCTTTGTGGCTCCCTCTTTTCCAAGGTTCCTTCCCTCGATTTCCAGGCCCTTTGGTAGCCCCTGACTCCATTCTCTGACAAGTCAAAAACACTGTGCTTTTCTGCTCAGTCCTAGCCACTTCATGTCTTGTACGCTGGGGAGTGCCCTCAGGGAGCAGCTGTATAAACACGAATCTCATTCAGTGTGGGTGGTTTTCTTATTTCAAGTGTCAAATGATCTCCACTTTTCTGTCTTTTTTTTTTTTTTTTTTTGAGATGCAGTCTTGCTCTGTTGCCTAGGCTGGAGCACAGTAATGTGATACAGTGACAAGAAGCTCAGTGACCTCCCAGGTTCATGCAATTCTCCTTCCTCAGCCTCCTAAGTAGCTGGGATTACAGGTGCCTGCTACTACACCCAGCTATTTTTTTTTAATTTTTAGTAGGGATGGGGTTTCACCATGTTGGCCAACTTAGTTAATGGCAACTTCTGAGTTGGGGTAGGAGCTCCCCCAGGTGCTGCAGCTGCCCAAACCATAAGTGCAGACCCAGGTCTCCTGCTCTAGGAAGCAGGAAGGGGACCCACCCTCCTGGGTGGGGCTGCAGCCTCCCAAGCTGCAGTTGTGGAAGGAGCCTCCCTATGCTCTTGGGACAGGGCCGGAAGCAAGCAGAATCTGCCTTCCCAGTACAGCTACAGCTGCCCTCCTAGGCGTAGGACCCTCCTAGGTACAGGACCCAGGCATTTGTCCAGCCTGCACCCTTGGGTACCCCAGGAAAGACTCCCCCCACCCCCAACCCCACTCTTCCCCACCCTCCCAACTCCCCCAAACCCATCCTTCCCCATCCTCCCTCCTGTCCCCCCAACCTCCCTCCCACACCCCCATCCTGAACCTACCTCCCACCCCTCACCCTCAAACTCCCTCCCACTCCCCACCCCCCACACTTAACCTCCCTCCCACCCCAACCGCCTACCCTAAACCTCCCCCACCTTCACCCTCAACCTCCCCACTAGCCTGGGCAACAAGAGCAAAACTCTGTCTCAAAAAAAAAAGGAAAATTTATCCTTGACTCCATGTCTACATTTTAGAATGGATTTCTTACTAAATTTAGAAATCCTCTTGGGTAACATTTATAAAGAAGTAACTGGGAATTCAAATTTTATTTGTCCAGTCTTTGCTGGATTATTTAAAATAGACATATTTATATTTTTGAAAAAAACTTTTATATTTATAGTCCAAGGAATACTCTAGATATTCAGGTTGGAGTAAAAGGTGTTATCAGTGAGCAACCATTTTTACAGATATCTGAGAAATCACCTTGAAATGATTTTCCTGGCATTTGCACAACTGATACAGGTCAGTGATAATTTTTATTATTCTGTCACTGCTTAGTACTCTCTTCAAATTCAGCAGATGCCTGGTATAACATTTCACAGACTCAGGGCAAGCTGACCTCATCAGAGAATTGAATCTTTAGGGACTTATGACCACAGCTGACAATCGTGAGTATTTTCCATCAGAAGTACAGAAGTTAGAAAAATGTCAGCCACTGAATAACTGGGTGGCATAAGAGTTACAGATTACTATGGCCAATTTATCATACTGAGGAGTGGAGATAAAGTCTTAAATATATTGGTCTTGGATATTATTAGTCCTCTTTCTTCTCCATATGGAATGTGTTTAGCTTTTTATATGCATAATCTTGTCTAATCTTAAATTATGCTATTTCAATTTTGCTGATTCTGAGTAAAGCAAATTAACCTCCATAACATGGATGAGGCTTGTCCAACCCACTCAGTTGAAGACCTTATTAAGAGTAAAGACTGAGGTTTCTCGGATAAGGAGGACTTCTCAGACAGCAACATAGAAACCTGGCCCGTGTTTCTAGCCTACTGCCCTCCAGAATTTGGACCCAACACTGAAACCATGACTCGCTGGAATTTCCAGCTTGCTGGCCTGCCCTGCACATTCTGACTTGCCAGTTTCAATGACCGTGCAAGCCAATTCCTTAAACTAAATGTTTCTCTATATGTACATCTACATGTATGCCTATTTCTATCTCACCTATATGTCACCTGTACATCTCCTCTAGGTCTCTTTCTCTGGAGAACTCTAATACATCAAACAGCACTATTTTTTTCATTTGCTCATCCTCCTCATTGTTTTCTGAGTATCTTCCAGGTTACTAGTATCTTATCTCATATACTCAAGGCATGATGAGTGCAGGGTAGAGCAAGACTGTTACCATCTTATCCTCACCCCAGCATAACTTAGCTCTTAAGAACAAGAGTCTTGGATACAGAGAGAGAAGGATTTAAGCCCCCACCCTGCAACTGTATGACTTGAACAAGTTACTTAACCTTCTTTCAACTTTGGTCTCTCTAAGCCTTTGGTTGGAGATAATAGTAGTAACCACACAATAGTATTCTGTGACGTGAGAGTAAAAGGTACTCTACTCCAAAGGAAAAAAACCACTCATTCTTTGGCTTCAGCAGCAAGCAATTACCAGATCTAGGTTTAAACCCATACTTAGTTATTTATTTATTTTTGAGAAGTAGTCTCACTCTGTTGCGCAGGCTGGAGTTCAGTGGTGCGATATCAGCTCACTGCGACTTCCACCTCCCAGGTTCAAGTAATTCTCCTGCCTCAGCCTCAAGAGTAGCTGGGATTACAAGCACATTCCACCATGCCCAGATAATTTTTGTATTTTTAGTAGAGACAGGGTCTCACCACATTGGCCAAGCTTGTCTTGAACTCCTGACCACAAATGATTCGCCTGCCTCGGCCTCCCAAAGTGCTGGGATTACAGGCGTGAGCCACCTCGCCCAGCCTGATTTAAACCCATACTAATGGAGCAATGACAGCTTGCTACAGTAACTAGGAAGACAATCAGTGATGGCCCACACTTCCTATAAACAGCCCACTAACAATAGTCTCGGGGAATGACAATATTTTTGAAGGTCAGCCAGCCAACAACTGCTTCACTTAAATAACTGCACTCCCAGAGCTAAATATCAACTCACCCCTAACTCCTCAATTTCTGAAAATGCACCAGTCCCTGAACTCAATGCTTGTATAAATGCAGCTCTCAGCTTTGCTCAGAGACCCTGTAGCTCATAAGCATCACTCTCTTCTTTAGCAATAATTTCAGCTTTTGATTTCAGGCATTAAAACCTCCTTTGACAGAGGATAAAATCAGATCATATAAAGTATTTAGCATAGCGCCTGGCATAAAATAAGCACTCAATAATGTTAGCTGTTATCTTGAGTATGTAATTATCAGTGTCCTTTAGTTTGGCAGCAAAGGTTGTCAGCCTGGGAAGGCTGTTGAGGTGAGCACCCACACACAAAATGGGCATTATTAGGGCATAAAGGTAGAGTAGCAGCAAACCAGGAAGGATGATCAAGACCAGAGCGATGGCTTAGCATGCTGGCTCATGCCTGTAATTCCAGCCCTTTGGGAGGCTGAGGTGGAAGGGTCATTTGAGGCCAAGGATTCGAGGCTGCAGTGAGCTGTGATCACACCACTGCACGCCAGACCAGGTGACAGAGTGAGATCCTGACTCAAAACCACTCCACCACCCCAGAAACACTCAGTGTGGCTCCCTGGGAGTGCCTGTGACCAGGGCCACATCTTGTCTGACCATGCTCCTGTCTGCTTGACCCCTTTACGCTGTTAAATCTCAGTGTCAGTTAAACCCCAGAATGTGTTTGACAAGGGCTATGGATTACTCATCAGCTCCAATTGTATTTGCTGGACTCCAAATATCAGTGTAGGATCTTTATCCCATTAGGTTTCTTGTGGCTAGATTTGGATCAATGCACCAGTTTGGTCAATATCCTATACAAGAAAATGCCTGTAAACATATGTTGAAGCAGGACCTAGCAGGCCTTAGATGTGGAGAGGACAACATTTTTGCCTTTCTAGTGAAAGCCTCTGTTCTATAATTTCTTTGTTCTTGGAATTCTGCTGACAAAGATAAGATCTAGGAAAGTGGAATGGGTTTTTTGCTTTATTTATTTATTTATTTATTTTTGAGATGGAGTTTCACTCTTGTTGTTCAGGCCGGAGTGCAATGGTGCAATCTCAGCTCACCACAACCTCTGCCTCCTGCCTCAGCCTCTGGAGTGGCCGGGATTATAGGCATGTGTCACTGCACTGCACTAATTTTGTATTTTTAGTAGAAACGAGGTTTCTCCATGTTGATCAGGCTGGTCTTGAACTCCTGACCTCAGGTGATCCACGTACCTTGGCCTCCCAAAGTGTTGGGATTACAGACATGAGCCACCATGCCTGGCCTGTTTTTCACTTTAAATAAACTTAATTAAAATTTTTTAATTATTATAGGTACATAATAGGTGCATATGTTTCCATGTAATTTTTTGATACAGGTGTACAATGTGTAATTATTCGCTCAGGGAAATTGAGGTACCTGTCACCTCCAGCATTGATCATTTCTTTGTGTTAGGAATATTCCAATTCCAACAGTAAATTATTGTTGATGGTAGTCACCCTCTTGTGCTACCACATACTACATCTATTCATTCTATTTAACTGTATTTTTGCACCCATGATTCATCCCCACTTTATCCCTGCCCATTCGCTTTGCTTTCCAACCTCTGTTAACTGCCATTCTATCCTCTGTCTCCACGAGTCCGATTGTTTTAATTTTTAGTTTCCACAAATGAGTGAGAGCACAAGAAATATGTCTTTCTGTGTCTGGCTTATTTCGCCTCACATAATGTCCTCCTCTTCCATCTATGTTGTTGCAAATGACAGGATTGCCTTTTTTTTAAATCACTAAATAGTATTGTTTTGATGTTATTTTTATTTAATTATTTATCTATTTATTTTTGAGCCAGAGTTTGACTCTTGTTGCCCGGGCTGGAGTGCAATTGCACAGTCTCAGCTCACTACAGCTTCCTCATCCTGGGTTCAAGTGATCCTTCTGCCTCAGCCTCCCAAGTAGCTGGGATTACAGGAACCTGCCACCATGTCAGGCTAATTTTTTGTATTATTAGTAGAGATGGGGTTTCACCCTGTTGGGCAGGCTGAACGCAAACTCCTGATCTCAGGTGATTCATCTGCTTTGGCCTCCCAAAGGGCTGGGATTACAAGTGTGAGCCACTGCACCCAATCTAAATGTTATTTTTTAGAACAGTTTTCAGATTTACAGAAAAATTAGGATGACAGTACAGAGTTCACAAATGCCTAGCACCCAGTTTCCTTGATTATTAACTGTATTAGGCCATTCTTGCATTGTTATTTACACCTGAGATGGGGTAATTTATAAAGAAAACAGGTTTGGCTGGGCATGGAGGCTGATGCTTGTAATCCCAGCATTTTGAGAGGCTGAGCTAATGGATCACGAGGTCAGGAGCTCAAGATAAGCCTGGCCGAGATGGTAAAACCTCGTCTTTACTAAAAGTACAAAAATATTAGCTGGGTGTGATGGCAGGCACCTATAATCCCAACAACTCAGAAGGTTGAGGCAGAGAATTGCTTGAACCCAGGAGGCAGAGGCTGCAGTGAGCCAGGATCACGCCACTGCACTCCAGCCTGAATGATAGAGTGAGACTCTGTCTCAAAAAAAAAAAGAAAGAAAAAACAGGTTTAATTGGCTCACAGTTCTGCAGGCTTTACAAAGAAGCTTGGTGCTGGCATCTGCTCCGCTTTTGGGGAGGCCTCAGGAAGGTTGCAATCATAGTGGACGGTGAAGTAGAAGCAGGCATCTCACGTGGCCAGAGTGGGAGCAAGAGAGAGAGTTGGGAGGAGGTGCCACACACTTTTAAGCAAACAGATCTCATGAGAACTCACTCACTGTCCAATTCCTAATTCCAATTCCAACAGTAAATTATTGTTTTTGAGGACACGCAACTTATCATGTGGTGCATCATGACAGCACTAAAGCATGAGGGATCTGTCTCCATGACCAAATCACCTCTTGGCAGGCCCCATCTCCAAAACTGGAGATGATATTTCAACCTGAGATTTGGTAGGCACACAGATGCAAACCATATCATTAACATCTTACATTAGCATGGCACATTTGTTACAACTAACATCCCAATATGGATGCCTCAATATCAACCGAAGTCCATACTTTATTCAGATGTCCTTAGTTTTTAACCTAGTTGCCTTTTATTTTCTAGAATCCCATCCAGGATATATAACATTTGGTCATCGTGTCTCTTTAGGTCCCCCTAGACTGTGAGTTTCTCAGACTTTCCTTGTTTTGACAACTCTGACAATTTTGAGGTGTATTGCTCAGGTATTTTGTACAATGCCCCTCAATTAGAATTCGTCTGATGCTTTTCTCATGATTAGACTGGGATTCTGTGTGTTTTGCATGGAAGATCACAGAGGTGAAGCATTTTCATTCCATCATATCAGGGCACATGCTAGTAGCATGACTTATCACTGTTGATGTTGACATTGGTCACGTGGCTGTCGTACTGTTTGTCTAGTTTCCCCACTGAGAAGTTACTCCCTCCATTCCCCACTTTCCACACTGTGCTTTTTAGGAGAAAGTCACTATACACAGGCCATACTTAAGAAATGAGGAGTTATGTGCTGGGAAAGGGAAGAGACAGAGGCATGGTGGCAGGTGGCTGAGGGGTGGTGGCAGTGGCATCCCTGCACCTCGGAGTGTGGCCCGAGAGCCTCATCTACCTTCCTGCCTCCTCCTCCCGCTGCCCTGGGTCGCTGCCATGATGCCCCATCTGCTCAACTTCTAGAAGGGGTGGATGTCGATCTTGGATGAGCTTGGAGAGCCTCCCTCTGCCTCGCTCACCACCACCTCTGCTTGGCAGTGGAAGAAGCATTGATTTGTGCTAACGGATTCAAGCCTCGAATATTACAGAGACTCCACTGCTGAGGAGGCAGATGAGCTGAATGGTGAGATCGGCCTGCGTTCCTGCAGGATGTCCCTGAGTACGCAGTGCAGCACAACTATGGCTTCCAGATACACACCAAGGATGTTGTCTATACCTTGTCAGCCATGACATCAGGCATCCGGCAGAACTGGATTGAGGCTATGAGAAAGACCGTGCATCCAACTTCAGCCCCAGATGTCACCAAGCTCTTGGACTGTAATAAGGAGAATGTGCTGCACAGCTGTGGCACCCAGAAGGGCCCCCTGAAGGCAGGGGAGCAGTAGGCGGGCCCTGAGGTCATCAGCAGGGTGGCCCTCAGGAGGCAGATGGGCAGCGGCAGGCCCTGGACTACATGGAGCTCTTCCCACTGACCCAGCCCTACCCGCAGTGGGCCTGCACCCTGGCCAGTGCTCCTGATTGCCTGGGCAAGCAGGAGGAGCTGGAGCGGGACCTGGCCTGGCACTTCAAGGAGGGGCACAAGTGGTTCAAGGCCACAGACAGCAGGGCCCCAGAGGTGCCTGCTGCTGAGAGGCCGTGCTGGGGCCTCTGTGTTCCCTGACTGAGAACCAGCAGAGCCCACTCAGTGAGGAGATTGAGAAGAAGTGGCAGGAACTGGAGAAGCTGCCTTTGTGGGAGAATAAGCGGGTGCCACTCACTGCCCTGCTCAACCAAAGCCACGGAGAGAGCTAGGGGCCCCAAAGTGACAGCCATGAGACACTGGAGAAGGAGGTTTGGGCTCTTCGGGCTCAGCTGGAGGCATGGCATGTCCAAGGGGAGGCTGCTCAGAGTGCACCAAGATCCCCAGAGGGTGGCCACATTCCCCCGGGCTACATCTTACAGGAGGCATGTGAGTGCAGCCTGGCAGAGATGTAGTCCTCGCACCAGCAGGTGATGGAGGAGCTGCAGCGGCACCACAAGTGGGAGCTGCAGCAGCTACAGGAGGAGAAGTGGCTTCTGGTTGAGGAGACAGCAGCCACGGCCTCAGCCATCGAAGCGATGAAGAAGGCCCGCCAGGAAGAGCTGAACCAAGAGCTGAGCAAAACATGGAGGCTCCAGCAGGGCCTGGATGGCCCCCGGAAGCAACACCAGTCAGTTGTGGAGGTACTGAAGTGGGAGCTGCAGGTGCTATTGGAGCAGTACTCACAGAAGTGCCTGGAGATTGGGGCGCTGATGGCAGCAAGCCAAGGAGTGCTGGCACACCTTTCGCCGCTGCCAGCAGGAGGGCCAGGAGCTGCTGCACCACAACCAGGAGCTGCATGCCCACCTGTCAGAGGAGATAGATCGGCTGGGCAGCTTCATCACCTCACAGGGCATGGGCAATGGCTGTGGGCACAGCAACAAGCGGAGTTCCTGCCAGCTGGAGGTGCTGCTTTGTGTAAAAGAGAACGAACTCCAGTACCTGAAGAAGGAGGTGCAGTGCCTCCAGGGTGAGCTCCAGGTGATACAGAAGGATAAGTGCTTCACCTCGGGAAAGTACCAGGATATCTATATGGAGCTGAGCCCTATCAAGATGCAGAGTCAGAACAGGAGCCTTGCCATGGCACCCTGCAAGAGAAGGACTCCATGCACCACAGCTTGGCTGAGTAGAGGTCCTGCCCAGCTGCAGACCCTCCAGCCTGGAGGACCAGCCACCCTCCTTCCTTGCCAGATGGAAGTCCAAAGCCAAGCTTTCTCCTCACCCTCTGTGGGCCACATGTGCCCTTGCACACACACACACATGCACACACATGTCTGCATGCACCCACACACACACTCTGTATATCTGAGCATGCCCCTTGCACTGGGTCTTACCTTGCACATTCTTCAGGATTTTATATGTGAAGAGATTTTTATATAGATTTTATTTTTCTAAAGCACTTTATACTTTAAAAAAAGAAAAAAGCAATTCCTGGTGGCTGTGTGCCTCCAACCCTGGTCCCCAGCCACACTCTGCTTGGGCTTCTGGGCTGGTGGCACTGCCCCAGGGGTCTGGCAGAGGCCCAGGCAGTGGCCATGGCAGGCTGTCTTTGCAGGGGAGAGGCGGGTGCCTGCCACCATCTTCCTACCCTACCTCCTACTAACACTTCCTACCCCACACGGCCTGTACCGTGATGCTCCAGACAGAGGGAGCCAGCAGCCGGCCTCATGGTCCCACAGCCTCCTCTGAGGGTGTTTCTCTCCTGTTTCCTGAAGCTCTTAACTTAAGAAAACATTCCAGAAAAAAAACAAAAAACAAAAAACTCCTCCTTGAGGGTAGAGTGGCTACATAGATTAGTTTGCTGTTCTTTGTGAGGGTGGGACCCGCTGAACCAGATCCTGGCTCCCTGTTTCAGCCCCCTTTTTTTCAGTTGAATGGGCAAATCTGTCTCCCAGGCATACCAGGCTCCAGTTCAAAGGGCACCCAGATTTGTGTGAGTTTTTGTGCAGAGACCCACTGTGCCAGCTCAAACAGCCATGCTGGAGACTTGTGGTGCTTTTCCACCTGAGACTCTCCTCGTCTGTGGGCAGTAAATATTTGTTTGGAAATGCGGTGGTCACTCACCCTGTGTTCTCGCTGGGAACTGTGTTCCAGAGCTGTTCCTATTCAGCCATCTTGGATCGCCTGCCTTCACTACTGTTTTTATTGTTGCTGCTTGAAGCCCTTACTCTCTTGCACTACAAGGTGCTCCAGTCTCCCCCTGGTTCACCTGGAAGTGATAGTAGAGGAGAGCCATTTACTACAACTGTGTAAGACATTGGAGCACAGGTGGCCCTGAGATCCCTCCTAGGGCAGCATAACACAGGCTGGTGGAGGGCCCTCCTCTACCTCTCTACAGCCACATTTGACCCTGGCAGTATTTAATGTTCTCTCACTCTTTACCCGCCTTCTCTTTTTGGCAACATATAGTCTCAAGTATCTCAGCTGACATGTGGTACCCACTGGATGTCAGTGCATGAGAACAGAATGGTGGAGAGCAAATTCCTTATGAAGGATGTTCACTGGAAGCCATTTCCCAAGCCAGGTCTCTAAATTAAAACAAACAAACAAAAAACAATTTATAAAGTTTCCAGCAATTGCTGTTAACTGGGACAGGATGATGGATATGAGTTTGTTTTTCTTTAAGTTTTAAGGATTTCTGCAAAACTTGGATAAGCCAGTTTTTATTTTATGTTCATAATAGCCTCTCAAGGAATATTTGATTAATCTCCACCCTGACTTTCTGCTACTGTGATACAGTTAATTGGGCAGAAAAAAGACTTTGCTGGGGGAAAGATGGGGAACACTGAGTGGCAGAGACAAAGGGCACGTGACAACATTCTTCATTAATACTTCTTAGTTATAGGAATACACACAACACTTTTCCCTTTATTGAAAACATTCTGGGCCAGATGCCATGGCTCACTCCTATAATCCAACACATTGAGAGGCTGAGGCAGGCAGATCACCTGAGTCAGAAGTTCAAGCCAGCCTGGATAACATGGAGGAACCCTGTCTCTTCTAAAAATGCAAAAACTAGCCGAATGTGGTGGTGGGTGTACATAATCCCAGCTACTCAGGAGGCTGAGGCATGAGAAGAATAGCTTGAACCCGGGAGGCGGAGGTTGCAGTGAGCCGAGCGAGATTGTGCCACTGCACTCCAGCCTGGGGGACAGACAGAGACTCTGTCTCAAAAAAAAAAAAATTATTCCTCACAAAGAATGTAAGCCCCATGAGGGCAAGAACCATGCTTACGTTGTCCATCACTTTATTGTCAGGGTTTAGAATTAGAACATTGTAGGTTTTCAGAAGATTTGTTTGCATATGGGATCATCGATAAGTTTATTATGTGCATGAACATATTCAACATCTGTCGCTTAAAAAATAACTTCTTTACAAATAAGAACAGTGTTCTTTTCATTCAGTTACATTATTCTTATATTCATAAAGATTTTTGTTGAATATTAATAAGGATGTTTCATAAAGAATATTTTATGAACAAATTTCATAAAGAAGATTTTATGAATACATTACTTACAAAGTAATTTGAGATTTGAGGAATGTGTACATGAAAAGTTTTTGAAGAACATCTGGATAAGAAAATGCTAATAAGGAAAATACTTTAATAAGAAAAGCTTCAAGATGAAGAAAGTATTCATGAAGAGTGTTGCCCATCTTCCCCTCTGCCTCTGCAGCTGGGCTATTTTGCCTTCCCCACTTCATTCTTTCCTTGGAGAAGGCCCCTCTGCCCAGCTTTTCCACCTGCAGAGACAAGTTCAGCCTTCACAATTTTAAAGTTTCCAACAACCATAAAATTAGCAAGTAAAAGTTCTTGAATATCATTATAATGCATGCAATAATGTACTGCCTTGCCCTGCTATTTAACCTGTTAATTGGCATGTCATATTTCTCTTGTTTACTACAAATTTCTTTTGAAATTTTTTTTAGAGGCTGGGTATCGCAGTCTCCCAGGCTGGAGTGCAGTGACCATTCACAGACACGACCATAGCGCATACTCTGCAGCCTCAAGCCAGCCTCCTGCCTCAGCCTCCTGAGGAGCTAGGACTACAGCTATGCCTCATGGTGCCAGGCCTATTGGTTTTCTCTTACTACAAATTTCATGAAAGCAGAGACCTCATTTTATGCTTCTCTGTAATTCTCATAGCATTTAGCATCTAGTTGGTGAATGCATATATTCTGTTGCTTGTGTCATAATTTTTTTTTTCAAATAATCTTACTTTGTTGTCCAGGCTGTAGTGCAATGGGGAGATCTTGGCTCACTGCGAGCTCTTCCTCCCAGGTTCGAGCGATTCTCCTGCCTCAGCCTCTGGAGTAGCTGGGATTACAGGCACCCACCACCACGCCTGGCTAATTTTTGTATTTTTAATAGGGACAGGGTTTCACCCTATTGGCCAGACTGGTCTCGAACTTCTGACCTCGTGATCCATGCACCTCGGCCTCCTAAAGTGCTGGGATTAGAGGCGTGAGCCACCACAACTGGCCTATTTTTTTTTTCAAATCACAAAACTGAACATACAGTTGTACCTTTATTCTGAAAGCTCTTTTTAGTGTTCCGTGAGGATAGCAGCATTCTCGCAGAGGACAGTAGAACCCAAGGAAGAAATGGATGGGCATGTGTTTAGAAGCCCACAGGGCACTCAGTCCTGGTAACAGAAGACTGAAATAGATGACATCCATTCTGGTGTCACATTTCTGGGCACGTTTGAATTAAGGGGTTTTATTGCTGCATGTTGGCAATAGCCGGAAAGGATCTTTAAAAGCGTAGTGCTTAAAGTGGTTAAGAGAAAGAATTCAGGTGGTTTATGGAAACCTGGATCAGCACTGCAGTCTAATAAATAGGCTATCTTCAATCAGAAGACGTTTCCAAGCGGGGTTTTTAAAACCTCGCCCTTAAGAAGCATTGGAAAATAATTCTCTTATTTTCCACAGGTGCAGATGGCTGGCGTTTTTACTCAGTGGTGTCCTTCTGCTACATCTGTCTGAGGAGCCACAGGTGGCTGCAGTTGGAGAGGGCTTCTCCTTCTTCCTCTTCTCCCCTATGGCCACAACCCTGACATGCCTCATGCTTGAAAAGATTCATCATTCAAACCATAACACAATGCTATGTGGGTAGCTCAGCTGCCTGAGAGAGGATCAGAAAACCCAACTCTAATGGGCTGATGAATGGAAAATACATTACTGATGTAACATTCAAAGGACACTCTTGCTTTATTGTGGAATAATAATTCCACTCTGCTGGGCAGAGTGGAATGGAAAGATGAATAAGTAGGATGACTATCGGCCGATAGTGTGGTTTGTAAATGAAAATGTCAGAGAGTGATTTTTGGCTTTTTAAAACTTTGTACTGCTTATCTTTGATGTGTATACTTGAAAGGATAATAAAATATGTTTTCTCCCACTAGAATGTGCAGTTAAAATAAGTATTATTTCCTCATAAGTGTTCAGCACCCAAATTGTTTTTATGTAAATGCACTTTTAGTTTTTTAGTTTATTCAAATGCCATTTAGTACATTTTGACACAAATGAAATTAAATTATAAATTCACATTAAATAGAGTACTAGATAAAATACAGAACACCTAACTTTGAATTTAAGAAAAATGATGAATAATGTTTCTTATGTCCATGCACTACCTGAGATATTACTCAGGAACTACACAATGACATTTCAGTCCACTATGAACTGCATATATAATGGAGTCCCATAAGATTATAATAGAGCTGAAGAATTCCTATTGCCTGATGTCATAGCCATCATAACATCATAGTGAAATGTATTACTTACACGTTTACAGTGATGCTGGTGTAAATCAGCCTATACTGCATTGCAGTTGTATAAAAGTCTAGCATATATAGTTACGTACAACATATAATACTTGATAATGATAATAATCAACTATGTTACTGGTTTATATATATTTACTATATTTTTTATCCTTATTTACAGTGTGCTCCTTCTACTTTTAATAAAAGTTAACTGTAAAATAGCCTCAGATGGGTCCTTCAGGAGGGATTCCAGAAGAAGGCATTGGTACCGTAGGATATGACAGCTCTGTGCGTGTTATTGCTCCTGCAGATCTTCCAGAGGGAAGATGTGGAGGTGGAAGGAAGTGATACTGATGATGCTGACCCTGTGTAGGCCGTGTAGGCCTAGGCTAATGTACGTGTTTGTGTCTTAGCTCTTAACAACAAAAAAGTTTAAAAAGTAAAAAATAAAATATTAGAAATAGAAAAAAACTTATAGAAGGAAAGAAATATAAATAAGGACAAAATGTGTTTGTGTTTTAAGCTATTATTACAAGAGTAAAGAAGTTTTTAAAAAATTCATTCTACTATAAAGACACATGCACACATATGTTATTGTAGCACTGTTCACAGTAGCAAGAACTTGGAACTGACTCAAATGCCCATCAGTGATAGACTGGATAAAGAAAATATGGCACACATAAACCATGGAATACTATGCAGCCATAAAAAAGGAATGAGATCATGTCCTTTGCAGGGACATGGATGAAGCTGGAAGCCATCATTCTCAGCAAACTAACACAAGAACAGAAAACCAAACACTGCATGTTCTCACTCATAAGTGGGAGTTGAACAATGAGAACACATGAACACAGGGAGGTGGGGGGAAACAACACACACCAGGGCCTATTGGTAGGTGGCAGGCAAGGGGAGGGATAGCATTAGGATGAATATCTAATGCATGTGAGACTTAAAACATAGATGAGGCCAGGTGCAGGGGCTCACACCTGTAATTCCAGTGCTTTGGGAAGATGAGGCAGGTGGATCACGAGGTCAGGAGTTTGAGACCAGCCTGACCAACATAGTTAAACCCTGTTTCTACTAAAAATACAAAATTAGCCAGGCTTGGTGGTGCATGCCTGTAGTCCCAGCTACTCAGGGGGCCTAAGCAGGAGACTCACTTGAACCCCAGGAGGTGGAGGTTGCAGTGAGCCAAGATTGTGCCATTGCACTCCAGCCTGGGTGAGAGAGCAAGACTCCATCTCAGAAAAAAAAAAAATCTAGATGATGGGTTGATAAGTGCAACAAATCTCCAGGGCACATGTGTACCTGTGTAACAAACATGTACATTCTGCACATGTATCCCGGAACTTAACATAAAATTTAAAAACATATATGTATAAGTTTTATAAAGTAAAAATGTAATAGTAAGCGAAGGTTAATTTATTATTAAAGACATTTTAAATATTTAGTGTATCCTAAGTGTGCAGTGTTTATAGACTCTGTAGTGTACAGTAAGGTCCTGGGCCTTCACATTCACTCACCACCCACTCACTCACCCAGAACAACTTCTAGTCCTGCAAGCTCTATTCATGGTACGTGTCCTGTTCTCAGTGAACCTTTTCTGCATTGAGATAGGTTTAGATACACAAGTACCATTATGT
Organism: Callithrix jacchus; assembly: GCF_049354715.1. Lineage (NCBI taxonomy): Eukaryota > Metazoa > Chordata > Mammalia > Primates > Cebidae > Callithrix > Callithrix jacchus. The sequence continues at coordinate 40,872,922 of NC_133505.1, forward strand.
TGTAATTGCCTACAGTATTCAGTACAGCACTGCGATGTCCAGGTTTGTGGCCTGGGAGCCATGTTAGCCTAAGTGTATCGTGGGCTCTACCATCTAGGTTTGTGTAAATACAATCTGATTTCTCCATAAGGACGGTCACCCAAGGACACATTTCTTAGAACATGTTCCCATTGATAAGTGATGAACGACTGTGCTTATACTAAAAAATTACTCATCGCTTATTCAAAATTCAAATTTAACGGAGTGGCCTGTATTTGTGTTTGCTAACTCTGGCAACCCTATCACCAAGGCAAATTTCACTGGAAGAAATTTGAAGCTCTGAATACAGTTTTTAATCAAGCATGTAGATTTTTATTCACACTTGGAAATCAACCTTATATTATCCAGAGAGTACACATGCTGCCTCCAGCTCCTTGTTTCCCCTTGGCCTCTTGGCCCATTCCAATCTGCCTCACTGAGCCCCATCACCCCATAGAAACAGGTGTCTTTGTGGTCACCAATGAGTTCCCTGTTGCCACATGCAGTGGACACTTTTCTGTACTCATGTTAACATCTCAGCCACATTCTGCAATGCTGACCTCCTTCTCTCTTAAGAGAGTTTGGCTCTGGCTTCTGTGACCGCTTTCTCTGTCCTGGTTTTCTACTTATCTGGCCACTAATTCTCATCTCCTCTGTCAGATCCTTCTCCTCTAACTCCAAATTGGGAACTCCTCATGGCTTCATACAAGGTCCCCTGTCCTCCTCTATACAACACTGCCCAATAGAACTCTCTTATGAAGATGGAAATGTCCTCTCTCTACACCATCCAATGCAGTAGCCACTAGCTACAGATGGTGACTAAGCACTTGAAATGTGGGTAGTATGACTGAGGGATGGAATTTTAAATTTTATTTAATTTAAAAATCTTTTTATGAGAGCTTTGCTCTGTCACCCAGGCTGGAATGCAGTGATGCCATCTTGGCTCACTGCAACCTCTGCCTCCTTGGTTCAAGAGATCCTCCTTCTTCAACCTTGGGGCATCTGGGATTACAGACATGCACAATCACACCTGGCTAATTTTTGTATTTTTGTAGAGAATGAGTTTCACCATGTTGGCCAGGAAGGTCTTGAACTCCTGACCTCAAGTGGTCTACCCACCTTGGCTTCCCAAAGTGCTGGGATTACAGATGTGAGCCACTGTGCCCAGCTAACTTTTATTTAATTTTAATTAATTTATATTAGCACATATGGCCAGTGGTTACCATATTGGACAGTACAGCTCTAGATTATCTTACTAGGTGAGCTGCTATTGGCTTTAAAAAGCAGCTTTATGCTTATGATTCCTGATATGTATCTGTATCTCAGACCCTCCACAGAGCTCCAGCGTTATATGCATCTGATAGCTTCGATGACTCACAAGCATTAAGGGACCATAACTCTTCTTTTTTCAGCTGCCAATACTTCAGAGAGTGGTACCGACAGTTACTAGGTTTGTTGAAGCCAGAAACTGAGAGTAGTTCTTGATTTTTCCTTATTCCTTACTATCCCACACCTAAATCATAAGTGAGGTCCACCGATGCTACCTCCAACTTACATTTTTTTATGGGCACCCTATTTACTTTTATACCTGGCAGGATTTGCAGGAAAATTGCCCAGAACTGGCATATTGCCCAGGTTTTTACATTACCCATTCCTTTTTGTTTCTTCCAAGCTGCAGGAGATCCCTACTCAATTCACGTGAATAAGCAGGGTTAGTCACAGGTTAGGAAATCTGTACGGGGACCATGTAGACAAGGTAGGAGGCAAGTCATCCCCAAGGGGCTTTTATTGGTTCTACAAGTCAAGCCTGATTCCTTAAATGGAAGCACACTCTCCAGTCAAAGCCCTGGTAAAACCATCAGTTTCTCCAGGTGTGTCTTCAGACTTCTATTAGTGTAATTCATGCAGTTAAGTCCTGTTTGACATTCATGAACATTTCAGCTCTTCGTGAATCCTGCATGTTTTTTCTCTATTCCAATGCTGCAATCTTCAAAGCTATTAGAAACCCTTCCAGTGGTCCCATACAGGGCCCCAAAATGAAGCAGTGTCGTCTCATACCAAGGAAATTGAAGACACGGACGTGCAAGAAGTGAGTTTAAGAGCGGAGGTGTAATAGGTGGAAGAAAGGGAAAGGAGAATAGTTCTCTCTCTCGCAGAGACAGAGGGCCTTGTGGGAGGGTCTTCCCCAAATTACATTTTGAATCTGCCTACTTCCTTCCATCTCCACTGCTACTTTCTAGTCCAAGCCACCATCATTTCTTGCCTCATAGTCGCCTTCCTGCTTTCTAAACCCAGCTTTAATCCAGTGTCCATACAGCATCGAGATTATTCCTCTCAAAACATAAACTGGATCATGCCACTTTTCTGCTTAAAATTCTTCAGTGGTCTGCCACGGCTCTTGGAATAAAATCTAGATGGGCTGTATTGGACTTCAAGGCTCTGAGCCCTGCTTTCCATTTCAGCCCATTTCATGCCATACTTCTCCTATTTACACTGTGTTTACACAGTGACAAGTTGACCTCCTGATAACTTGGCACCCATATGCATTCTCCTTAAACCATACTTAACTTCCAAATACAGACTAGGTAGTTCTGCCTATGACGGGACCAACATAATGTAACTATCCTTCATACAACTAAAAATGCACTAGCCCCTTTTCCAGAATTCAGCTTTCAGGATTTCAACTTTTGGGATTGTGACTTTTGAGATGTTAGACATTAGAGATGTTAGGACATCAGGGACTTTGATCTTTCTGGATGTCAACATTTGGGATTATGGCATTCAGGATTGTGTCTTTCGAGATTTTGATGGGCATCACCTAAAATCATAGGTTTGATGTGCTATTCATATCTTTTTCTGTTATACATTAAAATAAGTCAGTGACTGCTGAAATATTTATGGACTGTCTAAACCCACTCTGTACCCCATGGGAACCTTGCACCATACTTTGGGAAATGACTGTCTCAGGGACTCCAGGCTGTCTGCATACTCCCATCCTGGGCCCTTCCTCCCCATCCTGCCAGGATTCCTCAGGTCCCACATTAGAACACAGACAGAAATAACATAGCTTGCTCTGTGCCAAGAGAAACACTTAAGTGCAAATGCAATTTATTGATAAAGGACTACAATCAAAGCCAATATAAACAGCATTGGCTAAGAACGTGCACTCTGGAGATGAGCTGGATTCAAATCTTGGTCTCCCACTTGCTGTGTAAGTCATTTCACCTCCTCAGGTAGCTCAGAGGACAGCTGTGAAGATTCCATCAATTAATGTATATTCAGGGCTTACAATGTCTGACACATGGGAAATGCTGATATGTATGTATATACATATACATTTAAAAATTTTTTTTCTTTTTTTCTTTTTAAAATGTTCTTTGTTTTTTGAGACAGAGTCTAGCTCTGTTGCCCAGGCTGGAGTGCAGCAGTGCTATCTCGGCTCACTGTAAACTCTACCTCCTGGGCTTAAGCCATCCTTCCATCTCAATTTTCTGAATAGCTGGGACTTATAAGCGAGTGCCACCACATCCAGCCAATTTTTGTATTTTTTTGGTAGAGATGGGGTCTTGCCATGTTGCCCAGGCTGGTTTCTTAACTCCTGGGCTCATGCAATCCACCTGCCTCAGCCTCCCAAAGTGCTAGGATTACAGGTGTGAGCCACTGTGTTTGGCCAGTAAGTGCTATATAAATATTATAGCTATAATAAATAAATCTCACAAGCTATAATATTTAACTATTTATATTTATATAAATATAAATATTATTTATATAAATGATATATTATATAAAATACATAATTTATATTATATATTATATATATTATATTTATATTTATATAAATAGTTAAATATTATAGCTTGTGAGCTTTGGCAATGAAAGTCCAAAGAAAAAAGTAATTGATGAGTGTACTAAGCATCTTTCCCTTTGAAAAAAATTGGTTTGTTAGAAACTCATAGGAGTGTACTCATACCTGCTTAATCTTTTGGTCAGTACTGCATGCATTTATTATGTTGGGCTATTAAACTTTTCTGAAGTCATTGGACAATATAGAATGCCCAATAATTTAAAATGGGATCTGACTTACTACAATTTAGCTATACAAATTGATATTCCATGCAAATTTGAGGATACTTCTAGGCAACCCCCTCAAAATATATTGCTTGTGTAGTTTATCTTTATTTGAAAACAGAATATTTTTCACTAAATATTAGTGAACATTGGGAGCAGTGCAAAAGTATGTGTGTGCACACTTCAAATGTTTTGAAGAGGCTCTTTCTGTTATGACAGAGTATAAAAACAGGTATTTTGCAAATAAACTACAAAACAGTCAACCTATTTAATACTTTTTTTTTTTTGAGACAGGGTCTTGCTCTGCTGCCCAAGCTGGAGTGCAGGAGCACAAGGATGGCTGATGCAGCCTTGACCTCCTGAGTTTAAACCATCCTCCCACCTCAGCTTCCCAAGTAGCTGGAACTACAGGCACACTGCCATGCCCCCGGGGTCTCTCTCTGTCACCCAGAGATGGGGACTCTCTCTTTTGCCCAGACTGGTCTTGAACTCCTGGACTCAAGCAGTCCTCCTGCCTCAGCCTCCCAGAGTGTTGGGATTACAGGCATGAGCCACCTCTCTTGATGCATTTAATAAGTTTTAATGTTTCATAACAACTGTTTTCTAGGTCATAATATGAGCAATTTTTTCCTGTTTCTGTTTTGAAGTAAGTCAAGAATTAGCTTCATTACTTTAAAATGTCCTTATTACATTTAATTGAACAATGTTATTAATGATTGAACATTATTAATTACCTTTATGAAGAATAACAGAGGAACAGTAAAGCTGTATTTTAGCAAAACATTTTAATTCTAATTCTGAAACCTAATCAGAAAAAAATGTGTTTGGTACAATGATAATTCATTCAATACAACTCATCATTGTTAGGCCGTCTCTGTTATGTAAACGATCCTGCTATGAAAAGGCATTCAGCTAATATTGAATCTTTTAAAAGCAATTGAACTTTACCATTGCTATAGAATTTTTGAAAAGCTTTAGATACATAATTTGGAGACAAAACAATCAAAATTACTTCCTGAAGCTATTTTAACAGGTTCTAAATGCTAAACAAAAAGTCATGAAATGACTCAGAAGGTTGTAAAACTTTCTTCCTGGAGCTATTTTGACAGCCTCTAGGGATGTAAAATTCCCTAACGTGCTCTAATGGGAAAAGGCGTAGAATAAGAACCAGAATCCCTGACTCTACTCCTGCTATTAAGCTAAGTGAACTTTGGTCAGTATTTAACCTCCTCCAGTTTGCTTATTTGTTCATTTAAGAGACTCGCACTTTCCTGAGTTACATCTATGTATTGTAGCCAGTTTCAAAATGCTGTGTGAAATGTCCCAATGTGGCCTAAACATGCCCAACTGATTATTTTCTCAGCTATTCAGCATTTTTACTACCATCCGTATTTCTTTGCACACAAGGTGAATCTCCCAACTCAATAAGAGATCACTGCCATTTCACGTTTCCCTGCCTCCTGCCTGCATGCACACTGCTATTTTGTGGTCCCCTGAATTGCCTTTCAAACATCCTCTTGTTACAGCTAAAGATGGGACCTACTCTCTCTGAGTGACTGATTGCAGAGCCCGGCCCAGACAGACACGCATCCCAAGTCTCTGCTTCATCTGTCCTGGAGGAAACTGGCTGGTGGGGAATAGCCACAGTGGGTCTGATGGCCCAGCAATCTCCTGCAGTTTTCATAGGAAGTGGCCCTGAAGGAGAGGCTGCCCTGGTGACTGTCGCTGGAGGACCCCAGGCTTCTGGATAGACTGTGACTGACATCCCAGTATCTTCAGGAGCATAGCTACAGCTTGAAAGCCTCTTAACCTCTTGCACACCGTCACTGTATTTCCTAGCAGGGGGCCGGTAGGCCTGGTAGGACACTTTGGTGGTGGTGGTGATCACCATTTGTAGGCACCTGGTGGCCGAGTCGTGAGGTACCTACAGGGAAGCTCTGGATTATAATAAGGGCGAGTGGCCACAGCCTGAAACTGCCCATGGCCAGTCCTCTCCATAAGACTGGGTTTTCCAAGAGATGGTTTCCAGACATGCTGTTTGTCGGTGAAATGAAAGCTTCTCTCGTAGCTGCTGTATGAATTGACATTATATTGCAGTGTGTTCGGATGAATGCAGTCTGTGTCATTAGGGATACTGGTGGAATCCTTATCAAGGGTGGGATATGGGCTCGAATTTGTATAAGCAGTATTTGCCAATTCTTGGCTGCAAGGTGGCCTAGGCAAATAGATTCTTGGGCTTGAATATTTCTGAAAGGGTGGCATTTTGTCTCCTTGAAAGATGGCTAGGTCACAGGGAGCTTTGTAAGCATCAGAGTTTGGGAAGGAAGGGCAAGGCTGCCCTGGAATAGGAAAGCTGGTTTCAGTAACTATATCAAAGTCTTCTGGATTTTCCAAGGTTGTGTTGCTGAAATCAAGACCACTGCTGTCTTGATTGTCTTCTACCTAAAAAATGAAACAAACACAGATACATACCATGCAAATTGTTTGGACGCCTTCACCTGTAACAATAGCCAACGAGTTAGTAAAAACAGATGTCCGTGTGCTGGGCTCCGTGCTGTGAACACTGCATTGCTCAGGTATGTGATTTAAGCAAGTGGTCCAGGGTTGCTAAGCTGGAGCTCACTCAGGCATAAATACTACACAACAGAAGGAGAAAGGTCCACGATAGCCAGGTAGGAAGCTTCTGAGTGGCAGATGGTCCTGTTCTCACCCACATTGTGTTCCTAATAGTAGAGACTTAGGAGGCACACAGGCCTGGGTTCAATGCTCACTCTGTCCCTCACGATTTGAAGAAGCCACTTAACCTCTCTGAGCCTCAGATTCTTCATCTTAAAAAGGGAACTGGGCCGGGTGTGGTGGCTCAAGCCTGTAATCCCAGCACTTTGGGAGGCTGAGGCAGGTGGATCACGAGGTGAAGAGATCGAGACCATCCTGGTCAACATGGTGAAACCCCATCTCTACTAAAAATACAAAAAATTAGCTGGGCATGGTGGTGCGCACCTGTAATCCCAGCTACTCAGGAGGCTGAGGCAGGAGAATTGCCTGAACCGAGGAGGCGGAGGTTGCAGTGAGCTGAGATCATGCCATTGCACTCCAGCCTGGGTAACAAGAGCGAAACTCCGTCTCAAAAAAAAAAAAAAAAAAAAAAAATGGAACTTAATGGCCGGGCGCGGTAGCTCATGCCTTCAATCCCAGCACTTTGGGAGGCTGAGGTGGTTGGATCACAAGGTCAGGAAATTGAGACCATCCTGACTAATATGGTGAAACCCCGTCTCTACTAAAATACAAATATTAGCTGGGTGTGGTGGCACGTGCCTGTAATCCCAGCTACTCAGGAGGTTGAGGCAGGAGAATTGCTTGAACCAGGGAGTCAGAGGTTGCAGTGAGCTGAGATTGCGCCACTGCACTCCAGCCTGATGACAGAGCGAGACTTTGTCTCAATAAATAAACAAGTAAATAAATAAAATGGAACTTAATAATAGTAACCTTGCTATAGGGTTTCTGCAACCATCAAATGTGTGAAACTCAGACCAGTGCCTGGAACATAGGCCCTGTCAGTTTCTGTTATCCTCGCACTAACACTCTGCCTGCTTGGCATGCTTTGGTTGAAAAGCCAAACTGAATTAAGCTGCACAGAGAAATGTTATCTGTTCTTGCGGATAATATCATGGAAAGGACCCTCTCAAGGACACACTGCTAGCTTCCTGTTGGTAGGCACACATTTCCATCTTTACTACTGTTGCATAATTGTCCCTATATTAGGATGTCAGCACACTGACATATCAGGACTGTATCACTGGCACACGTTTCCATCTTTACTACTGTTGCATAATTGTCCCTATATTAGGATGTCAGCACACTGACATATCAGGACTGTATCACTGGCACACGTTTCCATCTTTACCACTGCTGCATAATTGTCCCTATATTAGGATGTCAGCACACTGACATATCAGGACTGTATCACTGGCACACATTTCCATCTTTACCACTGCTGCATAATTGTCCCTATATTAGGATGTCAGCACACTGACATATCAGGACTGTATCACTGGCACACATTTCCATCTTTACCACTGCTGCATAATTGTCCCTATATTAGGATGTCAGCACACTGACATATCAGGACTGTATCACTGGCACACGTTTCCATCTTTACTACTGTTGCATAATTGTCCCTATATTAGGATGTCAGCACACTGACATATCAGGACTGTATCACTGGCACACATTTCCATCTTTACCACTGCTGCATAATTGTCCCTATATTAGGATGTCAGCACACTGACATATCAGGACTGTATCACTGGCACACGTTTCCATCTTTACTACTGTTGCATAATTGTCCCTATATTAGGATGTCAGCACACTGACATATCAGGACTGTATCACTGGCACACATTTCCATCTTTACCACTGCTGCATAATTGTCCCTATATTAGGATGTCAGCACACTGACATATCAGGACTGTATCACTGGCACACGTTTCCATCTTTACTACTGTTGCATAATTGTCCCTATATTAGGATGTCAGCACACTGACATATCAGGACTGTATCACTGGCACACATTTCCATCTTTACCACTGCTGCATAATTGTCCCTATATTAGGATGTCAGCACACTGACATATCAGGACTGTATCACTGGCACACGTTTCCATCTTTACTACTGTTGCATAATTGTCCCTATATTAGGATGTCAGCACACTGACATATCAGGACTGTATCACTGGCACACATTTCCATCTTTACCACTGCTGCATAATTGTCCCTATATTAGGATGTCAGCACACTGACATATCAGGACTGTATCACTGGCACACATTTCCATCTTTACCACTGCTGCATAATTGTCCCTATATTAGGATGTCAGCACACTGACATATCAGGACTGTATCACTGGCACACATTTCCATCTTTACCACTGCTGCATAATTGTCCCTATATTAGGATGTCAGCACACTGACATATCAGGACTGTATCACTGCCTGCAGAGATTGTTGCTTTTTCTTTTAAGGAGAAAAAGGGATCAGAAACCCTATTCAGATATCGATGTGATGATATTTTGTGACAGACATATAATTTTCACGTGAAATCAAACCCTTATAATTAATGTATGACCTGCATATTTTACATACTTATCAGTGTATCTTGGGATGAAAATAAGCAGAGGCCACCATCCCCTATCAGTTCCCAGTTACCTCGAATTCTCGAATTCTCTTTTTCTGGGGTTGGTAGAAAGAGGCCATTTGTCTCTTGAAGGCGCTTCTTCTACCTTCCGTCTCTGATTTGCCCTCTGGTCTTGGGTGATGGTGAACTCCCTTGGCCTGCAATAAGGAGAAAATAAATCATACATTTGTGTCCCTAAAGGAAGCTGACAATGTAGCCCAAAAATTGATCGTGCCTTTCCTAAGATCTCAAGTGTTTAGTTTTGCTTCTTTCGAAATGACAGAAAAAAAAAATTTCTTGCATAAAACAGCATCGATAATTAACATATTAAAAGATCATTGCAATCCTTTCACTCTATTAAAAGAACTGTAACTACAACGTGGTTTACCATCTCTGGACCTTAAAGAGCTCACAGTGGTGAGCTAATTCCTAGTCTCCCTGCTAGGGCCCCGGGGGCTCCAGCACCTATTTCTGGCCACTGGAGCTGTATTTTGTTTGGCCCCGTGTTCCCAAGGCACATGACAGGTGGTCTGGCCTTTACGGTCTGATGAAAAGTATCCATCAAAAATTGTATTCTCACCTAACCTACCTGAAAAAGATTGCATTGCCATCAAGCCGCCAAAAGTTGGTTATAGGGTATCCACTGTGCCCTCGACAAGGAATCAACTCCAAAGCAGAATGACAGTTAGGGCATGTCTTCTCTGCAAAACCCAGAAGGGAGAAATATTAACCCTGACCCCAGGCCCTTCTGAAGGAAGAAGGGGAAAATTAGTTGGAACTAAAGAGCTCATGGCTGGGTGCAGTGGCTCACACCTGTACAATCCCAGCACCTTGGGAAGCTGAGGTGGGTGGATCACCTGAGGTCAGGAGTTCAAGACCAGTGTGACCAACATAAAAAAACCCCATCTTTGCTAAAAATATATAATTAGCTGGGCGTGGTGGTGCATGCCTGTAATCCTAGCTACTTGGGAGGCTGAGGTAGGAGAATCACTTAAAGCCGGGAGGCAGAAGTTGCAGTGAGCTGAGATCAGCCATTACACTCCAGCCTGCACAAGAGCAAAACTCCGTCTCAAAAAAAAAAAGGAACTTATGACTCCAAGGTAACCCTCTCCCTAGGCCTGCGTCCTCACTCTGCTGTTTCAGCCGTGCCTTGTCGCAGATGGCCGGCCGCAGCTGCAGGTGGGAACCGTCGGGCAGGGCGCAGGCCTGCGCACACACCACCACGCCCAGGCACGACTTCTTGAGGATGAGGCCATTGTGGTTGTTGGTGCTGCGCATGGCCCAGCCGCTCAGGTGGCGCTGCGCCTTCTTCTCATCACTGCTGTAGATGAAGCGCACGTAGCCGTCAGGCCACTCTCGGAATTGGTCAAAGAGGGCCAGGTCCTGGAAGGGTGGTCAGTTTATCGACCAAACGGCACACATTATGCTCTAAAATTTCTCCAAGCACATTAGGATTAAAAAAGGTTCTTTCTAAATCCAGCAATGTGAAATCCCAAAATGCCACTCTTCCTATGTAAGACTGACAACCAGGTAATAATTGTTTATATAGTGTTTATCTGTTAAATGCTGTACATGTATTAATTCATCTAGACTTCAAACTGCAGGCAATGATTTACATTTTACAGATGAGGATGCGGAGGTCAGAGAGGTTCATCGACTTGCCCAAGGTCACATCACACAGCTAGCAAGATCTGGCTCTAGGATTTGTACCCGGCAATCCCATTCCAGAGCCTATACTTCTTACCACTATGTTATATCACTTCTTGGTGTGTTTAAATGTTGAAAACATTTTCATGTTAAGCATCAAAGTGCTAGGGGGAAAAGTGACTGGAAAGTTCTATCACCAAAATGCAATTTAACTGATAAATATCTTTAAGTCAGTGCATTTCCTTTAAAAGCACTTTGGCTCTCTGTGCCAAACCTGTCAGTCACATTAGCAGTGGCACCCAGAGTAATGTCAGAGAGGAAGGAACAGCTTCCCTCCCTACTCTTAACTTGGCTCTCCAAGTTTAAAAGGGTACTGCAATCATGGACTTAAACCATGAGCTTTGGGGTGTGGGTGGGCTTGCCTGGCGCTGGACTGCTCCCCAGAGCAATATGGGATTGTCATTCTCCTCAACAAGAGCCACATGGCTGAAATAATAAGTTATATCTGAAATACTGAGCTTTGCCTTAGTATTCATATTTGGTAGTCTTTGTCAATTTAATGCATTATTTATATGGCAATCAATGTCTCTTTTGCATGTAAGTTTAATTGAAAAATCACCCTTTACTAGGCACTTTCTTTTTTTTTGCAGGTGGGGACGGAGTCTTAGCTCTGTTGCTCAGGCTGGAGTGCAGTGGTGTGATCTCAGCTCACTGCAACCTCTGCCTCCCAGGTTCAAGTGATTCTCCTGCCTCAGTCTCCCAAATAGCTGGGACTACAGATGCACACCACCATGCCCAGCTAATTTTTGTATTTTTAGTAGAGATGGGGTTTTACCACATTGGCCAGGATGGTCTTATCTCCTGGCCTCGTGATCCACCTGCCTTGGCCTCCCAAAGTGCTGGGATTACTGGCGTGAGCCACCGTGCCTGGCCACTGAGAACTTTCTTTTATGTAATGTTAAGGGCTGCTTTCACACTACAATGCAGAAGTGAATATTTGGAACAGAAAGAGTGTGACCTGCAAAGTCATATTATGCAACATACATAATTCTCACAACATCTTTGCAAGATGGACATCTTTACTCTTGTTTACTCAATAAGGAAGTGGAGGTTCAATAGATAACCTTTCACCATGGCATAGCTGGAATACAAACAGAAGATAGGTAGCCGCCAGACCCAGTAGCTTTGCTGGTGTGATAAAGACTCAGAGGAGTGTATCATAGTTGTAAGCCATGTGCATCTCCTCCCCACTCCTGCCACTCAGGAAAATCACATCAAACATTTGCAAAGCTGAAGTATTCACAGTTGGAAAATTCAGACTTGCATACATCATTAATACTGCACATTCTAACAGTAGTAAGGTAAGTGACTTAGTTTCCAAAAATCACAAAGATATTGTTGAAATCATTGTTATTCCCGTTAGGTATTATTTATCTTTTCTCTGAAATATTACAAGGGACATAAATTAATATATCAATGTAAGGTAAGTTACAAGTGAAATACCTAATGATGTACTCTCAACTCCAAGTTTATATTAAATGCTAATGTCTTTGTTTTGAAAGTGAACATTTTAACTTAAGGATCTTAGTAACAAGTTGACAATTTTCCAGAAAACAGCGTTTCTTTAGCTCTCCCTTAAGATGTAGACTAGGTCCCCATGCCTCACACGAGCTGCAGAGGTAGTGACTCTGGCAGTGAAGCCACAGAGATGGTATTTTTAAAATCAGCACAAGAACAGAGGATGTCAAGCATTGGGTTTCATTTGTTCTAAAGTGTTGGCATGTGGTGTGTGTGTGTACACACACACGCACATAAACACTGAACCTGATCGTAGAGCTGGGGGAAAGTCTGAGATAGTTATCTCACTCTACCGCTTGATGACAAGCGAGTAGCCTGAGACTAAGGCAAATTCAAGGACTCTCTCAAGGTCATATAGTTAGTTTAGCTGGCTCAGTCAGGTAGCCAGTGCAGGGAGATGCTAAGTTTCTCCACTTCTCTTTCTATGTCCCAGTGTGCCTGCCTCTTTTGAGATATTACACACATACTCCCTGCTTAACAACCAATCTCCTGAAAGAAAGTTCATATTTACATAGGAAGGATAGCAAATGCTTGAGAGATGAGCCATAATTACATTATTTGGATGTGACTTTTCTAAAGTGCAAGGTATGATGGTTTCCTATGAAGATGTACATGGACAGAAACAGTGAGAATGAGATGCTATTGCTGTTCTGTGGCCCACTTTCACTAAAATGGTACTACATGACTCTAAAGTAGGCAGACTTTGGCTGGGTGTGGTGGCTCATGCCTGTAATCCCAGCACTTTGGGAGGCTGAGGCAGGAGGATCATGAAGTCAGGAGTTCCAGACCAGCCTGACCAACATGGTAAAACCTTGTCTGTACTAAAAGTCCAAAAATTAGCTGGGCATGGTGGCATGCACCTGTAATCCCAGCTACTTGGGAGGCTGAGGCAGGAGAGTCACTTGAACCTAGAAATTGGAAGTTGCAGTCAGCCAAGAGAGCACCATTGCACTCCATCCTGGGCAACAAGAGTGTGAAACTCCGTCTCAGGAAAAAAAAAAAAGGCAGACTTTAAAACAAAGGAGTAAAACACACCTAACCTACTACAAAGGTATGCATCCAAAAAAGTGCTGACCTCTTTTGAGAGGCTACACAATGTTACAATTAATTGCTGTTCATCTGAACACCTATCAAGCACATCTTGGTTGCTGAAAAACTGACAAGTCTCTTTTATCCCTGTGCCACAACACTGCTGGAATCCCACATTTGTAAATGTTTGGGAAGAACTCTCATTCTACACCCACCATCCCCCGCAGCTAGGACTTCCAAGTCAATCGGTTTTGGCTCAAACCAGTGTGACCAAGCACAACTGGTCACTCTCTGGGATTGGCTGCAAACCTCTTCATTCACCACTTCATCCACCCTAGTTCATTCTTTGGACTTGGCTCCAGACTATTTTTGCTTTATTAAAATAAAACAAAATGCAACAAATTCACCCCAACAGAATGACGATTTGCTTGTCATTAGAACAGTAGGTTTTGGGTACAGATGCCTCATTGGCTTGACAATGGGGCCTCCTTCCTCCTGCTGGTCAGGGAGGTCTGAACAAATTGCTCAAGTCTGTTTGTTTTAAATTTGGGTCATTAGATTCACTTTACAGTCGTACCTCAGTTTTGCTGCCTGAGAAGCAGTGGTATTTACATCTGTTTAGATTTTCTCCTTAGCTTCCTCGTGGATTTACAGCAAATGAATAAGGAGAGAGGCACCTGATTTCTACATTGGCTAAAGGGAAGCGAAAGGACAGGTGTCCTGTTCTCCCCGAGACTGGAATGAGGAGTCTGATCAGTATTTCCTGCCACTTTCCATGTAATTTCAGACAAGCGCAAGGAAACTGCAGGGAGAAGACACATTTCTAAACACAACTTAGCCTTTTGTGGAGTCCAGTTCTCTTTCTACTTTTTAGGGGGGCTCAGAAACGCAGAAATTTTGCTTGTGTGTGTGTGTATGGTCCGTCTGAAGACTCCTTGCAAGAACTCGAATGCCATTCTCCCTCCTTCGGATGGACAGCGCCCTGCGTGCCCTCGCACACCCGGTTCGCTTACCTGGGGCATCTGCGGATCGTTGATGTCCCAGCTGAGCTGCATCCCGTAGGAGCACACGCCGACCGCTTGCTGCACCGCGGCAGCTGGCATCTGACGGACTCGCTCTTTCCGCCCAGGCTTCTGAAAAATAGAAGAAAAAAAGGAGAGGTGCGCCAGGTGATATATTTTTTTTTTCCTCTTTAAAAAAGAAAGTGGGGAATGTGTGTGAAGGGCAGGGGCAGAGAGAGAGAGAAAGAGAGAGGTTGTTTAGAAATCTGGAAGCGGCCGGGCGCGGTGGCTCACGCCTATAATCCCAGCACTTTGGGAGGCCGAGGCAGGTGGATCACGAGGTGAAGAGATCGAGACCATCCTGGTCAACATGGTGAAACCCCGTCTCTACTAAAAATACAAAAATTAGCTGGGCATGGTGGCGCGCGCCTGTAGTCCCAGCTACTTGGGAGGCTGAGGCAGGAGAATTGCTTGAACCCAGGAGACGGAGGTTGCGGTGAGCCGAGATCGTGCCATTGCACTTCAGCCTGGGTAACAAGAGCGAAACTCCGTCTCAAAAAAAAAAAAAAAAAAAAAAGAAAGAAAGAAAAGAAAAAGAAATCTGGAAGCTGGGCACAATGGTTATGGACCCGGGCAGGGCCCTGTCCTCCGCCACCGTGCTGAACGGTCTCCACCCGAACGGCAGCATCAACGTCTGGCAGCTGCTCCCTCCTTTATAAATTTACACCTCTCGTGTGTGTGGGGGAGGGGCTCCGCCCTGTCTCTCCTACCTTATTAGCACTCACGCTCCAGAGGTGGGTCATCCGCTCCATGACAGAGCCTGGAACGGAGGTGGAGGTTAAGCTCAGTCCCCGGAAGCAAAGGAAACTGAAGCAAGGATGTTGGAGTGGAGGTGGAGAGGGCAAGTTGGAATGTATCCTTTAAGTTAAAAATCTTATTCTTTTCTTTCTTTCTTTATTTGAGACAGTCTCACTCTGTTGCTCAGGCTGGAGTGCAATGGCGCGATCTTGGTTCATTGCAACCTCTGCTTCCTAGGTTCAAGCGATTCTCCTATCTCAGTCTCCTGAGTACCTGGTATTACAAGCTCAGGCCACCACGCCCGACTAATTTTTGTATTTTTAGTAGACACCGCGTTTCACCATGCTGGGCAGGCTGGTCTCGAACTCCTGACCTCAGGTGATCCGCCCGCCTCGGCCTCCGAAAGTGCTAGGATTACAGGCATGAGCCACCGCGCGCGGCCTATTTTTTTTTTCTAAATGCATCCTGCTTCTCTGATTTCGGGAAGGGATGGAGGCTTTGGAAGCAGGGGCTTTTCCAGCAAAGTCCCCGGAGAGCCAACACTCGATTCCAGGAGAGCTTGGGAACCTTGCGGGGGCACCTCTGCTGTCCGCGCGCGCCCAGCCTGAATAATCGTGCCCCCCCGCCTCCCAGTTAGGGGTCAGCCCATTTTGGGCCTCCACTGATGGCTCTTCCCCTAACTGGCGTCCGGGAGTCTTCGCTCGTCGGTATGGGACGTGCTAGGGGGCGCCAAGCCTCGGCGTGTGCGCCCGAGCCCAGGCGCCCTCGAGCTCCAGGGGACTGCGGAGGGACTTGGCCCTGCAGGAACGGAGTCCCACAAAGTGAACTCGGAGGAGGTGGGGGTAATGAGCCCGGGGTGGGTGGGAGCCTGGGGTAGGAGGGAAAGGGGAGAGGGGAAAAGTCCCGTAGAAATCCTAGCTTTCTCCACTGCTTTGGCTCCCTCTTGGTTTCAACTTCCTTATCTGTTAAATAGGGGTTGTGGTTTCGCGAGCTCTCAGTTGCCAACCACCTGAACACAACTCTTATAAAAAAAAAAAAAAAACTTTACTGATGTAGTCGTGGAAATATCACGATAAAATTGTATTTACTCCATTACAGTCTTGGGAGGCTTTGGGGGCCTAGATTAGAGAATCGCGGTGGTGCAGGGGTGCACAGGACAAGGTAGGTTTCCCGGGACGAAAGAAACCTTCTTCATCTGAGCAGTCGCCCCGCCCAGGGCTACTCTGGCACAGGGAGAACCTCAGTTAAAAAAAAAAAAAAATCGATTGAAGTGACTAAAGTCGCTTTTTGACTACCCCAGGGCGGGATTCTGGGCGGCTCGGGAAGAAGGGCTTCTCGTTTGTATTCCCCGCGCCCTTGTTTTGCAGCTGCATGCTTCCATTCCCAGCCCTAGCCAGAGAAGAGGAGCCAACTCCTCACGGCGGATCCCTTGAGAGAGGAGGATGAACCGAACCTATGACCCTCTAGAGCTGGAGAGCGGCGCGCCCTAGACCTTGGCACCGCAGAGCGCCCGCTGGGAACACCGACGGGTGCTGCGCGGGACTCGTCCAGGAGGGCGCCCTTGCCAGAGTCTCAGGCAGGATCAGTGCCTTCGGTTGGCAAAAGGCGGATAAAGGAAGAGCGAAACAACCTCAGCAAACTAAGGGTGTCCACGCTCGCGGTCCTTTTACTTCCCGAGCCAAGGGCACAGTCAGGCTTGCTTAGAAAATTCGATCCTGCAGCCGCGCGCGGTGGCTCACGCCTGTCATCCCAGCACTTTGGGAGGCACGGCGAAACCCTGTCTCTTCCAAAATTAAAAACAGTCAACTAATCAGGCATGGTGGTGCGTGCCCGTAGTCCCAGCTACTCCGGAGGGTAAGGCGGGAGGATCTCTTGAACCCAGGAGGTAGTGGTTGTAGTGACCTGCAACCACTCCAGCCTGGGCGACAGAACGAGATCCTGTCAAAAAAAAAAAAAAAAAAAGAAGGAAGGAAAAAGAAAAAAGTATCCCAGTCGGTCAGAGAAGCCTGCCAGTGGCAGCGGACCAGCGAACTCTGTTGGGGAGAAAGACCAGCTTAGAGCAGTTCCTCCCGACTTCTTCCTCCTGTATCTTCAAGCTGGGGTTCTCTTCCCAAGCAAAGGCGAAGGGTCCTAGCCGAAGAAAGTGATTTGTTCATTCCCAGCCTCCTTTCTCCTGAAGTTCTTCCCTCCTGAAAGGTCCTGTCAGTCAGGGTTTCTGATTAAAATCACTCTCAAATGGTCGCCACTAAGGTCTAGTAGGGGACGAAGAGATGTGTCTACCCTTCACCCACTAGTTTCATTCACAGATTTCCATCTTAACTGACTGTCAAAGGTCCCCGAAACTCCTGTGATTGCGTTGCTTTTCGTGTTTTGTCTTCCGAAATTACATGAAAATTTATTGACCATCCATTTTAAAATATATTATTTCATTAAAGGTTTTTTAAAAGTTTAAGATAACTTATCCTTTTAAATGTTCTAAAAATAACTTTAAAATAGTGATTTAAAGTTACCTCTGAGAATGCATAAACATTAACTTCCGGTCTTATTGCAGTGTTAGAATAGTTTCTTTTCTCTGTTCTTTTGGAATTTCCTAGAGAGACCTGACCCATCAAAAACATAAATAAATAAAACCTTTTGATGTTAAAGGCAAATCAATTAACTTCTAAATGGATTCTGGTATCCAAAGAATAGAGCCTCTACCATATTTAATTTGAGAAGAATTAGAATATGCATTTCAAGTTGCCTTAAGTTATATCTGGGCAAAACATGTTAGTAAAAGAAGCTAATCAAAGTAAAAAATAAACATATAAAAGGTATTTTGTCTGTTCTGTTATTTTTAATTTCTCTTAAAGATTTGAATGCATTGCACCATAGACTTTGGAAGCATATGTTTTCCCCCAAAAGCCTAAAAATAATAGATTATTAAGTTTTCTAATATTATGAAAACTAATTTTTAAATATTCTCTTAAAAAATTCATTTAAACTGTAGCATTTTGTTTATTGCTTCTTATTATTATTTCTTTCTTGCCCTGGTATCCTATTTGTATTGATTCTCAATAATTTATACTCACAGCTGTTCTTGTCTTGATTACTAGTTTAATATTGTAAAAGTCCATTAATTCAAAAGGAAACGACCTTGCCTTTGAATTTTCTTGGTTTATGTTAAAATAGGCAAATTAATGTAAGAATATTTACATTAAATTTGCCAGAAAATGGATATGGCAGGCTTGGACATAAACATTGTTTTGAATGGACTAGAGATGTGTTCAAGTCCTGGGCTAACAGGGGCTCTGGTTATTTTATGTTTTGCTTTGGTGTAGACAGATAGCTTCTGTACATATTAGGACATGAAATACTCATAGGTCTAGTTATAATACAAGTTGATTTTTACACAAAGAATGTTTGGATTGGAGGGACCTTTTTTTATGGGAAACTCCAGGCCAATTTATTTAGTTCTGCCACCATGTTCACAAAACCGGCCACCTACCCAAATCAGCCCAGCCATTGGTACGCACACTTGTCAGGTTAAAGGTAACAGGCAGAAAAAAAACTATTTGCTGTAAGAAAAAGAAAAAAAATCCTTCTCCCTCCCCACCAACAAGCAAATAAAACAGTTTTTGTGTGTGTGAAATCAGGAATGTATTAATAATATCGGGTACAAGTCTGGTTGCCATAGGAAAGGGTTCAGCTTCTGTCTACACACATCAATGCACCAAAAACAGCTCCTCTTGTTTTTTTTTTTTTTTTTTTGAGACAGGGTCTAATTCTGTCTTCCAGGCTGGAGTGCAGTGGCGCGATCTCGGCTCACCGCAATCTGCGCCTTTCGGGTTCAAGTGATTCTCACGCCTCAGCCGCCCCAGTAGCTGGGATTACAGGCACACGCCACCATGCCCGGCTAATTTTTTGTATTTTTAGTGTATACAAGGGTTTGCCACATTGACCAGGCTGCTCTCGAACTCTAGTGATCCACCCGCCTCGGCCTCCCAAAGTGCTGGGGTTACAGGCGTGAGCCCCCGCACCCGGCCTCTCCGCTGGCTTTCACCCCAAAAGGGTGAACACTTGGATCAGCTTCTGCAAAGCGGATGCCTATCTGTTCGGAATTTCGCAAAGAAGAAACGATTAAACAACATAGTTCGGATCCTTTGGTGTTGGCTGTCTCTTAAAGGGTGTGTGCGTGCGCCCAGGTAGCTTGGCCCGTGTGCGCTAGTTACTTGCACGCGTTTCTAGAGTCTCAAACACGGCTCTAGTAGACTTCAGGTGGGATTCATCAGTTACAGTTGTGGAGTAAGATTCGATTAGAAGAGCCGTCAGCGCCCACAGCGGGAGGGGGTCTTGGGCGAGGAAACCGCAGGGGCCGGACCTAGCGCCACAAACTTGAGCTGCGCGCCAGGTCAGGACGGAAGCCTCGGGATGCAAGAGGTGAGTGACCCCGGGAGGACCCGTACCTTCTATCCACAGCCCGAGGGTGCTGGAGGGTACGGGGTCCCTGGGTCTCAGCCCTGAGGTGTTTGCTCAGAGACCTGGCGCTGGGCACCGTCCCTCGCCACCTCCTTGGGTTTGCTTGGAGTGTATTGGCAGCTTGCAGTGAGATGAGGCAGAATAGAAACCTCTGATCCCGCGCTAATACAGCGCTGAGGAAACCGGGAACCGGAAAAGCGGTGTTCGGAAAGCAACGAGATAGTTCTTGTCTAGTTGCTTTGCGTGTTTTCCTCGTTGGTTTTCCAGCTCTCTTTCCATGTTGCTGCGTAGAAAGTGCAGTAGCGTTAAGCAGCCGCAAGTGCTGGGGCTTTATTTAACCGAACGACGGACAGCCCGTAAGATAAACAAATGAGTAAATAAAGATGCAGTTATTACTTATCAATAAATAGTAAAAAATAAAAACACGTAGAGTTTGAACCTACCCAGGGACGCCAAAAAAACAAAAACCACCTGGAGCACCAAAAAAAAAAAAAAAAAAAAAAAAAACTACCTGGGCGCCCCCCTCCCTCCAAAAAACAACAAAAAACACCTGGGGCTTGTTTCTGACATTCTTCAGCCTGGGTTCCCACTGGTAGAAATTCTGATTTAATTGGTCGAGGGTGGGCCGGTAGTTTGTTAGTGAGGACACCAGGTGATTCTGATAGCCGGGGGTGATAGCCACTGTTGGCCTAGATCCAGGAACTCACTCTTTTGTTCTCCATAAAATCCATCTGTCATCTGGCGCCATCTTCCCAGCCGTGGGGAAACAGATTTGGGACACAAACCATTTTAACATCAAGCTACGCTTAAATTCAGAGCACCTAAGCATAGCCTCCTCACCATCCCTCTTACGTTGAAAGCTGCCCTTCACTGAGCCATTTTTAGGACATTACAAACATTCTCTCAGTCAGTCCTCACTCCAATCCTTCCTATAGGTGTTATCACGTTTTTTAAATAAAGAGACTGAAGCTCAGAGAATCTAACGATCTTGTCTGCCTAAACCTTCCCACTTTCTGATTTTCCTGTCGAGTTCCTATCCGCAAAAGCTGCCAAGTGATCTTCACAGCGTGGGGGGTACCTTTCTGTGCACTAGAGTGGCTCCAGAAATTCCAGAAACAGGCAGCATTTCTTTGGCATTTGCAGAGTACTGATCACCAAGGCCAGAGAAGGTTGAAAGGAGATAGAAATTAAAATGCACAGAGCATCTCTGCATACAAATTGAACTGAAGGAGAGAGAGGGCAGTGTCATAGAGAAAAGAGGTAAAGAAGCTTCACATAAAGGCTCCCGGAAATATTTTCTGTCGGATGGGAAGTATTTCACACCAATTCAGAATTTGTTGACAAAACTTAGAAATTGTTTATAGATCCATAGCATAGTGTTTGTTTGATGCCAGTTTGTGCTGTGAACTAATACCCAATTTTAATTGCAGCTTGAGCTGTTCCTTCTATTCCACTATCACCTCTACTCAATTATCTACTAACACAATCGTTCTTTTGCTTTGCCTTCTTCATTTATAACTGACACATAATTGCACATGTTTATGGGGTATAGTGTGATATTTCCATACATGTATACAATGTGTAATAATCAAATCAGGGTAATTATACATACCCATCACCTCAGTTATCTCTTTGTGTTTGGAATGTTCAGAATCTACTTGTCTAGCTATTTGAAAATATGTAATAAAGTGTTCATTATAGTCGCCCTACAGTGCTATCATACTCTAGAACTTACTCCTCCCAGTTAGCTGTGCAGTATGTCTGTCTGTGCCTGGCTTATTTCACTTACTGTAATGCTCTCCAGGCTCATCTATGTTACCATGAATGACAGGATTTCGTTCTTTTTTTCTGGCGGAAAAGTATTCCACTGTGTGAATATACCACATTTTCTTTATTCATCTGCTGATGGACACTTAGGTTGATCTTGGCTGGGAGTACAGATATGCCCTTAACATACTGATTTATTTTCCTTTGGATATATCTCCAGGAGGGGGATTGTTGGATTGCATGATAGTTCTGGCTTTAGTTTTTTTGAGGAACCTCCATACTGTTTTCCATATTGTCTATACTAACTTATATTCCTAGTAACAGTGTAGAAGAGTTCCTCTTTTTCCATATCCTCGCCAGCATTTATTGTTTTTTGTTTTGATAATGGCCATTCTGACTGGAGTGAGATAATATCTCATTTTGGTTTTGATTTGCATTTTTCAATGATTACTGATGTTGAATATTTTTTCATATACCTGGTCATTTGTATGCCTTCTTTTGAGAGATGTCTGTTTAGCTCCTTGACCCATTTTTAATTGGATTAGTTGTTTTGCTGTTGATGTGTTTGAGTTCCTTGTATACTCTGGATAGTAATGGCTTGATGGATGCATAGTTTGCACATATATTCTCCCATTCTGCTGGTTGTCTCTTCACTCTATTAATTCCCTTTATGTAAGAAGATTTTTGATTTGTACAATTTCATTTGTCTATTTTTGTTTTCATTGCCTGTGATTTTGAGATCGTCTCTATAAAATCTGTGTCCAGAAAGTGTTTTCCCTATATTTTCTTCTAATTCTGTCATAGTTTGGGATCTTAAGTGTAAGTTTTTAGTTCATTTTGAGTTGATTTTTGTATATGGTGAGACATGGGATCTAGTTTCCACATGTCTCATTCTTCCACATATAAATATCCAGTTTTTCCAGCACCAGTTATTGAAGAGACTGTCTTTTCCCCAAGAATGTTCTTGACACCCTTGTCAAAAATCAGTTGGCCATAAAGAAGTGGATTTATTTCGGGGTTATTTATTCTATTCCATTGGTCTATGTCTGTGTCTGTTTTTATGCTAGTACCATGCTGTTTTTGTTCCTATAGCTTTGTAGTATATTTTGAAGTCAGGTAGTATGATGCCTCCAAGACACTTTATTTTACAAGCTGTAGTTCTGAAAATGGTTTATTAGGTCAAAGCCTTTTACTTCTACTTTATAATCCTCATTATAGAATTTATTTTATATGATTGTTCAAATGATGTTTGCTTTGCTTCTTCTGATAGTTTGTATTGTATTTGTCTTAGACCATGCTAAAGAAGGTTGGATAGTTTTTTTTTTTTCCTAAGTACTATTTTACTTAGACCTATAATATGAGCAGACAAAAATTTCTGTTCAGGAAAACAATACAAACTTTAAATTTTTTTTGCTTTATATTTAAAACTTGAAATGCATTTCAAAAAAATTTTTTAAAATATGTTTTTATTGCACACAGAAGAATGAAGCTCCTTTGCAGTCTATTAAGGAAGATGGGACTTGGGAAGGCCCAGGATAAGGCTTTCTGGGTAAAGATCAAGTTTCTTATATTTGTGTGTGTGTG
The DNA here is from genome assembly GCF_049354715.1 of Callithrix jacchus. Lineage (NCBI taxonomy): Eukaryota > Metazoa > Chordata > Mammalia > Primates > Cebidae > Callithrix > Callithrix jacchus. The sequence continues at coordinate 40,896,041 of NC_133505.1, forward strand.
TGTGTGTGTGTTCTTTCTAGTTTTGTGTTCCCTGGGTTATTAGCAAAATTGTTCCTCCGATTGCTCAAATCAGAAGAAGAGAAATCTTTATTTCTTCTCCTTCCCTAATGCTCACGTCCAATTTCACCGTAAGCTGTCATGCCAATAACCTAGTCTAAACTGTCTTGCGCCCTGTACTATTCTAGATGTAGATAGATAGTACTGAACAAAATAGACACAATTTCTACGTTTATGGAGCTTACAGACTGGCAGAGGGCCAAAGAAAGCAGGAAGAAAAAGAACAGATATTGTGATGGGGAATAATTGGGAGTGTTGAGGAGGCACTTGGTCTACTTAAGGTGGTCCTGGAAGATCTACCTGAAAAAGTGATGCTTAAGCTGTGATCGGAGTGGAGCCAGTCATGTGGAAAGTGGCGGGACAAAGTCGAGGCCTAGAACAGCCAGTTCAAAGGCCCGGAGGCAAGAAGAGCTTGACTTATTTATTCTAGGGCTCATTAGCAGGGAAGTCAGACTGCAGAAGCTGACAGAGATCAGAGCACACATGCAGAGTTCTGTGGACTAAAGCAAAGGATTTGGATTTATTCTGAATGCCGAGGAAGCCATGGGAAAGTTTTGTTTTGTTATAACGAGATCGCTCAACCTGGCTGTGCAGTGGTGCAGTCATGGCTCACTGCAGCCTCAACCTCCTGGGCTCAAGTGACCCTCCTGCCTCAGCCTCCTGAGTAGCTTTAACAATAGGCATGAACCACCACGCCTGGCTAGTTTTTCTTTCTTTTTTTTTTTTTTTGCAGAGATTGGGTCTCACTATATTGCCCAGGCTGGTGTCAAACTTCTGGGCTTAAGCAATACTCCTGCCTTGGCCTCCTAAGGTGCTGGGATTAAGGCGTGAGCCCTGCACCTGGCAACCGCAGAGTTTTAAGCAGGTAAAAGGGAGTAAATTTCAGCTGAGTGATCTCACATAAGTTTGTAACCTTTCCTATCCTTGCTATTTCTATACGGAGATAAAGAACCTAACCTCTCAGGGCCATGGTGAGGATTAAATAATAACATCTGCAGAACACTTAACACACGTGGCACAAAAAAGCTCACCATGTGTTAACTTAGAAAACATTCTGTTTAAACGGAATAATTTTAAATGCCGTTTTCCCTTTTAATTCAATACTAAGTGCATTTTTGAGCTGTATGAAGTAAATTGCTTCCTTATTAGTATTGTATAATTTAACCTGTAGGATTGGACTGGATTTTTTTTAAGGATAAAAAAATTTATCTTTTCTAGTTTAAATGCTTAAGGAAATGTCTGTTATCCAAGTATATATACTTAAAAGCATGTCTTAGCTAATGTACACGCAGAAAAGACCAATTTCATTCATTATGGTCAATTTGCATACTCATTATCTATAATTGTTAGTTTTAATTTTCTTCCTTCCATTATGATCATTTATGTTACTTAGTATTTTAGAGTTCCCAACATTGCTGAGGATCTTCACCTAATGAGATCTGTAACTCCAGTGTCATTTTCCTTGGGTCGGTGGTTCCCCAACTTCAGCATGCATGAGAATCTCCTGAAAGGTTCTGCCCTGGGTCTGAGTGCTAAGAATTCCCAGGTGAGGTCAATGCTGCTGGTGGTCCAGGAGCCACATTTTGGGAACTCTTGTCTTAACAGGAACATCATTTGTGAAATGATTCCTTACTGTTTAAGTAGAGATCTCCATTCTATATTTACCCTATATTATTTCACACTGAATTATTACTGATAATGGTATCAGTGAGAAATATTACTATAAGCCGTGTGTGGTGGCTCACACCTATAATCCCAGCACTTTGGGAGGCCAAGTTGGGTGGATCACCTGAGGTTGGGGGTTCAAGACCAGCTGGACCAATATGGAGAAACCCCCGTCTCTACTAAAAATATAAAATTAGCTGGGTGTGGCATCACATGCCTGTAATCCCAGCTACTCAGGAGGCTGAGGCAGGAGCATTGTTTGAACCTGCAAGGGAGAGGTTGCAGTGAGCTGAAATTATGACACTGCACTCCAGCCTGGGCAATAAGAGCAAAACTCCATCTCAAAAAAAAAAAAGAAAAGAAAAAGAAATTTTACTATAAAACAAATGTTCTTGGGGAAAAAGTAATGTGCAAACTATCATCTTTTCAGCTTCAATCACTTATTATGGATGCATTCCATGATAAAGGATTTCAGAAAATAAAAGAATATTTTGAACAGAAAGAGAGCAACTTTCCTCAAAAATATAATCGTCTTCTATTATACCGTCTTGACAGATTAATAAATAAGTCAAGTAAGCTGGTTTGCTTTGTGACCAAAATATGAATGTATAATTATTTAGAAGTGTTTTAGTTTAGTGTGGTTTATACCTAGGAACTGGATAAACATGAATTTCAGTATGTGTCACTGTTGCTGGAATGCATTCAGCAATTCTTCATGGATGGCCTGAAAGAAGATGAACCTTTGCTAATTCAGCAGGGACTGGTCCCAAAGATAAGTATCCTATTTTAATTTTATTTGGCTTGGGTAAAAGAACTTATGTGGATTCAGTTGTTTGGTTAACTTTGGTATTTTCTGTTCCTTTGAAATCCAATTTAAAAAGAAATTAATATCCATTCTTATTGCTTATATCTAAACAAAAATGAAACTGAACATGCATTTCCTGATGCATCTGCTATGCAAGGCACTTTGGGAGTGCACAGGATTGAGTCGACACAACCACTCCCCTGATGAGCTGATGTGGTAATTATTATTTCAAATTATTTTAGTGACTCTTGGGGAAAATAAGATAAGTAGGAGTAGGCTCTAGAACTATTTTCATACACTTTATTAACAAGATTAGACCTAGAAAAATTATCATAAGAAACTTTCTTTTGCCCTTGTAATACCTCACTTTTCCCATTTTCTAAACCTTGAATGAATCTGAAAAAACAAATAGCAAAAACGTTTTTGCTTATTTAAAGTTATCCAAATTATCCAATTTTATTCTTTTAAAAATATTAACCAGGAGATAACGTGATGAGTGCCTTTATAATGGCATCTGGAAGCAACGCAGAATTTGCAGCATCTCTTGCTGAAGTTCTTTTTTTTGTTTTGTTTTGTTTTGAACGGAGTCTCACTCTGTCGCCAGGCTGGAGTGCAAAGGTGTCACCTTGGCTCACTGCAACCTCCGCCTCCCGGGTTCAAGCAATTCTCCTGCCTCAGCCTCCCAGGTAGATGGGATTACAGGTGCATGCCACCATGCCTGGCTAATTTTTGTGTTTTTAGTAGATATGAGGTTTCACCATGTTGGCCAGGATGATCTCGATTTCTGGACCTAGTGATCTGCCTGCCTCGGTCTCCCAAAGTGCTGGGATTACAGGCGTAAGCCACCTCACCTGGCTGCAGTTCCCCTCTTAATGGTGAGGTTTTTGCAGCCCAGGGACAAGTTTGTTTATTGATGAGGAGGGTAGGGGAAGAAGTAGGGTGGAAGGATGATCTGGCTGCTAATAATGTCTTTGATTTATCCTTTGAGCTCTAGTACCTGAAATTTATTAAGGCCAGATTAGGCCAATGTCTGTCTCTGCCCTTTAATACTCTAAAATGTATCTAATTATGAAGCTACCCCCTCAGGAGAGAAAGCAAACTCCAGGCTTTCCCACACTCCTCTCAGGGACTTTAAAAGTGTTTGCAGGGGGAATTAAAAACTGTGCTTATGCAAACCGTATGTATTTCATTTTGCATTTAACCCCACTTGACCTGCTGATACACTGACTTATGCAGCTAATAGGAAGCAGAGGAAAGGAGATAAACCTCAAAGGAAATGAAGCAGAGACGTCCTAAGTGTACTTTGGAACCCTAAGCTGACTTTTTGTGATGTGAATAGGAATATTCCCCAACCTAACTTTTCTATTTTGCTTTAAAGAATTCCCTCCCATGGTTTAAAAAAGTGTCAGATCAAATCCCTACTGGAGTTTTGAACTCAAGGAGGAATTTCCATATTTCACTGGAATCCTAGTTGGTGATGGAAATTTCATAACTATACATTATTTCACATAGATTTTGGCAATAGATCAACATTATCAAAGAGAATGGATACTAGACTCTAGAATCTTTTCTACCTCTTTTCTTTCTTTTTTTTCCAAGATAGAGTCTTAATCTTGTCACCCAGGCTAGAGCACAGTGGTGTGATCTTGGCTCACTGCAACCCCTGCCTCCTGGGCTCAAGCGATTCTCCTGCCTCAGCTTCTGAAATAGCTGGGTTTACAGGCACCTACCACCATGACCAGCTCATTTTTGTATTTTTAGTAGAAACAGGGTTTTACCATGTTGATAAGGCTGTTCTCAAACTCTTGACCTCAAGTGATCTGCCCCGCTCAGCCTCCCTCCCTGAATTCTCCCTGGGATTACAGGTGTGAGCCACCACGCCCAGCCTAGACTCTGTACTTCTAAATACAGTTGTGTTTGCAGATGCAACACAAAGTGTGCTTGGAAGTTCTTCTACTCCATAGAATAAGAATTCCTGGCTGGGCACAGTGGCTTACACCTCTAATCCCAGCACTTTGGGAGGCTGAGGTGGGTGATCATCTGAGATCAGGAGTTTGAGACCAGCCTTGTCAACATGATGAAACTTCATCTCTACTAAAAATACAAAAATTAGCTGGGCAGTAGTAGCACATTCCTGTAATCCCAGCTACTCGGGCAGCTGAGGCAGGAGAATTGCTTGAGCCAGAGGTTGTGGTGAGCTGAGATCCTGCCACTACACTCCAGTCTGGGTGACAGAGTGAGATCCTGTCTCAAAAAAAAAAAAAAAATTCTCTACAGAAAGGAATATCTTTAGTCCTGTACCTTAAAACTCAGGAGGATTAAGCAACTTGTCTGATACCATATTGCTAATAAGTCATTGCTATTGTGTCTGGCTTCTAGTAATGATACAGCTGTTGGAAGAACTGGAGTGTCTGTTAGACAATGTGTGACCAGGGCACATAAATGGGTTCAGTGAGAATTTCCTGTTCCCAAGTATTAATGAGATAGTGCAGCCTTTCTACCGCTTCTGTGTCTACTCAACCAGTGTATTTGGGAGGGTACTAGGAGAGCCACAGGCTTTAGAGGGATACATGGAGTGGTGGCAGTGTATTTAAAAAGCATAGAATTTTGAGCATGAACATAGGGAGGGAGCAAATACAGCCTTCACCGTGAGTTCTGCTGCATAGAGGGACATTTCTTCTCTTATGCTATTGGAGAAAAGCTTTCTTCAGAAGGTGGATGATTCAATCTAGTGCAAGTATTTGTCTGATTTGAGACAAAAGAAACCTTACTTGGAACGTAGTAATGGCTTTCAAAACTTGCTGTACATTACAGTCATCCGGAGAGCCTTCACAAACATTCTTAAACCTAAAATAGAAAACTCAGGTGGGGGTGTAACACCAGTGATTCTGATGACTGGGTCTGGGATAGGTCCCAGGCTTTGGGGGTGGGGGGATGTTTCCTAACTCCCAGGTTTTACTAATGCACAGCCAAGGTTGAAAACTGGTTTATTTATCTTCAGCCTGGGTGTGTCAGGTTCTTGGCCCAAAGTATAGAAAGTTTTGAAGGCCTGACTCCTGCAAGAGTTGTTCTTGAGAAGCTCATGTGACTGATGTCATGTTTAATTGATGATTTCTAATGATGCCTGCAGGATTTTTCTTAATTTTTTTTTTTCTAAGAGTGACCTGTCTTAGCAAAAATGATGGGAAAAATAAGATGGGTTTTGCTTTATTGAGTAAATACTGTATATTCTGGGGTGGGAGAGGAAAGGTTACAGTTTATTTTAAATTATACCAATCCCAGCAATTTAATAAATTGGATATATATTCCTATAGGGAAAAAAATCTCTAATTAGCTGGAAGCTTTTTGCAAAAGAAAGATACCTAGGCCTGAGGCATATTTGTTTTAACCACAAATGCTTCTGAGAACTTTCCAAATTCTGTATTTTCTTTGGTAGTTTGTTTTCAGCAGATTCTCAGATTGCAAGATTTTTCTTCCTCTGTGCTGGGAAGGTTCATTCATCTCGTTTTATGTTTTTTGTTTTTTTGGAGAGGGGGTCTTGCTTTGCCACCCAGGCTGGAGTGCAGTGGTATGATCACAGCACTTGCTATAGTATTGACCTCCTGGGCTCAAGTGATTCTCACGCCTCAGCCTCCCAAGTAGTTGGGACTAGAGGCGTGTGCCACCACGCCCAGCTAATTTTTATATTTTTTTGCAGAGATGAATTTCCCATGCTGGTCTTGAACACCTGGCTTCAAGTGATCCCCCTGCCTTGGCCTCCCAAAGTGCTGGGATTACAGATGTGAGCTACCATACCTGGCCTCATTTATGTCTTAAATGTTCCTCACTAGTCCCTCTATATGGCTTTCTGGCATCCTGGCTGGGTCTCTATTTCCTGCTGATCTCTGAGAGCTTAATTACCGCAGCTCTGTAGTAGTATGGTACCATCCTAAAGTGTTCTGGGTGGGAAGCCTCAGAGCCAGGCCTCATTGGAATGGAATGGAATGGAAAAAGATCTTTAAGATTATTTTTTTCTAATGAGAAAATTGTCTTGTGAAATTTTATTGAACAGGCAGCCTTTAGTCTTATGTAGTTATGTTAGTGTTCTCCTGTGTACCTAGTTTTCTGGTTTGAAAGAACAACAGGAATTTTGACCTCAGAAGCCTCAGCCTCAGACACATCACTGATTCGTGTTATAGAAGACTTCTTCAACACAGTGTTGGTAAGGAGGGGATGGATGCTTCACTGAGCAAATACCACTAGTAATTGGCAGGAATCTTCAAGTTATTTATAAAACATGGTTTTCTCTGATATGCAAGTTTTGTCAAAAGACTGTCATGTGGCCGGGCATGGTGGCTCACGCCTGTAATCCCAGCACTTTGGGAGGCAAGTCGGGTGGATCACCTGAGGCCAGGAGTTCAAGACCAGCCTGGCCAACATGATGAAACCCTGTCTCTACTGAAATATAGAAATTAGCCAGGTGTAGTGGTGGGTACTTGTAATCCCAGCTACTTCGGAGGCTTAGGCAGGAGAGTCGCTTGAACCCGGGAGGCGGAGGTTGGAGTAAGCCAAGACCTTGTGATTGCCACCAGCCTGAGTTTCAACAAGAGTGAAACTCTGTCTCAAAAAAAAAAAAGACTCTCATGTTTTATTGTTAGAATATTATTAAACATGACATAGTAAGAAACTATATATAAACAATGTTAAAGAAAAATGAGAAGTGATTTATTTTCATATAAATAATATATTAGTCACCTGATTGAGAGTGATATGCATATTTTAAGGATGTGATTAAGGCTCAACTAGGCTTTCTCTAAAATTCTTCTGTAAAGTCAATACCTCCTGTAAAGTCAATACCTGAGAAAGTTAACACTAATACACTCATGTTATAGTTTATCATGCTGTTTAAAATAATACGAGCTTTATTTTTCCTTTCTATTAGATTATTTCCAAGAGTAGTAGTGAAGGTAAGTATATTGTTAGCTACTAATTGGCTATTAATTTTTAATTAATAGGATATTCTGGCACAGAGAAAATAATATTTAAATGACATGTAAAAATAAAAGTGAGTTTAAACATTGGATTTGGATTTTTCGGCCACTTTATGGTCATCATAGAGTCATTTGGAAATGCATTTCATTGTAGAAAAAAGTCTGTTTTTTTCTGATAAAATTTTTTTTTAAGACAGACTCTTGCTGTCACCCAGGCTGGAGTGCAGTGGCACGATCTCAGCTCTCTGTAACCTCCACCTCACTGGTTTAAGCAATTCTCCTGCCTCAGCTTCCCAAGCAGCTGGGACTACAGGTACATGCCACGACACCCGGCTAATGTTTTGTATTTTTAGTAGAGACAGGATTTCACTGTGTTAGCCAGGATGGTCTTGATCTCCTGACCTTGTGATCTGCCCACCTCGGCCTTCCAAAATGCTGGGATTGCAGGTGTGAGCCACTGTGCCTAGCCTTTTTTTTTTTTTGAGATGGAGTTTCATTCTTGTTGCCCAGGCTGGAATGTGATTCTCAGTCTCAGCTCACTGCAACCTCCGTCTCCTGAGTTCAAGTGATTCTCCTGCGTCAGCCTCCCAAGTAGCTGGGATTACAGGCGTGTGCCACCATATCTGGCTAATTTTTTGTATTTAGTAGAGATGGGGTTTCACCATGTTAGTCTGGTCTCAAACTCCTGACCTCAGATGATCCACCGGCTTGGCCTCTCAAAGTACTGGCATTATAGGTATGAGCCACCATGCCCAGCCCTGAGAAACATTTTTATTTATCTGCTCTTGACATATGGCTAGCTCTGTTCAGGTAATAGAAAGCCATTTTTCTTATTCAAATATGCAAAATTTAGCTACTACTGTTTTAACTTGGAGCTGATTCACATGCTTTTCTTGTCTTTCAAGAGTGTAAAAGGTAAAATTTTAGAAACTTTGGAGGCTAGATTGATTTTGTTCAGTATAGCTCAAGTTAAAGGTGATTGTGCTGGGTGCAGTGGTTCACGGCTGTAATTCAAGCACTTTCAGAGGCCAAGGAGGGAGGATTGATGGCATCCAGAATTTCAACACTAGCCCGGGGAACATAGTGAGACCCCATCTCTACAAAAAATTATCAAGGTGTGGTGGCGTGTACCTGTAGTCCCAGCTGCCTGGGAGGCTGAGGGGGAGGATCACTTGAACCCCAGAGTTTGAGGCTGCAGTGAGTCATGATCCTGCCACTCCATCCAGCCTGGGTGACAGCAAGATCCTGTCTCAAAAAAAAAAAAAAAGTAATTTGGCATTCGAATTGTGATACCATGGATTCAAAGATGCACTTAAATATTTAAACATTTTGGAAATTGGAGCCATCTTGATAAGTGTTTTTCCTATGGTACATTTTTTGGTTTTCTTCTGTAAGGCTGTCATGAATTGACACTACATTCTGCAAGTTGAGGAAATTCAGTACCAGAAGCTGAAGCATGCACCGGGCTTGGTTGACTTTAAAACCTGGTTGACTCGGTTGGTCCTCATAATTCAAATCAGTGGCTCCAAATATTTTCAAGTCAAAGTTTTATGAACACCAGAATGATAGTTACTGTCTTTAAAACCAGTGATAAAATGCACAATGGTAAAAAAGTAGTTTGATTTTTGTAGCATTTTAAAATAAACTTGCTTTTTATTAATCCCAACAATGTGTATATACTGCATATTTGAAAAACAGTGCACATGTGAGCCATCTATTCAGTCTACAGTCATTGCTTGGTGCATTTATAGATTCATGTAATCCTAGAATGACTTTCATTGCCCATGGTAGAGGAAACCCTGGTCTAGATGGCTGTGTTAGTCCAATTAGGCTGCTATAACCACATACCATTGATAGGGAGGCTAAAACAACAGCCATTTATTTCTGGAAGCTAGAAGTAAGAGATTAGGGTACCAGCAGGGTTGGGTTCTGGTTATGGCCTCTTCCTGGTTATGGCTTCTTGCTGTGTGCCTACATGGTGAGCAGAGACCTGGCTTCTTGCTGTGGGCTTATGAGGTAGACAGAGTGCCAGAGGTTTTTTTTTGAAGACAGAGGCTCCCTCTGTTGCTCAGGCTGGAGTGCAGTGGCACATTCTCAGCTCACTGCAACCTCTGCCTTTAGGGTTCAAGCTGTTCTTCTGCCTCAGCCTCCTGAAATAGCTGGGATTACAAGCATGTGCTACCATGCCTGGCTAATTTTTGAATTTTAGTAGAAACTGGTTTCACTGTGTTTGGCCAGGCTGGTCTTGAACTCCTGACCCCAGGTGATCCACCCACCTCAGCCTCCCAAAGTACTGGGATTACAGGTATGAGCCACCATGCCAGGACTGAGCCAGAGCTCTTAAAAGGGCACTCATCCCATCATGAGGACCCCACCCTTGTGACCTTATCTAAACTTCCCTTACCAAGGGCTCCATCTCAAATACCATCACATTGAGGGTTAAGGCTCCAACATATGAATTTCAGGGGGACATAGTCCCATCTATAGCAATGACAATTTGTGCTTAGAGCCCACTCTGGTCACCTTAGCAGGGCTGACCTCTCTGCAATTGACAGGTTTTCACACGTGCCTTTGACAGTTGTCTTGGGTAACTTTTATGCCCAGGCTCTGCCAAGCTAATGTCTAATCCCCCTCTCCAAAGTAGAAATATTTTTTACTGAATTTCTTCCCACCTCCTTCTGCAACTGACAAAATTAATCACTCCTTCCTTTTTGTTCTGAAACTTACATCTTCTTACTGATTTTTTATGATTCTTTTGTTTGTGTTCTGCTATGCGAATTATGACTTTCAGTTTGTCTCTTGTGATTTGAATGGCTTATGTCCTACTTTTATTTTACTCATAGTTACTCTTAAGTAATAACATCAAAATTATTTTTTCTTTGTATAAGACAACAAACTGAATGTGTTAAATAAACGTGAGATTATTATTAGGATGTGGGGAGGGATATGGTCAGAGCTTTTCATCATTTGAAGATGTCTTTCTGGCTTTTATACAATGCTACTCTCACTTTGCAGGCTATGCCCCTTACAATCCTGTTGCATTATCTTCTGATATTAAGGGTTGAAAGCATGTTTATTTTACATGGTTTTTGGTGACTTATTTTGAAGCCAAATCTTACTCTAGCTCAGGAAAATTCGTTCTTTGATACTTTTATTACAACAGAGTTCCTCAGTTTTGGCAATATAGACATCTTGAACCAGGTAATTCTTTGTCATGGGTGCTATTCTGTACATCAGAGGGTGTTTGGTGGCATCCCTGGCCTCTACCCTCTAGATGCCAACAGCATTCACCCCCAAGTCGTGACAGCCAAAAATATCTCCAGACATTGTGAAGTGTCCCCTGTGGTGCAAAATCATCTTTAGTTGACAGCTACTGAGGTAGAGTGCTTTGGATATGTTTAACAGAAGATCTAGTTCAAATAGGCTTAAGTGATAAAGATGATTTACTGGCTCAAGGAACTAAGAAGTCCAGAGGTGGGCAGTTTGGAAATGGAGTGACTCCACTCCGTCTCTATAGCTCTTTTGGTTCTGGCTTTCTCAGAGTCTAGTCCTTGCTCTCAAGGTGGTTTCCCTTGGTGGTTAAAACCAGAACTTTGTGCTTTCAGGTTCACATCTTGGGGAGAAAGGTTCACTTCCTTCAACCAGAAAACAAAAGCCCTAGCTTTCCTCTGATTGGATGTCCTGCCCTCCAAATGAACCAGTCACTATGAAAAGATAAATGGGCTGCCTTTACCTAGTTTAAGCCAGTCAGGATTTATTCCTATAGCTGATGGGTCTCACCCACATAGCACAACTGCTCCATAACAGAGGAGAGGGGAAGGATGGTGGGGAGGCCACCAAGAAGTCCATTACAGTTACTTTCTCTTCCCTCTTTGTAAGATTATCTGTCCCATCTTTGTTTTTATCTTTGTGTGGATCTTTCCCTCACTCGTTTTTTCATCTGCATTTTGACAGCAGTTCTCAAGTTCTTAGAAGAATTACTTGGCTTGAAATGTCAATACTGCCAAAGTTGAGAAAGTCTGCTGTAATAAAAGTATCAAATAATTAATTTTCCTGAGCTAAAGTAAGATTTGGCTTCAAAATAAGTCACCAAGAACTATGTAAAATAAATGTGTGTCGAGGTAGGAGATTGAGACCAACCTGGCTAAAACAGTGAAACCCCATCTCTACTAAAGATACAAAAAATTAGCTGGGCATGGTGGCACATGCCTGCTATCCCAGCTACTCAGGAGGCTGAGGCAGGAGAACTGCTTGAACCTGGGAGGCGGAGGTTGCAGTGAGCAGAGATCGTGCCACTGCACTCCAGCCTGGATGACAAGTAAGACTCCATCTCAAAAAAGAAAAAAAAAAAGGTGTGTATGCATATGTGCACATGCTCACAACCCTTAATACCAGAAGGCAACAGGATCGTTGCCTGCAAGGTGAGTTACATTGTATTAAAGCCAAAAGGACATCCTCAAACAACCAAAAGCTGTGACTGTGTGTAGGAGTCATTTTCTTACTCTTTGAAACGTAAGTTTGATTCTTTGAAATTAAACTTTCAGTGAAAATTCAGATGTTGGATTCCTTCCTACTTAGCTTGGGATTCCTAATGACAGAAAAGACTGGAAATCATTTGATTCAACAGGAGGTGAGTTGCAGATAACAGCTCTGGAAACCTCAGAGAAGATTGTACATAGGTCTCTGTTTTGTTTCTTCTCCATGTAACGCCTTCTCAATTCCAAAAAGGCCTTGAAGACTTTTAACTGCATTTTGCACACTGCACCTCAGGAAGAGAAAAAAAAATTCCCTTTGTCAGAAGGTACGTGTCATCTTATGTAAGCGGCTTTGTATAAGTTATGTGCTGTGAAAGGGTAAAATCCCTCATGATTGTACGACTTCAGTCTTGGTTCTCTTTAGACCTGATTATGCCCTTTCTCTGTTCGGTAAGTGCTTTGTGCACCTATTACATGTCAGGCACTATGCTAGGTGATAAAAAGGGGCTGAGGTAAAAAGAAGACATTGCTAGATTTTTCCTTTTCTTTTCTTTTTTTTTTTTGAAATGGAGTCTCACTCTGTTGTCCAGGCTGGAGTGCAATGGCACAGTCTCAGCTCACTGCAACCTCTGCCTCCCAGGTTCAAGCGATTCTCCTGCCTCAGCCTCCCAAGTAGCTGGGATTACAGGTGCCTGCCACCATGCCCAGCTAATTTTTGTATTTTTAGTAGAGATGGGATTTCACGATGTTGGCTAAGCTGGTCTCAAACTCCTGACCTCCTGATCTGCTCGCCTTGGCCTCTCAAAGTGCTGAGATTACAGGCGTGAGCCACCGCGCCCTGCTGATTTTTCTTTTTTAATATTATGAATTATTTTGTTTGTTTTTTCTTTTTGCATCAAAGTTTTGAGGCACAATGCTTTCTCAGGCTATATTTTTTCATTGTGAATATGAGGTAAATTAGTGAGTCATGGGAGAATGTTAAGCGTGCATACCATAGAGCTGAACTGCTTGACTTCAAATCCTAGTTTGCCACTTTTGCTGGTTGTCTAGGAGCACAGCCCTAACTTCATCATACCTCAGTTTGTTTGCCTGTAAAATGGAGTCAAAGTAATACCTACTTGATAGTTATTGTGAAGGTAAATAAAGTAATCCTTTAAAGTGATTACCACATTATCTGCTAAAGAGTAAGTGCCCCAAGGTTTCTAGTAGCTACACTAATAGGGCATGGAATTTTTATTGCCTTTCTTTTTTTTTTTGAAACAAGAGGTTTGCTCTTGTTGCCCAGGCTGGAGTGCAGTGGCTTGATCTCAGCTCACTGCAATCTCTGCCTTCCAGGTTCAAGCAGTTCTCCTGCCTCAGCCTCCTGAGTAGCTGGGATTACAGGCATGAACCACCATGCCCTGCTAATTTTGTATTTTTAGTAGAGACAGGGTTTTACCATGTTTCCCAGTCTGGTCTTGGAACTTCTAACCTCAGGTGGTCCACCTGCCTCGGCCTCCCAAAGTGCTGGGATTACAGGCATGACCCACTGCACCCAGCCAAATTTTGGTTGCTTTTCAAATGATAGATTTTTTGCTTTTTTGGTAACCCAAACTCTTGCATGGGTCTTGGAATGTGAGATTTGGAGGTAAGGTTGTAATGTGTGACCATAGAAACAACAAAACCAGCACCCTGGTTTGAAGTTGGAACTGAACCTGTGACTGCGCCAACCACCAGCCAGCATGGAGGACATCATTGTGGCACATATTTACATGGTGTGTGGCCACAGTGTAGGGCCCGAATGGGTAATTGGTGAGCATGGAACTCACTGCCATCGTGTTTGTCCATTTAGTCTTTTGAGGATATAGTTTTTACACTGCAGTTTTCCTAAACAAATTATTATTTAATACATTACTGAAATCACTACTCTTAGTGGTGTATTTAGATTTAGAGAGCAGCTGATCTCATGTTTTCTCCTAAGTTTTCAAACTAATTTTTGAACACCCTACCTTATTGTCTGTTTGTTCTAGAAAGTCTGGAATGTTCTGGACTTCAAAGGTAAAACCTGCAAGCATGAAATTAAGCAGAATTAATTTTGCTCAGTGGTACTGTTTTCTGGCTTCTATTTAATAGTAACAAATCAGTTTCCTCCTTATAAGAGACTGAACTGTCACAAGGTTTCTCAACAAATCATTCTTTAAAATAGGAGTTATTTCGGGCATTAAAAGAAGATCAACTCAGCTGGGCATAGTGGCTCATGCCTGTAATCTCAGGACTTTGGGAGGCCAAGGCGGGTGAATCACTTGAGGTCAGGAGTTTGAGACCATCCTGACCAATACGGTGAAACCCCATCTCCATTAAAATACAAAACATTAGCTGGGTATGGTGGTGGGCACCTGTAATCCCAGCTACTTGGGAGGCTGAGGCAGGAGAATCACTTGACACTGGGAGGCAGAGGTTGCAGTGAGTCTAGATTGTGCCATTGCACCCCAACCTAGGTGACAGAGCCAGACTCGGTCTCAAAAAAAAAAGATTGACTCATACTTTCATACTTGTTAGCATTTATTTGAAATTCTAAGTGAATATACAATTCAGGAGTCTGCATTAGTTACAATAATGTAATAACTTCATCCTATTACATCTCTAAATTAGTTTTTAAAATCAGATCAAGCAGATTATAGGAACGAAGCATTGTCTATGATTTCCTGCAGGTATCAAACTGTGTAAAAGGATGTATGCCCTCACACGTTGGTGAGGTGATTAGAAAACTCCAGAATTAATTTGATGAACCCTCAGAGATGATCAAATTGAATTCCCTTTGCAAGAGAGAAAACATAACCTCAGGATGTATATAGTAGTTCTAGCTTCTAATAAAATAGCACCTAGTTCATTAATATATAAACTTGAGATGGCTTTTTCATAAATCTGTATTATTGACATTAAGGAAATTCTGATGCTGAATTTGAAGTAGGTTCAGAAACATGTATTTTGGTTTTAAAATTTGATGCTAGTATAATGAAGTTTTACCTCTTGATGTTTACTTTGGTTAAATATGATTTATCTAAATGTTTCAGGGAAGACCTTGCAAGGACACTGTTGACTGTGGGTGGTAAGAAACATTTAGAATTTTAAATATTAGAATATTAAATATTGGACACTGGGGGTTTATGAGCATCTTGGGACTACAGGGAATAAATTATGGTCAAATTGAAGATAGGAATTAAGGCTTTATTCTAAATTTATTTTGAGAGATTTTAGCTGCTGAAAACTGTAAAGAATAATTGGTAAATACTCATTTACTCACCAGCCAGTTTTGGCAAAATTTAGCATTATGGCACATTAGCTCCAAGTCTGTTTTTAAATTAAAGAAAATCAGCATCATGGATAAAGTCCCCTGTGTCCATGTTCCTTGTATCATTTCCCTCTCCGTGATTCAGATTTGGTTTTGTTCCCAAGCAACTTTTTCTACTTTTACTCTGTAGATCCCTAAAGCATTCTATAAATGCCATTCTACTGGGCTGTGATGAAATTGAAACATGTTACTACATGTAGTTTTAGTTTATTTGCTGTGAAATATTACAGGTTATTTTGGGATTTTGTTTTGTAGAAACTTTTTTTTTTTTTTTTGAGATGGAGTTTCGCTCTTGTTGCCCAGGCTAGAGTGCAATGGTGCGATCTTGGCTCACTGCAACCTCCACCTTCCGGGTTCAAGTGATTTTCCTGCCTCAGCCTCCCAAGTAGCTGGGATTACAGGTGCCCACCACCACGCCTGGCTAATTTTTGTATTTTTAGTAGAGACGAGGTTGCGCCATGTTGGTCAGACTGGTCTCAAACTCCTGACCTCAGGTGATCCACCCGCCTCTGCCTCCCAAAGTGCTGGGATTACAGGCAATAAGCCACCATGCCTGGCCAGTAGGCTGGGATTACAGGCATGAGCCACCATGCCTGGCCAGTAGAAACATTTTTAAGGCTGTTGGATGATTTGCTTTGGATGACTATTTTAACATATCTAAAATATAACACCCATAAATATTTATTTAAAAATTGTTATATGCCAACCTCTTGTTTAGATTTTTATTGTATTTCTTAAATATTGAATTTAAATTATTCTGGTTGGGCATGATTGCTCACACCTATAATCCCAGCACTTTGGTAGGCCGAGGTGGGCAGATTGCTTGAACCCAGAAGTTCAAGACCGGCCTGACCAACATGGCAAAACCCTGTCTGCACTAAAAATATAAAAATTAGGCAGGCATGGTGACACATGCTTGTAATTCCAGCTTCTTGGGAGACTGAGGCAGGAGAATCACTTGAACCCAGGAGGCAAAGGTTGCAGTGAGTTGAGATTGGGCCACCGCACTCCAGCCACCACTACCCTCGAGGGTGACAGAGTGAGACTCACTCTCTCAAAAAAAAGATTCTAGTTACTCTAGGATGCATCTTGCTGTGGATACCTCTAAGATGCAATGCTAGGCTTCTCAGGTGGAGTTTCTTAGAGCAAGTGCTAACTCTGGAACTCATTTTTCCTTTTTTCTTTTTTTTTTTTTAATTTTTTATTGGATTTTAGGTTTTGGGGTACATGAGCAGAGCATGCAAGACGGTTGCGTAGGAACACATGGCAGTGTGCTTTTCTTTCCTTCTCCCCTTCACCCACATTTGGTGGAACTCATTTTTTCTTTTGCTTTGTGCCCAGAATTATCTATGTCTACCATGTTTTTAATCTCTAGATTACGACCAGCAGGTTGCTATTACTGAAGTGCTGTGTAGACTGATGATTAAAAATTCAAGGGATGACCTTGTCCGTAAATGGTTTGATGATAAAGTCATTGCTGAAGCTTTCAAAGAAATTAAGGGTCAAAAGTTTGAGACGGTGAGATTCCTGGTCATGCAAATTTCTGTTTAGCCAATATTTATTAAGCACCCTTCCAGAACTTTGCTGTGCATTGGGCTTAGGGGAGGATTTTTTGCTCAAGTGTGATTATATTACTATTCTTAAACTTCTTGTTTCCCACTTAAGGTAAACAATTTGAAGGCAATATGACCAGAGCATTTGTGAGCTAGATGTGGGGATACAGATAGGATTTTTTTTTTTTTTTTTGAGACAGAGTCTTATTCTGTTGCCCAGGCTGGAGAACAGTGGTGCAATCTCAGCTCACTACAACCTCTGTCTCCTGGGTTCAAGTGATTCTCCTGCCGCAGCTTCCTGAGTAGCTAGGATTACAGGCGCCTGCTACCACACCTAGCTAATGTTTTATTTTTAGTAGAGATCAGGTTTAGCCATGATGGCCAGTCTGATCTCGAACTCCTGACCTCAGGCGATCCACCCACCTTGGCCTCCCAAAGTGCTGGAATTATAGGTGTGAGTTCCTGGCCAGGACATCTTTTTAGGAGATAGAACTAGATGAATTTGATGGATCCAGTTAAAAAAGACGTCTTGCAAGGGAGAGCAGTTTTCAATGGACCTTGAAGGATAGAGAGAACTGAAGAAGAAATTAGGGCATTGTTGTCTTGCAGAAGGCAGCTGCTGTGATGGACATGGTCTGGCAGAGGAATATTATGGGGCAGTTGTGTTCTGAGCCATCTGGCCTCTGCCATTTGGAGAAACAGTAGTTTTCAGTGTATCTCTGCAACCTGGGCTTCTTGGTAATTGTGTCTTCAAGCCTCACACACACACACACACACACAAAAAGCTTATGGCTTTGTTGTATATTCACCTTCATCCTAAAGTAGCTAAAACATTTTCCCTCTTCTTTTAAAAAGTTTTAAAAATAAGGCCGGGCGCAGTGGCTCCCGCCAGTAATCTCAGCACTTTGGAAGGCTGAGGCGGGCGGATCATGATGTCAGGAGTTTGAGACCAGCCTGGCCAATGTGGTAAAACCACATCTCTGCTAAAAATACAAAAATTAGCCAGGTGTGGTGGCTCGTACCAGTAATCCCAGGTACTCAGGAGGCTGAGGCAGGAGAATTGCTTTAACTCGGGAGGCGGAGGTTGCAGTGAGCTGAGATCACACGATTGCACGCCAGCCTGGGTGACAGAGTGAGACTGTCTAAAAAAAAAAAAGAGAAAAAGGGTTAGACTGTTGTAGGAAAAGGCAAAATTCTTAATAACGGTACTCATGTTGACAAAACCTTTCTGCTCAAAATTGCTATGTATCCAGGATTTTTATTAACTATGGAACTTTCTGTTTCCTCAGACTCTAAGCCTATTGTCATATACTGCGTATAGTAATTATTTAGCCATTATATTTTGTATAATCTCAATGGAAAGACCATGAGCTTTGGGGCTATTCCAAACTGTGGTTGAGCCTTGAGTTTGAGCCCCACCTCTCCAATTTATTGGGATGTACATATTTGGACAAGGTAGTTGACTTGTGAAGCCTGAGTGACCTCATCTGTAAAATGGAACTAAAGCCCACCTCAAAGTCATGAGAACTCAATGAGGGAAACGGAAAGGTCCAGGGCTGTTGTAGGCATTCACGTTAATTTCCTTTCTGCACTTTCTTCATTTCTCATTTGCAGGGAAATTTGATGAAAATAGAGAAGTGTAATTTTCTTGTTTCTAAAATTTCCTTCTCCAGAGCTATCAAATTCTCAATTGAATTGCTTTTACATGAAAGGCTCATACTGCTGATGTCTCTTTACTGCTGGATGGTATATCAGGAGCATAAGGAATGCTGACTCCAACAGCCAATTCTTGCTAACAAAAGGGAACAAAAACTTGGATCTGTGTCTCTCTGTTTTTTGAATGTTGGGGTAACACACTTCTTCCTGAGAGCTGTTGGTCAGAACTCTAATAATAGTCTTTGTTCTTAGAACATGTGCTAGGAGAAGGGAGGGGAACAGAGAAGGGAATGGGATAGTAGATAACATCCAGATCAACCCAAAGTTGATACATTTTATAGGTTTATGGTTGTTTTGTGCTATGCAGGTGTTAGGGAGGTGGGTGCCCAATGGGTTGGTAAAATCTTGTAACCTGGGTCATCAGTAAGATGTATTTATCTTGCTTACTCTTCTGACCCAGTAAAACGTAACCAGGCCATTTATCTTTTGAAGACCTGAGTATATTCCTCAGCTGAAAATCTAATGACTGCAGGGAGCAGAGGTTCCTTCTGGAAACATGATCCTGGAGCCTCCTCTTGGTGGCATAAATATTGTTAACATGTAATAACAAATCCTTGTAAAGTCTCATTGATGTGACTGCATCCTGGACATTTAGAAGCAAACACAGGCCTCTATATGCTAAGGTTGTATTAACTAAGACATCTTGATTTTTTTTTTAAATAAAAGATTTTATATCATTTGCTTTGAAGGACAGTAGATGTTTTCTCAATCACCTAAACAACAGACTTGGTGACCAAAGAAGGTTAGCTGTGTCTCTGAGCATTATTGACTAGCTGTATTCGGAAAATGTCTAATCTTTTAAAAGAACAGTTTAGGGTCTGTTTGGAAAGAATATTGGGTACGTCATTTACAGAGCATACTCAGTTGTCCCTTGAGTAGCAACTTGAGAGTATCAGACCCTTTCTGCCTAGTGGTTTGTTGGAGGGTGTTTAAAAATTATCTCTATCGGCTGGGAGTGGTGGCTCATGTCTGTGATCCCAGCACTTTAGGAGGCTGAGGCAGGCAGATCACAAAGTCAGAAGTTCAAGACCAGCCTGACCAACATGGTGAAACCCCATCTCTACTAACAATACAAAAAAAATACAAAACAAATTAGCACCTGTAATCCCAGCTATTCAGGAGGCTGAGGCAGGAGAATGGCTTAAACCCGGGAGGCAGAGGTTGCAGTGACTGAGGTCACGCCACTGCACTCCAGCCTGGGTGTCAGAGCGAAACTCCAGCTCAAAAAAAAAAAAAAAAAAAAAGAAAGAAAAAGAAAAACTCTATCAGTTTTATAATATTTGTGACTTGGGGTATTTTAAAATAATACATCCTTTAGAGAATCCATAGATTTTATGAAGAACAATTTCCTGACTTGAGGTTGCTGGAGGTAGTTGTATCATGAACAGTTAAGTCCTTGGTCAGACAATATTTGCGAAATTGACTCCTTTTGTTTGGGAATCTGGCCGAGTAACTGGGTTGAGGTACAGTACTAGTAAACTTGGCTTATTGACTGCCAGATAGAGATTTGAAATCTACCCATAGTAGATCTCCATTTGCAGGCTTGAATCTCATTACCATACTCTATAGGAGGAGACTTAATGGCAGACTCTAGTTAGAAGTGCTTGTCACAGAACATCTGTACATGTGTTTAAGGTTCATCCATATTGTTTTTAATTATGAGATATTTTGCAGGGTGTATTCATTTCCGTGTATCGCTGCTTTTGCTGATGAGCATGAGGTATGTTCCTCTCTTTTGGAGATCCTGAGGGTGGTGTGCAGTGAAACCAGTGGTTAGGTTTATATGGTTAGGTTAGACTTCTGCTCTCATAACTCCAAAGGGCATTTTAAAAAGGATGCTAATGTCTCCTTCTAGTGACATCAGTTCTCAAATCGATCATACCATACCCTAACCAGAATGCATTACCAGTAAGTTTAAGGGCTCTACTATTACTACTGGAAAAAGGAATTTGAGGGTCTGTACTGTATCCATGAGGACAGTTACAGGAAGCTTGCCTCATTTTACCCTATTCATAGGTGACATAATTCATGCCTAGACTGGGGTAAAAAGGATGATTTCCTTGCTTCTTTCCTTCTAGTTTATGCCTTTCCCTTTTATTCACAACACTTGAGGCCACTTTCCTTTCTCTCTAGCTCATTCTACCTTGCACTTTATAGTCCAAGGTTGCCCAGTTTCTTCTCCCACCCCCACAATTTGGTTTCTAGGGGAACAAGTTCCTTCATATAAAAGAGCCTCATCCTACAGTATCTCAGTTTCAGGCTAAAATATTTATAGGTCTTGGAACCTCGACTTTGTTCGGGTTTCCTGGACCCTGTCTTCAGAATGTCCTCTTTCATCATTGCTTTGAGTCCAGAGTCCCGAGTCCCCTTCTTGTCCTCTCTGAGCTAAGCTGTCAATTCCTGGCTACACTACACATTCCTTCTCTCTAGAAGTGATTCTAGTAGGCTGATTCCTGTGTCTCAATTCTGTGTATTTTCCCTCTGGTTGTCTGAGGATTCTGCTCTCTGCTTGGTTTTCCTTCTTTCTGTGATATCCAAATTTCCATTCACTTCCATTAGGGCCCTTACACTGACCCTCACACTGGCTTCCAGGAAGATGTATTATGGGTAAAAGTCCTCATTCACCTCTGTAGCTGTTAAAAGATAGACGTATACGATGCAAAGGAAAGATGTCCAAGAAGTACAACTTACTGGAAAATCGGAATCAACCCAAATGCCCATTGATAATAGACTGGATTGGAAAAATGTGGCACATATACACCATGGAATATTATGCAGCAATCAGAAATGATGAGTTTGTGTCGTTTGTAGGGACATGGATGAATCTGGAGAACATCATCCTCAGCAAACTGACACAAGAACAAAAAATGAAACACCGCATATTCTCACTCATAGGTGGGTGATGAAAAATGAGAACACATGGACACAGAAAGGGGAGTACTAAACACTGGGGTCTATTGGGGGGAAAAGGGGAGGTCCACTGGGAGGGGGAGGTGGGGAGGGATAGCCTGGGGAGAAAAGCCAAATGTGGGTGAAGGGGAGAAGAAAAGAAAGCACACTGCCATGTGTGTACCTACGCAACTGTCTTGCATGCTCTGCTCATGTACCCCAAAACCTATAATCCAATAAAAAATTAAAAAAAAAAAAAGAAAAAAGTAAGTCTAGTGTTTTATCTATTGTTGGGAAATAATATCTTTATATATATTTCTTGATATATGTCTGGAAAACATCTGGGAGGAAACAAAGGCATTGTTAATGGTGCCTATGGAAAGGTACCTATGAAAAGCTGAGGTAGAGAATATGTTTACCGTTTTTATAAATACCATACTGTTAGAATTTTTTTCCTCTGTTTTAACTGTAAACATATATTTATTTCATAATAATTAAAAATGAAGGAAATTTAAAGTCTTCAAGTCTTGGCTTTACTCTAATGGATGGAAGGTAGACGGCAAATCACTCATATTTGGTCACAGTATCTCTCTCTCTAGAAGTTTCCATCCATATGTAGTGTGGATTGTTGCTGATTCAACACAGAACTGTTTTCTCTGTGATTTTCACGAGAAAAGAAATTGCATGGATAGAATCATGTGACACATTTAAATATTAAATTGAAAAGGATATTGGGATTTTTGGAGGGGTGAGGAGAAATGGCTGAGTTCTATAAAATTGAGATTATTCTGTTTTGCACAAAGGAGTCAGTCAATAAAGAGAGGGCCTGTAATGTTCCAGGAAAAGCACAAATTCTATTTTTAAGGGAATAATGTTTATCTGACCCTTTAGCATGATTTTTGAGTGTATAATTCATGCTGAAATGATCTCTTACAGATGAGAAAACCAGAGGATGAAAGCTTAGAGAAATTTTGGATCCACTTCAACCTAGGAAGTCAGAGTGTCACTTTTTATATAGACAATGCTGAGGTAATGATGCTCGGTTCCTGGTTAGAACTAAGCCTTTAGAGATCATTTTTATGTAAGTATGTATTTTCAGCTCATGAATTTCACTTGCTTATTTTCCCAAGGGTGCTCTATGGGACTCAGTGAGACTTCCGAAGGAAGCAGTGATGAATTTCGGCATAATAGGTAATATGATACATGTAAACAACTCACGTCCAGTTCCAACTATTGTTTCTGTTTTATTTGCAGTGTGTGTGTTTAGTTAATTCTAGGGCATATTTTGATTGTGCATTGAGGTAGGAAGGCTGTATGGTATGATAGGAGGCGCGCTGTCACAGGTTTGTGACTTCTGTGCTTTGTGACCTTGGGATTAAATTACTTGTCTAGTTTTCTCGTTTCTAAAATGTTTATAGATCCTCATAAAATTAAAAGTAGAACTACCATATGATCCAGCATTCAGTTAACAATGCTTTTCCCCAAAGTGGTGGTTTGGTTTGAAAAGAGTCTGATGGGGAGAGGAGAACACATCATCCTAGGTTCCTTTCTTCATAAACCTGGAAAAACAGATAGCAAACCGTGGACAGTAAGGAAGACATCTAGCAAGAAAGGACATGACTATCAGGAAAAGAAGGTGCCCGCCCCCTCTACGGAGATGGATTGCCAGACTCTTTTGTAACTAGTGGTTAGGATCAAGGGCCTTGCACATCAGAGATTTTTATTTGCATTTCCCTGATCATTAGTGATGTTCAGCATTTTTCTTATGTTTGTTGGCCATTTGTATATCTTCTTTTGAGAATTGTCTATTCATGTCCTTAGCCCACTTTTTGATGGGATTTTTTTTTTTCTTGATGAATTGTTTGAGTTCAGTGTAGATTCTGGGTATTAGTCCTTTGTCAGATGTGTAGATTGTGAAGATTTTCTCCCACTCTGTGGGTTGTCCATTTACTCCGCTGACTGCTCCTTTTCCCATGCAAAAGATCTTTAGTTTAATTAAGTCCCAGCTATTTATCTTCGTATTTATCGCATTTGCTTTTGGGTTTTTGGTCATGAGATCCTTGCCTAAGCCAGTGTCTACATGGAGTTTTCCAGTATTATTTCTAGAATTTTTATAGTTTTAGGTTTTAGATTTAAGTGCATAATCCATCTTGAGTTAATTTTCATATAAGGTGAGAGATGAGGATCCAGTTTCCTTCTCCTACATGTGGCTTGCCTTTGAGCCCAGAAGGTTGAGGTGGTAGTGAGCTATGATCGCACCACTGTATTCCAGCCTGGATGACAGAGAGAGACCCTGTCTTAAAATAATAATAATATTCATTATATGATTTGGGGAGTCATCAAGAAGCCCTTATCTTTGTACAGCTTATAAAAGAAGGCAGAGAAAACATATTAACTTTTAGAAAAACAAATAACAATTAAGAGAGAGTTGGCCTGGCTGGGCATGGTGCTCACAGCTATAATCCCAGCACTTTGGGTGGATCACCTGAGGTCAGCAGTTTGAGACCAGCCTGACCAATATGGTGAAACCTCGTCTCTACTGAAAGTACAAAAATCAGTCAGGCATACTGGCATACACCTGTAATCCCAGCTACTTAGGAAGCTGAGACAGGAGGATTGCTTGAACCTGGGAGGTAGAGGTTGTAGTGAGCCAAAATTGTGCCACTGCACTCCAGCCTGGGCAACAGAGCAAGACTTCATCTCAAAATAAAAAAAAAAAAGAGAGAGAGAAAGAGAGTTGGCCCATAAAGAAATGCACTCCAGTTATCTAGAAAATTCATATGAAATACAAGTCTACCTGTAAAAGCAATAGTTTGAAATTGTATGAATAATCAAAATTATTAATATATATGAGTAATGAGTCATGTTAAAATCAGTCCCTAATCCTCTGCAATCTACAGCAGTTTATATGGAAATTCTGCTTCCTCTAAAATCCACAGCCAGTTGTGGGGAGATTTTGCCATCTAATATTGCTGGGACCCTTCAAAACTAAAGGAAAGAGGGAAATGAGTCACTCTTTCAATTGTTCATTGGAAGAATCCGCTGAGTGCCCAAATGTGCTTGGTGATATGCTGACCACTTTGGATAAAAACTCTTAAGACCTGGCTCTGCCTAATGAAGTACTCTTACTTGAACGGACAGAAATCTGGAAGGATCTTTCTGCCTAAAAGGTTAGGATTGATAAGCCAGATGGGAAATTAATGGAATACACCTAGATATGTATACTCAGGGAGAAACTAGACACAAAAGGTGGGGTGGATATAGAGAGGCATGTAACTGGATACAATTATGACAGATTAGCTGGTTCAACAATAGAAACAAGAAATGAGAGCTCACCCTTTACCCCAGCTCCCCAGTTAGAGCAGATAAGACAGAAAGGAGGGTGAGTCACACTGAGTAGTCTTGGTAGCCCAGCCTGGATGAGGATACATTGACTAAATGATAAGAACATTCACAGAACAAGAAATAAGAAATATCACAAAATTGACACTCAACGGGGAAATGGCCAGGAATTAAAATAAGCAAACGGGATTTGAAAAAGTGAGTGCAACTGAAACAATGAGTGAGTGCAACTAATATCCCTCATTCATTTAGTTTTGAAGGGTCCTAGCAACATTGGATGGCAAAATCTCCCCACAACTGGCTGTGGATTTTAGAGGAGACAGAATTTCCATATACACTGCTATAGATTGTAGAGACTTGTAGAGAAGCAAAATGTTTTATTAATTGATTATTTTCTTTAACCCTCAAAGAAGAATTCTTTCCCTCCACCCTTCTACCCCAAGTTGTCAAAAACTAAAATGAGATTTTGGAGCAGTTATCTTTGTGTCATTACTCTTCAAGCTATAATCATCGTCACGGTATTATACAACATGCGTGTAAGTCAACCAGACAGTGATCAAATGGATGATGCAGGTGGTGAATATCAAGTCCTTTCCCTACTGCACATCTGTGATGCAGCCCTAAATGGGAAGACGGTGCAAGTGTTGCCAAGTGCTCTATCCACAACATTTGGAATAGATTCCTGCTTTTACTATGTGCTAGAGAACCACTATGTCACAACACCTTTGTCCACAGAAGAAGCTGCATTCCCTTTGGCATATGTAATAACCATCAGTCAAGATTTTCATACGTTTGAACGACTTTTCCGGGCTATTTACATGCCTCAAAATGTCCACTGTATTCATGTTGATAAGGCGGCCACGACTGACTTCAAAATTGCTGTGAGTGAATTACTGGAGTGCTTCTCAAATGCATTTATATCCTCACAATCTGAGTACATTATTTATGGGGGCAAATCCAAGCTCCAAGCAGACCTGGCCTGCATGAGAGATCTTATAGCATCAGCTGTTCAGTGGAAATATGTCATTAACACTGGTGATCACGATTTCCCCCTAAAAACCAACAGGGAGATAGTTTAGTATTTAAAAACGATGAACTGGACAAACATTACACCTAATTTAGTGTCTGTTCTGAAATCTACTGAAAGGATCAAATATACCCATAGAGAGTACAGAACCAGATCACATGCTTTTGTCCTACAGAAGAGTAAAAGGAAGAGCCCATCTCCACGTCAACTCAAAATCCACTTTGGTTCAACTTATGTTGCCCTTACAAGGGAATTTGTCCATTTTGCTCTTTATAATAAAATAGCCATTGAGTTACTCCAGTGGTCTGAGGACACCTATAGTCCAGATGAACATTTCTGGATTACACTCAACAATATTCCAGGGGAGTGTGGTTTCCTTTCTCATTTTTTTTTGCTTGTTAATTTTTATTTTTTTGAGATAGTCTCCCTCCATCACCTAGGCTAAAGAGCAGTGGAGTGATCTTGGCTCACTGCAACCTGGGTTCAAGCCATTCCTCCTGTCTCCGTCTCCCAAGTAGCTGCCATTACAAGCATGTGCCATCACACCAGGCTAATTTATATAATCATAGTAGCGACAGGGTTTCGCCACGTTGGCCAGGCTGGTCTCGAACTCCTGGGATCAAGTGATCCTTCCACCTTGGCCTCCCAGAGTGCTGGGATTATAGGCATGAGCCACCACACCCAGCCAATTTTTATTTTTCAATCAAGGTGATATATAATTATGATTTTAAAATCAAATATTAAAAGCTTTCTTATAATAAAGATTAATGGCCTTATACCATGCTTCTCCCCATGTGCAGTCCTAATTAAAAGAAACTATGATATTTTAGCTGTTCCTCCTATTGGTGACTTCTATGCAAAGAACATGCTTATACTGTCATTTCCTGATACATTAATTTTAACATTAAGTAAATGTTACAGTGGTTAAGAACATTTATATCCTCTACCCACAAACTTTCCTTCACTTATTTCTTTTAATGCTGTGATTTTAAATCAATTGTCAGGATCTATGTGATCATAACTATGAAGCTATTATTCATAGCTGCCATGCACTCTACATTTTGTTTTTCCTGAGATTGATGATTACCTCAGGTTTTTTCTTGTTACTTTTTATGTGTACTTATCACTATTTCAAAATGCTCACACTCATTGGTAAGTAACTATGATTATTTTCCAGTAAGTAACTATGATTATTTCAACTTTTTTTTTTTTTTTTTTTTTTTGAGACAGTCTCCTTTTGTCATCCAGGCTGGAGTGCTGGTGCCATCTCTGCTCACTGCAACGTCTGCCTCCCAGGCTCAGGTGATTCTCATGCCTCAGCCTCCTGAGTATCTGGGACTACAGGCATGTGCCACCATGTCTGGCTGATTTTTGTACTTTTAGTAGAGATAGGGTTTCACCATGTCACCCAGGCTGGTCTCAAACTCCTGGGCTCAAGTCAGAGCCACCTGCCTCGGCCTCCCAAAGTGCTGGGATTATAGGTGTGAGCCACCACACCCGGTCACGTTCAAGTCTTCTCTTTATTGGCTTCTTGTGCCCCCCGTCCCAATCTGGACATTGTCTCTGTGGGCCTGTTGTGATCGTTTACCTTACCTGGGAACTCTCTTCCTTATGATGTTGAATGTTATATTCCATAGAATCTATAGTATCTTTTATATCTATCTTGAAATATTTAAGAATTAAATATGACCTCACACATGTACTTCAAAATAATCTGAGGGTAGATGTGGAAGTGAATCATGATTCGTTTATTTGTATTGGAAGATGGGTGTGTCAGGGTTAATTATTGCTCTACAATTTTCCATAGTAAAAAGATTTTAAAATCTTAATAGCTGTTTGATTTTTTGAAGTTATTGTAAATAGGATAGTAATTTCTGTTATGTTCTTCTTTTTACTTATAGTTTGATTTTTGTATGTTATTTTTAAATTCAGCCATATTGCTAAATTCTCTTATTTTTAACAGTTTTCTAGCTGATTCTCTTGGATTTTCCATGTATTCAATTATATAATGTGCAAACAAATGATAAATTAACCTAATTTCCAAAGGTAAGTTTCATTCATTTATCTAATTTATTAATAACGACTTTCAGAATAATAGTATTGATAATGATGATCCTCTTATTAATTGTAGTAAGAAATTTTCTAGGTGTGTGTTTGGTGAGTGCATACTTGTTTGTTGGGGATGGGAGGGGAGACTTTAGCATCTTTCTCTACTTTTTCCAAGGCAGTTGTCTATTTAGAGTTTTCATCCCTTCTGGAGTTGATTTTTGATGAATTATATTTCTCTGGAAAATTACTTATTTCATCTAGATTTTCAAATTTATTTGCAGAGTTGAACATATGTATCTCTTATACATCTCTGAAATTCTTTATCTGCTGTTAATTTTCTACTTACCAATTCTTATTTTGTGTAACGGTGATTTTTCTCTTTTTCTTTAAAAAATTAGCTCAACTAACATTTTCTTGTTTGTTCTGATACAAAAACCCAACATTTGGATTTCACGTATTGGTTCTGCCATTTTTTTCTTTGCAAATTTATCAATTTCCAGTTATTATTCTTCATTTTGCTTTTATAAACTTTGTTTTGGTATTCTAACTTTTGGTGGTAAATGTTTATTTCTTTTTTTTATTCTTCCTGTTTATTAATTATTTAAAGCTATAATTTTCTTCTGGTCACCTCATTAGGCATGAGATTCTTATAAGTTCTAAGTAGACCTTTCACTATTTTCTAGATATTTTCCAATTTTAATTTTAGCTTCCTGTTTGACCAAAGAGTTGTGTGAGGAAAAAAAGGTGTTTTTTGCTTTGTTTTGTTTTTGTTTTGAGATGGTGTCTTGCTCTGTCGCCCAGGCTGGAGTGCAATGGTGCAATCTCAGCTCACTGCAAACTCCACCTCCCAGATTCAAATGATTCTCCTGCCTCAGCCTCCTGAGTACCCAGGATTACAGGCACCTGCCACCACACCTGACTGTTTTTTGTATTTTTGGTAGAGATGGGGTTTCAGCATGTTGGCTAGGCTGGTCTTGTACTCCTGACCACATGATCCTCCCACCTTGGCTTCCCAAAGTGCTGGGATTACAGGAGTAAGCCACTGCACCCAGCTGAAAAAAAGGTTCTTTTCAAGTTTCAGGTGGCATTTTAAAAATTTCTGTTGTGTGTGTGTGCGTATGTGTGTTTACATTAGTATTTAATTTTTATCTTCCATTTGATCACAGAATGTTATCTGTATTATTCCTACTTTGAGAAAGTTGTTTGCTCTGTGGCCACATCTTATATTAGTCTCAGCAAATGTTTTATGGACACTTGAAAAAAATATGTATTCTTGGTTTTCAAGGTATAAAATTCTACGTATATTCATATAAGTTAATATACCTTATTTAGTATGTTTTAGGTATTATGACTTTCTTGTAATCTGTTTATCGGCGCTGTCAATGCTGAACTAAAGGAAAGCTAAGCCTACTAGAACTTTGTAAGATTGTCGCTGTTATTGGTGCAGTGATACCAATGAATATTCTATCTTCACTATATTGCATTCTATAACATTTGATGCTTTTTGCCCTGAATTAAACTTTCTAAAATATTGGCATCATGACTTACTTTGATTTTAGTATTTTATCTAATACATCTTTTCTCATTTTTAATTTGTGTACTAATCAGGGTCCAGTAAGGAGACAGAAACCCCACATACATGGTGAATAGAGAAAATTTAATATAAAAAAGTACCTAGCAATAGAGGATTGATTACTCATGGGTAACTAGAACCCTAAAGAATAGAGCAACAGCAGACAAAGGAAAAAGCGACACTTCTAAGGCTAAGGCAGGATACCCAAGGAACTTGGAAAGAGTACTTTCTCCCCAAGGCTGAGGTACAGAATTCATCAGAAGGTGTGGCTGAGTACCACTGCAGGCCAAGGAGTTCATTGAGGTGCCACAGGCTGGCACTGGCAAGCAGGAAACCATCAACTGAGGTTCCAGCAAGACTCAGTCACCTGCTGGAACACCTGCAAAGTTGACTAGAAAGCTTCCTAGGCTTCCACTGCAAATTGATGGGAAGAGTTCTGGGAGTGGGGAAGCCACTGAGACTTTCTGGGAAGCCATCCAATACGGTGCTGGTGAAATTCTCTAGGAAGCTGCCTGCTGGAATGCCTGCAAAATTTGCTAAGGACAAACACAACTGGATGCCCTTCAGCCTCACTGGGTTGCTGCTATGAACAACTTACTGGGAAGCCACCCATAGGAGTGTCACTGAAACTCACTGGGAATCTGCCCTCTGAGGTGCTGCCAAACTTAGCTGGGAAGGTGGCAGTATAAGCTCCCAGAACCAGAAAGAAAAAAGCCATCAGAACCAGGAGGAGAGAAGTCCCTTCCTCTTGCAGTGTCCTCCTGACTTTCTTTTTTGTTGTTGTTATTGTTTTATTGTTGTTGTTTTGAGACAGAATCTTGCTCTGTCACCCAGGCTAGAGAGTGCAATGGCACAATCTAGGCTCACTGCAACCTCCGCCTTTAGAGTTCAAGCAATTCTCCTGCCTCAGCCTCCTGAGTAGCTCGGATCACAAGTGCCCACCACCATGCCCAGCTAATTTTTGTATTTTTAGTAAAGATGGGGTTTTCCTATGTTGGCAAGGCTGGTCTCGAACTCGTGACCTCAGGTGATCCACCCACCTTGGCCTCCCAAAGTGCTGGGATTACAGGCATGAGCCACCATGCCTGGCCCTTCTCCTGGCTTTCTAACAACAACTGTCAACTGGCAAAGAAGAAATGTTTACAGTTTACAGGATCTAGCTCCATCATCACAAAGAACATTTACAGCTGAAAGGCAACAAGTTAGTGACTGGCACAGTCCACCCCTTTGGCTATTGTTTCCATTTATATCCCTACAAGAGTTTGGACTTCTATATAACAACAAAACAACTCTCTTTCTACCTGGGACACATCTACCCTTTGTGCAAGTGGAGAAGTTCTCATACTTTCCCTAACACTAGGAGACACTCAGTCTCAAATGTCATCGTATCCATCGCTGGCTATATAAATTAATTCCTCAGTCCAACAGAATATTCTGTTACCTAAAGAATAAATTACAGAGTTAACCTCCCACAACCAGTATATAATAGAAGGAAAATTAAAATGGTTAGCATATATAAATACATATAAGCAAAATGAAAATACACAAAGCTACTATAGTCTTCACTTTTATAATTGGTCACAAGATCAATTATAAAATCATATAAAGTCATATCTATGACTCTCTTCTTCCATTTCCCACTCCAGATCTCCCTTGCCTCACCCAGACCTCAGCTGGACAGGTTTCTCTACCTGGTGGGGTGACCCAGATCATCTTTGCTGCAGTGTATGAGTCTTCAGTAGTCTTGTCTCTTTTTGGCTGCTGTAGCTTTCCATTAACCTTTACTATTAAGCATGGAAGTACTAAGAGATGCCCCCCCAGAGAATTCTATAGCCCACCTTGCCTCCGCTGAGCATGCATTCTCCTCTTGAAGATTTGGATCAATCACTCCAGCCAGTAAAGTGACAGTTATTTCTCCCTGCTGGTTAAGTGGGGTGAGCAGTTCAGAATGGCCAAGTGGCAACCTCATCTTTGCATTCAATGGCTCCACTGTTATGCCTCCTGATGACAGCATTTCCCTCCTTGGAAACTAAGATGTTCAGATCAGCAGAACCCAAAGTTGTAAGAATAGGAAGCAAAATTCGGCGCATGGGTTTTTATGAGCCACTCCCACTTTCAGTCCTGGATTACCAGACCCTTGTGTTCTAGCCATAGAGAAGATAGTGCCATAGGAGTGGTCTCTGGTTCAAAGCATGTACTGTATCCTTAGACAAAGTATATATGGCACCCAAGGACAGCGGTGAAGGAAAATCCTCCGATAAGCAGTACTTCAAGTCATACATGTGGTAGTCTACTTTGGAAAGAGAAAAATCCATTCTTTCAGGGAGTTGTCTCCCAACTGCATCTAGAACTAAGACTTCAGTAAGCCCTTACAGATTTCAACAAGGCCAGACACTTCCAGTTTATGAGATATGTGTTGAGAATTGTTAATTCTATGGACATGAGCCAAATGACATGCTTTCTTTGTATCAAATGAGTTCTTTGATAAGGGTAAGAATTCGTTTTCTTATTGTACAGAGTGACTTGATCACAAATAAGTCATTTTGTGAGGCCGGGCATGGTGGCTCAGACCTGTAATCCCAGCATTTTGGGAGACCAAGGCAGGCAGATCACCTGAGGTCAGGAGTTCGAGACTAGCCTGGCCAACATGGTGAAATCCTGTCTCTACTAAAAATATGAAAATTAGCCAGGCATGGTTGTGGGCACCTGTAATCCCAGCTATTCAGGAGGCTGAGGCAGGAGAATTGCTTTAACCCAGGAGGTGGAGGTTGCAGTGAGCTGAGATCTCGCCATGGTACTCTAGCCTGGATAACAGAGCAAGACTCTGTCTCAAGAAAAGAAAAAACAAAAACAAACCAAAAAAACACAAATCATTCTGTGAGTCTATGGATAGTGGTGCTAGCAGAACAACTGTGGATAGAGACGTCAGATCCATATTCAGAATATGTGTCTACTCTAATGAAGGCAAATCTCTATTCTTTCAATGATGAATGAGATCCCGCATAATCAACCTGCCACCTGACAGCTGATTGGTCCCCTTAGAAAACTGCCATTTCAGTGCTCAGTGTCGGTCTCTGCTGTTAGCAGATTCGGCACTCGGTAGCATTGGCCAGGTCAGCCTTGGTAAAGAAAAGTCCATACTATCAAGCTCATACTTAGCTTCTATCTCTGCCACCATAGCCACTTTGTTCATGGGCCCTTTGAGGAAGCACTGGGTTTTCTGAGGAAAGTGGCTGGCTGATATACAGAGAGCATGTCATTTGTTTCACCTGCTAATCAAAAGCTTTCTCTTCCTCTGTAGTGTGTGCTGTCTGGTGAGAATTCACATGGGACACAAATATCTTCACAGTTTGTGCTTATTCTTCTCCAGACTTCCTGTTCGCCAATCTTTCAGTCCTGTTTTTTCCAAGACGAACATCAAGACCAACTATGCAACCGCTCATGTAATGAGTATGGAGACATATGTCTGGCCAACTGTCTCTCCAGAGTAGACAGACTACCAATGAACTAGTCAAAGAGCTGACTACTAGAGAATTTTCTTTTCTTGCTTTATCACCTAGGCTGGAGTGTAGTGTTGCTTTCTTGGCTCACTGCAACTTCTGCCTCCTGGGTTCAAGTGATTCTCCTGCCTCAGCCTCCTGAGTAGCTGGGACCACAGGCATGTGCCATCATGCCCAGCTAATTTTTGTATTTTTAGTAGAGACTGGGTTTCGCCATATTGGCCAGGCTGGTTTAGAACTCCTGGCCTGAAGTGATCCACATACCTCGGCTTCCCGGAGTGCTCGGATTACAGGTGTAAACCGCCACGTCTGGCCTGAGAATTTTCTTTCACCACTGTCCTTCAGTGTCACCCTGATGGGTGCTATAAAGCTGCAGCTGTCCACTTTAAACAGTAAGGGCACATCATGTACACCAAGTACTCCGCCTTGGGACAGCTTCTCATATCTGTGTTTCTATCATCAGCCTCATCTTCTCTCCTCAGTTCCCAACACATATTTTTTTCTGATACAACTTATTTTTAATGTTTAAATATAAAACTTCCAAACAATACTTCAAAAATACAGTATGATGGACCTCCATAAGCCTATCAGTCAACTTTCAGAGTCATCCACATAATGCTACACTTGTTTCATTTATTGTCCTCCACATTTTTTAACTGGAATATTTTAAACCAAATCTAAGCCATTATGTCATTTCATCCTTAAATATTTTCTTGTGCATCTCAAAAGAAAAAAATAGACCTCACCCAACATAATGGTGCTAACACCTATAACAAGATTAACAATAGTTCTTTAATATATAGATGCCTCTCCACTTAAACCCATTGTAAGTTGAAAATATTGTAAGTCAAAAATGCATTTAATACACCTAACCTTCTGAATATATCATAGCTGGCCTACCTTACACATACTCTGAACACTTACATTAGCCTACAGTTGAGCAAAATCATCTAACACAAAGTCTCGTCTATTTTATAATAAAGTGTTGAATATCTCATGTAATTTATTGAATATTGTACTGGAGGTAAAAAAAATATATAATGGTTGCATGGCCACTCAAAGTATGGTTTCCACTGAATGCAGATTGCTTTTGCACCATCCTAAAGTCTAAAAATCCTAAATCAAACCATTGTAAGGCAGGAACCATCTGTAATTGAATAACCTATTTAAACTCTTATTTCTCAAATTGTCTAAAAAATTTTAGTTGGTTTATTGAAATAAGTATCTGAACAAGTTCCACTCACAGAATGTGTCCATAATGTCTCTTAACTCTTTCTTTCCTTTCTTCTAGAATAGATCTTTTGGCTTAGTAGAACATCCCACATTTGTGATGTGGCTGACTGCCTTCCTGTTTTGATTTTAACTTGTTTCTGTATCCCACATATATTCCATAGACTGTAATTAGATGTAAAACCTTGATTGAATTATGATTTCATTAGCCAGGAAGGCAAGAAGACTTTCTGGGGCATACTGAGAGCTACATGTTGCATGGGATCAGAATGCATATAATGTCTGTCTCACTTTTAGGTGAGTGCAATTAATAACTGGCTTTGGCCAGGTAGTGGCTCATGCCTGTAATCCAAGCACTTTGGAGGCCAAGGTGGGCAGATCACCTGAGGTTGGGAGTTCAAGACCTGCCTGACCAACATGGTGAAACCCCATCTTTAATTAAAAAAAATAATAACTGGCTTTAGCAGACACACTCTTTTTCTTTCTTTTCTCTTCTTTGAGGCAGGTCTCACTCTGTCACCCAGGCTGAAGTACAGTGGCACAATCGCAGCACACTGCAGCCTCAACCTCCCCAGCTCAACTGATCTTCTCAACTAATGGGGACTACAGATGCACACCACCATGCTTGGGTAATTTTTTTACTTTTGTAAAGATGGGATCTCACTGTGTTGCCCAGGCTGGTCTTGAACTCTGGACCTCAAGTGATCCACCTGCCCTCAGCCTCCCAAAGTGTTGGGATTACAGGAATGAGCCACCAT
Source organism: Callithrix jacchus (assembly GCF_049354715.1). Taxonomy (NCBI): domain Eukaryota; kingdom Metazoa; phylum Chordata; class Mammalia; order Primates; family Cebidae; genus Callithrix; species Callithrix jacchus. Next base: position 40,930,981 of record NC_133505.1, read on the forward strand.
GCCTGGCTGAGAGGCACTTCTTTCAACTGCCCCTTGAACAGGAGAATTCCTTCGCTTGCTCTTAAACTTCTCACCCTCCCTTATCCATCTGTCTTAATTCAAGGCAGAATCTTCTGAAACATCCTACGTTTTTCCCTTTTCAATGACTCCCACATTCCTGTTAGTTTCTAAACCAGGAGCATTTGTTGGATCAGATCCTTTCCATTCATGTCACACTGCCCTGGCCAGGAAGGAACCATTGAGATATTTGAGTAGGCATAAAATAAATAGATCTAAGGACAGAGATTCATTTCTCTGACTGTCCCAGGCAGAATTAATCCTTCTTCCCCTCTACTTCCTTATCACTTTTATTTCTCCTCTTTGTTAGATTTCTCACATCTTATCTAATGTATATTTCTCTTCATATCCAGGTTGGGAATCCTTTTAGTGTTAAAACTCGAGCTCTGAATGAAAAAAACTCCCTCACCCCAAACAGGCTTTTTGTGAATAAACATCGCTGTCTATTCACTGGGGTGTGGGCAGGCTGTTGGAAAAGAGAATCAGCAGAGGGTGGTGGGCTAGGAGTTGGCTTTATAGGTTTGGAGTAGGCAGTAGAAAGTTACAGAAGTTAGAGTTTAGGACAGTTTTTGCAAGCTGAGAGGGGGTCATAGGGTCTGGAATCATGAGGTTGACCAAGGTCAGTTACAAAGTCCAATTGCCTTATCAATTGGGGTGGGAATAAGGAACAATAGAAGAATGTCTCAAGTTAATTAGGCTCCGCAGGGGTTGATCATTCATCCCCTTTTCATGGTCTTCCAGTTACTTCAGATTTTCTAATTCTGTGAGGCCATCCAGAGGTATATGTGTGGGTCACGGGGGTTGCCATGGCTCGATTTAGGGTATGGCATTGGTGCAGCCAGTTCAAAGAACCTTACATTTAGAAAAGGCTCAGTCTTCTTATTCAATGCCCTTAATTCCTTATACATGGTTGAATTAAATAGTCTCTGTTGAGTGAATGTACTTCCCTTACAGGCAACAGTAAACATTTGGATAACAATATGAATAAGTAGCATCTTTTCCAGCTCTTTTTGTTAGTCTATTAAATTATATTTAAACATTTAAAATATTTAATTTTGTACTAGTGATCTTGTTTATAAGAAAAAATTTACAATCCAATATTTCACAGACTACAGCAATACTGGTCACAAGGCTGCGGGGCCACGTTTGTGACTAACTACAAGGTCAATGTGACTCCCATAGAATTCAGGTTTATATTCCAAGAGAAATCAAAGTTACTTAGGATCAGCTACATATGTACAAAAGAGTCAATTTGGAGGCCCAAGATGGTTGTTAAAGGACTTGATTAGCTAAGCATAGAGATGTGTGCCTGTAGTCCTAGCTACTCAGGAGGCTGAGATAGGAGGATGGCTTGAGCCTGGGAGGTGGAGGTTGCAGTGAGCTGAGATCATGCCACTGCACTCCAGCCTGGGCGATTAGAGTGAGTCTCCATCTCACACGCACACAAAAGGACTTGAGATAATGATTTGGTTCCAAGTATAGGTTGAGTATCCCAAATCCAAAACTCCAAAATCCAAATGTTCCAAAATCTGAAATTTTTTGAGCACTAACATGATGTTCAAAGGAAATGCTCATTGGAACATTTCAGAATTCAGATTTTTGGATTTGGGATGCTCAACGAATTCCAAAATTTGGTTGGGATCCTCAACCAGTAAGCATAAAGCAAATATTCCAAAATCTGAAAAAAATCCAAAATATGAAACACTTCTGGGGCCAAGTATTACAGAATCAGGGTTATTGAACCTGTAATAGCATCAGCAACATCAATAATTAAGATTTATTGAATTCTTAGCCAGGCACTGTGCTAAGTGCTTTCTGAAGACTGTCTCAGTTCATCATGATGAAATTCCCATGATACAGGACGTATGATGATTTTTTTCTTTTACGGAAGCAGACGTGGTCACACAGCTAACAAGTAGTGAAATGAAGGTTCAAACCAGACTGTTTGATATGAAGCAAACTTACTTCTGGCCACATCTCATGATGGCATAGACAATTTTTCCATTTCTAAACCTGACATTTCTTTTCTAGTCTAAGGATGTTATCATGTTTAAAGAAACTTTTACAAACATCCCCCAAACCCACCCATTGCCCCAATCTGATTTAATCTAACCACTTCCCCCATCCCCCTGCAGCTTCCATAACTAACCACCATCACGGCACTTATTTTACACATTTCACTCCCTCTACCTTCCCCTTCTCCATTCATCTCTTCCTAGCTTCTATTTATTTGCTATTCATAATACCTACTGCCAATCTCTGTTTTTGTCAACATTCTTTTTGCCCCTTTGTCTTTTGGTTGTGTCCATTTGGAAATCCACAGTCCTATAAGGAATTCAGATAGCCATCATCTCTGTTTAGACCGCTGAGTATTAGTGCAGAAATTGCACAATCAAGCAGAACATTATGTCTGTATATTCTCAACCTATTGCTTCAACTGGGCCCTCAATTCCAGCCAGGCTCTTGCTACGATGATCTGATTGTCACGCATTTCCACTATAGCAACAACTACTTCAGACTTTCTCCCCTCTTCTCAAACCTCCAGCCTCCCCTACCAACCTCACTTTCTACAGATGGTCTTGCCTCCAAGTTCACAGAGCAAACACAGGCAAACAGAAGGTGCTATGATTAGAATGTGTTCCCCAAAGTTCACAGGTTAGAAACTTAATCTCCAATGCAATAGTGTTTCGAGGTGGGCCTAATAAAGGTGATTAGGTCAGGAGGCCTCTGCCATCATGAGTGAATTCATGTCATTATCACGGGGGTGGGTTAGTTATCTTGAGAGTGGGTTGGTTATAAAAGTGAGTTCCACCCTCTCTTGCTCTCTTGGCTTTCTGTCTTCCACAATGGGATGATGCAGCCCCTTGATCTCTGACTTCCCAGCTTCCAGAACAGTGAGCCTAATAAACTTCTATCATTTATAAATTACGCAGTCTGTAGTATTCTGTTACAGCAACACAAAACAGAGAAGACAGATGGAAACTCTCTCAGCTGTCTGCCTGCATTTGTATACATTTTTTCTTCTTGAAGAATCCTTCCATCCAAGGTCAAAATCAATCTTTCTTTTTTTCTTTCCTTTCTCTTTTTCTTTCTTTCTTTTTTTTTTTTTGAGAGTCTCGCTGTAGCACCCAGACTAGAGTGCAGTAGTGCCATCACAGCTCATTGCAACCTCTGACTCCTGAGCTCAGGAGATCCTCCCACCTCGGCTTCTTGAGTAGCTAAGACTGCAGGTGTGCACCACCACCCAGGATAGTGATTTTATTTTACATATATATGTGTGTCTGTAAAATAACTATATACATTTCATAGTACAAATATTATACATTTATATATTTTTTCTTTAGTAGAGACAGGGTCTCACTATGTTGCCCAGGCTGGTCTCAAACTCCTGGTCTCAAGCAATTCTCCCACCTTGGCCACCTGAAGTGTCAGGATTACAGACAGGAGCCCCTGAGCCTGGCCAAAATATTTCCTTATTTGTGCTCTGCATCTCATTTATTCAGACAATTGAGGTCTAATTTAGATTGGTGGGGATAGGTGAGACAATTAGGCCTCATTAAGGAAATGACAAAAAGAGATCTGAAAGGTTGAACCAGAAGAAACCAGGGTGATGTGGAAATTAATTTAAAAAAATTTGTATGCTGAGAGAATTTTTTTTTTTTGAGACAAAGAGTCTTGCTCTGATCCCCAGGGTGGAGTGCAATGGCACAATCTTGGGTTCAAGTGATTCTCATGTCTCAGTCTCCCAAGTAGCTGTGACTACAGGCATCCACCACCACACCAGGCTAATTTTGTATTTTTAGTAGAAACTGGGTTTCACCATGTTGGCCAGGCTGGTCTTGAACTCCTGCCCTGCATCGGCCTCCCAAGTGCTGGAATTACAGGCATGAGCTACAGCGCCGGGTGAGAAAGAGTCTATTTATGCACATCTTGAAATAAGCAAAACCTACCCATGTTCAAGGAAAATTCTATCTCAGGAAACTTGTACAAATGATGATCCTTTCTCTCTAAATCTTCATTCTATTCTGTTCTAAGGGCTTCTTCGTTTTTGCCTTTAGATATATTCAAGTCTCTTCCATCTTAATAAAAACAAAAGCCAAATTAGTCTGCCTTAGGCCTTTATGTTCCCTAAAACGCTTTATCTCCTCTCATCGAGTCACAGTTCTAGAAGGAGCTGTCAACAGCTGCCATCTCCAATTCCTCCTGTTCCTCGTATATGCCTTTCTCCTCAACCTAGCTCATCTCCGTTCTGCCACTCTTCTGCCCTTGACCTCTTCTTTCAAATAACCTCCAAAGGACAATAATGATCTCTGTGTCAATAAATCAACTGGTTACCCTTGAGCCACGCCTGGTTCTCCTAATTCTCTGGCAACTTCTTAGCTTCTTTTGTCAGTTCATTATCCTTCAATAAACCATTGATGTGGACACTTATCAGAAAGTGGCCTAAAGCCCTATTCACTTATCGTGATATGGTCTTTGTCTAAGTCAAGGGTCAGCAGAGTGTCTGCAAAAGGGCCACACAATAAATATTTTAGGCTCCGCAGACTACATTATCTCTAGGTCTCTATCATAGCCACGCAGCTTGAATGCTGCCAAATGAATGGGTATGGCCATGTTCCAATAAAACTTCATTTACAGACACAAAATTTGAATTTCATTAATTAACACGTGTCAGAAAATGTTATTATTCTTTTGACTTTTTTCCCCTAACCATTCAAACATATAAAGACAATTCTTAGTTTGTCGGCTATACAGAAACATATAGCCAGCCCCAGGGTCAGAGTGTATGCCCTGTTCTAAGTGTTCCCGTCACCCTTATAACCTTAATTACTATCTACACACAATAATTCCAAATTTAAACCTGGAGCTCAAACACATTTTTAAAGTTCCAAACACACATGTTCAACTGGTTTTTCAACCTCTCCTCTTGGGTGTCTCACTGGGTCCTTATAATCAACACATCCCAAGATGACCCCAACTCCTCCCTCAGTCCACAAATCCAAACAAGCACCAGGTTCTGCTGAGTCTATATCCTGTCTTTATCTTGTAACATTTTATTCTTTCCATTCACTCTGCAATCATTCCAATCCATGCCATCCTCCTCATTCGCTCTGTTGCAACCGCTTCCTGAATTGTCTCCTAATATCTCCCCATCCCCTTGCAACCCATTGCAGCCAGTCTAATATTTAAAAACACAAATTGGGCCAGGTGCAGTGGCTCATGCCTGCAATCCAAGCACTTTGGGAGGCCAAGGCAGGTGGATCGCGAGGTCAGGAGTTCAAGACCAACCTAGCCAAGATGGTGAAATCCTGTCTCTACTAAAAATACAAAAATTAGCCGGGCATGGTGGTGGGTGCCTGTAATCCCAGCTATTTAGGAGGCTGAGGCAGAGGTTGCAGTGAGCCAAGATCGCACCGTTGCACTCCAGCCTGAGCAACAGAGCTAGAATCTGTCTAAAAAAAAAAAATCACAAATTTGACAAGATTAATTTCCTGCTTCAAGTACTTTTGCCACTTTGCCAAAAAGTCTCTAACTCATTAAAGCCTGCAGGTTGCCACAGGATCTGCCCAACTCCTCTCCATCCCTCCTCACCTTGGGCCTCTCACCTTTTCCTTTTCTTTCTTTTTTCTTTTTCTTTTGTTTTCTTTTGTGTTTGTTTTTTTGTTTTTGTTTTGCAGGGCAGCAGGGTGGACAGCCTCTCACTCTGTTGCTCAGGCTGGAGTGCAATGGTGCAATCAGCTCACTGCAGCCTCAACCTCCTGAGCTCAAGCAATTCTCCTGCCTCAGCCTCCAAGTAGCTGGTACCACAGGAGTGTGCCACCACACCTGGCTAACTTTATTTTTATTTTTTGTAAAGACAGGGTCTCCCTATGTAGCTCAAGCCAGTCTTGAACTCCTGGCCTCCAGCAATCCTCCTGCCTTGGCCTCCCAAATTGCTGGAAATACAGGCATGAGCTACCACACCCAGTTTGCACCTCCTCCCTTATCTTACTCCAGCCATCCTGGTACTATAATGGTCTATGCATTTTAAGCCTTCTCTAAGAAAGCCTGCCCTACCCTGAAACCATAAGATTATTCTTTCATATTTTCTATTAATGGTTTTTCTGGTTTTGGTTTACCATTTTGATATATGTGAAAATTATTTGGGAGGGGCATAAGCAATGCATCTAATATATCTTTATCCATTTGAATAGTTAATGTTTCCAGCACCATTTATTGAATAGTGCTGATTTTTAGTGCTATTGGCTTCTCAGTCTAAGCTCCTTCGGTCAGTTTCTAAGCTATTATTTTCCATTTATCTATTTTTTTTTCCTAATAGCAATAGCATCATTTCAGTTATTATGCTCAAAATGTTCTTGGCTATTTTTGGTCCTTGCACTTGCCAATTAACTAGGATTAGCTTGTAAGTTTCTGATAAGAATTCTGCTGTTATTTTTACTGGAAGATGTCAATAAAAAGTCAGTAATCCCCTTCAGTGAATAATATCAAAAAGCCGTAAAGAGAATGAGAACTAGCAACTCTAACTTCATTGAAACCAGAAGAAATAGAAACTGTAAACCACGAAGTATGTGAAGAAGTTTCCAGAGCAGCAAAGTTCAAACAGTATTGCATGTGGGAAGAAGCAGGCAGGAGATACTGATTTCCATAAATCTCAGAATGAGCAAGCAAAGTCGATTTCTCCAACATGAGAGGACACTCTTAGAGGAACAAAAGCACAAGTCCCGGCTTTTTTTTACACCAATGCAATTGGAATGCCTGAACTGGCAGAAAGAATGTCTATGGACCTGGTTTGGTTCCAAATAAGAGGCTAAATGAAGAAACTCACGGATAAGCTGGATGTATAACTACCTACCAAAAATCTACTGCAAACATGTCATTCTTTTTTTCTCTCTCTCTTTGAGATGGAGTCTTGCACTCTTGACTGGGCTGGAGTGCAGTGGTGTGATCTCGGCTCACTGCAACCTCCATCTCCTGGGTTTACATGATTCTCCCGTCTCAGCCTCCCAAGTAGCTGGGATTACAGGCGCATACTACCACACCTGGCTAATGTTTTATATTTTTAGTAGAGATGGGGTTTCACTATGTTGGCCAGACTGGTCTTGAACTCCTGACCTCGTGATCCACCTATCTCAGCCTCCCAAAGCGCTGGGATTACAGGCATGAGCCACTGCGCCTGGTTGCAAACACGTTATTCTTAAAGATGAAATCTCGGAAGTATTTTATTTAAAGAAAATAATAAGGATGACATTACCACTTTCATATTCAACATTTTCAAGGAAACTGTAGCCAGCTTGATAAGGCAAGAAAAAGAAAAAAGTTATAAGAATTGGAAAAGAAAGATCTTTTCTGTCAAAAGTAGAATTAGGGCAGGAAGAGAGAATACACCAGATTCATCTAATCTTTGCCTCTACTTTTTAGGCAATGCTTAGGCAATTTCTTCACAACTACTATCAGCATCAAAGTAATGTTATCAACAACTACTTATACTTAACTATGAGTTTAACTTATTTCTCTGTTTTTTTTTTTACATTCCACTTATCTCTTAAATTAATATTTTATATAATTAGACTACATCCTTGGGTAATTATTAATAGATGTTCTGAAAGTTCTTACATTTGTTTTCGCTCTTGAATGATAGATTTGTTGGTACATAATTCTGAATTTAAGATAATCTCCCTTGGAACTTTGACCACTTTTAGTATCAAATGTCACTAATGAAGACTAATTAGTAACTAATGTTGCTAATCAGATCTTTTCCTTTGCCAGACAATCTATGCTCTTTATAATCTTTTAGGATTTTTTTCTTTGACTTTGAGGACTTGAAATTTTATCAGAAAATATCTAATGTGTGGATTTCTTTTAAAAGTTAACTGGCACTCAATAGGTATTTTCAAAGCCAGTCTCAGTGTTACATGCCTATAATACCAGCTGCTCAGGAGGCTGAGGTGGGAGAATAGTTTGAGCCCAAAAGTTCAAGACCAGACTGGGCAATATAGTAAGACTCCACATCAAGTTAAAAACAAACAAACAACAAAAAAAGGGGGGCACTTTCAATTAGAAGATTCAAATTTTTGTTTAGCTCTTGAAAACGGTTTTTAAATTTATGTGATAGACCCTCTTTCATTCAAATAGAGGTTATGGGCTTCGGAAAGTAGCAGTGAACTCTGGCTCCCAACAGAGTAGACGCACCTTTCCACATGGCCTAGGTTTCAGCAACAATATCCAGTTAACAGCTTTGGTGGCAACAACTGTAGCATCAGAATTTGATAAGATCACTTTCCTGCTTCAAGCACTTCAAGCCCACCACGGCGGGCACTACGGCACCAAGGGAGGCCCTGGGGTCTTTCCACCTGAAAGCAGCTTGTTCTGCTCATTAGAACAAGTGGGGATTCTGGAATTGCTATTCACACCTCAAATTGTAAAGCCAGATCCCCATGCTCCAGCCCACCAAGCTACAGTATATATAAAAACCAAAAAATAATACTTAAAACGTTCATTTATCTCAGGAGGTGTGTTAGTTTCATATGGCTGTTTCAACAGATGGACAAAAACTCAGTGGCTGGGTTTTTTTTGTTTGTTTGCTTGCTTGCTTGTGACACAGAGTCTCACTCTTGTCACCCAGGCTGGAGTGCAAGGGTGCGATCTAGGCTCACTACAACTTCCACCTGTGGGGGTTCAAGCCATTCTCCTGACTCAGCCTCCACAGTAGCTGGGATTACAGGTGCACACCACCACACTCAGCTAATTTTTGTATATTTTTTTTAGTAGAGACAGAGTTTCACCACATCAGCCAGGCTGGTCTTGAACTCCTGACCTCAGGTGATCTGCCTGCCTTGGCCTTTCAAAGTGCTGGGATTACAGGCATGAGCCATAGCACTTGGCTTCAGTGGCTGTTTTAACACAAATTTATGATCTTCTATGGGTCAGAAGTCTGACGTGGGTCCAGCGGACTAAATTCAAGGTATTTGCAGGGCTGCAGTCCTAACTGGAGGGTCTAGGGAGCATGCTTCCTCATATTTTCTAGCTTCTAGAGGCTGCCCACATTCTTTGGCTCCTGGTTACCTTTCTCCATCTTCAAACCTAACAACATTGCATCTCTCTAACCATTCTTCCCTCATCCCATCTCCCTATGACCATAGCAGGAAAGTTTCTCTGTTTTTAAGGAACACTGTGATTAGACTCGGCCCAACTTTACTTCTTATTCCCAAATTCTTCAACAAAGAATTTGAGAAATGGATTCTGAAACTCATGTTAACAATGTTTATGAATGACTTTTTTTTTTTTTTGAGATGGTCTCACTCTATCGCCCAGGCTGGAGTGCAGTGGTGTGATCTCAGCTCACTGAAACCCCTGTCTCCCAGGTTCAAGTGATTCTCCTGCCTCAGCCTCTGGAATAGCTGGGACTACACATGCGTGCCACCACACTTGGCTAATATTTTTTGTATTTTTAGTAGAGATGGGGTTTCACCATGTTGGCTAGACTGGTCTCGAACTCCTGGCCTCAGGTGATCCACCCACCTCAGCCTCCCAAAATGCTGGGATTACAGGCATGAGCCACCGTGCCCAGCCTTGAATGACTTACATTTTTATGGCCTTATGTATAGGATTTTGTAATGGACAACAAGGTCAAGATTAGGATGAGACATGTGAAACACCAGGGGTTTAAAACTCAAGAGGGTGTTCACATTCAGGATCAGCACTCACAAACCCCGAGAGTTAATGCCTCGTCACTTGACCCTAGTCCTGGCCGGATACACAATAAACCTGCACATAAATCATTAATACAGAAATAGTGTTACTCTGACTCCGAGAGCATGATGCAAGTTACTCAAATAGCAGACTCAGGCATCACACATCACCAATGAAGTGACACCGTAAAGTAAGTTTTAGGAAAATATGTGCTTTACTTTAAGTGATAGATGCCTTCATGGAAACATTATAGACCCAAATATTGCTGAGCCAAACATACACATCTGCAGTCTAGGGCTAGTGTTAGCCAAGTAGGCTATAATAAATTAAATTGTAAGACTACTAATAATTCATAATTTAAAAATAAGAAAAGCAATTGAAAACAAAACCAACTCAGCACTACACCGATAACAAAGTGCCCTTGTGGAGTGCCAATGAGATCTATTCATGTGCATATCCAGTAGGCATGTCACAAGATTGGCACGTTTAATAAGAAGCCAGACTCAGGCCAGACTCAGCTGTGACTCACGCCTGTAATCCTCCTTTGGGAGGCTGAGGCAGACGGATCATGAGGTCAGGAGTTTGAGACCAGCCTGGCCAACATGGTAAAACCCTGTCTCTACTAAAAATACAAAAAATTAGCTAGTTGTGGTGGCAGGTGCCTGTAATCCCAGCTACTTTAGAGGTTGAGGCAGGAGAATCACTTGAATCTGGGAGGTGGACGTTGCAGTGAGCCAAGATCGTGCTATTGCACTCTGGACTGGGTGACAAAATGAGACTCTGTCTCAGAAAAAAAAAAGAAGCCAGACTCAGCAATGGGTTACCCTGGTAATGCATTGATTTTAATTTTTGAACACAAAATTATACTTTACTATTTACTAATTAGCAACTAGTAACTATTAGTAACTAATTACTAAATACTAAAGACTCCTCAGTTGCCATAAAAATTAAAGTTTTCAATTCTGTATTATATCACCATAAGAAAAAAGGAGAATCACTTTGCTGCCAAAAAGAATCCTCAAGGTTTATATACTAGGCTGGGCGTGGTGGCTCACGCCTCTAATCCCAGCACTGTGGGAGGCCAAGGCAGGTGGATCACCTGAGGTAAAAAGTTCAAGACAAGCTTGGCCAACATGGCAAAAACTCATCTCTACTAAAAATTTAAAAATTAGCTGGCCATGGTGTCAGGCACCTGTAATCCCAGCTACTCGGGAGGCTGAGGCAGGAGAATCACTTGAACCTAGGAGGCAAAGGTTGCAGTGAGCCAAGATTGTGCCACTGCACTCCAGCCTGGGCGACAAAAGCAAAACTTTGTCTCAAAAAAAATTAAAAAGTAAAAATAAGGTATGCTAGTTGACTACTGACTATCCTTTGACAAGATGAGCTAAAGGTGAAAATGGAAAGGGTGAATACAATTTGGAGTGCACGATTCAGTGGTGTCTGGCATATTTCCAGATAAGTGCAACCATTAGCACAATGCATTTAGAACATTTTCATCACCGCGGAAAGAAACCTTATGCCCTTTAGCTATCGTTCAATTCTTATCTCCCTCTCCTCTTTCCCCATTCCCATCCCTACCACCAGCCCTAAACAAGCACTAGATTAATTTCTGTTCTAGAGATTTCTCTATTCTGGATTTCCATATAAAGAGGATTATATAATATGTGACTTTTTTTAAACTGGCTTCTTTCACTTAGCGTAATATATCCAGGAACACCCATGTTAGAACATTTAACAGTATTACATTTTTAATGCCTAAATAATAGTTCACTGTGGCCAGGTGTGGTGCCTCACATCTGTAATCCCAGCACTTTGAGAGGCCAAGTCAGGTGGATTACAAGGTCAGGAGCTTGAGACCAGTTTGGCCAACATAGTAAAACCCTATCTCTACTAAAAATGCAAAAAAGCCACCATTGTGGTGGTGTGCGCATTAATCACAGCTACTCAGAAGGCTGAGGCAGGAGAATCTCTTGAACCCGGGAGGCAGAGGTTATAGTGAGCCAAGATTTCACCATTGCACTCCAGCCAGTGTGACAGTAAAACAGGCAGGATGCAGTAGCTCACACCTGTAATCCCAGCACTTTGGAAGGCCAAGGCAGGCGGATCTCCTGAGGTCAGTGTAAGGTTTTTAAACTGACTGCACCATGGGCTGTACCACAGTTAGGCCATGGTGACATCCATGACCCACACATACCCTCTGGATGGCCTCCTGGAGCCAGAGAATCCGAAAAAAACACACACACACACACACAAAAAGAAGGAAAATGGCTGCTCCTGCAGAGCCCAATTAACCAACCTTGCAACATTCCACCATTGTTCCTGCCTCAATCATTCCTGCTTTAACTGACAACCCAACCTTGTGACACTGGACCTTGTGATACCCACCCCCAGCAACACCCCCTGGCTTAAAAAAAAAAAACCCACCTGTACCCCACAGAAAAACTCTTCTACTTCCTAAAAAAATTCAACAAAAACACCTCAAATATCTCATACCAACAGACTGCTGCTCTTCTTCACAGGCGCGGGCCACCATGCTCAGCTAATATTTTGTATTTTTAGTAGAGAAAGGGTTTCACCATGCTGGCCAGGCTGGTCTCAAATCCCATCCTTATATGACTTCCTAAAAAGATAGGAATGAGCCAAAACATAAGACATTCAATAGCTTTCTTATAATAACCACCAAGATATATAATGGGGAAAGATCCCACTAACATAAAATACATATAAACAATTTAAACAAGAAAAGTTTGAGATAAAAGGCAAGGTGGAGAAAAAGTGTTCAGATGCAGATATAATCACCTTTTTATATAAAGCAGCCAATTACAAATCAGTAAGAGAGGACTGTCATTATAAAAAGTTGTGGGAGGAGGAGTTGGATGCTAGTCCATACTATTTCACAGTTGCCAGCAAGGGAAACACCAGGAAAGAAGGAGATAGTGAAGTGGCAGATTTAGTATTTATGTGAAACTATATAGTCACCATCAGTATATGGGGGGATTGTTTCCAGGAACCCCACATATACCAAAATTCATGCACACTCAAGTCCTTCCCTAAGAAACTCAGTATAGGAAAAGTCAGTCCTTCCTATACGTGGATTTCACATCCCACATATACTGTATTTTCCATCGATCTTTGGTTGAAAAATTTTTAGGTATAAGTGGATCCACTCAGTTCAAATCCACACTATTGAAGGGTCAATTGTAGTTAAAAGAAACCCCTATAGGACCAATCTCCTCAACTCACCTGTGTTTTGGGAAGATGGAGTGGAAGAATGTTGGGATCTCTTCTCTTCCTCTACAAAAGAAGTAAAAATTGTAATTTTTTTTTTTTTTTTAGACAGAGTTTCGCTCTTGTTGCCCAGGCCAGAGTGCAATGGCAAAATGTCAGCTCACTGCAACCTCCACATCCCAGGGTTAAGTGAGTCTCCTGCCTCAGCCTCCCAAGTAGCTGGAAATATACGCATGAGCCACCATGCCAGCTAATTTTTTGTATTTAGTGGAGGTAGGGTTTCACCATGTTGACCAGGCTGGTCTCGAACTCCTTACCTCAGGTGATCGACCCACCTTGGCCTCCCAAAGTGCTGGGATTACAGCCGTGAGCCACAGTGCCCAATCTTAAAATATGCATTTTTAAAAATAGAGATGGGGCAGGACACCGTGGCTCATGCCTGTAATCCCAGCATTTTGGGAGGTTGAGGCAGGCAGATCACCCTAAGGTCAGGAGTTCAATACCAGCCTGGCCAACACATGGTGAAACCCTGTCTCTAGTAAAAATACAATTAGCCAGGCATTGTGGTGCATGCCTATAATCCCAGCTACTCAGGAGGCTGAGGCAGGAGAATTGCTTGAACCCAGGAGGCAGAGGTTGCAGTGAGCTGAGATTGCACCACTGCACTCCAGCCTGGGCAACAGAGTGAGACTCCATCTCGAAAAATACAATACAATAAAAATAGAGATGGGATCTTGCTCTATTGCCCAGACTGATTTCCAACTCCTAAGCTCAAATGATCCTCCTACTTATGTCTTCCAAAATGCTGGGATTATATGTGTGAGCCACCATCCTTGGCCCAAAACGTGCATTCTAAGATCATCATCAAGAGGTATAGTTTCTTGTACCTCTGCAGTTCTCAAAGTATGGTTTCTAGAGCAGTCAGCACTGGGAACTTGGAAATGAAATTATCAGCCCCCTCCCACACCTGCAGAATTAGAAACTGCAGGGAGGAGTAGCCAGCTGCGTTCTCAAGCCCAGGTGATTCTGAGTTATGCTAACCTTTGAGAACAGCTGTCACAGGGAAATCATTTTCCTGCAATGTGTTTTAGAAATTTAGCTAAGTAGTTTGTGTGTTTGAATCCTGATTATAGATATTAAATCATATTTAAAGGCTAATAGGTTACATTCTAAAAATTAAGTCTTTAATGCATTCAATTTCCATGTCTCATTAAGTAAAAGATTCACAGAGGTGAATCAAGGAATAGGTGGTTTCCCCAATGGCTTGTTTTGTTGATTCCGTGGTGTTCTAAAGAAAGGCTGGGCATGGTGGCTCACACCTGTAATCCCAGCACTTTGGGAGGCCAAGGTAAGCAGATCACAAAGTCAGGAGTTCGAGAGAAGCATGGCCAATATGGTGAAACTCCATCTCTACAAAAAAAAAAAAACTGGCCGATCATGGTGGTGTGCACCTGTAGTCCCAACTACTCAGGAGGCTAAGGCAGGAGAATCACTTGAACCCAGGAGGCGGAGGTTGCAGTGAGCCAAGATGGCGCCACTGCACTCCATCCTGGACAATGGAGGGAGATTCCATCTCAAAAAGAAAAAAGGAAAGAAAAGAAAAGAAAAAGAGTGCACAGAAGGGCCAACAGCAAAGGGAACAAATACACAAATTCCCAAGTCCTACAGGAAGAACACAGTTGTTTAGGATCCCTCCACAATTCCCCAACTGGTTCCAACCACTTCTGTCTCTCTCCTCAGGAACCCTGTAGATTCCCCGGGATCCATGAACCAAGAAATCTCAGCTACGAGTCTTAGAGCTGTGAAGTGGATTTTCCAGGAAGATATTCACAAAGTCTGCCATGGTAACACTTCCTCATTTTTTTTTCTCCATTGGAACTTCCATTTTCACCATCAAAATAAAGAGAGACAGTGAAAGGTCATTTAGAATGACAGTGCCTGTCTGGAATGATCATGGAAATGGTTGTGCCTAGGTCATACAGCGAGTGGTCAAGAATTAATAGCTCTGAGTACCTGCCAGGAGATTTGCAGTAATTATTTCCTCTTACAGATTTAGAGCTCTAGAACCCTAAGAACTCTAGTCCTCCTCACTTTATAGATATGGAAACTGAGGCTCTGAGAAAGAAAATGACAAGCCCGTAAGGTGCCAGTGAGAGGCAGGACCAGCAACAGAACGTGGCCACCTGATTTGGAGCCTAGGGCTTTGTCACCACAACCTGCCTCCCTATAGCCTCTGCTTCCTGCAGTAATAGCTAGATGGAACACACTATAAATGGTAGCATTTGACTTGCCTTCCCTGCTCACACTCTATCACACACACACACACACACACACACACACTCACTTGCTTGATGTGAAACAAGTTACAAAATTCTCAAAATACTTCCCAGTTTATGTGTCATCTTAATACATAGACGGGCATGAACATGACCTCCTGTTTGTGAACCAAACAGGAGAGGGAGGCTGAGGCAGGAGAATCACTTGAACCCAGGAGGCAGAGGTTGCAGTGAGTGGAGATCAAATCACGAGAGATTTGCTCTGCTTTGGTTCTCAGCGCTTTCAGAGAAAGTCTGTGGGAAAGCCCCTCGTCACTTCCCCTCACCCTTCCTTTCGGACCCAGAAGCTGAGAACTCATTTTTCTAGCCAGTCATTTTCACAGCCTAGTCTATGAAGAATGTCACTGTGTGATAAAATCCTCACCAAACCTTGGCAAAATGAGAAAAAAGGACGATGCAGCAAGTTTTTCAAAAAGCCATGTTTCTGAAGTTTAAAGGACTGTCCTTCATTTGAAATTAAGTCCTTCCTCCTTTGTATGTATGTTAAAATAACATATTTAAAAATGAAAATGATAGAAACAGATGATGGAAGTCACTTAATTAAATGGCAAAACAAAAGTTAACTATTGTATATTTGTTAACATTCTTAATATTTCTAATCCATGAGACTCACGTGTCAATGAGAACAGGACCAGGCGCGGTGGCTCATGCCTGTAATCCCAGCACTTTGGGAGGCTGAGGCAGGTGGATCACCTGAGGTTGGGAGTTCAAGATCAGCCTGGCAAACATGGTTAAACCCTGTCTCTGCCAAAAATACAAAAATTAGCTGGGAATAGTGGCACATGTCTGTAATCCCAGCTACTTGGGAGTCCGAGGCAGGAGAATCGCTTGAACCTGGGAGGCGGAGGTTTCAATGAGCCAAGATCATGCCACTGCACTCCATCCTGGGTGACAGAACGAAACTCTGTCTCAAAAAAATACAAACAATGGGGCTGGGTGCGGTGGCTCATGCCTATAATCCCAGCACTTTGGGAGGCCGAGGTGGGTGGGTCACAACGTCAAGAGATCGAGACCATCCTGGTCAACAAGGTGAAACCCTGTCTCTACTAAAAATACAAAAATTAGCTGGGCATGGTGACGCGTGCCTGTAGTCCCAGCTACTCGGGAGGCTGAGGCAGGAGAATTGCTTGAACAGGAGGCGGAGGTTGTGGTGAGCCAAGATTGTGCCATTGCATTCCAGTCTGGGTAACAACAGCGAAACTGAGTCTCAAAAACAAACAAACAAACAAACAAACAAACAATGTCTATGGGAACAATGTCTTTAAGCCATTGCTCTTCAAAAATGTGCTTCTTACCCATATGTGAAGAGCCAGTTTTTTCTTTCCAATTAGTTGTGCAGTAACATTATTACAAAATATAATGAAAAGGATTAATTAAAAAAAACAAAAAAGCAAAATGCTGCCTGAATTTTGCAGTAATGTCAGATTGCTATAAAAGTTCCCCAATCTGCCCAATTTCTGCATTTTCTTATTGCAGACTATGGTTAGAAACCAGCCCCCAGGCGTAGGACACATCTGCAGTACATGAATTTAGAACACCATGCTCTTTGTAACGCCAGGCTCTGCAGGGATGTGATGAGAAAAGGTGTTTCACGGCCCAATCCATTTGGGATATGCTGAGAAAATAATGCAGAAATTTCAGAGCCAGTCATTGGTGATATGGGGAGTAACATGCAATTTTTTTTTTAACTTATTTGACTGTAGAACCACCACTCCTATTTTTGGTAGTTCTTCTCTTTCATGTCTTTCTCTTAACTCTCATGTTTCATAGATTGCAGTTTGGGAAACCACCATGCACTGAAACATAGCAGCTGCCTGTTTTCTGGGAGAGAATATTGAAGGCATGCCTCCTAGGCCAACTTGGCATTTAGAATACTGAGATGGGTCACACTGCAATCCGTGGAGGTGTCTATATGCCCACATCTCTTCCTGCAACTTTACTTCATCAGGAAGCAAAACTAACCCAGTGTTTCCCTCTCCCTTATGCCAATTGATGTCACTTCTAACCTTGCCTCCTTTCTCTGACCTACATTCCTGGTTCCAATGAAAGCGCCCACGCTGGCCAGGTGTAGTGGCTTGTGCCTATAATCCCAGCACTTTGAGAGGCTGAGGTGGGTGGATTGCCTGAGGTTGGGAGTTCGAGACCAGCCTGACCAACATGGAGAAACCCCATCTCTACTAAAAATACAAAAGTAGCCAGGCATGTGGTGCATGCGTGTAATCCCAGCTCCTTGGGAGGCTGAGGCAGGAGAATCACTTGAACCCGGAAGGCAGAGGTTGCAGTGAGCTGAGATCATGCCATTACACTCCAGCCTGGGCATCAAAAGCAAGACTCCATCTCAAAAAAAACAAAACAATAAAAACCTCCTGTGCCTTGCTACCTTTCTCCTTTCTCCAGTTCAGCTCATCCAGCCCCTTCCTACAATTGATGTCCCTTGCCCTTTCCTGTTGTGCACAGGAATTCACCATTTGCCTGTCAGTAGAAGACATCTTCGTTCTTTAAATCCTTCCTTTACACTGCTGCAAAGTCAGTGATCTTCTAAAGCCACACCACCTCTAACCACACCATGCAAGGCTTAAAACTTTACCTTACTATCCAGTTGCAGGGTCCTTTCAACACCCAAGAACATAGTGTCCCTCTTCTGCCCTGTGCCTGCCAACCCTGAACCATCCCCCATCACCACTGTGTGGTTACAACCTGTGAACCCTTTGGGTCTCAGCTTCCCCCCGGGGTAGGATAGCAGCTAACGGAGCAATAAGATAAAACAAGGAAAGAAGAGGGTGGGGCATTTTGAGATCAGGCTTCCCAGCACGGTTTCTGAGGCAGCCCAGGTTTCTGTGAAGGTGAAGCATTGTGGGAGGGAGGGAGAAGTGTGTGGCTTCTAGTTCCAGCTTGCAGATGGACAGAGGAGGCAGTCAGTGAGAAGGGGCGATATGGAGTCAAAGAGGAGTCCTTGGGAAGGATGTACTGACTAGAGTCATTAAGAAAAAGGAGATACTTCACATCCCAAACTTGCAACCACACACAGCATGATAGTGCCGTCTTCTGTATAAGACTATGTGGACTTAGTCATCCAAATTCTCACTTATTGGCTATGCAAAGATGCTTCCGAAACTAAAGTACAATTTGAGACAATTTTTTAAAAACTACTTACTGCCTTGGCCAGGTACGATGGCTCACGCCTGTAATCCCAGCACTTGGAAGGCTGAGGCAGGTGGATCATGAGGTTAGGAGTTCAAGACTAGCCTGGCCAAGATAGTAAAACCCCATCTCTACTAAAAATACAAAAAACTAGCCAAGCATGGTAGTGTGCGCCTGTAACTCCAGCTACTCTGGCGGCTGAGGCAGGAGAATTGCTTGAACCTAGGAGACAGAGGTTGTGGTGAGCAGAGATCACACCACTGCACTCCAGCCTAGGTGACAGAGCAAGACTCCGTCTCAAAAAAAAGAACGTACTACCTCATGTAGGCCTTTGTTTCTACTTCTTGACCTAACTTCCACAGTACTCCACGGGTTTCTGGGGCGTATAACATGTTTTATTCTGTACTTTAGTATTTAGGGAAATTCTCTTCCTTACATATGCCTCTCCAGATGTGATCAGATGCCTGAGTCACCTTGCAAATCAAGATGACACCAGGAAGTGTCAGCTGATAGTAGGAATAGCCATTGTCTTATTTATTGAATGAATTAGTGCTACATATTCCTAAAACTTTTCAGCTTGAAACTTGCATTCGCCCACAAATTCTATTTCAGACTCATCCTTGCTGCTTTTGCAAATAAATGCAGCTGACAGAATCATCTGCAAATGAAGCAGCGTATCTTACACAATAAACACTTATCTCAGAGATGAATGAATCCAGAATGCTTTCTCTCTTCAGGATGCAAGATGTCTTAGTTTTGGTGATTGTTTTACTTTGTTTCCCTTGATGTCTTCTTGTTGACTTACAGGCCACTATTGGCAAGATATGTGCGTCTATGGCCCTGGGGATTTAAAGTGGCTGTATAAATCTTCTAGCATGTTCGCTAACAAGTTAAAGTTGGAGACCTACCCACTTACTGTGGAATGCCTAGAACTGAGGATTCAAGAGAAAACTCTGAACCAGAGTGAAGTCCCTGTGGAACCAGACTGGTATCTGCTCCAAGAGTAAAAGCTACTTCAAAGAAAATATAAAATATCAACAATAAAAAAAACTAATAACTCTTATTTTGGAACATGTGTCCTACTTTCCTCATGGGTCTTGCCTAGGACACGTGGCAGACCTGGGGACCACCTGTGAGCCTGCGGGAAGAACATCCCAGGTCACTGTGAACATGGAAGGCGTGAAAGTTCAACTGACTGCAGTTGGCACCTTAGCCATGAGTGGCTGTTTCTTAACTCCTCATGTAACTCCTACTCTAACCCATTCTAATCAGTCTTAAATATTACATTATGTGTATTGTAAAATGCCCTAATTAAGGAGTGTTCCTTCAGAAATTAGTGGTTTTCCCTGTCTTCCTTATTGAAAGAGGGATCCAGCTTTTTTGTTTGTTTTTAAGGCAGGGGCTCACTTTGTCACCCAGGCTAGAGTGCAGTGGCATGACCTCAGCTCACTGCAGCCTCGACCTCCTGGGCTCAAGCCATCCTCCCACCTCAGTCCCCAAGTAGCTGGGACTACAGGTGCATGCCCTCATGCCCTGCTAATTTTTTTGTACTTTTTTGTAGAGATGGGGTCTCGCCATGTTGCCTAGCTAGGCTGTCAGCTGTTTGATATGTAAGTAAGGACAGAAAGTCACCTTAAAGCAGAATCTTGCTGTGCCAAGAACCACTAAATGATTGAACACTTATGTAAGTATAGAGCCATGAGCCTTAGTATTCTGGGGAAAAGGTTTAACCAAGCTCTTTGAATTCTGAGAGCTTTGTGAAAATTGGTCTCACCTCTTAATGGAAGAATTGGCCTCCAAGAAGCAGCCAGTGGAACACTGTCTTCCTGGGGCTCGAGCCTGTTTGTAAAAGATGATCTGCTCGCAGAATGTAACTCTCAGCCATTACTTTGCCTTAAAAACCTAACTTGCTTTAAAAACCTAACGTATTTATAGCAGCATTATTCACAATAGCCAAAAGGTGGAAGCAACCCAAATGGACAAATGGATAAACAGAATGTGGTACACATACATTCGATAGAATATGATTCATCCTGAAAAAGAATTCTGACACATGCCACAACATGGATGAACCTTGAAAACATTGTTACGTGCAATAAGCCAGACATTAAAGATCACATATTATATGGTTCCATTTATATGAAATGTCCAGAATAAACAAATCTACAGAGACCGAATGGTGGCTGCCAGGGGATGGGAGGAGAAGGGGAATGGGGAGTTATTATTCAATGGGTACAAAGTTTCAGTTTGGAAAGATGAAAACTTCTGGAGATGGATGGTGGTGATGGTAGCCAACAACATGAATATACTTAATGCCACTGAACTGTCCATTAAATCAATAAAGATGCTCATCAATAGAGAAGGGACTGATTTTTAAATTTGCGTGATAAACCTTACCCATGTTTACTGTGCTTTTCCTAGTCACCTCTCCATAACTTGCCTCCCTCAATCTCCTTTGAGATGAAGGTCACAGGTGTTAAAGCCTGAGTTCTAAGCCACCTCTATGAGAGTCACTCATTTTTCCCTGGGTATCTTCTGGGTCTGGGTATGTACACATGTTAATAAATGTCAGCTTTTCTCTCGTTAATGTTTTCCATTATGGTGGGGGAGGGCACTAAAAACTACGAAGGGTATAGGAAAAAATGTTTTTTTCTAACCTACAGAACTGTCAGAGGACTTCAGCCCTAGCAGTGATCCCAAATGAGAAGGCCAGTCTTTATTGCTGATCCTATTTAAAATATTTTCAAAAAGATGACATGATGATTTGGCAGTGAAAAGGGTACAGAAAACAAATCAGCAGAGCCAAAATTTGAGTTTAGTGGAGCCAATATTTGTTTTTAGAGAAATGACCACAAATCCATGTTTTCTTGCATATTCATTGTAAAGAAATGGCCAGTTTACTTCATTTATAACAATCTTGTGTGTAAGTATGATTTTTAATTTTATTTATTATTTTTGAGACATAGTCTTGCTCTGTCACCCAGGCTGGAGTGCAGTGGTGTAATCTCGCCTCACTGCAACCTCCGCCTCCTGGGTTCAAGTGATTCTCTTACCTCTCCTCTCGAGTAGCTGGGACTACAAGCACTGCCACCACACCCAGCTAATTTTTTGTATTTTTAGCAAAGACAGGGTTTTGCCATGTTGCCCAGGCTGGTTTTGAAATCCTGAGTTCAGGCAGTCTGCCCGCCTTGGCCACCCAAAATGCTGGGATTACAGGTGTGAGCCATTGCACCTAATCAGTGTGATTTTTTTAAAAAGTGTCTAAATGAAGCAAGAGCAGGGGTTGGCCAGATAAATATTTCTGCCTCTGAAGGCCATCCTATCTTTGTCCCAGCTATTCGCCTCTCCCATTGTAGTGCAAAAGCAGCCAAAAGGGAAACCAGTGACCTTGGTTACCTCTCAATTAAACATTATTTACAAGAACAGGTGGTTGGATTTGGGCCATGAGCTATAGCTTGCAAATCCCTGGTCTAAAAGAGCCCCTTTAAAATTTTTAAAATAAAAATTGTAAGTGGTTAAAAAAATATTGTCATAGTTTAATTGGCAAGGTTTTATATTTCTTAGTGGTACAAGAAATTATGGAACTTACATTTAGTAGAATTTTAGATTGAATGACATCGTGTGTATGTCCGTAAGGGGCATAGCATCCCACAATAAGGCTTGACGAGAATGAATAGAAGTTAGCAGTTAGATAATGCTTCTAAGGTTTTGGGCAGCACCGTTAAACTCAGTTTGGTGGGGCAGCATATAACATGGCATGCAGAACTTGATGAAGCTTTATTAAGAAGATCTGGATTTAGGGTGTGATGAGGGAGCTCAGGACAAAATGAAAGCATCAGCATACATTCCTATGTTTAAAAGGTTCCTGATGGTATGAGCTCACAAGGGGTCTCCTGATCTGCAGGTTGCAAAGATCCATGGGGGAAGTGTGGTTTCCTGAGTGGGGTTGCACCACTCACACTCACCACTTCCCTTGGCTGGGAGCAGATGTTCCCAATTGGGTCATCACCCCACCCTTTTCTTTGTTCTCTGTGGGTCAAGTTGTTTTCCTAATCAGTCCCAATGCAAGAACCTGGATATTTAAGTTGAAGGTGCTAAATTCACTCGCCACTTTCATTCCTCTCCATGAGCACTGCAGCTGCTTCTAATCAGCTATCTTGGCCCCTCTGCCTTTCAAGTAACTTTCTAAAGGCAAAACTGACCATGCCAATCCTATGCTTAAAATTCATTGTCTCCTAATTTTAATAAAATCCAAATTCTTTACAGTGACCTAAAATCCCTGCCTAAACTTACTTATGACTACCACACTAGCCATGTATTTGCAACAGGGAACAGTATCAACCTCCAAGGAGGTGAAAATTGGTTCTGGAGGAATAGAGAGGGGATAAGTCTTACTTTTTCCAATGTGTAAGGAACAGGCATAGATAGAGCATATATAATAAATATGGAATTAAAATATTATAGAGGGGGAATTAGAAAAAGAGTGTGAAGAAAAACTGAGAATCCACCTAACCTAATCTCAGGGCTACCATGTTGCTAGGGGCTACCGTATTGCGTAGCACTGGTCTTACCTATAAGACCTGTAAGACCAGTGGTACGCAATACGGTAGCCCCTAGGAACATGTGGCTACTGAACACTTGCAACGTACCTAGTGCAAAAGGAAAAGCAAAGTTTTAATTTTGCTTAAATAGAACTTCAATAGCCATATGTGGCTAGTGGCTGTGATATCAGACAGCACAGCTCTACACACATGCTATCTGTATCTGTCCATGCTAGAGTCAGGATACTTTGCTAGAAATAACAAAAATTCAGAGTGGATTACACCTAAGTCCAGATAAGACAGAATCCAGGGTTGGCTAATTCAACAGCTTCGAAGCCATTATCATGGATCCAGGTTCTTTCCATCTTCCTTCACTGCCATCCCAGGTGCATCAGCACTACCCTAAGATTGTTTTCCTGATAGTCACAGTATGTCTGCCACAGTACCAGGCATCACATCTAAAACTAATGCTCAGTACGAGACTGCAGCTGTCTCTTTTCTTGTTCCTCCTTTTAAAAATGAGATAAAACATCACCTCACATCTTGTTAGCCAGAATTTTATCAGATGTCTTCACTGATCACTGGCAAGAAGAATGGGATTACTACACATGACTCAGATGCTATGAGAGCCATTCCCTGGAGCTGAATATAGTGCTGGTCCCCAAAACATATGGCTAGAGGAGGAAGGCTGATCAAGCCAGGCCTTGTAGGAAAGTAGGGACTTGCACAGCTTGTATTAAGGAGGGAAGAGTGAAAGCAGAACTTCACCCTCTGTTCTAGGTAGAACTAAGCTGAACTAGTTGAGAATATCCCTGTGCCAGTGGTTTTCAGAGTGTTGTTATCCAGAAACTTTTTAGAGAATTGAAAATCGTCAGGTTCCACCCAAAACTTATTGAATCAAACTCAGGATGGTACCCAAGAATTTGTTTCAACAAGCCTTCTAGGAGATTCTGATACACTCTAGTTTGAAAACATTGCCCTATTTCAGTGGTTTTCAATTGTGTGTGTGGGGGCGGGGGGGGACAATTTTGTCCCTAGGGAACATTTGGCAATGTCTAGAGACATTTTGGTTGTCACCACTGTAGTGCAGGGTGCCTCTGGCATCTAGCAGTAGAGGTCAGGACAACGTGCAAGACAGTCTCCCACAGCAAAGATGCGTCCAGCCCCAAATGGCAATAGTGCCAAGGTTGAGAAACCACGGGGCAGAAGAAACTCCTTTACAGTGGCTTCAGCCCACCTGGCTCTCCACCCAGGTTTCAGGTCTTTGAACCTGGTTAGCGCAAGGATTAGCATCTGTCAAGCACCTTCAGAGCAGAAGAGATGTCAGATTGCCTTTGCCCACAGTCTGATCAACTTCCTTCTAAGCAATCAGCCTTCTAGTGGTCAACTCAGTCAGATCAGTCCCTAGGGTCACTTAAGTATCAGGACACAACGATCATTTCAGGACAAAAAAACAAAAAACAAAAACATAAGGAACACAGTCAATATACACATTGGCTGGCTTTTGTGAGGGCCTAATTCCTCTATCTTAGAAAGTTGACAGGTTGTTTGGATCGAGCAAACCTTTTCCACGCTTTTTTGTTGTTGATTTGTTTTTGTTGTTTTTGAGACAGAATTTCACTGTTGCCCAGGCTGGGGTGCAATGGTGCGATCTCAGATCACTTCAACCTCTGCCTCCTGGGTTCAAGCGATTCTCCTGCCCCAGCCTCCTGAGTAGTTGGGATCATAGGCATATGCCACCATACCCAGCTAATTTTTGTATTTTTAGCGAAGGTAGGGTTTCTCCATGTTGGTTAGGCTGATATCGATCTCCCAACCTCAGCTGATCTGCCCGCCTCAGCCTCCCAAATTGCTGGGATTACAGGCGTGAGCCACTACGCCCGGCCTGATGCTTAGGAATCTTTCTGTTCAATTGAGTCTCTACCACCACATCTAGCTCTCTCTCATGGGGCCAGGAAATGGAGATCAAGCATCCAGTTCTAACTAACATTTTCTAGACAAGACACAGGCAAGAAACCTTACATTGCCTATGGATATAATTTCTGAGAGTTTGAAGTTAGAGAAAGCAGCAAATCATATCAGAGTAGGCAATGCCACAATCAGTTCAGCTCAAACCCACCTCATATTAAACCCATTTTCCGAGGGTTTTGGTTCAGTGGCTGCTGTCGAAGGACTGCTGCGAGTTCTGCGAGGGAGAGCAGCTCTTGTCCTGGAACACGCAGTAGGTGGTGGGGCTTGGGGACACGCGGCTGGACTGGCCGGAGGAGAAGTCCTCCTCACTGGAGGTGAGGTTCTCTTTGGAGCTGCAGTCTGCGGTGTAGCCGCCTCCGCAGTCCTCAAAGCTCCAGGGGGAGTAGGACCTGCGGGGCCAGGTGAGGCGCTTCTCCTTCTCCGAGGTGCTCTGGCTGCGCAGGAGCGGGCCCTTGCCCTCCCCTTCCATCATGCCCCCGACAGAGATGCTCTGGTAGGGCTGGTACTCCAGGGGCGGCCAAGGGGGCCTGCCACCACCATTGGCGTTGATCAGGTTGTCCTTCAGGAAGCGGGGGTTCAACTCGGGTCCTCGTAGTTGCCGTCGAGGCTGCAGCTGCTCTCCGAGGAGCGTCCGCGGTAAGGGGGCCTTGATGCATCCCCCACGCTGGAGCCCGCGCTGGGCTGGGACTTTTTGCGCTCCATCTGCATGGCCTGGCTGCCCAGGGAGCTGATGCCTGGGCAACGACGCCTCTTTGTCGTTGACCTTCACCAGGCCTTGCAGCGCTCCAGCTCCTGCTCGATGTCATCCACTGAGCGCAGCTCCCTGCGCGGCGGCTCGGAGTCCGGGAACTGCGCCCTCCACGCCTCCGCGAAGCCCACCGGGTCCACCATGCCGCTGCCGGCCTCACCTGCGCCCCCGCGCTGCGCGCCGGACCCGTCTCAGCTGCGGCGCGGCTGGCTCGCCAGGCCCGGACCCAGGCGCCCAGCGGCCCCCATGCCCCGCGCGGTGGCGAACAATGCCCGCCCCCTCCCCGGTGGCAGGTGAGGTGGCGCCGGGTGCTGTGCGCGCGGGCGCGGGGAGGGGCGCGCGGGGGGAAGGGCGCGGGCTGCGCGCGCCGCTATTGTGTGGGGTGCTCCTCTGCGCGGCGAGGCGCGGGCGCTACCCTCCGCTCCTCCCGGCCGCCACTAGACCCTGGCCGCGTCCCGCGTGCTCCTCGCTTCTCGCTCCCGCGCCGTCCCGCAGCCTTTTTTTCCCCGCATATGTAATACCACTTTTATTATAATTTTAAGCCTAAAATATAGCAGATACAGAAGTACATATGCCTTCAGGACTGAGTAAAGATAAAGAACTCTGACCGCAGAATTTTTTTCATGGTTTAGTAAGGAATCAGCAGAATCTTACAGGTCTTCTGTCATTGTTTCTCTCTTTCCATAAAATGGGTAAAACAATATTAGAGGATCATTTTAAGAAGAAGCTTATGAAGTCTCACCAGATGGAGTTCTTGATCTTGTGTTGCAGCGCGCTGGCCTCTGTCCCTGGCAGCCCGGGCAGAAGGGCTGGCAGGGCCACCCCGGAGCTGGGGACGCTGGGGGGAAGCTGCTGATGGGCATCAGGCTGCTGTGGTGGCGGCTGTTATTGTTCCTTTGCCATCGCCCAGGGCTCGAGTGAGTCGCTTGCGCCTGCCGCCTGGGGTACATTACCGGGGAGACCAGCAGCTCCTCACGGCCGGGGCGCTTCACCGCGGCAGAGCATGGCTACACCTCTCAGCCCCTCGCTGCCGCCGCCGCCTCCTCCCGTCAGCCTGTAATTCCAATACTTTGTAGGAGGCTGAGATAGGTGGATCTCTTGAGCCCAGGAGTTTGAGACCAGCCTGGGCAACATGGTGAAATCCTATCTCTACAAAATTTCCAACAAATATTAGCCAGGTGTGATGGCATGCCCTTGTAATCCCAGCTAACTGGGAGGCTGATGTGGGAAGATTACTTGAGCCCAGGAGGTGGAAGCTGCAGTGAGTCATTATGCCACTGCACTCAAGTGGGACCCTGTCTCAAAAACAAACAAACAAACAAACAAAAAAAAAACAGGAAAAGCAAAACCAAATATTACATGTTCTCACTTATAAGTGGGAGCTAAACACTGGATGCACATAGACACAAAGATGGGAATGATAGACACTGGGGACTATTAAAGAGAGAGGAAGGGGGACGAGGACTGAAAGACTACCTCTGGGATACTATGCTCACTACCTTGGTGATGGAATCAGTCACACCTCAAACCTCAGCATCATGCAATATACCCAGGTAACAAACCTGAGCATGTACCCCCTGAATCTAAAATACAAATTGAAATTATTTTTTTAAAAAAAGGTTGGCTCACACCTGTAATCGCAGCACTTTGGGAGGCTGAGACGGGTGGATTACGAGGTCAGGAGATCGGGACCATCCTGGCCAACACGGTAACATGGTGAATATCTACTAAAAAATAATTAGCCAGGTGTGGTGTCACGCACCTGTAGTCCCAGCTACTGGGGAGGTTGAGGCAGGAGAATCACTTGAACCCCGGGAGGCAGAGGTTGCAGTGAGCCAAGATTGTGCCATTGCACTTCAGCCTGGGAAACAGAGCAAGACTCCATCTCAAAAAAAAAAAAAGTTGGTGTACTCAGAGAAACACTGGTCTTCCATCATGAGCAGAACATGGATGAAATAAATATTGCTTAGAAATTGACAATTGTGGTTTTTGAAAGTCTTTTCCTAAAGACCCCTCCTTTTTGTCTTTTTGTATGTGCAGTTTTCTTTCTCATGTCTTCCTGATGTTGAACCACTTTTTCCCCCTCGAGACTTGCATCCAAGCTTTTCATCTATAAAGCCTAAGAAAGAGTAAGTAAGATGTGCACAGCATCTTGTGGACGTATTTTAGGACTGAGCCATTTTTTAGGTATATGACCTTACACATGATTAGTGCTTTGGTAAATAACAAAGATTTAATAAATGCTGACTATTACCATATAAAATTGTAACTGATTTTTTTTTTTGAAACAGAGTTTTGCTCTGTCACCCAAGCTAGAGTGCAGTGACACAACCACGGCTCATTCAGCCTTGACCTCCTATTCTCTAGTGATCTTCCTACCTCAGCCTTCCGAGGAGCTAGGACTACAGGCATGCACCAGCATGCCTGGTTAATTTTTTTAGTTTTTGTGGAGACAGGGTCTCACCGTGTTGTCAGGGCTGGTCTCGAACTCATGGGCTTGGGCTATCTTTCCACCTCTGCCTGCTACAGTGCTGAGATTACAGGTGTGAACTACTGCACCTGGCTTTATTATTATTACTAGAAACAGGATCTCACTACATTGCCTGGGCTGGATTCCAACTCCTGGACTCAAGCAATCCTCCCACTCTAGCCTCCCAGGTAGCTGGGACTGCAAGGTACACACCACTGTGCCTTGCTTGTAACTTATTTAAAATAAAATAAAATAAAATAAAAATTTTAGACACAAAAATAAAAATTTTAGACACAAAAAAGTTTAGAGAATAGAATAATGAGCTTCTAAGTCCCAGAAAATTTGACTGCTTCTCAGAATATTATGCTCATTATAAGAGGAAGGCAGTGGGTCAATTTTGAATCGAGTTCTGTACTCTGGAAACTACTGGCAGATATGGGGCACAAGCAAAGGGAAGTGTATCCTTGCCTATAATATATGGTGGGGAGAAAAGATCATTGTACTTATTATGATGAAAAACTACAGGTAGGAGAGATAAGAGCTGATACATTTGAGACCCACTTGGGTCCTGTCCCACGGTCCCTTTTCTCTTCTGTTCCAAAATACTTATAAGCCTTAAAGAGACTTGGTGGTTACAGGTTTGGACCCTGGAGATGGACAGGCATGGATTGGATTCAGCTTTGTTACTTAGGAAAAATTTAAGCCTTTATTTCCTCATCTGAAAATAAAAAATGGGTCAAATAATAATGCCTGTCTCAGAAGTTTGTTCTGATAATTAGACACTGTTAGGTTCATAGAGAACTTGGTATATACCATTTTTCATTGATTTTAAGATTCACACTTTAACATCTCTGAAATATGTGTAACAATCAGTGATGTCATGATTTAGTTGCTAGCATTTTCTTTCTCTCTTGGAGGTTCACAAAATAATGGTGAACCTTATGATTGATGGGTCTTAGATTTCATGAAATATTATAGCAAGTGGTTAATAAATATTAGTAATCAAAATAATGATGAGTTCCCTTAATTCTCCCAATCAAACTTCGTATCACAGAAATTTTCTCTATTTTGTCTGCCGTTGAGGAACCATGTAAACTTGGGCAAACCTTTTAACTTCTGTTGGGATTCTGTCTCAGAATCTCTGTTTCTTCCAGCATTAAAGTCCTAAGATATGATGGGTTCTCTGGAAGTCAGTTAAGATGAGACCAATGTAAGTGTGCAAGAACGTGCAGGGCACCTCGCTGTACTCTTGAGCAGTCCGAGGGATGAATCCTTTTGTCTCCATGAAAGAAACAACTCTTTCACACTGCTGCTCTGGCACATCCAGGACATCTGGCTACCAAAGGGGATGTATGGAATGGAAGTCCCTGGCTTCCTGTCTGTTATGGAGATAATCATGTAGTTCTGGGAAATTCTTCTCTAGGGGTCTAGCCATGTGGTTGGCATAGCAGGATGGCAGAGTGGACATAAAAAACTCTAAGAATGAGGGCTTGGCGTGGTGGCTCACGCCTATAATCCCAGCACTTTGGGAGGCCAAGGCGGGTGGATCACGAGGTCAAGAGATCGAGACCATCCTGGTCAACATGGTGAAACCCCGTCTCTACTAAAAATACAAAAAAATTAGCTGGGCGTGGTGGCGCGTGCCTATAATCCCAGCTACTCAAGAGGCTGAGGCAGGAGAATTGCCTGAACCCGGGAGGCGGAGGTTGCAGTGAGCCAAGATTGCACCATTGCACTCCAGCCTGGGCAACAAGAGTGAAACTCCGTCTCAAAAAAAAAAAAAAAAATACAAAAGAAAAAGAACTCTAAGAATGATCGGAGACATTCATTGGGCATTGGCTCTTCTGAAATGCCACCCTCATCTTGTTGCCAACTTGTCATTATTTTAAACTTTTTAGACTGAAGTTTGTACCCTTAGAATTGCCCCTCTGGGTTACACAACAAATCTGGGAGCTTAGTAAGTGTTAAAAAATATTCAATATGGGATCACTGAAAGGGCATGAGAAGGAATGTCTTCTCTAGCCATCTCCATGATCACATGAACATGAGACCATTATCTGGCTAGTGGTCTCCACGAAGAATTGGAAACCACTGAGGTTCTAGTCTTGAGGATTCAGTGATCATGGGGTGATGGGTAAAATGATAGCAGGAGAGAGGAAACATGGTTGAAACAGTTCCTGGGATATTTGACAAAGGAGGAAGTTATCTAAGAGACACTATCGAGAAAGTGAATATGCTTAGGTGAATGCCATCTACATCATTATTTTGCATAGGGCCATCTTGGATAAATCTAGGTATGATATGCCTGTACTAAATTTGTGTTTTCTCAGAGTATTTCTATTTATATTACCTCATTTTACAATAGTTTTGTGATGTATGTTGGGCAACTATTACCAGGGCTGATTCACAAGTGAGGGAGTAAATGTGGATCAGTACCACAACAGACCTAGGAATGGGGCCGGGATTGACACTCTGCTCTCCCCATTCCCAAGTCCATTCTTTTTCTGCTTTTTAAAGGTGCCTTGCTTGCCTTGTTTCTGCAAGGGTGAGGTTTGGCTCACTGCTGAACCTCACTCTTGCAGAAACAAGGCAAGCAAGGCACCTTCCTCACATTACAAACCAGGTCTCCAAATGCAGAACTGGTCTGATATATTTCCGTGAACTGAGCACCATAAATTTAGTCTACATTGTCATTATTATGTGTTGTGGTGATGTTTTTCTTTCTCTTCCAGAAAATACACTCTGGTCAACATACAGACTAGATCTGCAGGAAAAAAAAGAAAAGAAAAAATTTTTAAAATATCAGAAAGGACTAATGCTTTCTATTTTTAGAAGATGGTGAATTTAATTTTCTCCTGAAAGTTTCTGTGGAATGATGGTTTATTTCTGGCATGGAATGTAGCCAGAGTTTCAATGGAAAATAGAGAACTCCGAAATGAGTGAACTCTATTCCAGAGAGAACATTAGAGAGAGATAAGGTTTGCCAGCAGAGAGGACTCTCCAAAGACAAAACTTCTGGTTTTGCGTGTGTCTCAACTTTGGCTGTTAACCTCAAACTGAGAGGCAATGGTATAACCTGGAAACCTATGGAGAACTGGGCTGAGATTTTCTTCTAAGCAGGTCAAATCAATTCCAAGTGTCATTGTTCTCCCTCCAGCCTTAATCAATATTCAGGACTTCCGGAGAATGACGCCTTGAACAATAATTAGTGGTGATGGGGGTACTACACACTTTGCTGGTCATCAGCATCCCCAGCTTGTTAAGAATGCTTTCATAGAATGTCAATACAAAGGAGGCTTTTTTGGTTTTCTTTTCAGATTCTTTTATGGTTTTAAAATTATTTATTGTTATTATTAACCCTTTGAAGAGCAGTTAATTGAGCAGAAACTACAGAAAGTGCCTGTATAGTCTACTCCCTCCACTCTTCTCTGCAGCCTCCCCCATAATCAACATCCCCACTAAGTGGCATATTTGTTAAAATTAATAAACCTACATTGATGCATTGTTAGTGTAGGACCCAAAGTCCTCAGTTTGCATTAGGGTTCACTCTTGTTGTTGAACATTGTATAGGCTTTGAAAGTTGTATACTGGTAAGTATCCACCATTGTAGTATTATACTGAATAGTTTTACTGCTTTAAAAATCCTCTATGGGCTCACGCCTGTAATCCCAGCATTTTGGGAGGCTGAGGCAGGCGGATCACTTGAGGTCAGGAGTTCGAGACCATCCTGGCCAACATGGTGAAACCCCATCTCTACTAAAAATACAAAAATTAGCCGGGCGTTTGGCACTTGCCTGTAGTCCCAGCTACTTGGGAGGCTGAGGCGGAAGAATTGCTTGAACCCAGGAGGCGGAGGTTGCAGTGAGCCAAGACTGCGCCACTGTGCTCCAGCCTGGCAACAGAGCAAGACTCCGTCTCAAAAAAAAAAAAATGTTTTTCAAACCCTATTTGTTGTAACATCAAACACAGATATAAAAGTCTCCACCATATAGGACCTCCACCCTACAATGTTAATTAAAACAGGAGGGAAATGTGCTGGTGGAATTAAATATAATAAACTATGGACTTAATACAATAAACTTAATATAATAAACTATGGACTTCGGGTGATAATGATGTGTCAATTAAGTCATATATTGTAGCAAATGTATCACTGTGGTGGAGGATGTTGCTAGTCAGGAGGCTATGCAGTGTGGGAGCAGAGAGCATATGGGATACTCTGTATTTTAAGGTTTTTCTGGTAACCTCAAACTTGTTTAAAATAAAGTGTATTTAAAAAAAAAAGAAAAGGTCAACAATAATGATCCCAAATATATAAAATTTAAAATGTAGTATAAAAAGGTCACATGAAAGTTCATGAATGTGTTAAGAACTTTTTTGCAATAGGATTTAAAATAAATTTTATGTAAATTTCAATGATTCATTTGGGAAGAACCCAGTATTCTGGAGGTGTGTGCATTTGTATGTGTGCATGTGTGTGTGTAATAAAAGGGTTACATTGAATGGCATTATCACCAGAGTCATACAGTGATATATAAATGCTCCCCTATTTAGAAACCTTCCCCAAGAAATGCTGAGGAAAGCAGCTTTAATAGTAGCTGAATTTTACTGAAAGAATGTACTCAAAGAGTCTTTATATAATGTCAAAATAGCATGATTAAAATTAGTTTTATAAAATAGAGCAAATATATCTTTTTATCAGCTAGAAGTTAAAAGTGAGATCATCATATGACATTATTATAAACAAAGTTATAAATCAGACTGCATGATTTAAAATTATGTGATTCTTAAAAAATTATTTGTTATCTGAATTATTTCAGATTACATACATAAAGTATGACTTCATTAATAGGTAATATCACATTTTTTAAATTTTACAAAATTTCCAGTCGCAATGGTTCACTCCTATAATCTCAGCACAAGGTGAGAATCCCTTAAAGTCAGGAGGTGGAGACCAGCCAGTAGTCCCAGCTAGTAGGGAGGCTGAGGCAGGAGGATTGCTGCTTAAGCCCAGGAGTTCGAGGCTGCAGTGAATTAGGATCAATGGCACCACTGCATTTGCAGTGGGCAACACGGTGAGACTCTGTCTCTAGAGATAAATAAATAAATAACATTCATGACATTTTAAAATCATATAAAATATTTCAGGTTTGTACCTACCACCAAACTAGAGATTTGAAGAATTAAACATTACAAATAAAGCACTTCACACACAGACTGGCACATAGTAAGCAGTTAATAGATGTTAACAGTTGGTATTATCGTTATTTTCTGGAGTCCAAGTCAAAATCTCATGATGAATGATGCCACAAGGATGTAACCAACAAAAATCAGAATATGAGAAGTTGTACCAGAGTTAAAAAAAAGAAAAAGAAAAAGAAAACACTTCTCCAACGAACAATTTGCAAAAAAGTTAAAAATAGAGAAAAGAAAACCTATCACTTAAAAAAGAAATATACTAACCAAATTCTGAGCTTTGTTTAAATGTATATTCAAACTAAACATTTTTTTAAAAGTTTATATGAGGCAATCAGAAAAATTGACACTGAGTATATTAAGAAATTATCTCATTTTAATTATGGTAGTAGCATTGCTATTATGTTTCTAAAAAGTTGTTATATTTTAGATTTTCATAATACAAATTTATGAATGAAATATATCTAAAAATATTGCTAAAATAATCCAGTATGTGCCTGTATAATAATTGGATGGGTTTACAAAATTGCTCATGACTAGATCATTGTTAAAGCTGAGCTGTTAATACATAGTTTTATTCTCTCTACCACTGTACACAGTTGAAATTTTCTATAATATAAAGGTTTTTTTCAAAAAATAAAAGTATTTGGAAAAGTCCCATAAACATAGGCAGAGAAGCACTGAAGTTACTTTAGTTTTTCAGCTTTTCTCATTTTTATCACATTTAGGAAACTCTGTCCAAATCCTGCCCAAGACTATAAGAACCTCTCAGGAATGCAGCTGTAAAGAATTTATATGCAGGAACTAATAATAGCAAAGGAAAGCAAAGTAATGCTCACTTTATTATTCACTGGATGAAGCCCCCTGGACTTGTTTATATATTCACTAATTTATCAAATATACAAAAATGATAAAAAAAATTGGAAAATTTAATAAGAAGTTTGGAAAATTAAATTAAGAAAATCT
Source organism: Callithrix jacchus (assembly GCF_049354715.1). NCBI lineage: Eukaryota > Metazoa > Chordata > Mammalia > Primates > Cebidae > Callithrix > Callithrix jacchus. The sequence goes on from NC_133505.1 coordinate 40,965,325, forward strand.
CACAGTAATTTAAAAGGCAAAAAAAAAAAAGTAATATACGGTAGAAAAAATAAGAGAATAGACCAAGGAAATCCAACCTCAAGTGACAGAGCTAGAGAGACCAACGGGGAAGATGAAGGGAAAAAATTACCAAAAGAAATAACCAGGGACAAATTTTCAGATATAGAGGATTTAATTCTTCCATAGAATAGTCTTGTGAGGTATTTAGCATAACAAACTCACCTCTAAATATCTCATTTTGAAAATGTCAGAAGTTCAGGTGTTAAAGAAAGGTCATAAAATATTCCAGTGGGGGAAACCAAAATGAAACAAACTGACAACAGACCAGATAATTCTATTATTAAGATGTTGAGAAAGTCCTTGAAGTTCTAAAGAAAAATTATTTTTTGTTAATAAATGTAGACCTTTTCAAATTCACAATCGGGCAAGGAGAAAGAGTAAAAATACGTGTGGATGTGGAGGGACATAAAATTTACCTACTACACAGAGTTTTACTAGAAGTTGGCTAAGGATATGACAGATTGAGATTGTTATTCAGAAAGGGGGAAGGTAAGGAATCCAAGAAACTGGGTTTAACCAGGACCTCACTGAAGAGAGATCCTACTACAGCAGTTTCTTGGTAAGAAAAGAACACCTGACTACATAAGTAACATTTAGAAAGTGATCAACTTTTTTTTTTTTCAAATTTAGAATTAAGCTGTGAACGAAGCCCAAGGACTCATTGTTACAGCAGAATGTCAATATTTCCTCTGTGAAAATATTGAAAAATTGGCAAGTGGAAACACAAAGGAGAGAGGAAAGGGAGGGTAACAATGCCAATGACTTCATCTTCCAAGAAGGAGGAGAAGAGTCACTGCCCATACTTATAGAAGTCACACAAAAAAAAGTGTGTGTAAAATGACTCAAGAGTTAGAGCAAGGTTTTAGAAATTGGACTATTATTTCAGTGACAAAAAAATAGACTATTATTTATCAGCATAACTGAAGCTATTCTGAAGTTGCAAGAGGCCCTCAGAGTTGGCCCAAGTTACAGCAAGAGTTTAAGGCTTTTACACCCCTACACTGACCAATCATTACAGGTGAGTTCTTCCTGGGACATGGAGTAAAATATGATGAGGCAGGTTTCATCACCTAAGACAATTCCAGGGGGCGGTCAGCCAGCACCATTCCCAGAAAATAAGAGAATAAATCCTTCAGTCTCTAAGAGAGGAGTTTAGGTATGACAGAACAGCGCCCATGACAGAAACACTGTTCTAGTTCTTGGGAATACATATATATTCACGTGGAAGAAAACAGATCAATGTTTTTCAAATTTAGCATCTATTTAAAAACTTAAAATAGAACTGCCACATGATCCAGCAGTTCTACTTCTGGGTACATATGCAAAGAAAATGAAATCAGTGCATCAAAGATATATCTGTACCCCCAAGTTTATTGCAGCACTATTCATAATGGCCAAGAGACAGAATCAACCTAAGCATCCATCAGCAGATGAATGGATAAAAAAATGTGGTGCATATACACCATGGAATACTATTCAGCCTTATAAAATAAGGAATCTTGTCACTTATAACACAGGTGAACCTGTTACACATTATGCTAAGTGAAATAAGTCAGGCACAGAAAGACAAATACCGCATGACCTCACTTCTATGCAGAATCTTAAAAAGTCAAAGTCATGGAGGAGGTGCGGTATGGGGAGATGGAGAAAAAGGAACGAGATATTGGTCAAAGGTACAAGTTTCAGTTAGAGAGGAGGAAAAGTACTGAAGATCAATTGTGCAGCGTGGTGACTACAGTAAACAACAACATACAGTTGTCCCTTGGCATCCATGAGAGATTGGCTCCAGGACCTTTCCTGGATACCGAAATCTGAGAATGCTCAAGTCCCTTCTTAAAAATGGCTTAGGCCAGGCGCGGAGGCTCAAGCCTGTAATCCCAGCACTTTGGGAGGCCGAGGCAGGTGGATCACGAGGTCAATAGATTGAGACCATCCTGGTCAACATGGTGAAACCCCGTCTCTACTAAAAATTACAAAAAATTAGCTGGGCACGGTAGCGCGTGCCTGTAATCCCAGCTACTCAGGAGGCTGAGGCAGGAGAATTGCCTGAACCCAGGGGGCGGAGGTTGCGGTGAGCTGAGATCGCGCCATTGCACTCCAGCCTGGGTAACAGGAGCGAAACTCCGTCTCAAAAAAAAAAAAAAAAAAAAATGGCTTAGTTTTTGCACAACACCAAAAGAGATTTCCCCATATACTTTAAATCATCTTTAGATTACTTATAATACCTAAAGCCATACAAATGCTGTGTAAATAGTTGTTATACTATATTGTCTTTTGAGTGGTATTATTTTTATGTTGTATTATTGTATTTTATCATTTTTTCCCAAATATTTTCAATAAAGGGTTGGCTGAATCAGAGGACAGAACCCACAATACAGAGGGCCAGCTGTATTGTATATTTGAAAACTGCTAAGACAGATTTCAAATATTCACATCAAATGAAAAAAAAGTATGTGAAGTGATTGACATGTTAATTAGCTTGATTTAGTCATTTCACAGTGTATACATATATTGAAATGTCACATTGTACCTTATAAACATTCATTTATCAATTAAAAATAATTTATTTTTTGAATGTAACATTAACTTTTTGTTGTTCAAATAAAGTTTTCCATTCTTTATTTTCAAAAACTTTTTTGTTTAAAAATATCATCTCGATCATCTCAATTTTTGTTAACTCACTTGATTCACTCTATTAACTTAACCCTCTTCTGAAGTTAAACATTCCATGGTTATCAGGAAGGGCAAGGTTATGTTGCAGTAAGATCTTAGCCCTCAGTTAAAAGCAAATCTCAGTGGTTTCACTCAATAAAGAGACTTCATTCCAGTTTTTTGAGTGACTCAGGTTTTATGGAGTTTCCAACGTCTCATCATGCATCTACTTGCAAGTTCCATTGGCTAATATTAGTCAAATGATCCCAACCTAACAGCAGAAAAGACTGGGAAACGTAAAGAGGCTTATGACATATTGGTGAGCACCGTTGTTTCTGAAAGATATACTGATATTTCCTAAGGTAAAAACAAATGCTCACAACTGGCAGGTTGTTCTCTAGAACACCAACGCTTTCCTCCAATTTATATGCATACTAAGACTCAATTCTTCTTGTTATCAAATTTATTTATAAAGAATATACTTGTTACTTTATCAATTAGAGATTATACTACTCAATGGAATCTGGGTGCAAAAAGCAGTTGTTTCTATGAAACTGGCAGTGGAAGAAAGGGAAAAGACTTCGACCTTCTTGTAAACAAAGTGTCTTCCAGCACATGTTCAGTGTGACAAAGCTGAACTTAAGGAATGTCCTAGAATTTGTTTTGGGCCACATTAAAAACAGTCATGGGCTGCATGCATCCCGTGGGCTGCGGGTTGGACAAGCTTGTCTGTCTTAATGACAAATCCAGAGACCGAGATGTAGACCAGCTTCAGGGCTGAGCCCACATCGAAGGGGCCACTGTGTGTAGTGACCTCCCTCATGATTAGGAAGAGAGTGTTATCAGGAATCAACAGATTATGATGTCAATGACAAAGGGAGCTCAGACGAGGAATGGGATGGCTGTGAACGGTTACCACTGAGGGACCCTAGAACCAGAGGAAGATCTGCCGTTTGACCTGTGGGCTCCACAAGAAACAAACTTCCCCATCCACCCCTCCACTGGGAGGAGGCTCTGGAGGCTGAGGTGCTCCACATGGCTAATGTAGACATCTGCACACTGGAAAGTGGTTTCCAGCACCACAAAGTTCTGGAAAATCCAGTCTTCCTTCGTAGTAAGAGGAATGAGCACGCTGGCTGTCAGCATCCTGTGCACAGGATGGTGTGTTTGGGAGGTGTGCCTGTTACTCAGGCTCAGGCAATCAGAATCTTTTCCAAAATTATTAAAACTTTGGTAGACACTCTAGAAACATATATAACAAAGACACACACACACACACACACACACTCACATGAAGAGAGAAATGAGATAAGGTGTGAGCTGATAAGAGAGATGCAGAACAGAGAGATGCAAAAAGAAAAAAGAAATGCAGATAAACAGTGACAAAGATTATAAAAACAGAGAAAGGCAACAATGCAGTGAAAGACACAACAAGGGAACAAAGACAAAACAAGAGAGACCCCCAGAAAGAACTATACAGGGACAAAGAGACACACAGGAAGGACACACAGATAGAACTATAACCGAAAGAGAAGAGAGAGATGAAGACCTCATTGAATACATGGAACTAGTCACTTCTGAAAGCAAGTGTCCTTGTAACATAAATCAAATATGTTTGAGTTGAGTTTCTGTCATTTGGAACCAAAAATAGTCCTTTCATTGCTGGTTATGCTTTCTTAAAAATAAAAATTAGTTTCGATTGATGTGACTTGCCAGCCAGAATATATCTGAAACATCAGTCACTACAGCTGTCCCCAAACAATTCCACCATGCGTACTTAGACAACACTAAGGCCACTGCGCTGAACTTCAATATTAAAGAACCGTGAATGATGTGACAATTGAATTGATTTTCTACCTCCTCTGCTCACTCTTACTTTTTCACCCCAAGGTGTCTTTTCAAGGTACCACCCTCTTTCTGGCCACAGTTTGGCTGAGTCACCTCAAAGTATGTTCCTTCACTTGGCAGTGGTTTCCTGCCTCTGCTCAGCTGAGGAAGTTCAGAATACGGATAACTCAGAATCATGTTTAATTATGTGAAAAGCACTGAAGTCAGGTAAATGATTTTCTTGTGTTGACAGGTCTGGAGTGGGGAGAAGGGAAACAGAGAAGCCCCTTGGGGCCTGAGTAGACACAGCTTGCAGTGCACAGGTGGAGGCTCGGGGTTAGTGCAGGAAGCAGAGTCACAGCCAGCGCCCGGGGGTTGGGATCATAGGAGGTGACCTGGTGGCTGCATGAGAGCCACTGTAGGACTCTGACCTCAGGGGGACAGGCAACACAGGCAGTTAGAAATTCTGGGCAGGGGCAGGTGGGCATTACAGAAGAGTGATAACCAATCCCAGACAAAAGTCTTCAGGAATCAGTGCAGGAGCCCTGGAGAAGAGAGATAAGGTGTGATCAGCACAGGATACCCTGAGGGACACACCATCTCCCCCACCCCTCAGGTTCCTCTGCAACATCAAACAGAGAATGCTGAGGTCCAGAGCATATCATCTTTAGGTTCCTCAAGATCTGTGTAAAGGTAAAATCAGCTCACGAGGACACAGAGCTTCAGCGTGATGCAGATTTGTGGAAGTGGGGGAACAGCAGTTACCCTTCTGGGTAATAGGAACGGTTTGATTTTTTTACTAAATTGAATGACACCTCATCTCCACCACTGGCAACCTTTTCCAGTCACTAAATAATGCCATCAAAATGCAGCACAAAGTGGGCATCACCCCACTGTCTAACATTCAGATGTGTCTCTGTCCCCACATTTCACAAAAAGATACCACCAAAGTTAAGGCCTTGTTCCGGGGAACAGCCTCTGGAGATTCCTGGAAACTGGCAAACTTCTCCCCTGAGTCTTCACCCTCATAGCAGCAAATAGGCCATGAACAGAGACCACTGTGCCCTGGAACACTCAGCTCATGCTCTTCCCTCTTGTACCTGTTCCCTCCCCACACTGGATCATGGCTGAAATATTACCTGCAGGGGGAGGCCCTCGAGGTCCTGCAAAAGGAAGTAATACAGAGAAAGGTCTTGTTAGACAAACAGCCACTCTCTCACCCCAAAGGACAATAATGCATGTAGCTTAATTGGAGTTATATTTTCTTCCCACCCTTGTTCTTCAAGGCCGTAAGCAGCCTAAGTTAAAATTCCAAAAAACAAAGGAAATTGTCACTAGCGAGCAAGGAGGCCAAGGCTCTGAATCTCTTAATGGAGGAAGCTTTTGGAAAGGAGCCAATGAGTTAATGATGAACAGTAAGGCAGTTGTGGAATAAGCTCTATCAGTCAGCTCTGGCAGTGCTATCATTGACCCAGTAAAATCAGATTCCAATGCCTCCTCCAATCTTGTCCTGTCTCCTCACACTTCCTCTCAGGGTCAAGAGGAAAGAGCTACATCTAGAGACAGAAGCTCTCTGAACAGAGAGTCTTGGTCACAGTCTATCTTCCCCATTTCCCCCTGGGGTTCCTCACCTTTCCGACCCCTGTGACGGATGACAAGGCCCAGCCCGAGGAAGATCAGCCCCAGCACAAAGCCTCCGATTCCACTCAGCATCTTGCTCTGGGCAGATTCGGAGTGAGCCCCTAGGAAGAAGAGCCTGAATGTCAGTGATTGTCCCCACACCCCATAATGTCCTTGGTACAGGAGGTAGAGGTGTCAGGGGAAACTAGTTCTCCAGCCTGACCATCCTAGGGAAGAGAAAGACCAGCCAATAGGTCCTTGGGCACATTGGGTGGGTGAGGGAAAGGAGGAAGTACACGCCTGCTCCTCAGGAATTCATCCAGACCTCAAACCCCAAGGCCCCAGTCACCAACCCTACCAGTCAGTCTCATAGCTGTCACAGCTGGGTTCTGGCGTTTTAATAGTGTTGATATGGTTTGAATCTGTGTTCCCACCCAAATCTCATGTTCAATTGTAATTAACACTGTTGCAGGTAGAGCTTGGTGGGAGGTGACTGGATCAGTAGACCAGATTCTTGTGAAGGATATTACACCATCTCCCTTAGTACTGTCGTCACAATAGTGAGTTCTCATGAGATCTGGTTATTTAAAACTGCGTACCACCAACCCCCTCTTTCTCATGCTCCTGCTCATGCCATATGAGACTCCTCATTCCCTCTTTTCCTTCTGCCATGATTAGGAGCTTCCTTATGTCTCCCCATAAGCAGAAGCCACTGTGCTTCCCGTATAGCTACAGAACCATAAGCCAATTAAACCTCTTCTCTTTATAAATTACCCATTTCAGGTATTTCCTTATAGTAATGTGAGAAAAGCCAATGAAACCTTTCTTTATAAATTACCCAGTCTCAGATATTTCTTTATAGCAGTACACGGATAGACTGATACAAATGTGTAGAGTGAGCTCCCTAGTATCTGGAAAGACAATGAGAACAAGATTCTTGTGATGTGCTCGCCATGGGTAGCAGTTGCTCTAGTCTCCTGTGGTTCCCAGTTCAGTAGTGATGTCAGGAACAAGAGATGGGATGGCAGGGGTCAGAGGGAGCTCTGCCCTTGGTCTTGTGGGGCCCACAGTAAAAGGAAACCAGTTTCCCCTTACGCCACTCCACGGTGATGGGGCTCTGGAGGCTGGGGTGCTCCACATGGCAGGTGTAGATGTCCCCACGCTGGGGAGTCATTTCCAGCATCACCAGAATCTGGAATGTCCAGTCACCATTCCTAATGAGGGAGGTGGACACAATGCCGGCTGTCTCCTCCTGGTCATTCCGAAACCACCGGACTTTGATCTGGCCTGGATAGAAATCTGTCACGGAGCAGACCAGCAGGTTGTGGTGGTTGAGGGCCTCTGTCCTGGTTGGGGAGATGGTCACTGTAGGCTCCACTGAGGGCAGTAACAGACAGGGAAAGACATAGGAGCGAGATGTGAGACCATACAGCAAGTCTACCATGAGCAAGGGTCCCTCCTTGGAACCAGAATGAAAAGATACTTAGAGTCCAAGTCTTTGATTAAGAATCCTTCAACAAATATAAATTTGACAATCACTGAGAATCCAAAAATAAACAACAGACCCTAGTTTCTGCCTTATAGAACATGCAATCTAGTAACAGACCAGAAAAATAAATGTTACTGCAAAAGTTTGTAATATTTGAAGGATACGTAGGCAGGCCATGAAAACAACTAACACTGATCAAGCATCATGTTTGCCTGTAATCAGTTCCTTGACTTCTCAGAGTGCTGCTCGTGTCAAAAATGGCACACCTTTCCCTGCCTGTTTTACACATCTTACGCTGTACCTCTCAGGCCATTTTACTGAATTTCCTTTATTTCTTTATCATAAAACTACAGTAAATATTTAATGTATGCTTTATTTACTTGGCAATATTTTTTCTTAATTTCCTTTTTAACACTCAAGATAGTTCAATTACTAGCTGCCTACCTTACTCCATCCCTGTTCTATTGAGAATTACTTTCTTGTTCTGAAAGTAGACATTATCATGTATGTTTTCCATAGGAAATATTCTGAGATCTGTGCAGAGATCGGCCTGGGTGCCTGTAATGTGAACATATATATATTTAGCTGGAATTTGCTGAGGTCAGCAGGTGGCACCCCAATGAAATGGCACTCATGAGCCATCACCCGGAAGGATCACGGTTTCTGCCTGGACTTGAACTTCTGTTTAGGTTGTCCTTCCTGGAGTCTGACTAAAATCACAGTCAGCTATTCGAGGACTTATAAGATGTATTCATCTTTAAAAGACTGAAAGTAAAAAGAGAGAGCACAAATTCACGAGAAAAAATGATAAAATAACTTTCATGAAAATAGACTTGAAATAGCAAAAATATAAGTACTTGACAGCATTAGAATGTGGGTCAGAAGGAGGCAACGAAGCTTTGTGAACCCACATGGATAACACTGGGGTCAGTCTAGGGATTGATTAATCAGTGAATTTTCAATACCTTGAAAGTATTGTTTTGTCCCATTAACATTGGAAACAGGCAGGAATAGACTCAGTGCTACTTCTTTTCAAAATTGGCTTTAACAAGGCTTTGCTTCCCTTAGGCTGTGTAGACGTGTAGTGAAGAACATAAAGAATGCTGTGTATGGCCCCGTGTGGTGGCTCATGCCTGTAATCCCAGCATTTTGGGAGGCCGAGGTGGGAGGATCACGAGGTGAAGGGATCGAGACTACCCTGGCCAACATGGTGAAACCCCGTCTCTACTAAAAATACAAAAATTAGCTGACGGTGGTGGTGCGAGCCTGTAGTCCCAGCTACTCAGGAGGCTGAGGCAGGAGAAGCGCTTGAAAGCAGGAGGCAGAGGTTGCAATGAGCTGAGATCGTGCCACTGCACTCCATAACCAGCCTGGCGACAGAGCGAGACTCTGTTTAAAAAAAAAAAAAAAGGAATGCTGTGTATTTGGGGGAAGTTTCAGGTCGATTACTTAAAATGTTTACCATGTACCAATATTAGGTTATATAAAGTGGTGATGCTCATCTCTAATGCACAGGTAGCTGTGTATTAAATGACAACATAGATAGTGTTTGCTAAGGCAATTGTCAGATAAAGTACTCACTAAATGGGAAAAATTGACTTTCATATTGTTTATCCATGAAGTGGATAGTGATGGGTGGGAAGGAGAAAAACTACTCCAAAAGCAACCTGAAATCATTTTCATTCAATAATTTAGTAGCTTCAATCTATTCCAAAGCGTCTGCTCTTTTCATTGTGACATTTGATCAGCTTTTCTAAGAAATTAAAACTGTCTTACAACACCATCCAAGTGTTGTTTTTATTTTCAGCAAACACCTTTTTTCCTGACTGCATTCACACACCTTAAGATCCAAGTCAATAGGAATTTAAACCATTACCCAAAATAACAGAAAAGAATTAATACAGTCAATTTTTAAGGCTCTATTTAACCTCTGCTTTCTCTTGAGCCTAAGTGGATGGGCAGCTGAGTACATTTATTCATTAATTTAACCGAAGATCATTGAGCTCATACCACATACCAGTCAATGTGTCAGGTACCAGGCATGCAATAATTGAAAGAGTCTCTCACCTCAAAGAGCTCCACCATGAATGAGAGCCATTTAAGAAAACAGAATTACAATGAATAATAATTTGAAGCCAAATGTCAAAATATCATATTTCACAACTGCCATTGCTGGAGGCCCTGCGCGCAGTTGTGGGACAGCCCTAACTCCACCAGGACAAGCCTGAATCTTCCTGTGGCGCGAGCTGGGCACGTGGGCCTCGCTGGGTGGGGCAGTGCTAGCGGGGCAGGCGAGCAGGGGAAGAGAGAACTGCTCAGCAAAGGTAAGGCACGAGGAGGCAAACGTATAACGCACAAGGCAAGAACGTGCAGAGCAGAGGACAAGGCCAAAGGACGGAGAGGCTGGGAACACACTGGGCAGCCTGACCCATCTCTGCAGGGGACTCAGGGCTGCGTTTGCGCGTCTTCCTGCTCTGCCTTAGATCTCTGCCCCTCCTGTGCTACCCCAATCCCCAAGCCCCCGCCACCTTCCTGTCCCCTGGGGTGGACCAGGGCTCTATCCTTGAGGCCTCTTCGCTGCCTTCTGAGCGCAAAGACTTGGCACCCGCCAAGGGTGAGCTCCGCGGAGGGTCGACGACGCTCACCTCGGCGCTGCAAGGTCGTGCGGAGCTCCGCCTCGTAGTTGTGTCTGCACACCGTGTACACCGCGGCCCGCTCCTGCTCCAAGAAGTCCTTATAGTTGTTCCAGTCCTCGGTGCTCCGCCCCAGCTCGGTCACCGCCCGGAACTCCCCCACGTCGCTGTCGAAGCGCGCGTACTCCTCGCGGTTATAGATGTATCTGGCCACACCCCGCACGCGCTCCGTCCCGTTGGTGAAGTAGCACATGCCCTTAAACTGGACCACGAAATCCTCTGCGGGGAATCAGCAGCCGGTCAGTCAGGCCTCTCCCGGCCCCAGCCCCAACCCCCAGCCGGACCGCACTCTGCAGCCGCCGCCCTGACACGACCAGCAACTGCGAAACCTGTCCACGTGACTTCGGGTTCTTGGCCAGGCCCCGTGCCTAGTGCTTGGACCTGGGATCCTCCAGGGAGCTCTGCCCGCCCTCTCCGGGGGCCTCGGGAATCTGCTTCCTTTAGGGAGGGTAATGGGAAAAGCCTAGTCCCTGCCTGAGCCTGTGAATCAAGTGAAGAGGGCAGTCCGATGGATTTTACATTGACCTCTGCACTTAGATCCAGGCGTTCTCGCATGGAATCCATTTTCCATGGAGCTCCTGGGAATCTTAGAGACAGAGTTATCCACATAAATTTGAGAGTTCAAGGGAATGACAAGGAAGGTTCAGAAATTAAGCTTGTTCAATACTTCAATATCATACCTGATACAAGTATTCTTTTGGTCCCTGGACAAAATACATTTCTCCTCATGCCTAGATTTACTCTCTTTCCGCTATACCCGTCCAAGTGCCCGGTGAGGTTCACTCACTTCTGTGTTAGAAAGGACCTACAGCTCCGGAGTTCTAGAAAGAAACATTTATTCATGGAAAGAGCCCAAGCTTCCAAATTCTATGGAGTCCAATTAAACTGAGTCAATCACCAGCTTGGGCCCGTTACTTAACAGAATATGCATATCACAAGTATAATTTTGTAAAAGGAAAATCATGATACTTACACACAGGATGTTAGGCGGAGTGAGGGAATTTATATAAAGTACTGTCCTGTGTCTGAATGGAGTGGTTTCTCAAGATGTATTATTTCCCTTCTTTACATCCTCCTTTCTATCATACTAAATTCAGTCTATCATCAACTCAGTTCCCTGAATCCCACTCAAGTTACCTTTTGCCCATAAATCAGTGAAACATCTGTGGTCACCCAGTCAGCTTCCCTCAATACCATGAGTTTGCCTTCACAAACTCTCCAGTCAAGTCAGTAGTATAGACTCCTTTACTGAGAATACTGAGAATACAGAAACCATTGCTGCGTTACATTTCCCAGTGCAGAATCTCATCATATTAAGTCTAGGTAAGTAAGTCTTGGGGTACCTTGAAATGGCAAATCCTATGGTGTCTTTGGGGAAATTCATATCATCAAAAATAACTCCCTGGTCACTTTGTCCTGTCAGGAGCAGAAAATGCACACATTGTCTTCTCCTTTCTCTCTCCTCCTCCAGGTTTAAGACTATGAGGTTGGGGTTGGATTATCCTCACCTCACCCATTATACGGTGGAAATAAGAATGGAACATAGCTCTATTTCCCAAAAAGAACAAATGGTAATAAAAGACTGTGTTCTGGGATCATAGAGGTCACCATCCCCCAATACTCCAACCCAAGGAGAGCCTGTTCGCAGAGCGGAGGCTCTCCAGAGCAGCTGTCCTGCACTTACTGGGAGAGTCTCTGCCATCAGCCACTGGGGTGCTCAGCATCGCCAGCATCAAGGTCACAGCTGCTGCCCGAAAGCCTCTAGGGATCTGCAGAGCCATATTCCAAGACGTAATTGAGACCAAGGAAAAAGCAGTGGTAGTCAATGCAGCTCAAACCTAATGGATCTTATGTACCTGCCGGAAGCAGTAAAAACCTCTGGATGTTACCATGCATGGTAGGATTGGAGAGTTCCTAGGAAAGGAACCAATCAGCACTGGAGCTGAAGGACCTCATCTGCCTCTGGGCAGACATTTTTCTGTGAAGATTCTCACTCCAATGCCTGGCACTGTTTCTTCTTCAAATTGCACTAGATGGGCAATTGAGGTGAAGATTTCCAAATAACTGAAGATTGAATGGGTTGGGAGTTTTAAGAAGCAAAAGACAAATGTGATTCAAGAGTAGACATCCTACAAACTATGGTTCTTATACTTGGGATTTTTAGTAGGGAAAATTAAGTGGGGATAATATTTCAGGAAAAGAAACTTGTTGTCATAGAAATGTTCACTTCTATTGTCTTTGACACTCTGAGAAGGCTTAAGTTTTGGTGAGAAGAGCAAAGTTCTTAGAAGGAAACGATGGTGAGTTGCAGTCCTACCACTAATGTGCTTTCTGAGAGACAACAAATTACCAAACTCCTTTTTGCCCCAGGCTTCTCTTTGCAAAATGTGGATCACGTTTCATGCATTTTACATCTAGATCTTCACATATACAAATTTAAGATTAATATGACTTGCTTAACATTACAAAAGTCTCCTCCACTGTTATGTGTAACTTTCAGATTAATTGGAGGAACAAGAAAACAAAGCAAATAAATAAAACAAAACAAAACAAAACAAGTTGCCACCCAGCCCTACTGGCAGGTGACTCTTCATTATGCAAGAATGTATTGCGTTCATGCTCTTTGTGGACTTTTCTGTTTTAAGTTCTTCAGCTGCTTAAATCCTCCCTGGACCATGAAACAGGTGCATCTGACATCAGTAAAGGACAATACACAAATTTTGCAGTATTCTGACACAGTCACATTTAGTTTTGAAGACAGAGAACAAAAGCTGTAGAGAACCATTGCCTGGGGCTGAATCGTATTAATGATGGAGCAAATGTTTAGAGTTACAGATTGTATTGGGCCAGCCTCAAACATCACGTCCAAAATGGCAGAGGTACCAATGTGTTTTTATAATAAATTTACTACTTATCAGGCTCCTGTTGCCCATGGCTAGGGGCAGCACTAATGGTTATAAAGCAATTAAAACAATGCCTGACAAACATTATTGGAACCCCAACCAAGAAAATAAATATCTCCATCTCTCTTCTTCTCTCCCTTCCTCCCTTGCTCTTCCTTATATGTTAGTAAAGTAGAAAATAGGCTCTAAAAGCAGAATATAAGCTTACCAGGTGAAAAGAAACAGGGAAGAGGCAGTAGCAAGAGTTTGCAATAGTGGCACGGGAAAGCATTGAGTGACTCCAATATGCCGTATTATTCTGTGCACAGGTTTAGATCACCTGAGACTGGGAAAGTTGCCACTGGGCTTCCAGCAGCAGTGGTGTACTCAGGAGCAGGTAACCCAGCCTAAGGAGGGTCTCCGCTGCTGCAATGGAAGCATAAAGGAGGAGCATCAAACTCAGATCTAGAATGCAATTGGGGGCAAGAAAAAATAGGCAGAGAGGAACTTGAAGCTGCCCTCAATGTCCTCTTAATCCCCAGTACAGCGTCCCTCAGAATAGAGATCTCTGGCTCTTCCCCTCCTTCCTGTTCAAAGGGAGAAATTTCCCTCAGGTTTGTTATGTGGCTGTGAGGCAAAGGCTGCATCTAACCTAGGGATTCCCCAGTCTCACAGGCCTCTTCACACAGACTTTTCTCTTTTCTTCTTTTCTTTTATTCTCTTCTCTTCCTTTTTCTTTTCTTTTCTCTTCTCATCTTTTCTTTCTTTTCTTTTTTAGGGACAAAGTCTGGCTCTGTCACCTAGGCTGGAGTACATTGGCATGATCATGGTTCACTGAAGCCTGAACCTCTTGGGCTCAAGTGATTCTCCCGTCTCAGCCTCCCAAGTAGCTGGGAGTACAGGCATACACCACCATTCTGCTTAATTTTTTAAAAAGCTTTTGTAGAAATAGGGCTTGGCTATGTTGCCCAGGTCGGTCTCAAAGCCGTGGCCACAAGCAGTCATCCCGCCTTGGCCTCCCAAAGCTCTAGGATTACTGCAAAATCCCAGGCGTGGTGTGAGCCACCATGCCTGGGCATGCAGGCTTTTCAACTAGCAACAAATGTGTCAACTTGGAGCCATTTTCTGATGGGCAAGAACCTCATCTGAGGCTGCGTGTGGTGGCTCACACCTATAATTTTCTAGCGCTTTGGGAGGCCGAGGCAGGCAGATCACTTGAGGTCAGGAGCCCGAGACCAGCCTGGTCAACATGGTGAAACTCTTGTCTCTACTAAAAATACAAAAATTAGCAAGGTGTAGTGGTGCACACCTGTAATCCCAGCTACTCTGTAGGCTGAGGCGGGAAAAACACTTGAACCCAGGAGGCAGAAGTTGCAGTGAGCCAAGTTCATGCCATTGCACTCCAGCCTGGACAACATGAGCGAAAATCATCTTCCCTGGTCAGCATCTCTTAGAATCTGTGCCTGGTCAATGCGGTTGAAGGTAAATGTGGAGTCATCCTGCCACCAAAAGGGTTATCCAGGATTCTATCCTGCAACTACTTTCAGAATCAAGAAACACTGTACATCCAGAAAGGTTCTGTGGCCTCCTTAATGCCAGTGGTAACAAAGTTAGAAATACTGCCCCAGTATATCATTTTCCTTTAATAAAAATGTATCAAGCAATTATCTCTAAATTTTTCAAAACCTCATGAAGCTAATTACATATTTCCCTTATATCAACTTTTAGATAATCAGTTACATGATATTTTTTAAAAAGACACATATAAAGTAGACCCTTTCTCTTTAAACAGTTGTCTCTTTAAAATGACAGTTTAGGCCGGGCACGGTGGCTGACGCCTGTAATCCCAGCACTTTGGGAGGCCGAGGCAGGTGGATCCCGAGGTCAAGAGATCGAGACCATCCTGGTCAACATGGTGAAACCCCGTCTCTACTAAAAATACAAAAAAATTAGCTGGACACGGTGGCACGTGCCTGTAGTCCCAGCTACTCAGGAGGCTGAGGCAGGAGAATTGCCTGAACCCAGGAGGCAGAGGTTGCGGTGAGCCGAGATCGCGCCATTGTACTCCAGCCTGGGTAACAAGAGCGAAACTCCGTCTCAAAAAAAAAAAAAAAGGGAGAACGATCCAAGATGGCCGATCGCTAACATCCCGGGATTGCAGCTCTCAGGGAAGGCGCGGAGAACTAGAGGACGCCACACTTTCAGACAAAGTCTGGTCGCTCACGAAGCAGAAGATCCCCCAGTGGTGGAAACACACGAGTCGCCAGAGCGACTCTCGTGGTCGGCGCAGCGGTTCCACAGGCACCTCGACGCGGCAGCGCTAGGCGCAGAGTAAACGGGACCAGTTCCCCTTCTGACCGAGGTTTGGAGCCCCGGGAAGGCAGAGTCGCCTACTACGGACACAAGAAGGAAGCCCGACAGGAGAATCCTAGGCAGAAAAGCACCATCAGTTTTAACGCTGCTGCTCTGGCCCTGGGAACTAACAACCTGGACGTCCACTCAAGAGACCTAATCTGAAAGTTGGTAATTTCAAAGACGACAGGAGGATAAATTTACAATGACTGGAAGAAACCAGCGTAAAAAAGCTGAGAATACTCAAGGTCAGAATGCCTCTCCCTGTAAAGATGATCACAGTTCCACATCAACAATGGAACAAGGCTTGATGGAGAACGAGCGCATCCTGATGACAGAATCACGCTTCAAGGAATGGATAATAACAAACTTCGGTGAGTTAAAAGAACACGTTATAGCCCAACGTAAAGAAACTAGGAACTTTGAGAAAAAGTTTGAGGAAATCCTATTGAGAATAGACAACTTAGAGCGGAGTATGAGTGAATTAATGGAACTGAAAAATACAATACAGGAACTCCGAGAAGTATGCACAGGTTTAAACACTCGAATTGTTCAAGCAGAAGAAGGGATATCAGAGGTCAAAGTCCAAATTAATGAAATACGTGAAGAAAAGATTAGAGAAAAAAGGATAAAAAGGAATGAGCAAAGTCTCCAAGAAATGTGGGACTATGTGAAAAGACCAAATTTACGTTTGATAGGTGTACCTGAATGCTATGGAGAGAATGAATCCAAGCTGGAAAATACCCTTCAGGATATTATTCAGGAAAATTTTCCTAAACTAGCAAAGCAGGTCAACATTCAACCCCAGGTAATACAGAGAACACCACAAAGATATTCCTCAAGAAGAGCAACCCCAAGGCACATAATCGTTAGATTCACCAGGGTTGAAACGAAGGAGAAGATACTAAGGGCAGCCAGAGAGAAAGGTCGGATAACCCACAAAGGCAAGCCTATCAGACTTACAGCAGATCTCTCGGCAGAAACTCTACAGGCCAGAAGAGAGTGGGGGCCAATATTCAACATCCTCAAAGAACAGAACCTTCAGCCCAGAATTTCATATCCAGCCAAACTAAGCTTCACAAATGAAGGAAAAATAAAATCTTTTATGAACAAGCAAGAACTCAGAGATTTTATTACCACCAGGCCTGCTTTACAAGAGCTTCTGAAAGAAGCATTACACACAGAAAGAAACAACCAGTATTAGCCTTTCTAAAAATACACCAAAAAGTAAAGAGCACCAACATAAAGAAGAATTTACACCAACAAATGGATAAAACAGCCAGTCAACATCAAATGGCAGTAACCCTAAATTTAAATTGACTAAATTCCCAATCAAAAGACACAGCCAAAACCCAACGGCATGTTACATCCAGATCTGTTTCACACGCAAGGATACACAAAGACTCAAAACAAAGGGATGGAGAAAGATTTACCAACCAAATGGAGAGCAAAAATAAATAATAAATAAATAAAAAGCAGGAGTTGCAATTCTTGTATCGGATAAAATAGATTTTAAAGCAACAAAGATATAGTGGTAAAAGGATCAATGCAACAACAAGAGCTAACGATCCTAACACCCAGATACATAGAGACTTAGATTCAATGAGATAGAAAATTAATAAGGATATCAAGGACTCGAACTCAGATCCAGAACAAGTAAACTTAATAAATATTTATAGAGCTCTCCACTTCAAATACACAAAATATACATTCTTGTCAATACCACATCACACCTACCCATTAGTTTAAATGAAACATTGATTGGCCATTATTAATACCCAATTTTTTTCAAAATAAAGCAGTATTTCCATTTACTCTCCCTCTTTCTCTTCCTCTTTCTTCCTCTCCTTTACTTATTTTTTTTTCTTTCCTTAAAAAAAAAAAAAGACAGTTTAGAAAACCTGAAGAAAGAGTTAAATTGTAGCATTCAGGGGCTGGGCGCAAACAGGGCCTCCTTCAAGCAAGTGGCCATGGGGAAACTCCATAGCGGAAGTCAGGTAAGGACTTGGAGGATACCACAGGGTGAAGGACTAAGAGGATCAGAAAAGCTTTAGCAGGAAGATAGAAAATCAGATGATACAAGGCATTTGGGACACTTGGGGGAAATGGGGAAGGCGGGTGATCTTGGCAAAGGAGTCCAGACCCCACCAGTCCCATGGCTTCTCATGTTGTCTGGAAATAACCCTTGAAGACAGAAGACGACCAGCATGAAAACCCAGGCTGCCTGCTGTGGACATGCTGTACAGCAGAGCTTTGTTTCCTGACCTGTTTCTACGGGTTTCTTCTTTTAGTCTGTCTCATCCACACATCACCTCAGCTATATCCCTGGTGATTTCTCCACCCAGAGCTAACCCACACATGCCACTCTTTGCAACATACCTGTTGGTCTCTCCTTGTGGTTTTCTAGGGATAACTGGGATATTTCCAGAGACAACTCTTACTCTAGCTTCTAGATTTGTAGTCACTATGTCCCTTCATTCTCAGACAAGCCTTAAATATCTCTCTATGAGATCTTTATAATGTCTCCTTCTTCTACAAATTCTTACCAGTAGAGAGAAGAACTAATATTCAGCTATATAAAAAAAATTTCAGTCCTACTTAAGCTCATGTCCGAGTACTCAAGAATTCAAGTGTCCAACTCAGCTCAAGGTCATGCATGGTCCATGCAAAAAAGCAACATTAGCAGTAATTTTGGGGGGAGAATACTCTTATCTTTAAGTAGGAAAACTTAAGATATTCAATTTAAACCTTAATGACATATCAGTCCATGCTTTACAGGTTGACTTATCATCAGAAAGGCAAAAAAAAATAACAAGTGTTAGCAAGGGTTTGAAGAAAAGGGAACATTTGCACATTGTTCGTGGGAATGTAAATGAGTACGGCCACCAGGGAAAACAGCATGAAGGTTCCTCAAAAAGTTAAACTAGAACTGCCACATGATGTAGCAATTCCACTTCCAGGATACAAAGGATTTTGAATCAGTGTGTGGAAAATATATCTACACTCCCATGGTCACTGCAGCGTTATTCACAATAGTCAAGGTACGAAGTCAACCTGTGTCATTCAGCAGATGAATGGGTAACGATAATGTTGTATGTTTACACAATGGAATTCTATTCAGGCTTGAAAAAGAAGGAAATTCCATTGTAAGCCAAAAAGTGACTGAGGCAGGTCTCAGTCAATTAGAGATTTATTTTGCCAATACTGGGGATGCAACTGGCGAAAACACAAATCACAGGAGCATCTGTGATCCATGCTTTTTCCGAAAAGAGTTTTGAGAACTTCAATATTTAAAAAAGAAACAGCAAGCAGAAGGGGAAAGGGGAAAAAAAAGGAGGGAGGGTAGGCAATGACACAACTGGTTACATTCTTGTGAGTCTCTGATTAGCCTCAGTAAATCTACATTTTACATGTGAAAAGAGGGAGTAAAGGAAAAAGCCACTTATGCAAAAACAATAACATTATAGAATCTTCCCAAGAGATTCACTTTCTATTCTCACAGACCAACAATTCCACTCAAGTTAATTACTGCAAAGCATCCTAACTTGTCTTTCTGCCTCTACTTTAAAATGTCAACATTGCTCATAGATCCAAGTTAATCTCTCAGAGTATTAGTTCCTTTAACTGCAAAATAAGGATATTATCTATTCCATAGAGTAATGTCATGAATTAAATGAAGTGGTAAATATAGAGCATCTAAAATAGTTTTGAACATATAACAGATGCTCAATAATAAGATTTTTTTTACAATTTTAATATATTTTTAATTCAATAGCTTTTGGGATACAAGTGGCTTTTTGTTATACGGATGATTTGCATAGTGGTGGAGCCTGGAATTTTAGTGCACCTGTTACCTGAGTAGTGTACATTGTACCCAATATGTGGTTTATTATCCTTCACCCTCCTTCCCACCCTCCCTGCATTGTCTCTTACACTATTCTCTATGCCTTCAAGTACCCATACCTTGGTACCCACTTAGCTCCTATGTATAAATGAGAACATACGGTATTTGGTTTTTCAACCCTCAGTTAGAAGTTTTTAATTTTGATGGAGTCCAATTTATCTATTTTTTTTAATTTTCTTGCCTATGCCCTTAGTGTTATGTCCAGGAAATCAGTGACTGTTCTAATTTCATGAGGATTTTTCTTTATGTTTTTTTTCTAAGAGTCTTGTAGTTTTGGGTTTCATATTTAGGTCTTTAAATCATTTTGAGTTCGTTTTGTCTATAATGCAAGGTAAGAGTCCAATTTCATTCTTTTGTATTTGGACTTCCAGTTTTCCCAGCACCATCGTTGAAAAGGCTGTCCTTTCCCCATTTAATGGCCTTGGCACTCCTGTTGAAAATTGTTTGATCATATATGTCAGGATAATTTCCTGGTTTTGATATTGTAGTTTAGTTATGTAAGATGTCACAATTGGGAAGAACTGGATGAAGGCTATACAGAATCTTTTTGTACTTTCTTGGTAACTTCCTTTGAACCTATAGTTATTTCAAAATACAATGTTAAAAAAGTAAAGCCAACCAAAATAATATGTTTACATTTTAACAAACTAATTCAATAAGATACCTAATAAAAATTACCCAATGTGAAATACAAAGAGAAAAGAAGGGGGAAAAACAGAACAGAGCATCCAAGAGCTGCAGTGCCGTGTTGAGCAGTTACAGCACCTTTGTTTGTGTGTTTGTTTGTTTGTCTGTTTTGAGATAGGGTCTCACTCTGTTGCCCAGGCTGCAGTGCAGTGATCACAGCTCACTGCAGCCCCCACCCCAGCCCACAACTCAACTCAGGCAGTCCTCCTGCCTTATTCCTGAGTAGCTGGGAATGCCAGCAACATGCATGCCCACTTAATTTTTCTCTTTTTTAGACAAAGTCTTCTTATGTTGCCCAGGCTGCTCTTTAACTCTTAGATTCAAGCATTCTTTCCACCTCAGCCTCCCAAAGCGTTGAGACTACATGTGTGGAACACTGCCTGCTATTTTTTTTTTAATGTTACTTTTACTCCTTTTCTCTCTTTGTGTTTCACTCTAGGTAATTTTACTGATCTCTTTCAAACTCATTGATTCTTCCCAGAGCTTTACAAGTTTGCTGATGAACTTGTCAAATGCATTCTTTATTTCTGTTAATGTATTATTATTATATTTCGATCTCATTCATCCTTATAGTTTTCATATCTCTGCTGAAATTATCTAATTTTGCATATTGCCTACTTTTTCTATTAGAGATTTTAGTATATTAATCACAGTTTGTGAAGCAGGTTTACTAATTACCAACACCAAGGGAGGAAAGGGAGGACTTCCACGTGTGGAGAATAGAAAAGATCATCACTATGTTAACCACCAGGAAAAGAGATCCAGATACTTCTTCCCACTGCACTGGTTACCTATTTATCTGAGTCTGGTAAAACAGAACACACTTACACAAACATTATGTGAAGCAGTTTTTTTGTTTCTTTGTTTGTTTTTGAGACAGAGTCTCACTCCGTCACCAGGCGCCAGGCTGGAGTGCAGTGGTGTGACCTCGGTTCACTGCAACCTCCGCCTCCCGGGTTCAAGCAATTCTTCTGTCTCAGCCTCCCGAGTAGCTAGGACTACAGGCGCGCCGTGCCCAGCTAATTTTTTTGTATTTTTAGTAGAGACGGGATTTCACCATGTTGGCCAGGATGGTCTTGATCTCTTGACCTCGTGATCCACCCACCTCAGCCTCCCAAAGTGCTGAGATTACAGGTGTGAGCCACCATGCCCGGCCTGAAGCAGGTTTATTACTTACAGATCAGTATCAAGGGACAGAAGAAGCCTCAGCTCCATTGTGAGTCAGTCTCCTAAAGCTCAAGAAAGCTGCCCAGGACGGAGGAAGTCTTAACCGCACCAATTACTCTATTATAACCTGAAGTGTAAGTCACAGCTCAAACTCTTGATCACTTCATTCATATTACATGCTTCAAAATATAACCACAGGAAAACTCCAACAGTAACTTTGTATGAACTCCTGTGTTCTGTCAATCAAGAAAAATGAGAAGTCTCAATTATTTTAGGAGGTTTATTTGCCAAAGTTAAGAATGAGCACCCAGGAGATGGGTCTGTGCCTTTCTCCAAAGATAATTTTGAAGGCTCCAAATGTAAGGGGAAAGGGTGGGGATATTGAGAAGTACACAGTTTTCGTGTAAGAGGTGGGTAGGGAAGGATAGTCATTCATGCCTTTGTCTGAATTTTTTACATAAAAAAATTTTTTTACATAAAAAAATTAGACAAATGGGACAGAGGAAAAATGCAGGGAATCTGCATGTTACATAAGATGACATAGAATGGGGAAAAGAAATAATTGGATATGCATTTGTGGCCAGGCATGGTGGCTAACCCCTGTAATCCTAGCACTTTTGGGAGGCTGGGGCAGGCAGATCACTTGAGGTTTCAAACTTAAGGAGTTTGAAATCAGTCTAGCCAAAATGGTGAAACCCCGTCTCTGCTAAACATAAAAATTAATAACAATATAAATAAAAAGTAAATAAATAAAATAAAATAAAATAAAAAGTAGCCAGGTATGGTGGCGGGTGCCTGTAATCTCCTGAAGCAGGAGAATTGCTTGAACCTGGGAGGAGAAGGTTGCAGTAAGCCAAGATTGTGGCAGTGCTCTCCAGCTTGGGCAACAGAGCAAGACTGTCTAAAATATATATATATATATGCATTTGTGTCTGGTGGGCGGGGGGGGATGACAGCACCTGTAAAGATAAGCTATCAATTTACATTGCCATGGTACAATTTTAACAGAAACACCTTAGGGTAAAGATCTTGCAGCTCATAAGGAACTTCCTTGTGAGCAAAATATGAAATAGGCATGTAGCTTTTCATCTTGTAGCCATCTTATTTAGGAACTGCACAGGGGAGGCAGGTTTTCATAACTCGGTTCCCAGACTAACTTTTCCCTTAGGCTTGATGAGTTGGGGGGTCCTGAGATTTAATTTTCTTTCACAGTTCTAAAACTGTGACTGAGTCTGCATTTCTTCCGATAGGCACTTAGCACACTGACTATGTGCCTTACATTGTCCATATGATGCTAAGAGCTGTAAGATCCATGGAGTCATAAGTCTGGGCACACCAACCACAATCCATCATGCAACTGAAGTGGTACATTTGGAACCAAGCTTGAGCAGGTCTAAAAACTAGGTGGTTTTTCTGGTTTAGTGACAGAGACTACTATCCCACATGAAAATACAATAATCTTTTAGGACTTTGATGCACGGTCATGACTGTCAGCAGACACTAAAACGATCATAATTCACGAACAAAGTAAATAATAATGTAGACCCTTCTGGAATAGCAATCTCTATCGCCAAGACAGAAAAACAAACTAGACTAAATTCAGTGGATCAGGGGAATCAAGAATGGCTTGTGAAGGAGGAAGACAAATATTAGTTACAGTCACAGTGACAACTACAATAGTAGACACTGTAGCAAATTTCAATAACTTGCTTGCCCTAATCTTCTAGGATATCACAATTAGTCACCCTTCCTAACCTCCCTTTTTGAAGAAAAATTAAAGTGTGTTAATTTTCTCAGGAAAGAAATGAGAGGCACCATATTGGACTATGGGAGCTTGGAATCCTGAATCGCCACCTGGAGAAAAGCTACTCATAAATCTTCAATATCCTCTTACTGCTACATTAGTGAGTTATAAACATCTACTGTATTTCAGCCATCATACACTTTTGAGTCTATTTGTTGCAGGAGTTTGGCCTATTCTGATTAATATAAAAAGAAGAAAAAATAATCATAGAAAAACATTTGAATGAAAAATGTAACAATTTTAATGGGTTTTCCTGACATAGACTCACCTGAAATTATCCTCATTCTTTGCTTTAGGATTAGTAGAGATGTAAGACAGAATCTCATGAAAATATTCAAGCTGGTGGATGATGCCAAATTAGCTGTTAGCGTGTGTGTCTGAAACTCAAACCATGCAAAGCCTCCCTGCCCACCTCTCATCCTATCCTTTAGGGCAGAGCCTGTTTCTCATATATTGCCCACTAAGTCTATATCAATCAAATTAATTTTTGTTATCCTAAAAGCACCTTTGGAAAGACTTAGGTGAAAGTTCTATTTAAATATGGGCATTCTGCTCTGTACTCTTTTACCAATATTACTTCAAAACTGCACAAACCTATATTCTTTGCATTTGTGGGAAATTATTATATTGTAGATCAGTCTAAAATATTTTGTGAATCAAAACATACTATAAGAAGTTGGAAAGAAAGACTTCATTTGGATGTAAATACATGAAACTAGCAGCCCAGACACTCTGACAAGAGGAATAAGAACTAAGTGACCACAAAGGAATTTTTATCACATGCCTGGCTCTTGCAGACAGGGAAGGGTGCTTTACCTGAAGGAAGTGGTCACTAGACCAGAATGTAACCAAACACAGGATTCTGCTTAAACAGAAAATTTACAGAACTTTTTCTAAAGTTAAACCATTATACTTTCCTCTCCACCCAATGTTCCTAAATGTGGGGCAGCATTATTGTCTCTAGCAGATTAAGTCAATGAATCCATTCCAGAAAAAAAATCACTTAAAAGAGCAATAAATATGCAAAATATTAAATCAGTCTACTAGTCATGTGTACAGTCCACAGAAAAGAATAGAAATTTACTTATGGACAGAAAGAAGTTTAGTAAACAATGATGCCATATTCTTGAACAGGGCAATTTGTGTCACTTTTCCAGACAAAATACATAGATTTGGTGAAGCTTTAATCTTAATAACAATAAGATAGTTTTAATAACAAAATGTTTCTAATTGTTTCAGGAGAAATAAATTTAAAAAACAACCATTGATGAAAATAAGGGGAGGTGCCCTAATAGAGGTTTACAAATGATTATAAAGCTAAACATCAAAACATGTTCATGCTGCCACAAAACAGGCCAACTGTGGAATGATGTTGACTGCACAGAAACAGAGCCTAATTCACAACAGTTAATGAAATTGAAAATGTTGTTTGCAGTAGCCCCCGCTTATCCATGGGAGATACATTGCAAGACCACCTAGTGGATGCCTGAAGGCATGGAGGGCACCAAGCTCTATATATGCTGTTTTCCTACACATACATGTATATGATAAAATTTAATTTACAAATTATGCAGTCATAGATTAACAATAATAACTAATAAAATAGAACAATTATAACAATATATTGTAATAAAAGTTATTTCAATGAGGACTCTTTTTTTCTCTGTCTCTTTCTCTCTTCTGAAAATATCTTATTGTACTAAACACCTATTTTTGTAGTGTGATTGACTAACCACAGGTAACAGACTGTGGAAAGTGAAACCATGGATAAGGGAGGACTACTGCATTATATTTCCAGGAAATCCAGCCTGCTACAGTAAGAACACTGTTACAATAGAGATTAACTTTCAACATGAGATTTAAAGGAACAAATATTCAAACCATAGCATTTCACCCCTGTAACCCCAAAACTCATATTCTTCTAACATGCAAATACATTCATTTTATCCCCAGAGCCCTGAAGTCTTAAATTTCTCTAATGCCAACTCCAAAGTCCAAAATCCCTATCTGTGGGCCTGAAGAACTAAAGCCAATTATCTACCTCCAAGATACAATGCTGGGACAGGAGAAATGGGCCGGAAGAAAGGAGTAACAGGCCTCAAGGAAATCTGAAACCCAACAGGAAAGACATTAAATTTTAAAGCTAGACATAACATCTTTGACTTCGTGCTCCTCATCCTGAGCACACTGGGGCAGGAGGTAGGTCCCCAAGGCCTCAGGCAGCTCTGCCCTCGTGGTTTTGCTTGTTGCCGCCCACATGTGGCTACTCTCATGGGTTGGAGTCAGGTCCCTTGGCTTTTCCAAGCTGGCATTGCTTGCTGGTAGCTCTACAGTTTTGGAGTCTTGGGGGCAGTCCCACTCTCACAGCACCACTAGGGACTTCCCTGGGAAGGATTCCCTGCAGCAGTTCCAACGCCACAGTTTCCTCTCAGCATTGCCCTAGCAGAGGCTCTTGGTGGTGGCCCCGCCCATGTGGCAGGTTTCTCCCTGGGTTACCAGGCAGTCTGATATGTCCTTTGAAATCTAGTTGGAGGTTGCTATGCCTTCGCAATAGTCTTGCATTCTAAACACCTGCAGAATGAGCACCACATGGATGTGGACATTGCCAAAAATTATTGCTTGTGCCCTTTGTAGTTACAATATGAGTCCCATGTGGGCCACTTGAGCTATAGCTGGAGCAACCAGAATGAGGGAAGCATTGTCCTGAGGTGGCATTAGGCAGCAAGCCCATGGAGTACACCCCAGGCCTGTTCCCTGAAACCTGCCTGTCCCCTGAAACATTTCTGCCCCTAGAGCTCTGGGCCTGTGATGACAGGGTAGCTAGCCTTCAAGATCTCCAAAGTGCATTCAGTGTTTTTCTCCCATTGCCCTGATGAATAGCTTCTGGCTTTATTCTATTCATACAATTATCCCGATCAATCAATCCCTCCTTATCCATCATTCCTTCGGATACACCCTTGGTTTCCTCTGTTGAAAATGCTCTTTCAGGGCCAGGTGGCAAATTCTCCCAATCATTCCACTTATTTCCCCTTTTAATTATAAATTCCACCTTTAAGTTATTTTTACCTCTCCCAGCTTTAATGTAAGCCGTTAAAAGTAGCCATACAGCTGCCTGGCTGCTTTGCTGCGTAGATATTTCTTCTGCCATGTAGCCTAATAAAACCCTCAGACATAGACACAATTTCAGCCACTTTCTTCACCCATTTATAACAAGGATGACCTTTTCTCCAGTTTCCAATTCCTTGTTCCTCAGATCTGAGACCTCAGCAGAACAGCCGTTACCACCCGTATTGCTATTGACATTCTGGTCCTGACCACTCAAATCATTGCTAAGGAGTTCCAGACTTTTCCTAGTCTTCTTGACTTCTTCTAAGCCCTCACCAAAATCCCACCCTTTATCTCCAACATTGACATTTAAGGCAATACATGCTTTTTCTAGCCTACCCCTTTAAACTCTTCTAACCTCTACCCATTACCCAGTTCCACAGCTGCTTCCACATTTTCAGATATTTGTTATTAGCAACAGCCCAAATTTTGGTACCAACTTTCTGCCTTAGTCTGTTTCTTGTTGCATATAACAGAATACCAAAAACTGGGTAATTTATAAAGAAACACAATTTATTTCTTATGGTTCTGGAGGCTGAGAAGTCCCAGAGCATGGTGCCAGCACCTGGTGGGAGTCTTCTTAGTGGTGGGCCGTCTACAGAGTTCTGATGGGGTGCAGAGCATCATGTGGCAAGGAGGCAATGGCATACTGCTCAAGGTCTCTCTTTCTCCTCTTAAAAAGCTCTTAAAACCCCACCTTCGTAACCTCATCTAATCCTAATTACCCCCAAAGGTACCATCTCTCAAATACCATAATTGAATTTACAACCCTCTTAATGCTATTACAATGGAGACTAAGTTTCAGTATGAGTTTCAGAGAAGATAAACATTCAAACCATAGCATTACCCGTCTCTTTTACTCTCCTCCCTCCTCTTCCTTTCTGTACTCCACTATCCCTGTCTAGAGGCTTTAGCCACTCCACCTCAGCCCTTCAGGCTTCTAATCAAAATCCCGGTTCTTCAGTGGTCATTCAGATTTATTGTCCTGCTGTTATTTCTGGAACAGTAACTATCTTCTCAGGACGGTTGTGGTTGACTTGTTTCCGCTCCTTTCGAGAAAGCCATTGTGTTCCCTCACTTCTGTTATCTACAGCATACAAGTGTTTGAAAACACTCTCCTTAACCTCTTTTAAAATCATGGGTAGCCCAACCTAGCCAAATGCAGAAAGTCAGAATTGGTTCTCCTTCCTCCATGGAGAGCTTTTCATTTCTTTCCCACCTAGGAATTAAATTTCCAGTCAATAATGCCTGCTTTCGGACATGGAAGGCAAAACTTCAGCCCCACTCACCATATGCATATCCGTCTCATTTGAAGTTCTCAAGAACTTTTGTATCTACACTCATATTTTTAAATCTTTTTTAGTACATTGCTTCACATAGCTTTCTTGGTGGTGGTTCTACTTATTACAATATATACATATATCTTATCACAGTCTGCTGGTATTGATGTTTTAACACTTTTAGTGAAGCAGAGTCCACACCTCTAGGACAAATAGCACATTTTACCCTCTCTACTTTTTAAATGTAGTTGTATTATTTCTTCCACATACTTTCCCATGTACGTAGTGTTGAGTACCACTTCACATGGTGCTGCCAGTGTGGATATTTGTCCACTACAAATCTCATGTTGAAATTTGACCCACAGTGTAGGAGGTGGGGGCTAATGGGAGATGTTTAGGCCATGGGGCAGATCCCTCATGAATGGCTTTGTGCTAATCTCATGATGCTAATGCTTGCTTTATTCCTCACTGTCATCATTGATTCAACCATACTTTTTATTTTTAATTTTCTTTTTGTCTGTTTGTTTTCTTTTTTAACTACTACTTTAAGTTCGGGGTACATGTGCAGTTTTGTTACATAAGTAAACTTGTGTCATGGAGGTTTGTTGCACAGATTATTTTGTTACACAGGTATTAAGCCTAGTACCTGTTAGTTATTTTTCCTTATTCTCTCCTTCTTCCCACCCTCCACCCTCTGATAGGCCCCAGTGTGTGTTGCTTCCCTTTATGAGTCCATGTGTTCTCATGATTTAGCTCCCGTTAATAAGTAAGAACATGTGGTATTCAGTTTTCTGTTCCTCCATTAGTTTGCTAAGGATAACGACTTTTAGCTTCATCCATGTCGCTGCAAAGGACATGCTTTTGTTCTTTTTATGGATGCATTTTCTTTATCTGGTCTATTGTTGATGGGCATTAGGTTGATTCCATGTCTTTGCTATTTTGAATAGTGCTACAATTAACATACACATGCATGTGTCTTTATAACAGAAAGACTTACATTCCTTTGGGCCTATACCCAGTAATAAGATTGCTGGGTTGAATGGTATTTCTGTCTTTAGGTCTTTGAAGAATCTCTACACTGTCTTCCACAATGGTGAACAAATCCTCTGAGAAATATGGGATTATATAAAGAGACCAAATCTATGACTGATTGGTGTCCCTTAAAGAGATGGAGAGAATGGAACCAACGTGGAAAACATATTTCAGGATAACATCCATGAGAACTTCCCCAATCTAGCTAGAGAAGCCAACATTCAAATTCAGAAAATGTAGAGAACCCCAATAAGTTACTTCACAAGAAGATTATCCCCAAGACACACAATCATCAGCTTCCCCATGGTCAAAATGAAAGAAAAAATGTAAAACAAAACAAAACCAACCAACAAACAAAAAAACAGCTAGAGAGAAAGATCAGGTCAGCTACAAAAGGAAGCCCATCAGACTAACAGCAGACCTCGCAGCTAAAACTTTATAAGCAGAAGAGGTTGTGGGCCAATATTCAATATTCATAAAGAAAATAAATTCCAACCCAGAATTGCATATTTGGCCAAACAAGGCCTCATACTGAAAGAGAAATAAGATCCTTTTCAGACAGGCAAACACTGAGCAAATTCATTGTTGTCAGACCTACCTTACAAGAGCTTCTGAAGGAAGCACTAAATATGAAAAGCAAAGACTGTTACCAGTCACTACAAAAACAAACCGAAGTACACAGACCAGTGACACAATAAACAAACCGCATAAATAAGTCTACAAATTAACCAGCTAACATTATGATAACAGGAGCAAATCCACATATATCAATACCAACCTTAAATGTCAATGAGCTAAATGGCCCAATAAAAAGACACAGAGTGGCAAGCTGAATAAAGAACCAAGATGTATTAGTATGCTGTCTTCAAGAGACTCATCTCACATGGCAATGACACACATAGGCTCAAAACAAAGAGATGGAGAGAAATCTACCAAGCAAATTGAAAACAGAAAAAAACAAGAATTATCTTCCTAGTGTCTGTAAAAACAGATTTTAAACCAACAAAGATCAAAAAGGACAAAGAAAGATATTACATAATGATAAAAAGTTCAATAAAACAAGAAGATCTAACTATCCTAAATATATATGTACCCAACGCAGAAGCACCCAGAGTCATGAAGAATTGGACATACATACAAATATAGTGAGAGACTTTAACACCCCACTGACAATATTGGACAGATCATCAAGATTGAAAATTAGCAAAGATATTGAGGACCTGAACTCAGCACTGGATCAAATGGACCTGATGGATATCTACAGAACTTTCCGCCCAAAAACAACAGAATTTACATTTTCTCCTAACAACCTGGCACATGCTCTAAAATCAGTCACATAAATGGAAGTAAAACATACCTCAGCAAATTCAAAATAACTAAAATCATAACAATCTCGCAGACATCAGGGCAATCAAATTAGAAATCAAGACTAAGAAATTCACTCAAAACCATACAATTACATGGAAACAACCTGCTTCTGATTGGCTTTTGTATAAATAATGGAATAACCTGCTTCTGAATGAAATTTAGGAAGAAATCAAGAAGTCCTTTGAAACTAACGAGAACAAAGATACAATAAACCGGAATCTGTGGGACACAGTGAATGCAGTGTTAAGAGGGAAATTTATAGCACTACATACCCACATCAAAAAGTTAGAAAGATCTCCACTTAACAACCTAACATCACAGTGAAAAGAACTGGAGAGCCAAAGGGAAACAAATCCCAAAGCTAGCAGAAGAAAAGAAATAACCAATCTCAGCTGAAATGAGGCCTGAAAGACCACTTGAAAGATCAACAAATCCAGGAGCTGTTTCTTGAAAAAAATTAACAAAATAGATTGCTAGCTAGACTAATAAAAAAGAAAAGAGAGAAGATTCAAATAAACACTATTATAAATTACACAAAGGATATTATCCCTGACACAAGAGAAATACAAACAACTATAAAGAGAATATTACAAACACTTCTATGCACATAAATCAGAAAATCTAGAAGAAATGCATATTTTGTACTCTTACACTGTCACAAGACTAAACCATGAAGAAATGAACTCATTGAACAGACCAATAACAAGCTCTAAAATTGAGTCATTAATACATATCCTACCAACCAAAAAAAGTCCAAGGCCAGATGGATTTGCAGCTGAATTCTACCAGATGTACAAAGAAGTAGGAATGCTGGTTCCATTCCTACACTGAAACTATTCCCAAAAATTATGGGGGAGGGACTCCTCCCTAATTCATTCTATGAGGCCAGCATCATCCTGACCCTAAAACCTGACAAAGACACAACAAAAAAAAAGAGAAAACTTCTGGCCATTATTCTTGATAAATATCAATGCAAAATCCTCAACAAAATACTGGTAAACCAAACTCAGCAGCACATTGAAAAGCTTATCTACCACATTCAAATAGGCTTTATCCCTAGAATGTAAGGTTAGTTCAATGTATTCAAATCAATAAATGTAATTCATAACATAAACAGAACTAAAGATAAAACTCACATGATTATCTCAATAGGTCCAGAAAAAGCTTTTGGTAAATTTCAGTACGTTTTTATGCTAAAAACTCTCAGTAAACTAGGTATTGAAGAAACATACCTCAAAATAATAAGAGCCTTTTATGAAGAATCTGCAGCCAATGTCATACTAAATGGGCAAAAGCTAGAAGCATTCCATTGAAAAGTGGCACAAGACAAGGGTGCCCTCTCACCACTCCTGTTGGACATAGCATAGTATTGGAAGTCCTGGCCAGGGCCATCAGGCAAGAGAAAGATATAAAGGACATTTAAATAGGAAGAGAGGAAGTCAAACTATCCCTGTTTGTAAACGACATGATCCTATATCTGAAAAACCCCACCGTTTCAGGCCCAAACCTTCCTCAGCTGATAAACAACTTCAGTAAAGTCTCAACATACAAAATCAATAAGCAAAAACCACTAACGCTCCTATACACCAACAAAGGTCAAACCAAGAGCCAAATCAGGAATGAACTCCAATTCACAATTGCCACAAAAAGAATAAAATACCTAGGAATACAGCAAACCAGGGAGGTGGAAGATATCTACAAGGAGAACTACAAAACCCTGCTTAAAGAAATCAAAAGTGACACAAACAAATGGAGGAACATTCCATGCTCACGGATAGAAAGAATCATTGTTGTAAAAAATGGCAATATGCCCAAAGCAATTTATAGTTTCAGCGCTTTTCCCATAAACTACCACTGACATTCTTCATAGAACTAGAGAAAACTATTTTAAAATTCATATGGAAACAAAAAAGGGCCCAAATAACTAAGGCAATCTGAAGCAAAAAGAACAAAGCTGGAGGCATCACACTAGCTGACTTTAAACTATACTACAGGGCTACAGTAATCAAAACCGCATGATGCTGGTACAAAAGTAGATACATAGTCCAATTGAGCAGAATAGGGAACCCAGAAATAAGGCTGCACACCTACAATCATCTAATCTTTGACAAATCTGATGAAAACAAGCAATGGGGAAAGAACATCCTATTTCATAAATAGTGCTGGGAGAACTGGCTAGCTACATGCAGAAGATTGAAACTGGAACTCTTCCTTACACCATATACAAAAATTAACTTAAGATGGATTAAAGACTTCAATGTAAAACCCAAAACTATAAAAATCCTGGAAGACAACCTAGGCAATATCATTCAAGACATAGGTATGGGTAAAGATTTTATGACGAAAATCCAAAGAAAGTTGTAACCAAAACAAAAATTGACAAATGGGATCTAATTAACCTAAAGAGCTTCTGCACTGTAAAGGAAACTATCATAGAGTGAGCAGACAACCTACAGAATGAGAAAAAAATTGCATACAATGCATCTGACAAAGGTCTAAAATCCAGCATCCATAAAGAACTTAAATAAATATACAAGGAACAAACAACACACTTAAAAAGAGGGCAAAGGACATGAACAGACACTTTTCACAAGAAGACATACATGCACCCAACAGTCATATGAAAAACAGGTCAACATCACTGATCATTAGAGAAACGTAAATCAAAACCACATGAGATATCATCTCAAACCAATCAGGATCGCTATTAGTCAAATTTTGTTTTTAATAACATAATAAGCACTGCTGAATCTACCACCTGGCACATAAATGAGAACATGGACATTGTAACTTTACAATATATCCAAGTCTATTAGGTCAAGCTTACTAATTCTGTTGTTTAGATGTTTTATATCCTACTTTTGCCTGCTTGACCTATGAAATATTGTGAAGGGTATGTTAAAATATCCCACTACAATGATAGATTTATTTCCTACCTATGTCATATCAATTTTGACATATCTTTGAGGCTATTTTATCAGATGCACATATGTTTATAGTTGCTATGCTTTTCTTGATTAGGTGGATGTTTATGATTCTATGAGTCTTTCTGTCCAACCATGCCCTTTTTCCTTAAAATTTGTTTTTACATTAATAAATCTATATCATTTTTCACAATTAGTATTTGTATATGTTTTTTCCATCTTTTACACTCAATCTCTGAAATGACTTTTATGCTTTAGGTATATGTCTTGTAAACAGCATAATCGGAGTTTGTATTTTTGCATTCAATTTGTTAATCTTTGTCTTTTAATTACAAATCAAGCCTATTTTCGTTTTACTGAAACGAATAACATACATGTACCTTTATATTATCTCGTATTTTTCATTTCAGTCTTTTCCATGATTTCCATGATTTTTTTTTCCTGCTAGCCCATTTCTATAACCCATTCTAGCATGTGTATCAGGTTGGGGTGGCAGGTGGATTCATTTTTACCTCTACCTTGAGATGTGTTTTCAGACTCTGTTAAAGTTTAGGTTGCTCATTTCTGGCATCCTCCTTCACATAGGAATTACTGATCCAGACCCAGCTGTTTGTAGATTTTGAGACATTGTTCTACCTCTCTGCACATGGCCTGTGTCTGGACTTAACATCCCATGTCCTCACTCAACTACATAACTTTAGACCCACCCTATTACTATGGACCCTTGTCTGTGTTTTTTCAGAGAAACCTCTAAAATTATCAATATTCTTGAAATATTAACTTGATAGGTTCTTATAAAAATCACATAATCTATTGAAAATTATCTGGGTGCTGTAAACTCTGCCCCCTGGATACTCTTACTTGTACACAGTTTGAACAGATGTCTTTCACATTTAGAATAATAATACTAGTTAATATGATAGGACTACTCTATGGGTAGATCATTTCAAAATTTACTCTAACAGCTAAAAAGGAAATATATTTTGTAAAGCAGGAAAGCATATTTTCCAAGATCCAATTAGCAGTGGAGGCATCCCAGTAGTATCCAGGATCCTCACATGTGAAAAAACATAAACTAATTACTAAAGAGAGGACTTACAGACACTTAGTTCTTGCAGGAGGAAAGGAACTATCTGGACATTGTTATTTTATTCAAAATAAGTATAAGCGCAAAAATCTGTGATAGCAAATCTACTGGAGTATTCTTACTAATAACACTAATAACCCAAGGAAAATAATAAAATATTTCTGCTTCTTTTTAAGTCAGCCTGCCATGGCCCGCATGGAAATTCACTACTGATAAGCACCTTGTTTCTCCATCCCGTTACTCAGCTTTCTTCAATTGTGGCTTCATAGCAAGAATCACAATCTAACACTGCATGTTATCTCTGTTGATTATGTGACTTTTTAAAATATCTTGCTAGAATTAAAGCTCATAAAGGTAGGGACACATTTACCCTGTTGACTATTTTATCTGGAATAGGGTGTGTAGCACTTAGTAGGAGCTAAATATTTGACAAATGAATGGATACATTTATTGATGAATTTGATGTCAAAATAAAGGCTGTCTTGATTTAAATAAACCCGTATTTCCACAAGTCACATGCTCTTCCTGCTACATGAAGATATATTACATATCTTATCATCCAGGATTTCAGCTGAGTTCTAAACAGCTGGATACTTTCACAATCAGGATCTTCAATTTCTCCAGTTGGTGTTTTATTCAGTAAACGGAAGTGCCTTTGGACATTCACACTTGATCTTCCAAAACTACATCAGCTTTTAGAACAATGCTTCCAGACAGTTTATTAGTAACCCCTCAAAGGTGTGGTTTCACATTTTTGTCAATGTATTTTACTTAAACTGAAATGACATAATATTATTTTGTGTCAAATAATGTAGAGAAAGTTGACCATCTTTGCATATGCAATTTTCCATTTGAATTTCTTCTGTGAATTACTGTTCATCTACTCGCCAATACTTCAACTAGGTTGTTTAACCCATTAATTTGAGTAGTACTTTATTTCTTCAGTTGTGTAATATAAGTATTGGAAAAGATCCAAATATATTTCATAACTATGTTGCCCAAATTTTGTAATATATACTAACAAATATCTACCTGTTATATTTATTTTTAAGAAATATACTAAAATATAATAACTTGTACTTTTCTTATCCCACTTTGCTTTTCTAAGCAGTGTTTATGTATTTCAACTTTTTTTTTACAGTTTAAACATAATATACTTAGGTGTAGGGTTTGTGTGCGTGTGTGTGTGTTTTAATATAGGTTTCGCCTACAGAGTTACTAAATATAGTAATGTAATAAAATTGCAAGATGGACACCAGAGACACTAGAAGCTAGAGACCTCTCACTGGGGGGCTCCAGTATTTGTGATTAGAAAAAGAGAAATAAGAACAACAGAGGAATGAATCCTCAGGTACTTTGGAAGTCACAGAAGGAAAAAGTAGGAAAATGGGAAACACTGACACACAGGTTAATAAATGTTCTTTGTTGTTATATTGAAGTTGAAGGAGAGGATGGAATGAAGGACACTGGGGACAGGAGACTCCAGGAATAGTTCTGTGATTTGGTTGGTCCTTCTTGTATACAGTTCCAGTTCTTGTCAAACGTTTTTGGCACCAAACTGTTCATTTCTATATGTTAAGTCTGGTTTCAACTTCTTTCTCACTTTAGAATAAGTTGGTAGAGGACTTCACAGAGTGACAAACACCCATCGACTTCTTTAGGAAGGATTAAAATATGTACATGCTTCTATAAGGACGGAGTATAACTGATGATATTCAACGAGCAAATGCTTATAGAATGTCTCCTATGTTTCAAATAATGTGGTAGGAGCTAAGGTCCCAGGATGAAGATCTCAGGAAGATCAATATGTACCGGGAAAAAAAGACACATATACAGCATAAATTCCATACATCAGAGACTCTGTGCACTATTCTCTCCTCAGTTCCTAGAAAAATGCCTGGTTCAAAATAGATAGCTGTTAATAGTTGTTGAATTAATAAACAATATATTACATACAAATATAAACATTTATAAATTGAAACGAAAATACACATGGGGGCTGAGAGTGGTGGCTCACACTTGTAATCCTAGCACTTTGAGAGGCCAAAGCAGACAGATTGCCTGAGCTCAGGAGTTCAAGACCACCCTGGGCAACATGGTGAAATCCCATCTCATCTAAAATACAAAAAATCAGCTGGGTGTGGTGGCACATGCCTGAAATCCCAGCTACTCAGGAGGCTGAGGCACAAGAATCACTTGAACCCAAGAGGTAGAGGTTGCAGTGAGTTGAGATGGTGCCATTGCACTCCACCCTGGGTGACAGAGTGAGACTGTCTCAAAAATAAAAGATATAATTTAAAAGTAACAAAACTTAAGAATAGTAAAGAATATATTCATATAGATTGGAGTATTTGAAGAAAACTTAAAAATATAGTTCATTTGCAGAAGTAAGACTTGAAGCAGAAAAGAGGAGGATATGATTCCGAGGAACAGCAGGTGGAAAGGAACCATCATGAAACACATGAGCAAGAGCAGTACTGGCAGCGGGGGTGGAGTCTGGAGACATGGGTTGCTATAGGGAAAAGCCCAGATTGACTGGAATGAACATCTAGATTGAAGAATAGTACAGGATAAGGTAAGATGCACAGAGAGGACCTGTTTTTATGAAAGGCCTTAGAAGCTGAGCAGTTACTTCTTAGGAAGGTGATGAACTGAAATGTGCAAATGTAAAATAGCAAACTCACCTGTTGGTAAGGCAAGTGTCATATAGGTATAGGAGGAGCATCAAGGCTGGGGAGGTGACAGTGAGACTATGAGATTGGTTTTACTGAGTGCCTTGTGTCTTTCCAAACTTGTGCAAAGTACTACGATCAAATAGATAGAAAAGGAAAATGTGGAACTTTTTTAGGCCTGTTTTCTTATTTCAGAGAACACATCCCAAGACTCAGTTCACAAACCCCCAGGTTGATTCTCTATCCTGGTTCCCAGGCTGTATGCTTTAAGATGAAGCAGGTCAGTTTTCTGGACAAGGGGACTTCATGAAAGTCTCCATTACTTATCAGTTTTCTTCCTATGCAACCACTGGGTGAACTAACATCATTTGCCTCCAGCAAATAACACCACTGCAATAGTCCTAGCATTCGTCTGGTATCAAAACCCTGTGGAAAGGTGGAGCAGGGGCAAGTTATTAGTTATGTGGTGAGAGAAAAATATAATACCAGACATTTGTAGAGAGAAACAGGTTATGGCTGTGTGGATTACCAAAAACTCCCCTTTTCAAGTAAGAGTAAGTATTCTTAATGGGTATAGAGTGCGAATCAGGATACTTGCTCTTTTTCAGACATAGGTGGAAAGTCCCTGTCCAGGACTAAATGAAAAGAAAATTGCTGTAATGCTAGGATGTCATCACTGGTAGAAAATGAAAGTCTGTGGTAGGGAGGAAACGGAAAGGAAAGAAGAAAGAGATTGGTTAAGGGTCATCTCCCCACCTGCTGGTTATAAGATGAAAGTGCAGGGTCAATGATGAAAAAGAATCAATAGTTCCAGGCTCTGGTTAGCCATTTTTCAATGATCTCATTTAATCTTTATAACAACTCTGAAAACAACCTTTTGTACCCCTTTTGGAGGTGATGATAGAAGTATTGGAATTATATCCTGACTTAAAAAGGATAATTTCATTTATTCCTTTGAGGAAACATAACTGTATTAAAAACTTATTCTGCGCAACTGTACAAAGCATTCTTCAAGGTTATGCATTATTCTGCAGATCTTGTTTCCTAGGAGTTCAAAGCCAACATAAACTTGCTATAATACACGGCACCAAGAGCTGCAATCAATTTGTTTATAAAATACAGTAAGAGAACACATTTGTGGGTTTTCAAACATGAATCGAATTGTTAAGATGTTTTACACACCCACTGGGGGCAGTGGCTCACGCCTGTAATCCCAGCACTTTGGGAGTCCAAAGCAAGCAGATCACGAGGTCAGGAGTTGGAGACCAGTCTGGCCAACATGTGCATGTGTCTTTGTAATAGAACAATTTATATTCCTTTGGGTATACAGCGAGGAATGGGATTGCTGGATCAAATGGTATGAATGGCCTTGGGTTTTTGAGGTATAGTCACACTGTCTTTCACAATGGTTGAACTAATTTGCACGCTTGCCAATAGTGTATAAATGTTTCTTTTTCTCCACAACCTCACCAGTTTCTGTTATTTTTTGACTTTTTAATGATAGCCATTCTGACTGGTGTGAGATGGTATCTCACTGTGGTCTTGATTTGTATTTCTCTAATAATCAGGGATGTTGAGCTGTTTTTCATATGATTTTTGGCCACATGTATGTCTTCTTTTGAAAAGTATCCATTCATGCTCTTTGCCCAATTTTATGGAGTTGTTTTTTTCTTATACATTTGTTTAAGTTTCTTAGAGATGCTGGATATTAGACCTTTGTTGGATGCATAGTTTACAGAAATTTTCTCTCATTCTCTGTGTTGTCTGTTCACTCTGCTGATAGTTTCTTTTGCTATGCAGAAGTTCTTTAGTTTAATTAGACCCCATTTGTCATTTTTGCTTTTGTTGCAATTACTTTTGGCATCCTCATCATGAAATCTTTGCCCATGCCTACATCCTGAATAGGATTGCCTACGTTGTCTTCCAGGGTTTCTATAGTTTTGGGTTTTACGCTGAGGTCTTTAATCCATCTTAAACTGATTTTTGTATATGCTGTTAGGAAGGGTTCCAGTTTCAACCTTCTGCATATGGCTAGCCAGTTATCCCAGCACCATTTACTGAGCAGGAAATCCTATTCAATAAACAAGCAAAAACATTGCTTGTTTTTGTCAAGCTTGTTGAAGATCAGATCGTTGTACGTGTGTGGTTTTATTTCTGGGTTCTCTATTCTGCTCCATTGGTTTCTGTGTCTGTTCTTGTACCAGTACCATGCTCTTCTGGTTACTGTAGCCCTATAGTATAAATTCAGGTAGCTTGATGCCTCCAGCTCTGTTCTTCTTTGCTTAGGATTGCCTTGGCTATTCAGGCTCTCTCTAGTTCTATGAAGAATCTCATGGTAGATTTTAATGGAAACAGCATTGAATCTATAAATTGCTTTGGGTAGCATTTGCTTTTAAAGTTTTCATTAAAAATTATTTGTCATTTGTTCAATGACTAATGCTAAGGAAAGGTGTCTGTATAACCAGGCGGGTGCTGTGCACCTGTGGTCCCAGTTACTTGGAAGGCTGAGGTGAAGAGATCACTTGGGCCCAGGAGTTTGAGGCCAGCCTGAGCAACACAGTGAGACCCCATCTCTAAAAATAAATAAGTAAATTAAAAGGTCTATTCAAAGAATGTTTACAATATGTACATTAGGACTGGGGAGTTCCTGGGAAGAGAATTACTCACTGCTGGACATGAGAAATATCAGTCTCCAGACAGTTCTGTAAACTGATTCAGATTATTAAGAATTTCAGTTCAAGTCAACAAGTATTTATTAATTACATATCATAGTCTCTGCAAAGTCTTCATAAAATAACCTATTCTGTTAAGCTGTAGAGGGAGCTATGGAGAAGATAGATCTGGACATGAAGGTAATTTTGTGTGGGGGAGAAACCCTGCAAGAGCCGAGGCAACGGTCCGAAGCCTCAGCATATTCTCATATAAATATAGAATTAGAAAAGAATTAGAGGTATAGTTACATATTTATTCCTATATATAATCATAAAATAATCACATAGCTATTCAAATATAATCATAAATATATACATCTATATAATCATATAATCTTTAATCTTACTAAGTCTTATAATACTCAGGTCAAGAAGTATGGAACCTAAGTGGCATTGGAAAAGAGGTGACCCTAAGGTAAGATGCTCTGAGTCCTCTGTCACACCCGCATAAGGGCTGCTGGAGGACGCCTCGGCTGTGTGACAGTGTCAGCGCTGTGAAAGTGCCCGCTGTTTAGCCCAGCTCGGGAAGGAGACGTCCAAGATGGCCAAGACGTTTCCCTTCTCGGGGGAGTGAGGAGAAAACTCCACTCTCCCAAGCTCTTGTGGTAGGCCTGACCACTGTCAGGGAGGCCCACAGACATCGGGGACTTAATTGTCTCTATGTGGTGCTGTGCTTCAGCGGTCACGTTCCATGTCTACTTCCAAGTTCTGCTTCGGCACCTGGTTCCTCTTTTTCTTAGAAGAATTAGTAATAGTAACATAAATCTTAGTGACCTTGTTATTTCTTGACAAGTAAGAAAAAAGTGCTGAGCCTTAGGTTTTCTCCTCGCCTCGGCTTCTTCAAAGTCTTGGGCCCCTGTCTGCAAGACATGTGATTTACCTGACCCTATCACTGACCACCATTACCTCACCCTGCCTACTCTGCCCGCTGCTTTGTACTCAATAAAAGTCAGAGCATCCAGGCACTCAGAGCCACTGCAGGACTCCGCGCTTTGGTTGGCAGTGGACCTCCGAGCCCAAACTCTGTTTTCTCTTTCTTGGTGTCTTGTGTCTTTTCTCTCCATAGTTTCCTGTCTCCACATCTGCAGAGATGGACTCAAGGGACCCTGTAGGGCTGGCCCCTCCAATTTTGCATGTTTTTCAGTAGAAGATCATTACAAAACAGTCTTTCCTCATATTACTTTTTATTGTGCAGCTTATTCAAGTGAGTTATTTAAAACAACTAGTTTATACACATAGGAGTTGTTACTAACAAAGAATTGGTGGAAATGATATTAAATAACAAACAATTGCTTTCATAAGTTTCCTCTGCTTTATTAATTTTATTATGAGAGACCATTTAACTGGATACCAGCATACAGGACTTTGTATCAAAATAGGAGCTTAGCAATCATAAGAGATTACTTACACAATTCTCCACGTTTCTGTATTTTCATCTGCAAAACTCCATAAAGTTGTTTATACAAGTAAATCATAGCACCTTATTCATATTGGAATTCAGCAGTTCTTGGTTCACATCTCCCTTGAGAAAGTGTTGCTGTGTTTTCAAAGCGGACTAATAAAGATAAGATCTTGACTTGTAGGTGAGTGGGTGGAATTTATCTCAAATGTGGGGGCCCTCTAATGCTCACAGGCCAAATTCATTTACATATCGCAAAGCCAGTTGATATTTGTGATAGTTTGCAAAAATACCTACAAATTATTTGTAGCCCATTCTGTCAAGAAATGTAATCTATTAACCCCCCTCTTGATGTGAACTAGTACTATGAATTGCTTGGAATCATAGAATGTGCTGGAAGTGAGGTGAGTTTTCAGTTTCAGCTTAAGACACCTGCTATTTCTGTCTTGCACAGGGGAGCTCTCTACTACCTGTGATAGGCCTCAGTCGGCCTGCCGGATAATGA
This sequence comes from Callithrix jacchus, assembly GCF_049354715.1. Classification (NCBI taxonomy): domain Eukaryota; kingdom Metazoa; phylum Chordata; class Mammalia; order Primates; family Cebidae; genus Callithrix; species Callithrix jacchus. The sequence continues at coordinate 41,006,545 of NC_133505.1, forward strand.
GCCCACACAGATGGAGAGAGGCCCCCTATCCCTGCCAAACTTATTGATGCTACAGAGATGTGAGGGAGCCCACGCTGAACCTGCCCAGCACACAAAGACCACCCAGGTGGATCTAGCACAATTTGTCTTACAGAATCATGAGGAGATAACTAAACCAATATTTGAAGTCATGAAGTTTCAGAGTACATTGTTACCTAGAAAAATGTGACAGATAAACAGTCTTCAAAGAAATTCTGCTTTTCAGCAAGGTCTTAGTACTTCTGTGGTTCACAGGCTCCCACAAGCCTGGAGTGGCACGGGGAGAAGGTTAAATGAATGAGGAAAAACTGACAGGCTTTCCCAGCCCAAGGCATGATGTTATTATCATTATCATTATTAATATCTGTCTTTATGTGGCATCTACTACTTGGGAGTAGTTGCTATGTGTCATACACTGGACTCTATTTAACTTTATAATCTGTACTCATCTGTAGTTTCATTTACTGTATTAAATATCATCAAATGATTTTCCTTCTGTTTTATAGAAAATAACCTCAAGGCTCGGGTATTTTGAGTGGGTGGCCAAGGTGATGCAGCTGATAAAATAAACAGCAGCATGGAATACATGTTTATCTTGTTACAAAATCTATATTGTTTTCACCTTGCTACTCTAGACTCTGTTTTGTTGTGAAGCACCTTTAACTATTGCAAGATAGTAACTTTGCCTTCAGAGTAAACCTTCACCAGTGCATAGAGTCAGACCAAAAGAATTTGAAAAATACACAGAGTCTTAGAGACTGTTATAACTGTTTATTAGAACTAACATAAATTCTACCTAAATTCTTTTCATTATTGTTATTATTATTATACTTTAAGTTCTGGGGTACATGTGCAGAATGCTCAGGTTCATTACACAGATATACACATGCCATGGTGGTTTGCTGCACCCAATCAACACGTCTTCTACGTTAGTTATTTCTCCTAATGCTATCCCAGAATGTTATAACTGTTTATTAGAACTAACATAAATTCTACCTAATTTCTTGGAGGGCTCCTCTTAATGATGTTAATTACAATGGCACATCCCATTGCTATTTTAGTTATGGAATCAATGACATATCAATGAGTGCTTTCTAAGAAAATTGTTGAACAAGTACTATTTTGAACTCCAAATTTTATTCCCACTATTAATTTATGAAGAGGACCTTTTCTCTTTCTACTAGAAAAAGGTAACAAATTAGCTTTTGTTAAAATGTTATACTGTTCTTCTAAGTTTCATTTACTTATTATTTTACCTTACATTGAAATTATGACCTGAAGACAGAAGCAACTGGAACAAGGTCCACTGTGTTATGGCTGGAGGAAGCAGGAAGAGGAGAGAGACAAAAGCAGGTTAAAGATAGAAAGGGCGTCTATTAACTCCTCAATACTTTGCCTTGTTTGGACTTTCCCTTCACCCCCCAGGATGTGAGATCTGAAATAGCACCCTCAACTTCCCATCAATTCTAACACAATTCTAATCCCACATTTAACACCCTAACTTCTTAACCGGAGTTGAGTTATTCAAACTGTAATGTTAATAGCTGAGATTCTGGAGTGCCATCCCAAAACATTTTGTTCATTTGCCAAAATCCTGAGGAATTTCCATGAGATACAAAGCAGATAAGTCTGGATACAGGAAAAAAGATAAAAACATGTTATTCTCTACACAGCAAGAAGGATATTGAGTGGTAAAGGGAGCACATCTCAAATGGGACCTCAAAAACCCTCTTCATTCACAATGGCAGGACCTATACCGTTAATATCTCACCTAATCATGTTAAGGCACTGGATTCTGAATCCACACAGAAGACGACCCTCACCCCTCCCCTCACAAGGACCTATGGCTTGCCCCACAGCATTGCATCTGTACTATTTACCAGCTGTGTGACCCTGGGAAAAGGCCTTCAACTCTCTGGGCTTTAATGTCATCCTTGGAAAATGAAGGATGATATTAAAATATGACAAGTATATGTAAAGAGTCCTAGGAATTTTTCATTCCAAGTGCAGTATATGTCCATTCCTCTTAACTGCCTAATAAGGTACCATCAATGTCTCCAGCCAAAGACCAGCAGGAGCATACCCCTGAATGAACAAGTCGGCTTTACTGTTTATTGCAATGATGGATAAAACTCACCATGGGGATTGTGCAGCTCCTGAGTAAGAGATTGCTGGAACCAAAGAAGTGGAACCAGGAGAATACATATGTTAAGATAATGATGCAAGGAATTAATTGTTGCAACTGTGGGGGTGGCCTAGGCAAGTCCAACATCCACTGGGAGGTGGTTGTCAGGAAGGGCGGGCTGGAACTCTCAGCACTGGACACGATGTCCAGAGGGGAATTTCTGTTTCCTCAGAGAAATTTCAGCTCTGCTCTTCAGCTTTTCAACAGCTTAGATTAAGTTCACCCAGTTTTTCTTGGATAAATTCTTAACATCGACTGATTATGAACTTCAATGACATCTACAAAATATCTTCACGGCAACACCTAGATTCTGAGTGTTTGATTGAATAACTGGGGATCACAGTCTAGCTGACACGTAAAATTAACCATTAATCAATTGTAAGGTTCGTGCTTGTTTTAGGTGATTTTGGGAGGATTTAAGAAGAGGGATTTTGCTTTTATTTATTTATTTATTTTTTAAATTTTTTATTGCATTTTAGGTTTTGGGGTACATGTGCAGAACATGCAAGACAGTTGCATAGGTACACACATGGCAGTGTGTTTTGCTTCCTTTCTCCCCTTCACCCACATTTGGCATTTCTCCCCAGGCTATCCCTCCCCAGCTCCCCCACTGCTGGCCCTCCCCTTTTACCCCCAATAGACCCCAGTGTTTAGTACTCCCCTCCCTGTGTCCATGTGTTCTCATTCCTTCTGAAACTATTCCAAATAATCCAAAAAGAGGGAATCCTTCCCAAATCATTTGATGATAGACTGGATTGGGATTTTGCTTTTAATTGGATTCTGACAGAAAGTGAAGGATTGGGGTAGCAATGCTATGATTGGGTAGCTTCATAAATCCTACTTAGAGGGATGAAAGACTATCCTGAGGCTACAGATGTAATTGGTAAAAAAGCAGAAATCACTGCCGACAGAGATGTGCCTGGTCATTTTTGCGGTTTGGACAATATTCATGTTTTGTCTGGCTTCAGACATGATGACTGAGCGTTCTGGTGTTCCATCTCAATCCATCGGGGTCACAGAGTACCTGTCTGATTCCGATGTTCTATGAAATCCTTTATCTTCAACAGGAGAACCAAAACCACCTAGAAGTGCCAGGCTAGCTCCTAGAAACCCCAAGGCTTTGTTAATTGCATCCAGGCAGCTCCCAAATATCCAGACACTTTGTTTGTTTGTTTCACCATTTTTTTTTTTTTACAGTCTCTGCCACGGGAGGTAGAACAGTGCTGAGAATCTCAGAAAGCCATTTATCAAGGACAGAGTGATTCTAAATAGAACTTTCATTAACTCATGGTTTCTACCACATACAGAAAATATATTCACCCCCTCCCCCCAAAAAAATAAGTTTCCCTCTACTGACTAACTTTAGCTCAATCTCTAGTCCCTTGCACATATCTGGAATTTTAATGTAGTAGGATAACAATTTTTAAAATATCTGGTAGTTTAAGAAAAGAAAATAATTTTTCTAAGTCAAAGCAATTCTACTTATTCTACCCTCAACTTTTGACTTGACAGTCTTAATTTTTAAAAATTCTTACAGTAATTGAGCCAGCCAAAGCTTTTTAAATGTAATCAGTGTCCCTAAATTTCCTTTAAACATACTCAAGAAGCACCAAAACACAGAAGATAAGGATTACTCAAGTCAAAGAAAAACTGTATAAAATCTCATACAATTACTGTAGACAGCACCATCTGACATTATAACCCCTTTTTATTGCCCTGGCAACACCTGGATCTTTTGAGAGCTTGAGAAGAACTTACCCAACTGGATTTATGCAAGTAGAAAAGGCAAAGGTACTGCTTGACTACCACCAGCAGAGATTGCTAGGTAGGTGGAGTCAGCTTAATATTTGGAGAATTCCATATGCACTATGGAGGCAAAAAGAAAAACAGCTAACCTACACAGAGAAACCAGAAAAAGGGGAGGGGAGGGGAGGGGGACTGCCAGGGAGGAAAATCAACTCAGGGAAAATTTTCAGAAACTCCTGAAAGATACTACATAATTGATGACCTTATCCATCCATGAGGCTGCTCAGAAACTCCCACCCCCGGCCAGACGCAATGGCTCACACCTGTAATTCCAGCACTTTTGGAAACCGATGACGGATCATGAGATCAAGAGTTCAAGACCAGTCCGGCCGACGTAGTGAAATCCTGTCCCTATTAAAAATACAAAAATTATCTGGGTGTGGTGGCAGGCACCTTTATTCCCAGCTACTCGGGAGGCTGAGGTGGGAGAATTGCTTGAACCCAGGAGGTGGAGGTTGCAGTGAGCCAAGACCACACCATTGCACTCCAGCCTGGGTGACAGAGTGGGTTGCCTCAAAAAAAAAAAAAAAAAAAAAAAAAAAAGAAAAGAAAAAGAAAAAAGAAAGAAATTCCCACACCACTGGCAGATATGCACACACCAGAGAAGTTTTCTATTTAGTATCCTCCCTCCATTCGGGGAATATTTCCTCAAGTCCACTCTGAGTGGAGGCTGCATCACAACCAGGGGATTTCCCTGAGTTCTTCCAGGGCTGTTTTTTTTAATATACTTTAAGTTCTGGGGTACATGTGCAGATCTTGCAGGACTGTTACATAGGTATACACATGTCATGGTGATTTGCTGCCTGGCCTGTGTATATCTTCCAGGGCTATTAATTCAAACTCTTCAACTAGCAACTGAAGGGTCATCATAGGGGATTTTTCCAGTTGGCCAAAACCTGATCTGGCTTTGGCTGGCTCAGTTACTCTAAGCTGTTTGCTTTTAGTGTCTTCAGATTTCCTTTTCTTGAGGTCCTCACAATTACTCTACAACTCAGAATAGCAACTGCTGAGGCTGCCTTGGGAAGAGGATGATCCTAAACAAAGCTCTGATGCTGGGGGCCCTCGTCCTGACCACCGTCCTGACCACCGTGATGAGCCCCTGTGGAGGTGAAGACATTGCGGGTGAGTGCATGAGTGAGGGATGTTCTCTGGAGCTGAAAAACAGGAAATTGAAGGAAAGGAGAGAAAGTGATTTGCAGAGAAATCTCAACAATTTCTCTGCAAATTTAAATTCAAATCTTTAAATTTCCAAAAGAGATTTAAAAATCATGTCTGTTCCTCCTTCAGGAAACCAGAGCCCCAACCTACTCTTTTTACTATCTATGCTGTTGGCATTCACTACGGCCGCTATTCTGTTTATAATCTTTTCAGTGACTATAGCCTGGAGGTCTTTATATCATTCCATCATGATTGCCTCAAAAAATGGTGAGGTTTCCATCAGTGGAGAACTTTTTATTATTAAAAATTTGTGAAGTGTCACTCTCAAATTTCTCTGAACAACTTTTGAAGCTTTCGTTTGTCTCCTATAGTAGATCTTGGGGTAAATAGTTCCATTAATAATGTACTCTCTAGATATTAAGAAAGATGCCTTTTTTTCCTCTCAGACTTGCTTACATTTCCACATAGGAACTGGCACAGGTAGGGAGTGGGTAGAGGAGTCCAGCAGGCTGAATGCCTTCAGCAATCATCTCACCACGTGGTCCTCACTTACTCTCAGCTGCCTCATACGTGTCACCTCACAATCAAATAAAATCAGCATCTAGATAAGCTTCGTAAATAGTGGAAACGTGAATGTCAACTTTTTTTTACGTATTTCTATTACAGATATAGCTTCACATTTCATTTCTTTAGCAAAATAAGGAATCCTTTTATTTTAAAATTGATAATTTATGGTAGGAAAACTTGGTAAATTAAATCATATTATTCTCAAATTATCAACCCAAATTACCTGTTCTTCACCTCATCTAATGAAGTCCTATAAAAAGAAAAGTGGGCCAGACATGGTGGCTCATGCCTGTAATCCCAGCACTTTGGGAGGCCGAGGCAGGAGGATCATTTGCGCCCAGGTGTTTGAGACCAGCCTGGGCAACATAGCAAGGCCTCATCTCTACAAAAAAAATAAAAATAAAAATAAAAATTAGTCAGGCATAGTGCTGCATATTTGTGGTCCCAGCTACTCAGAAGACTGCAGTGAAAAAAACTGCTTGAGTACAGGAGACAGAGGCTGCATAGGCAACAGAGAGACACCCTGTCTCAAAAAGAAAGAGAGGAAGGAATTAAGGAAGGGAGGGAGGGAGGGAGGGAAAAAAAGAAAGAGAAAAAGAGAAAGAAAAGCAAGAAGGCAAGAAAGAGAAACAGAAAGAAAAAGATGGCTGCCTCATCTGTGGCCTGTATAGATGACTTTACTAACTAGCTGGATAGAGGAAGATAGTATTCAGTCCTAGTATGTGAACAAAAAACCCATTCTAGGAAGTGCAGCCTTGGGGCCATCTGCCCTATTAATCCTGTTGGGGAATGTTTAGTAGGAAAAGCAAATAATTGGACTGAATATCGTGGATCTACGAGATCTAGTTGCCTCTGAGAAATAGCTTGCTCTATTTCCTCAATTTCTCTTTTTGCTGCAGAGGTTAAATACCTGGGGGACTCCACGGCTGTATTGCCCTATAGGATAGAAAACAGGTCCTGTAATAATTAATCTGTGCTTCCTGTAATTTATCAGTAGTTATGCCCAAGGTGTGGTGAAGTCAATTAATGTCACCCAGTAATCTTTGATAATCATTTAAGGTGTGTAAGTTGCTAGTACTTAATTTAACCTTTTGAGGTCTTACTGACTGAGAGGTTAGTATGTATCCAAGATATTTCCAAGGGGAGATATCTGTACTTTTTCAAGTGCTATGATTAAACCTCTTAACTATGTATTCTTTATGACAGAGGCACATAAACTCAAAAGTACTGGCTTCAGTAAAATGTCATCCATAAAATGGATAATCTTGCAATTAGGAAATTCTTTTCTACTGGGGAGCAAAGCCTGATTTACATGATACTGACACATGGTAGAATTGTACAGCATTCCTTGAGGAAGTACTTTCCACTGAAATTGGTGAGGTGGCCTTTCATTATTGATAGCTGATATTATAAATGCAAATTTTTCTCTGTCCTATTTTGCAAGGGAAATAGTATAAAAGTAGTCTTTTAAGTCAATAATGACTACAGGCCAATCTCAAGGAATCACTGCGAGGGAAGGGAGCCCCTGTTGAAGGTGCCCCGTAAGTTGCAAATTAGCATTGATAGCTTGTAAGTCATGCAAAAGTCTCCATTTGCCAGACATTTTGGGAATGATGAAAATAAGTGAATTCCAAGGGCTGTTTGATGGTTCTAATATGGCTGGCTCTTAACTGTTCCTCAACTAATTCATGGGCTCGTTGTAATTTCTTTTTTCAAAGGCCACTGTTCTACCCAAATAGGATCTTGAGAGAGCCACATCAGGGGTAGGGAGGAATTATAGCCGTGGCCATTATTAGAAAGGGGTCTTTAGAGTGACCCCCCCCATTGAGCTAATAGGTTCTGTCCTCAAAGGTGGGTGCTGTCCTCAAAGGACAAGAAGGGGAATATTAGAGGCTATATAACTGCTTTTCTTCCTTCCAAATCGCAGCACGTTAGCGCTCTCGCACTCTGCTTGGCGGTGTGCACTTCCCTGATGCCAACAGTTTTTGTTTCTGAATGACCCAATGCCAAGTTTCTGGCCAGCTTTGGTCGCTAATAATTAAAATGTCCACCCCTGTGTCCAATAAGCCAGTAAAATTTTGATTTCCAATTTTTAAGGTAATAATGCATCTCTGATCAGTGATTAATTGGTTCCAAAATACTCCTGTGGCTCCCGTGCTTCCAAAGCTTCCCCTTCCCCTTTCCTTTCGCTGGGCGTTGAGCACCCAGAATGGTAAGAGTAGTAACTGAGCTATTTTAGATTTAGGTGGAATAATATGTATGCCTTTAATTCCATCATGACTAACATCTCACCTTGATAATCACTATCAATTATCCTGGTGAGCACATTGATTCCTTTACTGGATAGGCTTGATCAAGCTTTAGGAGCAATCCAATTGTTCCCAGAGGCAGTGGGCCCCAGATCCCTGTTGCAACCCTTTAGGGTCTTCTCCTTCTTTTAGCACTAATTATTTGGGACAAACTAAGTCCAGTCCTGCGCTCCCAGAGGTGGCTGCTCTGAGAGAGACGACTGTGGGTTTTTATCTGATCAAGAAAAGTGGCTGGCATTGCCCCAGTTTGGAGCAGGGGCCTGGGGAAGGCCCCTCATGAAGTTTCCTGCCTAATTACTTAGGGCGGTTGCCATTTTTATCAATCTGGACTTGCACTGATTTGCCCAATGTTTCCCCTTTTTACATCAGGGGGTTCTTTGCCTGAGTTACCTTGGTCTCTACTATTGGAACATTCCTGCTTCATATGACCTGGCTTTCCACATAAAAGACAATTAGGGGTTTTCTCCCTTTAGGAGGCTTTAATGCCATAGAGAATATCTTGGCTTTGTGTGTTTCAGTTCCCACCGGTTGACATGCTCATGTAAATTCCTCAACTGTAGCTGCTTTTCCTCTGATTGCCTGCATTGCCTGTTGGCAGTCTACATTAGCATTTTCATAAGTCAATAGCAACAATAAGATATCAGCAGCCTGGGCATGACTAATTTGTCTCTTAATTGCCTGGGTTAACCAACTGATAAATTCAACAAACAGTTCCTGAGGCCCTTGTCAAACATTTCTAAAAGATCCCTGTTGAACTCCACCTTCAGGAATTTGGTCTCAAGCCCTGAGAGTTCGCAAAGACACTTGTGCATAGGCTTGGGGAACAAAGCTTAATTGCTGCTGTACATTGACATAGGGACCCTCCCCTGGAGCATAGTGGCTGTTATGTCTGGCCAGGCCAGTTGGTTCTGGTTGGCTTGTTGTTGGCACAACTCATAATATTCTGCCTTCCAGAGGAGGCACTGATTGGGCTTTAAAGCTGTTTTAGCTAGCACTGACCAGTCCCATGGGGTCATATGGAAGTTGTCTACTACAGCTTCAATTAATCTTCTTGTAAATAAGCTAGCAGCTGTTTCTCTAATGCTCTTCTAATCTCTTTATAAGCATTAAAAGAAATGGGTTCATATACCTGATTGCCTTGTCAATCTTGCATTGCTAGGTGGGCTAAGAGCTCCTGTTCTAATGCTACTTGTCTAAGACAGGGTTCCACAGCTGTAGTATATCCCTTGTCCTTTTTCCAATTCATTAGGGGAACGGGCTCAAGGAAAATTTCCGTTTCCTCTTTCATATCCTAACCAAATAACTGCAGGGCAGAGGGAGAAGGAGAAGGCAGTAAGGTAGGTGATGGTTCCTCCTCCCTTCCTTTTTTAGGCCCTTCTCTGTAGGTGGGGCCAAAGCAGCCCTGACTAAGGCCCATAATGTTAAAGATGTTACTGTGGCCCATTGGCCTTGTGCATTTTATCTTTTAAGATTTCTCCCCACTTGTTCCCAGAGCTCTATGTCTAGCATGCCTTCTTCTGGGAACCATGGGTTCTGGGAAACAACAGTTTGCATTAGGGGTCCCTTAACTGAACCTGCGAAATTGAGGCTCCACTAGCTTTAAGCTGCTGTTTCAATATTTTTACATACTGTTCTGTTGAGCAGATAACTGTTGTCCCATGACAAAACCCTAGCTTGAATATTCCCCCAAACTTGGAAATCCCAAGTGGGCGCCACAATGACTTGCTGACTGTGCAGTCTCTTCAGATTTGTTTTCTTCATGCAGGGCACCAGCTGCCAAGTCTGTTCTTGCAGACACTGGCTGAGTGACAGATGAAAGCAGCACTCAGACACAGGTATTTTGCATGAGAGCAGCTAGGGTACTGCTGGAGAGTAAGCAGGAGTCTCGACAAGCTGGAGCTCTTTGCTTTTATTCAGTGCAGATACAATGCCAAAAGCCTGGAGCCAACACAATCTGTGTGTAGTTAACATTGTTGGCCCCCTTGCAGGGAACAGTCTCCTGAGAGAAAAGGTTGGTTTCTGGATGACATAAATAAACTTATGTAGATAAATGTCTTTACACTCCCTTGTTATCTACTCCTTGCCCTCTGCCTTAGGATATGAGAACAGCTCCCTTCAGCTTATTCTCTCCTGAAGCTTTGCAAAACCCTCCAACCTTTTTAGAAGGTTTGCATCTTTCCCTATAGCTTCTCCCACCACCCTGACCAATCTCCTAGAGTACTCCAAACTTCCACCACCTTATTAACCATGGCTGCTCCCATTCTGATTTTGCTTGGCAGTGGAAGTTTCACCTGCTTCTCCAGAGCACTTGGCTTCTTTGTTCCAAATTTTCTTTCTTTAACCTCACACCAGAGTGCCCTGGTCAGGCTTGGCTCATCCATTAGGCACAGTGTGGACAGTGCAGGGAAACTCCCACACTGTAAAGCTACATGAGAATGTTTTGACTCCTTAAAAATTTTTTTTTAAAGGTGAAATTTTAGGTCCTAAGAAAATGTTTTAACTCTTAATTCAGCCTGGATTGTATTGTTTTATACCAATTCAGTCATATAATATAATTTTCCATATTTTTATGGAGGGAGGGACCCACAAAAGCAAGAGGGCTTGTGGATCACAAGTCAGAACACAGCCCTGACCATGGCTGATCCTGGCCTTCATATGGTTCTGCTACCGGTGTGCCTGTCAGTCTTCTCTAAAATCCATGAGGTCCTCAAATATAGCAACTGTCATTTAATACACACATTTGAGCACACAGTGACCTAAGTTTTAAGGATTCAAAGATGAAAAGTCATGCTATCTTCCCTGAAAAGGGTACTCAGTCTAGTGATAGAAACAGCATGGGGTTCAGAAAGGCAGAAAGTTATTGCTAAGGAGGGGAGTGGAATCAGCAGAGGTGGAATCTGTGTAAGTGACTTGGTTCCAGCTGGGCCAGCAGGATGATGTCCTCCAGGAAAACTCAGCACCCAAGACAAGTACCAGATGAAAAGGATTATATATATTCTGCATATATTCATGTTTGAACAAGGAGTCAAGGTTTATTGCAAGGATAAGGAGGCTTTGTTGGTAGCCTGCTAAGACCCACCAGGGAAGTCATGCTGGTTAGGGAAGAAGGTGAGCTGGAAGAGGAACAAACTTGGAGAGCCAGATGCTGAGATGGAGGGGTTGGAGGTCATAAGGTGGTCAAAAACATGTTGATAAGTGGACTTAGCTACAAAGTCGTTAACTAAGCAGAGACCTCAAGGATGAATTTTAGGATTTCTCCAGGAAGTCCTAAAAGATCATTTCACTTCAGGGAGAAAACAGACCACTGCAAAGGCCAGGGAACATGAAAGAACAATGTAGTTTGGTTTGCTTGGCAGATACTTGTGAAGGATGTTGGAATGTAAGTCTGTCGATATCCTCCTCACAGAACTCACCACAGTACATTGTATTTGCTCCCTTACCTACCTGACTCTTCCACTATTCAGTTGGTTTCTTGATGGTAGACAATGCCTGACTGGTGTTTTACACATCCCCTGCTTGTCTGAGGCTTACAGATGCTCAGAAGGTGGGGAAGGAAGGAAAGATACAATGGTAAAAGGCTTACACGTGTCTTGACAAGAATGTCTACGTAGGCTCATTTGGCTGGAGTTGTGCTACAAGGCTGACATTCTGCTCTGGCATCCTCAGACAAGCCCACTGCCCATTAGAGGAAAAGGGTTTAATTTACCTGCGTCTTCAAGTGAATGTACGTGTTGAGTCAAAACCCATACTAACCTCTCTCAGGAAAAAAAATTGTGGAGAGGAATGACAGAAATCCAAAAACTAGTAGAGCTTCCACTTTTCATTTCAGAAGAAATCAGTTGCTCTCCTCCAAGGACCATTACTATTAACAAAACAGCGATCTTAGAAGGAGGCATTGTTTATTTATTGTATATTCCATAATGTTATTACCAATCTTGTTATACTTTCTTTTTTTTTTTTTTGAGACGGAGTTTCACTCTTGTTACCCAGGCTGGAGTGCAATGGCACAATCTCGGTTCACCGCAACCTCCGCCTCCTGGGTTCAGGCAATTCTCCTGCCTCAGCCTCCTGAGTAGCTGGGATTACAGGCACGCACCACCATGCCCAGCTAATTTTTTGTATTTTTAGTAGAGACGGGGTTTCCCCATGTTGACCTTGTTGACCATCTCTCGACCTCGTGATCCACCCGCCTCGGCCTCCCAAAGTGCTGGGAATACAGGCGTGAGCCACCGCGCCCGGCCTTGTTATACTTTCGTATACCCTGCAGTTGTTAGTAGAAACTATTCTAAATTAATAAGGTTCTGCGTACTTTTCCTTTTTTTTTTTTTACAGAAAGATCTCTGTGTAGAGTGTCCTGTTCTAAGCCAGTTCTCAGAGGAAAGGAAATATAATCAATTTGTTATTAACTGATGAAAGAATTAAGTGAAAGATAAAACGTAGGAAGCAGAAGGAAGTAAACCTAATCTCTGACTATGAAAGCTAAATACTATGATAACTCATTCATTTTTTCTTTTGTTCAATAACATTATTTAATCACAAGTCCACGATGTGCCAGGCACTCAGATTATAGTAAAAATTTGACATGCAATGTTCTACCCTTGAGTAGCACACATTGTAGTGGGGCGGGGGGGAAATCGCAATTTTAACCGAACTACCAACACTAAGAGGGGGGGAAGCAGGGGCTGGGAATGTCCACAGACTGTACCAAAGATGAAACCAATAATATTTGAAAGTCAGCTTCTTCCATCATTTTTGTATTAAGGTTCTTTCTTCCCCTCTTCTCCACCTTCCTGCTTGTCACCTTCACTCATCAGCTGACCACGTTGCCTCTTATGGTGTAAACTTGTACCAGTCTTATGGTCCCTCTGGCCAGTTCACCCATGAATTCGATGGAGACGAGGAGTTCTACGTGGACCTAGGGAAAAAGGAGACTGTCTGGCGATTGCCTGTGTTCAGCACATTTACAAGTTTTGACCCACAGGGCGCACTGACAAACATCGCTACGATGAAACCCGGCTTGGACATCCTGATTAAACGCTCCAACTGTACCGCTGCTACCAATGGTATGTGTCCACCATCCTGCCTCTCTGTACTGAATCGATCCCTTCACACCAAGTTTCATTATTTTCTTTCCAAGAGGTTTCCAGATCTCCTCATGGCAATTGCTGACATTTTATCATCTCCCTTCTCTAAAATCACATGTTCCCATGTAATACAAGGGTCTTTCCATTATGCATTCATTAAATACTTCTAGGAGAGCTCTCATCAATCTCTTACTTTATTGAACACGCCCACAGAGAGAAGGGAACAAGAATAAAGCAGAAGCAATGTGTCATTCCTCCCAAGCAGAAGTTAAATAAGACCTCTTTGACCAGCAGCAGAGGAAACGCTGGTAGGAGGGCTCTTCTGGGACATAATGCAGAACCTCAGGGCAGAGCTATTGACACATCACAATGCCGCTTCCTCACCACAGAGGTTCCTGAGGTCACAGTGTTTTCCAAGTCTCCTGTGGCGCTGGGTCAGCCCAACACCCTCATCTGCCTTGTGGACAACATCTTCCCTCCCGTGGTCAACATCACATGGCTGAGCAATGGGCACTCAGTCACAGAAGGTGTTTCTGAGACCAGCTTCCTCTCCAAGAGTGATCATTCCTTCTTTAAGATCAGTTACCTCACCTTCCTCCCTTCCGCTGATGAGATTTATGACTGCGAGGTGGAGCACTGGGGCCTGGACGAGCCTCTTCTGAAACACTGGGGTAAGTATGCATTCCTCCACGTTTAGATGCTCTCCTGTCTGTCAAGTTCAGAATATCCTGCCTTTTACTCCTATATCCCAAAACTTGTTTTTCACATTTCATGGGATTCCATTTTTTCCCCCTCTCTCTTTTTTTGTTTTTTGAAAGACTAGAGCAACAAAAGCAGAGATTTATTGAAAATAAAAGTACACTCCACAGAGTAAGAGCAGGCCTTCCACTGCATGGGTTCATGGGTATTCATGATAGGTTTCACTCTCCTCCCTAAGCCAGGAGGGCCTTGAGTCTCTGCAGAGCCAACCCTCCATCCTATCCCGTCCCACACACATGCACATAAGCACACTCTGCATTCTGACCTCAACAACTTCACTTCCACAGAGCCTGAGATTTCACCCCCTGTGTCAGAGCTCACAGAGACTGTGGTCTGCACCCTGGGGTTGTCTGTGGGCCTCGTGGGCATTGTGGTGGGCACCGTCTTCATCATCCGAGGCCTGCGTTCAGTTGGTGCTTCCAGACGCCAAGGGATCTTGTGAATCCCATCCTGGAAAGGAAGGTAAGATTGAGATTGGTTAGCCCCGAAGCCACAGTATGAGAAGAAGGAAAGTGGGAGGAGGCTGTGGACATGAATGTGGTTGAAAGTCCTAGGGGAATTGGGAAGTGGCATCACGATGACACAGGAGCCCCTTTGGAGCCATCCTTCTCATGTCTGTCCTATTGCAGGTGCATCACCATCTACAGAAGCAGAAAAGTGGACTTGCTAGGTGACCTAGCACTGTTTTCTGGCCTGATTTATCATATTCCTTTTTTCCTCCAAATGGTTCTCCTCTCACCTTCTCTCTGGGACTTAAGCTGCTATATCTCCTTAGAGCTCACCAATGCCTTTGAATTCTTTCCTTCAGATTTTTTTTTCTTTTCTCAAAAGTTACCTACTAAAAGATGCCTGGGGTAAGCCACCCAGCTACCTAATTCCTCAGTAACCTCAATCTAAAATCTCCATGGAAGCAATAAATTCCCTTTATGAGATCTATGACAAATTTTTCAATCTTTCATCCAGGGCTGACTGAAAGTATGGCTAAGAATTGGGAGACTCTTATGTTTCAAGCCAATTTAATCTCTTTCCCAGATCATATTTTACATCCAGTAACACAGAAGCAACCAAGTACAGTACAGCCTGATAATATGATGATTTCTTAGCTGATGTTAATGTTTCTTTCTTCCTTGTGTTTCCACCCTTGGCACTGCCACCCACCCCTCAATTCAGGCAACAATGAAATTAATGGATACCCTCTGCTCTTGGTTCAGAATTGTTAAAGCAAAAATTTTAAAACCAAAAAGTAGGTTTGTACTAATTTCAATATGGCTTTTAAAAGTGTGACAGAGAAATAAGTTAGGATAAAGGAACTTTGAATTTCAAAAATATCAGAAGTAAAAATTTATTCTCAAAACTTTAATTTTGTGAAGAATGGTGACAGTAGAAGCCTTCTTCTCCCATCCTCACCTTGAGGGAATAAAATTCTTTAGGCAGGAAAAGAAATGGAAGTCAGAAAATCATTAGAATAAGACAGTAATGTGGGTGTCTAAACAGGATCAAATACTTACTCCTCACACAGGGTTACTGACAATGGGAGAAGGGGTAGGAGTAGAGGCCACAGACATATCTAGGAGCTCTAGAATAGAGGTACAGTCTGCCTCACCTCTGAATGAAGCTTTGCTAGGGAACCATGTAGCTTTCCCTGTGCCACCCTGGCAGGAAGGAGACAGTATAGTAAATATGGCTGCAGGATATTTCTAGGAAACATACAGATAAAAAACAACGCCAATATCTTCAGAAATCCCCAGGCCTTTCCGCTCACTCCTCCTGGCTAAGGAAAACATGACTTTGGGAGAGAAACCCTAGGAAGAACAACACAATTGAGACAACGTGGCAGCAATGTGTCCTCCACTGGATTCGCCATCTCCTAGCAGAAACTCTCCCAGAGGAAACAGGTCAGCAGTGACCTCATGGATCTAAACAGCTACGAAATCTGTGAGAATATTTCTATCCATGCTACCCACATCAGTGAGTTTACATGTTAATTGGATAAAAAAGAAAAACACTAATGCAATAATGGATACAGTATAGTTTGGTGCAAAGAACTCCAAATCCAAATCCAGGACTCAGTACTTTGAAGCTAGTACTTTAAACTTTATAAATGGGTAAAGTATCCAACATTTCTGGCCTTATTTTCTCATCCACAATGTAGGAGTAATAATAGTTTCCTTACAGAGTTATTGATGGAATTTGAATAATTTTGATATATAGTCAATGCCTTACACATAGTGTATAAATACATAAGAAAACATTGTGGTTATATTTAAAATTAACTTATTTTAAAGAACAGATTATATTATATGAAAAGTACATGTGTTTTTTGCAGCCCCTTAATGATTTAGGAGATTCAAATGTAGAGCTACAGGCGAATTTCATTTTGTGTGATAATTGAAGAATATTTTTCTTTCTCCAGAATGAAAGAGGCTGAGACTGGATTGCTAAAAGAACTCTTAGGATGAGAAGTTGTAATATTTGACTTTTGTTTTCAACTCTCTAAGAAGGGATATATTCCCTTCTTATGGCCCATAAATGTTTATTCAAGGTATATCATGTGCAGCAGACGTCTGTGCATGTTTCCTTTGGGGAGGAGGTAAAGAAAGTTCAAGGAGAAAGTAATTTAAATGCAGATTGGGAATCAGTAAGCACAGGGAATCTGAACCAGCGACGATCATGAAAACGTCCAGCACAGAGCACAGAGGATTTTTAGGGCAATGAAACTAGTCTGTTTGATACCACAATGGTGAAAATGTCTTTACGCATTTGTCCAAATCCACAGAATGTACAACAAGAGCGAGAGTCAATGTAAACTATGGACTTTGGGTGAGAATGATGTGCCAATGCAAGTTCATAAATTGTAGCAAATGTACCACTCTGGTGGGAAATGTTGCTAATGGTGGAGGCTATGCATGTGTGGGAGCAGAGTGTATCTGGCAGCAGTCCCCAATCTTTTTGGCAGCAGGGACCAGTTTTATGGAAGACAGTATTTCCACCGATAGTGGGGGAAGTGGGGCATGATTTGGAGATGAACCTGTGAAACTGTTCCACCTCAGATCAACAAGCATTAACTAGACTCTCATAAGGAACATGCAACCTAGATCTCTTGCATGCACAGTTAACAATAGGGTTCGCCCTCCTATGAGGTCTAATGCCACCACGGATCTGATGGAAGGTGAGGCTCAGTTGGTAACACTGGCTCACCCACTGCATGGCCCGGTTTTTAACAGGCCACCAACTGGTACCGGTCCATGGCCCAAGGGGTTGGGGACTTCTGGGATATCTCTGTACCTTCTGCTCAGTTTTTCTGTGAACCTAAAACTGCTTTAAAATAAAGTCTGTTTTTAAAAAGGAAAACAAAAGGTAACAGATTATGTTCCTAAATATATAAAATAAAAATTTTAGTATAAAAAAGTCACATTAAAATGCACAGATGTGCTAAGAAATTTTTAGCAATAGAGTTTCAAATAAATTTCATATAAATTTCAATGATTCATGAGGCAATAACCCAGCATTTCAGAGTTGTGTGCATTTGTGTGTCTGTGTGTATGTATGTAATATAAGGATTATACTGAAGAGCATAATGACCAGAGTCATACAGAAATCTGCAAATGCTGCCCATCTCAGATTCCTTCCTCAAGTAGTACTGTGGAAAACAAATTTAATGATGGTTGCATTTTTTTTAAAAGGATATATTCAAAAAATATTTATGTAATGTTAAAATAGCAGAATTAAAACTAATTTTTAAAAATAAGAACAAATTTTTATCAGCTAAAAATGTAGAGACATTATTGACATTACTATAAATAGGGTTACAGATCAACCTCCATGATTTTAAATCCTGTGATACTTAAAAAATTATTTTAATTATTTTGGATTATATACACAAAATGTGACTTCATTAATATTTAATATCACACTATTTAAAATTTACAAAATTAGTGGGTCATAGAGACTTAGTGCCTGTGATCTTGGCACTTTGGAGGCCAATAATGGAGGAGGCCAATGGGGGAGGACTGCTTGAAGCCAGGAGTTCACAGTTGTCTGGGCAACAGAGCAAGGCCCCGTCTCTACAACATAAAAATAAATCAGTGCACGGTGGCATGCCTGTAGTCCCAGCTACTCTGGAGGCTGAGGCAAGAGGAACACTTGAGCCCAAGAGTTCAAGACTTCAGTGGGCTAGGGCTGTGCCACTACGCTCGCAGCAGCCTACGCAACAGAGCAAGAGCTCATCTCTAACAATAAATAAATAAATAAAATTTACAAAATTTCAAAAATCACATGAAATATTTCAGGTTTGCACTTACACATACAAACTAGGGATTTGAAGAATTAAACATTTTATTTTACTTACAGTCTGTACTGACACATAGTAAGTCATCAATAGGTGTTAACAATTGGTGTTATTGTTTCCTGAGTCCAACTAACAAATCCCACAGCAAATGACACCACAGGGATGCAACCAACAAGATCCAGAATATGGGATGAAGAATAAGGCTGAAGAAATGCATGAACCAAATTTATATGAGGCAATCAGAAAAATGGACTCCGACTGTATTAAGGAATTATCTAATTTTAGTGTGATAATGGCATTGCTGTTATGTTTCTAAAAAGTCATTATACTTTGGATTTTCATAATAAAATAATTATGAATGAAATACGATACCTGAAAATATCTCCAAAATAACCCAGTGTGCATGTATAACCATACATGGGTAGGCTTACAAAATTGCCCATGAATTGATCATTGTTAAAGCTGGGCTGTTAAAACGTGGTACTCTTCTCTCTACTGCTGTACTTAGTTGAAGTTTTCTGTAACACAAAGATTTTTTAAAATGCATTCCAGGAAAGTTCCATAAACATAGGCAGAGAAGCATTCATTCTGTTTAAAGTTATGTTAGTTTTTAGGCTATTCTTGTTTTTTCACAGTGAGGAAACTCTGAGTATCCAAATCCTGCCTAAGAATATAGCAACCTCTGAGAAACGCAACTCTAAAGTATGTGTATGCAAGAACTAATAATAACAGAGGAAAGAGACGTATCTTTTCCTTTATTATTGGCTGCACTAAGTTCCCAGACTTGTTTATATATTCATTAATTCATCAAAAATGCAAAAATGGTCATTGAATGCCATTATCGCAGTAAGTACCGTACTTTGTTATGAGTATCATTAAAATAGTGTGAAAACAGATACATTCATTGTCTTCATAGAATTTACACTCTAGTGGGAAGAAAATACATATATTACATAATTCCACAAACATATAATTACAAACTGTGAATAATTTGTAAAAGGAAAGAATGAGGTAAAATGAGAGAGTGTTGCCCAGGAACCAGGTGTAACTTGGGGGAGTTTAGAGGTGTCTTGAAGAAATGTGCCTTGGGATGATATACGATGGTATACGGTATGTAAAGGACAAGGTTGAGGAGGGCAGAGCAAATGTTTGAGAAACTCTAACAATATGAAAGAGATGAGAATAAAATAACATGAAAATTATCACAGATTTAATAGAGGAAGCTCATGTAACAGCAAACAAGTTGAAAGTCTTTCTAATTAGAATTCTTAATCTGTAAAAGTAGTAATAGAATGCTATAAACAATTGGAAAATTTAATAGAAAGTTTGGAAAATTAAATCAAGAAAATCTCACCGAAATTTAAAAAGACAAAGAAACGTAATATATGGTAGAAAAGATAAAACAGAGAATAGACCAAGGAAGTCCAACCTCAGGTGACAGAGCCATAGAGACCAACGGAGAAGATGAAGGGAGGAAATTACCAAAACAAATAATAAGGGAAAATTTTCCAAATGTAAAGGAACTATCCTTTACATGGAACGGTATTGTCAGGTACTTATCAAAAGTAATAAAGACTCATTCCGAAATAAATCATTTTCAAAATTTTAGAACCTCAGGGGTTAAAGAAACACCATAAAATATTCCAGTAGGGAAACCAAAATGAAACAAACTGACAACAGACGAAAGTGAGACTGCCTGAAGCTTCTATTATTAAGATAATGGGAAAGGCCTTGAAGTTCTAATGGAAAATTATTTTGTATTAATAAATGTAGACCTTTTCAAAATCACAATCAGGTGTGGAGAAAGAACAAAAACACTGTTGGATACGAAAGGGCATACCTATTACCTACCACACGTAGTTTTATTATTAGAAGTTGACTAAGGATACTACTTAGTAGAGCGAAATTGTTAATCAGGAAACGGTAAGGTAAGGAACCCAGGAAACTGAATTTAACCCAGGACCTCACTGAAAGGAGGTCCTACTATAGTAGCTCCTTGGCAAGTAAAGAACATCTGATACATGAGTGATATTTAGAAAACGATAAAGAGTTTTTCAACTTTTAGAATTAAGCTAAGAGCGAAGCTCAAAGACACTTATTGTTACAACAGAATGTCAAAATTGTCAGCTTTGACAATACTGAAGAAAGGGTGCATGCACCTCATTTTGGCAAGTGGAAGCATAAAGGGAGGGGAATGGAAGGGTAACAATGCCAATAACTTCACCTTCCAAGGAGAAAAGAGACATTGCCCATAGTTAAGAAAGAAATCACAAAGATCCCTACACTTAAATTACATTTGTAACCAAAAGAATTATGTAAGATGGCTCATGAATTAAAGCAGGGTTTTAGAAATGGGACTATCATTCAGTCACAAAAAGGCTTCAGCCTAACTTCCCCGGAGTTCTGAAGCTGTAAGAGACCCTCAGAGTTGGCCCAAATTAGGGAAAGGGTTTAGGACCTTTATACCCCCCACACTGACCAGTCATTCATAGGAGTGGAGTGGTTCTTCTTGGGAAGTGTAGTAAAATCCGATGAGGCATCTTTCACCACCTATGGCAATCTGGGGAATGACTGACAGCTAAGGGCTTTCAGCCAGCAGCATTCCCAGCAATGAGAGAATAAATCCTTCTGTCCCAAAGAGAGGAGTTTAGGTAGAACAGAATGGCATCCACAACAGAAACGGTGTTCTAGTTCCTGGGAATACATAAATACTCATGTGGAAGTAAACAAACTTTTTTTTTTTTTTTTGAGACAGAGTCTCACTCTGTCACCCAGGTTGGAGTGCAGTGGCATGGTTTTGGTTCCCTGCAACTTCCGCCTCCTGGGTTCAAGCAATTCTCTGCCTCAGTCTTCTGAGTAGCTGGGACTACAGGTGCCTGCCACCATACCTAGCTAATTTTTGTATTTTTAGTAGAGACAGGGTTTCACTATGATGGCCAGGCTGGTCTCAAACTCCTGACCTCATGATCCGCCTGCCTCAGACTCCACAGTGCTGGGATTACAGACATGAACCACCTGTGCTCGGCCCAAATTAATACTATTTAAAATTCATCATCTATTTAAAAATTTAAAATCGAACTACCACATGATCCAGCAATTCCACTTCTGGGTACGTCTGCAAAGAAAATGAAACCAGTGTATTCAAAAGGTACAAAGAAGGGCAGGGTGTGGTAGCTCATGTTTGTAATCCTACCACTTTGGGAGGCTGAGGCAGGTGCATTGATTGAGCCCTGGAGTTCAAGGCCAGCTGGGCAGCATGGTGAAACAGTGTCTTTACAAAAATTAACCAGATATGGTGGCTCATGCCAGTAGTCCCAGCTACTCCAGGGACTGAGGTGGGAGGATGGATTGAGCCTGGGAAGTCAAGGCTGCAGTGAGCTGTGATGGCACCACTGCACTCCAGCCAGAACTAGACCACGTCTCAAAAAAAAAAAAAAAAGTACAAAGTTTCAGTTAGACAGGAGAAATAAGTACTGGAGATAGACTGCACAGCATGGTGACTATGGTTAATAACATACAGTCGTCCCTCAGCATCCATGATGGACCGGTTCCAGGACCCTCCCTGTACACCAAAATCTATGAATCCTCAAGACCCTTAATAAAAACGGCTTAGTTTTTGCATGTAACCTAAGCCTATCTTCCTACATACTTTAAATCATCTCTAGATTACTTGTAATACTCAATGCAATGTAAATGTTGTTATACTGTATTGCTTTTGAATTGGAATTATTTTTATCATTATATTGTTATTTTTCATTTTTTTTCTAAACGTTTTCCATCGACAGTTGAATGAATCAGGGGATGTGGAACCCACAGATACAGAGGGCCAACTGTATTGCATATTTGAAAATTGCTAAGAGAGTAGATTTTAAATATTCATACCACAAAAAAGTAAAGCAATGGATATGTTAATTAGCCAGGTTTTATCACACGTATCAAAAAGTCAAGTAGAACCCTGTAAATACGGTTATATGTCAATTAAAAATAATGAATTTAAAATTCTTTTAGAGTGTAACATTCTTAACTTACTCAGATAAAGTTTTCTGTTTTTTTATTTTTTAACTTGTTTTTAAAAAATCATCTCTTAGCGTCCGTTAACTCAATTGATTCACTCTATTAACTTAAGAACTCTCTCCCTTAAGTTAAACATTTCATGATAATCAGGAAGGGCAAGGTTATGTTGCAATAAGATCTTAACCCACAGTAAAAAGTAGATCTCAGTGGCTCAACTCAATAAAGAGACTTCATTCCACAGTTATTCAAGTTTCCAGTTATTACAGAGTTTCCAGCAACTCATACACCATCATGCATCTACTTGCAAGTTCCATTGGCTGCTGTTAGTCAAGTGACCCCAACCTAATAGGAGAAAACACTGGGAAATGTACAGGAGCTTTGGAATGTTGGCAAGCACCACTGTCTCCAAAAGATACACTCTTATTATCTAAGGTAAGGACAAATGCTCAAGACTGGTAGGTGGTTCTCTAGAACAGCCACACACCTTCCTCCAAGTTATATGCTGACTAAGACTCAGTTCTTCATGTTAGCAAACTTATTTATACAGGATGTATTTGTCATTTTAATTAAATTATCCTTTAAAGATTATGCTATCCAATGAAATCTGGGTGCAAAAAAAAATAGTTGTTTCTATGAAACTGTCAGGAAGAAAGAGAAGATTTTGACCCTCTCATTAATAAAGAATTTTCCAGAATCTGCTCAGTGGGACAATGTTGAACTGTAAGAATGTGCTAGAATATAATCTACCACCCAATCCTAACCCTAACCCTAACCCTTCAGGGTGGGTGGTAAATTATATTCTAGGATATTCTTAGGGCTTATGCTTCAACTGGGAAAACCAGATCTCAATGTCTCCCTAAACTTTGAGTCTGGTTCAATCCCCATCCCTGCTGCCTCTTCCCTTTGCAGGATCAAAGACACACAGAAACTGAGGACACCCTGGACAACCTGGCACATGCCTTCCCCATTTCCCCAAAAGCATCACTCTCTTTTGATCCATATGGTGAATGACAGGGCCCACCCTGAGGAAGAGAACAAACTCAGCACAAAACGTTTTACTCCATTCAGCATTTTGCTTGAAAGCAATTCAGACTATAACCCTGGGGAGCAGAATCTAAAGTTTTGGTGCCTCTTTGTGAGCCAGTGTCTCTGTCTGAGGACCTGCATGACAGCCTGGAGTACAGGAGATGACGGTCCGAAGGAGACCTAGTTCTCCATTCTGACCTCGTCCATCAGAAGGAAGAGCCTGCCAAAAACTCCTCAGGCCCAGTGTGTGGGTGAGGAAGAAAGGAAGATGGGATGTCTGCTTTCAGGGTCATGGGCCTTCAAAGCCTTACAGAAGCTCTTAAACTCTGTCTTCATGACAAAACTCAAAGACTGAGATGTAGACCAGCTTCAGGGCTGGACTCACATCAAAGGGGCCACAGTGTGTAGTGACCTCCCTCAAAACCAGGAAGAGAGTGTCATCAGGAATCAACAGGTTTCTATGTCAATACAAAGGGAGCTTAGCCAAGGAATGGGATGACTGTGAACAGGTACCCCAGTGAGGGACCCTAGAACCAGAGGGAGTTCTTCCATCTGTCCTGTGGGCTCCACAAGAAACAAGCCACCCCTATACCCCTCCACTGTGGGGAGGCTCTGGAGGCTGAGGTGCTCCACGTGGCTAGTGTAGACATTTGCACACTGGAAGTCATTTCCAGCACCACAAGGATCTGGAAAATCCAGTCCTCCTTTCTAATAAGAGGAATGGGCACAATGCTGGTTGTCAGCATCTCGTGCACAGGACAGTGTTTTTGAGAGGTGTGCATGTTACCAAGTCTTGGCCAATCAGAATCGTTCCTAAAGTTGTTAAAACTCTGGCAGGCATTCTAGAAACATTTACAACGGAGACGCACAGACACACACAGAGAGAGAGAGAGAGAGAGAGAGGAAGAGAGAGAGAGAGTTGAGATAAAATATGAAGTGATAAGAAAGAGAAATCCAGAAAAATAGAAGCAAAAAGAAACACAGATAGAAAAAAACTGCAGATAAATAGTGACAATGGATTAGAAAAATAGAAAGGCAACAATGTAGTGAAAGACACAACAGGAGAACAGAGACAAAGATGCAGAGAGACACACGGAAGAGCTATACAGGGACAAAGAGATACAGAGAAAGAGGCAGATGCCCAGATAGAGAAAGAGAGAGGTGAAGATCTCATTGAATATCTGGAACTTGTCACTTCTGAAATCAACTTGACTATGCTTCCTTTGGACCATGAACAAAATATATTTGGGTTTCTATCATTTAGAATCAAAAATAGCACTTTTATTGCTGGTTATGCTTTCTTAAAAATAAAAATTATTCTTGATTGATGTAACTTGCCAGAATGCTTGAAACACCAGTGGCCGAGGGTCACTATATCTGTCCCCAAACAATTCCACGGTGCTTACTCACACAGCACTCACCAAACCAGAAGGCAGGCTGGGGTATTCTAAGGACTCTGCACTGAACACCAGTATGAAAGAACCCTGAATAATGTGACAACTGAACTGACTTTCTACCTCCTCCGCCCACCCTTCACACCCCAAAATGCTTTCAGTGCCTTTTCAAGGTACAACCCTCCTTCTGGCCACAGGTTGGCTGGGTCACCTCAAGGGATGTTCCTTCATTCTGCAGTGACTTGCTGCCTCTGCTCAATTAAGGAAGTTCAGAGTACAGATAACTCAGCATCATGTTTATTATGTTAAACAGCTCTAAAGTCAGGTAATGGTTTCATGTGGTTCTCTTGACCCGTCTGAGGAGAAAACAGAAACAGAAACCCCTTGGGGCCTGAGTAGCTGCAGCTGGCCCTGCACAGGCAGAGGCTCTGGGTCAGTGCAGGAAGCACAGTTACAGTCAGCACCTTGGGGTGAGGATGAAAGATGACCTGGTGGCTGCGTGAGAGCCACTGTAGGACTCTGATCTCAGGGGACGGGCTGACAGAGAAAGCTGGGAATTCTGGGCAGGGACGAGCAGGCATTACAGAAGAGTGATAGCCCATCCCTGGTAAAATCGTCTCAGGAGTCAGTGCAGGAGCCCTGGAGAAGAGAGACGAGGCATAATCAGCACAGGGTACCCTGGTGGGCCTGCCATCTGCCCCACCCCTCAGGGGACCCCTGCGGCTTCAGACAGAGAAAGCTGAGGTCCAGGGTGTAGCATCATCACCTCCCCCAAGATCTGAGCAAAGATGAAATCAGCTCATGAGGACACGGAACTTCAGCTTGATGCAGATGTGTGGGAGATGGGGGAACAGCTGTTACTCTTTTTTTTTTTCTGCTATAAAAATGTTTTATTAGGCCAAACTACTTACTATGAAAATGCTTTAAAATGCAGCAAGAAGAGATGTAAAGACTCAAAGAAGTGCATAATGACAATGGCTATCAGAACACACTAAAGAATCCACACAGCTTCCCCCTTCACCTAGAAAAGGAAGCTTCTAGGCTACCTCCTCCTCCTCAGCACACTTCTAGGGAATAGGAAGGGTTCAATCTTTTGAGGAAATTGAATAATACTTCATTCCTACCACTAGTGGCCTCTCAGTCACTGGAAAATGCCTACAGGAAGCAGCCACCAAAATGTGGCACAAAGTGGGCATCATCGTGGTGTCTAACATTTAAGCTGTGGTTCCGTCCCCACATTTCACAAGAAGATGCCACCAAAGCTAAGGCTTGGTTCTGGGGAACAATCTCTGGAGATTCCTAGAAACTGGCAAACTTCTCCCTTAAGTCTTGATCCTCATAGCAGCAAATAGGCCATAAACAGAGACTACTGTGGTCAAGTACACTCAGCTCATGCTCTTTCCTCTCATACCTGTGCCCTCCCCACACTGGATCATGGCTGAAATATTACCTGCTGGGGGAGGCCCTTGAGGTCCTACAAAAGGAATTTATGTGGCGAAGCGCTGTGGCTCACACCTATAATCTCAATACTTTGGGAGACCGAAGTGGGTGGGTCACAAGGTCAGAGGTTCAAGACCAGCCTTGCCAAGATGGTGAAACCCCCACCTCTACTGAAAATACAAAACATTAGCTGGGCATGGTGGCAGGTGCCTGTAATCCCAGCTACTCAGGAGGCTGAGGCAGAGAACTGGAGTGGAGAGAAGTGGCTCTGCTTCCTCCGAGAAGTGGAGGTTGCAGTGGGCTGAGATCGTGCCACTGCACTCCAGCCTGGGTGACAGAGCAAGATTCCGTCTCAAAAAAAAAAAGAAGAAGCTATGCAAAGAAAGGTCTCAAACGGTCTCATTACTACAAACAGCCACTCTCTCACCCCAAAGGAAAATGATACATATGACTTAATTAGAGTTATATTCTCTTCCCACCCATGTTCTTCAAGATCTTAAGCACCTAATTTAAAATCCCCTAAAACAAATGAAAATGTCGCTAGAAGGCAAGGAGGCCAAGGCTCTGACCCTCTTAATGGAGGGAGCTTTTCTAAGGAGCCAGTGAGACAATGATGAACGGTAAGGCCATCCTGGAATAAGCTCTATGAGTCAACTCTGTGACAGGGTTACCTTTCACCCAGTAAAATCAGATTCCAATGCCTCCTCCAACCTTGTTCTGTCTCCTCTCACCTCCAGCCCAGGCTTCTTTCTCTCAGGGTCAGAAGGAAAGAGCTACATCTAGAGACAGTTCCTCTCTGAACAGAGAGGGTCACAGCCCATCTTCCCCTTTTCCCCTGGGGTTCCTCACCTTTCTGACTCCTGTGATGGATGATAAAGCCCAGCCCGAGGAAGATCAGCCCGAGCACGAAGCCTCCAATGCCACTCAGCATCTTGCGCTGGGCAGATTCAGACTGAGCCCCTAAGAAGCAGAATCTGAGTGTCAGTGTTTGTCCCTACACCCCATAGCATCGCTGCTGAGGAGCTGAAGTCCAGTCTGAGGTGCAGGAGGGGAAGGCATCAAAGGAACATAGTTCTCCATTCAGACCACCCCTAAGGGAGGGAAAGACCAGTCAATAGGTCCTTGGATACAGTGAGTAGGTGAGAGAGCAGGGAAGCAGATCTCTGCTCCTTAGGAACTCATCTATAACCTTAGACCCTAAGATCGCAGTCACCAGCCCTAATAATCAGCCCCTCAGAGCTACCAGGACTGGGATCCAGAGCAACAGTATGTAGAGTAATTTCCCTAGCATCTGGAAAAGTGATGAGATCAGAATTCTACTGATGCACTTGCCATCAGAAGAGGTGCTCTAGTCTCCTGTGATTCCCAGATCAGTAGTGACATCAGGGATAAGGGATAAGATGGGATGAGTCAGAAGGAGCTCTGCACTTTGTCTCATGGGGCCCATAGCAACAGAAACTCAATATCCCCTTACGCCACTCCACGGTGATGGGGCTCTGGAGGCTGGGGTGCTCCACGTGGCAGATGTAGATGTCTCCATGCTGGGGAGTCATTTCCAGCATCACCAGGATCTGGAAGGTCCAGTCACCATTCCTGATAAGGGGAGTGGACACAATACCGGCTGACTGCTCCTGGTCATTCTGAAACCACCGGACTTTGATCTGGCCTGGATAGAAATCTGTCACCGAGCAGACCAGCAGGTTGTGGTGATTGAGGGCCTCTCTCCTGGATGAGGAGATGGTCACTGTAGGCTTCTCTGAGGGCAGTAACGGACAGGAAAAGACACAGGAATGAGATGTGAGACCATACAGCACGTCTACCACGAGGAAATGTCCCTCCTTGGAACCAGAATGGAAAGATACCTGGAGTCCAAGTCTTCGATTAAGATTCATTCAAAAAATGTAAATTTGACAATCACTGGAATCCAAAGATAAACAACATACCATAGTCCCTGCCTTTATAGAATGTGTAACATAGTAACAGACACCAAAAAACAAAAAGAAAAAGAATGTTATTTCAAAAGTTTATGATATTTGAAAAAAAAAAAAGTAGGCAGGCCTTGAAAACAAGTAACCCTGATTAAACATCATGTTTGTCCATAAGTCGATTCCTTTATCTTCTCAGATTGCTGCTCATAGTTAAAAAAAAAAAAAAAAAAAAAAAAAAGGCACACCTTTCCCCGCCTCTTTTACACATCTCATCTTTTACCTTTCAGGCCACTTTATCGAATTTCCTTTATTATCTTAATGTGAAACTATAGTAAACATTTAATGTATGCTTTCTGTATTTAGTAATGTGTTCTCTCATTTTCTTTTTTCCTCAATTTCTTTTTATCACACAAGTGAGTTTAATTACTAGCTGTCTACCCTACTCCATTCCCTTGCTATTGAGAATTACTGTCTTGTTCTGGAATCAGACATTATCATGCATGTTCTTCATAGAAAATATTCTGAGACCCGTGCAGAGGTCGGCCTGCGGTAACCAGCCTGTAATGTGAACATATAAATATAAGCGGGATTTGCTGAGGTCAGCAGGTGGCACCCTAACTAAATGGCACTCATGAGCCCTCACCCGGAAGGATCACGGTTTCCTTGGACTTGAACTTTTCTTTAGGTTCTCCTTTCTAGAGTCCGACTGAAATCACAGTCAGCTACGGGGCCTTACAAGATATTTTTATAAGAAACTATTTTTATCCAATAACTTAATGGCTTCAACCTATTTATTCCAAAACTTCTGCTCTTTGCTTTGTGCCATTTGTTCAGCTTTTCTAAGAATTAAAACTCTGCCTTACAACATCATTCAAGCGTTGTTTTTATTTTTAGCAAACATTTTTTTCCTCAGACTTTGTATTCACAAACTATTAAAATCCAAACCAATAAGAGTTTAAAGCATTAAGCAAAATGATAGAAAATAATTAATAAAGTCTATTTTTAAGGCTCTGTTTACCTGTTTTTTCTTGAACCTAAGTGGATGGGCAGCTGAGTACATTTATTCATTAATTTAATAGAAGATCATCGCACTCATACCACATACCAGTCAATGTGTCAGGTACCAGGCACGCAATAATTAAAACAGTCTCCCGCCTCAAAGAGCTCCATCATTAGCGAGAGCCATTTAAGACAACAGAATTACGATGAATAAAGATTTGAAGCTAAAAGTCAAAACATCTTATTTCACAACTGTAATTGCTGGAGGCCCTGCACGCCCTTGTGGGGCAGCCCTGTCTCCACCAGGCCAAGCGTGAAGCTCCCTGCGGCGCGAGCTGTGCACATGGGCCTCGCTGGGTAGGGCGGTGCTAGCGGGCGGGCATTCAGGGCAGAGAGAACAGCTTAACAAAGGTAAGGCACGAGGAGGAAAACGCATAAGGCACCAGGCGAGAACTTGCAGAGCAGAGGACGAGGCCGACGGACGGCGAGGCTGGGGGGACACTAGGCAGCCTGGCCAACTCTGCCCGTCCCCCTGCTCTGCTCTAGGCCCCCGCCCCTCCGATGAATCTGCCCCACCACCCCTTCCACCGCCCCCTGTCCCCTGGGGTGGAATGACAGGGTCTCAGGTTCCAGAGGCCGGTTCTCCCCTCCCCGCGCAGAGACTCGGGGCCTCGGCCAAGGTTGGGCCACGCGGAGGGGCGACGACGCTCACCTCGCCGCTGCAAGATCGCGGGGAACTCCAGCTGGTAGTTGTGTCTGCACACCGTGTCCAGCTCCGCCCGGGTCCTGTCCAGTAAGTCCTTCTGGCTGTTCAAGTACTCAGCATCCGGCGGCCCCAGCGGCGTCACCGGCAGGTACTCCCCCACGTCGCTGTCGAAGCGCAGGTACTCCTCTCGGTTATAGATGAATCGGGTCACAAGGCGCACGCGCTCCGTCCCGTTCCTGAAGTAGCACATGCCCTTAACCTGGTACACGAAATCCTCTGCGGGGAACCACCGGCGGGTAGGTCAGGCCCCAGCCAGGCCCCTGAAGCCGCCTCCCCGACTCCCCCCTGAGCTCTGGGACCCGCCGCGCGACCTGCAGTTCCCGCCTGCCCGTGCCGTGCGCTCCGGACCTGGGACCCTCTGTCCCTGCGGCTCTGCCCAGCTCCGCCCGCCCTCTCCGGGGGCTTCGGGAACCGCCTTCCCCCAGGCAGGAAAAGGAAGAAAGCCTGAGCCTGTGAACCAGCAAAGAGGCAGTCGGGCTGATTTTACATGTAACTTTGCACTTAGAGGGATCAGGGCGTTCTCGCATGAAATCCCATTTTCCATGGAGCTCCTGGGACCCTCAGAGATAAAGTTATTCACATAAACCTGAGAGTTCAGGGGAATGACGTGACAGGTCCAGGAATTAAGCCTGTCCTCCTTCTGATACGCGTATTCTCTTGGTCCCTAGGTAAAATGTCTTCCTTCTCACGCCTGGATTTACCCTCCCAGGTGCCGTGTGAGGTTCACTCACTTCTGTGTTAGGAAAGACCTACACCTCTGAGTCTTAGAAACATCCACGGAAAGGGCACAAGCTTTTGAATTTGATAAACTAGATTCCAATTAAACTTCCACGTAAAGGGCACAAGCTTTTGAATTTGATAAACTAGATTCCAATTTGACAAACTAGATTCCAATTAAACTAGATTCACCAGCTTGGGCAGGTTATGTAACAGAATATCCATATCACAAGTATAATTGTGTAAAAGAAAATCATGATATCTACACACAAGATGTTAGAAGGAATGAGAGAGAGAATTTATACAAAGTATTGTCTTGTGTCTGAAATGAGTGGTTTCACAATATGTGTTATTTCCCTTCTTTACGTCCTCCTTTCTACTAAATTCAGTCCACCATCCATTCAGGTCTCTGAATCCCACATTTGCCCATAAATCAGTGAAACCTGAAGACGCCCTGCCTGTGGTCAGCAGTCAGCTTCCCTCAGTACCAAGATTTCGCCTCGACAAACGCTCCACTCAGTCAGGAACACAAACTACTTTTCCTCAAATACGGAGACTGCAGACACCATTGCTGCCTTACATTTCCCAATGCAGGATCTCCTAATATTTAGTCCTGGCAAAGTCTTGGGGCACGCTGAAATGACAAATCCTGCTGTGTCTTTGGAGAAATTTATGTCTTCAAAAATAAGCCCATGCTCACTTTGTCCTATCACTGGTAGTAAATGTACACTTTGTCTCCTGTTTCCTCTCCTCTCTCCTCTAGGATGGGGATTGGATTGTTCTCACCTCATCACTAAAAGCATAGCTTTTAGTAATGCAGCATAGCTCTCTTTCCCAAAAGAGAAGAAATGCTGATAAAAGATTGTGTCCAGGACAATAGAGGTTACCACCCCCATACCCTAGCCCAAGGAGAGCCTGTTCCCAGAGTGGCGGCTCTCCAGAGCAGCTGTCCTGCACTTACGGGGAGAGTCTCTGCCCTCAGCCACTGGGGTGCTCAGCATCGCCAGCATCAAGGTCACAGCTGCTGCCCACAAGCCTCCAGGGATCTGCAGAGCCATCTTCCAAGCATCAAGGAAGATGATGGACATAATTGGGACCAAGGAAAAAGCAGTAGTAGTCAACACAACTCAAACCTAATGGATCTTATGTACCTGCCGGAAGCAGTAAAAACCTCTGGATGTTTCCATGCGTGGTAGGATTGAAGAGTCCCTAGGAAAGGAACCAATCAGCACTGGAGCTGAAGGACCTCATCTGCCTCTGGGCAGACACTTTTCTGTGAAGATTCTCACTCCAATGCCTGGCATTGTTTCTTCTTCAAATTGCACTAGATGAGCAGTTGAGGTGAAGATTTCCAAATAGCTCAAGATTGAATGGCTTAGGGGTTTTAAGCAGCAAAAGACAAATGTGATTCAATAGCAGACATCTTACAACCTATTGCTCTTATACTCAGGATTTTTAGTAGGGCAAATTAAGTAGGGATCATATATCAGGAAAAGAAACTTGTTGTCATAGAAATATTCACTTTTATTGTCTTAGACACTCTGCGGAGCCTTAAGTTTTGGTAAGAGAAGCAAAGTTCTCAGAAGTAACTGATGGTGAGTTGCAGTTCCACTACTAATGTGCTTTATGGAGTCAGCAAATTACTGAACTCCTTTTTGCCCCAGGCTTCTCTTTGCAAAATGTAGATCATGTTTCATGCATTTTACATCTAGATCTTCACATATACAAATTTAAGATTACTATGACTTGCTCAAAATTACAAAAGTCTCCTCCCCCCACTGTTATGTGTAACTTTCAGGTTAATTGGAGGAACAAGAAAACAAAACAAAATATAGTTTTTAAAAACCTGACACCCAGCCCTGCTGGCAGGTGACTCTTTATTATGCAAGAATGTATTCCGTTCATGCTCTTTGTTGACTTTTCTGTTTTAAGTTCTTCAGCTGCTTAAATCCTCCCTGAACCATGAAGCAGGTGCATCTGACATCAGTAAAGGGACAATACACAAATTTTACGTATTCAGACAAAGTCACATTTAGTTTTGAAGACAGAGAACAAAAGCTGAGAAGAAGCATTTCCTGGGGCTGAATTGTTTTAATGATGGAGCAAATGTTTAGAGTTACAGATTGTATTGGGCCAGCCCTACACATCACATCAAAAATGGCAGAGGTACTAATGTGTTTTTATAAATAAATTTGTTACTTATCAGGCTCCCGTTGCCGATGGCAAGGGGCAGTACTAATGGTTATAAAGCAATTTAAATAATGCCCCAAACCCATTACTGGTAACCCAAACCAAGACAATAAATACCTCCACCTCTCTTCTTTCCCTTCCTCCTGCTCTTCCCTATATATTAGTAAAGTAGAAGATAGGGTCTAAAAGCAGAATATAAGTTTACCAGGTGAAAAGAAACAGGGAAGAGGCAGGAGCAAGAGTTTGCAATAGTGGCACGGAAAGCATTGAGTGACTCCAATATCCCGTATTATTCTGTGCACAGGTTTAGATCACCTGAGACTGGGAAAGCTGCCACTGGGCTTCCAGCAGCAGTGGTGTACTCAGGAGCAGGTAACCCAGCCTAAGGAGAGTCTCCGCTGCTGTGATGGATGAAGTAAGGAGAAACACCAAACTCAGACCTACAATGGAATGGGAGGCAAGAGGGAATAGGCAAAGAGGGACCTGAAGCTGCCCTCAATGTCCTCTCAGTCCCCACCTCAGCATCCCTCAGAATGGAGACCTCTGGCCCAACTCCTCCTTCCTGTTCTAAGGGAGAAACTTCCTTCAGGTTTATTCTGGGGCTGGGAGGCAAAGGCTGCATCAAACCTAGGGATTCCCCAATCTCACAGGCCTCTTCGCACAGACTTTTTTCTTTTCTTTCCCTTTATCTTCATTTCTCTTCTTTTCTTTTATTAGGGACAGGGTCTGGCTCTGTCACCTAGGCTGGAGTCCACTGGCATGATCGTGGCTCACTGCAGCCTCAACCTCATGGGCTCCAGTGATTCTCCCATCTCAGCCTCCCAAGTAGCTGGGAGGCATGCACCACCATTCTGTCAATTTTTTAAAAAATTATTTTGTAGAAACAGGGTTTTGCTATGTTGCCTAGCTTGGTCTCAAAGTCATGGCCTCAAGCGATCCTCCCACCTCAGCCTCCCAAAGCACTGGGATTATAGGTGTGATCTGCCACACGTGGTCACTCACTTTTCAACTAACAACAAAAGTGTCAGCTTAGAGCCATTTTCTGACTGGCTAAAACCTTATCTAAGGCCGGGCGTGGTAGTTCATACCTGTAATTTTCTAGCGCTTGGAGAGGCCAAGGCAGGGAGATCACTTGAGGTCAGGAGTTTGAGACCAGGCTGGTAAACATGGTGAAAGCTCTACTAAAAACACAAAAATTAGCTGGGTGTGGTGAGGCACGCCTGTAATCCCTGCTAGTCAGTAGGCTGAGGCAGGAGAATCTCTTAAATGCAAGAGGCAGCAGTTGCAGTGAGCCAAGTTCATGCCATTGCACTCCAGCCTGGAAGACAAGAGCAAAACTGTCTAAAAAAAAAAAAAACCCACCTCATCTGAAAGGCTTTGGTTTGGGCTTCTCCCAGCTGTGTCCCCCTGACCCAGCCTTCTCTACAGTTCTTTGCAATGTTCCTCTCCCGGCTCCATTACTCAGGGCAGACACTATTGGCATGGCCAGAGGAAGGCAACTCAAACAAGCATCCTAATTCTGAGTGCTTCACCCGAACACATGCACCCTACGTGTGTAGACGGGATAAAGACACTGCTGTTATCCAGGGCACATCCTTTCTTCTTTTGGGTCAGAAGAAAAAGTTGTGGTCTCCTTCTTTGTGGAATCAAGGGAGAAATCATCTTCCCTGGTCAGCATCTCTTAGAATCCGTGCCTGGTCAATGCGGTTGAAGGTAAATGTGGAGTCATCCTGCCACCAGAAGGATTATCCAGGATTTTATCCTGCAACTACTTTCAGAATCAAGAAACACTGTACATTCAGAAAGGTTCTGTGGCCTCCTTAATGCCAGGGGTAACGTAATTAGAAATATTGCCCCAGTATATCATTTTCCTTTAATAAAAATTTATCAAGCAACTATCTCCAAATTTTTCAAAACCTTGTGAAGCTACCTACATATTTCCCTTATATCAGCTTTTAGGTAACCAATTACAAGAAATTTTCATGACACATATAAAATAGGCCCTTTCTCATTAAACAGTTTAGAAAATCTGAAGAAAGAGTCAAATTAGTAGCATTCAGGGGCTGGGCTCAAACAGTGCCTCCTTCAAGCAAGTGGCCATGGGGAAACTCCATAGGGGGAGTCAGGTAAGGACTTGGAGGATACCACAGGGTGAAGGACTAAGAGGATCAGAAAAGCTTTAGCAGGAAGATAGAAAATCAGACGATAAAAGGCATTTGGGACACTTGGGGGAAATGGGGAAGGCGGGTGATCTTGGCAAAGGAGTCCAGACCTCACCAGTCCCACGGCTTCTCATGTTGTCTGGAAATAACCCTTGAAGACAGAAGACGACCAGGATGAAAACCCAGGCTGCCTGCTGTGGACATGCTGTACAGCAGAGCTTTGTTTCCTGACCTGTGTCTACGGGTTTCTTCTTTTAGTCTGTCCCATCCACGCATCACCTCAGCTGGACCCCTGGTGATTTCTCCACCCAGAGCTAACCCACACATGTCACTGTTTGCAACATACCTGTTGGTCTCTCCTTGTGGTTTTCTAGGGATAACTGGGATATTTCCAGAGACAACTCTTACTCTAGCTTCTAGATTTGTAGTCACCATGTTCTTTCATTCTCAGACAAGCCTTAAATATCTCTCTATGAGATCTTTATAATGTCTCCTTCTTCTACAAATTCTTACCAGTAGAGAGAGGAACTAATATTCAGTTATATATAAAAAAAATTTTAGTCCTACTTAAGCTCATGTCTGAGTACTCAAGAATTCAAGTGTCCAACTCAGCTCAAGGTCGTGGTTCATGCAAAAAAGCAACATTAGCAGTAATATTTTGGGGAGAATACTCATATCTTCAAACTGGAAAACTTAAGATATTCAATTTAAACTTTAATGACATATCAATCCATGTTTTTCAGGACGATTATTATCAAAAAGAAAAAAATTACAAGTGTTAACAAGAATGTGGAGAAAGGGAACATTTGCACACTGTTGGGGGAATGTAAATGAGTACGGTCACTAAGGAAAACAGTATGAAGTTTCCTCAAAAAGTTAAACTAGAACTGCCACATGACATAGCAATCCCACTTCCAGGATACAGACAAAGGATTTTAAAGCAGTATGTTGAAAATATATCTACACTCCCATGGTCATTGCAGCGTTTTTCACAATAGTCAAGGTACAAAATCAACCTGTGTCATTCAGCACATGAATGTGGTATGTCTATATAGTGGAATTCTATTCAGGCTTTAAAAAGAAGGTAATTCCATTGTAAGCCAAAAAGTGACTGAGGCAAGTCTCAGTCGATTAGAAGTTTGTTTTGCCAACATTCAGGATGCACCTGGGGAAGACACAAATCATAGGCACATCTGTGATTCAAGCTTTTTCCAAAAAGAGTTAAAAAAGGAGAGAGGGAGGGTGGGCAATGACACAAGTCCTTGCATTCTTGTGCGTCTCTGATTCACCTCAGTAAATCTACATTTTACAATGAAAAGAGGGATTCTAGGAAAAAAATCACTCATGCAAAAACAATAACATTGTAGAATCTTCCCAAGAGATTCACTTTCTATTCTCACAGAACAACAATTTCATTCATGTTAATTGCTGCAAAAGCACCTAACTTGTCTTCTTGCCTCACTTTATAATGTCGACACTGCTGATCTGAATATTAGTTCCTTTAACTGCAAAATGAGGATATTGTCTAGTCCATAGAGTAATGCCAAGGATTAAATGAAGTGGCAAATACATAGCATCTAAAATAGTTTTGAACACATAGTAGATGCTCAATAATAAGAATTTTTTATATTTTTAATATATTTTAATTTCAATAGCTTTTGGGATACAAGTGGCTTTTTGTCACCTTGTTACATGGATGAATTGTACAGTGGTGAAGTCTGGGATTTTCGTGAACCTGTAACCTGAGTAGTGTACATTGTACCCAATATGTAGTTTATTATCCTTCACCCTCCTTTCCACCCTCCCTCCGTTCTTCATCTTCATTGTCCCTTATACCATTCTCTGTGCCTTCGAGTACCCACAGCTTAGTACCCACTTAGCTCCTACGTATAAATGAGAACATATGGTATTTGGTTTTCCATCCCTCAGTTAGAAGTTTTTAATTTTGATGGAGTCCAATTTATCTATTTTTTTTATTTTCTTGCCTATGCCCCTAGTGTTATGTCCAGGAAATCACTGCCTAATCTAATGTCATGAAGATTTTCCTTTATGTTTCTTTCTAAGAGTCTTGTAGTTTTTGGTTTCATATTTAGGTCTTTGCATCATTTTGAGTTCATTTTGTCTATAGTGTGAGGTAAGAGTCCAATTTCATTCTTTTGTATGTGGACTTCCAGTTTTCCCAGCACCACTGTTGAAAAGGCTGTCCTTTCCCCATTTAATGGCCTTGGCACCCCTGCTGAAAATGGCTTGATCATATATGTCCGGATAATTTCCTGGTTTTGATATTGTAGTTTAGTTATGTAAGATGTTACAATTGGGAAGAACTGGATGAAGGCTATCCAGAATCTTTTCGTACTTTCTTGATAACTCCCTTTGAATCTATATTTCAAAATACAATGCCAAAAAGGTAAAGCCAACCAAAATAATATGTTTACCTTTTAACAAACTAATTCAATAAGATACCTAATAAAAATTACCCAATGTGAAATACAAAGAGAAAAGAAGGGGGAAAAACAGAACAGAGCATCCAAGAGCTGCAGTGCCATGTTGAGCGGTTACAGCACCTTTGTTTGTGTGTTTGTTTGTTTTTGTCTGTCTGTTTTGAGACGGCTTCACTCTGTTGCCCAGGCTGCAGGGCAGAGGCTCCATCACAGCTCACTGCAGCCCCCACCCCCACCCACAACTTAACTCAGACAGTCCTCCTGCCTTAGTTTTCTGAGTAGCT
Organism: Callithrix jacchus; assembly: GCF_049354715.1. Classification (NCBI taxonomy): domain Eukaryota; kingdom Metazoa; phylum Chordata; class Mammalia; order Primates; family Cebidae; genus Callithrix; species Callithrix jacchus. Next base: position 41,044,080 of record NC_133505.1, read on the forward strand.
GGGAACCAGCACCATGCATGCCCACTTAACTTTTGTCATTTTGTAGACAAAGTCTCCTTATGTTGCCCAGGCTGCTCTTTAACTCTTCGTTTCAAGCATTCTTCCCACTTCAGCCTCCCAAAGTGTTGAGATTATAGGTGTGAAACACTGTGCCGGGCCTTTTTTTTTTTTTTAATGTACTTTTACTCATTTTCTCTCTTTGTGTTTCACTCTAGGTAATTTTATTGATCTCTTTCAAACTCATTGACTCTTCCCAGGGTTGTACCAAGTTTGCTGGTGAGCTTGTCAAATGCATGCTTTATTTCTGTTAATGTATTTTTATTTTATCTCCATTTTATTAATCCTTATAGTTTTCATATCTCTGCTGAAACTATCTAATCTTGCATGTTGTCTACCTGTAGACAGGTGCAGGGGGGTGATTGCACCTGTAAAGATAAGCTATCAATTTACATTGTCATGGTACAATTTTAACAAAAATACCTTAGGGTAAAGAGCTTGCAGCTCACAGGGAATTTCCTTGTGGGCAAAATATGAAAAAGGCATGTAGCTTTTCATCTTGTAGCCATCTTATTTAGGAACCAAAAAGGGAGGCAAGTTCGTAACTCAGTTCCCAGATTAACTTTTCCCTTAGGCTTAATGGGTTGGGGTCCCAAGATTTAATTTCCTTTCACAGTTCTAAAATGATGACCAAGTGTGCATTTCTTCCGATAGGCACTTAGCACACTGACTATGTGCCTTACATTGTCCATATGATGCTAAGAGCTGTAAGATCCATGGAGTCATAGTTTGGGCACACCAACCACAATCCATCATGCAACTGAAGTGGTACATTTGGAACCAAGCTTGAGCAGGTCTAAAAACTAGGTTGTCCTTCTGGTTTAGTGACAGAGACTACTATCCCACATGAAAATACAATAGTCTTAAGACTTTGGTGCACGGTCATGACTGTCAGTAGACACTAAAACAATCATAGTTCAAGAAAAGAATAAGTAATAGTATAGACTCTTCTGGAATAGAAATCTCTGTCACCTAAACAAACTAGACTAAATTCAAAGGATGAGGAGAATCAAGAATGGCTTGTGAAGGAGGGAGACAAATATTAGTTACAGTCACAGTGACAACTACAATAGTAGACACTGTAGCACATTTCAATAACTTTCTTGCCTTAATCTAGCGGATCACAATTAGTCGCCCTTCCTGACCTTTCTTCTGGAAGAAAAATTAAAGTGTGTTAATTTTCTCAGGAAAAAAATAAGGGGCACCATATTGGACTATGGAGCTTGGAATTCTGAATCACCACCTGGAGAAAAGCTACTCACAAATCTTCAATATCCTCCTGCTAATACATTAGTGAGTTATAAACTTCTACTGTATTTCAGCCCCATACACTTTTGAGTCTATTTGTTGCAGGAGTTCGGCCTATTCTAATTAATATAAAAAGAAGGAAAAATAATATAGAAAAAAATTAAATGAAGAGTAGAACAATTTTAATGGGTTTTCCTGACCTAGACTCACCTGAAGTGATTCCAATTCTTTGCTTTAGGATTAGAAGAGATGTAAGACAGAATCTCATGAAAACATTCAAGCTGGTGGATGATGCCAAATTAGCTGTTAGCGTGTGTGTCTGAAATTCAAACCATGCAAAGCCTCCCTGCCCACCTCTCATCCTATCCTTTAGGGCAGAACCTGTTTCTCACGTATTGCCCCCTAAGTCTATGTCAATCAAATTAATTTTTGTTATCCTGAAAACACCTATAGAAAGACTACCATGTTGAAAGTTCAGTTTAAATATGGGCACTCTGCTCTGTACTCTTTTACCAATATTACTTCAAAACTGTACAGACCTATATTCTTGGCATTTGTGGGAAATTATTATATTTAGATCTGTCTAAAATATTTTGTGAATCAAAACATACCACAAGAAGTTGGAAAGAAAGACTTCATTTGGATGGAAATACATGAAACTAGCAGCCCAGACACTCAGACAAGAGGAATAAGAGCTAAGTGACCACAAAGGAAATTTTTTTTCACATGCCTGGCTTTTGCAGACAGGGAAGGTTGCTTCACCTGAAGGAAGTGGTCATTAGACCAGAAATGTAACCAAACACAGGATTCTGCTTTATATGTATATCAGGATGATGCTGGCTTCATAAAATGAGTTATGGAGGAGTCCCTCTTTTTCTATTTCTCTGTTGTTTGAAATAGTTTCAGAAGGAATGGTATCAGCTTCTCCTTGTACCTCTGGTAGAATCGGCTATGAATCTCTCTAGTCCTGGGTTCTTATTCATTGGTAGGCTATTAATTACTGCCTCCATTTCAGAACTTGTTATTGGTTTATTCAGGGATTCAACTTCTTCCTGATTTAGTGTTGGGGTAAGGGTGTATGTGTCCAGGAATTTATCCATTTCTTCTAAACTTTCGAGTTTATTTGCATATAAGTATTCTCTGGTGGTAGTTTGTATTTCTGTGGGATCAGTGGTGATAGCTTTATCATTTTTTATTGTGACTATTTAATTTGTCTCTCTTTTCTTCTTTGTTAGTCTGGCTATCAGTCTATCTATTTTGTTAATATTTTCAAGAAAAAAACCAGCTCCTGGATTCATTGATTTTTTGAAGGGTTTTTTTGTGTCTCTATCTCCTTCAGTTCTGCTCTGATCGTAGTTATTTATTGGCTTCTGCTAGCTTTTGGATTTGTTTGCTCTTGCTTCCCTAGTTATTTTAATTTTGATGTTAGGGTGTTGATTTTAGATCTTTCCCAGTTTTTCCTATGAGCATTTCGTGCTGAAAATTTTCCTCTAAACACTGCTTTAGCTGTGTCCCAGAGATTCTGGTATGTTGTGTCTTTGTTCTCATTGGTTTCAAAAAACTACTTATTTATTTCTGTCTTAATTTTGTTATTTACCCAGTAGTCATCCAGCAGATTGTTCAGTTTCCACGTAGTTGTGCGGTTTTGAGTGAGTTTCTTAATCCTGAGTGCTAATTTGATTGCACGGTGGTCTCAGAGACTGCTTGTTATGATTTACATTCTTTTGCATTTGCTGAGAAGTGTTTTACTTCCAATTATGTGGTTAGTTTTAGAATTAGTGAGGTGCTGAGAAGAATGTATATTCTGTTGATTTGGGGTGGAGAATTCTGTAGATCTATTAGGTTTGCTTGGTCCAGAGCTGAGTTCAAGTCCTGAATATCCTGCTTAATTTTCTGTCTCATTGATCTGTCTAATATTGATAGCGGGGTGTTAAAGTCTCCCACTATTACTGTGTGGAGTCTAAATCTCTTTGTAGGTCTCTAAGAACTTGCTTTATGAAACTGGGTGCTCCTGTATTGGTGCATATATATTTAGATTATTTAGCTCTTGTTGCATTGATCCCTTTACCATTATGTAATGCCCTTCTTTGTCTTTTTTCATCTTTATTGGTTTAAGGTATGTTTCATCAGAGACGAGGATTGCAAGCCCTGCTTTTTTTTTGCTTTCCATTTGCTTGGTAAATATTCCTCCATCTCTTTATTTTAAGCCTATGTGTGTCTTTGCACATGAGATGGGTCTCCTGAATACAGCACACCAATGGGTCTTGACTCTTTATCCAATTTGTCAGTCTGTATCTTTTAATTGGGGTATTTAGCATTTACATTTAAAGTTAATATTGTTATGTGTGAATCTGATCTTTGCATATGATGCTAGCTGGTTATTTTTCCTGTTAGTTGATGCAGTTTCTTCATTGTTTCAATGATCTTTACAATTTGATATGTTTTTGCAGTGGCTGGTACTGGTTTTTCCTATCCATGTTTAGTGTTTCCTTCAGGAGCTCTTGTAAGGCTGGCCTGGTGGTGACAAAATCTCTCAGCATTTGCTTGTCTGTAAAGAATTTTATTTCTCCTTCACTTATGAAGCTTAGTTTGGCTGGATATAAAATTCTGGATTGAAAATTATTTTCTTTAAGAATGTTGAATATTGGCCCCCACTCTCTTCTGGCTTATAGGTATTTTGCAGAGAGATCCACTGTTAGTCTGATAGGCTTCCTTTTGTGGGTAACCTTTCTCTCTGGCTGCCCTGAACATCTTTTCCTTCATTTCAACCTTGATGAATCTGGTGATTATGTGTCTTGGGGTTGCTCTTCTCGAGGAGTATCTTTGTGGCATTCTCTGTATTTCCTGAATTTGAATATTGGCCTGCCTTGCTAGGTTGGGGAAGTTCTCCTGGATAATACCCTGAGGTATGTTTTCCAACTTGGTTCCATTCTCCCTGTCACTTTCAGGTACACCAATCAAACATAGGTTTGGTCTTTTCACATAGTCCTATATTTCTTGGAGACTTCATTCATTCCTTTTCATTCTTTTTTCTATCATGTTGTCTTCTTGCTTTATTTCATTAAGTTGACCTTCAATCTCTGATATCCTTTCTTCCATTTGATTGATTTGGCTATTGATACTTGTATATGTTTCATGAAGTTCTCATGCTATATTTTTCAGCTCTATCAGGTCATTTATGTTCTTCTCTAAACTGGTTATTCTAGTTAGCGATTTATCTAACCATTTTTAAGGTTCTGAGCTTCCTTGCATTGGGTTAGAACATGCTCCTTTAGCTCAGAGGAATTTATTACCCACCTTCTGAAGCCTACCTCTGTGTCAATTCTTCAAATTCATTCTCCAACCAGTTTTGTTCCCTTGCTGGTGAGGAGTTATGATCCTTTGGAGGAAAAGAGGCATTCTGGTTTTGGGAATTTTCAGCCTTTTTGCACTAGTTTTTCCTCATCTCTGTGTATTTATCTACCTTTGGTCTTTGAAGTTGGTGACCTTTGGATGGGGTCTCTGAGTGGACATCCTTTCTGTTGATGTTAAAACTATTTCTTTCTGTTTGTTAGTTTTCCTTCTAACAGTCAGGCCCCTGGGCTGTAGGTCTGCTAGAGTTTGCTGTAAGTCCACTCCAGATCCTGTTTGCCTGGGCATCACTAGCATAGGCTACCAAACAGCAAAGATTGTTGCCTGTTCCTTCCTGTGAAAGCTTTGTCCCAGAGGGGCACCCACCAGATGCCAGCAGGAGCTCTCCTATGTGAGGTGTCTGTTGAATCCTGCTGGGCAGCATCTCCCAGTGAGGGGGCATGGGAGTCCAGGACCCACTTGAGGAGGCAGTCTGTCCCTTAGCAGAACTTGAGCACTATTCTGGGAGATCTGGTGCTCTCTTCACAGCTGGAAGCCAGGAACATTGAAGTCTGCTAAAGCTGCACTTGCAGCTGCCCCTTCCCCCAGGTGCTCTGTCCCAGGGAGATGGGAGTTTTTATCTATAAGCCTCTGACTGGGGCTGCTGCCTTTCTTCCAGAGATGTCCTGCCCAGAGGTGAGGATTCTAGAGAGGGAGTCTGGCTACATTGGCTTTGCTGAGCTGCAGTGGGCTCCACCTTGTTTGAACTTCCTGGCAGCTTTGTTTACCTTGAGAGGGGAAAACCACTTACTTAAGCCTCAATAATGGCAGACACCCCTCCCCCTACCAAGCTCAAGCATCCCAGATTGACTTCAGCCTGCTGTAGAATTTTAAGCCAGTGGATCGTAGCTTGATAGGCTCTGTGGGGGTGGGATCTGCTGAGCTAGACCACTTAGCTCCCTGGATTCACACCCCTTTCCAGGGGAGTGAATGGTTCTGTCTCATTGGCATTCCAGGCCCCACTAGGGTATTAAAAAAAAAAACCTCCTGCAGCTAGCTCAGTGTCTGCCCAAATGACTGCTCAGTTTTGTGCTTGAAACCCAGGGCTCTGGTGGCATAGGCACCTGAGGGAATCTCCCAGTCTGCGGGTTGCAAAGACTGTGGGAAAAGTGCAGTATATGGGCTGGAGTGTGCCATTCCTGAGGGCACAGTCCCTCAGGGCTTCCCTTTACTAGGGGAGGGATTTCCCTGACCCCTTGCACTTCCTGGGTAAGGTAATGCCCCATCCTGCTTTGGGTCACCCTCCATGGGCTGCACCCACTGTCTAACCAGTCCCAATGAGGTAAGTTGTGTACCTCAGTTGGAAATGCAGAAATTACCCCTCTTCTGTGTTGATCTCACTGGCAGCTGCAGACCAGAGCTGTTCCTATTTGGCCATCTTGCCAGACACCAGGAATGGGCTTCTTTTATAAACAGCTTTTGAGAGTGCACATAGAGGCAACTGATTTGAATAGTATTTGGATATTCTCTTGTAAAGTGGAAGATATACATGCCTTTTTGACCCACCAATTCCAATCTAAGTATATAAGAAATGCAGACTCAAATGCTCCAGAACACGTGAAAAAGAAATGAAAGCAACCAAAATGTCCACCCACATTAGAATGGTAAGTACATTGTGATACCCTCATAATATGACATACTACACACCAATGAAAATGAATTGAATGACTGTTTCATGAACGATCTGTGAAAGGTCTTCTCAAACAAAATATTAAGCAAAAGAAGCAACATGGAATCCATCATTTATAAGAAGAATGTTTAAAGAAATACTAATCTATATCATTTAAGCATACATTTATATATGTTAAAACTTTAACAAAAAGCAATACAATGAGAATTGCAAAGTCATTATAGTGCGTCTTGGAAGTAGAATTGGGTGTAATTGTGAAGAGGCACACAGGAGTCTTTTCGGGTATTGATAATATTCAGATATTTTTTACCTGGTTAGTGATTATTTGGATATTTCTTTGTAGTTTTTGTTAAACTTTATAGGTATGTTTTATATAATGTCTGTATTAGTTATGTTATTTTCTTAATAATGAATATTTTAAAAAGTGGAATAGTAATACTTATTCCACAATCGTGTGTGTGTGTGTGTGTGTGTGTGTATACGCTAGTGTAATGATGCTCCTACAGGGTTTAGGATTTAGTGGGTACAAACGAGTATTCTCTTCTTTTTATACTATTATCATGGCCCTATTCACCACCAATACTGACTTAAGTTTGTACATGAACTTAGAATTAGTGACAGTCACTGCCTGTCATTATCCCATTTTTTCTCTGACTCTGCAATGTTACCTCCATGAACCTGTTGCTTATACTTGGGAAACAGTAATTTTGCTCTTTAGATACTGAATCTATAGAGACCATGTTTCGAATTTCTCCAACCCCAAGTTCAGTAGCAAGTGAACACTACGTGGCCCAGAAAGTCCCCAGGATGTAAGTCCTTTTAACATACTCTCTTAACACTTCTCAAGTGGTCTTATGTGCATTTTGTTCTGCATTATTAACAGACTTTGTCTCTTTCTTCCAATTCTGAGATCCCAAAGGCTTTTGCCTGAGAAAAATTATCCTTTCCTCAACTGCAGAATTTGAGAAAAGGAATCTAGCAAAATTCTGAGAAAGAGAAATCTGGACTCTGGTAGGTGTCCTAATTCTACTTAGGGTTTGGTCAACATACAACATACCGGGCCTGAAGCCCCAGAACCCCCAAGAAATTATTTTCAAATCCAGAAACTGTGAACAGTAGCTCTTCTGCACTTACTTGGAGTACCTCTGTGGTGAGCCATGGAAGTCCTGGGCACCATGAAAACAACCATCACATTTCCAGCTACTACCTGAGGGTTTCTGGGGGCTGTCACAGTCATCTTCCCAGACATGAAAGAGAAACAAATTCAAAAAAAGCGTTGGTAGTCAGCACTGCTGCCACCAATGAACCTAATGTTTCACTTCACAGAGAATGAAAACTAGGAAACCGTCTATGAACTTTAGGATTGGACAGTTCCCAGTAAAGAAACCAATCAGTCCTACAACTTAAGTTCTCATTTGTCTCTGTGTAAACATGATTAATGAAAGCTTTCAGTTCAAAATGTATTCATTACTAGGTATATACCCAAAAAATTATAAGTCATTCTATTATGAAGACACATTCACACGTATTTTTTCACAGCGCTGTTCACAATAGCAAAGACTTGGAACCAACTGAAATGCCCATCAGTGACAGACTGGATAAAGAAAATGTGGCACATATACACCATGGAATACTATGTAGCCATAAAAAAGAAAGAGCTCATGTCTTTTGCAGGGACATGGATGAAGCTGGAAACCATCACTCTCAGCAAACTAACACATGAACAGAAGACCAAACACTGCACGTTCTCACTCATAAGTGGGAGCTGAACAATGAGAACACATGAACACAGGGAGGGGACATCACACACAGGGGCCTGTTGGGTGGTGGGAGGCTAGGGGAGCCATAGCATTGGAAGAAACACCTAATGTAGATGATGAGAGGATAGATGCAGCACACCACCATGGCATGAGTATAACTATGCAACAGACCTGCAAGTTCTGCACGTGCACCCCAGAACTTAGAGTATAATACAAATAAATAAATAAATACTATAGTGTGAGCCTTAAGACAGCAGGCAACGCCATCCACCAGCATCATTGGGCCATTTCTTTGATGCCTGGACCCTCTCACATTATTTTAGAACACAGATTTCTACTCCTTTTTGTCTTCTTGCTGAGAAATAAAAGGTCAGAAAGTTTTTAAAAATAAAATAAAATATAAAATTTAAATTAAAAAATTTATTCATTGATCATCTTCTTGCTGTCCAGCACTAGGTCATCCCCAGGTATCACTGAACTTCATGGTAACACTGAAAATATATATGGAAGTTTCAGGAATCAGAAGAAGAATATGATTCAGGATATTCCTTCTCAGGACATTTATTTAAATTCTCTGGTTCTTATATTTGAGGTTTGGCTGTAGCTGGGGGAAAGTGGGAGAGGGATGAGAGAAAGAAAATAGAAAGATATTCCCTGGAAAAGAAGATATTTGTCTAAGAATTGTACATTTTTTCCTTATTTTGGTACTATGAAACACTGGGATATAATATTAAAGGTAACAGATTTTGAGAAAAATGCATTTGTTCCATAGTTGGAGAATTTATTAAGTTTGTGACCCTCAATCAATCACATATCCTCTGTTAGCCTCAGTCATTTTAACTTTAAAGTTTAGGTAGCTTCAATTTGGTGGGATTAATACTAAGATGAAATAAAATTCTATATATGAGACATACTACTTACAGATTCTGACAGAGAGTTACAACACCGGAAATAAGCTGTTATGTGCTTCCACAGGGGACAAAATAGAGACTGTGATAGGTAGATAGTTGAGCAAAGCTCACTGATTTATTCAGCCATGTCCATTCTTAACACATAAATCTGGCATAACCATTCAGAGGATGCTTTCCTGAAAAAAAATAATGTTCTACAGGGAAGTCTTGGTACCTCTGAGGCTGTTAATAACCCCAGTTACCATAGTAGCAGCCAGGAGGTGAAACAGATTAATCAGAGGTAAATAGATTAAAATAACAGTTACCAGAGTTCTGGGAAATCTCTATCCCAGAGAAGAAGAATGCATCATGAGTGGTAAAATATTTTATTTTAAAAATATTTAAATTACCCATAAATTATCTCCCCTTCACAATTACCACAAAAAGAATAAAATACCCAGGAATACAGCTAACAAGGGAAGTGAAGAACCTCTTCAAGGAAACTGCAAACCACTATTCAAAGAAATAAGAGGTGACACAAACAAAGGGAAAAACATTCCATGCTCATAGATCGGAAAAATCAATATCATGAAAATGGCCATACTGCCCAAAGCAATTTATAGATTCAATGCTGTTCCCATTAAACTACCATTGACATTCTTCACAGAATTATAAAAAACTATTTAAAAATTCATGTGGAACCAAAAAAAAAAAAAAGAGCTTGAAGAACCAAGGCGATCCTAAGCAAAAAGAACAAAGCTGGAGACATCACACTACCCAATTTCCAACTATACTACAGGGCTACAGTAACTAAAACAGCATAGTACTAGTATGTAGAACAGACACACAGACCAATGGAATAGAATAGGAAACCCAGAAATAAGACGACACACCTACTACCATCTTATCTATGATAAACCTGACAAAAACAAGCAATGGGGAGAGGATTCCTTCTTTAATAAATGGTACTGGGACAACTGGCTAGCCATATGCAGAAGATTGAAACTGGACCTCTTCCCTAAACCATATACAAAAACCAAGTCAAGATGAATGAAAGACTTAAATGTAAAGCCTAAAATTATAAAGACTCTAGAAGAAAACCTAGGCAATACCATTCAGAACATAGGCATGTGCAAAAATTTCATGATGATGCCAAAAAGTAAAAATTACAACAAAAGCAAAAATTGACAAATGGGATCGAATTAAAGTAGAGAGCTTCTACATAGCAAAAGAAATTATCAACACAATAAGAAGACAATCCACAGAATGGGAGAATATTTTGCAATCTATGCATCTGACAAAGGTCTAAGATCTATAAGGAACTTAAATTTACAAGAAAAAAAACCAAACAACCCCATGAAAAAGTGGGCAAAGGACATGAACACATATTTCTCAAAAGAAAACACACACGTGGCCATGAAACACATGAAAAAAAAAAGCTCAATATCACTGATCATTAGAGAAATGCAAACCAAAACCACAGTGAGATACTATCCCACACCCGTAAGAATGGCTATCATTAAAAAGTCAAAAAACAACAGATCCCAGAGAGGTTATATTGGTGAAAGTATAAATTAATTGAACCATTGTGGAAGACAGTGTGGTAATTCCTCAGCGTCCTAGAGACAGAAATACCAATTGACTCAGCAATAGAATTGCTGGGTATATAACCAAAGGAATATAAATTATTCTCTTATAAAGACATGTGCATGCATATGTTCATTGCAGCACTATTCACAATGGCAAAGACATGGAATCAACCCAAATGCCCATCAATTATAGACTACATAAAGAAAATGTGCTACGTATACACCATGGAATTCTAAGCAGCCATGAAAAGGAGTAAGATCATGTTCTTTGCAGGGACATGGATGGAGCTGGAGGCCATTATCCCTGGCAAACCAATACAGGAACAGAAAACCAAATATCATATATTCTCATTTATAAGTGGGAGCTGAATGATGAGAACACATAGAGGGGAACAACACACACTGGAACCTCTTGGAGGGTAGGAGGTAGGAGGAGGGAGAGCATCAGGAAGAACAGCTAACGAATGCTGGGCTTAATACCTAGGTGATGGGATGATCTGGGCAGCAAACCACTATGGCACACATTTACCTATGTAACAAACCTGCGTATCCTACACATGTACCTATGTCACAAACTGCACATCCTGCAAATTTACCTATGTCACAAACCTGCACATCCTGCACATGTACCTATGTCACACACCTGCACATCCTCCACATGTACCTATGTCACAAACCTGAACATCCTGCACATGTACCTATGTCACACACCTGCACATCCTGCACATGTACCTATGTCACACACCTGCACATCCTGCACATGTACCTATGTCACAAACCTGCACATCATGCACATGTACCTATGTAGCAAACCTGCACATCCTGCACATGTACCTATGTCACACACCTGCACATCCTCCACATGTACCTATGTCACAAACCTGAACATCCTGCACATGTACCTATGTCACACACCTGCACATCCTGCACATGTACCTATGTCACACACCTGCACATCCTGCACATGTACCTATGTCACACACCTGCACATCCTGCACATGTACCTATGTCACAAACCTGCACATCATGCACATGTACCTATGTAGCAAACCTGCACATCCTGGACATGTACCTATGTCACACACCTGCACATCCTGCACATGTACCTATGTCACAAACCTGCACATCCTGCACATGTACCTATGTCACACACCTGCACATCCTGCACATGTACCTATGTCACACACCTGCACATCCTGCACATGTACCTATGTCACAAACCTGCACATCCTGCACATGTACCTATGTCACAAACCTGCACATCATGCACATGTACCTATGTAGCAAACCTGCACATCCTGCACATGTACCTATGTCACACACCTGCACATCCTGCACATGTACCTATGTCACAAACCTGCACATCCTGCACATGTACCTATGTCACACACCTGCACATCCTGCACATGTACCTATGTCACACACCTGCACATCCTGCACATGTACCTATGTCACAAACCTGCACATCCTGCACATGTACCTATGTCACAAACCTGCACATCATGCACATGTACCTATGTAGCAAACCTGCACATCCTGCACATGTACCTATGTAACACACCTGCACATCCTGCACATGTACCTATGTCACAAACCTGCACATCCTGCACATGTACCTATGTCACAAACCTGCACATCCTGCACATGTACCCCTGAACTTAAAAGTTGGAAAAAATATATTTAAATGGCTACTATAATTATCAGAATAATTATACCTATTGGTATAACGGTAACAGGTATCTTGTTTAGATCTTAATATGTGCCAGACACATTGTACAGTAAAATATATGTACTTTTCTTAACAGATTATGAGGTAATTATTATTATTCTAAATTTTCAGATAAGGAAACCATCCTTCAGTTTGAGTACGTTGCCCAAGATCACAGCTCATAATTTGTATTAATGATATACCTTTGATAATCAGTTTTGAAGTTTGCATAATACTTCAGTCACTTACACTAATAAGAAAAGTGTTGGCTGGGCACAGTGACTCACGCCTGTAATCCCAGCACTTTGGGAGGCCAAGGCAGGCAGATCACCTGAGGCCTGGAGTTTGAGATCAGCCTGACCAACATGGAAAAACCCCATCTCTACTAAAAATACAAAAATTAGCTGGGCATGATAGCTCATGCCTGTATCCCAGCTACTAGGGAGGCTGAGGCAGGAGACTTGCTTGAACCCAGGAGTCAGAGGTTGCAGTGAGCCGAGATTGTGCCACTGCACTCTAGCCTGGCAATAGAGCAAGACTCCATCTCAAAAAAAAAAAGAAGTGTTTCAGCAAAATATCGAAAAAACAAAATTTCATAATTTCAAAGACTACAGTTTTTATTAACTGATTAAATACATTACAAAGAACCAGTCTGAGGACTGTTCATTGAATCAAAGGAGTGATTGTGACATTCTCCTCACAATTGTCTTACAAATTAATACAAAACACTAATTTACATCACATATTATTATTAAATATGAATTTAGTTAACAACATATTAATTGACTCTGTAAAAGTGCTTTCAAAATACTTATGGTGTTTGCAAATCAGACACATACTCATATTGTAATGCCCCAGTTACACCTCTCCTAATAGATTACTGAGTAATCTTTTTAATTTTTATTGCACAAAGAGAATATCAGGCAAGTCTTTTATTAATGCTGGTGATTAGCAAATAAACACCCTTTATGTTTCATATGTCATGTACAATTAAGGAACTGAAAATAATTTAGGAGAACGGAGGACCTGCAGACATTCCCTTGGTACCACTGTTATAAGTATCCAGATAATTTGGGGCTTCATCATAGACATGGAAAAAGGATTTTGGATAAGGAGAATCTTCCCATGTCTGCCTTTGGTTTTACTCTCTCCCTATCACCTTTAGTTTTATGATATTCTGGTTTTTACCAGAAAACTTAAAGTGTCCACAGATGAATATGAAGAATTCCATATGGATTCAACAGAAATTTACTAAATGCCTAAAATGTGCTAAAGATAGAGATAAAACAACTGCCTCTGATGCTTATGTATATTTTGGGGAAGAAATACTATAAAATACTTTTTAATCAACTACTTTACCAGCCATTATGCATCAGTCACTCTCTAGGTGCCAGGAATGTTACATGGAAGGAAATGGGCATGGCCTGTGCCTCGTGGTGCTAGTAGATGAGACAAACAGTCTTTTTTGTTGTTGTTGTTGTTTTCCTATCATGTTAAGATCTGGGAGAGTATTCAGGGCAAAAGAGAGTGCAAGGCTCGGGAGGAGAAGGTGAGTTTCATGAAAGAATAAGAAGGCCAGTGAGGCTGGAACAGAATGAGTTGGTTGGAAAATTGCAGGAGACAAAGTTGGACAGGTGACACATGATAAGGAGATTTGATTACACATGTAAGACATGGTAAGGAGATTTGATTACACAGGTAAGATGATAAGGAGATTTGATTACACAGGTGAGACATGATAAGGAGATTTGATTACACAGGTAAGACATGATAAGGAGATTTGATTACACAGGTAAGACATGGTAAGGAGATTTGATTACACAGGTAAGACATGATAAGGAGATTTGATTACACAGGTAAGACATGATAAGGAGATTTGATTACACAGGTAAGGCATGGTAAGGAGATTTGATTACACAGGTAAGACATGATAAGGAGATTTGATTACACAGGTAAGACATGGTAAGGAGATTTGATTACACAGGTAAGGCATGGTAAGGAGATTTGATTACACATGTAAGACATGATAAGGAGATTTGATTACACAGGTAAGACATGGTAAGGAGATTTGATTACACAGGTAAGGCATGGTAAGGAGATTTGATTACACAGGTAAGACATGATAAGGAGATTTGATTACACAGGTAAGACATGGTAAGGAGATTTGATTACACAGGTGAGACATGGTAAGGAGATTTGATTACACAGGTGAGACATCGTAAGGAGAGTTGATTACACAGGTGAGACATCGTAAGGAGATTTGATTACACAGGTAAGACATGATAAGGAGATTTGATTACACAGGTGAGACATGGTAAGGAGATTTGATTACACAGGTGAGACATGGTAAGGAGATTTGATTACACAGGTGAGACATGGTAAGGAGATTTGATTACACAGGTAAGACATGGTAAGGAGATTTGATTACACAGGTAAGGCATGGTAAGGAGATTTGATTACACAGGTAAGGCATGGTAAGGAGATTTGATTACACAGGTAAGACATGATAAGGAGATTTGATTACACATGTAAGACATGGTAAGGAGATTTGATTACACAGGTAAGACATGGTAAGGAGATTTGATTACACAGGTAAGACATGATAAGGAGATTTGATTACACAGGTAAGACATCGTAAGGAGATTTGATTACACAGGTAAGATGATAAGGAGATTTGATTACACAGGTGAGACATCGTAAGGAGATTTGATTACACAGGTGAGACATGATAAGGAGATTTGATTACACAGGTAAGACATGGTAAGGAGATTTGATTACACAGGTAAGACATGGTAAGGAGATTTGATTACACAGGTAAGACATGGTAAGGAGATTTGATTACACAGGTAAGACATGATAAGGAGATTTGATTACACAGATAAGACATAGTAAGGAGATTTGATTTTATCCTAATGGTCATCAGATCAATATCTCTACCCTAACACTTGACTGTCACATTTCTTAAAGACATATAGAAATCTGAAATCTTCCAGTGAAAATTCTTTCTGCTTTTTTTCCCCTAAACAAACCTTCATATTCTCAAAACAAAGGAGATAGCACCCAAGAACAGAACCTAAGGAGAAGCAAATCAGAAAAAGAGAAATCAGGAAGAAAGCAGTTTTCTCTGATAGCAAGTGGAGGAATTAAACATTCCTACATTGGGCTGGGCATGGTGGCTTATGCTTGTTATCCCAACATTTTGGGAGGCTAAGATGGGAGGATTGCTTGAGCTCAGGAGTTCAAGACCAGTCTGGGCAACATAGTGAGAGCCCCATCTCCACAAAAACTTTAAAAAGAAATTAGCCGGGCTGGTGGCATGTGCCTGTAGTCCCAGCTACTGAAGAGGCTGAAGTGGGAGGATCACCTGAATCCAAGAGATCAAGGCTGTAGTGAGCTTGTGTCACTGTCACTCCTGGGTGACAGAGACCCTGTCCAGAATAAATAAATAATAAATAATCCTACATCGGAAAAATGGAGAAATAACTTCTATTTTTACATCACTAAAGGGGAAAATATGAAATACAAGCTGTCCGCCGGCTTCCTCCAACAGTGATCTGATGATGAACAGTGTCCCGTCAGAGTATGAAGGTGTCCTTTGTACGTTCACAGGAGCAATACCTAGCCCCCGATCATAGAGGGTGTTTGTGTTCAGACACTGCATTTAAGTCCCCGCATGCATCACACAGGTCTTCACCCAAACTACCACTCACAGGCTCACTCCTTAGCCCCACCCCTACCGAGAACGCAGAGCCATTTGCACGCTACCTGTCCTTGGGAACCGAAGAAACTTCAATTACACTGTGGCTTTGTGCTACCTACACCTCTTTCTTCAGTCGTTAGAATGTTCTAATCTCAGAGGCGACTTTACACAGATTCTTCAAATGGCAGCAGCATTCACGGCTTGGAGGTCTTTTACCAATGGCTGAAACTTGATCCAACAGCCTCAGCCGGTTCCACCTGACTCCAGCCCTCGACACGCTTCTCAACATCACCCTCATCTCCTTTCCTTTATTCAGGACAGTCATGCCGAGAAACACCTAAGAGAAGGGTGACCCAGGAAATGTCTGGACTCTGGATGAAGATCTTCTAACCACTCCACGTGGTAAAAAGCACAGTGTTGACAGGTGTGAGGACTGAAGTGGGAGACCAAAGAGGAAAAGCCGTGAATGAGGGTGTTGGGGGCGCCAACAGAAGCTCCCAAGGGGGCATGATCTGTGCAAATGCAGATTCTCCGGGTATTGGTAGATCCTTGGGGACAAATGCCAAGAAGACACCAACTTCTTTTATCAGCATCTCTCAGAATCCATGCCCTGTGAGTAATTATATATGAATATCAGAATCACCCTCCAGTGCCAGAGAGCCAAGGTTTAATCTTGCATCTAAGTTGGAAACAAAAAATATGTTATGATGAAATTATTCTGTAGTTTTGCTTGAGCAGCCTCCGTTATTTTAAATATTCCTCCAACACATTTTTTTCTTTATTAATCATTACTAACTATGCCCATGGCATTCATCTCTCTGACGCCTTCATAATGGATTTTGAGGCTTATACTGATTTATGTATTTGTTTGTTTTTAGAGATGGGGATCTCGCTGTGTTGCCCAGGCTAGCCTTGAACTCCTGATGTCTAGTGATCCTTTCACCTGGGCCTTCCAAAGTTCTCAGATCATGGGCATGCACCCAGTCACATTTTTAACCTATATAAATAGAGATGGGGAAAAAAAACAAAACTCCAAAGCATTTTCCCTACTGTCTTACACAGTTACTTCTGACATCAGGTGTGTGGAGATTTTTCCCCCACACCAGGTAATTCTCCAGTAGACACTGGCTGGGTGTCCAGCTAATTCAATTCAATTCTGACACTATTTACCTAAAAATAGCATCAGATCCCAAAGATTGAGGGCTTAGTCATACAAACCTGCCCCCTCCCCACTTCAGATGTCAGTTGCTAATAGGCTGTCACCTGTACTTCTGACCATCCAACTATAAATTGTGGGTTTCCACAAACCTTTCCTCGGGTTCCATTAATTTGCTAGGGCAGCCCAAAGAAGTCAGGGAAACACTTACTTACATACACTGGTTTATTACATAGGACATGACAAAGGAGACGGATGAACAGATTGATAAAGAAATGCAAAATGCATAGGACAAAGTATATGGGAAAGAGTGTGGAACTTCCATGCCTCCTTTTTTTATTTTTATTTTTTGAGACGGAGTCTTGCCCTGTAGCCCAGGCTGGAGTGCAGTGGCGCAATCTCGGCTCACTGCAACCTCTGCCTCCCAGGTTCAAACAATTCTCCTGCCTCAGTCTCCCAAGGAGGTGGGATTACAGGCACTCACTACCACACACAGCTAATTTTTATATTTTTAGTAGAGATGAGGTTTCACCATGTTGGCCAGGCTGGTCTTGAACTCCTGACCTCGTGATCCACCTGCCTCAGCCTCCCAAAGTGCTGGGATTACAGGCGTGAGCCACCATGCCTGGCCTCTTCCACACTTTCTTCAAGAGCCTACCCTCCAGCCATCTTTCTGTGTTCAGCTATCTGGAAATTCTCCAAACTCTGTTCTTTGGGGTTTTAATGGAGGCTTTGTTATGTCAGCATGATGGGTTGATTAAACCATTGGTCAACTCAGCCTTCAGCCCCTCCCTTCTCCTCAGAGATTGTGAGCGGGTTGAAAATCCCAAACCTCTAATCCTGCCTTGGCCTTTCTGGTGACCAGCCCCCGCCACCAGTCACCTCATTCTTATGCAAAAGGCACTCCTATCACTCTGGAGATTCCAAGAGTATTAGGAGCTGAAGGACAGGAACCAGGGTCAGAGACCAAATATATACTTTCTATTATATCACAGTGTCACACACACTAGCTTGGGTCAATCAGTTGCATTTGTTAGATAGAGTGAACCCCAAGTTTCTCTTCAAAGAATTAGTACATCAGTATGTTCAGCTCTCTTATTCTTTAATTCTCTGTTTTAAAGTTTCACTTCCCTGTAGTTTCAGTAAACAGCCTTTTCCACCAGTTCTAATCAGGAGTTCACATCTATTCCCTGGTCCCCTGCTCCATCGTGACTCATCCCAGTCACCTGCTCCATTCACCTGCTTTGACCCCTGCTTACTTGTTCTGACCTCCCCATAACCGTCCTTCCCACCAAACTACCCACCCCGCCACTCCGGCTCATACCCCTACTCCCTTTAAAATGCCAATCAGAGTTAGACTAGACTGTACCATCTAACTCTAACCAAGAGGGGGATGACAGCAGTAGGGGCGACCTCCGTCAGGCATAAGTACCCCTTCCCCTCCCTGTCCAGGTGTGCACTCCCCATTGTTCCATCTGTGAGCCGCACCTTTCTATAGAAGTAAATTACCTTGCTGAGGAAATTTATATTCGAGTGCTACTTCTTTTGTGGCATCAAAAATTCTACTTATAACACATGAATTATTTGTGTACAATGTGAAGTACTCTTTTTTAGTCACAAATTTGTCTCTTTTGAATCACCAGGTAGGAAGTCAAAGAGAGCATCCTTTTTTTCACTTTTGGAAAACGAATGAATAAACTAAATTAGTAAATTCATGACATTTCCACTTCTGTAAAAATGATATGGACCCTAGAGGCCTGTTACAAATAATAGATGAGCTTTGCAATGAAGAGCTGTGCATGTTACTTTTTATTAGAATGAATATGGCTTCACTTTTTATGTGACTATCGAAAGAGAAATGTGGTTCTTTTGTCTAATTTAGAGTTTATTTAATAATGGTCCGTGAGCTCCTGTGACCTCTCTTTAAACTAAGGAACATCTCACCATTTCAACCCATGCCTGTGTGTCCTGCTCAGTGATTCATCATCTTCCATACAAGGGATCCCCGGCCTAGCGAGCTCACCTGCAAACATATAGTCTTATTCTTTGAACAGAGTTCCCAAAAGCAGAGGCACACACAAAAAAGTCTGTATTTGAGAGCTCAGGAGAGAAAGGAGCCAAAAGAAACATTCTACCAGCAGCTAATGGTTTGGCTCCTGAAGGGATTCGCTTCCATGAAGAAGAATACAAGTGGGTACTCCCAACGGTATGTTCCCCTTATCTGTACGTGCCTGAGATGAGTGTCCTCTAAACCTTCTGTGATGCTAGGTACACTCAGCATCGTCCTCTAAACCTTCTGCGATGCTAGGTACACTCAGCATCGTCCTCTAAACCTTCTGCGATGCTAGGTACACTCAGCATCGTCCTCTAAACCTTCTGCGATGCTAGGTACACTCAGCATCGTCCTCTAAACCTTCTGCGATGCTAGGTACACTCAGCATCGTCCTCTAAACCTTCTGCGATGCTAGGTACACTCAGCATCGTCCTCTAAACCTTCTGCGATGCTAGGTACACTCAGCATCGTCCTCTAAACCTTCTGCGATGCTAGGTACACTCAGCATCGTCCTCTAAACCTTCTGCGATGCTAGGTACACTCAGCATCGTCCTCTAAACCTTCTGCGATGCTAGGTACACTCAGCATCGTCCTCTAAACCTTCTGTGATGCTAGGTACACTCAGCATCACTTTCTTTCTTTTTTTTTTTTTTTTTTTGAGGGAAAAAGAGAAAAAGAGGGAAAAAGGAATATTACTTCATTCCTAAAATGGGTTTCAATAATGGCCGATCAATATTTTGAGTGTTTAAAGTGGTTAATGCACATTTTATGTGTTTAAAATGGAGACCTCTATTGTGTTTATTTGTTCTGGCTCTGAGTTCAAGTCCTGGATATCGTTATCAATTTGTTGTCTCGTTGAATCTAAATCTCATTATGTGTCTTATGTATCTGGGTGTTAAGATCTCTTATTGTTGCATTAATCCTTTTACCCTTGCATCCTTGTAGCTTTGGAATCTATTTTATTAAGTGTGAGAATTGCAACTCCTGCTTTTTATTTATTTATTTTTGCTCTTCATTTGGTTGGTGAGTTTTTTTCCATCCCCTGTTTTGAGTCTTTGTATATCTTTAGATATATCGTTAGATTTTGTGGATAATGTATAATGTGTTTAAAATGGAGAGTTCTATTGAGTTTATTTGTTCTGGATCTTAGTTCCAGTCCCGGATATCGTTATCAATTTTCTGTCTCGTTGAATCTAAATCTCATTATGGGTCTTATGTATCTGGGTGTTAAGATCTCTTATTGTTACATTAATCCTTTTACCCTTGCATCCTTGTAGCTTTGAAATCTATTTTGTCAAATGTGAAAATTGCAACTCCTGCTTTTTATTTATTTATTTTTGCTCTCCATTTGGTTGGTACATTTTTTTTTTCCAACCCTTTATTTTGAGTCTATGTATATCTTTGGATATACCGTTAGATTTTGTCTGTATCTTTTGATTGGAAGATTTGGTCGATTTAAATTTAGGGTTGCTGCCATTTGATATTAACTGGCTATTTTGTCCTTTCGTTGACAAAAATTCTTCTTTATGTTAATGCTCTTTACTTTTTGGTGTATTTTTAGAAAGGGTCATACTGGTTGTTCCTTTCTGTGTATAATGCTTCTTTTAGAAGTTCTTGTAAAGCAGGCCTGGTGGTAATAAAATCTCTGAGTACTTGCTTGTTCCTAAAAGATTTTATTTTTCCTTCAAATGTAAAGCTTAAATTGGCAGGATATGAAATTCTGGGCTGAAAGTTCTGTTGATTAAGTATATTGAATATTGGCCCCCACTCTCTTCTAGCTTGTAGGGTTTCCGTTGAGAGATCTGCTGTAAGCCTAATAGGCTTACCTTTATGGGTAACTTGATCTTTCTCTCTGGCTGCCCTTAATATTTTCTCCTTCGTTTCGATCTTGGTGAATCTAACGATTATGTGCCTTGGGGTTGGTCTTCTTGAGGAATATCTTTGTGGTGTTCTCTGTATTGCCTGGGGTTGAATAGTGTCCTGCTTTGCTAAATTAGGAAAATTTTCCTGGATAATGTCCTGGAGAGTATTTTCCAGCTTGAATTCATTCTCTCCGTCACATTCAGGTACACCAATCAAGCGTATATTAGGTCTTTTCACATAGTCCCATATTGCTTGGAGACTTTGCTCATTCCTTTTTATCCTTTTTTCTCTATTCTTGCCTTGTTTTGTTTCATTAAGTTGGTCTTCGACCTCTGATACCCTTTCTTCTGCTTGATCCATTCGGCTGCTTAAGCTTGTACATATTTCACTAAGTTCTCGTATTGTATTTTTCAACTCCATAAGTTCATTTGTATTCCTCTCTATATTGTCTATTCTTTTCAACATTTCATCGAACCTTTTTTCCAAGTTCTTAGTTTCTTTACATTGGGTTAGAACAAGTTCCTTTAACTCCCAGAAATTTCTTATCATCCACCTTTTAAAGTCTACTTCAGATAATGGAACACAGTCCTTTTCCATCAGGGCTTGTTCGGTTGCTGATGAGTCCTTTTCCATCAGGGCTTGTTCCGTTGCTGATGGGTTCTGATTTTGGGTATGCTCAGCCTTCTTAGGCTGTTTTTTTCCCTTCATTGTAGATGAACCGCCTTTCTAATTAGGTTTCTGAGTCGATGTCCGACTTATTGATTCCCAGTGCTGGGATCCCAGCAACCCACTGTGGCAGCCTAAATAGCAGCGGTGAGACTGATGGTGCTCTTCTGCCCGGGAATCTCTGGTCTGGCTTCCCTCTTGAGTCCGCAACAAGCGGCTCTGACTTCCTGGAGCTCCAAACTCTGGTCAGTAGGTGAAGCAGTCCCGTTGGCTCTGCGTGAAGAGCTGCTGTGCCGAGACGCCGGCAAAACCGCTGCGGCAGCCACAAGAGTCGCGCTGGCGACCCGTGGGGCTCCTCCACTGGGAATCGGCTAATCGGTGAGTGACGAAAATTCGTCTACAAGTGTGGCGTCGTCTCGTTCTCTGAGCTTTCACTGGGAGCTACAATCCCGAGCTGTTAGTGGTCGGCCATCTTGGATCGATCTCCAGCATCACTTTCTGTAACTGAGGATAATAGCTTCCCCTGCAGCCCTCCAGCTCTATTGTGGGAAAATAATCAGAAGATCACATTTTAAAGTAGGAATAAACTTGTTTTTACAGAATCAGCTCCCCTTCCTCTGCACTTGTGGTTTCCATGACTATAAAAGAGAGCACTGAAGTCCGAAGATAAACTTATTTTTACAGAATCAGCTCCCTTCCTCTGCAATGGTTTCCATAACTATAAAAGAGAGCACTGAAGTCCGAAGAAACCGCTGTGCATTTCCCTTGGGGGGCCCTGATTTCCTGCCCATGGCTTTCATGCTTCCAAAATTGTTTCATGCCACCATGAAACTGCCTCCATATGGTGGCCATCCTTTTCCCTTCACTCATATACTCAACATTTCCAGAACCAGAGAGAGAGACAGAGAGACAGGGCAGGTCTGACTTCAACACCACATTTTCCGACAGAATATGCAGCACCTGTATTTTGTCAGAGGAGACAAATGCTGTTGTTCCTCAGATTGGCAGGATTCATGGGCATTTCTTCCTCATAATATGAGACTGCATGAGGCAGTGCCTCCTGGTATCCAGAAGCCATGTGAGTTACACCACAGAGGAGAGGAAGTTAGGGGGTTAAAATATTTCAAAAAATAAGGAAGCCAAGTCATACTCAGAAGTTAAGAACAACTTTGGGGAGAGAGGAAGTCAAAACACAGAAATGCATTCAAAAAATAGTTTGGGATGTAGACGAGGACGGATCACCATGAGACAGCCATCCAACACCCATATTTCCTGTTACAGTAAACCATGTCTTCAGATACAGAGAGAAAAGGCCACATGTATACTTGCCTTGTGTGAAGGAACACTGTTCTTTAATGAATTCTATCTCTTCCCCTCTTTTTAGTCCCTTCATCCTCATTGTGATGACAAGACTGCTGGGGATGTGACCTGCACAACTCTTGTCCCTCGTTTTCTTTCCAGCTCAGTCTTTCCCTTTTCTCCACTTCAGCTTTTCCTGGTGCTACCTGGGCTCTCCCCAGGGGCTGCTCCTCACCGGGCAGCTGGTTACACGGCCACCACCACCCTGCCGTCTACACAGAGGCCGCCACCACCCTGCCGTCTACGCAGAGGCGGCCACCACCCTGCCGTCTACACAGAGGCCGCCACCACCCTGCCATCTACTCAGAGACGGCCACCACCCTGCCGTCTACGCAGAGGCCGCCACCCCCCTGCTGTCTATGCAGAGATCCCTCCATCTCTCTGTGACAATTCGATGAGATCTCTTTTTTTCATGGCATCCATCTTGGCAGTAGCAAGTCCACAGCCAGGAATAAGAGGAATGCATGTTGGGATACACAAAGGAATTGAAACCTTGTTAAAATTCGTGGCCCAAATCATTGTTTATGCTTAACAGAAATAGCAGCAATAAGATTGAGTGAGGAATTGTCTCACATACTAAAACAGAAGATCTATCCTTTCGTGGGAGGTGGTAGCCATGAATCCAGACCAAGCCTAGTAGTAGTACATTCCCCAGTGTGCTCAGAATATGCATCGAGAGTTTATACCAGGGCGCAGGACTTTCCAATCCTTCCATCTGCATGGCCAAGCCCCATTCATGTTAGTGCTGGAAGCATTCTTCCTGGATCTCATTGGTTGCTCAGGCACTTTTTCTCAATGTCTCCATTTAAAAACCTTTATACAGAGTTCTGGTTTCTGCTTGGGAATTCAGAGAACTGGAAATAATGATGCTCCCTTGCAACAAGAAAAAGTCAGACAAATTGCAAGGTTGCAATTTTTTTGAACCCTTCACAGAGCTGAGGTTGAGCTTCCAACTAGCTAAAAGTCTAGGAGAGTTGTGACCTGAGTGCTTTCTTACCTAAAGCAAGTACAGCTGGGCACTGGCAGGAAGAATTTAGCTGGAATCATTTAAAAATTAAGGTCAAGTGTGGGTAGGAAAGAGTGCAGAGCCCCAGGGGCACGCGGGTATAGCAGGGTTCACACTTTCTTGCAAGCTTCTTATCCAGGAACCCCAGTGGGTGTTCACAAATAAAAAACGGGAGAGTCCTGAGACGGTGTTCCTCATGCTTTTCAAGGAAAAGAATAAATAGAAGTTAAAGGCTTTATACACTGATGTGTATCAAATGAGTTAATTACTAGAATATAAGGGAAGCAAAGACTTTTTACTATCTCATGATGAGGACAGATCACGTATTCAAACCCCATTTCATCTGGTTTGTTTGTTTGTTTGTTTTAAGACAGTGTCTCACTTTGTCACCCAGGCTGGAGTGCAGTGGCGAGATCTCGGCTCACTGCAACCTGCGCCTCCTGGGTTCAAGCGATTCTCATGGCTCAGCCCCCCGATTAGCCAGGATTACAGTCATGTGCCACCATGCCTGGCTAAATTTTCTTTCCTTTTTTTTTTTTTTTTTTGTATTTTTAGTAGAGACGGAGTTTCACTGTGTTGGCCAGGCTGGTCTCAAACTCCTGACCTCAACTGATCCGCCCACCTCAGCTTCCCAAAGTGTGGGATTACAGGCGTGAGCCATCATGCCCAGCTTCCTCTGTTGATATATTATCATTCTTCTCTGATATTCTCAAACGTACTTAATTTGTTAACGTAATATATGTGGACATCTCATTAAATATATATCTATTTATTACATGCTAAACAGCATGTGTGTAGTGTTATAAAACTTTAATTTATGTTATGAATATTTAACACTTACTGAGTGCCAGGCATTCTTTTATGCATTTAAGAAATAGCAGACAGGCATGGTGGCTCACTCCTGTAACCCCAGCACTTTAGGAGGCTGAGGCAGGAAGATCACTTGAGCCCAGGAGTTCAAGACCCTGTGGTCCCAAAGGCTGAAGTGGGAAGATCACTGGAGCCCAGAAGTTCAAGACTGCAGTGAACCATGATTGCACCACGGCACTCCAGCCTGTGGCACAGAGTGAGTGAGACCTTGTCTCAAATGAAAAAAAGAGAGAGGCATAGAAATGCATATGCACACAACGATTACATGGTAGAGCTGTTTAAATTACTCAAACATTCTGGCTCCAGAGTCTGTGCTCTAAACCATTATTGGTATGCTATTTCTGCCTGGCTGGTCTGGAAAGCTTCACACCTCCCCTTCTCCCTTCCCTGAATTTCCATATCTGCTCCCTCGCGCCTCCTCTTCGCGCATTATGCTTTTCAGAGTCTCGCAGGTAGAGGTGATGTGAGAG
This sequence comes from Callithrix jacchus, assembly GCF_049354715.1. NCBI lineage: Eukaryota > Metazoa > Chordata > Mammalia > Primates > Cebidae > Callithrix > Callithrix jacchus. The sequence continues at coordinate 41,069,495 of NC_133505.1, forward strand.
CGCAAGCTGAGGCTAAGGCTACACGGGAAAGCCCCTTGTTAAACTTGGGGTTTTCACGGGGATTCAGTCCAGAAGAATGCGAGGAAACCAACTTAAATGACGGTCTCTGTCGCCATCTGGCGGTAGAAGTGCCGTATTACCTCCTCGAAGCAATGGCTGGGAACGTTACATAATAGAACGGAAGTCAAATTCCAAATTAAGTTTCTGAATTTTTTCCATACGGGATTTCATTTGATGATTAATCTAGCATCGTGTTGGTGTCCTTCGTGTTGACATGAAAACCCAGTCTTCCTTCCCGTTTATTAGGAATGCAAAACAATAAATTTTTGTTTTAAGCCACTAAATTGTAATTTTTTACAGCACCAATAGGAAACGAATATACCTGTGATTAAGAAGCAACATAACTCAAAGCTCAGGTTCTTGGGCCATATGGACTTGAGTTCTTATCATAGCTCCATCACGTCCTACCCATATGAACTTCCTACCCATATGGGTGTGTTAATTAACCTCCTTAAGCCTCCACGGTCTTACTTGTAAAATGGGACTATCTACTAGAATTTCTGTCTGGAAAGAGGAATGGGGAGGCAGTGTGTCAGCTGTTTTGCATAACAAGCCTTGTAGAAATACAGATGCTCCTTGACTTAAGATGGGGTTGTGTCCTGATAAACCCACTGCAAGTTGAAAATGCATTCAATACCCCTAACCTATCAAAATCAAAGTTTAGCCTGGCCTACCTTCAACATGCTCAGAGCACTTACATCAGCATGGCTGACTGGGAGGTGCTCCTCGCTGCTGCTGCTCAGCGTCAGGTGACAGTGCTATATATCACTAGCCCAGAGAAAGATCGAAATTTTAAATTTGAAGTACTTTCCTCCAGAATGTGTACTGACTGCTTTCACACCATCATAGCTGAAAAATCTTTTTTTTTTTTTTTTTTTTTTTTTGAGACAGAGTCTTGCTCTGTAGCCAGGCGCCAGGCTGGAGTGCAGCAGTGCGATCTGGGCTCACTGCAACTTCTGCCTCCTGGGTTCAAGCAATTCTCCTGCCTCAGCCTCCCAAGTAGCTGGGGCTACAGGCACAAGCCACCACGCCCAGCTAAGTTTTGCATTTTTAGTAGAGACGGGATTTCACCATGTTGGCCAGGATGGTCTTGATCTCTTGACCTCATGATCAGCCGCCTCGGCCTCCCAACGTGCTGGAATTATAGGCATGAGCCACCTCACCCGGCCAATAGCTGAAAAATCTTAAGTGGCGCCATCATAAGTCAGGGGCCATCTGCATTTAATGTTTTAAACCATGTATAACTTTTTTAAGAAGTTATTTTAAAAAAAAGGTAAAATAATTTTAAATATTAAAATAGGAAAAATTTTTAAAGAAAAAAACTTTCACTTTCTAAAGTGAAATTTTCAGACATTTAATTTTAGTCCCCTTCAAAAAAGTACTATGTTTATGAGATTTATAGAGAACTCCATATAGTTAATATTAAATGCATTCCTACATCAGAATTTAATACAAAATCAATTATTTTCTATTAAAATATTAACACTCTTCTGCTTAATTATCACTGCAACTGTGTAACTTCAAAACGCTCAGGATTGTCAACAGAGGAAACAGAAATTGACATTCTTGCACAGTAGTCAAAGAAAATTGACTATACAAGATTTTGGATGCTCGTTACACTGTTAAAACAATTCTAAACAACTCAATGTACTCGGACAGAGTGTGCTAAGAAACCAACAAAAGCAATTCATTTCTTACTTAGCTACACAAGCTGAGAAAATCACAAATGCTGACAGCAAAGAAAGCTTTCCAAGCATAGAAATAAACTCTGATAGATTATTTCAGATCCACGATATTTGGAAAATAAATCAGGTTGCCTTTTTGGATAAATCCTCAAGAATCACACAATTATGCCTTTTGAATTCTTTATTAATGGAAGTTACAACAGCCTGAATAACTTGAAAAGCAGGGTTGGCCCTCAAATAACATGGAGGGTTTGTTTTAGAGGAAACACGTGACATGACAGGACTGTCCAAAAGCAGGTGCTTTCAGACATAAGGACATGCACCTGTGGTGGCAGAGGACATATAAATGTTGTGAGTCCAAATGTATGGGCCACTTGTTCAAGAAAAAAAAGTCTAGGAGGCCAGGCACAGTGGCTCATGCCTGTAATCCCAGCACTTTGGGAGGCCAAGGTGGGAGGATCGCAAGGTCAGGAGATCAAGACCAGCCTGGCCAACATTGTGAAACCCCATCTCTACTAAAAATACAAAAAAATTAGCCAGGCGTAGTGGCGCATGCCTGTAATCCCAGCTACTCAGGAGGCTGCAACAGGAGAATAGCTTGAACCCAGGAGGCTGAGGTTGCAGTGAGCCGAGATCATGCTACTATATTCCAGCCTGGGTGACAGAGAGAGACTCTGTCTGTAAAGAAAAAAAAAAGAAGACACTAGGAGTATAAAAATGAATCAAATGTAGGTGCAAACTCACGATAGAACTAAACTACATGAGGCATAAAGCCAAAATTAGGGCTTAAGTGGCAGAATTAGTATCAATTTATATTGGAAACCTGAAAGAGTAAATATATGACATAGAGTCCATGACATTAAATAGAAAGGATACAGCTCATTCGACAATGTAGAAAAGACAGCTATTTTTTAAAAGTGTAATCCAAGTTAATTATGTACATATATGAGATATTAAAATATATCATTCAATGGCCATTCATGATAAAATGCTCAGGAAAATACAAATAGAGAGGAACTGCCTCAACTTGATCAAAAAAACTTCTGCAAAAAATCTTACAGCTAACTTAGTGGTAAAAGACTGAAATTTTTCCCCACAAGGCAGTGATGTCTGCTCTCATCACACTTATTCAACATAGTGTTGGAAGTTCTAGCCAGTGCAATGGGCAAGAAAAAAAAATGAAAGGCATGCAGATTTCAAAGGAAGAAATAAAAATGGATCAAAGACTAACATTAAAACAAAGTCACAAAACCGTCAGCAGAAAATCTTCAGGACCTAGGGTTGAGCAAAAAGCTTTTCAGCTTGACACCAGAGGCATAACCCATAACAGGAAAAGTCAACGATGTGCAACTACTAGAGTTCTGTTCCACCAATTTGTATTTGAGGTTTATGGGGATACTTAGACACTTAATTTAGTTGAAAATGTTAATATGTTGTATTAAATTATACTTTTTATTGTGATATAATTGTTGATTCACAGACACTTTTAAGAAATAACATGGAGACATCTCAGGGACATTTTACCTAGTTTCCTCTAATGATAACATCTTTTAAACGACAGTAAATTATCACAGTCTGGATGCTGATATTGGTACAGTTAAAATAAAGAACACTTCCATCACTGTAATGTCCCTCATTTTTCCCTTTTGTAGCCATAGCCACTTCCCTCCCATTTCCACTTCTTCGTTAACTCCAGCAACTGTTAATCTGTTTTCCATTTCTATAGTTTTTGCATTTTGAGAATGTTATTTAAGTGGAATCGTTTAGTAGATAACATTTTGCCATTTTTTTCACTTAGCGTAATTCCCTGGTGAGTTATCCAGGTCGTGGTGCCTATCTTTAGTTTGTTCATTTTTGTTGTTAAGTGGTATTTCATAGCACGGATATATCACAGTTTGTTTCCGGTTTTTGTCTGAATAAAGCTGCTATGAGCATACGTGTGCAGATTTTTCTCTGAACATAAGTCTTCATTTCTCTGAGATAAATGCTCAGGAGTGCAACTGCTCAGTTGTATGGTGGTTGCTTTTAAAGAAACTGACAAACTCTTTTCCAGTGTGGCTGTACAATATTACATTCCCAGTAGCCAAACATGAGTGATCTATTTTCTCTGCATCCTCACCAGCGTGTGGTATTGTGCCTACTTTTTATTTTAGCCATTGTGATAGGTACATAGTGATATCTCATTGTGGTTTTAATTTGTAATTCTCTAATGGCTAATGACATTACACGTTTTTATGTCCTTATTTTGTGTCTATGTATCCTCTTTGGTGAAATATGTTTTTTGCTCATTTTCTAGCTAAATTTTTTAATTTTTATGGATACATAGTGTATCTGTTATTTTTTTTAACTTTTTAATGACAGCCATTCTGACTGGACATGGTATCTCATTGTGGTTTTGATTTGCATTTCCCTGATGATCAGTGATGTTGAGCTTTTTTTCATATGCTTTTTGGCCACATGTATGTCTTCTTTTGAAAAGTGTCTGTTCATGTCATTTGCCCACTTTTTAATGGAGTTGTTTTTTTCTTGTAAAGTTGTTTAAGGTCCTTATAGATGTTGGATATTAGACCTTCATTGGATGCATTGTTTGCAAAAATTTTCTCCCATTCTGTAGGTTGTCTTTCACTCTGTTGATAATTTCCTTTGCAGTGCAGAAGCACTTTAGTTTAACTAGATCCCACTGGTCCATTTCACTTTTGTTGCAATTGCTTTTGGCATCTTTATCATGAAATCTTTTCTGGTATGTCCAGAATGGTATTGCCTAGGTTGTCTTCTAGGGTTTTTATAGTTTTGGGTGTACATTTAAGTCTTTGATCCATCTTCAGTTAATTTTTCTGTATGGTGTAATGAAGGGGTCCAGTTTCAATCTTTTGCATATGGCTAGTCAGTTATCCCAGCACCATTTATTGAATAGGAAATCATTTCCCCATTGCTTGTTTTTGTTAGGTTTGTTAGAGATTAGGTACTTAGTTGTGCAGCCTTATTTCTGGGTTCTCTACTCTGTTCCATTGACCTATGTGTATGTTTTTGTACCAGTACCATACTGTTTTGGTTACTATAGCCCTGTAGGATAGTTTGAAGTTGGGTAGCATGATGCCTCCAGCTTTGCGCTTTTTGTAATGCCCTTCTTTGTCTTTTTTTATTTATGTTGGTTTAAAGTCTGTTTTGCCTGAAACTAGTATTGCAACCCCTGCTATTTCCTGTTTTCCATTTGCTTGATCGATCTTTCTCCATCTCTTATTTTGAGCCTGTGTGTCATTGCATGTGAGATGGATCTCTTGAAGACAGCATACCAATAGGTCTTGGTTCCTTATCCAGATTACCACTTTTAATTGGGGCATTAGTCCATTTACATTTAAGATTAGTATTTATATGTGTGGATTTGATCCTGTCATCATGATGTTAGCTGGTTACTTTGCAGACTTGTTTATGTGGTTGCTTTATAGTGTCACTGGTCTCTGTACTTCAGTGTGTTTCTGTAGTGGCTGATAACAGTCTTTCCTTTCCATATTTAGTGCTTCCTTCAGGAGCTCTTGTAAGACAGGTCTAGTGATAACAAATTCCCTCAGCATTTCCTTCTCTGAAAATTTTCTTATTTCTCCTTCACTTATGAGGCTTAGTTTGGCCAGATATGAAAATCTGGGTTGAAATTTGTTTTCTTTAAGAATATTGAATGTTGGCCCCCAGTTTCTGCTGACTTGTAGAGTATCTGCTGATAGGTTCCCTGTTAGTCTGATGGACTTTCCTTTGTAGGTGTACTTTCCTGGCCTTCTCTCTAGCTGCCTTTCCCTTTTTTTTTTTTTTTTTTTTTTTTTTTTTTCATTTCAAACCTGAAGAATCTGATGATTGTGTGTCTTGGAAATAATCTTCTTGTGAAATATCTTACTGGGATTCTCTGCATTTCCTGTATTTGAATGTTGGCCTCTTTAGATAGGTTGGGAACATTCTCATGGAAGATACCCTGAAATATGTTTTCCAAGTTGATTTCATTTTCTCCATCTCTCAGGAACACCAACAAGTCATAGAATTGGTCTCTTTACATAATCTCATTTTTTTTAGAAGTTTTATTCCTTCCTTTTCATCCTTTTTTCTCTACTGTTGTCTGTCTGTTTTATTTCAGAAAGCCAGTCTTGAAGCACGAAGATCCTTTTTTCCAGTGGGTCTATTCTGCTATTAATACTTGTAATTGCAATATGAAATTCTTGTAGTGTGTTTTTCAGCTCCATCAAGTTAGTTATCTTCTTATCTATACTGGCTATTTTATTAGTTCCTGCATTGTTTTATCATAATTTTTAGCTTCCTTAGGTTGCATTACAATGTACTTCTGTAGCTCAATGATCTTCATTTCTACCCTTATTCTGAATTACACTTCTGCCATTTCATTCATCTCAGCCTAGCTCAGAATCCTTGCTTGTGAGGAGATGGAGTTGTTTGGAGAAAAGAAGGCACTCTGGCTTTTTGAGTTGTCAAGGTTCTTGCCCTGATTATTTCTTATCTTTGTGGGCGTATTTTCCTTTAATCTTTGAGATTGCTGACCTTTGGACAGCAAAGGTCATCTAACCCTTTTAATTTATCCTATTTGATGACCTTGAGGGTTTGATTTGGTATAAGGTGGATTCAGCCAACTGATTTCATTTCTAGAAGATTTTAGTTGGCCAATATTCTATCACAACTCCTGGACTGCATGCTATAATTCTTTGGGACCTGTACTGGGCCCTGACTTTGTTCTCTGTTTCCTCAGAGTTAGGAATCCACTGTGATGGCGGCGGGGAGGGGAGAAGGTGGCAGTCCAAAGTGCTCCCAGACCACTGGTCAGTACACACTGATGAGTGGTGTCAGCCAAAGTGCTTCATAGTGCAGTGACAGTAGGATCTGTCCTTGTTTGCATTTGCCAGCAGCAGTGGTAGTGGCAGTTGCAGCAGGGTGCTAGCAGGTGCCAAGGTGCCTGCCTCCCTGCAGGCATCCACCACAGTGGCAGAGACCATGCAGCTGTTAGAAGGGCTGGAGGAACTCTGCTAACAACTGTGTGTGTGGTCACACAGGAGGCGGTGTTGGCTCAGGGGCAGGGCATCAGCAGGTGCAGGTCTGCGTGCCTTTTCTGTGTAGGAGTGGTCACTCGGGGTGGGGGCGGATCTGCTGTTCTCTGCACAGTGTTAGCACAGGGTGGATTGGGGCTGGCTGGCTCTCTGCCCACCAAGAATCTGTCTGCAATGGGGGTCAGTAAGGGAGTGATGGGGGGGTGAATTGCACTCCCACTTGCTGATGAGGCAAGGAAAACAGCAGGCAGGTACCAGCAAAGTGATGTAGGGAGTTGCTGTGGGCCCAGGGGAAGCTGCAGTGTGGGGAGGGAGCATGCAGGCTGGTGCCTGGTCAAAGGGGCCCCCTTGCTGGAGCTCTCCACTCACTGGCCAGGCATGGTCTGCCAGTGTAGAAGCTATGGTGCAGGCCCACAGGGCTCCTGAGGCTGCCCTGCAAGCAGATGTGGCCAGGCTGGGGTCCCAGGAGAGGGCAGAAGATGAAGGGGTGTTCAGATAGAACCAGCTCCATCTGATGGGCAAGACCACCCTACAGATTTCAGGACTAACAGTTCCCCTAGGGCTAATGTCTCCTATGGGGGTAAGTTCAGCCTAGAAAAATGGCCATTCCTGGCCATGCTCCACTGTAGACACTCCTGCACCAAATCCTCTGGGCTCCACACCAGCTGGCTTGCTGCCCCCGCCACTTCTCTAAATGGCTCTCCCTGCCAACTCAAGTGTCCATGGTGGTGGATGGTCTCCTCCTGCCATGGTTCCAGAGGCTGTGAGAGTGGGTTGCTCCTTGCCAGTCCAACTCACCTATTTCCCTAGGGCCACTGGAGGACAGGAATGAGTCCGGATGTGCTGTAGCCTCATGTAAGCTTCCCAGCTTTCTCCCCTTTCAGCCCAGGCTCTGTGTCTACCCTCTGTCCACTCTAAGTGCCTTCCATCTGAACATCTGTTAGGGACACACCAGTCGTCTGGGTTCTTCGGTGAGAGCTGTTCCATCTGGCTGCATCTAGTCAGTCATCTTGCCCTCCCCCCAACGAGATATTTTTCAGTAAAGTTTGTGGATACTAAAGAAAAAGAAAATACCATCTGGACATCTCAGCAAAAGTAGCAATGACTTGTTAATAATTAGGGTATCATCAGACTTTTTGATAGCAGCTATGTGAAAATGTAGTAACTTTTTAAGATACTCAAGAGCAGAAAGTAGAACCGAGATTTTTATATCCACAAAACTGACTTTCAACTATGAAGTGCAAGAACTTCCTGCTATAGACTGAATGTGCCCTCCCAAGATTCATACAATGAAACCCAAACATCCAAGGTGATGGTAGTAGGAGATGATGCCTTTGGAATTAATTAGGTCATGAGGGTGTGGCCCTTGTGAGTGTGATTAGGGTCCTTATAAGGGAGACTCCAGAGAGCTCGCTCTCTTTCTACCATGTGAGGACTTAGTGAGAAGATGCTGCCAGCAGCCCTCACCAGATCCCTACCGGGTTATCGCCCTGATCTCGGACCCAGCCTCCAGAACTATGAAAAATACATTTCTGCTGTTTTTAAGCCATCCAGTCTCTGGTAGTTGTTATAGTAGCTCATACATACTAAGACACTTTCCTTAGTCTTCCTGAGGCACCTAGGAGAAATAATTTCAAACAGTCACAATGACTACATCCGTAGTTTATAATTCTTTTGGTATCAGGATCCCTTTTTATTCATAAAATTGTTGAAAACACCAAGAAGCTTTAGTTTATATGGGTTATGTAAAGTGACATTTTATATATATATCTATTTAGTCCAAGGCTTGCTCTGTCGCCAGGATGGAGTGCAGTGGCATGATCTCAGCTCACTGCAACCTCCAACGCGCTGGTTCAAGGGATTCTCCTGCCTCAGCCTCCCTAGTAGCTGGGATTACCGGCATGCATCACCACGCCCAACTAATTTTTGTATTTTTAGTAGAGACAGGGTTTCACCATGTTGGCCAGAATGGTCTCGATCTCCTGACCTTGTGATCTGCCTGCCCCAGTCTCCCAAAATGCTGGGATTACAGGCGTGAGCCACTGCTCCCGGCCCCGTTTATTTGTTTTTAAATAACAACGACAAACGCATTACATGTTACCATAAATAACATATTTTTATGGAAAATAGCTGTCTTTTCAAGCACAGATAAATAGTGAAAAAGAAGGAATTATTTAACATTTGTAAAAATCTCTTTAATGTCTGGCTTAATAAAACTAGCTTGGTTGTATATTCTTCTACATTCAATCTGTAACAATATGTTGTTTTTGCTGAGGTACAGGAAGAAAATCTCATCTCACTCAGATACACAGTAGGAAAAAGAGGAAAATTTCAATAGCCTTTTCAGCTATTGTAACTATTCTTCCTTGATAAGACACCAAAACTCAACAAATGGCACATTCTTACAGGTTAGTTGCGGTGTAGAATCTGAAACCTTATCAATTAACTTTTCATATTCTGTTATGTAAAATTCACTAATCTATCTTTAAACGGATCTTTTCATCTACGCATGACTTAGCAATATCATGCATTGATTATTTGTAAATTATTGGTTCATGGGGTTATGCAGATCTTAAAGTACTGACATATTTTATGAAACAATGTTTTTAAAACCGTATTTGTTAATATCACCACCAATCTCATCAGGAAAATCTTTAAGTAGTGAGCAGCTGCAGCACACATAAGTTTTCCAAAATTTTAGTTTTCTCTTGAAATTCCAATTTCCACTGTCAATATTATTTTCTTTGATAGGATAAGCTCATTTTGTTCATTTTTGAGAAAATTTCTACCAAATACCCAAGTCTGAATAATCACATTGTGCCTTTCAGCCATTCTTTCAAGGGAAATGATGACCCACCCATTAAAAAAAGAAAAAGGAGTGTCTAGCTTCACTCACAACTCATGCAATTATACAGTGGCTTTTCCACAGAACATCTGCCTTTCCATCAGTGCGCACCAGAAATGCTGCCTATTTTCTTACACTGGATATTAAACAGATGTGTGCTTGAGGTTTAAAATTTAGTAAACTAATGATTTTATTGCTTCATCAAAGTCACTGGTTCTTTCTTTCTTTCTTTCTTTCTTTTCAGTGCCCTAAGCTTAGGGCACTGAAGAACATGACTACCTACACGGCTTGGTGTCACCACCTTGATTTGTGCTAAGGCACTAACAGTCTCACTTACCATAGATTTCTGTACCACTATGCAAATAATACAGTGAAAAAGGCAAATAACATCATACTATTATTACAAAAATGCTTGACTTCGTAGGCCCCTTGAAGGGTCCCAGGGACCCCCATGGATCCAAAGAACACACCTGAAAACACCGCATGACAGGGACATCAGCATAGGGAATGATGGTGAGCATTACACACAGCTCCACTCATAGAACCAGGACTCATAAGGGAGCAAGTAGTCTCTGTGATGGCACGAGATCAATTAATATAGACATAGTTCAACTGGAAAGGTGGGGAGAACACAGGTAAACATGGAGGATGCAGCTAAAAAGAATGTCAGCCGTTTTCAGTCGCCATTTTGTGGTTGCACTGTGAGTGTTATTATCCTTAGACTGCTGTCTATGTTAATTCAGGAAAAGCAAGTAAGTGTGGACTTTCCAATTGTGTCTGTCCCTGCGTCCTTGAAAACTGGAGCTCTTGGTGTAAAAGAAAGGAGGTGCAGATGTAATATGGAAAAGACCGATGTTTTTAAATGTATACATATGTAAATGGTATCTTTCCATTGAACAGCTGGACACAATGCCCACTCCTATTTATTTAGGCTCCTCCACTACCCCCTCCCTGCTTTCTTTCCATATCCTGACCGAAAAATCACAGAATGCCTCTGTGACCCAGCCAACTGCAGGTTTTCCCCAGCAGGCCTGAACCCAAGCCAAGGCCTTGAACACTCCAGGCACTAGGTATCTAGGTTGTTGCCCTGAACACCGAAACTGTGTCCCAGCCCTGAGCCAAATTCTTTAAACCCTCATATAAACTCCATACCCTGACCCCCTCACTGCAGAAATACCCAGGCAGAACACCCCTTTTCTCTTGCTGTCTGTTAGGACTCCTGAACCCTCCGCAGGTAAATTCCCCAAATAAATGCCTGGGACTGATCACCCTGACATGTCGTGCTTCTTTCTTTCACTCCTGACCCACACCGCCTCAGGATGGTTTGAACCACTTCCTTGTGGAAACTCCCTTGCTGCCACTTTTGAGGTGACTCAAGCAGTGGGTTCAGTAGGATGAAACTCCCTAACTCCAGATTATAGTCTTAAGTCATTTCCCACTAAAATAAACCAGGGATTTCTGAAAGGAATGGCTACCTCCAGGTCTGGGCAAGAAATGAGGACGGTGAACCAGAAACATCTTGTCATCCCAGATAACAAAGAAATTATCAAAAGAACTTGGTGTCAAAGGAACTCAGTTGCATTTTTAGCCACTTGAAGAAGTTTTCACTCACCAAAAAGAAAGCATATAATCTTCAACAAGCATAAAAATTGCAATAGAGTAAAATCTAACAAACATTTAAATCCTTCTGTTTATACTTACTTAAAAAATGAAAAGTTATTTAAGAAAAAAACTTTTTTTAAAATCAGGCCAGAAAGCCTGATTGGCATCTGTAGATTTTATTACTATTAGGAAACCAACTTATTAGCTTAAAAATTGGTAAATAAAAGGAGAGTCAAACATTGATTCTGCCTTTCCACTGACTAGTAAGTGAAGTGTCTCTTCACTAGAAAGGAAAGGAATTGTCCCTTTATAGCATTAATGAAGCATATAAATGAAGAAAAAAACGACAAAATATCACCATTTAACAATCCCCAACAAATTAACGACCTAAGCAATTAATATCAATGATTACAAACATCACAAAAAGAGAAACAGCTGGAATTTTATCTCATGGTGAAAGACCACAGTACCACGTACAGACTTTCCAAAGGAAAAGATCAAAGCAGAGTCTGATCCAGCCTCTGCGTTCAGATGCCAATTTGCAGGAGATACAGAGGGCAGAGGACATGTTACATGTACCATGTGTATGCAGCCAGCAACATCCAGAGTGTGGGAAATGCTACAGTCAAATGGCTCGAGCTTTTCAGCAGATTAATCATAAGGGGACACAAAGGCAGATGAGAAAGAAACCGGTGAAGTATAAGAGATTTAAAAGGCAAGTAAGCCGTAGCGTCCAGGGACACATACCTGGGGGAATAGACTACAAGAAAGGCAAGAAAGAGGTTACCAGAAAGTCAGGATATGATCACCTTTGAGGGGAGGGAGAGGTTTTGATTGGCCTGAGGTATGTGGAGACTTCTGCTGGAGCTGGCAAAGTCCTGTTTCTTGACTCAATTACAGGGAGTTTTCCTTAAATCATTCACTAACTTATACATTTTATGTGGTTCTCTGTATCTCCATTTTATTTTACAATGAAGAGGTTTTTAAAAAGAGTGAAAAGGAAACAGTGACTACCTGAGCATAGTCTTCTAAGACTGGAGACTGCAGTTGGAACACAGAAAGCGTTGGAGATCATGACTTATGGGGCAGGGCTGGACCATAGAAAAGCAAATGATTTGAGGCTGGAAGAAGTAAGGTCTTAGGGGAGTTTCTGGACAGACTCCTTGGCAATGGGGATTAATGATGTATACATGTAGGAGGGAGAAGGGCAGATGGGTGGGAGATGCATGATCTCAGAGCACAGAGTTCCAGAATCGCATTGGACTCCTCCAAGGATCAAGGAAGAGAGTTATTCCCAGAACACTGGCCTCATGAATGTCCTTCACCTCACCCAGGGCCCAGACTACCCATCACTACTTTAGGCTCCAGGGAGAGAAGCTTCCATGAGGACTTTAGTATGACTGAGGCAGCAGAACAGCTCTTGAGACCTGGAGAAACAGTGATGAAGGTCTCAGGAGGCAGCCTCACCACCCCCCACAGCCGTTCCAGAGACTCAAAGGACAATGTCACCCAGACAGTAGCAACCTAACTCCTCCCCACCCCCATGGCATATTCCTCTGGCCAAAGAACTGGGAGAACAATCTGCCACTCAAAGACAAGGGAAAAGAGACGTTACCTCATCACCAGACATGTGCGTCCCCACATGTCCTGGGAAGAAATCGAGCAAAGAATGGATTGCCCCAATTAGGACCAAATATAGTTGTCCCAAGGGAAGACAAATGGCTGGCAATGTCAGCACTCTCTCTGCTTATTCCCTGTTTCTAGCTTCGGAAAAAATTATCCCAATGATCCCCAAGAGGTACAATCAGCTCTCCTTACCTCAGATCTTTGATGTTAGGGAAGATGGGAGCAGGGAAGCCTTTGGGCAGGCCGCAGGGCACTCCTCACAGGTTCATTACCTTTCTGAGCCCTGAGCTGGATGACGATCCCCACCAGAAGGAAGATTAGCCCAAATAGGAAGCCTGCAATGCCACTCAGCATCTTTCTCCAAGAATATTCAGACTGAGCTCCTATGGGAAACAGGTCTTAAAATTAGCAAAGATATCCCAATACTTAATCCACCTTCTTGAAATCCCAGAATCTATACTAGATACCAAATCCAATGCTAGTTAGAGAAAAATAAATAAATTTAGAAATGGTTAATTGAAACCAAAATTGGCACCCATGGAGTTACTACCCATCTGTTACTGATTCTTACAACCCATAGGAATGCCTCCTAATTACTAAGACCAAAGAATTAGAATTAGAGGATACCAGTTCATAGGGTTGGAAGCATATAATGAGGTGATTAGACCTCCTTATTTCTTGGAAGATATGAGGATACATATCGGCCATGTTTTCTCCCACCCTAACCCAAGAACTCTGGTTTCGGTGACTGTCCCAAATCAAGGGAAAGAAGAATTAATGTTGTGACCCAGATAAATGCAGAAGTGACACAGGCTCTGTATTGAGTCAGTATAGTCCTGAGTCAGGCCCAGAGAGCACTAGAAACTAATTCTCACTCCACTCCACAGAAACAGGGCTCAGCAGGCTGGAATGATCGACAAGGCAGGTGTAGACGTCTCCAAGTTCAGGAGTCATTTCCAGCATCACCACAGTCTGAAAGGTCCAGTCTCCATTCCCGATAAGGCCAGTGGACAGGACCCCAACTCTCTCCTCCTGCCCATTCAGGAACCACCTGATCTTGATGTCCCCTGGATAGAAGCCCGTCACAGAGCAGAGCAGCAGATTATGCTGGTGCAGGAGTGGGGTCCTCTCTGGGTACACCGTCACCTCTGGTTGCACTAGGAAGGAAGAGAAATGAGACATGGTGGAGGAAAACCACCAAACTAGGACACGAGATTCTTTAGGGACAATCACTACCTCTCCTCCCCAGATCACCCAAGTGAACACAAAGTATAGGCAAGTCTCAGCCCCCAAGATCAGTAACAGGGTATGTCAATGCTTGTCAGGAGGATTTGGACTTTCTGAGGTACTCCCATGATCACTGCTTTTCCAGCCCACTTAGAGGGCTAGAAGTCCCCGACAGCCTTGGGGTTCTAAGAGCAAGACCACAGTGGCAGACTTGTGAGGATAATGCATCACAGCTGGGGACAGAACGTCTACACAGACAACCATTTATCCTAAAGCAGAAAATTGATTATTATAAGGAAGAAAATCCATGGCCAGATTCACATGGGGGACATTCCTGAGCCCCACCAGACCCCACCTTTCGCCTCACCTTTTCTCCCCACAGTGAAGGGTGCGCCCAGCCTGTAGTTGTGTCTACAGACCGTATCCACTGCCTCCCTGCTCCTCTCCAAGAGATCCAGCCGGCTGTTCCACTGCTCAGCATCCGGCTGCCCCAGCTTTGTCAGTGCCACAAACATCCCCACATCGCTGTCGAAATGTGCATACTCCTCCAAGTTGAAGATGAATCTGACCACAAACTGCACCTTTTCTGTCCCGTTGGTGAAGTAACAGTCAGCCTTTGCCTGAATCACAAAATCTTCTGGAAAACCAAAACAGGGACCATGAACCAGCCCCCTCCTTGGGGAAAACCCATGCCTGGTAAATTACGTCAGAGCACATGGACCTAAGAGGAGGCCTTCAACCTCAGTATGCTTCGAAAGCACAGTGTCAAGTGAGAAAGGAAACAGAATGTGATTCAATGCACAATGACATTTATTAAATCTTAAAAATACATAAAGAAAAACAATGCTACATATTTTTAAAGGCCACTCTCATACTTAGAGACATCCCAGACACCTTTAGAATGGATTCTCTAGGGCAGGGAGAGAATGAGAATGGAGGCGAGGGAAGAGAGCAGAGAGTCCTGTACTACCGCCAGTGATTACAATGTGCTGTGAACTCACTGGGCAAAATTAACCCAATTCTATGTACTTGAGAACAACAACTACACTACAAAGGAAATTCATATGGGGTTCATGATACAGTAAGTCAGGAAGGACTTCCTAAAGAAATGGAATCTAAGTTGAGACATGAAGGATAATTACTATTAATCTTGGGTTGTAAATTTACTTTCATTTCTAAGTTCAGACGCCTCCTCCAACTCTTAAGGTCAATCCTCCATAAGAATGACCTTCCTGGGTCAACCACACTTATCCCTCACTTAGTAGCTAATATCAGATGAAATTCCAGCCTGCAGTTTCTGAGCGTGTATATTCTTCTCTATTTCCTCTAGTAGTCTAAACCGGGGGCGGGGGAATCTGAATCTTTCCTCATCATTTAAAAATCTATGCTGATTTTGGTATTGCTGAATGGATATTATAAACTCAGGGCGGTTTCTATTCTCTAATAATGATGAGCTCCCCCAGCCAGGTTTGTTCCTCTTTTGTGTTTAATGAAACTAACATGCAAAGGGGATTCTGTTCTTAGCACATTACATCCTGTTTCTGCTCATTAATATGTGCTTTCATGGTCTCACATTGCTTCATGGCTGCATAGGAGATTGATACATACGATAGGAACCCTAAACAAGGCACAATGTTTCCCTCTTCCTGAGTCCCTTCCCCTTGAATAGGTGGCTCTGGCATGCGAAGTTCATCCTATGTAGAGAGGGAAGGAGTACCTTTCTGCCAAAGGGAAGAACACAGCTCTTTGAAGCCAAAAGCCACTTCCAGTCTGGTCTGTGGCCTGGACTTATAAGGAAAGGCATTGCTCCCCCATGGTAATTCTTCCACACACATTGGAAAAAATAATTGCCCTGTTCTTACCTGGAGAGTCTGTGTCTTGAGTCACGGAGGAATCCAGTCTGGTCAGATTCACTAGCAGGGCCACCACCCAGGGGAGCCACCTAGAATCCATTCTAGAGAAAGGAAAAAAATGAGATAGTAAAATCATCAGCCTCTTCAGGATGGGTTCACAAAACTCAGTCAAAAAATATTCATTAAGAGTATAAGCAGCTGTATTCTGGGTGCCTCAGGATTGGAAACTCCTCAGATTGACAACCAATCAAGATAGAAGAGTTTTTCATCATCAGGTACTGGGTAGGATACTTTCACAAAGTTGTGTCACACCACTCAAGCATTGTTTGCCTGCAGAATCACTGACAGCAATGTAGGTATATTCAAAATGGGCTGGGAGAAGAAGTAAAAATATATGTTCTACATATCATGCGGCTCTAGAAGAACTAGGCGAATTGTTTATTATGTATTCTTCTATTCCCTGGCCTGTTCTGACCAATAGGTCTCCCTTTCTATGGAGTGTTGACATTGCCAACAGAGAGTGTATAAATTAAGAAGGGATTCAGAGTATGTAAATCAAGCATTCCGAAGCATAGGCCTCAAGAGGATTTAGTAAAGGAATTCTCAGAGAAGAAATAGAAGACATAGAGAACATTTGGAGAGTACAATTTCCTACTAGCCAAAAGGAACACAAAAAAGAAAAGAAAAAAAATAGAGATTCTCAAAGAATAGAATTCTGCAAAAAGGTTCACTGGGATGCAGTATTAGAGGATTGTTGTGTTCTACGATTAGTAGGGCACCAATAACCTTCAAGAGAACAGCAGAGTGTTAAAGGTAGAAGCCATGTTTCAAAAGAGTGAATTTGAAAGAAGAAAACAAAGGCAGGAGATTAAAACAGTCAAGAATTTTGAAGGTGAAAACAAAGGAAAAAATGAGACACACTTGAGAAAAAAACAACACTAAGAAAAAATACTTTTCTTGGGTTTTTTAAATTGACATGTAATAATTGTACGTATTTATGGGGTACAGCATGATGTTTCAACACATGTATACCTTGTGTAGTGATCAAATCAGGGTAATTAGTATTGAGAAGCTGCCCCAGGGAATCACTCCCACCTACAACACACTGGGTATGAATGAGAAACACTGTATATATATACACTATGGAATACTATTCAGCCCTAAAAAAGCATGAAATCCTGTCATTTGCAACAGCATGGGTGAAGCTGGAGGGCCATATGTTACGTGAAATAAGCCAAGAACAGAAGGACAAATACTGCGTGATTTCACTCATATGTGAAATCTAAGAAAGTTGACCTCATCGAAGTAAAGAGTACAGCAATAGTTACCAGAGGCTGGGGAGTCAGGGATAGAAGTGGGGGGAGTCAGGGATAGAAGTGGGGGGAGGCTGGTGAGAGTACGAAGTTACAGTTAGAAGGAATGAGTTCTGGTGTTCTGGGAAAATAAACTTTTAAGATAGGAGAGATCTTAACAAGCTTCCAAGTGAAGTGGAAGGCATCTGTAGAAAAGAGAAGCTGAAGATTAAAAAAAAGAAGAAAGGGGAAACGTTCTCCAAAATGCTGTGGTCTGAAAGTCACTAAAAAGTCATGTGTTCCAACGTAATCACCAATGCGATAGTATCAAAAGGTGGGCCCTTTAGGAGGTGATTAAGTCATGAATGCAGAAGCCTCCTGGATGGGATTAGACTTCATTAAAAGGGCTAGAGAGAGCAGTGATAATGGCTCATGCCCATAATCCCAGCACTTTGGGAGGCTGAGGAGGAAGATATCTTGAGGCCAGGAGTTAGAGACCAGCCTGGAAAACATAGTGAGACCCCCATGTCTAAATTTAAAAATAATAATAAAGAAAAAAAAAAACACGGTGGCATGCACCTATGGTCTTAGCTACTTTGGAGGCTGAGGTGGGAGGATTGCTTGAGCCCAGAAGTTCAAAGTTGCAGTGAGCCATGAACACACCACTTCACTCCAGCATGGGTCACAGAGCAAGGCCCTGTCTCAATCAATCAATCAATTAATAAAAACAGAAGGGTTGGAGAGAATAGCTTGGCACTCGCCCTTCTGCCTTCCTTCTTGTGAGGACTGTTACACTGGAATGATTTGATGCAAGTGTTTAGTTAAGTATTCTTACAGTAAAACCCGGACAGTAAAACACTATTTTGAAGCAAATGAAACCAAAAGTACAGATTGTGATTCACCGTCTATCATCCTATTTATAGGGCGATGTTTACTCATCATTTCACATCATCTTTCAGCATGAAATGTGGCCCCGATTTGCCTATACTGTGCATGTTAATAGTGAACCGGCCAGGCGCGGTGGCTCACGCCAATAATCCCAGCACTTTGGGAGGCCAAGACTGGTGGATCACGAGGTCAAGAGATCGAGACCATCCTAGTTAACATGGTGAAACCCCATCTCTACTAAAAATACAAAAATTAGCTGGGCATGGTGGTGTGTGCCTGTAATTCCAGCTACTCAGGAGGCTGAGGCAGGAGAATTGCTTGAACCCAGGAGACGGAGATTGCGGTAAGCCGAGATCCTACCATTGCACTCCAGCCTGGGTGACAAAAGCGAAACTCCACCACAAAAAAAAAAAAAAAAAAAAAAATGAACCCAGGATATCATGGTAACCAGAAATTCACTGCAGTGACTTATTTTTCAATGGCCAAGGCATCAAACCTTCCAGAGCATTGACCTTGAACTTCTAGCTCCAGAACTGAAAAATAAATTTCTGTTCTTCATAAATTACCCTGTCTCACGTATCTTGTAACAGTAACAAAAATGGCCTAATCTAGAGAGCATAAGTCTTGGGGGAAGAAAGGAACACTTCTTCAGATAAAAGAGCAAAGGATGATTAGTGGGGGAGAAAGGGGAATGAGGGAGTTCCATTTAGATGGTTGCAATGGACTCAGCTGAGAACAAAGCAAAATCTAACAAAAAGGAGTTGGAAGAAAATATATTTGATAACTAAGAAGAGCAAGAAGTGGTCCGTACGTGAGTTTTTAAAGTTTTAGTTAAGCAGGATTCAGAAGAGAGGTGAAATGCAATTGTACACCCTTTTACTGTTCTGTGACCTTTAGTAAACATGCCCTGGTTAGAGGCCTTGATCAGACCAATCAGAAAAATAATTTCTTCTCCATGGAAGATTATACCAGCAAAGAAGAAGAGAGCAAGTTGTGGAAGACATCACGAGTCCTCATCCTGTAATTCCTAGGCCCATGGAAAACGAGAAGCTAGACTTCCTACTCTCCTGGAGTTGTGTGACTTGTTCTCACCAATGGAAAGTGAACAAAAGGTTCCTGGTCAAAGAATTTAACTCCCTGCGCGTGACTCTTCTCCTCCTCCGCTACCAAACCAACCAAGACAGCCTTGTGTTGAGATGTCACAATCCCAATATAAAAGCAGTCCAATCAGCTGAGTCACCGTGAAGAGCAGCTGCCCCAGGGAATCACTCACACCTACAATCCGCTCTGTATGAATGAGAAACAACTGTTCTTTAATGAAGGCAATGGAGGTTGTTGGTTACCACAGCCCAGCCTGACTTGACTTAACCTCAACAGGACAGGAGCTAGGATGCTGCCCCATCGCCCTCCACATCTCTCATATAAATGTGACAATTCATGAAGCAGAAGGCTAGCCACAGGCTTACTGGTAGACCCCACATACAAGGCATTTGACCCCGATTGTGAGTACTTCTCCAGGTGGTTGGCTGTGGAGCTCCAGCTTGTGAGGGCTTGTGTGAGTCTGAGGAAAAGGAGGCATCAGAGGGCGCTGAAGCCACTGGGTCTGACTTCCTCTCTTCTTCCTGCTGACACCTACCTCAGTCTTTCCCAAGTGTTTTATCACATTTGGAAATAGAGACAAACACCTAGCTTAGGCTAAGTGAACAAGGACATGGCACAGAGATGATCAGACGCAGTAACAGCATGAGTGGGTGGAAGAGGTGTGTGTCCCCTTCTTTGCAGAAGCACCAGGCTGGGCTTCTGCAGCTTCCTTCAGAGACGAAGGAGGGGCCACGTGGAAAGGAGAGGAAGGGCCTAGGTAACATGGATCAAATGGGGGCCTGTGTTTGGATTTAGAGGAGAGAGGAGGTTGAAAGATGGCAAAAGGTAGGGAGGAAGTGGAGGATATGATGCTGGACCAGAAAGTTTTTCTTCTGTATAAATGTGTCTAAGGCTCACAAACTCTAAAATCTGACTTGCCTACATAATAATAACAGCTAACATTTGTCAACTGCTTATTATGAGTTCATTTTCTAAGCACTATATAAACATGTCTGTGTGTGAGAGAGAGAGAGAGAGACAGCGAGAAAGAGAGAGAGACAGCGAGAAAGAGAGAGAGACGGCGAGAAAGAGAGAGAGACAGAGAGAAAGAGAGAGAGACAGCGAGAAAGAGAGAGAGAGACAGAGAGAAAGAGAGAGAGAGAATCATCACAAAACCCTTTGCAGTAGATGCTATCATGATCTCCCTTTTACAGATGAAGTAAAGATGGAATGAGCCAAAGGTTCATAACAAGTGAGTCCCTAGGCTGTACTGTTCCCATCACACTGCATTTCTTGGGAATCCAGGGAATCCATTACATTCCTATAATGATAACGTGCACAAAAAGAAAAAAGAAAAAAAAGAATTTCATCATAGCTATTTGGTATCAGGACAGATCTCTGTCAGGAAATCATATCCTATCCAACGAAAGGAAATCAGAGGTCTCACATCACAAGCAAGGAATGGCATAGAGCCTGCCAATGAGAACTTAGAAGAGAAAGCAATAAGCTTCAGTTACCAAGCGATGGATCCCCTTGGTCAATGGCCTCTGGTACATCTTAAATAAACGGAAGCATCAGATTTACTCAGTTAGAAGCGTTTTTGAGTCACTTTATTTGCTTAGTGTCAGTGTCTACAGTAAAAGGGCTTCTCCCAGAGACATGTTCAGCTCTGGGGAGACCACAGGGAAAAGGTGTGGTTTGCTTCCTTTCTTCCATAGTTCTGTTTTTGTCTTCTACTTGAATGAGCCTGAAAAATAGGGCAGGGTGTTTTGATCTTTCTCTTCCTGTCTGACTTCAGCCAGCTGCCCTCCCTAAATAGCTATAAGTTTCTCTGTGATTTTTTATTCAAGCTCATATTTTGCTTCTCTCTTTTCTTTCCTTCCCTGTTTTCTGAGGAGTGAGAGAATTTAAGTGTATGTGTGGTTGTTTTTCTGCGCGGTATGAAATTATTATTCTCCCTATTGCTTGACAGAAATATCCCTTCAATTGCTATTTTGGTGACATTAACATGGAAGTAAAATGTTCGTCTAAATTCATTCTCTTCTTTCTCCTACCTCCTAACACTTTCACATAAGCCACACTGCCCTTCAGGAGTCATGAAAAACATTCTGAGTGGCTAGATGGAAAATTAAAACATTTTTAGAGAACAGTATTGTTGCGCTACAGTTTAATTGAAGGAATTGTACCAGGTTAAGAATTTTGCCAGCTCAAAATACTGGTTTAATTCTTTCTGAGTGGTGATTGATGTCTCAAACTAGCAAGAGGTGTAACATGAGGGGAAGGGGCTGGGGAAGAAGGAAAGGATGTGAGAAACAAAAGAAATAGTTAGAATTTTGGGGTGTCCAAAGCAAACCCATGATCCCACTTAGTGAGAATTCATTTGGAAACCGAGGAACCAAAGGCTTTGGGCTCCAATCTGCAGCCACTTCTTCAATATGACTTTGGGATGGGTGGACTCACCCAAAGTATTGTTCATATGTCCTATTTGCCTCAATTTCTCTATGATGGTTTTGTCTGTCACCTTGTCACGAAAAAATAAGCGTTTGTTCATTTGAACTCATTATTCATAGAAAATATCCATTGAAATTCAAAATATCCTGAACTTCCAAAAGGTTTCCTAGAAAAAAAACACAAAAAGCCTTGATCCTGATGGGTGTTTTTAAATCTGTGCTAGGATCTGTTAGCAGTGTTTTATATTTAGGGTTTTTGCATCAATAGAATAAGTACATTGATCTACAATTTTAACTTTTGTACATTGTCATAATTTAACATCAATACTATACTTGCTTCATTAAAAAATTCTCTTCTATGCCATTGAGCCACTTAATTTTTATTTATTTGTTTCTTTGTTTTAGAGACAGAGACTCACTCTATTGCCCAGGCTGGAGTGCAATGCCACGATCATAGCTCACTCAAGCCTCGAACTCCTGGGCCCAAGAGATCCTCCCACCTCAGCCAAGTAATTGGAACCACAGGTGCGAGCCACCACATCCAGCTAATCTTTGTATTTTTTGTAGGGATGGGTTTTTGCTGCTGCCCACATTGGTTTCAAACTCCTGAGCTCAAGCAGTCCAACTACTTCAGCCTCCCAAAGTGCTGGGATTACAGGGCTGAGCCACCGCGCCCAGCCTTGATTTTTCTTATCATCTAGTTTGTTCCATTATGATCAGAGAATAATTTCTGTGACATTTCTACTTTTTTTCCTAACTTACTGAGGCATTTTGTTCCACAATATATAGTCTATTTTCATGAATGTTTTGTTGAAACTTGAAAGGATGTGTTCCCTATTTTCAATTTTAAAAGTTCAATATAGATGTAGCATATCTATTTTTTAATTGACAGTAATATCTTCTGTGTTCATACTTATTTTTTTGTCCACTTAACTGGTCTAGTCCTTGTATCTACCTTAATTACTGCCTTATGAGAGCTACCTATTTGGCATTTAGAACTTAAATATATTCATAGGAATCTTATACTTCACATTAAAAAGTGCCTTCTTGTCACACTCAATTTTTTTTGTTTTGGTTTGGTTTTTTTGGGTTTTTTTGACAGGAGTGTCTGAATTTCATCATGTTTGGTAAGAAGAAAGTGACCTCTGCTTCCTTTTTGTTTGCATTCTATTGTTCTGCCTTTGCCCATCATCTTATTTGTTGAAAATAATGAATACATCTTTCTGAGTGGCTTTATGTTATGTGTCTTTTGCATATTGCAAATAATCTACTCTAAAAATACTGTTATTTATATACTTCAGTTAAGAAGCCCATTTATAATTATTCACATGGCAAATAGATTCAATGTAATTTGGAGATATAATCTTCTGTTAAATATATTTATATGAATATTTATTTTTTAAAAATATTTCAGTATATCTTTTTTGTGCATTTTTCAAAATTTAGTTTTTCAGATATTAAGAAGGTATACATCTCGGGGTTGCCTTGATAATTTTATTTGTTTATAATACGCTTAGTTCCCTCTTTCTTTAGATAGTTCCTATTAGCTTTCTATATTGAATAATCATAAAACTAGTTCATATCCTCTCCCTTCCTCTTTCTTTTTTTTTTTTTTTTTTTTTTTAGAGACGGAGTTTCGCTCTTGTTACCCAGGCTGGAGCGCAATGGCGCGACCTCGGCTCACTGCAACCTCCGCCTCCTGGGTTCAGGCAATTCTCCTGCCTCAGCCTCCTGAGTAGCTGGGATCACAGGCACGCGCCACCGTGCCCAGCTAATTTTTTGTATTTTTAATAGAGACGGGGTTTCACCATGTTGACCAGGATGGTCTCGATCTATTGACCTCGTGATCCACCCGCCTCGGCCTCCCAAAGTGCTGGGATTACATGCTTGAGCCACCGCGCCCGGCCTCTCCCTTCCTCTTTCTTTGTGTGTGTGTGTGTGTGTCCCCACCTTTATACTCTTAAATATGTTTTAAATATGAGTACTTAATTTATTAGTTTTAAAGAATATATTTTGACTCCTATATGTCACAGACGAGAACATCAACAAGCTTATTTTATATCCTTATTCGTATTTCCACTTATTCTACAATTATTGAAAAATGTGTTTCAATTTGTCAATTAGTTTCTTCTTATAATTCTCTAATATTTCTTACATTTTTGTGGTTTTGTTGCTAGGTGCAGACTGATTCAGCTTTATGATAATGTTCTGGTGACTTTGGTATTATTATGTAATGGCTGTCTCTGTTTTCACTAATGCCTTTGGTCTTAGACTATGCGTTTAGTTATTTCCGTAACTACATAAGTTGTCTTCTGTCTTCTGTTAGTGTATGTTCTGTGTATCTTATATCAGGTTTTGATTTAACATTTTCATGTTTTTAGGTTTTTATGTGATCTTGTGAAGGGCATGTAACTGGATTTTGTGATATTTTGTTAGTCTAATCTAATAACTTTCTTTTAACTCCCCAATTTAAGCTCTGTACACTTGTGATTACTGTGCTGTTTGGATTCGTTTCTGCTGCAGTGTATTGTGCTTTCTATCTGCTGTGTCTTACTCTGCTTCCTCTTTATTCTCCTTGTATCACTTATGTAATCAAATTTTTATTTAAAGTATTCTTTAATTTCTCCCTACTGGTTTAGGGGTTTTAAATTCTAAATATATTCATCAAAAGTCAGTCTCACATTTTTAACATGTTTACCAAATGTGGAAGTATCTGAAGGTAATCAATATCTCTATCCTCCTTTCAGACAAGGCAAAGACTTTAGAGTGCTTTAACTTTGTCTGCCTCATTCTCGTGTTATTTGTGGTTGCTCTGCCTTTTTTAAAAAAAATTAACAGTCATTCTTATTGGTGCTTCTTATCATTACTGTCATATGTCATTCCTCATTCTGATTTTCCAATATTTTAGATGAACTTTTTATCTTTGTTGTGTCTACGTGTGTTTGTTTTTCTCATCTTCGCTCCTTTATCATTCTGGGTTTAGTATGTCTGTTACATACATGATAATATTAAAAAGCAAATGACAACTACAGTACAATGCTACTTTCACCCAGAAGATTGGCAAAATTTTAAAAATTAACACTCTACTGGTAAAAAAAAAAGTATAGATATAGATATAGAGAGAAAGGGATAAACTCATATATTGCTGCTGGAACTGTAAATTAATATAGCCTCTATGAGGCAATTTTGCAATATCTATCAATATTCATAATGTATATATTGGACTCAGCAATTCCCCTTTAAGATTTTATCATACTCATATTTTTGCATATGTGCATTACAATGTCTATACAAGACTAACCAGCAGCAGCAAAAGACTTCCAATAACCTAACTGGCCATCAGTAGAAGGAAACAGGCTAACGAAATATGGAACTTCCATAAAAGAGCATACTGCGTAGCCATATATTTTTAATTTAAAAAGTGAAGTTCAGAACAGTGAACTTAGGGAGCTGCTATTTGCGAAAATATTGAGCAAGAATATAGATATACTTATTTGTGTAATACACAGTAAACTTCTCTAGAAGAATAAACACAAAGCTGGAAGCATGGATTGCCTGTGCAAGAGGGATTAGCAAACCTGGGGGAAGGATGAGAGTGACACTTTCTTCTGTATATTTCTTTGTGTTTTTTGAATTTTAAAACACATTAAAATATTGCCTATTTAAATAAATAAATAAAAATAAATAAATAAATAAAATCTTATAAAAAGAGGATAGGAGGAAAATAAGTGGAATCAGGAAGTATAGACAACTCTTTTGAGGAGCCGTTTTGCAAAGCTGGGCAAAGTCCACCATCCTTAGCTATGTGACCCAGGCAAGTTACTAAATGTTTCTAAAACTCCATTTTCTCATTCTTAGAATTGAGATAGTAATACCTGCCACATAAGATTATCCTGAAAATAAGGTAAGAAGATACATGTCAGATTCTTAGCACAAGCACCAGTCAATGCTTCGTAGTAGTAGAGTACCCATGTAATTCCTAAGAGCCTGTAAGAGTCCATCGAACTCCTGGGAAATCTAGTATCTCCTGGGACCACTAGATGGCATCAGACTCAAGCATGTGCTCCCTTAGCTTACTCAGCTCTAAAACACAACAAAGATCATTGTTTTCCTTATTCCCTAGTCCTTTCCCCCCAAAATTCTGACAATTCCACATTTCCTCCTCTTGTTTCACAATTGCCATGTGAATTCCAAGTGACTATCCACTGGCTGGAGGCTTAAAATACTTGAAACTCAGTGCTGTTTCCACATAGGCCCCAGGCTGACAGGGTAGGAAGGTGTTTTGGGGTCCAAGGAAATCTGTGAGTTTCCAAAGCTTTCCCCTCTCCATTCTTACTTTCCCTTAGAAAGAATAAGGCATGCCTGGGTGAGAAAGATACTGCAGGGAAGTGACAGGAAGGGGAAATTATAGGGTAAGGAGATTGATCAAATGGTGATGGGGGCAGGAGTGAACGAAAAGAACTCTGGAGCAAACCAGGATTATTGATATCTGTGGTTCCCAGACAAACCACACTTACAGGAATTTGTCTGTCTAGGCTGAATATTCTGACTGTCAGGGAACATTTTTCTGTGTCCCTGACATAAAGCCTACCTGGGAGTTTTCCCTGAGACAAGAAACTCTCAGGATAACTTGAGGTCTACTGAAACTTCCTGTGCTGCCCATCAAAATAAGTTTTCTACCCAGCTTTATCCTGATTCGCTGTGTGCTTTCTTGTCAGTTTCTCTGTAAAATTAGATTTGACTGTTACACTATCTTTAAGATGCCTTCCAGGCTTAAAGTATGATGATGCATGGGTGTAATTGTACTGAGAAAATCAAAGGATTTCTCAGATCATCTTCTTCCATGAGAGCTTCAGCTTCCAAAAAGTTGGGAGATACAGGAATTATTGTTCCTGTTTTATGAATAAACAACATTTGTGGGGAAGGAAAGGGGCTGGGCCAGAGTTCTTTCTCTCCAAATGCCTATTTTACCCTCTCTGAAATTTGAGAAATGGATGGGTATGGAGCTGCACGTCAGCCAGGATGTAAGAGGCGAATCTGCACAAGAAACTGCCCACTCTCACCCCACCCTCAGCCCACCCTGCTCCCAAAAGCTGCCAGGCAATAAAAATTCCAAACAGCAGTTCTGGCGAATCCATTGCCAGCACTGGAACGTACCTGCTGATTCCAGGAATATGAAGGTTTCTCTTTCCTAGAATAGAAATCTTCCAAGGTAAGTCCCTCCTAGCAACCAGTGATGTGTACAATGCTGCATTTTCAGTGGTGAGGATGTGCAGGAAGGATTAAGAATGAGGATGATGGAGGATTTATTCATTTGTTCAATAGACTTTTTATTTATTCCCTATTATAAATCAAGCCCTCGGCCAGGTAGCAGATATAAAGCTTAATAAGATACATGGCTTTCCCCTCAGGTGCTCATAGTCTAGTGGAAGGTCAAAAAAGCAGGGAAGGGGAATATAGAGTTTGGAAAGGGCTGTGAAAGGTAACCATGCAAGGACAGAAGCACGTGGAAACGGCACTTTCCCCAGACTGAGGACATAAGGAAGGCTTCCTGGACAACTGAACCCTGAGTTAAGTCTTGAACTTGAAAATCGGGGTCGAGTCAAGCAGAAAATGGGCAAGAAAACACCATATGCAAAGGCACAAAGGTATTGGGGAGGGCAGGAAGTTTGTTGTGGAGCTGAATGCAACAGGAAAGGGTGAGACAGATGGGCTGGAACACTTTGTGTGCTCTGAAAAGGATCTCAGCAGTAGGGCTTAAGAGCACCTGAAGGAATTTTCAGAAATGCCGTCATCCTATGTGACAGAATTTAGAAAAATGACTTTGTGAAGAATGGCTGGGAGAGGGGAGCTAATAATAGAGAAATTTCTGGAGATGGGATCATCTCAAGACCATCAGTGAAGGCTCTAACAATGGGCCTGGAGAGAAGGGAATCGATTCAGAATTATTTGGAGCTAAAAGCAGCAGAGCTTTTCTTGATCTGATTATGGATTAGGGTTTATGGACACAAGATGCAATATAATTTATTGGGTCAGGGTGTGGATTCTAGGGTCAGGCCTCTATTCAAACTCCAATTCCACCACTACAACCACCTTGGGAAAGTCATTTCGCTTCTTTGAGCTTCGGTTTCCTCATCTGTCAAATGGGGATAACAACCAACCTCACAGGGTTGGGGATAATGATTAAAAATGGTAACACATGAAAAACACTGAGAATAGTTCCTACTCACATTAAAACTCAATAAATGGCCAGATGTGGTGGCTCACGCCTGTAATCCCAGCACTTTGGGAAGCCAAAGCGGGCAGATCACAAGGTCAGGAGTTCGAGACCAACCTGGTCAACATGGCAAAACCCCATCTCTACTAAAAATACAAAAAATTAGCCAGGCATGATGGCATGCACCTGTAATCCCAGATACTTGGGAGGCCAAGGCAGGAGAATTGCTTGAACCTGGGAGGCAGAGGTTGCAGTGAGCCAAGATCATGCCACTGCACTCCAGCCTGGGTGACAGAGCAAGATTCCATCTTAAAAAAAAAAAAAACCTCTATAAATGGCATCTGTTACCAATGTCATTATTAATATTGTTAATCAGAGAACTGTTCTCTGTTCCTCCACACCCTAGCTTCCCCAGAATAGCAGACACTGGTGGGAACAGGGAAGGATACAGAATGGCAATCTTATGAATATTTATGTCATTTTTGGTTAATTTCTATCTCAAAATCAAACAAATAAATGGGACAGACAGCAAAATAGTTAACTATGGTTATCTCCGGCAAGTGAAACAATGGGTACTTTTTTATATTGTCTAAATTTTCTGTATGAATGTATATAGTCCAGGTAAAAAGGAAAGTATTTAAAATATATTTATTGTTTCACAAAATACTATTCATCATTAGGCAAAGCTCTAGTCACCAGGAAATTGTTTCCTGGACACAGACAGTCCCCCACCCCACCCCACCTCTCCACCCCTCTGCCCCACCCCACCCCTCCACCCCATCAAAAACACATAGGGTCTGAATCTCCATCGTGCCTGCAGCTCAGGAACAACTATCTGGCTGCACAGCTCTAGGGAAACTCAAAGCAAGAACAGCTCTGGGTCCTGGAGACGTCCCTGAGAAGGGCCCAGTATCCCTGGGGCCTCAGTCCATCAGCCACTGCTGTACCAGGTGGGAATAGAGGTCCTGCCCCTCCTGGAGCTGGGCAAGCTCCTGCAGCTTGCCCTCCTGGAGCACCAAGATCTGGTGGGCGCTCTGAACTGTCTGCAGCCTGTGAGCAATCACCAGCACCGTGCGGTCCCCACGGGAATTCCAGTCCTGCAGCTGAAGGGGTGATCACAGTGCCTCAGAAAGACAGGAATGAAATGGACACCATATCCACCTGGGCACCATCCCTTATAATGTAGGGCAAAGAGGTGTGAAATAAAAGAAGGTAGGAAAGGGCAGTAAATACAGGCCTAGACTGCCCTTCTCTCCCAGCTGTACTGCCACAGCTGGAGGAATGGAAGCCCAGGAGGAATCGGGGCTGCCTTCCCACCACCAGGTTCCATTCCCCAACCCCAAGAAGGCACAGACTCTTTCCACTAGTGGGTCCTTTGTCCTCCCTCTGCCCACTTCTGCACAGGCTGATCCTCCCAGCATGCCCCCTCCCAGGCCCCACTGTCCCCTGTCCCTCTCACGGTGCTCACCACCTGCTCGCACTGCACATCCAGGGCACTGGTGGCCTCATCCAGGATGAGGACCCGTGGGTCTCGCACGAGGGCCCGGGCAATGGCCAGACGTTGTTTCTGTCCCACAGCCAGCTGGCTTCCCTTCTCCCCTACATCTGAGGAAATGAGAGAAATTCCCTTCCTCAGATACAAGTGATGGAGACAAGATATCACAAGGAGGGACAAGTGCACACCAGGTACTTCCACTAGGACCTCGGGAGTGTGGGGAGGGCCATGGGATGGGGACCTGACAGGGCTGCCCACGTGGAGGGAGCACTACTGCTGCATTGCTCTCTGCAAACAAAGACTATTGATAACAGAGGCTGAAGAATTCAGGGTGTGGGGACTGGTGGAAAGGGCCGGGAAACAGCAAACATCAAGTTACAGGCACACAACCCTCACTACTAACAGTTAGTCTGATTTTCTCTTTTTACTGATGGAGCAGTTCTACAATCTGCAGAAGATACCTGTGTATATTCCATGCTTCATTTCCTGTATGAAGTCATCTGCGTGGGCAGCCCGGGCAGCTGCCATCACCTTATCATCTTCGCAGCTCTGCAGCCCGTAAGTAATGTTGCTCTTCACAGAACCCGAGAACAGCACAGGCTCCTGCCCAACTGAAACCACCTGTGCAGAGGGGACAGGGGCAGGGGACTATGTGTAAACCCCCAAGGCTGGGGCCCTCTTGTCCTCCCCACCTGCCTCCCTCAGCATGAACACCTGGTGCTTCTTCCCATGGATCTCCCATCCTCTCTGTACATGCTCCCCTCTCCTGTCCCTGTCTTCTCCCTCCTCACCCACCTGGCTGTGCAGGTAGCAGTGTTCATATTGCGAGATGGGCTTTCCATCCAGCAGCACCTGTCCCCCTGTGGGCTGGTACAGATTCTGCAGTAGGGCAGCCACTGTACTCTTCCCAGACCCATTGGGTCCCACCAGCGCTGTCACCTCACCAGGACGTAGGGTGAACGTCAGCCCCTAGAAAACCAGAAAAGCGTTAAAGGCCTGCCCCTTCTCCCTCAAAATCCCTCTGTTTCTCTTCCTAGCGGAGGCAAGATCAGCTTCTCAGAGGCAAGTGATCTACAGGCTGTGATGCCCAATTATACATTAGCAGCAGAGAGCAAGGGTCCGGGTTTCCTCCCCAGGGCCTCTTTCAGGCACCTTAAGCACAGGCTTGTCAGGGCGACTGGGATATGCAAAGGAGACATCTTGGAACTTCACAACCCCCTGCAGAGTGGTGGGGGCCAGTGTGCCAGGTGAGGGCAGGTTTGGCTGTCGGTCCAGGTAGGAGAAAACCTTCTCTGCAGCACCCACTTTGCTGAGCATATCCCCACAAATGAATACCAGGGTCTGGAAAACAGGGATGGGAAGGCCAATTAATCAAAGACACTCCCACCAGAGACCACCCTCCCAACTTCTCACACTCCACCCAACACCACACTGCTCCTCCTTCATATTCAATAGAGATTCTCCACCTTTAAATGGACAATTTGGATGGAATTTAAAACTGGCACCAATACCCCAGTGTTCCAATTTGCAATGTAAAGGACATACAGTCCATTCTCCTACCACAGCATTGCCTCTAGCCCCAGACCTTTTCAGTTACTGCTTCCTATTACTTGTGCCCAGCTCTGTCTTGCTTGACTAGATGGGGAACTCCTTAAATGCAGGCACTGTGCCCAATTCACCTTCATAGCCGTCAGAGTGCCGAGCGCAGTTCTCTACACAAAAAAGATGTTTATCAACTGTCTAGGAAATTGTTAAAATAATTCCCTGGATGAAGTAACTGTTTTTGAGAACTGGTAAATGTAGGAAGAAAACTAATGCTCACTCTCCCTTTCCTAATCAAACTGTACCACTGGGTAATGAAATGGCAGATGAGGGGAAGAAGTCTCCCTTCACAGATGTACTTCAGCTAACACATGAAGAATGGCAGAGTCTCTCCCTTGTGTAGCCCTAACTATGTCATCATGGATCTGGGTACTGCTCATCAGTGGCTGATGTTGCCACAAATAGAGAACCAAACATTGTGCGCCTCTTGGCGGAAGAATGCATCAGCACCTAAAAAAGTACTGTTGGGAAAAGAGAAAAAAACCCTCAATCTCACAAGTTTCAAGGTTTATCTATCAATAGACAGGAAATACAGAGGCAGAAGAGCACATAATACCACAGGGATTCAGTCAACAAAATCCATAAGAAACTCCACAGGACAAACAACCCATTTCTTCAGCAAATAAACTTTGCAAGGGAAAACTTTTAGAAAGATACATGGATAGATGGATGGATGGATGGACGGACGGATGGACGGACGGATGGATGGATGCATAGATAGATAGATAGATTATAGATAGATAGAGATTTAAAAGATGTATCAACCAATCACAATATGTGGACCTTTTTTTGGATCCTGATTCATGCAAAATATAATAAACACATTCACACACCTATATTACATAGATAACACAAGTGGAAATTTGACAACTGACTGTATTTGATGAATTTTAAGAATTATTGTTAATTTTTTGGTGTGATGATGGCTTTGCTGTTATATATACTTTTAAAGATGTTTATATTTTTTAAGAAACATACTGAAATATTTACAGATGAAACTATATAGTATCTTGGATTTGCTTCGGAATAATAGCAAATCCACGTTGCGCGGAAGTGGCTGGCGGTACAGATCAAACAAGATTGGGCATGAGTTGATCACTGTTAAAGCACAGGATGTATATGTGTGAGTTTGTAATATTATTTCGTCTCATTTAAAATTCTCCATAACAAAATCACTTGGGGTGTGTTTTGTTTTGTATTGTATTGTTAAAAGGATCAAATGAAGCCCAAGGCCCAGAAGGCCCGAGAGAAAAAGAGAGAGAGAAAAGGAGAGCATACTTGGATGTCTCACTCACATGCACATCGCTCCGCACGCTCTCCTGGTTGATCATAAAGGAAAGCAGGCTGCCCTGGGTGAGCTCCCCAGCCAGCATCTGCTGCAGCCCACAGCTGAGCATCAGCACCTGCACCCCCAAGTGCAGCACCTGGGAGAGGAGAAGAAAGAGATGAGGCTGAGAATCTTCCCATTCTTTCCCCGTGTCTGCCTCTATGAGACTGAGGTGAAAAGGACCCCAGAACCAGCTGTAGCTTCACCTTCCTTTTCCCTCCCCTTCTCCTGGGCTCCTCCCACAGCCACTCACCCTCTTTAAGAGCAGGTACAAGGCTTGTTCCTGGTCTCTCCGCCAGCACAGCTGCCGCCATTGTTCAAGGGCCTCTTTATAGCGACAGACCTCATGCTCCTCAGCACCAAAACTGCGAACAGTCTGCAGCCCTCCAACAGCCTCCCGCACCATCTGCCCCGCCCTGGCCACTGCATCCTGGATCTCCCGAAGCACTGCCTGGAAAAGAGGGTCAGCAGACACCGGGGCTGTTGTGGCAGAGGACAGCAGGCCCCCACATCTTATTTCAGCCCATGGGATGCTCCCCAGTCTACCTAAAAATACCAAACTGTAAACTGTTTCTTTCCCTCTTCCTTACTCTTCTTTCCAGAAGGAATAAGAGGGAACAAAATAACAGTGAACAAAGGGGGCCGGGCGCGGTGGCTCAAGCCTGTAATCTCAGCACTTTGGGAGGCTGAGGCACGTGGATCACTAGGTCAACAGATCGAGACCATCCTGGTCAATATGGTGAAACCCCATCTCTACTAAAAAAAAAAATACAAAAAAAATTAGCTGGGCACGGTGGCGCGTGCCTGTAATCCCAGCTACTCAGGATGCTGAGGCAGGAGAATTGCCTGAACCCAGGAGGCGGAGGCTGCGGTGAGCCGAGATCGTGCCATTGCACTCCAGCCTGGGTAACAAGAGCGAAACTCCGTCTCAAAAAAAAAAAGAGTGAACAAAGGAAGGAGGGAACAAAATATTGTTGAGCTCTCAGGGTTAGGTAGTATAGGAGATAAATGCAATTTTTTTAACCTTCATTTGAGGCAATTCTCCCATCCCCCGCATCCCATGTCTGAATCTGGAAGGAAGGGTTGTTTTCCCAAGATGCCACAGATAGTTAAGATAAGTGGAGATCTAATTCCAAATAAATCAGAGGCCTAAACATAAGAGCAAACACTATAAAACCCCTAAGAAAATGCAGGAGAAAAGCCTCATGCCACTAGCTTTGGTAATGATTTCTTGGATATGACACCAAAAACACAGGAAACAAAAAACAGATAAATCAGACTTCATCAAAATTTAAAACGTCTGTGCATCAAAGAACTCTGTCAACAAAATGAAAAAGCAACCATGAAATGCAAGCAAATATTTGCAAATCATAAATCTGATAAGGAATTAATATGCAAAATATATACCAAACTCCCACAACTCAAAAAAAATCAAAAAATGGGCAAAGAACTTATATTCTTTAAAAAAAGATGCAAAAATGGCCAAAAAGCATACCAAAAAGTGCTCAGCGGTTACCAATCATTAGGGAAATGCAAATCAAAACCACAAAGAGATAATCCTAATCACCTAATCACCACCATTAGGATGGCTATTAAAAAAAAAAAGACAACAGAATGAGGATGGGGAGAAACTGGAAACCTAATGCACTGCTAGTGGGAATTTAAAATGGTGCTGCCGCTACGGTGATTTGATATGGCCTGGCTGTGTCCCTACCCAAATCTCACCTTGAATTCCCATGAAAGGTAATTGAATGATGGAGGCAAGTCTTTCCCTTGCTGTTCTTGTCGTAGTGAATAAGTCTCACAACATCTGATGGTTTTAAAAAGAGGAGTTCCCGTGCACTAGCTCCCTTTCCTCTTGCCTGCTACCATGGGAGACACATCTTTCACCTCCCACCATGATTATGAGGTCTTCCCAGCTACATGGAACTGTAAGTCCAATAAACCTCTTTCTTTTGTAAATCGCCCAGTCTTGGGTAGGTCTTTATCAGCAGCATAAAAAATGGACTAATAATGGTTCCTCAAAAATTTTAAAATAGAATCGCCATGTGATCCAGCAATTCCACTTCTAAGTATACATCCAAAAGAACCAACAGCAGGGTCTCAAACAGGTATTTGTACACTTGTGTCCACAGCTGCATAATTCACAACAGCCAAAAGGTGGAAACCATGCAAATGTCCATTGACAGATGAATGGATAAGCAAAATGTGATATATGCACACAACAGAATTATTTATTATGCTCCCTTAAAAGGGAGGAAATTCTAACACATGCTACAATATGGATGAGCCCTGAAGACATTTTGCTAAGTAAAATAAGTCAGTCACAAAAAGACAAATAGTGTATGGTTCCACCTATGTACAGTGCCCGGAGTCATCAAATTCATGGAGACAGAGGTAGAACGACGGCGGTCAGGGGCCAGGGGTTGGAGGTAGTAGGGAGTTACTATTTGGTGGGTACAGAGTTTCATTTTAGGAAGATGAAAAATGTTCTGGAAATGGATGGTGATGATGGTTGCCCAATAACAATGCAGGTTTCTTAGATGTCACCGCACTGTACACTTCAAATGGTTAACGTGGTAAATTTTATGTTACGTATGTTTTACCACAATATAAGAGAAAAAGAGAAGGTGGGCCGGGTGCGGTGGCTCACGCCTGTAATCCCAGCACTTTGGGAGGCCGAGGCGGGTGAATCACGAGGTCAAGAGATCGAGACCATCCTGGTCAACATGGTGAAACCCCGTCTCTACTAAAAATACAAAAAATTAGCTGGGCACGGTGGCGCGTGCCTGTAATCCCAGCTACTCGGGAGGCTGAGGCAGGAGAATTGCCTGAACCCAGGAGGCAGAGGTAGCGGTGAGCCGAGATCACGCCATTGCACTCCAGCCTGGGTAACAAGAGCCAAACTCCGTCTCAAAAAAAAAAAAAGAGAAGGTGGAGCTGACATTCAGACTCAGGACTTCCCAGCGACACCTCTTTTCCCTGTTCTGCATCCAGACTTCTGCTGATTTTAAAGGGAAAACTCCCTACCTAAAACCCTCTAAGAAATCATTTTTAATCTCTGCAGGAGGAAAGGAGGATGTAGAGACTCATTTGAGAGGCTAATGAAAAGTTTTTCCCTATCGTCTCCCCTCCCTCTTCCCTCTTCCACGCATTCTCTCACACACTTTTACATTTTTGCTTGCAGTTCTGGAGAATCATAAACCTTCTGAACTCGAATATCCATTGTTGGATGGCTGGATAAGCAAAATGTGGTATATACATACAATATACCTTCCCCCACTACAGGCTGAGAAGAGACCATCTCTCTCTAGAAGATCCTCTAGCCACAAATGTGGAAGCCTCCTCACCTGTCAGTTTTATTCTCCCCTTGCGGGTTCCCTTACACGAGCACTCACCTGATGGCGGGCGTTGTACACCTTTTCAGCTGCTATTATGAAGGGCATGTCCAGCAGGGAAAGGAAGGTGAGTCGAGGCGATATGCTGAGCATGAAGCCATACAGCCCCACCACTTTCACCAAGCTTCGCAAGAGCACATTGGCATTAAAAGGAAGCCAGTTACTCATCAGGGTGGTATCCGAGCTCAGCCGTGAGTTCAGCTCCCCTAAGAAGGACAGAGCAGGTAAAGAAAGGCAACCATGTGTACTGCAGGGTTCCCAGAAACTCCCTCCTGACCATCCCTCTGACACAGCCCTCTCCTCTGAACACCCTCCTTCACTTGTGGAGAGGGATAGTAGAGGCCATTTCTCCACCCTGTCCCAAAAGAGAGAAAAGCATCCTCAGGCCCTGGCACATGGGTGAAGGCAGGAGGAGAGGCTGTGGGTGGAGGGTCACTGAGGGGCAAGGGATGACCATGGGAATCCCAGACCTGGACTCCAGGCCCCACCTGTCTTAGTCTCCTGAAAGAAACCAAGGTCCTGGCGCAGCAGGGAGGAGAAAAGCTGCTCCCGGATCCGCAAGTTGATTCTAGACATGGTGTACGTGAAGCAGCCTCCTCTGCAGCCTGCAGACAGTGAGCTGCCGGGTAGGAGAATGAGGGGAGAAGGAGGTGCAGAGAAGGAGCAAGCCAGCGGGTGAAACAGACAGAGGAGCAAGCCAGGAGTGCAGAGAGGCACAAAGTCGGGGGAAAGTTTGCCAGGAGAGGCAAAAGGGAAAGAAATGAAAGACAGACACAGAGAGAGAGAAGAGGTAAAGAATGCACAGAGGAAGAAGAAAGGGAAGACATGGTGAGCTAGATGTGGGAACAAAATCATAACACGTACAAATTCACAAGTATTTATGGAGTGCACTCTGTACTAGACACAGTAGAAGACTCCAATCAGGGTGAAAAGATATTGTGAAAACAAATATCCCAGTGCTTGCTTCTGTCCTGGCCTCCCTCGGGCTTATCCCTCTGTGTGTCTCCTCTGCACTGGTCTCCTTCCTGCCCCATACCCAAAGCCCTTCTCTGTCATCAGATACTTCGTCATTGGAACTGCAGTAATAAACTCCATCCCCACCATTCTCTGGAGCCTCAGAGTCATGTGGTTCCCATCTTTCATCCTTCAAGATGGAGAATTCCTCTTAGACCAACTACATGTCTACAATAAAATGTAGAGGAAAAAATATACAAGCGGGCATTTTAAAAAGTATAGGTGTCTAATACAAATTTAGTTACCATATTGAAGAGTCGCTTGGAATAGTCAGACATGATATAATGAGGGTTTGGCCTTTGATGTGGGATGTGTTCTGAGAAATGTGTCATCGGATGGCTTCACCGTTGTGCGAACATCATAGAACGTACTTACACAAACCTTGATGTCAGAGCCTACAGCACACCTAGGCCATGCAGTTAAGCCTCTTGCTCCTAGGCTACAAATCTGTACAACATATGACTGCACCTAACACTGTAGGCGACTGTAACACAGAGGTAGATATTTGTGATTTGGAAACATAGAAAAGGTACAGTAAAAATATGGTGTTATAATCTTGTGGGTCCACCATCTTATATGTGGCCCCTCATTGACCTAAACATCACCATGCAGTGATTACTGTAGTTTCAGCAGAAAGCAGCCAGGATGGAATGAAGGCACAATGGAGAAGTGGTTTTGAAGGTATTCTAAATTAAGTATGACCATAGAAATAGAGACATTCAGGCAGGCGGGGATTGGGGTAAGGCGAGGGCCCATCTGCTGAAACTTTGCACCCCAGGTGCCTCACTCACCTCATCCCAGTCCCAGACCTATCAAACAGTTTGTTTGTTTGAGTATGTCTAGAAAGAGAAGGGAAAGTAAGCGAAGGGAAAAGAGTAGTGATTCTGGAAAGAAAGGTGATGAGCCTCAGAGAAGGATCTTCAGGGATTGGCAAGATGAATCTGGAAAGAAGAGTGGCGGGAGAAGCATGCCCATCCCGAGGAGAGAGTGAGCCTGGAGAGATACTCTACAGACAGACTCAGGGATAGGAGGTAGGAGACAGAAAGAACGGGAATCTCATGGGCCTGGGAATGGTGAGAAACAGCTGAGAGACATTCCATCTGACACTTAAATGCCTTTTGTACTACTTCACTCAACTTGTACCTATAATAAGATCAGATCGACTTGGAAGATACTGGATGCACAGGAATGAAGAAATGAATGAATAGATGAAAGAGAATAGTGACTACATTCGCCATATTTTAGTTTAAGTATTTTTGTGCTTTGTGCCTGAAAGGGCCTGGAAATGGAGTTAGGGAAGTGAAGACCCATGCCATTTTTTGGAGCTAGCAAGTGGAACCGGCTGCCCATCACCTACCTGACAAAGGAGAAGAGGCACATGAAGAAGATGGCACTGGCAAAGGCATGGGGGTCAAAATCGCCTCCAAGGATGTCAATCACACGACCAGTATAGTGAGGGATTAATGTCTCACCTGAAAGAGGCATGAAAAATAGTACATGAATGTGCTGGTACCCAGGCCCATCTCCCGCCTCCAACTCCCAACGTCCTCTCCTGACTCACCCAAGACAGCAAGGGCAAGGAAGAAGATAGCGGCAATGACGAAAGGCAGGTCCGGCCTGGAGAGCTTCAGCAGCCTCCACATCAAGACTTTGTTCTTGTCCTGGGCCTCCGTCTCCTGGGCTCCAGGAGGGCTCAGCACAGCCCACAGTGACCAGCTGAGCCCCGCGGCCCCATACCCCACCAGCAGCCAGCTCCAAGCGGCTGAAGCGACTCTCGCTGGGGGAACACTTGAGGCCCCCGCGACCAGGGCTCTCAGGGAGACAGTCAGGGGAGTGGCCAGGCAGAGTGGGGGCAGCAGGGTCCCCACAAATCCCAGTAGCCCTGTTAGCTTTAGCAGCCCCCACAGCCCTCCCAGCCTCACGGTCCCCTCCAGCCATAGTCCTGGCAGCCCTTGAGGAAGCAAAGTCCCCAGAGGGCCCTGCAACAGCCACAGTAAAGCCGCGTCCACCAGCAGCAGAGAGGTCCAGGGTCTCAGGTCAGGGAGCGGCATGACCCTGTCAAAGGGGAAGAGATGAGAAATTACGGTAGTTGAATCCCAGTCCTTGTCCCCGCCCTCCTACCCGCCCTCCTTCCCGCCCGCCTCCGCCCAACCCGTCCTTCGGTTTCTCATTTTATCCTATTCGACCCTGAGAGCTCCCCTGGGCAACCGGTTCTCATCCGTACACCCCGCCTACGACAGACAGCTTTCTGCCTGTCTAGGGAGCTGGAAGCATGACCATCAGGAGTCTCGTGCTTTAAAAAAAAAAAAAAAAATCCCCGGGTCCCCACCCCCACCCCCGCCTGCCGCGGTGAGCTAAGCGGTCCGGGCTCTGCTCCCTCCTACCGCCCCGTGCAGAGGGACGGGGAAGCTGGGTGACCAAGTGGCAAGTGGCTTGGGCTGCGTCCATCTTGGTGCTCCAGGTTCCCCTCTGCACCAACTCACCAGCCGCGGCGGGGAGACTGCAGCTCCGGGGCTTCTGCTTTAGCGCGGAGGTCCTCTCCGTCTCTCCCAACTTCGCTAACTGCTCTGGTCCAGCAGCCGCGCTCAGCCTGGGCGGGCGTCTGGGCTCGGGCAGCTTTCGCTTTCGCTTCCCCAGCGGAGGCTTTCATTGTGGGCGGGGCCGCCGGCAGGGGGCGCGCGAGACCCGCAGACAGTCAACAGGAGCCCGAAATCCGGTTCGCACGGCCCAGGCCTGCGGTGAGTCGCACTCACCCTTAGCGGCGGTTACTCTGGGATATAAAACTGCAAAAAATGTTTCTTTGTCATTAAGTAAAATACAGTTGTTTCAGGACAACTTTATCTGTTGTCTTTACTTTGTAACTGGAGAATCAGTAGATTTTCTCAAAGTTACTACTTCAACCTCTGAGCCTACTATGAAGAAGGGCTGCTCTCTTCTCCCAAGCAATCTCCAGTTTGAGGCTAGCGAAAAATAAGCCCGGCTCTCCTAAATAGAAGGTTCCAACCACACTCACCAGGCCAAAGGGGAATTCCACGTACACATTTGGCATTTAGGAGGCCCTGATCTTTTATCTTCATCCATCCTTCTCAGCGGAGCACCTTGAGCTAGCGCAGGTTCAGATGCCTCTAAGCCTGTACTCCAGATTCTGCTGGGAGCACCTTCGGCCTGTGAGGGAAATGCACGGTACTGGGCTTTGGTTCTTGTTCTATTTTAACACTGTTTAGAACAGTAATCGGGTTTCTACATGTCCTTCCTGACCCAGAGCCTACCTATGCAACAGAAAAATATGTTTATTCCAGAAAGGACTCCTGATTGAAACCACCTCGCAAACTGAAAACAAAACAAAACAAAATCCCCAAAGGAAGGGTCACTTGGATTCCAAATCACCGTTTTGAAATGTTATTTGTGTGTCTACCAGTGAGTCAAAGTGTAAAATAGTGGTGGGGGAGAGGGGGTTATTTTAAGTAGGGGCTCGCTAAAGTTTTACAACTCTATTCATTCTGGCATTTTAAGAATCTCTCCCTAGTGAAAAAAGCTCCGTGCTCAGCTGCTTCCTACTTTGAAGCATTTGTTTCCTTTAGTCTTTGGAAAGTGACGTGGCCCATAGTTCCAGCGTGATTTCAAAAATCTCATGATGTGTGTCTCTTTCTTTTAACCTGGGTTTTTACATTTTCCCCACACTCCCCACTTAAGGGAGCCCTCCTGATCTCTTCTTCCTCTCAAATTATAGTCCCGTCATCTTGCAAATCAGCATGACACATCATGAAATGGGAACCCTAATGTCTGTCCATATTCAATATCTCCCAAGTGTTATTTGGGGTAAATG
Organism: Callithrix jacchus; assembly: GCF_049354715.1. Classification (NCBI taxonomy): domain Eukaryota; kingdom Metazoa; phylum Chordata; class Mammalia; order Primates; family Cebidae; genus Callithrix; species Callithrix jacchus. The sequence continues at coordinate 41,110,018 of NC_133505.1, forward strand.
GTATGGTGTTTAGGATTGCCATATTAAGGTGAAGTGGAAGCTTTTTCATCCCACTCTATAAAGTCAAAAACAGCTATACTAGGTGCCCTATTCCCTGTTCCCCAAACCATTAACAGTGGACCACACAGGAGTCTCCAGGTATCTCTCTATGGAAAGGACCCTAACCTACATGAAATTGCAAACAAGTGTCCATGGACAAAAATGAACAACATTCCTGCAGTCTTGGAGAGATGAGTGTGGAAGGAAACTCCAGAAAGAAATACGTGGTGAAGCCACATTTCTGAGACAGGGGTTGAGTCCCTTCCCCAGAAAAAGCATCTCTTTATTTCCTGTCCCACCCAGCAACCACAGGCCCAACCCCACTAAGCCACAAGACAAAGGCATTTATAACCGTTTCTCTTTATTCTACTTAGTTGGGCACCAAGAAATTTCCCCTGGGGAAACGCTCGTTCAAATAGAGAACACACCGAAGATGCACTACACCAGCCTCCTCCGGCTGCTGAGCAGGTACTTTCTCTTTGGCTCAAGCTGGGCCTCATCTTCTCCGGGGGCTTAACATGGCTCAGGTCTCTGATCGGCCAAGCCCTCCCGGAGGAGGCCTGCCCAGATGCCACCACCACTATTACTGATTGGCTTCCCGGTACCGGTGCAGCAGGTCACTGACGTCTGTACTTTCTACTTTCACCCAACCATCTTCCTTCATGTGGTACACTGGGCAAATGAGAAAAGAGCACGGAGTCACCTTTCACCTCAATTCCTGTCAATGGTGTTATGCTAAAGGCAGCAACAAGATGCATGTGCAGGCTTAAACCCATATGATTGGGCCTTCAATGCCCTTCTTCTGATTCTGAAAATTTCCTCCCTACCATTCTGCCTCCTTTGAGTCTCTCAATCTTTTTTTTAATTAATTTATTTTTTCTGAGACAGAGTCCTGCTCTGTGGCCCCAGACTACAGTGCAACAGCACAATCTCGGCTCCCTGCAACCTCCACCTCCCCAGTTCAAACAATTCTCCTGCCTCAGCCTCCCAAGTAGCTGGAATGACTGGTGCCCATCACCACGCCAGGCTAGTTTTTGTATTTTTAGTAGAGATGGGGTTTCACCATGTTGGCCAGGCTGGCTCTCAATCTTAAATCACCCTCCCGACCCCTCCCAGGCATGGCGATGGGAACATTGGTCTCTTACTATTAACAACGCCTCCAGAATAGCTGTCTCTGTGAGTGGCATGAGCAATAGCCCTGCGGGCAAGGTCATAGGCCTCTTCAGGGCTAAGATTAGGCCGATAGCCACTGTCCATGACCCCGTAGGCATAAGTGTTCCCACTACCAGTGGAGAACATATTTCCTGAGAGCCGAGTCCCATTTTCATCCACATAGTAGAGTCCAGGACCCTATAAGATGAAAAATTTCAGGCTGAAATTGGAGAGGGAAATGTTGGCAACATAAAGGTTCAAATGTGAGTCATAAAAAGTGGACAAAAGAATGAATATTACCGCAAGAACATTGGAAATAAGAGAGCACTTTGGTAAAGTCATAGAACTTTAGAAATAAAAAAGGAAAAACAAACTTGAAATTAACTATTTGACAAAAGAGACAAGCTTACAAAACACATACAATGATCCATATCTGGACCAATAAATAGTCCACAGATATACGGGAACAGTTCTATACCGGAGCATTCTATATGCCATGCATCTTGTCAGGGAGGGAGTAGGAGTATATGATGGGAAGCAGATCTGTCATCCATGGGAAACATGGTGGGGGAACATGGAGAAGGAAGAGCACCCACCTTCTTATCCCAGCCACAGATCATACTGCCCATAGAGAGGCCCATGCCCCGGTACTGGCACATCATGTTGGACAGCAGCTTGGAGGCTGCGGACACTGAAATGCGTTCTCCATTCCGCAGATAGTACAGCCTGGGTGAGGACAGGGTGGAGGGGAAGGAAGGTTAGCTTTTTCCAACTCGATAGGGCAGGAAATTATTGAAGAGATAAGCATTGGAAAGGAATTATTTTGCAGAATCTAAAGATCAGAAACAATTTTGGAATTTGAAGTATCTGAAACATACTAAGGCAGCCTAGTAAATGATACTATCCCACCAGGGTAGATGTGTCAGTGCTAAATAACTGACATATCTGGTTTATGAGTGGGGCACAGGATGAGATTTGGGAGAAGGTTCTTATCATCAAAAGGCTGTTTTGTGAAATATACTATAAGCACTAAGAGGGACCACATGGGACAAGAGTGCGGAGCAATGATCTGAGAGATCCAGGGATTAACCACTAGACTAAGAAAGGAAAATGAGAGGCCTCACTTACCTGCATTCCTTGGCCAGCAGGCGCTCCCAGTACTGACAGTCTGCTGCACAACCAGACATGGTGCCAAGCAGGTAAGGGTTAATCTCAATCACCTTGTTCACCCGTAAGGTAGCTGGAAGAAGATGGAGTTTGGGGAGAGAAAAGATGACCTCACAAATCCCCCAGTGTGTCCTAAATCAATATCCACTTCCACTTTGCTGCAGAGTTGAGCTCCTGCAGAAAGGAAAGCCCAGATCCCCAGATTCTGCCTGCTGGAGCATATACACTCACCAATGTAGGACCCAGCTGAGGCCCGAGAATCCACTGCTGCAATCACTCCATGCTGGAACTTGAAGGCGAGCGTGGTGGTGCCATGGGCCATCTCAATCTGAACGTTCCTTTCTTCGTCCCCACATAGGGACTGGAAGAATTCTGTGGGCTGATAAGAGAAAAGAGGTAGAGAAAGGCGATGAAAAATTCTGTAGTAAGAGGCTCCAGGAAATGGTTTCAGAGAGTATGAGGGTGAGGAGATATGCAGAAATTGTCTAACCATCAATAAATGAAACAACAAATTAGAAGAAATGGCTTGGAGAAGGAAAAGAAGAGGCATAATAGAAATAAAGGCAAGCACATGTTACCATTACTAAAAAATTTTGAGAGTGACTTTAAGGGTTTCTTCCATGCATAACTCATTTGACTCTCACAAAACACATTTAGTAACAGTATCCTCATTTTACAGAAGAGGGACTTGGGACCTATACTAAGTTACTTGTTCTAAGTCACTCAACAGAGAGTTGCTGAGAGGAAGCTAGCAGGCAAAGTTCATAGGTTTTCCAAGACACTACACAGCTCCTATATCATGTGATAACCCATGAAAAAGGCTCCACGATTTGTCTGTGGACAAGGGCAGGAAAGCTCTCTTTTCTTCCCTTGGGAGCCCCCACTTCACCTGTAACTCTGTCCTAACCTGCATTTCCTCCTCTCAGGCGCCATCCCCACATGGCCTCTTCCTTCGGTCTGGCGCTCTCCAGGACTGAAGGCTGCCCCCAAACCGGTCCCCTATGCTCCCGCGCTCCCGCTGTCTTCTCCTCTCAGGCGACCATCTACTTCTCAGCGCCCGCCTCCCGGCATCCCCGGGGATCCCTTACAGCCCCGACCTGCATTCCTCGGGGTAAGGCGAGCTCTGGAGATCGCAGGGAGAAACTGTACTGTCCCGGGTCCGAGCGACTCCGGCTTCCAGCAACCGGGAGAGCCCATTCCGGCCTCTGCCCTCTGGGGGCTCCGCATACATCCAGTAGCGCCATGACTACACTGCACCCGGAGGTCTGTCGGCTCTCGGAGAAGGAAGTGAAAGCGAAAGCCACAGATCTAAGGGGAGGGAACCAGAATCTTTTCCACATCCCCCTGCCTTTTCCGAGAAAAGGACAATTAGTGCCTGGACCAGGACTATCACACTGGGGGATTGGATTCTGTGCTCTGCCTTAATGGGGGTCGGGGGAAATGATGGGTCAAGGACTGTAGGAAGAAAGCAAGAAAGCGACGGGCACCTGCAGAAGCCCCCTTGGTGATGGGTTACAGTGAGAGGCACCTCCAGGGCCGAGCAACCGCTGGAAACAAGGGTGAGTAGGGTCGTGTCATCTAAAGGCGCAGCCTCAACCGGAAAGCTGGAAGTCAACAGGAGCTGGGAGCAGTTTCAAGTGGGGTGAGGGTTCCCATGACCATCACGCTACAACACCGGGAGGGACAGGAGGGACGGGCAGAGTCTTGGGAACAGGTCCTGGGGCAACTGCAGCAAAATATACCCGCCGCGTGTGGGGGAAGAGGGCTCCAGGGAGAGGACGCAGTCTCTGAATCTTTCCACGAGGTCCCTCCTAGGGTCCCTCCCGGTTCAACGCTCTCCTAACCCTTAGTCAACCACAAGAGCCCTTTCTGCCCGCCCTTCCTCGCACTGCTCTCTGCTTAGCTGAGCACTGCGGAGTTTAAGGCATCTGAACCCCGCCTCTCTTTGCAACCTGTGTTGGCCTCATCTGCCCAGCAACTGTTGACGTCACACGACCCGGGCCTCCCTGAATAGGAGAGATTTACTAGACAACCCCGCCCACTGTTGGGAGGTTTCTCCAACATGCTCCGCTTCCGAGCCTGGTGAGCCAGGACCCGAGCCGGCTAGGTGGTGAGTTGTGAGGTGCACCCAGTCCCTCCGTTCATGCCTGGCACTTGCCCTGGCCGCGCCCGCCCTATCTTCCACCTCGGGGAGGCCACGGCTCTGAGCTGCGTCCGCTGGTGCCCTGGTGGGCCATGTCGCCGGGGTCTTGCTATTTCTTGGGAGCGGCCCTAAAGGGATGGGGAAGTGGAAGGGGCTTCAAAGGAATGAGAAAGTTTAAGAGGGAAGATGATGCACGTAGGGCGTAAGACATTGAGGATGATGAAAGAGGAAACACCCCGCTGCTGAAAAGTGCGCTGCAAAAGGCAGTGAGCCGTTTGGTGTGTCGGAAACATAAGAAACCACAGTACAAAACACCAATTTTATTATAAATATCAAGAATCTACAGGGTGTTTATTGGCCAGCATATGCCTTCAGTCATATTGAAAATAGCTGACTTCTTTCTGTACATTCTGAACATTTCTCGATTTTCAGTGTGCTGGCCACACCAAAGCACCAACCCTGGCTCTAAACCCCTTTACGCTAAGGAATTACAAATCCTGTGTTTGCCTTGTAGGAAGTCTGCATCATCAAGAGGAGCTTGGAAAGGAGGTAAACACTCTGGAAATTTCAGGTAACTCCTCCTAGAAGCAGCTGCCTACTCTGCAGCTGTGGTTCTTCACAGCGAGGAGAAGAAAAGGGAGGGAGACGGAGTGCGCAGGTCTGAGAAGGCTTTCATTCAGGAGCATCTGCAGGAGCCTGCACCATGGCCCAATAGCACCCCTTTTTTTCTATGAGCTGCTGGTGGGTTCCCCTCTCCCGGATAGCGCCTCCTTCTAGAAAGAGGATGTGGTCAGCCTGCTCCACCAGGCTGAGGCGCTGGGTGATGAGTAGCACTGAGCGAGAGCACCTCTCAGGGCTTTCGTACAGGAGCTGCTCCACCTGAGGAAAGACATCGGACTGTCAGAGCAGGGGACCCTCAGCCCAGGGAGACACCTGTGTTTCCAGGGCTGGCACTGACTTCACAGCATCACTGCTGGCTCTGCCAACAACCCCCAAAAGGTTTCCCATTTTGAGTGCTTTGCCGCAAACCCCTTTTTTTTGTTAAGGACTGTTTTACATGGAGGGGGCAAAAGTGGGATAAACGTAAGATCCTAGGGTGAAACGCGACAGGAGAATAAAGACTATTGAATAGTCCTCTTCTTTACCCATGGACTTGAAATTTTTATATTAGATTTTAAGAAAATATAATTTAGTAGTAAAGAGATGAGCATTCAAGTCAGGCAGACCTGAATTTGGGTCAAGGCTGGACCACTCAAAAGCTATATGACCTCTTTTAGCCTCCGCTTTGTCATCTGTAGAATGATGATAACAATGCCTGGCTCAGGATTCCTAATGAATAAATGAGTGAGAGTGCATGTAAACAGCCCAGCTTAATTAATATTAATATGATTAGGATGGGATGGGCCTGGTGGCTCATGCATATAATCCTAGCACTTTGGGAGGTCAAGGCGGGAGGATTGCTTGAGCCCAGGAGTTCAGGTCAGCCTAGGCAACATAGTGAGACCCTGTCTGTACTAAAAAGAAAATTTTAATAAACAATATTATGAGGATGATCTTTTCCTTATGTTTCACTTTAGAAATTCAGTCTATAGGGCTAGGCAAGGTGGCTCACACCTATAATCCCAGCACTTTGGGAGGCTGAGGTAGGCAGATTGCCTGAGCTCAGGAATTCAAGACCAGCCTGGGCAACATGGTGAAACACCATCTCTACTGAAAATACAAAAATCAACTAGGCGTAGTGGCATACACCTATAGTCCCAGCTATTTGGGAGGCTGAGGGGAGAATCGCTTGAGCCCAGGATGTTGAGGCTGCAATGAGCCAAGATCATGCCTCTGTGCTACAGCCTGGGCAATAGAGTGAGACACTGCCTTAGAAGAAAGAAACGAGGAAAGAAAGAAAGAGAGAAAGAGAGGGGAAGAAAGAAAGAAAGTAAGTTAGTTCAGTCTGTAGTGTAGATAGGCTCTTTTAACTGGTTCTAGGTGTCTCATCTTTGCCTCATCTTCTATCTCTACTCCTTGGGGAGGCATCCAGTGGAACTGGATTTGGGAACTGAGAATCACAAGGACTGATTTGTATAATTATGTTAGTAAAACCAACAGAAGATGTATGAGAGAAGCAAGACTGGTGGGATATAGGCATTAAGAAGATGACTGCCTCACCCGTAACTGGCTGTCTGCATCCAGGGCACTGGTGGCATCATCCAGGATGAGTACACATGGTTTCCGGATCAACGCTCGGGCCAGCGCCACTGCCTGTCGCTGACCCCCTGATAGCTGGCTCCCAGCCTCGCCTGCCTCTGCAGAGCAAAGGGCCAAGATGAGAACTGTATAGCCATATATGTGTGCGCACACTCACACACACACATGCATTCACACACTTACACACACCAAGGTCTGACAGTTGTAGCTGGACAGGGGAGATTCTGGGAAGATGAACAGAGTCCTGAGGATGTTAGGATGGAGAAGCCATGGAAGCAAGATCTGACAACTTCAAATTCATGTCCATGGAGCAGGAGGAACTGGGGGATAAAGGCAAGACTACTGGGGTTTCAGTAAAGGTAAAGATGGTTGGGCAATGAGATGAGCGGAGACAGTACCTGTGTCATAGCCCTGAGGAAATCCAGAGATGAAACTATGGGCCCCAGACTTGACTGCAGCAGCTGTGATTTCCTCCATAGTTGGCTTCTGGGTCAGGCCATAGGCAATATTTTCTTGAAGACTTCTTCCAAATATCTGTGGCTCTTGTCCCACTGCAGCCACCTGAGATGAAATATGATGAAGAGTCATAGAACAAGGCACACAGGAGCATGGTTATCTAGGGATCGAAGATTCAAAATCTTTATTGAGAACATCACAAAATCACAATGCCTCCCTCCTGACCACACCACCATCTCTACCCAGGGTCTCTTATCATTCCCTAAGCCCCTTTTCAGAGTGCTCAGTAAGAATACTCTTCTTATGTGATGCTCTCTGCCGTCCTTCATGCCACCTTCTTGCATACCTGCCTGTGCAGGTAGTGGTGCTCATATTGGGGAAGGGGCTTCCGATCCAACAGCAGCTGCCCCCCGGTGGGCTGGTACAGATTCTGCAGCAGGGCAGCCACTGTGCTCTTCCCAGAACCATTGGGCCCCACCAGCGCCGTCACCTCCCCAGGGCATAGGGTGAACGTCAGCCCCTAGAGGACAGAGAAGCACACAATAAGAGGCTATCAAGGCCTCTAACCTCGAGAGTGTTGTTGCCTTGTTACATAGCATGATGTCTTACCCCAGAAGAAAAACGGAAATATAGCAACTCCTACCCTCCCACATGCACAGATTTCTGGGTGATGCCTCCTCAAGGCATAGAGATAGAAGATGAGGCAAAGACAAGGGCAGAGACCTAGCACTACTACACCACACACTTGACAGCAGATCCCACCAGGAAATGGAAAAATCACAGTCCAAATCACAAAGGAAAAGGAAAGAGATAGACTGAAGACACAGATTTTGTTGCAGCAATTCCTTGGAATGTGAGAGCGCTCTCTTCAAAACCTCTTCTCCCATTCTCTTTGGAAGCCCAAACTGGGTTCTTGAGTTTGGGGAAGATTTATGGAACAGATGATGCTTACCATTGCCTTTAAAGGGTTAGGAAGCATATATGCTTGGTGGCAAGCAGGCTGAAGGCAGGAAGAAAAGTTAGGATGGCAGAATTGCAGGTGGTGCCAGTGGGATACAGGGATTGGTAGGCGGTACCTGTAGCACTAGGACATCTGGACGGTTTGGGTAGGCAAAGGAGACATCTTGGAACTGGACAAGGCCCTCCAAGTGTAAGGGAGTCAACAGACCACTGGGTGGGCAGCGAGGGGTGCGGTCCAGGTACTCAAATATTTTCTCGGAAGAGCCCACAGCCTTCTGTACACTGGGGTAGGTGGATAGCAGTTCCTAGAGGGAGGTAAGAATAGTGAAAGTGAGGTGGGAGACCTAGTCTGCTTGCCAGCATTATGTGAAGTGAGAAGGGTAAAGAATGGAAGGAAAGCACACAGATGGCGCTGGGCCAGAGGAAGGAATCACACTGGGAAGTGAAGGTGGAGGGACCTCACCTCCACAGCCTCAGTGAACTGCATCTGGTAGAAAACAAATGAGACAAGGTTCCCACTGCTTACAGCACCACTGGTCACCAGCTGCCCACCAATGTAGAGGATTCCCACCTTCAGCAGCATCCCTGAAATCTATAAAGAGACCACAGAAAAAAGGGACTAAAATAGAGAAATCTGGAGGGGACACAAAGAACCACAGTCATTAACATAAAGGAAATATCAAGTCCCTTTGTCCCAAGTGACATCAGCAGGCTCAATAGGTAGACAGGAGAATGAACCAGAGACCCCATGGAGTCTGGCTCAGATGCATGGACGTCATGGTTCTCTCCACCACCATCACTGCTATCACCTTGTCTGGGAAGCATTTTACTCTTCACAAAAGGCTTTCATTCATGTGATGTCAGCTAATATATCAGGAGCTCTATAAGGAAGGTTATATCACTCCATTGTTTAAAAATGAGGAAACAGCCTCAGAGAAGGCAAATTAGTTGCCATGATCACAAGGTAAGCAAATGGCATCAACAAGCCAGGACCTTCTGATCACTGGTGTAGCTCTCTTTCCAGTGCATCACAGATGTCCCTCATCCCTGGCTTCCCTATTCCCATCACTCTCACTAGCACGTCTACACAGTACCAGCATGCAGCAGGCCCAGGTGCAAGAATCTATGGCTCCCTGCACTTCCTCTGAGAGGCAAAGGAAGGCCCCAGGACTGGAAGAAATGCATCTCTCCAATCCACATGGTTGGGTGGATTTTATGTACCATACTGAAAGGAAGCCCCCTGGCATCTTTAAGGAGAGGGAGGGGGTTAGGGACACTAAGTAGAGTCATTGAGCCTCAGGTTGCTAGGATGAAAACACTGAACCAACCATTTCCCAGTAAAGGAGTAGTGGAAGCAGAGTCATAGGAATGGGAATGGAGTCACGGCATCTTGGGGACAAGGGAATGGGTATTCATCTTCAGGTGCTCACACTGGTGGTCCAGAAGTTGACTGCATAGGCCAGAGCCTCCTTCTGGTTGATTGTTCTTATTTCTTGCAGCTTTTCCCTAAACTTCTGGGCTTCACCCTCCTCATTGGCAAAGCTTCGAACCGTAGACATGGCCGACAGAGCCTCAATGGCCACCTGGCTGGATTTTGCCAGAGATTCCTGCACCTGCACTCCCAGCAACTGTGGAGACATGGACAACAGCGGTCACATGGGTTGGCAAACCATCAGGGACATTAATACCTGAGTTACCTAGTTGGAAATTAAAGGTGAGAAGAGGCAGAGGAAAGGGAAAGAAGAGAAAGAGGCACAGCTATGCCCCTTGGATACTAAAGAAATACAAGGAAGAGGAAAATGACTCAGAACAGGTTGGGGATCAAATTCTTAAATAGAGACTGTGCTAGAAAGGAAGACCTAGAGAGCATAGAGAGTAATGTTGAGCAACCTGGGAACATGGATCACAGGGACAGGGCGCTCCGTGAAGATGGAGAATCAGTAAGCGCACCAGGAAAGTTGGACTGAGAGCAATATTAGAGGCACTGAGTCTACCAACTCTGGGAGATGAGGGTCTGTTTAGAGCGGGCCAACTCCATGAACATACCTGGTACCATTTTCCCAGCTTCTTGGGCAGAAGGAAAAGCAGAGGCAGGGCCACCAGGGTGACCATGGTGAGGGGCACTGACTCCCAGAGCATGATCCCCAAGAGACACATGCCTCGCACCAGGTACCACAGAAGTGAGCTCAGATTCCCACTCAGAGACCCACTCAGGGTGGATGTGTCCTCTGTTACCCGAGACGCGATGGTACCTGCAGGGTTGGGAGAAGAGAGTGAGGCGAATCAGACAGGTTCCAAGTGAGGAGAGGAACTAACAATGAGCCAGGGTACCAAGGTGAGGGGCGTCAACAGGGGGTTCTAAGGAGGCTGTAGGAAACACGGCTAGGGGTTCTGCAAATCTCAGTGCAGGGAGGATGAGTGTTAGAGAGGAAAGGCCTGACCCAAGACCTTAATTTTTATTATAAAGACATTGATGCACATGTGAATTTCCATTTTCCTGAAAGCATTCTGTTCCCTAAAGAACCTGTATGTCCCATGCTATACACACAGGTAGGAAGAGCTTAAACTGGTCACATAACAGAAATGGAGGAGGAGGGTGCTGCTAGGAAGCATGCCAGTCTGTGGAGCCCTCACTGGGAATCAAGAGACCCCAGGTGTGTCTCTAGCCACATGTAACTGTGCGGTTTCAGCATTTAGGGTCTCAGCCTCAGTTTCCTTCTCTGTCAGATGAGGCAGTTGGTCTCTATAAGCTCAAAATTTCTGGGTTTGAAATTCTATGGTTTCTATCTAAGGATACATAGGAACAGACTTATGAGAAAATCCTTGATGAAAACTCTAGGCTTTTCTCAAAGTAAGGACAACAATATTTTGCTCCTGAGGTATATCAAGAATGAGAAAGAACAGTGTGTGTGTGTGTGTGTGTGTGTGTGCGCGCGTGCGCGTATGCGTGTCAGAGAGAGAGAGGAGGGAGGTGGGAGATCAAAGCAGATGTATGATATAAATAGTACATGGTGTATAATGAAAGAGTTTCATGAGAAACCTGTTTGGTTCTGTTGGAAAAACTCTGTCTCCTGGCGCAGGACAGCTCCAAACACCTCTCCCTGCAAGTGGCTGTGAACGCGGCCCATGGTGCTGTTATAGATCCCGTCACCCACGAACTCCAGCACTGCACTAGAAAGAGCCCGGAAAAAGGGGGTCACGGTGTGTTCAGGGAACAGACTGAAGGTCCCAGGTATCCCCATGTAAGTGCGTTTTGGACAGCAGCCCCAAATTCCAACTCCCTCTTTTGCAGAGTGAGAGCCATTTTCAACCCCCAGACCTGGCTATGGTGAGAATGGACATAAGAGTTATGTTTCGAGTGAAGGTATCCACTGAGCCTTTTTGTAGAATCCAGTCAGTGAGGCGGCCCGTGAAGAATGGAATGGCCATCTCCCCTGGGGAAAAAGAAGAGAGGTCGCGCACAAATATTGTCTAGACAGGTCAGTTCCAGTCAGACTGGCCCCACCACGCCTCCTCCCCCTCACCATTATCCTAGAGGGCATTAGAAGAAAGGAAACACTGACATCTCAATCCCGAACCTAAATAGGCTGCCCTGGAACTCACTACCCTGTGGTTGGCCTCCCAGAACTTTCAGGATTTCATTAGGAAGGCTGGAGATCATGAAGCAGAAAAGCCTCCTGTTAAAGATGAGGATGCCCGGCCCCTCTGCCCCAGGGCAAAGAACTTCCCCGCCCCCGCCGTGGCCCAGAGAATCAAGACCCGGCCAGCAACGGAGCCCAGAACTCCTGACTCCCTCCAGTTCAATGACGTTTCTTCTACACTGAAGTGGTCTTCCAAGACCCACGCTAGGACTTCTTCCCCTGCTGCACATTTCCCAGAACCCACGCTACTCTACCTCACTGACAATTACCTTAGTTTCCTGCCCGGTCCCCTTGTGTCGCCCCCTCGCGCCCTGCGTTCCCCTTACCAATAGAGGATAGGACCACCAGGACCAGGAACAGCGAGAGGCGGCGCATCTCCGGGCCCAGGAAACCTAGAAGCCGACGCACAGGGTCTCCAGAGCCTCCCTGACTGCCGGGCACCCAGAGGCCCCCAAGCTTGTGCCACAGGGCGGCTGCGGGCAGTGCCGCCGCGTAGCTGACGACGAAGGCGCTGGGGTGACTTCCCCAATGCAGTAGCCTGGTGCTATCCGCGGCTCCGGGGGCTCCCCACGAAACCAGCTCTCGGAACGAGGCAAGTCCCGGCAGGGCCAAGCCCAGTGCCGCAGCCAAAGGCTCCAAAGCCGCCAGCCAGCCCTGGGCACCTGCATTTTCGCTCTTGGAGCCAACTGTTGCCCTGAGGACCCCGCGGGCCCCCAGCCACAGCATGGCCCAACGGCTCAGGCCCACCGCCCAGACCCGGAGCAGCGGCAGCGTCGCGGGCACCAGCAGGGAGAATATGCAGGGCAGCGAGGTCCGGAGCAACACCCCGTCGGCGAGAAGCAGCAGCACTGTCCCCCACCACGCGACAGAAGCTCCGAAAAGGCAGGGGCGCCCGCGGGGAGCGGGACACCTAGAACTAGCCATGGGCACGCTGACGCCGTCCGGGTCCGGGCCGGACCTGAAACTCTCCTCGCTCCGGTTGGGCGGGAGTCTCTGGGTACCGCTGAGTCCGCCCCTACCGGCGGTTGAGGGACAGAGCGAGGGCGGGGCTCTCGGAAAGTCCCAGAACCGACTGATCGGTGCTGGCGAGAAGCGCAGCCATTTAGGGGAAAGCGAAATCGAAAGCGGCAGTCTGCCCACTAGATACGCGCACTTCCAAAAGTGGCCTGCCCAGATTATTTTGGGAGCAAGCGTGGAAATCAAATCTGAGAATCTGGGGAGCAGCACTGGTGCCCAATTTTCTCCATCACGCACACCGCTCCCGCTTCTCCCTGCCTCCTGCCTCTCCACTAGTACCAGTTTTCCCACCCAGCCTCAGGGCGGGGCTGACTCGTCACTTGTCTCCGGGCAGATCCAGCCTACACAGGTTAGCGCCGGGCGCTAAGCCGCTCCGCGGCACCCAAGCGCCTCCTGGCGGTGCCGCGGGGGGCGGGGCTGCCGGCTGCGCGCTGCGCGCTGTCCCAGGTCCGAAACTAGTGCCCCAGGCGGCGACGAGCGCGAGGTGCCTGGCAGGGATGCTGCGGGTTGGAGCGCCAACTGGGGACTTACCCTGGGCAGGAGAAGTCCACACCGGGGTAATGGGTCTGGGCTTGAGGGTTGGCAGAGGGGTGGAGGAGGTGCAGCGGCCGGGAAGCGCGGAGAAGTGACTGCAGAGACTGACCTGAGAATAGGGTGGTAGTCTCTAGCAGCCAGCGGTTGCAACGCATAATGAGCATAGCGTATTTCTATTCTGAGGGGGGTCGTCTAGGGTGTCCCTGAAGGCACGCAAGGCTGGTGGAAAGGGGGGTGCTTTGACTCTTAGCTAGAAGCGTCAAGGGGAAGCTGCTCTAAAGCGCTTTCGCTTTCACTCTGGTCGGGACAGTGGGGGCTGGTTAAATCAAGAAAGGGGGTTGGGGACATGCAAAAAGATGAGGAAATGGTACCGGGGTGAAGCAGAACACCACTTGGGAGAAGGAAACATGGTCACTTAATTGAGAAGGACCAACTCATCACGCAGACTTTTGATAAATTTGCCACTGGGTAACTCTTAACCCAAGCACTGATAATGGGGGTTCTGCGTTAACCTGTGATGCCCTTCCCTAGCTTGACCCAGGAAGGCCCCTCCTTGACCCAGATGCTGCCTTGCTCCCTTTTCTGTGTCTTCCCTGCCCACTCCCATGTGCCCACTGGGGGACTGTGCTTAGGATGGGAGCCTGGGGCAGATGGTAGCCCCAAGGCTGGCTGGCTTCTGCTCTCAGACTACTGACACCACTTGTGTCTTGGGTGAGGCTTTTTTATAGAGGAATAGCTCCTAAGATGAAGCTGACTGTTCTCTGGCCCTCTATTCATGATAAGTTGGTCTGGCAGAAAGCACACTCAGAGGAGTGTCCTTTGGGGCCAGAGTAACTTATGGCCTGGTAAGAAAGGCACAGTAAAACCACATAATTTGTGAAATCTCCCCTAACTGCCAAATGAGCAGTGGCAAGTAGGAAGCAGAAGTCAAACAAGGGATAAGAGTTAAACCTGAATTTTAGTCCCAGGTCTACTATTAATTCTGTGTGACTTTGTATAAGTCGTTCGCATTTTCTGTGACTTGGTTTCCTCATTTGAACCAAGCATCTTTAAGGCTCCTTCCAACTCAACAGTAGAAAAAATATACCTTTATCTTCCATCACTTTCTCATGATTCTTTTCTTGACCTGGAAAAGTCAGCTTAAACTCTTCAATCAAATCCTCTCTTGGTACAGATTGACCCCGCTGGCTGCTCAGATATCTATTTATCTCTGGATCAGAAATTCTGTAACTGAAACTTTTTTTTTAAACCATCTGCATGTTCCTTGCTGCTTCTCTCCTGCCTCGCCTCCGGCCATGCTAACCACTGCCCTCCTCGATTTTTTCCAATGTTCAGTAAATTGAAAGAGCTCACTTCTGATGAAATGGGAGTGAGAGTGAAGGACTGTGGGTCACAGTCACTTGCTCTGAGTTGGGTCTATACCGCATCTGCACATATTATGAGCCCTTCCAGTGGAGAAAGATTTCACTTGTGGAGCAGCTTCACTTCTACCTGTAGGGGCTTTATCTCCACCTCTCTCTCTACAGTGGAGAGGCTTCCACTAGGCAAGTCGGAACTTGGGGACACAGTTCTTTCTGTGTTGTATCACAACTGGGCTGTGGCATTCCACTGCAGCTGGATGAAGCAATAGAGAAAGTGGAAAGATGAAGGGGAAAAGCCTGTACTGACAGTCAGCTCTGGCCTGTTACTGTGTGATCTTTGAGCCAGTCACTTCGCCTCTCTGGGAATGTTTCTTCTTCTCTAACATGAGGGGATCAAGGCTCTTCTTGCCCCGACATTCCATGTTCTGTGTCTCTGCAGACAACCATCATGGCAGTGGAGTTTGACGGGGGCGTAGTGGTGGGTTCTGATTCCCGGGTGTCTGCCGGGTGAGTAAAAGGGAAGCTAATGGCCTCAAATACACATTTTTCTTACCTATTCATGCAAAGACTGGTGAACTGGAGCTTTGGAGGAATGGAGTTGACCTTCCCAAAAAGCCACTATAGTAAACTATTTGGTGGGTGCTTGGGTCTCTGAATTTCTGGAGGAGGATCTGGGGTCTGAATGCCTATGTGACCTGTCCCAGTAGTGTACAGGGATGAGTGTAAAGGAATTGGATCTGAGAGGGGGACGGGAGATAGATTTTTGAGGGGCTTCTTTCCCTCTGTGTTTAGGGATCAAAAAGATTATTTTGTCAAGCAGATATCTGGTTTCTCATTTACCATGTACTGAATATTTTGTCTCTTCTCCCCCTCCTAACCAATTTCCTCACATGCAAAATGAGTATATGGGGTTAGATCAATATTACTTACATGAAGTTCCATAGAACGTAACTCCCTCAAGACTGTTAATAGCAAAGGAAAATTGATGAGGCATATTTTTCTGAACTTAGTGTTTTTTTGTCTTATTATAAAATCTAAGCCTGAAAAAATAGGCCTAATTTTGATTAACACCTGCAATGATTAATAATATCTAAGATTATTATTTGCCTCCTGCTTTAATTCGAACATTAAACCTCATGCTATTCTCTTGTCAAATAAATTTGAGAGACATTGAATGAGCACCCTCAAAAACTCCTGAGTTCTGGTTGGGTGCAGTGGCTCATGTCTATAATCTCAGCACTTTGGGATGCCGAGGTGGGCAGATATTGGAGGATAAAATTTCGAGACAACCTAATCAACCGGTTGAGACCTGGTCTCTATTAGAAATACAAAAATTAGGTTGGCTTAGTGGTGGGTGCCTATAATCCCAGCTACTTGGGAGGCTGAGGCAGGAGAATTACTTGAACTGGGAGGCGGAGGTTGCAGTGAGCCAAGATCATGCCACAGCACTCTAGCCTGGGCAACAGAGGGAGACTCTGTCTAAAAAAAAAAAAAAAAAAAAATTCCTGAGGTCTAACGTTGGTGACTGTTGACTCTTTCTTGACAGCAAGGCGGTGGTGAACCGAGTGTTTGACAAGCTGTCCCCTCTACACGAGCGCATCTACTGTGCACTCTCTGGTTCAGCTGCTGATGCCCAAGCCATGGCCGACATGGCTGCCTACCAGCTGGAGCTCCATGGGTATGAAGCGCTGGGTTTCTGACTCCACACCAACTAGAGCTCCCCTAACTTGCATGAATCTCTGTACAGTGTGCTGTTCCAGGAGCTGGACACTGGAAAGTGAAAGATTCTTGTTGTGGCTCCTGCTGGCACTTAAATCTGCCAGTTTCTGCACCTGTAAAGTAGAGATAATAGTATCTCGTGAGACGGTTATTTTGAGAACCACGTGATATATATGAACACAGTTTAAAAGCTGTAAATCACTATCCTAATATAAATAATCAGGACAAAAGCAATATTGTGACCCACCATAATATCAGGCAATTACCATAAGAGAAATCAAGGTCATTGGGATGGAAGTAACCTTATCTGCTTTTCCCCATAAAAGCAGGGCCCTGGCAGCCAAAAGAAAGTTATGTCGGCGGGGCTGAGCAAAAGAGAGTGAGCAATTCAAAGCTTCTTACCTGTTAGTGGTGTGGGACTCTGGTTCCCCTGTACATGTGGGAGGGAGGCTGCAGTTTGAACTATTGCAGCTATAGTTTTCAGGGGTCATTTAGCAGGGATGGTGGTAACATTATAGGAGAGTGAGACTTAAAATTCTCTCAACCCTTACTCCTCATCATTCCTTCAGGATAGAACTGGAAGAACCGCCTCTTGTTCTGGCTGCTGCAAATGTGGTGAGAAATATCAGCTACAAATACCGAGAGGACTTGTCTGCACATCTCCTGGTAGCTGGCTGGGACCAACGTGAAGGGGGCCAGGTGAGTTTCTCCTAAAGCACTCTCTCTGCTGGGCTTCCCCACTCTCCTGTAGCGGAAGATGGAAGTCCTATGTCATTCTAGCAATTAGTTCCAAGGACACTACCTCTGAAAGTGTAGTACATTGGGGATATGAGATACTAGTGCTTCATTTCAGGGTGCAGAGGCCACTGAATGTCTTAGTGGGAAGGAAGGGTTTGATGATTCTTTAGTCTAACCTGAGGATGCCTCTCCCCAGGTATATGGAACCCTGGGAGGAATGTTGACTCGACAGCCTTTTGCCATCGGTGGCTCCGGCAGCACCTATATCTATGGTTATGTGGATGCAGCATATAAGCCAGGCATGTCTCCCGAGGAGTGCAGGCGCTTCACCACAGACGGTAACCCACCAAGTGGAAGGGTACCTGGGGAGGGCTTTTAAACAAGGGAAGGAAGTCGATTATGAGGAACAGGAAGAGAAATACAAGGGTGGCCCTTTAAGTTAATGTCCAAATTGGTACTCTTTTAAGAGTGAAAAGGGGCAGGACAAATGCAAAGCTCGATGGGGCTCTTGGGCAATAGGGATAAACCAGGGCTGTTCTGAGTAAATCAAATGAGGGTACACAGTCACCGTAAGAACCAGGGGTGTGCTAAGCACAATGGCTTACACCTGTAATTCCAACACTTGGGAAGGCTGACGCAGGAGGATTACTTGAACCCAGGAGTTTGAGACTAGCCTAGACAAGATGGTGAAACCCTGTCTCTACAAGAAAAAAATAAAAAATATGAAAAACGATCTGGGCATGGTAGTGCACACCTGTAGTCCCAGTTACTCAGGACGCTGAGGTGGAAAGATCGTCTGAGCCAGAGAGGTCAAGGCTATGGTGAGTGGTGATTGCACCACTGCAGTCCAGCCTAGGCGACAAAGTGAAACCCTGTTTGAAAAATAAATAAATAAATAAATAAAAGAACCAGTGGTGTGCTGAGGCTGGCTTGGGACAGCTCAGGAGAGCTGCTTGTTAAATATCCGAGAATTTGTGGGCTGCTTGTTAAGCTGTTTGTAACTTGCGATTGATCACAGTGGAAGCATTTACACCATGGACATCAGCAGAAGCCTTTGAAAAAAAAATGATTTATCAGCACACCACTAAATATGCCTTTCTGGAAGATGGGTTTTGAGGTGAAAGCAGTAGTAGGCATATGGATGGAGGGGGAATAAAAAGATGTTTGGAGCTAAGCCAGTCTCTCTCTCCCTCTCTCCAACTTGAAACCCTCTGTAGCTATTGCTCTGGCCATGAGCCGGGACGGCTCAAGCGGAGGTGTCATCTACCTGGTCACTATTACAGCTGCTGGCGTGGACCATCGAGTCATCTCGGGCAACAAGCTGCCAAAATTCTATGATGAGTGAACCTTCTTCAGATCCGTTTCTTATTTTGTAATAAACTCTCTAGGACCAAAACCTCATATGGTCGTTGGGAAACGGACGCTCGGGGAGGGAGCTTCATCCCTCCAAGTGTCAGCACACACTCTTTATTCTTTTGTCCCAGGTCTAAAACATCTTCCCCAGAGAAAAGAATAGGGACTAAACTAGAAGTATAAAGAGCCCCATACATGACAGGTCATCACATACTGAATGATGATTTTTTTTTTTTTTTTTTTTTTTTGGAGACAGAGTCTTGCTCTGTCACCCAGGCTGGAGTAAAGTGGAGTGATCTCAGCTCACTGCAATCTCTGCCTCCTGGGTTCAAGTAATTCTCCTGCCTCACCCTCCTGAGTAGCTGGAACTACAGGCACATGCCACCAAGCCTGGCTAATTTTTGTATTTTTAGTAGAGACAGGGTTTCACCATGTTGGCCAGGATAGTCTCAATCTCCTGACCTGGTAATCCACCCGCCTCTGCCTCCCAAAGTGCTAAGATTACAGGCATTAGCAACCACACCTGGCTGAATGATTTTTAAGTAGTACGAACAATAAAAATTCTCATTCTGATGACCAAGGCATGAGGATGCAAGTGAGGATGTGGGACTCTTTCCTTTAAGGTTAAGACTGACAGACAAGACACCTACAAAGGAGAATTAGCTAAGACTATCAGCAAACTTGCATGTAAAAGAATTCCTTTCAAAATGCATTCATTCACATTAAAAAGCAATACATGAAAAATGCCTAAATATTTTGGGGCACTTGTGAATTTCAAGGAATAATAACAATAACCAAAAGAAGCTACGTTTGTGGAGCCAGGCATTGGCTAGACGTTTCATAAATTTTATCTCGCAAAAGTCAAAGCAAAGAACCCACTGTATTCACACCTGTAATCCCAGTACTTTGAGAGGTCAAGGCAGGATGATTGCTTGAGCCCAGGAGTTCATGACCAGCCTGGGCAACATAGTGAGACCCCCATCTCTACGAAAAAATTTTTAAAAGTAGTCAGGTGGCCGGGCGCGGTGGCTCAAGCCTGTAATCCCAGCACTTTGGGAGGCCAAGGCAGGTGGATCACGAGGTCAAAAGATTGAGACCATCTTGGTCAACCTGGTGAAACCCCGTCTCTACTAAAAATACAAAAAATTAGCTGGGCATGGTGGCGTGTGCCTGTAATCCCAGCTACTCAGGAGGCTGAGGCAGGAGAATTGCCTGAACCCAGGAGGCGGAGGTTGCGGTGAGCCGAGATCGCACCATTGCACTCCAGCCTGGGTAACAAGAGCAAAACTCCACCTCAAAAAAAAAAAAAGTAGTCAGGTGTGGTGGTGCATGCCTGTACTCCCTGCTGCTTGGGAGGCTGAGTGGGAGGATCACTTAGGCCTGGAAGTTTGAGGCTGCAGTGAGTTGTGATCACACCACTGTATTCTAGTCTGGGTGACAGAGAAAGACCCTATCTCAAAAAAAAAAAAATGCCCAACCCTATATAGGTACTATATGACTTCTATAGGACAGATGGTGGTATATAAAGATTAAATCACTTGACCAAGGTCACAAAATAAATTCCGAGGCTGGGATCTGGGATTCAGTTTTATTATATGCCCTTCCTCTACTACTACCTAAAACTTCTCTCTCCCTCAGTCCCCGTAGATCATCCTGAAATCTGCAATAAGTATCCCCAGACATTTGTTGCCACTTAAGAAACTGTTACCAGATGCCTGAGTAACTGCATTAAAATGAATAGAGTTCTCTTCTATCTTTGCCCTGCACTCCCTGAGTGACCGAAACATGATTCACCTTCTGTGAACTCTCATGTCCTTTTCTGTCAAAAGAAGGTGCTGAATGATTTCTAAGGTAGTTTACAGTTCCAACATTCAATGCCATTTGGCTAACAAGTGGGCAGTCAACAGGCACATTCAACAGAAATGCTAATAGGATCTCAGGCTAAACATACAAATTCAAAATACTCTAAAACAGCCACATGCCCCTGGACTGTAAATAAACATCTGAAATTACACGTGCCTGGAGTTGTTTCTAGCCATGATATTTAACTTATCTGGAATTTTAAAACACTAGTTTAATGGGCCATTTTTCCTACTGATCACAAATAGAAATTCGGGGCAGTATACAAAAATCAAGAACTCACGAATTCCAAAAAGTAAACAAATGCAGGTGGATTGTGAAGAGGGTCAAAACTTGGAGAAGGGCCCTTCCTGGGGAGTGGATTTTTAATGTTTTCCCCTCTTTTCCCCCAGCTCTTCCCTGGCCTCAGGCCTCAGGTGCAGAGCTGCACAGTGTGGTAACACAAGCCCTGAGACTACAAGAGAAATGACAGCTTTCTGGCCAGAGGAACCAAGAGAAAGGGCCCTGCGGGCAGGAAGGGGGATCTTCCATGTAGGGGAATCTCCAAAATGAGAATGCAGGAGGAAATTCCCTAATTCTGAGTCTGAACCCTCAGGAGTACCAGGTTACCCCGAGCGGCACATGTGTGTGACACGCCCTAAGTGCACAGAAAAGACTTTGAGAACTGAACGAAGATTCAACCTTTTAAAATTTGAAGACTTCAGCCAGGCTCACACCTGTAGTCCCTGCACTTTGGGAGGCCAAGGCAGGTGTATCACCTGAGGTCAGGATTTTGAGACCAGCCTGGCCATCGTGGTGAAACCCTGTCTCTACCAAAAACACAAAGATTAGCCTGGCATGGTGATGTAATCCCAGCTACTCAGGAGGCTGAGGCAAGAGAATCGCTTGAACCCCAGAGGCAGAGGTTGCAGCGAGCCGAATTGCACCATTGCACTTCAGCCTGGGTGACAAGAGCGAAACTCTGTCTCAAAAAAACAAACAAAAAAAGAAATTAGAAGACTTCATTTTTCTGCATTGACCAAATAACTATGTACTGATGCTCCTCATCCCAATAAAAGATTTGTAGCAGCTTACAGAGACAATTTTAAACAATTTTTAAAAGAAGAAGATGACATTGGGTCAAAGAGAAAATATGGCTAAGAAAATAAGTGAAGCCAAGGAGTAAGACTAATGTACAGCATGAATATCTTTAAAAAAAAAAAAAAGTGGTGTGCTGTCTTATACTGGCTAGCAAGAGCAGACTGTAAAATATTCTGGATTTTTCAAGACCGTTGTTAACTGTTGGCAACTTGATACTGATCACGATGGAAGTATTTATACTATAGAAATCAGCAATGCTACAAGTCAGAAGCATTGTATTTCTTCTGAGATTCAGTTGAACAGGACCCAAGCCAACTACAAATGGATAAAAAATAATTGGCTCTGGGCCATAGGGTAGTGAAAGGAAAGAAGGAAATAAAATTAGGTATGAGATTCTTAAGATTCATTTTTAAAAGTCACCAAAAAACCAAAACATATATATAATAGTTCAAGCCACATTTACTCAAACGGGACGTGCATCACTCCATAAAGGTAACTCCAATAAATTCCCGAGTATCAGTATCTTAGAAACTACCTATATTCTAGGCCAGGAGCAGTGGCTCACGCCTGTTATTCCAGCACTTTGGGAGGCCAAGGTGGGCAGATCCCTTGAATCCAGGAGTTCAAGAACAGCCTGGACAACATGGCAAAACCTCATCTCTAAGAAAAATTTAGCTGGGCATGGTGGAGTGCACCTGTAGTCACACCTAC
Source organism: Callithrix jacchus (assembly GCF_049354715.1). Lineage (NCBI taxonomy): Eukaryota > Metazoa > Chordata > Mammalia > Primates > Cebidae > Callithrix > Callithrix jacchus. The sequence continues at coordinate 41,132,148 of NC_133505.1, forward strand.
TTGGGAGGCTAGGTGGAAGGATCGCTTGAGCCCGGGAAGCAGAGAGGTTGCAGTGAGCTGAAATTGTGCTGCTGTACTGCAGCCTAGGCAACAGAGTGACACCTTATCAAAAAATAAAAAAAATAGAAATATATTTTGCAAGTATATTGTAATAAAATTAGAATTCGATTTTTTTAAAAATATACTTAAAATTTTAAGTAAACAAAAGTATTTATCAGTAACATGGATTTAAAAGGCAATAATGGGCAGGAGGGTTGCTGGGGTCCAGGAGATCGAGGCTGCAGTAAGCCCTGATTGCACCACTGCGCTCCAGCCTCGGCAACAGAGTGGGACGCTGTGTCAAATAAGTAAATAAACAGCAGTTATAAAGAAAATTAACTCTTTTAGAACCAGGTGGTAAAAATGTTACACATAAAATATACATATAAAAAGTTATAATTTTAAATACATTTATTAGAACAAGAAAAGTTAAAATAAATGACCTAAACATTCTACTCAAAAATTTGGTAAAAGAGAAGTTTGGCAAACCTAAAGAAATAAGAAGGAAAGGAGTCATTAAAACAAGAATAGAAAGCAATGAAACAGAAATAGAGAACAAAAAACTAGGTAGTGAAATTAACATACTTTTGATTCCAAAAGCCGATTATTTAAAAATATTTGTAAGATACTCAGAGTTACAACAAGACTGATTATGGATCAAGGGAGAAAAAAATGAATAAACAAACACAAAAGGGGGACAAACAAACAAAAAAAGGGGAAGCCGCTGTAGATATGACACAGATACAAAGCGGAGTGTTATGAACAATTATACGCTGATGAATGTGAAAACCTAGGCAAGATAGGTAAATCTTTAGAAACATTTAATCTATCAAAATTAGCACACCAAGAAATACAAAACTTGACTGTACCAATAAGTATTAAAGCAATTTTTAAAGTTATCAATGGCCTCTAATACAAATATGTTTTTTAAATGGCCAGATGATTTCACAGATGAGTTCTATCAAACATTCAAGAACATGAAACTCCTACATTATGCACTTTTTCTAGAAAATAGAAATAAGATGAAAGCTTCCAAGCTAGTTTTATCAGGCTAGTGTAATCTTGATTCCAAATTGAATGTGAAAAACTCAAGGAAAGAAAATAATAGGCTCATTTCACCTTGAACATAGATAGATGAAGAAAAAATAATTATTTATGAACAGAATTCAACAATATGACAAATAATAACACTGGGAGGCCAAGGTGGGAGGATCGCGTTAGGCCATGAGTTCAAGAGCAGTGTAGACAACATAGTGAGACCCTGTCTCTACAATAAAATTAAAAAATTAGCCAGGTGTGGTGGTAAGCACCTGTAGTCTCAGCTACTGGGGAGGCTGAAGCAGGAGGATCACTTGAGCCCATGAGTTTGAGGCTACAGGAAGTTATGATTGCACCATTGCACTTCAGCCTGTGCAACAGAGCAAGACCCTGTCTCTAAAAAATGTATAAAAATAACAATAATAATAATGACAATGCTAATAATGATTCATCAAGATCAAATGGGAAATCCTTGGAATGCTAGGCTGGTTCAATATAATAAAATATATTGTTGCAATATTCACCACATTCATAGGCAAAAAAAGTCATTTCCTTTGCTCAATCAATTAATAAAAGGCATTTGGCAAAGTGTATCCATTTGTAATTTTTGAAAAACAGTTGAGGAAGCAGGAATGAAAACTTTCTTGTTTTGGTAAAGGTTATATTCCAAAAAATCTGTAACTACCAGTATAAATAATGGAAAAATCTCTGGTTCCCAAGACAAGAATGTTCACTATAATTACTAGTTTAACATAGCACTAAAGCCAATGGGCAACATAGCAAGACCCCATTTACCAAAAATAAAAATTAAAAACTTTTAATTAGCTGGCATGGTGGGATGTGCCTGTAGTCCTAACTTCTTGGGAGGCCAAAGCAGGAAGATTGCTTGAGCCCAGGAGTTTGAGCTTACAGTGAGCCGTGATAATACCACTGTACTCCAGCCCGGGTGACAGAGGAAGACCCTGTTTTAAATATAAATTAGCACTAGACCAACAATGACTGTGTAGCATGAACTGAGGAATATTATTAATTCCACCATCTGCATCTGAGGTTAACAATATATCAATGACTTAAATAATATCATATCTCTGAGAGTAATTTCTCCTATATTTCCATGACAAATGTTAGATCATTTTCCATTTTTTCCATCTAACAAAATAAACAGGGAATATAATTAACGTGTTCAGTTGAAGACTGGGATTTAGAAAGGAAGATAAGAATTAAGAATAATCCTTAGTTCTCTTCCTAATTTTCAGCCTCTCTCACTGTACATATGTATTATTTTCTTTTTATGTCTTTTAGAATCTAATAAACATGTTCTATATTATATAACAAACTGGAATATATGGATTCGTCTTTGGTCTTCCTTACCATGTTCTTAACTCTGCTGGCTCTGGGGCACTGGACATACCATGTAAGAAGAAAAATGTTTTAATTCCATTGAACTTACTCAGAAGCATTGGAAATAGGTTCAGCAATATTCAACTTTGCCCAGCAGTGTTTATGACAGTTTTATATATAGTATAGTATAAGTATGTATAGTGTAGAATTTATGCTCTCAAGAACTAAGAGATAAAGTATGGAGATTCTAAACTGTGTTGACATAGAAGAGGGTGGAGTTCTCGAAGAAACAGCCTCCTATAGAAAATTGCTTGTATGAATCGGATTCTCCAGAGAAGCAGAGCCAATAGGATGTTGGCAGAGAGAGATTTATTTTAAGTAATTGGCTCATTCTACTGTGGGGGCTGGCACGTTGGAAATCTGCAGTCAGGCTGGAGACTCGGGGAAGAGCTGACGCTGTGCCTTGAGACAGAAGTCGGTGCAGAGGCAGAATTTCCTCTTCCTTGGGGGACCTCAGTCTTTGCTCTTAAGACCTTAAACTGATTGGAAGCCCCACTTACATTATGGAGCATAATCTGCTCTACCCAAAATCTAATTGATTAAAATGTAAATTTCATCTACAAATACCTTCATAGCAATATCCAGACTGGGATTCAAATGTCTGGAAATCATAGCCTAGCCAAGTTGACACATAAAATTCGCTCTCACTTGGCTCAAGGTGAAACTTCCAGATCAGTGTGGCAGGAGTGTTGAGGAAGGAAGTGAATTCAGTACTAACCAAGTGGGATGGCCAAATCATCACTGAGTGTGGCACTGGCCTTTCACCAAAGAACATATGATTAGGACAGGTACCAGACAAAAGCTGGGTGAATCGGTGGAGGCTTTTGTGCCAACCTTCATAGACTGGCTACATCAGACTGCCCTAAAGAGCATACAAAAGAAAAAGGACAAATTAAAACCCTTTCATCGAAACTGAAGACATGAACGAAAAACTGTAAATGCCTCTGCAGCAGTTTTAAAGGCTGTCTTTTCTCCTGCAACCCAGCACAGATATGGCTGAGGGCCAAGCCCAGGGCGCTTATGATAAAGGCTGTGACACTGTAGAAATGTTTGTTGCATAATCTAACAGGGACTGGTTGGGATAGACTGGACCCTGAGATATGAAATAGGGACATATGAACAGACACAGAAGTCTGAGTGAATCACCACATACACACACACACCCCACCGAGGGTCCTTCCTGGAAGAAGCAGACTCACTGTGTGAGTTATTTATTGCCATGTAATGAATGACAACAGCTTAAAATAACAGACATTTACTATTGGGCATTACTGGGACAATGGGAGATTTCTTAATATGGATTGTGTGTTTGATAATATGGTATCAATTGTAAGTATCTTGGGGGTGATGACGGTATTAGGGCTATGCAGGAGAAATGTGCTTGTTCTTAAACTATATCTGACAAAATATTTAGGAGTCAAGTGGCATGATGTCCACAGACTACTCTCAAATGGTTTAACAAACAGTACATGGATAAACAAAACGTAGTATATTCATATAACAGAATACTATGTAAGCAATGAAACTTCATGAACTACTGAAAATGTAGCAACATGGATGAATCTCACAGAAGCAGTATTAACTGAAGAATCCAGCCTTGCAAAGGTGCAAAGGTACATACCGTGTGTTTCCATTTTCTATTGCTGTGCAGCACACCACCTCCAAACCTCATGGCTTAAAACAAAAACGATCATTTTATTACCTCTTGTGAATTTGTCCATTAACTGGACTTTAAGAACCACTGATGTAGCCCATGAACCAAGCATATATTCACGGCACCCACTCCACCCAGCACCTCACACCTGTGATTTTTACTGGCTGCCCATCAGATTTGAACACCCTTAGAGTACTGCAAAATTTCCCTACATGATGAGTCCTGCCTCCCTAAAGTAGAAACCAGAAAGCCCGCTTCCCCTAGCCTTCTTTGAAGCTAAAGCACCAAAGTTCCACCAATTAAATTCGTCCACCTAAGACTTCAGTCACAAAGGGAGCCACAGGAGGAAACCGTGTCAGTGGGACGGGGTGCGTTTTACTCTATTTCTCCAGCAAAGGTGACAGAAGAAGCAACTGTCTTTTGGAGAAGTAGTGTTCTTTTTTTTTTTTTTTTTTTTTTTTTTAAGTGAAGTCTCTAGAACAGAAGTGGTTTAGGAGGTGTCTTCAGCAGTGGCCGCAGCAATGTCCAGGTCCTAACAACAGAACAAACAGCAGCGCCTAGAAGCCGTGGGCAGCAGCAGTGGTGTGGCTGATCAGACCTGCTCTCTCTGTGGTCTGGGCCTTTATACACATGTGCCTCTCATCCGTAGTTCCAGCATTTCCACTCTAAAAGCCTAGTTCTGAGAGAAATGTCTTTGGTAGACCTTTCAAAGTTTTATCAAACTCAACGACGGAACTAGGAAGAATACAAGAGCCTTCAAAGAGTATTTGAAAAGCAGAGCTGTATCTCTCTGTGAGGAAATAATTTCTAGCTAAGGTACTAGCGGACAATAAAATCAGAACCTTGGTGTGATCTTCTTTACCAGATAAAAGAGAAAGCCACCATCCCTCATCAGCTCTCTGCAGGGTAACCTCTAATGGCACACGGCAAACACTCAGGTTTTAATCAGGCAGGATTATGAGCAAAGGTTCAAGTATGATATTAAATAATCAAGCATGTAGAATTTTGCCTTGTTCGTAATTTTGAAACACTTTTCCTACACAATTTCTGATCTTAAGGGGCAGAATTAACCAAAAAAAACTTTTCAGAAATGCCCTAATTCAGTCCACTAATTTTGTCGTCTCTATTTGGCCTGTTTTAGGGTTAAGACATAAAGAGTCGCTTGTCGTGTAGTTAGCAAAACAAAAGTCTGATGCTATGAAGGCTCTACAGTTCACCTCTGTCTGGACTGGCTTAGCCCATACGATCCCAATTATAACTACTTCTATCATGACCTAGCAATAATAGTATTTTCCCTCATCAACTCGTTTATTCTGAAAACTCTCCCTCAGGAGAAGTCACCAGCTAAGGATTTTGCTTGCAACGCCTGTAACTGTGGATTAAATATCATTTTGTCCAAGATGCCCAAAGTTTGCCAGTGATTCGGACTTGTCAGAAGTAGCATCATTTGCTACCTGTCAGGTGGGGACTCAATAAGCTATGAGCTCCTGTCCTAGGAGAACTTTATAGACTCTGTTTCCACCTGTGAACTGCAATCCTTGCTCTTTAATAATCTAATACCCAATTTAATGAAGTTTTCCATTAAACATAACATCTCTGCCATAACCGTGATTCCAGATTTACAGATAGGACTATTGAACCATTGCACATTTAATACGTGGCTACAAAAACATAAAGTGATCCATAAAAGCACCTAGCATAGTTTGCAGAAAATAACTATATATCAGATTTTCTATAGAATCATCATATATTTTACGAGTGATCCTGTCTATAAAAATGCTTGGTTCTGTATAGATGTATGAGAGCAAATTTTCACTCAATGTTATTTCACAAAGGATTGTTGAGATTTTTCTAAGCTTAAAATATTGTAAAAGTTCCAGGATTCCAGTCAATAAAATTATCATCCTCAATTTCTCCCAATTATCTTGTAATCTATATTAAGATTTACTGTAGTTTATTTTTCCTGAATTCTGAGATTCCTTGGGAACAAGATACCCTTCAAAGAACATTTAGTTTAATTTTCTACAAGCATAGGCTAAAATGGAGGAGTGTAGATAAATAAACCAAGAAGAAATAAAATGTTTTCTTATATATTTATCATAAAATAGAACATTGTTTCCAAAGGACAGGACAGGCTTATCAGAAAAAAAAATAGAAAATTCAAATCAATATTCTAAAATAAATCATCATAATTAAACATTGGTTTACAACTTTACTCAGTCTCATTTCTTGTTTCATTGATCTGGGGATATGGGGTTAGCAGACTACATTGATGAAGGCATCTGCTTCTGTACTAAAACAGTTCTATGAATGCTAACTTTTCAGTACCCTGGCATAATCTGACCCAGGGTGGCAACATCAGCCTAAGCTAGCATATTTGTTCTTGCAATTCTATTTTCCACAATATCAAGAGTCAAGAATACCTGGTAGAGGCCAGCTGGAGTTGCTCATGCCTGTAATCCCAGCACTTTGGGAGGCTGAGGTGGGCAAATCACTTGAGGTCAGAAGTTTGAGACCAGCCTGGCCAACATGGTGAAATCCCATCTCCACTAAAAATACAAAAATTAGCTAGTTGTGGTGGCGTGCACCAATAGTCCCAGCTACTCAGGAGACTGAGGCAGGAGAATCACTTGAACTCAAAAGGCAGAGGTTGCATTGAGCCAAGATCTCACCACTGCACTCCAGCCAGGACAACAGAGTAAGACTCCACCTCAAAAAAAAAAAAAAAAAAAAAAAAGTAGAATCATTTTCACAGAGCCTCTGAGGTTGTCCTGTTGTTTCTCTCAAAAGACCCAACTTTTGATGAGTAGCTTATTGCAGAGGCCTTCAGACAAGCATGAGGAAAAAGCAGAAACCATCTGTTCATGGCAAGGCCAGATGGCTCTGCTTATTACAGTGACCAACAATATCAGAATAGAAAAGCAGGATCTTCCATGTCACTATTGCACAAGGACTAACAGACATTAATCCAAAGATGTGAACACACTTTAGACAGTGAGGGCATTGACAACTTTCCATGGTCTTCTTTCTAATCTACCCTTTAAAGTGTATATTAGGATTCCTACAAATCAACAGAAGTATTTTAAACCCAGAAGCAAAATCTTCTTCAAAACAAATGTATTAACATTCACCATGCCAGACTTGGAGTATGAACAAAAGCATGCTTTCACCCGTACTGAAACCTATGATATGTGCCGTCTCTAAAACACATATCAGTAATATTTTTAACCTGGACAAAACTAATCTAAAAAAGATTGAGCTGCTGTTTTTAATTTGTCAGCTTTTACCACATTATGGGTTTGAGGCACAGGGTAGCTCTTTTGATAGTACAGTGTTAATTTAAAATATGTAAATCATGCCAAGCAGTTCTAATTACTTTTAGTTTACAGTAGGCGAAGGAAGATGAAAGATTAAGCATTTGGCGCCACCTTGTGGCCAAATGGGTAGTGGCTGTCTCGTGAGAAAAAAACATTTGGGGGAATGAATGCAAAATAGCTAGACAGTATTCTGAATTCGGGGTATGAGGTTTGAGTATGGCAACAACAAAAAATAATTTCCAGAGAAACTGGTCACTGAAGTGCACAGGTACCTGAGAGTGAGCATTGTTTTAGCTTTGGTATTTCAATAACCAGAGTGACAATAAAACATTTGAAAACAAACATAAAGAAGGTAACAATTATAAGAAACTCGGTGTCTCAGAAGCAAATGGTTTTTTGTTGTTCTGTGTTTTTAAACTAATTTAAAAACTTGATGCTATCAGCACAAAGCACTAAAAATGATCAAGATACTAAGTGAGAGCATTCTGGTAAGAAACCCCTGCTAGCTGGGCAGATTACACTAAAGGGAAAGAAAAGCTTTTCCTATTCTTTAACTGTAGCCTGTATATTCCAAGATCAATTTTTAATTATAAATCTTCTCCTTTTTTGCTTATTAATTCAAATTCATCATTATGTGTGTTTTGAACATACAGAAATATACATATAGTTGAATGACAATTTTATTTACAACTTTCAACTTTATATGTTCTGACAATCAGTCCCACGTGGAGAAAAGAAAAAATAAAAAATAAAACATAATTTTTAAAAAGGTTTAAACTTTAGTTTTAAAATGTACTTAATCTTATCAACACAATACATGAATGTGTATATCCACACTGAATTTACCACCTTAATTTGAGTTTTGCAAAAATTAAATATGGACAAACATATATACATAGAAAGCCACTTAGTGACTTAATACTTTTTCTCTCTATGATATACTTAAGAATTTGTTTACATAATGAAAAGTCACTTATTAATTAACTCAATGAAAATTAGTCCAAAGTAACAAAATCATTTCAGATCACAAAACAACATTATCACTACTGATAATAGGAGTTTTTCAAAGAGATAAAATTTTAAAATTTTTACATAGAATACAAGTGAAGTAACTAAGTCAAATGATTTGCAATATTTTTCTGAAATTCACAAGAGCCAATCGCTTAAAAATATAAAAGCATCTCTTGTAACATTTAAATAAACACGTTTTCATTTAAGTTCGGTTCCCACAAACCATTGATACACTCATTGACACAGTGAATAAGTTTAGTGATGGGAAACAAATCCTTTTTGTTAGGTCATTTCTAATACTCCGCCTTCCACCAAATAAAGAGGACCTATTCAAGTTGTCAGGTATTACATCATTCAAAATAATTTTGGGGAGGAGGCCAAGGAGGAGGATTGCTTGAGGTCAGGAGTTCAAGACCAGCCTTGTGCAACATAATGAGACCCTGTCTCTATTAATAATAATAATAATAATAATAAAATTAGTCAGGCATAGTGGGATGTACCTGTAGTCCTAGATACTTGAAAGGCTGAAGCAGGAGGATCACTTGAGCCCAGGAGTTCAAGGTTACAGTGAGCTATGATCACACCACTACACTCCATCTTGGGTGATGGGGCCAGCTAAACACCACAGAAAAAACTGACTCCACCCCCACCAGCTAAGGTCAAATGAGGAGCCTAGGCTTTCATCTTCACCAGACAGTAATAAGGAGCCCAACACTTCAACACACACCAGGATGGTGTCAGAGAGAGTGAGCAGGGAGTCAGGATGTTCATGCCCTCTTGGTGAAAATGTGCTCCCTTCCCCTAGCCCCTGAAATGTCAGTGGAAACCTAGACTTCCATCCCCCACCCAATAGTAATGAAGCATCTCTTTCCCTTCCCTCTAGAGTAGTATCAGACAATGCCTAATGGAGAGTCAGGATTTTCTTTTTTTTTTTTTTTTTTTAGGGCATTTTTATTTTTTTTTATTGCATTTTAGGTTTTGGGGTACATGTGAAGAACATGCAAGATTGTTGCACAGGTACACACATGGCAGTGTGATATGCTGCCTTCCTCCCCATCACCTATAACTGGCATTTCTCCCCATGCTATCCCTCCCCAACTCCCCACTCCCCACTGTCCCTCCCCATCTCACCCCCGACAGACCCCAGTGTGTGATGCTCCCCTCCCTGTGTTCATGTGTTATCATTGTTCAACACCCACCTATGAGTGAGAACATGCAGTGTTTGATTTTCTGTTCTTGTGTCAGTTTGCGAAGAATGATGGTTTCATATCCCTACAAAGGACATGAACTCATCGTTTTTGATTGCTGCATAATATTCCATGGTGTATATGTGCCACATTTTCCTTGTCCAGTCTATCATCGATGGGCATTTGGGTTGTTGGTTCCAGGTCCTTGCTATTGTAAACAGTGCTGCAATGAACATTTGTGTGCATGTGTCCTTATAGTAGAACGATTTATAATCCTCTGGATATATACCCAGTAATGGGATTGCTGGGTCAAATGGAATTTCTATTTCTAGGTCCTTGAGGAATCGCCACACTGTCTTCCATAATGGTTGAACTAATTTACACTCCCACCAACAGTGTAAAAGTGTTCCTATTTCTCCACATCCTCTCCAGCATCTGTTGTCTCCAGATTTTTTAATGATCGCCATTCTAACTGGCATGAGATGGTATCTCAATGTAGTTTTGATTTGCATTTCTCTGATGACCAGTGATGATGAGCATTTTTTCATATGTTTGTTGGTCTCATGTATGTCTTCTTTTGTAAAGTGTCTTCATATCCTTCACCCACTTTTGAATAGGCTTGTTTGTTTTTTTCTTGTAAATCTGTTTTAGTTCTTTGTAAATTCTGGATATTAGCCCTTTGTCAAATGGGTAGATTGCAAAATTTTTTTCCCATTCTATTGGTTGCCAATTCACTCTGACTGTTTCTTTTGCTGTGCAGAAGCTGTGGAGTTTGATTAGGTCCCATTTGTTTATTTTGGCTTTTGTTGCCAGTGCTTTTGGTGTTTTGGTCATGAAATCCTTGCCTATGCCTATGTCCTGTATTGTTTTGCCTAGATTTTCTTCTAGGGTTTTTATGGTGTAGAGTCTTATGTTTAAGTCTTTAATCCATCTGGAGTTAATTTTAGTGTAAGCTGTCAGGAAGGGGTCCAGTTTCTGCTTTCTGCACATGGCTAGCCAGTTTTCCCAACACTATTTATTAAACAGGGACTCCTTTCCCCATTGCTCATTTTTGTCAGGTTTGTCAAAGATCAGATGGTTGTAGATGTGTGGCATTGCCTCCGAGACCTCTGTTCTGTTCCATTGGTCTATATCTCTGTTTTGGTATCAGTACCATGCTGTTTTGGTTACTATAGCCTTGTAGTATAGTTTGAAGTCCAGTAGTGTGATGCCTCCTACTTTGTTCTTTTTGCTTAGAATTTACTTGGCTAGGCGGGCTCTCTTTTGCTTCCATATGAAGTTTAAGCTGTTTTTTTCCAGTTCTATGAAGAAGGTCATTTGTAGCTTGATGGGGATAGCATTGAATCTGTAAATCACTTTGGGCAGTATGGCCATTTTCATGATATTGTTCCAATTGAGTAATAATGAGGACCTATCTAAGGTGTCAATGAAGGCAGAGTGAGAGACCTGGACTTCTACCCCTACCTGGCATGATGAAGTTCACCCACCTACCTGCTGGTGTGATGTTAAAAGAAGCCAGCTGAAACAGTTTAAATAAGACCAATAGCCTTAGAACATAATGCCCAAAATGTCCAAGTTTCAACTGAAAATGATTTGTCATTTCAGGAACCAGGGATATCTCAAACTGAATTTTAAAAAGACAATAAAAAGATGCCAAAACTGAAAGAAAAGGCTTTTAAATGAGGATTTTAAAGCCACCATCATTAAAATGCTTTGACAAGCAATTAAAACTTTAAAGAATGAAAAAAATATGATGTCCAATTTGGTGTTTTAAAAAGAAGAAGAAGAAGAAAAGAGCAGAAACGAGAAACATACGATATTTCAGCATTAAAATAGGAAAAAAAGGAAGAAAATGTGAAAATTTTAGAACTGAAAATTACAATAGCCAAAATAACAAGTACAATAAATAAGGTCGACAGCAGGAGACAACAGAGGAAAGAATTAGCTACCCTGAAGAAAGAACAGTAGCAATTACCCAATCTGAAAGGAAAGAGAGAGAGAGAGAGAGAGAGAGAGAGAGAGAGAGAGAGAGAGAGAGAGAGAGAAAAGAAAGAAAGAAAGAGAGAGAGAGAGAGAGAGAGAGAGAAAGAAAGAGAGAAAGAAAGAAAGAAAGAAAGAAAGAAAGAAAGAAAAGAAAAACTTGTAATACTGTGTCATATGTTTATAAACATATACAGAGAAAATATTACAGGTAATTATAAATGAGGGAGGGTAAACAAACATAAAGGAAAAGAAGTGTCAATGCATCACTCAGACTGCATTGATTAATGACAATAGACAAGTTATGTAAATATAATGTAATACTTAGAACAACCACTAAAACAGCTAAACAAAGTGGTACACACACATAACTATAGATAAATAAAATAGAATTTTAAACTTGTTTAGAAAGCAATGAAAAAGAAAACAAAGAAATGAAAAACAGAAAGAATAAACAGAAAACAAAAAATAAAATGTCAGACTTAACCCTGGACATAACAATATTATATAAAAAATAAATGGCCTAAATACATCAATTATAAGAGACAGAGCTTGGCAGAGTGGTTTTAAAATATGACTCGATTACTTGCTGTTTATGATAAACTTACCTCAAATATAATAGCATAGGCAGTTTGTAAGTTAAAGGATAGAAAAACATATAACATCCAAAAACTAATAAAGAAAGAAAGGGTGGCTATATCAATGTCAAATAAATTCAGAACAAAGAAAACTATTAGAAATGAATAAGGACACTGTATAATGATAAAAGGGTCAATCTACCAAAAAGACACAGCAATCTTAAATATGTATGCACCAAACAACAGGGCTGCAAATTACATAAAACAGAAGCTGATAGAACTGAAAATAGGCAAATCAACAATGATAGTTGAAGACTTCAATAGTTTTCTCTCAACAATTGATCAGACAAAAATTCAGAAAAAATATAGAATTAAACAACATCACCCAATAAGATCTAATCATTTATAGAACACGCCATCCAACAACAGAAGATACATTCTTTTTTTTTTTTTTTTTTTTTCTTTGCTCTTAGTAGATTCCATGAGATTTTCTCCCCTGCCTTTTAAGTTCAGGGGTACATGTGCAGGTCTATTACATTGGTAAACTTGTGTCATAGGGGTTTGTTATACAGATTATTTCATCATCCAGGTATTAGGTCTAGTAGTCATTAGTTATTTTTCCTGATCCTCTGCCTCCTCTCAACCTTTACCCTCCAATAGTCCCCAGTATGTGTTTTTCCTGTCAATGTGTCCATGTGTCCCACCATTTAGCCCCCACTTGTAAGTGAGAACATGCAGTATTTGGTTTTCTGTTCCGCATTGGTTTTCTAAGGATGATGGCCTCCAGCTCCATCCATGTCCCTACAAAGGATGGGATCTCATTCTTTTTAAGGCTACATAGTATTCCATGGCAGAATATACTTTTTTTTTTTGAGACAGAGTTTCACCCTTATTGCCCAGACTGGAGTGCAGTGTCACCATTTCAGCTCACTGCAACATCCACCTCCAGGTTCAAGCAATTCTCCTAACTCAGCCTCCCAAGTAGCTGAGATTATAGCCACACGCCATCATGCCCAGCTAATTTTTGTATTTTTAGTAGAGACAAGGTTTCACAATGTTGATCAGGCTGGTCTTGAACTCAAGACCTAAGGTGATACACATGCCTCAGCCTCCCAAAGTGCTGGGATTACAGGTGTGACCCTCCGGGCCCAGCCAGAATACACATTTTTTAAGTGACCAGAGGATATATGCCAAGATAGACCATATCTAAGACAATAAAACAAACACCAACAAATTTTTGTAATAAAATCATACAGAAAGTGTTCTCCTACCACAGTGGAACCAAACCAGAAATCAACAACAGGAAAATCTCTAAACATTTGGAGACAAAACAACACACTTAGAATACACGGGTCAAGGAGGAGGTCTCAAAGAAATTTTTCAAGAATACACACAATAAACACAACTAAACAAAAATGAAAATACCATATCAGTATTTGTGGGATACAGTTATAGTAGTTATGATGAGTAAATTTATTTTAAGTTCCAGGGTACATGTGCCGGATGTGCAGGTTTGTTACATAGGTAAATGTGTGCCATGGTGGTTTGCTGCACATATCAACTCATCACCTAGATCTTAAGCCAAATATGCATTAGCTATTTTCCTAATGCTCTTCCTGCCCCCACCCCCACCCCAGACAGACCCCAGTGTGTGTTCTTCCCCTCCCTGTGTCCATGTGTTCTCATTGTTCAGCTCCCACCTATTAGTGAAAACTTGTGGTGTTGGTTTTCTGTTCCTACATTAGTTTGATGGGGATAATGACTTCCGGCTCCATCCATGCCCCTGCAAAGAACATTATTTCATTCCTTTTAATGGCTGTACAGCATTACATAGTGTATATGTACATTTTCTTTATCCAGTCTATCATTGATGGGCAGGTGGGTTGATTCCATGTCTTTGTTATTGTGAATAGTGCTGTAATGAACATATGCATGCATGTACCTTTATAATAGAATGATTTGTATTCCTTTAGGTATATACCCAGTAATGGGATTGCTGGGTCAAATGGATTTTCTGGTTCTAGATCTTTGAGGAGTTGCCACACTGTCTTCCACAATGGTTGAACTAATTTACATTCCACCAACAGTGTAATAGTGTTTCTATTTCTCTGCAAACTTGTCAGCATCAGTTGTTTCTTGAGTTTTTAATAATCGCCATTCTGACTGTCGTGAGATGGCATTTCATTGTGGTTTTGATTTGCATTTGAGAAGTAAACTTAAAGCACTAACTGTATACATTGGAAAAGAGGAAAAGTCTCAAACCAATAGTCTATGCTCTCACCTCAAGAATTAAAAAAAAAAAACAGCAAAATAAAAAGCAAGCAGAACAATGAAACTGAAAACAGAACAACAAAAGCAAAAACAAAAACAAAAAATCAATGAAGCAAACAGCTGGCTCTTTGAAAGATTAATAAAACTGGCAAACCACTAGCAAGACTCACAAAGAGAAAAAGAACACAGAAGATAGAAATTACCAACATCAGAAATGAAGTCCGGAGATCATCAAAGATTCTGTAGACATCAAAAGGATAATAAAAGAATTCTATGAATAATTCTACATACATAAATTTGACATTCAAATTAAATAAATCTTTTCTCAAAAAATATAAAGTGCCACAACTCACTAATTCTAAAATAATTCAAAAATTTCTACACCTATAAAGAAATTGAATTCATAATTTTAAAACTCACAACAAAGAAATATTTAGGGACAAATAGTTTCAACAAAGAATTCTACCAAAGACTGAAAGAAGAATTAACACCAATTAACCATCTCTTCAAGAAAACAGAAGCAGAGGAAGCATTTCCCAGTTTATTTTATAAGGCTAGAATTACCCCTATTTCAAAACCAAACAATGACAATGGGAAGAAAACTGTAGACCAACATTCCTCAACATTCCTCATGATGCAGCCATCTTAACAAAATATTGGCAAATAGAATTTAGCAATATATAAACAGAATTATATAAAACAACCACGAGAGTTATCTCAGGGATGCAAAGCTGGTTGGATATTCATAAATGATCAATGTAATCCATCATATTACAGGCTGAAGAGGAACATTTACTTGTTAATATCAATTGATGAAGAAAAAGTATTTAACCTACTTTAACACCCATTCATAATTTTTTAAATCTCAGAAATATAGGAATAGAGGAGATCTTTTTTTACTTGATAAAGATCATCAACAAAAATCCCATGGCTAACATACTTGATTGTGAAAGATCGAATAGTTTCTACCTAAAATCAGGAACAAGACAAGAATGTCCACTCTCACCACTCTCATTCACAGTGTTGGAAGCTCTAGACGGTGCAATAGGCATGAAGAAAGAAATTAAAGGCATACAGATTGTGAAGGAAGAAATAAACAGTTCCCATTTGTAATGACATGATTGTTTATGTAGAAAAATCACAAGGAATGTACAGAAAAGCTTCCAGGATATTTGATTTCAGCAAATTAATAGAATACAAGATAAACCAGTATGAATTGTATTTCTACATACTCACAATGAACAGGTGATACCAAAAGTATGAATATGTTATTTACAATTATTCAAAGACATGAAACACTTATGTGTAAATCTAACAAAATGTGCAAGACTTGTATGCTAAAAACTATGTAGTGCCAATGAACAATATCAAAGATCTATGTAGTCTCTATCTACATGGAGAGAAATACTGTTCATGGATTGGAAGATTCAACAAAGTAAATATGTCAATTCTCCCCAAAAACTGATATACAAATTCACACAATTCCTACCAAAATCTCTGCAAGATTTCTTGATTATAGGCAGGATTATTCTAAAGTTTACATGGAAAGGCGAAGGAACTAGGATATCTAAAACATTCTTCTTTGTATTATTTTATTATAGTATGTGTAGTGTATACTAACATAAAGAAAAAAATATAAACAAAATGAAAGTCATAGGGAAAATGGCATCTTGCTTTAATCTTCAGCTTAAAGTTACCCTTAACAATCCATTTATATCATTATGTCAAATTTTAGTCATCCCTGCAGAATTTTAGACAAATGAAAATGGACAAGGTAACACCAAAGAGTTAAGCACAGAAAGTGATATTGATTTAAAAGTTGAAAGTAAAATCTGCCTTCGCTAGAAATAAACATTCAGATCTGTCTCTAGAGGAAAATCTAACTTGAATCATAATGGTTCATATTTTGACTAGTTCATACCATATCAATTAGCAACTTATGACTTGAAAAGACTTTTTCTCAGCTGCACTTGACTACCTAAAATCCCACTGAGCATGCTGTTCGGCATGTCTTATGCCTCTGAAATCATCATCTACTTTCTAAAAACCAGAAAATGAGTCTGCTTGTGATTTAAATTTCAAAAAATAGTTTGTAGAAAACACAAAAAGAATCAACTGTTTAAAGTCTTACCCTTTTCTTCATTCTACAATAGCTACTTCTACCAAAAAAAAAAAAAAAAAAAAAAAAGGAGTATGTGAATACTTTCTAGGAACTCAAAAATGAGGAAACCAAAATCAGAGAGTGCATGAATATATGTGCACACATATGTACAGACTTAATCAATCTCTCTCTCTCTCTCTGTCTCTCTATTTTGAGATGCAGTCTCACTCTGTCGCCCAGACTAGAGTGCAATGACAAGGTCTTGGTTCACTGCAACCTCCACCTCCCAGGTTCAAGCAATTCTCCTTCCTCAGCCTCCCAAATAGCTGGGATTACAGGCACTCACCACCACGCCAGGCTAACTTTTGTCTTTTTAGTAGAGATGGGATTTCACCTTGTTGGCCAGCTGGTCTCAAACTCCTGACCTCGTGATCTGCCTGCCTCAGCCTCCTAAAGTGTTGAGATTACGGGCGTGAGCTACTGCACCCAACCTGTACAGACTTAATCTCTACATCCCTCAAAACAGATTTAAACAGGTAATCCCAACATTCTAAATTCAGAAAGCAAAAAAAAAAAAAAAGTTTTTTTCTAAATCAGTGGTATTACTAGCTGAAATGTTTAGTAGATACTTTACCTATAGTTCAGCAGTACTTTGTATCCCATTTAAGAAATCAAAATAATAAGCACATTCTTCTAACAGCAAAGAATTCCCCACTTTTTATTTATTTTGACCTACTGATATTTCCATTAACTTGCACATGAAAGATAAACTGTTCAATAAAAGCCTTCATATATATATAATATACAGACATTATTTTAGAAGTCTGTTCATATAACAGATTATTTTGGTACTAACAAAAATTGTATACAATTCATATGGCTAGAAATGAGCCACCACTAAACTAAGATACACAGGGCTTTCCTGAACTTCATTTCAGGAAAAATTCCAAGTAATTCTTACTGTGTTAGAAGAATAAGGTACATTTGTCATAGTATACATTATCATATTCCCTTAAAGCAGTGACTATTTAAAGTTTTTGAACTAAACAATGTCCATGCTTGCTTCTGTCTGTACATTCAGCAATAACCGTATCATGGGTTACATACAATTCTCTCTTCATGCCAAAAAAAAAAATAAAACCTCAAAAAACAAAACATAAAAACCCTCAAAAAACAAAAAAGAAAACCCTCAGTCAGTTGTTTTCTTAAGTGTAATTAAGACAAACTAATAATAGCAATTTAATTAGCAAGCTGTAAATCAGAGAAGTATAGAAATTCAGCAGTTAAACTGTATTTCCCACCTATTACTGCTGTTACTCAATCTATTTTCTTCATGTATTAGAAGAATTGACAGGCATAAAGAGTTCCTAATGTTGTGACAATCTTAATAATCCTTTAAAAGGTAAAACATTGTGTGCATATGTGTGGAAAAGGGTCGGAAATAAAAGCAGAAGGTTAAGACAGGTATTTAAAGGGAGTGCTGAGATAAACTACATTAGAATGTTTATTTTTTTAAAAAACTGCTCTGAAGTCTGCTCAGTGTATCAAAAACATTTAAAAAAAAAAGCAGACATTAGTGCAAGTTTAACTTTATAATACGTAGGGAGGAAAAAAGGCTAGTTTTGATGAGAAAAAGTTCAGACCTTTCCTTGTAAATACAAAGAAACTCAACAGGAATTTTAAAGGTAGTGGCCAGAAAATGCAACTGACTTAGAATCCTTTTCAATGAAACAGACAAATCAAATTGAAGGCAAGTGGTAAAATACTATTCAGCATGAATATTTTTCAGTCTACATATCCTGTTGTTCAATTGGCTTTTGATTTAAAACAACAACAAATCAAGAAACTTTATAAGAGCTACCACCATATTTAGAGTGATGAAAATAAATTAGTTCCCCCCCAAAGATATTGCTTAACCTCTAATACACAAAACTATACACGATCTTATACAAATTCGCCAGTGTTTTTACAAAAGTAGTGCAGTTTTGGACTGATGATATTACACTGTATTTGTGGTAAAGTGCTAGGCACAAGAATATATATATCTCAACCAGGCATTTTCAGTCTAGTCAGCCTCTAAGGTCATCATTTAATTCTTGGCAATGTATAATAACTGGTATCATTTTGGTGCTTAAGTCATGAATTGTGGGGAAGAAGAAGCAATAGATTATAGCAACAGGGTTTATATCTAACAAACAACTGCAGTGTTGAACAAATCTCTCCTATGAACTTCGTGGTTTGTTTTGCTGTTGGTCACTTGCAGTAGAACCTTGATTTGATTCTTCCATATTCAGGCTTTCTCCACCCGGAGTCTCTAACATTGCTTCATCTTCATCATCAACATATAGTTCTTTTGAAATTAATTGTCTAGCTAGTTTGATATTGAGTCCTTCACTGTAGTGAATCTTCCTTTGCATTTCAAATTGTCGCTTTTTTCTCTCCTTCTTCAGGTGAGAGGTCACTATCCTCTCCACGGCCTTCTTGTTCCTGAATCCGATATTTTGGCTCCAAGCCTTCAGCAGCAGCTAATTTCTTAGCTAAGATACTTGGTGCCATGGCGTCAGTGGCTTCTGTATCACTGCACGCATCTTCATCATCACCCAACATACTGTGGTAAGGAGTGCTTGGTTCATCTATTTTCATTAAACCATTGTCTTTGCTGGATGATACGTCGCCAGGATGTTCATTTCATCCCACTTCTGGGATTTTGTGCTCAGTTCCTCGTCGACACAACCGCAGCCTGTTCGGTAGATGCCACCATAGAGGAAGTCGTAGAGGTTTTGTTCTTCAGGATCCCATTGATGGGCGGGTGCGAGGCCATCCAGGCTGCCATTGCCGGGCGCTCAGGCTGTCAACTCAGGGTAGCCGCTTGGCGTGGGGTCCGCGAAGAGAAGGGTCAGCACTGGCAGAGGGCTGCAGGCAGCTGCGGAGCCCCCTCAGGGCGAAAGTGGCCACCTGCTGCCTCTGACACGGCTACTCGGCTACTGGAGCGTTCTGGGGGCTCCTTGGGCACCCTTAGACCCAGCACTTCACTTGCTCGCGGGAGGACGCCGACCTAGAGCTCCAGGGCGGGAGCAACGCCTATGCCTAAAACATTCTTGAAAAAGAAGGATAACGTGATTGAACATCAGCCTGCCCTATTTCAAGTCTTGTTATATAGCTACAGTAATCATGACTATGACTATGGCAGAGGAATGGGCACACAAATCAGTGGAACAAAATTGAGAACCCAGAAAAAGATCCACAGTCTGCTCAAATGATTTTTGAAAAAGGTGCAAAAGGAAGTCAGTGGAAGAAAAATGGCCTTTTTAACAAATGGTGAATTGAACAATGGTGACATGGAAAAACTGGGCATCTACAGGCAAGACTGTAAAATAAAAATGAACCTTGACGTAAGTCTCACACCTTATGCACAAGTTAATTCAAAGTGAATTGGATTGTTTGAGTCCAGGAGTTCAAGACCAGCCCGGGTAAGATAGCAAGACCCTGTCTATAAAAAAATAAATAAATAAACAATGAAAAATTAGCTTGGTGTGGTTGCTCCTGCCTGTAGTTCCAGCTAATTGGGATGCTGCAGCAGGAGAATTGCTTGAGCCCAGGAGTTTGAGGCTGCCATGGACTGTGATAGCATCACTGTACTCTAACCTGGGCAACAGAGCAAGACTGTCTCAAAAAAAAAAAAATTGTCAGAGAAATGCAAGACCTTAACCTTTACCATATACAATTAATCAATTAATTAAAATAAATAAACAAAATGGATTAGGGAGTAAATGTAATGCATAAAACTACTAAAAGTTTTCAAAAAAGGAGAAAATCTTTGAGATACAAGACTGGGCAAAGAATTGTTAAGTTTCACATCAAAATCATTATCTATAAAAGGAAAAACTGATAAATTAGACTTCATCAAAAGGTAAAACTGTTGTTCTGTGAAGATCTGGTAAGAGAATGAAAAAATTAGCTACACAGAAGGACAAAATATTTGCAAACCATATATTGAACAAAGGACTAGTATCTAGAATATATAAAGAATTCTCAAAACTCAACCAAAAAAACACTAAACAATTCAATTAGAAAATAGGCAAAAGACTGAGGGTGATATTTCACTAAGGAGGCTATAAAGATGGCAAATTAGCACATGAAAAGTTGTTCAACATCACTGACCATTAGGGAAATGCAAACTAAAACCACAATGAGATATCACTCCACACCTATCAGGATGGCTAAAATAAAAATAGTGACAATGCTAAATGCTGACAAGGAAGAGGAGATACTGGATCACTCATAATTTCTAGTGGGAATGTAAAATGCTATAGCCACTCTGGAAAATGATTTGGCGGTTTCTTATAAACAAAACAAAACAAAACCAACAACAGCAACAATAACAAAACCCGAGAACTAAGCATACTACTATTAGCCTGCCCAGCAACTGCACTCTTGGGTATTTAGCCCCGAGAAATGAAAAGTGGTACACACAAACACACGCACACACAATGCCTTCACACAAAACCTTGTATGAAAATCTTTGTCTACTTACTCATTCTAGTAAAAAATAACCCAGATATCCTTTAACAGGGAAGTGGTTAAACCAACTATTGTACATTTATACCATGAAATACCACTCAGCAATAAAAGAGAGTAATTGAGACACACAACCTGGATCAATCTCCAGAGAGTTCTACTGAGTGAAAAATGCCAATCCCAAAAGGTTACATACTGCAGTCAGCTGTGATCGTGTCACTTCACTCCAGCCTGAGCAACAGAGCAAGACCCCGTCTCTAAAGACAAAGAAACAAAGACGGATTATCGAGTAAACATAAAGTGTAAAATAAAACTAATAAAATTTTAGAAAATTAGGAGAAAATCTTTGAGATGTCAGGCTAGGCAAAAAATTCTTAGGCTTGACATCAAAAGCACAATCCATTTGTATTAACAAGCTTGAAATGACAAAAGTACACAAATAGAGAAAAATAATTCATGGTTGCCAGTGGTTAAAGAAGTGGTGGGGATTGGAAGGAGGTGAACTTACCATAAAAGGGAAAGGTAAGGGATACTGGGAGTGACAGAAATACTGTCTTGACTGTAATATTGACATTAATACAAATGTCAATATCCTGGTTGCAATATTGTACTGAAGTGTTATAAGATGTTCCCATTGGGGAAGCTGGATAAAGGGTAAAAGGTTCTGTCTGTATTATTTATTACAACTGCATGTCACTCTCTAATTAGCTCAAAATAAAAAGTTTAATTTAAAAAACATGTATGAGGGTGTGCATACTTTTTCAAAATATATTTAGGAAGTTCATGAGTGGAAAGTTTGAGTGAATATAAATTATATCTGGAATTCTGGTTTGCAAATTAGCCTGGGAAATGTAGCCTGACTCAGGTGTGACTCACCTGTTCTCAGCTCTGCTGTTGCTCACTGCTAACATTGAAGCCAGGTATCTCTTGAGTTGCAGGGCAACCAAGATCCCATGATCCAATGTTGCTCTCACTCACCTTGGCCTTTGAGAGAGAAAAGGAAAATAGTTGGAGAAGGAGGATTTTCCCTTTGCCCCATATTCCTTTGTTACAGGCTGAACTGTGTCCCCCTATCAATTCATAATGCTGAGGTCCGAAATCCAGTACCTCAGAATGTGACTTTTTTTTGGAGTTAGAGTTTTAAAGTGATAATTAAGTTAAAATGAGGTTATGAAAGTAAGTCCTAACATAGCTAGTATCCATATAAGAAGAGATTAGGACATTCATACACAGGGAGCAGTCCATACGAAGATGCAGGGAGAAGACAGTCATCCACTAGCCAAGGAGAGAGGCCTCAGAAGAAACCAACCCTGCCGACACCTTGAGTTCACATTTCTAGCCTCCAGAGCCATGAGGCAATAAGTTTATTTGTTTAAGCCATTCAGTCTGTGGTATTTCTTATGGTAGCCCTAGCAAACTAATACACCCTGCTATATTTGGACCTAGGCCTGTCCTTCTTAAGGGAATGTGAAAATAAGACTTGTTAAGGTTGGTTGGTTGGCTGGTTTTTTGAGATGGAGTTTCACTCTTGTTGCCTAGGCTGTCATGCAATGGTGTGATCTCAGCTCACCACAACCTCTACCTCCCAGGTTCAAGCAATTCTCCTGCCTCAGCCTCCTGAGTAGCTGGGATTACGTGCATGCGCCACTATGCCCAGCTAATTTTTTACATTTTTAGTAGACATGGGGTTTCTCCATGTATGAAGCAGGAACGGCAAGGAACAAACCTCTCCAACACTGAATTGAGGAAGAAAGTGGCTTTTTATTTGGCCAGGAGCTGTGGGGGGTGCTACAGCCTCATTCGCTGAGCTCCCCAAGCTGCAGCTTCTCTCCCCTTTTATAGGCTTACAATGCTAAAGGGGAAACTGAGGTGGAACTATGTCATTGTCCATTTGCTGGACATCTCACCTTACCATCTTTTGGCTTTATTGATTTGCTAATTCATATGCAGCGCGTGCGGGAACGGCAGGGGAGGCGGCTTACAGAGACAAGGTAAAGCCAACAAGCTGTTTGTTGACAGAGGTGTTTCCAGGAGGGATCCTGGTCCGTGGAGACGTGGAGATGTGGGGGCATGAACAGTGCCGGGCTCCAGCCGGCAGGGATAACATTCATTTGCAGCTCTTTCAAGTTAACAGATAGCAGAGATGCTGGAACTAAAAAGGGAGTTATTTTCCTAGCTCTTTGGAATTTTATTTTGTTTTTTCCCTTCTTCACCCTCCTTCCCATCTGGGAGTGGGGGAGGAGGTGAAATAGGAGAAAGTGAGGGGGTCTCCCTTCTCAGTAGAGATGGGGTTTCTTCATGTTGGTCAGGTTAGTCTCAAACTCCTGACCTGAGGTGATCCACCCACCTCAGCCTTCCAATGTGCTGGTATTACAGGCGTGAGCCACTGCGCCTCGCTGCTGTTAAGGTTTAACAAGACTTTATGAAGGCTTGGGCAAAATTGGAAGAAAAAAAAAGACAATAGAAAATTCTTCAATTCTGATCACAGATATTATAGATCTAAGAGATCACAGGCTCCAGCCCATCTAAGGGTTCTCCATCTAGAAACAGACCTGGTATGGCTGATACTACTAATACTTGCCACATTCCTTGGGCCATACCACTGCAGGGCACACTGGCTGGACATCCGCATGCTTTCTGAAGTCTTCATCGAAGCCAAGAAGGGCCATTCTGCCCAACTCACAGAAGACTAGAAGGGCCGAAGAGTTCACATGTCAGGCAGCAGTCTTCAGTCAGTGATCAATGGGAATTGATATACAATTGCCCAACTGCCGCCTTCCGTGCTGGGTTAACTCTGAAGCATGTGCTTTCCCAGAATTTCCCCAGGGGATTAAGTTCCAGTCACTCACCTTTTGTTGGCTGTTTTCCCTTCCCCATCTAACTTTCACTCAGCTGCTATTGAAGTTTCATGTACCTCCAAAATAAATTACTTTCACTCATGTCCTTATGTCAGGGACTGCTTCTGGAATAAACCAACCGAAGACACTCCTGGCTGGCTTCTAATTTGCTTCACAGCAGTAAAGGTCAACTTTCCTCTGCATGTCCCAAGAGAAAACCTAGCCATGACCTCATCATGGTCCTTGGATCCCCAGAACCCTGTCTCTCGTGAAACCCTGATCCTTTCCTTTCCTCCTCAAGATCTTTCCTTACCCAGCATGTATAACCATCCATTCTATTGCGTACTAAGCAAAGAGAGTTTAGAAACTGTGAGAAATATTTTTATTTTGTTCAATTTTTTAATATTTCATAGACCAGAAACAGCACACACTCTCTTTGATCCCACCCTTGTATGCCCAAAATATCTGAGGTGAAGGAATCACTGACCCTCTGTCACACAGTTTAACTGGATTACAGAGTGCAAAGCCCCAAACCAGTTCCTGACGCTCTTTCTTTCTTCAGCGTGTGGATTCCTATCACTTCCACGGCAGGAAAATTGGCTCTAACATTATCCAGAGTCCTTCCCAAATCTATTATTTATGGCACAAGTGCTGATTTCAGATATCTAATAATCTAAGGTTTTTCATCTCCAAAGACCTTTATTTCATTTTGCCTCTGTCATGGTTTTCTATTTTATTTTATTTATTTGTTTTTGGGAAAGGATCTCACTCTTTCACCCAGGCTGGAGTACAGTGACCCGAGCATGGCTCACTGTATCCCCAACCTCTTGTGCCCAAGCCATCCTCCTGCCTCAGCCTGCTGAGTAGCTGAAACCATAAGTGAGCAAGCGAGTGCCACCATGCCTGGCTAATTTTTTTTTAAGAGACTGAGTCTCATCATGTTGTCCAGGTTGGTGTTGAACTCCTGGGTTCAAGCAATCTTCCTGCCTCAGCCTCCCAAATGGTTAAAGGCGTGTAACCATCACCCCTGACCTACCATGGTTTTCCAATGTAAAATTTTAAATGAAAAATCTTAATCTTTTGGTCATTGCTGTCTTGCCGTAGTTTCCCACAGCATGAGGGGAAATGCGTTATCTTCCTCTATTGTAGAAAGACACCTGAGGAAAACAACCTTTGGTTGCTTTCTCAGGATTGCTCCTGCCATATACCTGGAATGTGTAAAAGCACACGAAATATCCTAGCATAACACAAACCACACAGTTACCTTGGGACCTAGAATAGAATAAGGAAGAGGGAGAGACAAAGGAAACCTTTTACTCCATACCCTTCTGTATGGTTCGAACCTTTCATAATAAGAGTGAATCCAGACATTTGCTGTGAAATTTTCTAATTTAGACTAAATGATTAGAAGAAACAGAACTTAAATGAATGTCCACTAGGGGGTGGTAGAGAATCACAAGCCATACCACAGTCTGAAACTGAAGGGCAAAAGTGAATAGTCAAGCTCAGAATCACATGCTGCTGCCCATTTGTAGTTATAAATCTTTATTAACTAGTTCAG
Organism: Callithrix jacchus; assembly: GCF_049354715.1. NCBI lineage: Eukaryota > Metazoa > Chordata > Mammalia > Primates > Cebidae > Callithrix > Callithrix jacchus. Next base: position 41,157,641 of record NC_133505.1, read on the forward strand.
TGTGAGATCTAATTTCTTCATAAATGCCAAAAAATATATAATATGCTATTTTGAGCAACGCTTTTCAGATTATGTTCTCATACAGCCTTTTACAGCCCTTTACAGCTTTTCTGTAAACTGGCCTGAGATGTACCAGTAATGAAAAATTGAATGACAGGGTTCCATTGGGGTCCGAATCAACACACTAACTGATTTAGGAGATTAGAAGATAGATAGATAGATAGATAGATAGATAGATAGATAGATAGATAGATAGATAGATATAGATAGATACACACACACACACACTCCTCTCCTTGAGTCCCCCTGGGTAAGCTGAGGCATGAGTACTCTGAAGGAATACCAACCATGAGTGAGCTGCAACATCCGTACTTAACCTGCAAACTTGACATTTTCTGTACTATAGAGAGAGAAATGAATTCCAAACTGAATTCCCTCCTTAACCTCCAGCATGCCTGGCCACTCTGCGTAAATGGCACTATGCCTCTGCCCAGTTTCCTATCCCATCCCCAATTGAATCCTATCTCTGACCTGGTCAATAGGTGTAAGACCCAGATATTCTTACCTGGGAAATGCTATTTCTTTTTTCCAGAGGCCAGAGGTGGTTTCTAGTAACCATCTGTATCATTTTGCAGGGGCTTCTTAAAATGGGTGGCCAGACTCACCTCACTGTGCCTAGGTGCCAATATGGCCTCTCAGCTTTATTCTCCTTGCAATCCAAAATCTGCCAGAACTGGACAGGTGTTTTATCCTTGAATTAAACCCTGGTTCATGATGTTTGCTTCTCACCCTCCCACCAGCTGTGCCTTATTTTTCTTTCATTCTAACTATTACAGAAAAGACAAGTCAGACGACTGCATTGCTGGGCAGTTCCAAGTAAACTGTGTTGGGAATCCTTGGTATTTTAACAACGGCTTCCTGCTGCCCTTGTGACTAATGGGCAACACAGGCCTGTTTATGAGTTCAAGTCTCTGTCCTGGGTCACTTAATTTTAATTGTTCTGTTATTTCATTTCAATCCTGGTATTTTTCTCACTGTTCATTTTCAATTTGGTGTCCAACCTATTCCTGTGAGCTTTCCTCCATTCCTAAACCAAGCACGCCCTGGCTTGCTCACTTTCCCACTTGGACACTCTGGATCCCAGCCAGAGGCAGCCCTTACCATTTGGCCCCTCCCTCGGTGCCCTTGGGCCTCTTTGGCTCCTAACTGCTCTTGCTGAAGGTCTTCCTTTTTACTCCATGATCTCCATGGCTGAGGTTGCTTCATTACTTCCGGAGGGAAATCTTGCTGCTTTCTGTAAACATTATTTTGTCATGGCATATTTATGTGGAAACCGTGCCATTTCTTTTCCTGCTTATTCTGAATTAATTAAGCATTCCTGGACCAGATATTAGTGGAAGACTTCTGTTGTATGGGGGCGGGATGATGGGGTAGTGAGAGAAGACATGGGCAATAGTAACCTTCCAGGTTTTACAGCTGAAGGACTCATCCTTTATTGCTACCACAGTGAACTTTATCTTAAAATATGCCGCATCTATGTCTCTTCCAACTTTGGGAATCTAACCTATTTCAGCAAGGACCTACCACAGTGTTAGAGCTCCATGCATTCCAGAGGGATCCTTTGTGATCTGCCACCTTGAAAACTCCAAAACAATGTCTGCTCCCCCAATATCTGAGCCTTCTTCTGCTTCCCCTAGCATCTGGGCCTCACTGTAGCTCAGGCCAACTGCCAGCAGCTCCAACCTAGCCTGGCTTCTACTCTCAGAGAGAGCATATTTTTGGCCCTTTCCAAGGTCCCTCACCACTAGTTCCCTCCACACTTCATCTGTTGCCACAGCAACATTTTGGCTTCCTGTGCCCAGTTCTGCTGCTCTCCGTTGCTTTAAGCACAAATGACATGCAATTTGGGATGTAATCATACTTTTTGTTTCCTAGTTTCACTAAAAATGAAGTTCTTGAGTGCTTTTCTTTTTCATTCTCTTTGCTGTACTATATAGAGAGAAATGAATTCTGAACTGAATTCCCTCCATATTCCTAGCAAAAACATAACTCCCTTGAATTGCAATTTTGATTTCCTTTTCAACCCAAAAATTAGTGAGATGTTTCTAAGTTTCCAAGTGGATGCTTTCTTGTTAGCATTGTTTTGGTGGGGTTTTGTTTTTGTGGGTTTTTTAAAATTTTATTTTAGTTTCGTTTTTCTATGTATGTATTTTATAGAGAGAATATAGACTGTGTAGTTTCTAATTTCTACTATTTAATTTTACTTTGTGATTTAATGCCTTATATTTGGAAAAATATGTATTCACTATTTGTTGAGTATACAATTTTATAAATATTTGATAACTTAAGACCACTATTTGCTTTAGTAAAATATATTTATATTGTTTTAAAATTTAATATGACAGTTTAAAGTATGCTAAAAGCTCTTAAATGTGTCAATTTATCCTTCCTAACAAAGCACATTTTTTCCCTAAATTTTGAAGACTTGTTTAGGATATAAAGACTTATAACTTACGGGCAGTTGGTGAACTGTACATTTTAGCATAATAAAGTATCCTTCTGTGACACTGAAAAATGTCTTCATCATTTATTCTACTTTGTTCAGTGTTAATATTTGCAATGGTTTGAATATGTCCCCAAAAAGCATATGTTGGAAATGTAATCTTCAATGCGACAGTGTTAGGAGGTGAGGCCTAATGAGAGGTGTTTAGGTCACAAGGACTCCACCTCATAAATGAATTAATGCCAATTTCAAAAAGGCTAAAAGCCTGTGAATTCAAATTCTTGTACTTGGGCTCTCTCCTCTCTCACTCTTTCTCTCTCCCTCCTTCTGTGCTCTTTTTATCCCTCTTGCCTTCCACCATAGTATGAGACAGCCAAAAGATTTTTGCAAGAGGCAGGCTCTCAACCTTGGACTGCCTAGCCTCTAGGACTGTAATAAATCAATCTCTGTTCTTTATAAATTATCCAGTCTTGAATATTGTTATAGCAGCACCAAATGGAGTCAATCAGTATTTCTAAGTTTTCTTAGCATTTGCCTGAGTTTATCATTGTCCACTGGTTTATTTTAATCACTTTGGTGTCATTTTGTTTTACATGCTTTTAGTTTTTGTTTTTTGTTTTTGTTTTGAGACAGGGTCTCATTCTGCCGCTTACGCTGGAGTGCAGTGGTGCGACTATGGCTCACTGCAACCTCAACCTTCCAGGCTCAAGTGATCCTTGCATCTCAGTTTCCTGAGCAGCTGGGACTACAGGCATGCACAACCACACCCAGCTAATTTTTTTATTTTTGTAGAGACAGGGTCTCATTATATTACCCAGGCTGATCTCAAACTCCTGGGGTCAAGTGATCCTCCCTTCTTGGCCTCCCAAAGTGCCGGGATTACAGGTATGAGCCATTGCCACCAGCACTTTTTGAATAGCAAATAACAGCTAAGGTAGATACACACACACACACACACACACACACACCCCTTTACTGAGCAGCAGAAAAATTTAGATTTAATGCAATGATATAAATGGGGACTACAAATGCATATATATCTGGATTATTTCTGCCATATTTTTATATTTTTGTATGTACCATGCTTTTTCACTTTTTATTCTTCTGTCTCAATAATTTAATCAAATTGTCTTTGTTACATCTATCCCTGTACAAATGATTTCTTATACATCTTTCTCCTTTTCTTATTTCTCATGAATCTGGTTTTTGAAATTTTTTTTACAAATAAATAATGCATATCATGCATATCTTCAAGAATTTTAAACATCCATTTTTTCCTGCCAGTCACATGAAGGAATGGAACATTACCCTTAACATTAAAATTTCCTGTGTTTGTCTTCCCTTAGAATCTCCCTTCCTCTCTGCAAAATGCAACTATTATTCCACATTTGGAGTTGATAATTATCTTGCTTTTCACTCATCATAGTAAATATTGTCTTTGCTTCTGACAACAAATTAACATAATAATTAATATCATAATGTATTTTTGTTATTTGTTTGCTTCATTCAATAATGTGATTTTAAGAATTATGTAAGTTAATTATTGTATCTGTCTGTATTCCACTGATTTCAATGTTGCAAAGAAATCCACATTATACCAAAATTTGTGTATCAGTTTACCTGCAAATGGACACTGGGTTGTTTTTAGCTTTTTGCAATTACAAAAAAATGCTCTCATGACTTTTCCTGCACATTGCTCTTGGTGCCTTATTCAATAATTTCCCTAAGGTGCATATATACCTAAGAGTAGAGCAGCTATGCTTTAAGATATACTTAGCTTCAACTCTACAAAATACCAACTTTTTTCCCAAGTAGATTATTTCAGTTTGAAGTCCACCATCAGAGTCTGAGTTCCCCTCACTCTGTATCCTCACTGATTTTTGATAATGTTAGACTTTTCAATGTTTGTCTACTTAGGGATTTTAAAATGTTATTTCAAGGGCTGTTCTAATTCACAATCCTCTGACAACCATTGTGAGTGAGCTCACCTTTTGAATATTTACTGGTCATTTATATATCCCTTTTTGTGAACTGCCCTTTCACATCTTTTGATCATTTTCCTATGGGGCTATTTTTAGATGTTCTGGATATTGATCCTATATAAATTATGTGTGGTACAAATAAAGTAAGTTTCTGGCTTTTTTTTTTTCTTTAGAGTCTATTTTGATAAACAAAAGTTTCGAATTTTAATGTGGTCAAATTCATTTATCTTTTTATATTTTTAAAATTTGTATGTGTGCGCCTTTTTAATAAATATTTTTCTGCCTTTGAGTCAAACAAATATTTCTTCCACATTTTCACTTAAAAAGTTTTACAGTTTTGCCTTCAGTAAGTCTTCAGTTCATCTGAAGTTTATTATGCATGGTGTATATATATCCATTAATCTAGTGTCATACATTCAAACTTATTGAATTATACATCCTTTACCCACTGGTCTTTAATAACCATTCTTCATATACAAGGGGTCCTGACACACTTTCCATTCTATTCTATTGGCCCAGTTGTCTTCTCCCCCCACCACCAATAATAGCACATGGTCTTAAATCCAGTGGTGCATATAATATCTTCTGATGTAGTCAGGAAATTCCCCAACTTCCTCTTTATTTTCAATGGTATTTTGGCTCTTGTTGAACTTGTGCTCCTTCATTTCATTTTAAATCATTATGTCTAATTCTATAAAACAGTTTGTTGAAATTTTTCTAGAAATAGCATGAAACTACAGATCATGTTGGGGAAAACTGGCATTTTTATGATATTGATGCCTCCTGACCATGAATATATCTCTCCATCTGTGCTCTTTGACTTCTTTTAATGATTTTAATTTTCCCCACTAAGATCTTGCATGCCTTTCCTTTTTGAGAATTTATTCCTCATTACAGTGGATCCTTCAACAATGTGAGGGTTGGTGGTGCTGACCAGCCGTGCAGTCAAAAATCTGCATATAATTTTGACTCTTCCAAAACTTTACTAATAGCCTACTGTTGACCAGAAGTCTTACCAATAACATAAACAGTTGTTTAACATATACTTTATATTTTTATTTGTTATATACTGCACTCTTACAGTTAAGTAAGCTAGAAAAAAGAAAATGTTGGCCAGGTGCAGTGGCCCATGGTTGTAATTCCAGCACCTTGGGAGGCTGAGGCAGGAGAATTGCTTGAGACCAGGAGTTCAAGACCAGCCTCAGCAAAATAGCGAGACCCCATCTCTACAAAAATAAAAATAAAAAAGAAAATATATTTACTATTTATTAAATGGAAGTGGAGCATCGTAAAGATCTTCACCCTCATGTCTTCATGGTGAGTATGCTGAGGAGGAGGAAGGGGAGGAGGGGTTGGTCTCACTGTCTCAAGGGTGGCAGAGGCAGAAGAAAACCCATATACAAGTGGACCTGCACAGTTCAAGCCCATGTTGTTCAAAGGTCAACTGTACTGGAAGTTTGTTATATTTTATTAACTATTTAATCACATTTTTACTTTTTTGTTTTTATAGAAAATGCAATTGATTTATATATTTAGCCAACCACTGTGCCAAACTCTTAATTCTTATGTTTTAAATTATTTTTCTCTGTAGATAATTTATCATCTATGGATAATAAAAGTTTGCTTTCTTTCATTCCTGTTCTTCCAACTTTATTTTTGTTTTTTGGTCTGTTGTTAAATGCCCCCATCCCATGCTTAAGTAATAAGTAATCTCAATATTATATTCCATCTCATATAATAAAATTTGACTTCCTAAAAGGGCCTGCTTCTTTTTAATTCAATGTCAATACTGGAATTTCAGTTCTTAGCCTTGAAACACTGGTGAAAAAATTCTCAGCAAGATAAGGAAAAAAATGTTCTCCCCTGCTCCTAAAGCTGGGGAGAACAATAATTGAAAACTGTCATCATAAATTATTATTTCTAACAATTTTTCAAACCTCTAGACTTCAAATATTTTGGACAAGACCTGACAAAACGATCCTTAATGCTGTAAAACTTACATACTTTTGACAACTCATCTTTCTTAATAATTTAGTTCTCTGGTGATAATGTTTGAGTTTAAAATCTCTGCCTTCAAAAGGTAACGTGATTTGTGAATTTTCTCTGTCAAATCAGAAAAATCTCATCCCATACAGGCATAGGATAAAATGGCTCTACTGAACTTTTTTTTTTTTTTTTTTGAGAAGGAGTTTCGCTCTTGTTACCCAGGCTAGAGTGCAATGGCTTGATCTCGGCTCACCGCAACCTCCGCCTCCTGGGTTCAGGCAATTCTCCTGCCTCAGCCTCCTGAGTAGCTGGGATTACAGGCACGCGCCACCATGCCCAGCTAATTTTTTGTATTTTTAGTAGAGACGGGGTTTCCCATGTTGACCAGGATGGTCTCCATCTCCTGACCTCGTGATCCACCCGCCTTGGCCTCCCAAAGTGCTGGGATTACAGGCGTGAGCCACCATGCCCGGCTGAACTTTTTATCAAGGAGCCCGAGAGATGGTTGAATGGCTGAACCAAACAGGGAGTGGAGACTTGGGGAGGGTAATTCCTTGCTAGGCCTTAAAAGGAGCCCACAAGATGGAAAAGAAAAAAAAAAAGCCAAATAAGAAAAACCTCTAGGCCTCATTCGGAGCCTGCTTGATTCTGATCTTTCTTTAGCTGGCTCAAAACTTTGTTCTTAAAGAATTATTTTTACTCAAAATCAAGAACTATTAGAAAATAACAAAATTATGGAGTTTTATTTTGTTTTGATTTCCACCTCTCTCTCTCTACATATTATATATATATATATATATATATATATATATATATATATAAAACCTGCATGTGTGTGTACACACGCACACACACAAAAGCATATTTAACAGAAACAAAGTTTTCATGAAACTATAGTTACTCTGATTGCCTGTGATGCAGGCAAGTATTTTCAATTCTATTTTATTCTAAAAATAAAATAAAATGAAACGAAAACGAGATTAACCTGGCCAACACGGTAAAACCCTGTCTCTACAAAAAAATACAAAAATTATCCAGGTGTGGTGGCGCACACCTGTAGATCCAGCTCCTCAGGAGGCTGAAGCACGAAAATCGCTTGAACCTGGGAAGCGGAGGTTACAGTGAGCCGAGATCGCACCACTGCACTCCAGCCTGGGCAACAGAGCAAGTCCCTGTATCAAAAAAAGAAAAGAAAGAAAAGAAAAAAAAAATCCAATGTATCCCTACTTTGGCTCTCAGGGTCTTAGATGAGGTTTGGAGGTAGACTAGAGCCTTAGGAGCGCAGCCAGTGCTGTGGATTCCCACATCCACATGACCTGCGGTTTCAGCTTATTCCGTTAAGGGACAAATGACGTCCCTCATTTCTACCTACCAATGGGGAAGATGCAGGGCTGGTCAAGATTCTTATTTATCAAGTCAGTTGGAATGGGCTTAAGTAAGTTCTCAGACAAGGCTGTGGGGTCTGGAGGACCAGATATCCCGACCAAAAGCCCCCTTCCCACTCCTTCACTCGCCCACCGCAGAGATGCACAGGTAGGAGTGGGGAACTGAGGCTAGAAGCAGCAGCTGGGGCGGGATTAAGAGAAGAGAAACTATCCTACAGTTAAAGCTCGAGCTGTTACTCCTTCCCACTTATTCTGCGTCCCCTCTTCCCCCTCTCCTGCTTTCCTGGTCCAACCCTCTTATGCTCCTAACACTGGCACCTCCTTTTCTTCCAGCTGACAAGTAATTGTCGGCGTAGCAGCCCCCCTGGGGCACGGAGGGGCGGAAAGGTTAGAGGGAGCCAGGGCTAGAGTCCTGGACAGTGGCAGTCAGGTCGCGGGGCCACAGCAGTCACTCTGGGACTCTCTCTTCCGGGTGTTTCTCTAGCGCCGCGCGAGAGAAGACGGAGCCTGGGAGCTGGGACTGGAGGAGCAGGAAGTGCAGTACCTGAACCACGGCCTTGAGACCAGGAACACGCAGACCCGCCAGGGCCAAGTTTCTACTTCAACCAGCGCGAGGCCGCGACGACCAGGCGCCGACCATCTCAGGGAGCGGGGATCCCCCTAAAGGACTCGCGAGCGTGGGACTCCCCTAGGGGAGGTGGAGAATAACCCCAAGGGGCGTTAAGCAGGCGGGGCCTGCGGCGTCCCTCCCGCCTCCACGACGCCGAGCCCTGATTGACGTTCAGCAAGGTCAATCATGGCCTCAGCGTCTGAGGCGGGCGGAGCTGGAGCGCCCCGGGCACGCCCGCGGGGGCGGGTCCCACGTATGCAATGTGTCCGCGCGCCAGCCGTAGGGGCCTCACACCTGAGCGGTCCTCCTTGTTAGCACTTCCCGTCGCCCGCACTGAAAGGTCTGCACCCGGGCCTGGACAGAGGCAGACACTGGGACTCAGAATCCCCAGGGGAAGTGCCTAATGTGCAGAGTCCCGGAACGCCTGCCTGGAAGAAGAGTTCCGGCGGCTCCCCGAACACTTGGAGAAAACGCTCGGATGCGGTCGCATGGTGAAATTTGGGACGGTGATTGTGTCTTCCAGAAGGCGCCCAGCTGGGGTGGTGAAGGAGGGATACAGACCTCTAGATTCCCCTCTCGTTGGGGTGGGGTGGGACACAGCAGTGAGAGTAGTTCTTGTCCCTGATGCTCCTCCGGGGCCGGCCGGTGGAGGAGAGGGAAGGGGAGGGAAAAGGGTCTGCCCAGGCCCTCAGACCCTTTACTTTGTGAGAGATGTATGTATTCTGAGTGTCCCTGCTCTGGAGGAATCGTTAAAGAATCCATGTTCTTGGGGAGGGTCTCAGGAGAGCACTCCGGGTGATATTCTTATTCTTCCTATTTTCACCGTGTTTGTTTGGTTATAACTTGTTCCCTTTAACCCGAGGTGGCCTTGGTGTCCGGCAGTTGTCTTCTCTGCCAGGCACCACCCTCTGGGCTTCACGTCTTCATCCCTCAAGTCCGCTGCCTCTAAGCTGCTATTTGAACCTGGTCTGTTTCTACCTCTGCTGGACCAGAAGTTTGCATGATCACCCCCACCCCATCCTGCAAGACCACCGCTTCCAACCCAGCGTGCTCTCCTCTGAACCTCGAACCTGCTTGGAAATCTGAGTATTTCCTCTATGCCTAGTTGGACATCGATGTTTGGATTTCACATCTCCCAACTCTGTTGGGTATTATGTCGTTTCTCAGCTTGGTTACATGTGCCTCCATTGAGTAGACCGTATCTCCGGAATTTCTCCTAACCCTCGCTGTATACCCCCGCCCCCGCAATCTTCTCTCTTTTTTTTCTTCAAACTCCCCTTCCCCCACCACAAATGACTTTACCCCTGCGCCACCTCTTCTGGCCTGGAGCACTAAGGAGCCGTGCTACACCCAGTGCCAGAGGTGGAAGAGGAATGAAGTTTGAAATGTGGGGAATCAGAAGCTAATTAGTGGGAAATTCTTCCACTCACAGGTGTGAAGATGTGTGGAGACTGTCATAAATATATACTCAGTAATGTAGTGTATACAGTGATGACCATGTATTCATTTTTTATGGGAATCAACAATTCAGAATGATCAAAAATCCCTGTGTTTAGAGGACAAGAATATGTAGAAATGTCATACATTAGGAACACAACTGTGAGTGAAATCCCATGTTTTGCGCATCCCAACAGTCCCAAAGGGAGGTAGGTGTACAAGATTCAGACCTAATGTATCTGTCTATGCTCTAGCTGTGTGAGCTGTTACCTCAATCTTGATGAGGTTACTCTGGAAGTCTGGGCTCTTGATTTTTGCCTGTCACTGATCACCTGGCTACGGGAAAGAAGACCTAAATCCAGAACTTAAATATATGAACACCAGGTCTGTGGGCATTAGACCTCAGAAGTAGGTGGCTATTTGTTGGTCTCCTCTGGAGTGAGGCAGAGATCCTATGCCATATGCAACATAAAAGGCTGCCTGAGCCCCTCATCCTGAGGTGTAGAGTAAGGAGGGAGAGGTAGAGAGGGACTTTCTTCTCAGACCAGGGAAATCAGAAGCTATCAGATGCCTTCAGCAGGACCAGCGATCCAGTGCAAAGGATCGTAAGTCATCTCCCTGCTTCTCTGTAGTCACCACAGACATAATTGCTAGCCTACCCTTCCTTGGTACTCTGGTTAGTAGAGTGAAGTTGAGATAATATAGGTGAAAAAGCTGAGCAGAAAGGGAGTGAGGATACAGGGCCTCTTCAGTTTGCCTTATGGGTTTCTCATTCTAAATAGATGAGCACAATATTCTGGCACTGACACATTAGGGCCAGAGTTGGTGGCTCATAGATAGACAATAGAGAATGGAAGGAGTATGCCTCTCAGGCAGGCAAGTCTAGCCTGGTAGACAGAGGATATGGCTGAAAAGTCACTGCCTACAAGACCAGCGCATGCAAGCAAGTCCCTGTTGCTGCTTGAGTTAGAGGAGGTGAGGCAGGAGGCTGATGAACACTCACAGACTGGTGGTCAGTCTGAGAAGCAGTCAAAATGGAGAACTGCAAAATTAGCAGCACAGGTTTTCCAGGAGTCTCAGTGTCCAGTGTCAGGTCTACTAGGCATGGCCAGCCCCTGTGGTCTCAGCCTCAGTAGCCTGGTCTGGATGTGGATCATGGTCTGGATGTGGATGATCCCCTCTGCTTATTCACAGGGGCCTGAGAAGCTGAGCCAGAAACCTGGATGGTGACCAGAAAGTCACCCAGCCACCTGAGAAATGCTTCCCTTATATCCACGAGATCCCTGTGTGTAGAAGACATGAATCTATAGGAATATCACACACAGTGAGCAAACTCTTCTTACATTTACTAAACTCTCTTCTTAGATTTACTAAATTTTTCACCAGTGATTCAATGGAGGGAAACTAGGTCCTAGATTCCATTAAAAAAAAAAAATAACTCTTTGGGTGAGCATGTATGCATGGATAAATGGTACTATACAAAGTATGATTGGATAATCAAAGGAATATCTAACCCAAGTGTAAATAAGGAGTAAATTTGGAGTCAGAGGAAATTGGTCATAGTAGGAAAGTCACTGCTGTAAGAAAGATTTCTTGGAATGTGAATGTCTAATGTGAGGCATTTAGTCTCTTTTCCTCCATGTGTGTAGTTTCTGCCTTGGGTTTGGCATTTATTACTTATCCTGCTTCAAGTGTAAGACTAACTGTTTATCTGAGGACCCACAACTTTACTTCTACCCTGGCCTCACACAGATTATTTTCTCTTCTTAGGTCATTTTACTTTCACTGGTAATAAAAGAGGATACTATCTCATCTTCAAGTAAATTAGGGGGAGGGTTTCAAATTATGAGGGAAAAGAAAAACTGGTTCTTCTGCTGTGGGGAAGAGTTGCTGAAAATTAAAGGACAACTTACTGAGTTGAAGAAAGCTTTGGGGTTTGGTAATTTGGGGTGTGCGGTGGGCCTTCAAGAATGCCATGGACACAGGGCGCGGTGGCTCACGCCTGTAATTGCAGCACTGGGAGGCTGAGGCAGGCAGATCACCTAAGGTTGGAAGTTCAAGACCAGCCTGACCAACATGGACAAACCTTGTCTCTACTAAAAATACAAAATGAGCCAGGAGTGATGGCACATGCCTGTAATCCCAGCAACTTGAGAGGTTGAGGCACGAGAATTGAGAATCGCTTGAACCCAGGAGGTGGAGGTTGCAGTGAGCCAAGATAAGTGCCATTGCACTCCAGCCTAGGCAACAAGAGTGAAATTCCATCTCAAAAAAAGAAAAACAAACGCATGGGCTTTAGGACTAGTGTGTCTCTCCCTTAGTATTTTCTTCCTCAGTTTGAGAGGACTTCCTGGTAAGAGGCTGAAAGAAATGTCCACTCCATCATGTCTCTGCTGACACCTAGCTTCTCTTCTCCAGTTGTAAGTCCATGTTCCTATTGGGATAACACAAGAAGAAGGAAGAATAGCTCGATGGTGTTCCCTTCACATCTCTCCTACAACAATTGTAAAATGTCATACACCTCCTCCCATAGACTTAGGTAGACCTAAAATTGTCAACATGTGTCCAAATAGTTGCAAAAAATATATAATTTCCAACATATTTCCCATATTAACACTTTAAAACTGTTAATTACTCATATGTTCAATTTAATCTAAATCCCATAATGTTTTGACACTCATTATTAAAAAATATACAAACAATCTCTTTCTTAATGGTTGGAAATTTTACATTGCTCTTTTTTTCCCCCTTTGAATTAATATTTTTATTCTACTCCCCATGTAGATTTTTTTTTTTTTTTGGCGTGCTCAACCCTGACAGCAAATCCTAATGTAATTTTTTCCTTGTTCTTGGAAATCTTTTATTGAGCTACCTATTATGCGTCTTTGTAACAAAATATGTTCTTATACTGAATTTTTAATTTCTTGTTCTAAGTGTTTAAAAAGTTATATGGGCTGGATGCAGGGCCCACACCTGTAATCCTAGCACTTTGTGAGTCTGAAGCAGGAGGATTACTTGAGCCAGGAGTTCAAGACCAGCCTCAGCAACATAGGGAAACCTCATCTCTATTAAAAAAGAAAGAAAGAAAATTGCTGAGCATGGAGGCTCCTGCTTGTAGTCTCAGCTACTTGGGAGGCTGAGGTAGGAGGATCACTTGAGCCATGAGGTCGACACTGCAGTGAGCCATGATCATGCCACTGCATGCACTCTAGACTAGATGACAGAGTGAGACCCTGTCTCAAAAAAAAAAGTTATATGGATTAAGATAGGATTACTAACTGGTAGAGATCAAAATAATGTTAATACAGATTGAATATCCCTTGTTTGAAATACTTAGTACCAAAAGTGTTTTGGATTTCACGTTATCTTGGATTTTGAAATATTTTTATATACAAAATGAGATATCTTGGGGCTGGGACCCAAGTCTAAACATGAAGTTCACTTTTGTTTCTGATATGCATTATACACATACCCTGAAGGTAATTTTATACAATATTTAAAATAATTTTGTATGTGAAACAAAGTTCGTGTTAAGTACAGTACTTACATGTGGCATCACATTGGTGCTCAAAATGTTTCTGATTTTAGAGCACTTCAGATTTTCCAACAAGGGATGCCCAATCTGTAATGTACATTTTGGTAAATAAAAGTGTAAATTTATAAAGGTAAAATTTAACTGGAAATGCATCTCTTAATGAGATGGATAGGGACTTTATTTTTCTAATTTCATGTTGACAAATGTTACTTATTGTTAATGAATATGAAAAATTAACATGAACGAACTAAGGAATCTTGATCATATAAATGAATAAGAAAATAAAGAATTTTGTTCAGGCAATTTCACTCAATTTTTAAAATTTCTTCTTAGTTGTATGTAAAACTCACATAATGGGCTATTATTAAATAATATTTTTTAATAATTTGTCAGCTGACAACTCAGATATAAGGTTCTTCTTCAATTTTGTTGAAAACAAAGAATTAGAAACCACCTGACTTGCAAAACTATTTTTATACATACATTTATACATTTGATCTTTCACCTTTAGTTTTTAGAACTATACCAAAGACTTCACAAAGTCTTATAAAATAACTAATAATTATACCTGCTGCTCTTTCACTTAGAGATACCTTGTTCATGAATCTCAAATTAGATAAAACTGGGGTTAAAGAAAAACAACCCCTCCACACACAAGATTGGAGATCAAAAATCAATAGGTTCTGGATAAAGATCTATTTTTATTTTTTATAAGTGCCTTTTAAAAGTATGACGCAGAGATGCTGTATAGTTTACAGAACGTGTGTGTGTGTGTGTGTGTGTGTGTGCTTAATTTTATTATTGTACAAAATGGTTAATTTTATAATCATGCATTTGATACATGTAGAACAGTGTGTCAACCTCCAAGCAGGAGAAATTAATCCAAAATAAATGAAGCTGGATTTCTAAAGTTTAGAGCATCACATCCAAGATTGCATTTGGGAACATTTTGTTTTGTATCCATAGACAAATGAATTTCTGCTTTTAAGAACACAATTTAATCTACTTGGTGGAAATCAACAGCAAAATGAAGAGAAGTTATTAGGTCATTACTAAATCTAGGTTTACAGAAATTCTATTACTGACTCTGCTACTATTGCATTATTTGCAGCAGAATCCACAAAATATTTTCATCAAATTAAATCCTATTCTAAGAGGTATATAATGAAAATAAATAAATGATTAGAGAAATAACAGCATACTATAAACTGTTATCCAAGTAGAAAAATATATTTACATGATCCAGTAATCTTTGGTAAAAATTAATGAAAATATTTTCCCTTTGAGTCTGAAGAAGTTCAACAAAACGTACATTAAAATACCTTTAGTATGAGTTTGTTTTACTCCAAGATGTAATGTTGATCTGTGAGAAATTGATATTGAGTGTTTTATCTCCACTGTCTTGAAATAATGCAAAATAAGCAACTGAGCTGTGGGCAGTGGCTCATGCCTATAATCCCAGTGCTTTGGGAGGCCAAGGTGGGGGGATCGCTGGAGCCTGGGAATTCGAGGCTGGTAGTCACAGGGAGCTGTTATCGTGCCACTGCACTATAGTCTGGGTGACAGAACAAGACCCTGTCTCTATGTATGTGTGTGTATATATATACGTATATATATATATGCAACTGAAGCACAGATGGGACACGGGAAAGTGGAAGAATTCACCAAGCTCTTTGTTAGTACTTAGAGTGCTTCATAGAAAGTTAGTATTTCTTCACTTTTTTAAAAACAAATTTAGAATATTCTATCTCTGAGACAAAAATTGGAACCTCAGTATGAGTTTGTCACCTGAAAAAAATTTTAAAAATCACGTTAAAGACTGGGCACAGTAACACATGCCAGTAGTCCCAGCTACTCTGGGACTGAGGCAGGAGGATCACTTGAGCCTAGAAGTTCAGGAATTCGAGACCGGCTTGAACAACATAGCAAGACTTACTTCAAAACAAAGAGAAAAAAAACCCTACCACCTTCAGTATTTCTTGCCAAAGCCAAGGAGCCATTCATTCTTCACAATGGTGAGGAAAGGAAGCATCAAGATCAATGTCTCTCATGTTTAAGATACAGATTGGAATTCTTCTCAGCACTCTCTTGAAAACAGTTAACAGTGGGACCCTGTAGGTTCACAAATCTTAGACTTTGATTGTAGCCCAGGCTGGAATTTTTCTTGAATGTTATGAACATTCAAAGCATTAGGAGCCTGGTTTAATTTCTTAATTTTTTTCTTCTGGGCATATTTGAGACTCATCTTGGATTCAAATAAGTTGGTAATAGTCTCATGAAACTGAAAAAAGAGAAGCTCCATTGAACATGAGAGACATTGATTCATATTTTTTAACATCCTCCAATGAGAATCCCATCCCTAATTTAGACACATCTTTCAAAGGAGTCTCCTTTCCTTCGTTATCTGTAATATAGTCACTCTAGTCCTGAAAAAAAAATGATGCAACAGACTCCAGGTCTTTATATTTCATACTCTGAAGTCATACAAACCAATCTGCATTTCCTCTAGTGGAAACCATATAGCTGGTCATCTTTATAGGGTCCTTTTATCAAGAAACAATGCAGCTTCTACATTTGTGCTGTTTTACACCAAAAGAGCTGGTGTCTGTATGGTATGGTTCTGGATGCTCTTATGTACCTCACTCTTTATTTCTCACCTAACCCATGTGCTGTGGTTTGAACATTTCTCCCCTGTGAAATTCATGTCGAAATGTAATTGCCATTGTAACAGTATTAACAGGTGGGATCTTTAAGTGGTGATTGGGCTGGGCATGGTGGCTCATGCCTGTAATCCCAGCACTTTGGGAGGCCGAGGTGGGTGGATCACCTGAAGTCGGGAGTTCGAGACCAGCCTGACCAACATGGAGAAACCCCATCTCTACTAGAAATACAAAATTAGCTAGGCATGGTGGCACACGCCTGTAATCCCAGCTACTCAGGAGGCTAAGGCAGAAGAATTGCTTGAACCCAGGAGGCAGAGGTTACAGTGAGCCAAGATTGCACCATTGCACTTCAGCCTGGGCAACAAGAGTGAAACTCCATCTCAAAAAAAAAGGTGATTAGGCCATGAGGGCTCCACCCTGATGGGTGGAATTGGTGATGTTATAAAAGGGTGAGTTCGGCGCCTGCTTGCTCCCTCACCCTTCCACTCTGTGTGATGATGCAACAAAAAAAGCCCTTGTCAGATGTCAGCAACTTGATTTTGGACTTCTCAGCCTACAGAACTATAAGCCAATAAATTTCTGTCATTGTTAATTACCTAGTCTGTGATATTCTGTTATAGCAGCACAAAATGGAGTATGATACCATGTGTTTACACAGAAAGAAAAAAATCTCATACAGTAATTGCCCCTTATCTGCAGAGAATATGTTCCAGTATCCTCAGTGGATGCCTGAAACTGCAGATAGGACCAAACCCTATATATACTATGTTTTCTCCCATACATACCCATGATCAAGTTCAATTTATAAATTAGGCAGATTAAGAGATTAACAATAATAACAAAATAGAAGCATTATAATGGTGTGCTCTAATAAAAGTTATGTGAATGTGTCACCTCTTTTTCTTCCTCTTTCAGAGTATCTTAATATTTTCAAGCCATGGGTAACTGAAACTGCAGAAAGTGAAACCGTAGATAAGAAGGAACTACTCTATTTAAACAATAAAAATATGTTATTCTTGGGAAAATTGACAATTATCCAACAGCCCCTCTGCAAAGGAAAAAAAAATCTCAACCACTGGGTCCTCTAAGCTTCTCAAACACTAAACAACATCCACCTATCTATCCTCAGAGAGCAACCGTTTTACTGTTATTTAGAAAACGCAACCATTTCAGGCTGCAGGTTCTGCACCTCAGCGCTTTCCAGATCTCTATCAGTGTGGGAAAACTGACTATCCCTGACTTCAGTTATTGTGAAGCTAGATGACTCACTAGAGTCTAAACTGAGGCTAATTGGAGATCACAAAATTTTAGATGCTTGCTAGAGGTGAACCACAATTTTGATTAGAAATTTTCCAGCAACCAATTCCAAAACATGTTAATAGTGATTATTTTCTAAAACAAATCTGAAGAGTAACTAGTATGATAAGACCAGAAATATAATTCTCTGGTAACTATAAAAAGAAAACTATTTAATTAAATAATCTCTCAACAATATTGTTTTAGGAAATCCAATAGGGAGTTTCACAGGCCCATTTCTTATGTGATTGCTCAATGTAGGTAAATATTATCAGACCGAAAGATAATTTTGTAACAGGAACTCTACAAAGAGCCTCAATACCTTAGAGAATGATCAGTACAACAATACAAACAAATAGAAGATAACCTAGAAAAATAAAGCCTTTTTCTTTTTTGAGACGGAGTTTCACTCTTGTTGCCCAGGAGGGAGTGCACGGCGAGATTTCAACCTCCGTGACCTCCGCCTCCCGGGTTCAAGGGATTGTCCTACCTCTGCCTCCAGAGTAGCTGGGATTACAGGCATGCACCACCACACCAGTCTAATTTTGTATTTTTAGTAGAGATGGGGTTTCTCCATGTTGGTCAGGCTGATCTCAAACTCCAGACCTCAGGTGATCCGCCCAACTCAGCCTCCCAAAGTGCTGGGATTGCAGGCGTGAGCCCTGCACCCAGCCCAGTGAATTAATGGCATGAGTCAGGTTAAGAAAAGCTTCCTGGAAAAAGAGACATCTGAATAGAATTTTAACAGGTATAGCTAGGAATTTCCCAAGCAGGTAGAAGAAGGGGGTGATTCCAGGCAAAGGAAACCATGTGAATGCAAAGGTACAGCGTCATGAATCAATGTGTTGGGGCTTTTTTTGTTTTCTTTTAATAAAGAGCTATAATAGGCTGGGCATGGTGGCTGTAATCCTAGCACTTTGGGAGGTCGAAGCTGCTGGATCACTTGAGCCCAGGAGTTTGAGACCAGCCTGGGCAACATGGTGAAACCCCATCTCTACAAAAATACAAAAATTAGCCCTGTGCAGTGGTGTGCGCCTGTGGGCCTAGCTACTTGGGAGGCTGAGATGGGAGGACCACTTGAGGTGGGAAGTGGAAGTTGCAGTGAGCGGAGATCACACCACTGCACTCCAGCCTGGGCAACTGAGAAAGACTCTGTCTTAGAAAAAAAAAAAGAGACTCCTCACTCTGCTCAAGCCACAGGGACCTCCTCGCTGTTAATTCAAGAATCCTGACGGCAGCTTCCAGTGAAAGCGCAGATGGTGAGTGGACATCGCATTTCCAGACGGATCTTTATTGCCCATAGACCAGGAGATTCCCAGGTGTAGGAGCCCCACGGGCCACCAGTGCGGCTGTTTGGGCCGGTGCTGCTCTTTGGGCCGGCGAGGCTCTTTGGGCCGGGGCCACAGCGCAACAGCACTCCATACAAAATACACTGGTTTGGTTGCCCTGTTAAACTGGCAATTGGAGATTTCGGAAGGCAGATTAGCACATTCATCTGATTAAACGGGACTTAAACAGCGAGCCAGGCCAGGAGATTCCCAGGCAGCAACGTGGTTTGAGCCAGCACAGTGGGTTGCTGCACGGGAAATCACACAGATCCCGGCGCCCTTTCAGCAGGCAACTGGAACACCTGGGAGAGAGTCAACCGTCCAATTTAAAAAAAAAAAAAAAGGCTCTGAGGCAGGGAGCCAGGTGATCAGGCACGGCAGGTCCCACCCCCACAAGAACAAACAAAACAGCAATTGGAAACGCTCAGAGTTGAGAGTTTCACTGCAAGCACAGCTGAACCCAGGACAGTACAGCTCGGAGGAGGACGGGCATCTGCCATTACCGAGGCACTCAACCCCTACGGAGGTAGTCTGCCATTGCTGATGCAGCCTGCCATTGCTGAGGCAACCCGCCATAACAGAGAGAGTCCGCCACTACAGAGGTGGGCCACCATCACCATGGCAGCTCTAACCACACCCATATAAACAGGACTACAGGGAATTACACAGGACAGCAGGGCAAAGCCCATGGCAGCAGGGCGGAGCCCACGGCAATAGGGTGGAGCCCACGGCAATAGGGTGGAGCCCACGGCAGCTCAGCACAGCCACTACAGGCAGGCTGTGATTAGACTGCCTCCTTGCTGGGCAGGACAGTGCAACAGATATTCATAAATAAAGCCCTAACTCCCTGGGACAGAGCACCTGAGGAAAAAAAGGGGCGTTATGAGTTCCACTGCAGCAGACGTAAACGTACCTGCCTAGCAGCCCAGAATGAACAATGGAGCTCACAGCTCAGCACTTGATCCCCTATAAAGTACAGACAGTCTCCTCAAGCAGCTCCCTGACCCCCATATATCCAAAGAGTCACCTCACAAAGGACTGATCAGACTGACATTTGGTGGGCACCATTCAGGGACAAAGATAGCAGAAGAAGAAACTGGTAGCAACCCTCACGGTTCCACAGCTACTACAGGAGTTCCCCAGGCAAGCAGGGCCTGGAGTGGACCTCAGCAGTCCTACAGCAGAGGGGCCAGACTGTTAGAAGGAAAACTAAGAAACAGAAATACTTCATCATCAACAATCTGGACATCTACTCAGAGACCCAATCAGAAAATCAGCAACTACAAAGATGACAGCTGGATAAATCCACAGAGATGGGAAGAAACCAGTGCAAAAAGGAGGAAAACACCCGAAACCAGAACACCTCGCTTCCTACAAGGGACCACAACTCCTCACCAGCAAGGGAACAAAGCTGGATGGAGAATGAGTGTGATGAAATGACAGAATCAGACTTCAGAAGGTGGGTAATGAGAAACTTCCATGAGCTAAAATAACATGTTCTAACTCAATGCAAAGAAACTAAAAACCTTGAAAAAAGATTTGATGAAATGATAACAAGAATGGACAACTTAGAGAGGAATATGAGTGAATTGAAGGAGCTGAAAAACACAACATGAGAACTTCACGAAGCATGCACAAGTTTCAACAGCCGAATTGACCAAGCAGAAGAAAGAATATCAGAAGTCGAAGATCAACTCAATGAAATAAAATGAGAAGCCAAGATTAGAGAAAAAAGCACAAAAAGGAATGAACAAAGTCTCCAAGAAATGTGGGACTATGTGAAGAGACCTAATCTACGTTTGATAGGTGTACCTGAATGTGACAAAGAGAATGAATCCAAGCTGGAAAATAATCTTCAGGATATTATCCAGGAAAATTTCCCCCACCTAGCAAGGCAGGCCAATATTCAAGTCCAGGAAATACAGAGAACACCACAAAGATATTCCACAAGAAGAGCAACTCCAAGGCACATAATTGTCAGATTCGCCAGGGTTGAAACGAAGGAGAAAACGCTAAGGGCAGCCAGAGAGTGATGTGATTCACCACATAAACAGAACCAAAAACAAAAACCACGTGATTATCTCAATTGACGCAGAGAAGGCATTTGACAAAATTCAACAGCCCTTTATGATAAAAACCTTCAATAAACTCGGTATTGATGGAACGTATCTCAAAATAATAAAAGCTATTTACGACAGACCCACAGCCAATATCATACTGAATGGGCAAAAACTGGAAGCATTCCCTTTGAAATCTGGCACTAGACAAGGATGCCCTCTTTTACCACTCCTATTCAATATAGTACTGGAAGTTCTAGCCAGAGCAATGAGGCAAGAAAAAGAAATAAAGGGTATAAGAAAGGAGGAAGCCAAATTGTCTCTATTTGCAGACGACATGATAGTATATCTAGAAGACCCCATCGTCTCAGCCCAAAAACTCCTGAAACTGATAAGCAACTTCAGCAAAGTCTCAGGGTATAAAATCAATGTGCAAAAATCACAAACATTCCTATACACCAATAACAGACTTAAAGAGAGCCAAATCAAGAACGAACTGCCATTCACAATTGCTACAAGGGAATAAAATACCTAGGAATACAACTAACAAGGAACATAAGGGACCTCTTCAAGGAGAACTACAAACCACTGCTCAACAAAATAAGAGAGGACACAAACAGGTGGAGAAACATTCCATGTTCATGGTTAGGAATAATCAATATCGTGAAAATGGCCATACTGCCCAAAGTAATTTACAGATTCAATGCTATCCCCATCAAGCTACCATTGACTTTCTTCACAGAACTGGAAAAAACCACCTTGAACTTCATATGGAACCAAAAGAAGGCCCGCATAGCCAAGTCAATTCTAAGCAAAAAGAACACAGCAGGAGGCATCACACTGCCAGACTTCAAACTATACTACAAGGCTACGGTAGTCAAAACAGCATGGTACTGGTACCAAAACAGAGATATAGACCAATGGAACAGAACAGAGGCATTGGAGGCAAGACAACATATCTACAACCATACAGTCTTTGATAAACCTGACAAAAACAAGCGATGGGGATTCCCTGTTTAATAAATGGTGTTGGGAAAACTGGCTAGCCATGTGCAGAAAGCAGAAACTGGACCCCTTCCTGAAACCTTACATTCAAATTAACCCCAGATGGATTAAAGACTTAAACATAAGACCTGGCACCTTAAAAACTCTAGAAGAAAATCTAGGCAAAACCATTCAGGACATAGGAGTAGGCAAGGACTTCATGACCAAAACACCAAAAGGATTGGCAGCAAAAGCCAAAATAGACAAATGGGACCTAATGAAATCCCACAGCTTCTGCACGGCAAAAGAAACAGTCACTAGAGTGAATCGGCAACCAACAGAATGGGAAAAAAATTTTGCAGTTTACCCATCTGACAAAGGGTTGATATCCAGAATTTACAAAGAACTCAAACAGATTTACAAGAAAAAAACAAGACCATTCAAAAATGGGCAAAGGATATGAACAGACACTTTACAAAAAAAGACATACATGAGGCCAACAATCATATGAAAAAATGCTCATCATCATTGGTCATCAGAGAAATGAAAATCAAAACTACATTGAGATACCATCTCACGCCAGTTAGAATGGCGATCATTAAAAAATCTGGAGACAACAGATGCTGGAGAGGATGTGGAGAAATAGGAACAATTTTACACTGCTGGTGGGAGTGTAAATTAGTTCAACCATTGTGGTAGACAGTGTGATGATTCCTCAAGGACCTAGAAATAGAAATTCCATTTGACCCAGCAATCCCATTACTGGGTATATATCCAAAAGACTATAAATCGTTCTACTATAAGGACACATGCACATGAATGTTCATTGCAGCACTGTTTACAATAGCAAAGACCTGGAACCAACCCAAATGCCCATCGATGGTAGACTGGACTGGGAAACTGTGGCACATATACACCATGGAATATTATGCAGCAATCAAAAACGATGAGTTCGTATCCTTTGTAGGGACATGGATGAATCTGGAGAACATCATTCTCAGCAAACTGACACAAGAACAGAAAATGAAATATCACATATTCTCACTCATAGGTGGGTGATGAACAATGAGAACACATGAACACAGGGAGGGGAGCACTACACACTGGGGTCTATTGAGGGCAATAGGGGAGGGACAGCAGAGTGGGGGAGCTGGGGAGGGATAGCCTGGGGGGAAATGCCAGATGTGGGTGAAGGGGAGGAAGACAGCAAGTCACACTGCCACGTGTGTACCTATGCAACTATCTTGCATGTTCTGCACATGTACCCCAAAACCTAAAATGCAATAAAAAAAAAAGAAAAACCTCACTGAGATAATACAGTTTAAAGTGACCCCAGATTAGTAGACATTTAACGTCCTTGGGTAGATAAACTATAATCCTATCTGGAAGAATGCAATTTCAACCCAAGCCTATAAAATTCTTATAGAAAAATGCCCATCAATAATAGACTGGACAAGGAAAATGTGGCATATATGCACCATGGAATATTATGCAGCCATAAAAATGATGAGTTCGTGTCCTTTGTAGGGACATGGATGAATCTGAAAACGACTATCAGCAAACTGACACAAGAACAGAAAATCAAACACCACATGTTCTCACTCATAGGTGGGTGTTGAACAATGAGAACACATGGACACAGGGAGGGGAGCATCATACACTGGGGTCTGTTGGGGGTACTAGGGGATGGACAACAGGATGTAGGTAGGTTGGGGAGGGATAACATGGGGAGAAATGCCAAATATAGGTGACGGGGGATGGAGGCAGCAAACCACATTGCCATGTATGTACCTATGCAACAATCCTGCTGATCTGTACATGTACCCCACTACCTAAAGTACAATAAAAAAATTTAAAAAAAGAAAGAAAGAGAGAGAGAAAGAAAGAAAAAGAAAGAAAGAAAGAATAATAAGATCAGCTTACTAGAGAATATAGTGAAATGGGGGAAACCGGAGAGGTGGGCAGTGGCCTCTTATGCTGTGTAAGAAACCTGACATAAAATAAGTTGCCGGAGTTCTGAATGAGGGCATTAAAAATAGTAACAAACAGGAGAGCATACACTTAAGAACTGTCTGGGAGGTGGAAATTACACTAAGTACTGAGTAATACGATAAAAGTGTTGAGGGAAATTAAGAATCTAGGGTGAGTGTAAATTTTCCGGTTTGGGGATAAACAACAGGAAGTCACTGAAATCTATTGGCCTATCTTGCACTTTGAAATGATTTTTACTCATGTAAGATTCTGTAACAATACATGGTCATTAGGAAATATCTGTTTACTGAATTATGCAGGAATTTGAAATGTTCAAGCATTTCATGCAATATCAACAACTCAAACTGGCTGCAGTGCCTGTAATCCCAGCACATTGGAAGGCTAAGGCAGGAGTACTGCCTGAGCCCAGGAGTTCAACACCAGCCTGGGCAACATGGCAAGACCTCATATCTACAAAATTTTTTAAAATTTGCCAAGAGTGGTGGTGTACACCTGTGGTCTCGGCCACTTGGGAAGCTGAGGCAGGAGGAAGACTTGAGCCCATAAGGTCGAGGCTGCATTCAGTGAGCCCTGTTCAGGCCACTGCAATCCAGCCTGGACAACAGAGCAAGACCTTGTCTCCAAAAGATATCATATTCCTTAATGTTGCTGCTGATATCGGAAAAAATTGTAAGTATCCCACAGTAGCAAACACAAGCTTTCAAAATTCCAACTTCTACTTTTAAAAGCTTCACTTTTAGCACTGACAGCAAATACAACTAGTTGTTTTCCCTAAAGTGACAGTAACACTTTGTTTATTTTCAAGAAAATGTCTACCAAATTCCCAAGTTCAAATAATCAATTTTCTGTCAGTCTTTTTTTTTTTCCTTTCCAAGTGAAGAGATGGTGTTTCAATGAAAGAAAAGAAAAAGTGGCTAATTCAGCTTGCAACTCAAACAAGTGCTTTTCCTAGAGACAGCTGTATTTCAGCATGTGGCAGAAGTGTTTTATGGGTACATCACATTGTATCACAAAGAATATATTTTTTAATGTGCTTAAGGGTTGAGATTTAATGGAAATAATTTTTACAGCTTTATCAAGGACATTCCTTAGACTGACTTTTACTGTGAATGCATAGTGGTGAAGAATACAATGACTACTAATAAAAGTTGGTGCCATTGCCTTGATTCATGCTAAGACACCAGTCATTTTACCCACCGTTGGTAAAATCCACCATTTTTGTACCATCGGTGCAAATGTTAACACAGTTGACCCAGTTGTTGAGGATAAACCACCAGATTCAAAAAAGTCATATAAGATTCGACTTTAGGCCGGGCGCGGTGGCTCAAGCATGTAATCCCAGCACTTTGGGAGGCCGAGGCGGGTGGATCACGAGGTCAAAAGATCGAGACCATCCTGGTCAACCTGGTGAAACACCGTCTCTACTAAAAATACAAAAAAATAGCTGGGCATGGTGGCGCGTGCCTGTAATCCCAGCTACTCAGGAGGCTGAGGCAGGAGAATTGCCTGAACCCAGGAGGCGGAAGTTGCGGTGAGCCGAGATCGCGCCATTGCACTCCAGCCTGGGTAACAAGAGCGAAACTCCGTCTCAAAAAAAAAAAAAAAAAAAAAAGATTCGACTTTATAACTTTTAATGTTTCAGAACCCCTGTTGCCCAGAATTCACATAAAAGAAGATCATCAGTGGTCAATCGGTGCCAACACCTGATGAGTGAAAGCAAAACAGCACGTATAGACATCTGTAGATCAGTCCATTTGTAAGGCTGAGTTACAATTCTTTAGATGACATATTAACTCAGTCTGTATGTCTACAGTTAAGTCTTTAATTTGACATGTTATTGCATCATTGGAAAATGACAGCACTATGCATAGTGATTTTTTATCCAGCAGGTATTGAGCAACGTCAACTGTTCAAGCCTTTACTAGTCTCTCTGTGATTGTGTGTGCTCCTCCCAGCCAATAAAATATGATGGCTTATCCTGTAAGAAGCTTTTAGAGTGTATTACATCTACATTTAGGTTATTTAATTCCTTTTTTTAATAAACTCTGAATAATGGGTCCCAGTAGGATACTGCAACTTTGTTGGAACCATGTTAATATTTTAAAATGTTTTATTGCATAAGACAAAATATGATAAATTATTAATATCTATAAAGCTGAAGGAAAGATCACTTTAGACATATTTTTGTTATGTACAGTCATGCTCAGTTTCTTTGGAATAATTCCTCCTTTTTACAAGGAATCAGAGAACTTCCTGATATGTCGGCGTCTTCCTTTTCAGCATCGATAGACATAAGCAATCTAGAAATCTAGATACCAGAAAATGTGTTTTCTCATCTCCCTTCTTAAAGCCAACCATCCACCCTATTTGGATAAATTTTTCTAATTAAAAAAATTTCTCAAAAATATATTATTACAAAACAACAAAGTAAACATAATTTTTGTTATGTTTCTGTGTAAAAACAGAAAACATTTTGGGATTTAAAAATGATTTCTTGGAAGATAATGAGATTACAGAGATTATAACATAGCAGTTATAACTGAAGGTAACTAGTAAAAGCACAGTAGAAAAGAAAAAATAATTTCTGCAAACTGCATATTTATACCATAAACTCACTATCATAGAGAACTCTAGAAAATACAATACATAGGCACACAATTTGTTAGGTGCCAGAGAAATTCATAACATGCCATTGTTGTCTTTGGAGAACTCTCCTATACACTTATGAGAGTGAGAGTAAAAAAGCAAATAACATCTTAATATTCTGAATATTTTTTACTTTGTTGACCTCTAAAAGGATCCAAGGGATCCCTCCCAATATCCCCAGGGATCCTCTAATCACACTTTGAGAACTGCTGGATAAGTCAGTTAATATTGTGGGAACATAGGCTATCTCCATGGGGAAAAAAATGAAACCAGATCTCTACCTCACACCATCACAAAAATAAATTTTAAATTAAATAAAGGACTAAATGTGAAAAGGTAAAGGTTTAAAGCTTTGGGGGTAAATGTAGAATAACTTTATTATCTCAAGGTAGATAGCCTAACAATACCCCATGCTGATAGAGAAATATGAAGAAATGGGAATTTGCATAGAATCTTGGTGGAAGGGTTAGTTTTCCCACTTATTTCAACTACTTATTTCACATATGCAGTGTTGAATAAATTTAAAGAGACAAGTGTCCTACAGGAAAGCGATTCTACATTTATGTGCCCTAAAGACCTGAAGACATTCTAAAATATATAGACAAGGAAGTATGCATAAGGATGTTCATTGCAGGTTTGCTTATAATTAGTGGAAGGTCAGGGGATGCCCATTAGTGAATAAAAAAGTAAATATAATTGTGTTGCCTTTCTATAGTATAACATTGTGCAACCATTAAAATGAACTAAATGTCCATATTTCACAAGGACAATTCTCAGAACGTAATAACAAATGATATGCACTAACTTTAAACTAGTAATTGCATCTGGGGAGGGAAAAGAAAGGTGAACCTGAAGTCAGGTGCGAACAGCACAACTGTGTTTGAGCAGTGGTTGCATGACTATTGTTCCATGTATTTTCTGTATGTTGCAAATATTTACTATTAATTATAACAAGATGTACTCTAACTCCTTCATGCTGCTAATTACAGAATGTCTGCTTTGTTAACTAAACCCTTTAGCTTATATACATATATTGTCTATTTCTTTTCATGGTTCTTTAGATGAATAACAGTTGATGTTGTTCCTCTGCTTAGTATTTTTTAAAAATCTATTAGTTTACCATTCCCTCGCTGATTTTTGGTTTTAATATTTTTATTAAGTATTGTAAACACACAGAAAAACTAATGAACCCACATTACCCAAACACCCATCTTCATTAAATCTGAGTATTTTGTCCTATTTGTTTCAAGGTTTTGTTTAAAAATTAATGACTGTAATAAAATTGATACCTCTCAACCCCATTTTCTTTTCACCACCCCCAGATATAACCATCAACATGAAGTCAGTTTTATCATTTCTATGCATGTTTTTAATATTTTTACTAAATGTTTATGAATTCTTAAGCATTATAAAGCATTATGTTACAGAGTTTTTGTTTTATAAAATATTATCTAATATTGCTACTTTAAGAAAACCTGCAGTAACCCCTTCTGAAAAAGGATAATCACACACAATTTGTTACATATTAAAATAACTGCTCCTAAATAGTGATGTGGCCTTGGGCAAGCTTTTTCAAGTTTCTCTGAGCACCAACTTTTCCTTATCTGTGTGATAAAAGAGTATGAGACTATGTCTGAGTCCTCTTTCAGGTTATAAGCCTGTATAAATTATTCAACTCAAATGTCTCCATTGGTTTACTTAAAGGATAGTTCTGTCCACTTATGAACAACTCTGTTTCATCAAAATTATATATACTGAATGTTTATTGGTTTTAACTCTTTGAAATGGTTTGTCACAGAATTCCTTTCAATGCTGAGATTTTCAAATATATTGCAATTGAGATATATTCTTGAATATCCACTATGAGCCTGATGCTGTGTGAGGTGCCAGAGATACAAGAAGGAACTTGACAGGTACATTCTGTCTCCCACAAAGCTATGGCTGAGTTTTTAAAATATAATACAAGCTTTTCAGGAACACAATCAATCCATAAACCAAAAAGGAGGAACATTTCCTTTATGTTACAGAGGCACCGATGAATAAATGTATGAATAACTAAATTTTGTATTTATTTTATCTTTTTGTAGACATAAAAAATAAGCATTCACTGCATAATCCATAAATAAAATCATTGGCAAACTGTAGCCCATAAATGTCTCCAAATACCTCACCAAAGATAGAGACAAGGGCTAGAAGACATTTTGCCAGTAGGAAGGAAAGTTTAAATTTCTGTACTGTGTTCATTTTTCCTCTACATATGCATTTTGTTTTATGCTATGTCTCCTTCTTAATAGGCTTTGACATGAACCCAAAGCAAATACTTCCATTATTTTATCTATTTATTGAATATACATTGTTTTCTGAATGCTATTCATTTCATTTACCAGTTCTAATAATCTGGGTTTGCTCTTGTTTCTCTTTACTCTAAAATGTTTCTCTTTTATCTGTAACATAAAACTTAGTGCTTGATTATATACAGGAAGGCATTGTTTTCTGAAAACATTGGTTTACAAAATGGAACATGCACACTACAAGGAATGTGCAAATGATCCTTGAGGATACAAGCAGGAAATGTTGTTTCTATTTATTTTGGCAACTTATAAACTTTCTGTTTGTTACAGTGTGAGTTTTGGTGTACATAGTTAAAGCATATGCTAGTACACGGGATAATGTATAAATAAATGTGTACATGTAGGTAAGTAATCAACTATTTTTTACTGAGAGGGCGTTAGGCTTTTTTTAAAAAAGTTTCAGGGGGAGGACTCAAGATGGCGCTGTGAGAACAACCCAGGATTGAAGCTCTCGTTGAATCCGCAGAGAGGTGAGTCAGAGCTGCATTTCCAGACTGATCTTTGTTGCCCACAGAATGGGAAAATTCCCAGTATAAAGGAGACGCGGGACGCCAGGCAGAGGTACTGCCTGGCGAATCCGGCAGCCAGGGTGGCAGTGGCCGGCCCTACCCAGCGCTCCCCACAGGGCGCGCTTGTCCGGGTGCCCTGTTGAACCGGCAACCTGAGACTTGAGAGGGCTGGACTTGAGACTGAATGGGACTTGGGCAGTGGGCCAGCCCAGGGGATTGCAGGGACAGAGCGTTTGGGGTAGCCCAGTGGGACAGACAAAACTGCGATTCCAAACGCTCCCCGTGCAGACGGTCCCTGAGAAGTTCTGTGGGGGAGGGGCGTCCACCATTACCGAGGCAACCCACCCCTACTGAGATACACGCCCACTGCTGACACAGCCAGCTGTTGCCGAGGCAACCCGCCCCTACTGAGATACACGCCCACTGCTGACTCAGCCTGCCGTTGCCAAGGCAACCCGCTACAACAGAGAGACTCCACCACAGGGTGTAGCCCGTGGCGGAGACCGCAGCAGAAAAGCAGAACCTGCAGCAACAGGGCGAACCACACAAAAACAGGGCGGAGCCTCGGCAGGCAAACAGTGACTAGACTGCCTCCTAGCTGGGCAGGACACCTCAACGGACATCCAAAAATAAAGCCCGAACCCCCCAAGACAGAGCATTTGAGAAAAAAAGGGTTTTTTTAATGAGCTCTGTTGCAGCAGAATCACACATAGCAGCCTAACAGCCCTGAATGAACAACAGAGCTCACAGCTCAGAAATTGAGCTCCTATAAAGTACAGACTGTCTCCTCAAGCAGTTCCCTGACCCCTCTATATCCAAAAGACTGACATTTGGCAGGCATCATCCTGGGACAAAGATAGCAGAAAAAGAAACTGGTAGCATCCCTCACTGTGCCACAGCTGCTATAGGTGCACCCCAGACAAGCAGGGCCTGGAGTGGACCTCAGCAGTTGTACAGCGAAGGGGCTAGACTGGTAGAAGGAAAACCAAGTAACAGAAATACTTCATCATCAACAATCTGGGTGTCCACTCAGAGACCCAATTGAAAAGTCAGCAACTACGCAGACGACAAGTGGATAAATCCACAAAGATGGGAAGAAACCAGCACAAAAAGGAGGAAAACACCTGAAACCAGAACACCTCGCCTCGTAGAAAGGACCAAAACTCCTCACCAGCAAGGGAACAAAGCTGGACGGAGAATGACTGTGATGAAATGACGGAATTAGACTTCAGAAGGTGGATAATGAGAAACTTTTGTGAGCTAAAAGAACATGTATTAAATCAATGCAAAAAAACTAAGGAACTTGAAAAAAGATATGAAAAAAGATTTGAGGAAGTGATAACAAGAATGGATAACTTAGAGAGGAATATGAATGAATTAAAGGAGCTGAAAAACACAACACGAGAACTTCGCAAAGCATGCACAAGTTTCAATAGCCGAATTGACCAAGCAGAAGAAAGAATATCTGAAGTCAAAGACCAACTCAATGAAATAAAACGAGAAACCAAGATTAGAGAAAAAAGTGCAAAAAGGAATGAACAAAGTCTCCAAGAAATGTGGGACTATGTGAAAAGACCTAACCTACGTTTGATAGGTGTACCAGAAGGGGACGAAGAGAATGAATCCAAGCTGGAAAATACTCTTCAGGACATCATCCAGGAAAATTTCCCCCACCTAGCAAGACAGGCCAACACTCAAATGCAGGAAATACAGAGAACACCACAAAGATATTCTGCAAGAAGAGCAACCCCAAGGCACATGATCGTCAGATTCAACAAGGTTGAAATAAAGGAGAAAATACTAAGGGCAGCCAGAGAGAAAGGTCGGGTCACCCACAAAGGGAAGCCCATCAGACTCACAGCAGATCTCTCGGCAGAAACACTACAAGCCAGAAGAGAGTGGGGGCCAATATTCAACATCCTTAAAGAAAAGAACTTTCAACCCAGAATTTCATATCCAGCCAAACTGAGCTTCATAAGTGAAGGAAAAATAAAATCCTTTGCGAACAAGCAAGTACTCAGAGATTTTGTCACCACCAGGCCTGCTTTACAAGAGCTCCTGAAAGAGGCACTACACATAGAAAGGAACAAACAGTACCAGCCATTCCAAAATCACACTAAATGCTAAAGAGCATCAACATAATGAAGAATCTACAACAACTAACAGGCAAAACAGCCACTTAGCATCAAAATGGCAGTATCAAATTCACACATAACAATATTAACCCTAAATGTAAATGGACTAAATGCACCAATCAAAAGACACAGACTGGCAAACTGGATAAAAATCCAAAACCCATCAGTGTGCTATATCCAGGAAACCCATCTCACATGCAAGGATACACAAAGGCTCAAAATAAAGGGATGGAGGAAGATTTACCAAGCAAATGGAGAGCAAAAAAAAGCAGGAGTTGCAATTCTCATCTCTGATAAAATAGACTTTAAAGCAACAAAGATCAAAAGAGACAAAGAAGGCCATTACATAATGGTAAAAGGATTGATACAACAAGAAGAGCTAATGATCCTAAACATATATGGACCCAATGCAGGAGCACCCAGATACATAAGGTAAGTTCTCAATGGCTTACAAATAGACTTAGACTCCCACACAATAATAGTGGGAGACTTTAACACTCCACTGTCAATATTAGACAAATCAACCAGACAGAAAATCAACAAGGATATACAGGGCTTGAACTCAGACCTGGAGCAAGCAAACCTGATAGACATTTACAGAACTCTCCACCCCAAATCCACAGAATACACATTCTTCTCAGCACCACATCACAGCTACTCTAAAACTGACCACATAATTGGAAGTAAAGCACTGCTCAGCAAATGCAAAACAACTGAAATCATAACAAACAGCCTCTCAGACCATAGTGCAATCAAGTTAGAACTCAGAATTCAGAAACCAACCCAGAACCACACAGCTTCATGGAAACTGAACAACTGGCTCTTGAATGTTGACTGGGTAAACAATGAAATGAAGACAGAAATAAAGAAGTTCTTCGAAACCAATGAGAATGAAGACGCAACATGCCAGAATCTCTGGGACACATATAAAGCAGTCTCTAGAGGAACGTATATAGCAATAAGTGCCCATATGAGGAGAATGGAGAGATCCAAAATTGACACCCTATCGTCAAAATTGAAAGAGCTAGAGGAGCAAGATCAAAAAAACTCAAAACCCAGCAGAAGACAAGAAATAACTAAGATCAGAGCTCAACTGAAGGAGATTGAGACACGAAAACCCCTTCAAAAAATCAATAAATCCAAGAGCTGGTTTTTTGAAAAGATCAACAAAATAGACAGACCACTAGCCAGATTGATTAAAAAGAAAAGAGAGAACAACCAAATAGATGCAATACAAAATGATAAAGGGGAAATCACCACAGATTCCACAGAAATTCAAACCATCATCAGAGAATATTACAAACAACTCTATGCACATAAACTAGTAAACCTGGAAGAAATGGATAAATTCCTGGACTCCTGTGTCCTCCCAAGCCTAAACCAGGAGGAAGCTGACACTATGAATAGACTAATAACAACGTCAGAAGTCAAGGCAGCAATTAAGAGCCTACCACACAAAAAAGCCCAGGTCCAGACGGGTTCACAGCCGAATTCTACCAGACACACAAAGAGGAGCTGGTACCACTCTTTCTAAAACTATTCCAAACAATCCAAAAAGAGGGAATCCTTCCCAAGTCATTTTACGAGACCAACATCATCCTGATACCAAAACCGGCAGAGACCCAACAAGAAAAGAAAACTTCAGGCCAATATCCATGATGAACATAGATGCAAAAATCTTCAATAAAATATTGGCAAGCCAATTGCAACAGCAAATCAAAAAACTTATTCATCATGATCAAGTAGGATTCATCCTGGGGATGCAAGGCTGGTTCAACATACGCAAGTCTATCAACGTAATTCACCACATAAACAGAACCAAAAACAAAAACCACGTGATTATCTCAATTGACGCAGAGAAGGCATTTGACAAAATTCAACAGCCCTTTATGCTAAAAACCCTCAATAAACTCGGTATCGATGGAACGTATCTCAAAGTAATAAAAGCTATTTATGACAAACCAACAGCCAATATCATACTGAATGGGCAAAAACTGGAAGCATTCCCTTTGAAATCTGGCACTAGACAAGGATGCCCTCTTTCACCACTCCTATTCAATATAGTACTGGAAGTTCTAGCCAGAGCAATCAGGCAAGAAAAAGAAATAAAGGGTATTCAAATAGGAAAGGTGGAAGCCAAATTGTCTCTATTTGCAGACGACATGATAGTATACCTAGAAGACCCCATCGCCTCAGCCCAAAAACTCCTGAAACTGATAAGCAACTTCAGAAAAGTCTCAGGATATAAAATCAATGTGCAAAAATCACAAGCATTCGTCTACACCAATAACAGACTTAAAGAAAGCCAAATCAAGAATGAACTGCCATTCACAATTGCTACAAAAAGAATAAAATACCTTGGAATACAACTCACAAGGAACGTAAGGGACCTCTTCAAGGAGAACTACAAACCACTGCTCAACGAAATCAGAGAGGACACAAACAGATGGAGAAACATTCCATGTTCATGGTTAGGAATAATCAATATCGTGAAAATGGCAATACTGCCCAAAGTAATTTACAGATTCAATGCTATCCCCATCAAGCTACCATTGACTTTCTTCACAGAACTGGAAAAAACCACTATGAACTTCATATGGAACCAAAAGAGAGCCTGCACAGCCAAGTCAATTCTAAGCAAAAAGAACACAGCGGGGGGCATCACACTACCGGATTTCAAACTATACTACAAGGCTACAGTAATCAAAACAGCATGGTACTGGTACCAAAACAGAGATATAGACCAATGGAACAGAACAGAGGCATCGGAGGCAGCACAGCATATCTACAACTATACAATCTTTGATAAAACTGACAAAAACAAGCAATGGGGAAAGGATTCCCTGTTTAACAAATGGTGTTGGGAAAACTGGCTAGCCATGTGCAGAAAGCAGAAACTGGACCCCTTCCTGACACCTTACACTAAAATTAACTCCAGATGGATTAAAGACTTAAACACAAGACCTGGCACGATAAAAACCCTAGAAGGAAATCTAGGCAAAACTATCCAGGACATAGGAGTAGGCAAGGACTTCATGAATAAAACACCAAAAGCACTGGCAACAAAAGCCAAAATAGACAAATGGGACCTAATGAAACTCCACAGATTCTGCACAGCAAAAGAAACAGCAACTAGAGGGGATCGGCAACCAACAGAATGGGAAAAAATTTTTGCAGTTTACCCATCTGACAAAGGGCTGATATCCAGAATGTACAAAGAACTCAAACAGATTTACAGGAAAAAAAACAAACAAGCCCATTCAAAAGTGGGCAAAGGATATGAACAGACACTTTACGAAAGAAGACATATATGAGGCCAACAATCATATGAAAAAATGCTCATCGTCACTGGTCATCAGAGAGATGCAAATCAAAACCACATTGAGATACCATCTCACGCCAGTTAGAATGGCGATCATTAAAAAATCTGGAGACAACAGATGCTGGAGAGGATGTGGAGAAAAAGGAACACTTTTACACTGTTGGTGGGAGTGTAAATTAGTCCAACCATTGTGGAAGACAGTGTGGCGATTCCTCAAGGCCTTAGAAATAGAAATTCCATTTGACCCAGCAATCCCATTACTGGGTATATATCCAAAAGACTATAAATCGTTCTACTATAAGGACACATGTACACGAATGTTCATTGCAGCACTGTTTACAATAGCGAAGACCTTGAATCAACCCAAATGCCCATTGATAATAGACTGGATTGGAAAAATGTGGCACATATACACCATGGAATATTATGCAGCAATCAGAAATGATGAGTTTGTGTCGTTTGTAGGGACATGGATGAATCTGGAGAACATCATCCTCAGCAAACTGACACAAGAACAGAAAATGAAGCACCGCATATTCTCACTCATAGGCGGGTGATGAAAAATGAGAACACATGGACACAGAAAGGGGAGTACTAAACACTGGGGTCTATTGGGGGGAAAAGAGGAGGGCCAGTGAGAGGGGGAGGTGGGGAGGGATAACCTGGGGAGAAATGCCAAATGTGGGTGAAGGGGAGAAAGGAAGCAAAACACACTGCCATGTGTGTACCTATGCAACTGTCTTGCATGCTCTGTTCATGTACCCCAAAACCTAAAATGCAATAAAAAATTTTTAAAAAAAAGTTTCAATACCCCAGTTCAAATGTATGTGTTGGTCTTATCTATGTAATTGTTGTGTATGCTCTTCCAGGGAATGATGGTGTTGTACGTCTCTTACTCTGTCATAAAGACTTGTATATATAAATGCTAATAAATATTTATTGAACTCCACCAATAAATGATTACATTCTTCAAATCATCAAGCTAAGGACTACCCTTTGAACATGCTTTGGAAACATCTTTGTTAAAGCTAATAACCTCTCAGAAAATTTTAATTAAAAAATAAAATTGGCCGGGCGCAGTGGCTCACACCTGTAATCCCAACACTTTGGGAGGCCAATACGGGTGGATCACCAGCCTGGCAAATATGGTGAAACCGCATCTCTACTAAAAATACAAAAATACAAAAATTAGCCCATAGTCCCAGCTACTCAGGAGGCTGAGGCAGGAGACTCACTTGAACCCAGGAGACTGAAGTTGCAGTGAGCAGAGATCGTGCCACTGCACTCTAGTCTGGGGGACACAGCAAGACTCCATCTCAAAATACATAAATAAATCAAATAATTAAATTAAATTAAAAGGGAAAACA
Organism: Callithrix jacchus; assembly: GCF_049354715.1. NCBI lineage: Eukaryota > Metazoa > Chordata > Mammalia > Primates > Cebidae > Callithrix > Callithrix jacchus. Next base: position 41,193,729 of record NC_133505.1, read on the forward strand.
AAGATGTTTTTCTTTGTACCAGCAAAAGGAAGGTTTAATGAAAAATAAACTGAAATAGTAAATTTAGAAGTAATACTGAAAGAGCAACTGAGAAGTCTTAGATAAAGTCACCAGCTTCTTCAAAGCCATGAGATGTCCGGTTGTCTCATTTAATTCTCATTTGGTATAATTTTTCATTGATAAGAATAATTCATAATTAACAAGTTTACCCATGCTTCTTAAATTTTAGTGTGCATAAGAATTACTAAGAAGTAAACTAAGTAGACTTAAATGCAAATTCTCAGGCTCCAGCCCAGGAATCCTAATTCAGCAGTTCTAGAAGGGATTCAGAAATCTGCACTTTCATGAAGTACCCCAGATGATTCTGATGCATACTATCTGTAACATAAGTTTGAGATAAATGTCCTGTACAAGCATATTCTATCTTGCCAGCAGCCATGAGAATTTGATTAAAGAAACAAATCTAAGAACCCAACTACTAGTCTATTACTCCAGCCATTCTTTAACGCCAACTGTGATCAGAAGTATGAAAATAACAGCCCATGTTCTTTCTTAGAGGAAGATCACATTTCAACTGTGAAATGGTCCAGACATCTTGGAACTGAATATGGATTGTGATCCTGATACCCCCAACTGTCACTGCTCTTCATATACCAGCCGAGCATTTCATAATATTTATTTTATAAACCTTTCCTTGATCCTGGGCCTCCATGCTTCCTGTCCATGAGGTGGGCGGTCTTCCAGCCCTCTCACCATCCCAATAGATGTTAACACGAGGGATCTTGGAGCAGGGGGAGATGCCCCAGTGCAAAATAGTGGACACTCACCTCCTCTAAGACCTTTTATAAATCATGCTCTAAACACCTCTCGAGCATGCCCTTCCCTTGTATTTTCTTTATCAGTGGATTAAACCACTGTCCACTCAACTGTCTGAGTGAGAAAATTGGATTCAGTGAGTTTTCAGGTCCTACCAAGTCTATTTCAAAGTGTCATTTCAATGATTTTATCTCCTTTGCTTCTAAATAGTGGCATACATGGATATCAAGTGTAGTAGTGGGTTCACAATTGGAGAAATGGATTTTGAAGTCATCTTTTTGCAGTTACAAGAGAAGCCATATTGAGCCAGTCAGAGGAGAGAAGATAAAGAAAAAGTAGAATCAAATCTTTGGAATATTCAAAGCATTACATACATGTAATTTTTTTATTAACTATGACTTCATTTTGGTTCCAATTCTGTCCAGAGAAATTTGGATGTTAGAGCTTTTGGAATTTAAAGGCCTTTTATTATCTTCTACTTATTACTTGTTTATTTACAATAGAGTTTCAGCATGAAGAGAGCGTTATTTTTGTAGGGAAAAAAAACCCTACAATCTCACTTCGTACAAATTAGCTGTGTGTTGGATTCATATTAACATACACACTCAAAAAATGTAGTGGGCTGTTCTATGGCACCTTATTCACTTAGCTTTGTAGAAGAAAATTGAATGTGAAAACAGCTTGTCAGCCTGACATCATTAGATATCTTCATCATGAGTCTTTACATATTCTAGGTGCTGCTTCTCAATCCTCTCATCTCATGGAAATATGCTTACGAGACCACATGAGTAGAGGAGAGGTGGCAGGGGAGCCATTCTAGGATGGAAGAATCTCTCACATGACAAGAACCACATCTTATACCAACCCTTGAGTGGGGATTCCAAGCCAACAGGCATATTCAGATTCAAGAAACACCGTAACAGAATCCAGGGCCTACATTTCCCAACAGGTTTTCATACAGGTCCACAAAGTCTAAATGCCTGCCCACAGTCTGCCCAGCATAGATGTAGTTCACAAACCCGGGGTCAGTACCACAATTTTTTTAAAAAAGCTGCTTTTTTAATACAGCTGACATTTCACATTTATCTAAACACAGTACATTCCAAAGAAACAGTAAGTATAAGGCAAACTTGAGTTCATCTTCCCATGGGAAAAAAACAGCTTAAAACTGTTGTTAACCCTTTGACCTACCAACAAACATGGCTTACTGCCACTCAATAAATAGCTCATTCCAGTTAGGACACAAACTGGTGATAACACTTCCTGGTAGCAACTACTGAGCATTGCAAGGAGAAGAAATTGGGATGCGTGCCTATAAAGAGAAAAAAAAAAACCCTCTTTTTAACCTTCGAGTCTAAAGAAAATCAATTCGACAAGCATTTGCTGCAAACTTAGTGCCAAATACTGCCACATAGGAAGATGCATCTGCCATCTGTCAAGACAGACGGAGGGAGGAATGGAAGTGGAGGCCAGTTAGAAAACAGGAAAAAACGAAACCAGCTGGGACAGCGGCAGCAAAGTACCCTGAGGATACTAACACCCTCAGTATTTAGCTAGGGTGGCCTAAAAGAGCTAATCTGAAAGAATTCATAAGTCATATGGAGGCTTCTTTATAAATTAGAGAAAAGGCAGATGTAGCCTAATACATCATGAACACTATAAGGTAAATAATATCTAGCAGTGTGATACAGCTTCACCACACAGCCTTCTGGAAACCAGCAGATACCTTCCTTGAAAGGACCCACTGAAGGCATTCCTCCTGGATTCTGTGAAGTAAAATGGCCCTCAAGGTGTACCCAGCAAGGGCTCAATGGAGTACACGATAAATGCTCAACACACATCTATCTCCCTCCCCTCTCACTATCCAAGCTTCATGCCTACCTCATGAATCTTCAAGTTTCTTTCTCTTCTGTCCCTGGAGCATAGACGAATCAGAATCCCTACCAGCCAACTTATTGGGCACCTTGAAAAGAGACCTTTGGAATGGCTGCCGTCAGTCCTGGCAACAAGTGTAAGACCCTGGGAATCAGGAAGCCTCAGACCATGAGCAATTGAATGTCACCTGTCACTTTGCCCTCTGAGGACCAGAAATAAAGCTTCCAGTTCCTGTGAAATGGCAAATAGGTAGGTTCAGACTTCCAGCTCCCTCACCCAAAATTAATTTTTGTAAAGCAGGAGAAGCAGAAGGAAACAAGGATCTGGGGAGCTGACAACACTAAAAACAAGTATAGTGTTTATATATTTGCCAGGAGAGACAGAACTGGTGTCTTGAACTGGTGTGTGTAGGGAAAGGGCAGGGCTGCATCCTGGGAGATAAACCACAGTGGGAGAACAGGCTTCAGGAAGACTTTTTAATTTCTGCCCTATGTCCTTCCCAATTGCCTTGGGATAATCATTGCCTCCCCTTCACACATAAAAAGGCTACAGCAAGCCAGGCTGCTTCTATCTGCCAGGTTAATCAGTAGGGAACTGATGAAACTAGGTGTGAGCTTTTGGGTATTCTCTTCTCCGCTACTCACAACCACTGTCCCAACTCCCAGAGCTGGTGAATTGCAACGTGGAGTGCCTGCCTACTCCCAGTTGTGCTTTTCCTAGGAGCTGCCTGATAGAGTAGTGGCAAAACGGGAGTTCTATAGTGTTTCTGGGCTCTCTACCATGGAAGGATCTGGAGGGACACAGACCAGTACTTGACCTTCATCTCTTCCCTGCTACACATTACCCCACAGACTAGCAGATGCCCTCATGGAGACGTGAGCTCACAGACCCCAACATAATTAGATGGCTAACGAACAAAACTATTGCAAAGCATAGACAACAAATTAACACCATATACTATCTAATGCAGAATTGTGAGAAAGATGAACAAAGAATTTAAAAGAAAAGGGCAAGTATACTTAAGATGGAAGACACCAGCAGCATAAAGCAAAACCAATGACTAATAAAAATAAAGAGATAATACTAGATGTTGAAACTATAACGGTAGAAGGAGTAAATGCTATAGATTAGACAAGTACCAGGATGGATATAGCTGAAGAATAATTAGTGAGGTGAAAAATAAGATAAAGATAATCCCAGAAGACAGCAGGAAAGAATAAAGACATGAAAAATATAAAAGAAAGTTCAGCAAAATGTAGGCTAGAAATAGAAGTGTCAATATTGGAATAATAGAACTCACAGTGAGAGAAAAATATATATACTTGAGAAAATAATGACTAATAAATTTATAAATTTTTTTAAGTTATGAAAGGCTTCAGAACAAAGGGCTCAAAGGATACTTAACAGGAGCTTTAGAAAAATCCACACCTATGCTCATTATATTGCGACGAATAAATATTTTTAAAACTTAGGATACTTTATCATCCAGGCACGGTGGTTCACACCTATAATCCCAGCACTTTGAAACTTTGGGAGGCTGAGGTGGATGGATCACTTGAGGATAGGAGTTTGAGACCAGCCTGGCTAACATGGTGAAACCCTGTCTCTACTGAAAATACAAAAATTTGCTGAGCCTGATGGTGTGCACCTGTAGTCCCAGTTACTTCGGAGGCTGAGGCAAACCTGGGAGGTGGAGAGGTTGCAGTGGGTGACAGAACAATACCCTATCAGAGGTGGGGGAAGAAGAGTTTGCAAAGGAGTAAGAATCAGACTGATGTCAGACCTTTGAATAACAATTAATGCAAGAATAAATTAAAATAATATTTTTATAGTAGTGAAAGAAAGTAAACTGGAGCTTAGAACTTTATATATATCAAAATTGCTATTCAAGTGAGATGCATAACAAATATATTTTCATGCAAACAAAGTCTTAGAACCCAAAGGCTCATATTAAAAACACTCTTGGACAGGGTTTAAAAAAAAGACACTCTCAGAGGAAGTACTCAAGAAGACAATCAAATCAAAAAAGTTACAACAAATTTAAGGGTGATTTGTCAACAAATCCAGGACCATATTTTTTAAAGAGGGTAAATGAATGAATGTGTGTGTGTGTGTGTGCGTGTGTGTGTGTAACTCCAAAATTAAAAGTCTACATAAAGGTAATATCTACTTGGTAGGAGAATTGACATTAGGGTGGGGGAAGTAGAAAATCACATGAGTGTGCTAAAGAAGTTGGGGGGCAAGATACGAATATTAAGGTAGTTCAGACATTTTAAAAAGTAAATAAATGCTGACTGTTTGTATTAAATTAAAGGCAACCCCCATAGGAACAGAATCAGTATGTATGACTTTTACTACAGCAGAAAAAATTAGTCTATCAAATGGAAAGCAAGACAAGGGAAGACACATTGTACAATAAATACAGAATGTGAAATGAGTTGCAAAAATAAACCTTTACCTCAGCAATAAAAAGACAAAGGCTCTAATAATGGAGGAAAAAAATGAACCAAATAATGTGTGATTTATAACAAATACTCTTTTTTAACTTTTAAGTTCAGGGGTAAATATGCAGGTTTGTTACATAGGTAAACTTGTGTCAGGGAGGTTTGTTGTACAGATTATTTCATCACTCAGTTATTAAACCTAGTCATTTTTCCTGATCCTCTCCCTCCTCCCACCTCCACCCTCCAACAGGCCCATGTGTGCAGGTCCCCTCTGTGTGTCCTTGTGTTTTCATAATTTAGTTCCCACTTATAAGTGAAAACATCTGGCATTTGGTTTTCTCTTTCTCCATTAGTTTGCTAAGAATAATGGCCTCCAGTCCCCTCCATGTCCCTGCAGAGGACATGATCTCTTTCTTATTTATAGCTGCATAGTATTCTGTGGTGTGTATGTACCACAGTTTTTTATCCAGTCTATTATCGATGGGCATTTAGGTTGATTTCATGTCTTTGCTATTGTGAATAGTGCTACAGTGAACATATATGTGCATGTGTCTTTATAATAGAATGCTTTCTATTCCTTTTGGTATGTTCCCAGTAATGGCATTGCTGGGTCAAATGGTATTTCTGTCTTCAGGTCTTCGAGGAATTGCCACACTGTCTCCCACAATGGTTGAACTTAATTTACATGCCACCAACAGTGTAAAAGCGTTCTTTTTTCTCCATAGCCTAGCCAGCATCTGTTATTTTTTAACTTTGTAATAGTAGCCATTCTGACTGATGTGAGATGATGTCTCACTGTGGTTTTGACTTTCATTTCTCTAATGATCAGTGATGTTGAACTTTTTTTCATATACTTCTTTTGTACATATGTCTTCTTTTGAAAAGTGTCTGTTCACGTCCTTTGCCCACTTTTTAATAGGATTGTTTGTTTCTCGTCAATTTGTTTAAGGTCCTTATAGATGCTGGATATTAGACCTTTGTTGGACGCATAGTTTGGAAAATTTTCTCCCATTCTGTAGGTTGTCTATTCACTCTGTTGATAGTTTCTTTTTCTGGACAGAAGCTCTTTAGTTTAACTAGATCCCATTGGTCAGTTTTGCTTTTGTTGCAATTGCTTTCGGCATCTTTATCATGAAATCTTTGCTGGTATGTCCTGAATGGTATTGCCTAGGTTGTCTTCCAGGGTTTTCATAATTTTGGGTTTTACATTTAAGTCTTTAATCCATCTTGAGTAATTTTTGCATATGGTGTAAAGAAAGGATCAAGTTTCAATCTTCTGCATATAGCTAGCCAGTTTTCCCAGCACCATTTATTGAGTAGAGAATACTTTCCCCATTGCTTGTTTTTGTCAAGTTTATCAAAGATCAGACAGTTGGAGGTGTGCAGGCTTATTCTGGGTTCATTCTTCTGTTCTGTTGCTCTATGTGTCTGTTCTTGTACCAGCACCAGGCTGTTTTGGTTACTATAGCCCTGTATAGTTTGAAGTTGGGTAGTGTGATGCCTCTTTGTTCTTTTTGTTTCAGATTGCTTTGGCTATTCGGACTCTTTTTTGGTTTCACATACATTTTTAAATAGTTTTTTTAGCTCTGTGAAGGATCTCACTGGTAGTTTAATAAGAATAGTATTGAATCTATAAATTGCTTTGGACAGTATGGCCATTTTAATGATGTTGACTCCTCTTATCCATGATTATGGGCTGTTTTCTCATTTGATTGTGTCATCTCGGATTTCTTTGAGCAGTGGTTGGTGGTTCTCCTTGTAGATATCATTTACCTCCCTAGTTATATTCCTAGGTATTTTATACTTTTTGAGACAATTGTGAACAAGAGTTCATTCCTGATTGGGCTGTCTGCTTGACTGTTGTTTGGTGTATAGGAATAATAGTAATTTTGGCACATTCATTTTGTATCCTGATACTTTGCTGAGATTGCTTATCAGCTTAAGAAGCTTTTGGGCTGAGACAATAGGTTTTTCTAGATATAGGATCATGTCATCTGCAAACAGGAGTAGTTTAACTGTCTCTCTTCCTATTTGGATGCCCTTTATTTCTTTCTTTTGCCCAATTGCTCTGGACAAGACTTGCAATACTGTGTTGAATAGGAGTGGTGAGAGAGGGCATACTTGTCTTGTGCTGGTTTTTAAGGGGAATGCTTCCAGCTTTTGCCCATTCAGTATGATGTTGGCTGTGGGTTCTTATTATTAAGCTCTTATTATTTTTGAGGTATATTCCTTCAATACCTAGTTTATTGAAAGTTTCTTTGAGGTATATTCTTATTATTCAATACCTAGTTTATTGAAAGTTTTTTGAGGTATATTCTTATTATTTTTGAAGTATATTCCTTCAATACCTAGTTTATTGAAAGTTTTTTTATATGAATGGATACAGAAAATCCTCTTAAAGCAGAAAGATATGTAAAGATTGAAATTAAAAAGAAGGAAAAAAGATTTACCTGGTGGCAAATATGACATAAAAGAAAGTTGAGTGACAATCTCAACATGTAATAAAATAGAAAAAATAGATTTTTTTTTTCTCTGTCTCCCAGGCTGGAGTGTAATGGCGCGATCTCAGCTCACTGCAACCTCCACCTCCCAGGATCAAGCAATTTTCCTGCCTCAGCCCCCCAAGTATCTGGGATTACAGGTGCGTACCACTACGCCCAACTAATTTTTTGTATTTTAAGTAGAAATGGGGTTTCACCATGTTAGCTAGGCTGGTCTCAAACTCCTGACCTCAGGAGTTCCAAAGTGCTGGGATCACAGGCGTGAGCCACCGTGCCTAGCTCAAATAGAATTTAAGGTTAAAACAAAGTGCATAGGCCAAGCCTAGTAGCTCACACCCGTAATCCCAGCAATTTAGAAGGCCAAGGTGGGTGTATCATCCGAGGTCAGGAGTTCAAGACCAGCCTGACTAAAATGGTGAAACCACCTTTCTACTAAAAACACAAAAAATTAGCCAGGCATGGTGGGGCACACCTGTAATCCCAGCTACTTGGGAGGCTGAGGCGGGAGAATCACTTGAACCTGGGAGCTGGAAGTTTCAGTGAGCCAAGGTTATGCCATTGCACTCCAGGTTGGGCAACAAGAATGAAACTCCATCTCAAAATAATAATAATAAAGTGCATAAAGGACAATTTTTAAAGAAACAAGAAGATATAGTAATCTTATATATAAACTCAATAGTTTTATAGCTATAGTTAATAGCTTCACAATTTATAAAGCAACACCTGAAAGAACTACAGTTAGAAGTTGACTTTTTTAAAAATACATGTGACAATTTTTACAAACCCAAATGGACTTAGGAATATTAATTTTTTTTTTAGAAAAAAACATTAAAGAGAGAAACAGAGACAGGGAGAAAAAGAAAGCAAATATGGCAAAATGTTAAAAATCACTGAATTTGGACACGTGTACATAAGAATTCTTTGTACTACTCTTATTAAACTACTTCAAAATAAAAAGATTTAAAATGTCGTAAGTAATCTGTAAGTTAAAAGAAAAATATAAATAATATTTGGAATTAAAAAAATTAAAACACTGCACATTAAAATGTGTTAGATACGATCAAAGCAGAACTTAGAGGGAAATTTTTTACCTTTAAATACACTTACCAGGAAACATAAAAAAAGACCAAAATCAACAAGCTGAGCATTCAACTCAAACGCCAGGTAAAAGAGGAACAGAACACACCCAGAGGAGGAAGGAAATAATAAAGATACTGTAGATCAGTGAAATAGAGAACTAAAAACAATAAAATCGATTAACAAAAACAAAGGCTGGCCTTTGAAAAGATATTTCTATATATTATTCCAGGAAACAGAATGAAGAAAAAAATCTGCATAGGTTACTGTTTAGAGAAATTTTTATTAAAAAAACAAATAAGGAAATACAAGAAAAGCAAGTTTTATGTCCGTGCTTTATAAAATGTAATACAACACCCTAAGTAAAATATCAATTAAGTAAAACCAACAGTAAATTTGTAGCTGTAGGATGAATAAATCGGGTTTATCCCAAGAATGCAAAGATGTTGCACATTTAAAAAATCTCTCAATATAAATCACTATATTAGGAGATTAAGAAGGAAAATACATACAATGAAATAAGTCAATTCTGGTAAACTATTGTTTAAATGTAAAAATCCTTTTATGTTTAAAAAATAAACTTTTAGAAAACTAGGAATAAAAGGAAATCTACTAATTTAGTGAAGGTTCTAGTCCTATGGCAAAGACAGTTCTAGAAAAATTGAGTAGACATGCTTTTTCCTATTCGTCTCACTACAACTAAAAACTCTGGACATCATATATAAAGCAAACATAAGAAGACTCTAAAAGGTGGAGATGAGAAGGCAGAACAGCTAGAATCTCAGCATCTTATGAATGACATAATGGTGAGTTCCCTGGGCTTCCTTTTCACCTCATATACCCCAGGCTTGGAGCTGAAGAAACACAATTTGGAAAGACCAACTGGCAAACGGAAAAAAAGTGCCAACAACACTAACAACAAAAGCCCTGGTAGCACTAGCAAAAGACCAACACAGAGGCAGCTGATCAAGACTGAAAACCCTTAGAAAGTAACTGGTCAATTCCAGGCAAGTACCACAGAAATAACTGTGACTTGACCAGGCACTGGCTCATGCCTGTAATCCCAACACTTTGGGAGGCCGAGGCAGGTGGATCACTTCAGGTCGGGAGTTTGAAAGCAGCCTGACCAACATGCAGAAACCCCATCTCTACTAAAAATACAAAATTAGACGGGCATGGTGGCACATGCCTGTAATCCCAGCTACTCAGGAGGCTGAGGCAGGAGAAGCGCTTGGACCCAGGAGGTAAAGTTTGTGGTGAGCTGAGATCACACCACTGCACTCCAGCCTGGACAACAAGAGTAAAACTCTGTCAAAAAAAAGAAAAAAGAAAGAGAGAAAGAAAGAACTGTGACTCTACTGCTACTCACACCAGAAAGAACAAGTGGGAGACTTAGACTTTTACCCTCTTGAAGCTGCAACAAAATGTTCCAACATCACTCTTCAGTGGTGTCCAAGAATACCAGTTAGGAAGCTAAGAATTTCATTTCTGCAAGCCAGTAAAGAGGCCCCCTCTGTAAGATGTCAATGGAGATGGGGGTGGGAGGAGAGCACCTGCCCAGAAATAATGCCTAAAAGAAGTTATCTAAGAATATAAATGATAAGATAGGAAACTTGGAACATCAAGGAAGGAGAAAGAACAGGGTAAGCAAATAGATGGGTAAATACAATAAGTTTTTCTTCTCCTCTTAAGTTTTCTAAAGTATGTTTGATGGTTGAAGCAAAAATTATAATACTGATGTTGTTCTAAATAGAGGAAGCATTTAAGACAATTATATTTTCAATGAGGAGGGTAAAGGGATGGGACAAAAAGAAAGGTAAGATTTGTATTATTTACTCAAAACGGTAAATGATGACTCCAGAAGACTGACAAGGTTCATGTATATGTAATACTTAAAGCAGCCACTTACAAGTTATGCATAAATACACTCAAAAACACTATAGATAAATAAGAGTGGCATTATAAAAAATGCCCAAGTAGGCCACAGAAAGTCAGAGAAGAGTAAACAGAGATAAAAACTGGAAAGAACAACCAAAATAAATAAAAAAGCAGAATTATGCCTATCATGTTACTACAGACTGGATTGTGTCCCACAGAATCCTGTGTTGAAGCTCTAACCACCATTGGGACTATATTTGGAAATAGAGCCTTTTTCAGAATAATTCAGGTTATATGAAGTCATAAGGGTAGGGCCCTGATTCAATAGACTAATTCAGTAGGAAGAGAAACCAGAGTGTGCTCTCTCACTCTTTCTCCCTCCCTGCCTTCCTCTCTCTCTTTCTCTCTCACTCTGCCCCTAGAAGGTGGCCACTCTCTGAAATCCGGGAAGAGCCCTTAATAGAAGCTGACCATGCTGGCACCTTGACCTCAGACTTCCAAACTCCAGAACTGTGAGAAAATATATTTCTCTTGTTTAAGCCACCTAATTTTATTTTGTTATGGCAGCCCAAGCTAATACATATATCAGTAATTTACATTATTCCTAATACAAAGAAATGATATATGCCTGAGATGATCAATGCCCCAATTACTCTGATTTGGGCACTACACATTGTATGCCTATAACTAACATTACAGACATCTCATTAATATATACAATGATTATGTGCTAATAATAATTAAATATAAAATTAAGAAAAAAATACATAAATGCAAATGGTCTAAATACCTCAATTAAGAAACCCAGTCGAGGCCAGGCATGGTGGCTCACACCTGTAATCCCAGCACTCTACAAAAAAAAAAAGAAAGAAAGAAAGAAAAAAAAGAAACCCAGTTCAAATATAACAATATAGGCCAGGCCCACTGGCTCCTAGCACTTTGAGAGGCTAAGCCAGGTGGATTACTTGGGGTCAGGAGTTCGAGACCAGCCTGGCCAACATGGTGAAACCCTGTCTCTGCTAAAAATACAAAAATTAGCCCAGCATGGTGGCACGTGCTTGTAATCCCAGCTACTCAGGAGACTGAGACTGGAGAATCACCTGGGGGGTGGGGAGGAGGAAGTTGCAGTGTGCAGAGATAGTGCTACTGCACTCCAGCCTGGGCAACAGAGTGAGACTCCATCTTACAAAAACAAAACAAAACAAAACACACAAATGTAACAACAAAGGCATTTTAAAAGTAAAAGGTTGGAAAAATTTACATCATGTTTTCCTTAATTGGAGGAAAACAGGAGTAAGTGTACTGCTATCAGATAAAGTAAACTTCAGAGCAAAAAAAAAAAAAAAATTACCAGAGAAAGATAGGGATGTTTTACAATAATAAAAGAATCAATCTACCAAGAAGACATTACAATCACAAATGATCTATGCCCAAAACACCAGAGCTGCAAAATATGTGAAGCAAAAACTGAAGGGAAAAATAGAAAAATTCACAATTATAATTGGAGACTTCAATACAACTCTCTCAACTATTAATAAAAGTAGAAAGAAAATCAGCAAAGATATAGAAGAGCTCAATAACACCATTAACCAACAGGATTGAATCCACATTTTATAGGACACTCCACCCATCAACAGCAGAATACACGTTGGTTTCTTTTTCCTCTTTTCTGGTTTTACTAGGTGCAAGTGGTACATATGCAGATTTGTTACATGGATAAATTGTGTGTCACAAGGGTTTGGTGTACAAATATAATTTTAAAATAATTTAAATTGTACAAACTGTTCTCTGAATACAATGAAATCAAACTAGAAATCAATAACAGAAAGATAACAGAGGAAAGATCATCAGCAGAATACCAGACAGGTACTTTTTCAGTCGTCACCCTCCTCCCACCCTTCACCCTCAAATAGGCCCCAGTGTCTATTTTTCCCATCTTTGTGTGTATGCGTACTCAATGTTTAGCTGGTTTTCTACTCCTGCAGTAATTTGTTTAGGATTATGGCCTCCAGTTCCATCTATGTTGCTGCAAAGGCAATTCCGACTTGTAATAACTGTGTAGTATTCCACGGTGCATATGTACCACATTTTCTTTATCCAGGGCACTGTCGATGAGCAGTGGATAAAGAAGTCTAGGTTGATTCTGTGACTTTGCTATTGTGAATAGTGATGCAGTGAACATACACGTGCATGTGTCTTTATGACAGAACAATTTATATTCCTGTGGATATATACCCAATAATAGAATTGCTGGGTTGCATGGGAATTTTGTTTTAAGTTCTTTGAGAAATCTTCAGACTGCTTTCCACAGTGGCTGAATTAATTTACATTACCACCAATAGTGTGTAAGTGTGCCCTTTTCTCCACAACCTTATCAGCACCTGTTATTTTTGACTTTTGAACAATAGCTATTCTGACCGAGGTGAGATGGTATCTCACTGTGGTTTTGATTTGCATTTCTTAATGACTAGTTATACTGAGCATTTTCTTCCATATACTTGTTGGCCGCACAGAATATACATTCTTTTCAAGTATCCATGCAACGTATACCAAGTTGGACTATATCCAGGGCCATAAAACAGGTATTGATAAATTTAAAAGAATTTAAATTATACAGAATGTGTTCTCTGACTACAATGGACTCCACCTAAAAATAAGTAACAGAAAGATGACAGAGGAAAGTCAAGAAGCTGAGCAAACTAAGCAAACACTGTTAAATAATCCACAAGTCAAAAAGTAAGTCTCAACAGAAATTTAAAAATACAAGGAATTGAAAGAAAATAAAAATACAACATATCAAAAATGTATAGGAGAGACAACCCACAGAATGGGAGAAGATATCTGCAAACTACCCCTCTGACAAAGAATTAATAACTAGAATATACAAGGAGTTCAAACAACTCTATAGGGAAAAAAATCTAATAATCCAAACAAAAAAATGAGCTGATTTGAATAGACATTTCTCAAAAGAAGACATACGAATAGCAATCAGGCTTATGAAAGGTACTCAACATTATGAATCATCAGAGAAATGCAAATCAAAACTACAATGAGATATCATCTCACTTCAGTTAAAATGGCTTGTATCCAGGCCAGACGTGGTGACTCATGCCTGTAATCCCAGCACTGATGGACGTGGAGGTGGGCAGATCACCTGAGGTCAGGAGTTGCAGAGCAGCCTGGCCAATATGGTGAAACACTCTCTCTACTAAAAATACAACAATTAGCTAGGCATGATGGCACGTGCCTGTAGTCCCAGCTACTTGGGAGGCTGAAGTAGAAGAATCACTTGAACCTGGGAGGTGGGGGTTGCAGTGAGCATAGATCACACCACTGCAATTCAGCCTGGGCGACACAGTGAGACTCCATCTCAAAAAAAAAAAAAAGGCTTGTATCCAAAAGACAGGCAATAACAAGTACTGGTGAGGATATGGAGAAAAGGGAGCGCTTTGTACTCTGTTGGCAGGAATGTAAATTAGTTCAATCAATGTGGAGAACACTTTGGAAGTTCCTCCAAAAAAATTAAAATTGAGCTACCATTTTATCCCACAATCCCACTGCTGAGAATATACCCAAAAGAAAGAAAATTAGTGTATCAAAGAGATATCTCCACTCCTATGTTAACTGCAGCATTATTTACAATAGCTAAGATCTGGATGCAACCTAAGTGTCTATCAACAGATGAATGGATAAAGAAAATGTGGTACATACATACAATGGAGTACTGCTCAGCTAGAAAAAAGAATGAGATCCAGTCATTTGCAACAACATAGATGGAATTGAAGATCATTATGTTAAATGAAATAAGCCAGGCACAGAAAGACAAACATCACATGTTCTTATTTATTTGTGGGATCTAAAACTCAAAACAATTGAACTAATGGACATAGTGAGGAGAAGGATGATTACCAGAGCCTGGGAAGGGTATTAGATAGCTGAGGAGGGAGGGAGGGATGGTTAATAGGTATGAAAAACATAGAAAGAATGAATATGACCTACTATTTGATAGCAAAATAGGGTGATTACAGTCAATAATAATTGTATATTTTTAAATAACTTAAAAAATGTAATTGAATTGTTTGTAACTCAAAGGATAAATGCTTGAGGGAAAGGATACCCCATTCTTCATGATGTGCTTATTTCACATTCCATGCCTGTATCAAAACATCTCATGTGCCCCATAAACATATACACCTACCATGTACCCACAAAATATTTTCAAAATAATAATTTTAAAAATTATAAGACAAAGCTAAACCAGTACTGAAAAGGAATGTTATAGCATTAAAGGCATACATTAAAAAGAAGAAAAAATGGTTGCTACTTGGGAGGCTGAGGTAGGAAAGGATCACTTGAGCCCAGTAGTTCAAGCCCATCCTGAGCAACAAAGTTCTCAAATTAATAATCCAGACTCTCATCTCAAGAATCCAGAAAAAGAAAATTAAAATACACCCAAAGAAGAAAGAAAGGCCAAGAGTGGTGGCTCACACCTGTAATCCCAATAATTTGGGAGGCTAAGGCAGGCAGATCACTTGAGTTCAGGAGTTAGAGACCAGCCTGGCCAACATGGTGAAACCTTGTCTCTACTAAAAATACAAAAATGTCGGCCAGACACATGCCTGTAATCCCAGCACTTGGGGAGGCTGAGGTGGCCAGATTACCTGAGGTCAGGAGTTCAAGACCAGCCTGGCCAAAGTGGTAAAACCCCATCTCTACTAAAAATATAAATATCAGCTGGCCGTGGTGGCACACATCTATAATCCCAGCTACTTGGGAGGCTGAGGCAGGAAAATTGCTTGAGTCCAGGAGACAGAGGTTGCAGTGAGCCAAGATTGTGCCACTGCACTTCAGCCTGGCCAACAGAGTGAGACTCTGGCTCAAAAAAAAAAAAATATATATATATATATATACAAAAAATTAATTGGGCATGGTAGCAGGCACCTGTAGTCCCAGCTACTCAGAAGGCTGAGGCAGGAGAATTGCTTGAGCCCAAAAGGCAGAGGCTGTAGTGAGCTGAAATTGCACCACTGCACTCCATCCTGGGCCACAGAGTAAGACACAAAAAATTTGCTTCTTTGAAAAGATCAGTCAACTAATGAACCGCTAGTGGACTACACTCGCAAAGGAAAAACGAAAGAAGTAAGAAAAGTCCACAGGGGCTATCACTACAGACCCTACAGACATCAGAAAAACATAAATTGTGCTGGAACAATTGAACACCCAAAGGCCATAAGAGGAGAGAAAGACAACAAGGAGGAAAAGAAGGAGTGGCAGTGCAATCTAAGATTCATACTTCTGCAAAAATTGGCTCAATAAGGATTACAAAATTATATGTAAAATGTAAAACTATAAAACTTTTAGAACAAGATAGGGGAACATCTTCTGAATCTAGATCTGAGCAACAAATTCTTAGATCTGACACCAAAAACATGGTCTGTAAAAGGAAAAAATGGATATATTGGGCCTAATTAAAATTAAAAACTGTTGCTCTGTGAAAGACTTGTAAAGAAATGAAAAGGCAAACTACATAATGGAAAAAAATTTGCAGACCATGTATCCAACAAAGGACTAGTATCTAGAATATATAACAAATTATCAACATTCAGTCCAGGCTTGGTGGCTCATGCCTGTAATCCCAGCACTTTGGGAGGCCGAGGCAGGTGGATGACTTGAGGTCAGAAGTTTGAGACCAACCTGGTCAACATGGTGAAACTCTGTCTCTACTAAAAATGCAAAAAATTAGCTGGGTATTGTAGCGCATGCCTGTAATCCCAGAAGGTGGCCGTTGCAGTGAGCTGAGGTCATGCCACTGCCCTCCAGCCTGAGTGACAGAGTGAGACTCCATCTCAAAAAAAATAAGTAAATAAAATCCAACAGTTAAAAAAAAATTAATTAGAAAATGGGAAAAATTCATGAAGAGACATTTCATCGAAAGGTTGACAGATAAGCACATGAAAAGATGTTCAACATCATTAGCCATTAAGGAAATGCAAATTAAAACCACAATGAGGTCTCACCACACACATATTAGAATGGCTGAAATAAAAAGTAGTAACAATATTAAATGCTTATGAGGATGCAGTAAAACAATCACTCACACACTGCTGGTGCAACCAGTCTGGAAAACAGTTTGACAGTTTATTTAAAAAACTAAACATGCAACCATCATACAATTCAACAGGTACACTCCTGGGCATTTGCTCCAGAGAAGTGAAGTCTTATGTCCATACAAAAACTTATATTGATATCAGCCAAATCTAGAAACAACCCATATGTCTTCAATGGGTAGATAGCTAACGTGTTATACCCATACCATATAATACGACTTAGCAATAATAAATTATTGATATATGCAACAACCTTGTATGATCTCCAGAGAAATACACTGAGAGAGAAAAAAAGTCAACCCCAAAAGTTTATATACTACGTTTCCATTTATTATTTGTCTTAAAATGACAAAAATTTTGTCTTCAAGTGACAAAGTTCTAGAAATGAAGATCAGATTAGTGATTGCTAGATATTAGGAGGGTATGGGATGGTGGGGAAGTGGGTGTGTCTAGAAAAGGGCAAGTAGAAGAATCCTTGTGATCATTGAAGTGTTTCGTATCTTGACTGTATTCGTGTATCCTAATTGCGATGCTGTACCATAGTTTTGCAAAATGTTACCATCGAGGTAAACTGGGTAAAGGATACAAAGGATTGTTTTTATTACTTCTTACGACTGCATGTGAATCTGTAATATACAGCCAAATTTATACTTAATGGAGAATATTTAGGTTTATTTCCTTTAAGAGTAATGCTCATTATTACCTTACTGTTTGCCATAGCATTGGAGATCCTAGTCAACAATATGAAAAAGAAAACACTAAGGATTAAGAGGGAAAACACAAAATTCAATGCTCGCAGATGATACTTTATCTACCTGGAAAAAAGAGAGAAAAAATATCAGTAACAACAACAACAAAATCCCCACTAAAACCAATAAGAGAATCCAGCAAGGTTGTTCCATATAAGATCAACCTACAAAAATTGATTAATTTCTAATATTTGAAAATTATTTATCATTATTTTAAAATCATATATCCAATAAAGGGTTAATATCCAGAATATATAAAGAACTCTAAACCCCAGCAACAATTGTTTATACAAACAATTAAAAAGGAGGAAAAGGACTTGAATAGATATTTTGCCAAAGATGGTATACAAGTGGCCAACACACATATGAAAAGATGTTCAGCATTACTTATCATTAGAGAAGTGCAAATCAAAACCATAACATCATCTAACACTCATTAGCATGGCTACTATAAAAAGGAAAGGAAAAAGGAATGAAGGAGGGAGCAAATGAGGGAGGGAGGGAGGGTGGGAGGGAGAGAGAGAAGGGAGGGAGGGAGGGAGGGAAGGAAGATGGAAATAAGTGTTGGTGAGGATGCAGAGACATTAGAACTTTTATATGCAATGTTCCTGGGATTGTAAAATGTGTAGCTGCTATGGGAAACAGTATGGCAGTTCCTCAAAAAATTAATAATAAAACTACTATATGACCCAAGAGTCCCATTTCTGGGTATAAACCCAAAAGAATTGAAAGCAGGGACCTAAGCAAATACTTCCCGCCATACTCATAGCAGCACTATTCTCAATAGCTAAGAGGTAGAAGCAACAAAAATATCCATAGACAGATGAATGGGCAAACAAAATGTGGTATATACATATGGTAGCTAAAAAGGAAGGAAATACTCTCACATGCTGCAACAAGTATGAATTGTAAGGGCATCATGCTAAGTGAAATAAGCCAATCGCCAAAAGACAAAAACTCTATGATTACACTTGTATGAGGTATCTAAAATAATCAGATTCATAGAAACTGAAAGTAGAGTGATGATAGCCAGGGGCTAGAGGAAGAGAGAAATGAGGAATTGTTGTTTAATGGGTGTAGAATTCCGGTTTTGCAAGGTGAGAAGGAGTCCTGGAGATTGGTTGCACAAAAATGTGAATGTATTTAACACTGCTGAGCTGCACACTTCGAAGTGGTTAAGACGGTAAATGTTAGGTTATACGTTTTTACCACATTTTTTTAAATTGGGTACATTCTTCTACATCAGAAATTACTGACTCAAAAATAGAAGTGCAATAAGATACCAATCACAATAGCAGCAAAAGCTACAAAATGTCTGAGAATTAACAGCATACTCAGGACTACTATGAAAAAGTAAAATTTTAAAACCATAATAAAGAGCAAACGACATGATTTGAATAAATAAGTGAAGATTCTGTTTTTGCATTGTATGGTTTAATAATAAAAACAAGTCAGTTAACCCAAAACTTCTATAAATTCAGTATAACCACAGTCAAAATTCAAGTGGGGAAGATAGAACTAGAAGTGAGTATCCTCCCAAATTCCTGGTAGGAAACTACAAACTTAGGTTCTGTTGCTACTTTGCTTTTGTCCAAAGCCAAAAGAAGCTCAAATTTTGCACCTCTCTCTCCACCCCGTAACATTGACTTTCTTCCTTCTTGTTGTGAATGTACTTCCTGTCCTCCATCTGTTTTTCTGGACCCACCCTCAATACGTCTGCACCTGGGGTCTGCCTCAAGGGCTGACCTGCATGACATAACTGGCTCTCATACTCCCTGGCTTCCTCTTGCTTCCAGCATCAGCCTAAGAGCAGAGGGAGGAGGAGAGTGAGGTCATTGTTTCTAATTCCTTGGCTTCCTCCCTACAAGGTCACCTTGAGCTGCTGTGTCCCTTGACTGAAGGGCACTGCCCTTAGCAAAGTGGTGACTGTACAGGGCTCGCTCTCCTTCTGAGCCCTTCTGCCCCTGGCCTCTTTAGACCTGCAGTAACAGCTCAGCTGCTGCTACTCAGGGTTACTGTGTTATCCTCCACCCACTTCTTTGTAAATACCTTCCTAATAAATGAGCTCTCCTTGAACTGTCTTATTTTCAGTCTGTCATCTGTTTTCTGTTGAGATTCTGATACAATAAAAGCCATTTATTTATTCTCTGATCCAGACTAGAGTGGCCAGGGGCCTCTTGGAAGCCTCATATGCAATGAAAGAGGAAGGGTCTGGAGTAGTCTTTATGGTTTGTGGCCTCTCTACTCTCTGAAACCCCCGGAGACTGGTCTGGCCAAGTAGTGGCAGGAAGCACCACGGAGAAATTCCCCATGCCTTGCTTCAAGGCAGTTGGAGGGCTCTTTTATCAAGCCAAAAAGAAAAAAGGATTTGAGGATGGGGTTGAACTCCACCCTCATTTGTCATCTGATTTGCCCAATTTTACTTTGGAAACAGAATTACTTGAGAAAATGGCCTAAAAACAAGTTTCATAAATAGACATTAGGATTAAATGTCAATCTTGACTGTTTCTTTCACATGCATGTGTGCATGGGTAGAAGGCAAAGAGAACCTGGAACCCAGGAGCATGCTCTCCCTCAGGAAAAAAATATGCCAAGGATACCACCTCCCATGGTGTAATTAGGATTATTATCTGCTTCAAGACTGAAGGAACTCCCTGCACTGTGTGTGCCGTCGTTAACACAGACCCAGTTCTTTTATGGGAGGGGAGCTGGACTAGATGACCTTTAAAGTCAATTCTAGCTTCAAGTTCAGCTTTTAAAACAACAAGACATTGAAGGGAGAAAACAGTTATTTGTGCCACGTGGATTAGGTATAATCTGAAAGTCCAATTCTCTCCCTCTCACTCCTCTCCCTCCTCTAGGTCTCTCTCCTTTCTCCCACTCCAATTCTCTCCTCTCACCCTTTTTCTCCCTCTCTCTTGCTCTCTTCCACTCCTCCTCTTTTTTCTCTCTTTCTTTCACATGTGCTCGTGTGTGACACACGCACCCCTTTCTTGACAATCCATTATGTTTAACATTTCACTCTCCTCATGCAGCATCCATTCCTCTCTCCTCATCCTCCTACGATTGATCCACCATTACCCTTCTTCTACCTTCCTTTCAAGTACCACTTATTCCCCTGTCTAAGGACTCCTCTTTCTACCTATAGTATTCTGACTTTCTGGATCCTAGGAAACCTACATAGTACTTTTTCTTATTCCTTACCTGGAAGGGGACAGCCTTCCTATAAAACAAAAACTTGCCTTTCCACACTACCTGCCGAGGGGTCCATACGGCATTGTTCTGGGTTCCCGTCCTAACTTAAAGGGAAACTTTCACAATGTCTGGAGCCCTTGATGTCCTGCAAATGAAGGAGGAGGATGTCTTAAGTTTCTTGCCACAGGAACCCATTTAGGTGACACCAACCTTGACTTCCAGATGGAACAGTACATCTATAAAAGGAAAATGATGGCATCTACATCATAAATCTGAAGAGGACCTGGGAGAAGCTTCTCCTGGCAGCTCATGCCATTGTTGCCATTGAAAACCCTGCTGATGTCAGTGTTATATCCTCCAGGAATACTGGCCAGAGGGCTGTGCTGAAGTTTGCTGCTGCCACTGGAGCCACTCCAATGGCTGGTTGCTTCACTCCTGGAACCTTCACCAACCAGATCCAGGCAGCCTTCCGGGAGCCACAGCTGCTCGTGGTTACTGACCCTAGGTTACTGACCTCTCACAGAGGCATCTTATGTTAACCTGCCTACCACTGCTCTGTGTAACACAGATTCTTCTCTGCACTATGTGGACATTGCCATCCCATGCAACAACAAGGGAGCTCACTCAGTGGGTTTGATGTGGTGGATGCTGGCTCGGGAAGTTTTGCGCATGCGTGGCATCATTTCCTGTGAACACCCGTGGGAGGTTATGCCTGATCTCTACTTCTACAGAGACCCTGAAGAGATTGAAAAAGAAGAGCAGGCTGTTGCTGAAAATGCTGTGACCAGGGAGGAATTTCAGGGCAAATGGACTGCTCCAGCTCCTGAGTTCACTGCTACTCAGCCTGAGGTTGCAGACTGGTCTGAAGGCGTGCAGGTGCCCTCTGTGCCCATCCAGCAGTTCCCTACTGAAGATGAGCACTCAGCCTGCCATGGAAGACTGGTCTGCAGCTCCCACTGCTCAGGCCACTGAAGGGGTAGGAGCAACCACTGAATGGTCTTCAGCTGTTCTTTCATGGGCTCTTAAGCAACATGGAAATAAGATTGATGGAAAATAAACATCCATTACCTAAAAACAAACAAAAAACCTACGAAGTTAGGGCAGATAAAAGCCTGCATTGGAACTCTCTAGAAAGGGAACTGGAAACTGTCCCATTAGCTAACTCTCTACTTCCTTCCTCTGAGGTCCTGTCACTTTGATTCCCCCTGCGGTAACCAGAACCAGACCCTTCAGATCTGCAGCTTCTCTTTTAAAACTGCCCAGATAGGCTGGGCACAGTGGCTCATGCCTGTAATCCCAGCACGTTGGGAGGGCGAGGCAGGTGGATCACTTGAGGTCAGGAGTTTGAGACCAACCTGACCAACATAGTGAAACTCCATCTCTACTAAAAAAAAATGCAAAATTAGCCAGGCATGGTTGTGCATGCCTGTAATCCTAGCTTCTTCAGAGGCTGAGGCAGGAGACTTGCTTGAACACAGAAGGCAGAGGTTGCAGTGAGCTGAGATTGCCCCATTGCACTCCAGCCTGGACAACAAGAGCAAAACTTTGACTCGAAAATAAAAAAATAAATAAAATAAAAATAATAAGTAAAACTGCCCAGATATAGATAAGGCCAAAAATCCCCATTCCTAGACTTAACTAGAATTTCAAAAGGAATTTGCTTTGTCAACAAACAAAAATAAAACAGGAACAGTGAGTAGAAAAGAATAAAAATGAAACATTAAAATAGTAAAATATAGATATTAGCTTCCTTCCATTGACTTATTCTGTTAACCCCTTCCAGAAGAGATGCTCTAATTCCAAGGATCCTCATGAGGAAACCATGGATGTGCTGCAGATCAACTCACTCCTGACTTCTTTTCTTTCCCACATTCTAGTACGTAACTCTAATTCCAAAAACAATTCCACACACCAGCTTTCTGTGTCCAGCAGGTGTCGCCCTTCACAGGACTACAAGCCACCAGCTGGCGCTCTTCCATAGGTGAGCCCATTCCCCCAGCAGGGATCTCCTTGGGCTTGAGGTAGAAAGGAATGGAACGGTGGCCCTGAAAAGATGTGTGCTTACCAGCCTGAGGGGCTTCAGAATAAAGTAATCTGCTACTTCCGGCTCAGGTAGACAAACATCCTACAGAAATCTGTTCTTTGACCTTGGACAGGTCACTTAAATGTCTCTGAACCTCACATCCTTTGTAACATAGAGAGAAACAATCTGTTCCCTATGGGGTTATTGTGAGAAGAAACGGAGCCACAAACATAAAAGCCTGAGCCCAGTGCCCAAGACATGATAATCACTCAAGCTGTGTTCCCTTCTGCATTCAGGGTATGGAAGAACAGCTCTGTCCCCTGAATCCTGAGGGGTCTGCCTTAGGGTTGTGATGAGGATCAAAGCACCTGGTGCAATGCCTGGCCAGAATGCTGAGTAGCTGAAAATAGCTGACATCACTATTGCAGGCTGGCTATGTGCCTGGCAGCGTTCTTAGCCCTTTACAAGTATTAACTCATTTAATCTTCATAAAAGCCTATATGAGGTGAGTAAGCTGTTAATCCCCTTCCTTCCCCATATTCTGTGACTCCATCCCACCACAGTTAATTTCTCATTATGAATTGTAAATTAGAAAACGGCCCCAAATTCTGTCGTGTCTAAGTGGGAAAATGGAAGAAGGCACTGATTTCTCCCTCACTCAAGTAGAAGAGAATCAACCTCAGTCCCTGCTTTGCCCATATTCCTTCCCCAGGGTCCCAGGAAGAAGACATGGAAAAACAGTATTTCCACCAAAGTTTATTTCTCAGAAACAGTCACCAGTGACTGTCCGTCCTCTGTGGCACACTGAGGCCCCCAGGAGGGTCTTTAACTTCCTTCCTCACATTGTATTCATCCCAGAAACATAGCCTTGGGTAATAATTTGGTTACAGAATAGTCCCAGGAATGAGGTCCCCTAAATTGTTAAGGTTTACATAACAAAGACTGGGAAAGTCAAAGAATTCGATGGAGAAACCAGAGAATCCAAGGTAATGTCAGGGAGTTGAAGACGTTGGAGAGGAATGGTAGCATCATGGAGTTTGAATCTCCTTCTCACTCGGAGTGGAAGATGTAGGATTCTGCCTCTAGGAAATGTGCCGTGCTACAGAATAAATAAAAAGGAGATAATGAGGCTTTCACCCAAATTGCCCCCATTCTTATGTCACTGTAACCATCCCATGCATTAATACAGTGATATTGAAAAGTCTAGGGCACCAACAACTGATACAAAGGAACCACCTTCAGCTCCTCGCCACAGACACCCCACTTGGTAGAAGAGGAGGATATCGGCTTTCCTCTTTCCTGCTCTTAATCCTAGCAATGGCAGCTTAAATCATGCCCTTGGCTAGATCCTCATGGAAGTTCACCCATATAATAAGCAAGATTAGTTGAACCCACCACTGACCTCTCTAACCCGCACCCCTACCAAAGGACAAGTAGGAAAGGAGACCAACAGAGATATTACCTTCCGGATAATTGGACCCAGGAAGAGGAATGTAGCCTAAGAGAGGAAGATACTTGATTAGACCAGTCTTTGTGGATGAACGTATCTCTCATTATTCATAGCAAATGCACTAGGAAGGAGAAAGTCAATCACAAACAGAAAGTAAGCAGAGATTGGGACCAAGAGCGGGGATGGGAGTTCAGGGAGTCACTCACTAGAGGAGCCAGCCCTCCGCCAGCTGATCAAACCAAGAGAGAAGATGATGAGGCCCAGGCCCAACGTCACTGCAGACACAGAAACCTTCACTGTCTGCATGGGGGACAGCCCAGGTGCTGCAAAAAATAGAAGTTTTCTCAAACCAATTTCTGTTTTCACCCCCAGGGCAACTCAATTTATTGCAGCCACCTCTCGGTGGGCTCAAAGGTCCTTTATCCTAGCTCCAAGGGTCTAGCTCATTCCACCCACTCCCAAGAAACTGACCTTTCTCAAATCCCATGGACCTCTACTCCTAGAGTAAGCCTGGGGAACCCACCTCCCCAGAATTAGCATCCTGGCTTCCAGGTCCTCTCTAACACAGTGGGGCCTCTCAAGGTATCCTCTTTCCTTCCCTTACCCCAAAAGACACCCTTATCAGGATGAAGGACTCCTCACTGCCCTCTCCATTGCCCCCTTACTTTCTCCAGCTTCCTTACTTTCTTCCTTTGCTTCCTTACTTTCTCCAACTGGGCAGTTTCCTATTACACTGTCTTGCCACATTTCCTAACCTCCAGTGGTTCCATCCTGTGAGCTATCCTACTACTTGTGTGCCTTCTACATCTAGATCTCCCACGTGTCCTCCATCCCATCCCGCAGTCCCCGCACTTTCTGGGCCTAGTCCTGTTCTGAATCATGTCCCACCCAAATCATTTCCCCATTATAAAATGAGCACTCCATTACCAAAGGGAGGTAGGTTCTTGTGTACCCTATTAGGAGACATTCCCCAGGAGAGTTCAAGTGAGCATGTGATTTCTCTGTTCTCAGATTTTTTCTCTGTTCTCCATTCCCTTCCCAGCTGCCCAGCAAGAAACAGCACTTCCCACAAGGGGAAACCTGGTTACAGCAGCGAATCTGAGATCCTGTTCCCTGATCCTTTGCAGAAACTCTTCCTCTTCTTCATTTCTTCCTCTTTCTTTCCCAAGAATCACCAAAGCTGTGTGCAACTTCTCACGCTACCTTTATCTCCTCCCAACACTGAGGTCAGTGTTTGAACTGCAATTAATTCTTTATCCATTAGCCCCTGAGTGTCCATGCCAAATGGTCTGCCAGCCGTGGCTTCACTACTTCCCGATGCTTGGTAGAGCAGCCCAAATGCAGTACTGCCCCACACCAAGAAAAGTACCCCTGCTTCAACCTTCAGATCCCATCTGCTTCTGGCACTGGAATAGTTGAAATCTAAGGAGTCTAGCTAGACTAGTGTATTACAAATTTGGGGTTCTGAAAATATGATTGCCAAATTTGCATCCTCTTTTCAAAGCAAGCATGCTCCCTTCCCACACTCAAACACAGAAGCAGCAATGTCAACCACACCACAAGAGCAACAGTAGCACAGAATATTAAATTGGTGCAAAAGTAATTGCTGTTTTTGCTACCAAAAGTAATGGCAAAAACTGCAATTACTTTTGCACCAACCTAAATGTTTCCATTTCTTTATCCCATTTCCCCATTCCGGTCCTAAGCCCTCCATAAGTTTCTCCAGACTCAGTCCCCATTTTCAGCACCTCGCTCTCTACCATGCACCATATATCGATCCCCATCTCATTTTCTCTGCTTTAACCCTAATTCCATCCACCTGCCTATACTTACTCCAGTCCTGAAGGATGGGCTCAGGAGCCCCAATGTGCTCCACCACACAGGTGTAGATGTCCCCGTAAGAGGGGGTTAAGGCTAAATGAGAGAGGGTCTGGTATGTCCAGTCTCCATTGGGCTGGGCAGTCTTCTGGGCGCTGCTATGAGGAATGACAGGCTTCCCGTTCTTCCTCCACGTGATGATCACATCTGCTGGATAAAAGCCCCACACGTAGCAGGCCAGCATCACAGGCTCCCTCGTGTTAAAAGGAGTGGTTCGGGCTACTTGCACAGATGGTGGCCCTGCATAGGAGAAAAAACATCTTTAGGAAGAAGGGTAACATTCTGGCTTCTTCCCCAACCTGGTTGCTTTCCTATCACAATTCTTCATCGATTTTGCAACCCACTTCCCACCCCAGCTCCCCTGCCATGCTGCCCCTTGGAAGGAAGCGTTAGAATGTATTCCTGCATCACTCTTTCTTCTCTCCCATTCCTTCTTTCTTTCTTTCTTTACTCTTTACCCTACCCCTTTCTTTCTTTACTCCTCCAGAACTATGTTAGATTACAAACAGGAAAAGCCAGATCTAAACTGCAAGCTGTTCTAGAAGTCATTGTATTTATTTCAAGTATGTAAGCTAGAAAGTATTTGAAATAAGTAAGCTAAGAGTAATCTAGAGTTGTGCATTGGGTTTTTTAGGGTGGAAAAACAACTTTTCTCCAAATCTTGTTTAATACATTAATTTCCTAGTTAAAGTCTGTTCTCCTCACATAGTTAAGGAAACAAGCCTAACTTAGTACTCATTCTTAGATTTGGAATGTAGTCAAATTAAAATTAGTGAGATTGTTAATACTGCCATCTTTTTTTTTTTTTTTTTTTGAGTTGGAGTTGCGCTCTTGTTACCCAGGCTGGAGCGCAATGGCGCGATCTCAGCTCACTGCAACCTCTGCCTCCTGGGTTCAGGCAATTCTCCTGCCTCAGCCTCCCGAGTAGCTGGGACCACAGGCACGCGCCACCATGTCCAGCTAATTTTTTTTGTATATTTAGTAGAGATGGGGTTTCACCATGTTGACCAGGATGATCTCCATCTCTTGACCTCGTGATCCACCCGCCTCGGCCTCCCAAAGTGCTGGGATTACAGGTTTGAGCTACCGCACCTGGCCAATACTGCCATCTTTTACTAATTTATTCTCCTAGATGATCCTCTTGCTTGCCCCTATCTTGACATTTTTCAAACACAATCTTAAATTTTAAAATCCAAGAAATTATGTTAAAATGCAGATTTCCTAGCCTGTATCTCCAGCTACTTTCTTTTGACAGATCTGGAGTGGTATCAAGGGGCTTTCATATTTAACAAGCACCTCCTCCAGGCAATTCTGAGAAAGGTGCTTCAGAAACCACCCTTGGGACACACTACTCTGTCCTGTGGAGATCTTCAAGCTTACTTTTACAAATGTCAAGTCATTGTCAATGCCAGAGATTAAGGGTAAGAAAAAGCATGGGTCAGAATCCCCTAGGATTCCAAATATTCTCATGCCTGGGTCCACCTCAGATCTAGAATATCAAAATCTGGGATAAGAAGGCATGAACATGTTGGGTATGCATCCTGAGACACCCTGGCTTCTGCGAAAGCTCCCGGGATGGCTCCTCTCGGTTCAAGTGTCACCTCCCCTTCTTTACCCCTGTTCCACCCACGTCAGCCACCTTGTTCTCTTGAGGTTCAACCCTCCCTCTTCCAACATTTCAGATCCACACATTTTCTCTTCTTTGCTACTCAAAACTCAAATCCCTGGCCTACTCTGGGATCCTCCCTGGCCTGCCCTCCTAACTGCACTTCGTGATAGCCCCTCTGCACCCCTCTCTCCTCACGTGTCCTGTGGGTCAGTGATCCCCAGAAGGGCTGGGTATGTGTGGCACAATCCTGAAGCCCATTGCGCAAGCGCTGCATCAGGGTGTCTTGTTTGTTGAGGTAATCTGATAAGCCATTGGCCAACTGATTCAGCACCCCAAATTCGCAAGGGGCCATCTTGTTCTCCTCTGGATCCCAGCAGGTCAGCAGATCCTTGTTGAAGGAGATGCAGTATGTGAAATCCTTTGGCGTCCCATCATCATCCAACAGACAGGTGCTTTCCACATGGGCCACGAAGCCACCTAGAGGAGCCAGAGAAGGAAGAGCAGGTCAATGTCTTCTACTGGTGTGATAATAAATAAATAAATAATATATATGACATATAAACATATATTTAAGGGCTTCACAGACCTCCTAAAACCCTTGTAATTTCCTGAGTGACAGGGATGGTAGGTGCTTCTTTTGGTTTTGTTCTAATATTTTGTCTTTGACCCTGGTTCCTGACACAGAGCGCTTAATTGCTTAGAATTTCCTAGGTAACAGGCGTGTCTTTTGTTATAATGAGGTAACTCTTTGTGGGCTCCTGGAGGAGGGTCTGGTCACCAGAAAGACCAAGCCATGATTAGAAGCCTGGAACTTTTAGTCCCCTCCCCTATCCTCCCAGAAGGGGAAGGGGCTGGAGATTGAGTTAATAATCAGTCCTGCCAATGCAATGAAGCCTCCATAAAAATCCCTGAACTATGGAGTTTAGAGACCTTCTCAGTTGGTAAATACATCCACGTGCCAAGAGGTGAAGTACCCTAATTCTGTAGGGACAGAGCTCCTGTGATTGGGACCCTTTCAGACCTGGTATCTCTTCATCCAAATGTTCATTTGTATCCTTTAAAATATCCTTTGTTAAAGGGTGCAAAATTATGATTGAGTGTCCTATACCACTGTGGGATGACTATTATTAACCATAATACATTGTATCACTTCAAATAGCTAGAAGAAGGATATTGAATGTTGCCAACACAAAGAAATGATAAACGTTTTGAGATGATGGGATGATGGATATGCTAATTACTCTGATCTTATCACTATGCATTACATATACTAAAACATCATTATCCACCCCATGAATATGTATAATTATTATCAATTAAAATATCCTTTGTAAAAAATCTACAATAGTAAGTAAATTTTCCTGAGTTCTGTAAGCCACTCTAGCAAATTATCAACCCTAAGGAGGGGGTAATTAGAACTTCTGATTTGTAGCCAAGTTAGACAGAAGATGTGGGGTAAGCCAGGGACCTAATACTTGTGATTGGTGTCTGAAATGGAGGTGATCTTGTGAGACTGAGCCTTTAACCTTTGGGGTCTGTGTTAACTCCAGTTAATGTCACAATGGAATTGAATTGTAGGATATTCAGCTAATATAGGAGAATTGGTTGCTGTGAGAAAAAAAAGAAACCCACACGATTGGACAAAGAAGTGTTGAGTGTGAGCACATTGAAGAAAAAAGTTGATTTTTTTCCTATATTCAGCTGAGAACCCAAGCCTTGGTGACACCCAGTTAGTGTGGCACAGATGTCCTGCGTCAGGGAACATCCACTGACCAAGCTCATACACGGAAGTTTCTGAAAGCCTGATTTGAGGGAGTCGATAGAAGTAGTGGGAAAGTTTTCAGAACCAGTCGCCTGTTTCTGCAAGACTAAGCACAGGGATAGGAGTGGCCCCTGAGAGTATTTGCAATGTTTAAACATAATGATTTTCCCAGAACACAGACCTTCAGTAAGGCAAATTAATGAGAGAGAAAAAGGGTCAAGAGAAAGAATCAGCCTTGTACTGTGCTGGAAGTATTAAACATTCACTTCATACTTACTTACGAAGCACTTGCTGTGTGCCAGGCAAGTACTTCACTGCTAGGAGCTGGCAATGCAACAATAAATAAGATGAACATTGTCCTTGCCTGTATTCCAGCAAGGGATAGACACTGCACAAATAATTATACAGATTAGTTACATTAAAATGGATACAAAGGTACAGGACAAAGTGCTATAGGAATATATACCAGGGAGACAAACTATCTGGAGTGTCTTACCTGAAACAGGAACAGGGGAAGGGGGAGTACCTGGAAGAAGTGTCCTTACCTGCTCCGGTGCAGCCCAGGCTGAGCCCCAGCAGCAGTGGCAGGAATGTGATCATGCTCTGTTCTACAGAGACGCTGGGAGTTCAGTCCCCTGGACCAGCTCTTCCAGAGTCCGTGGGTCCTCGCCTGTCCCAGAAGCCCCAGTCTAGGTAGATGATCTCCAGACACTAAGAAGAATACTATATTGCCCGGGTCCCTTGATCCCCCCAGATAAGCGATTTGGGGATACTCAGCCCCTAGACATTAAACCGGTTCCCTCCAGCTCCCAGGAGTCCCCAGTGTCCCAAAGAGGGACAGATTGGCAAGGTAGGCGGGGACAGATGTAGAGACAAATCGCTAACTGCCTTGGCCTAGCATCATCAGTTACTAGGTAAACCTCATCCTGTCTTAGGCTTAGACAACAGGACTCCTGGTCTCTCTTCTTTTTCTGCAGAAAAACCAGTAGATTTCCCTAAAATAGTGGAGAGAATAATTGCAATATTCCCAGGATGTATGCAGCCTGGGCTGCCCACTGGTTTAACTTTTTCCCCTCAATGCCCTCCCAAAAGACCAGGCAGGACCAGATAACCTCTCCCGTTCCTTACAGGGAGGTTAGCTAAGAAGATAATTACAAAAATCCTTGTCTGTCCTGAGATGAGAGGACCCAGGGCCCTTCTTAGGCAGGTGTCAGAGGCAGGGCTGCTGAGAAGGAAGGAGGCACAGGAAGAGTACACAATTGTCTGATCTCAAGACTGCAGAATGAAGCGGCGCCACCTTAGAGATCAGGAACGGAGGCCTGGAAAATCCCTCCATGGGCCTCCATTGCTGCTTCAGTTCTAGCCAGTCAAGCTTATTTCCTCCTCAGTTATAATAGCTGCTTTCTGGAGCCAGTAAACCATATCCTCCTACAAACTGAGCAATCTCACAGGGTAGACCACAGGTTAACACCACTCAGGCTCCTTGAAAAATAGCTGATGATGGGTCAGTGCCCAGAGCTCACCTGCCTTCCCCCAAACACTAGACTCTGCTGTGTGTTTCCCCTACCGTACCCTGTTCCCTGGGGGCAGGTCCCTGCATTCTGAAGCCACTAGGAAAATGAGATAAAGCTTTCCTACTTTTCTGCCCCTGAAAAAGACAGATTTTATTTTTTGAGAATCCTAAGTAAGATTTTATTTTTTAATTTATTTTTATTCACTTTAACCTTTATTTTAGGTTCGGGGGACACGTGCAGATTTGTTATATAGGTAAATTGTGTGTCATGGGGTTTTGTCATACAAATTTATTTCATCACCCAGGTAATAAGTATGGTATCTGATAGGTAGTTTTTTTATCCTCTCCCTCCTCCCACCATCCACCCTCAAGTAGGCCCCAGTGTCTATTATTCCCTTTTCTGTGTCCATGTGTACTCAATGTTTAGCTCCCACTTATAAAAGCGAGAACATGCAGTATTTCATTTTCTGCTACTGTGTTACTTTGTCTAGGATAACAGCCTCCAGCTCCATCCATGTTGTTGCAAAAGACATGATCTCGTCCTTTTTTATGCTTGTGTAGTATTCCATGGTGTATGCATGCCACATTTTCTTTATACAGTCTACTGTTGGTGGGCATTTAGGCTGATTCCATGTCTTTGCTATTATGAATAGCGCTGCAATGAACATTTACATGCATGTGTCTTTATGGTAAAACAATTTATATTCCTTTGAATATATGCCTAATAATGGGATTGCTGGGATGAATGGTAGTTCTGTTTTAAGTTCCTTGAGAAATTACCAAACTGCTTTCCTCAATGCTGAATTAATTTATGTTCCCACCAGCAGTGTATAAGCCTTCCCTTTTCTCTGCAACCTCACCAGCATGTTATTTTTTGACTTTTTAATAGAAACCATTTTGACTGGTGTGAGATGGTATCTCATTATGATTTTGATTTGCATTTTTCTAATCATTAGTAATGTTGAACATTTTTTCATATGCTTGTTGGTCACATGTATGTCTTAAAAAGACAGATTTTATGTATATTTTGTAGCTTTTTTTTTTTTTTTTTTTGGAGAGAGTCTCACTCTGTTGCCTAGGCTGGAGTACAGTGGCATGATCTCAGCTCACTGCAATCTCCACCTCCTGGGTTCAAATGATTCTCATGCCTCAGCCACCCAAGTAGCTGGGGTTATAGCCATGTACCACCACACCTGGCTTTTGTAATTTTTTTTTTTTTGTAGAGATGGGTTTTCACCATGTTGGCCAAGCTGGTCTTGAACTCCTGACCTCAAGTGATCCACCCAACTCAAGCTCCCAAAGTGCTGGAATTACAGGTGTGAGCCACCATGTCAGGCCTGAAAAAGCAGATCTTAAATGGCAATTCATTCTTCTATCCCATTGTGAACTATACCGTTGATGGATCTTCCATCACTAACTTGAAACTCTAAATTGGCTTCCTTCTGCTCCCCAGTAGGTTTCAGGGCTGCCTCCCCACTCCTTAGTTTCTTAGAACTCTTGGATTTGATTCGACAGTGAGCTAAACAAAAGAGGATGAGGAGGGGGCCACTAGACACCACACTTACCTGCCCTCCCCCAAAGTCCCTGATCTCAGGAAAATCTAATACTTAGGAAAAAAATGGAAAGAAAAAATGCATACAAAGATCATTACCAAAAACAAAAGACTCATTGTATAACTAATTGAGACTAACTGAAGCTCTGCCATATCTCCCAGCCACCTTTGTACTACCCTTCCATCCTACAAAGTATATACACTTTGATTATATAGTGTAACTCTGCTAATGAACTATCAAGTGTGTTGGAATGGACAGAATATGGGGTGGGAAGTGCATAATTTGTAGAGCTTCTACTTTGTAACAGACACTATGCTAGGTAGGTCCTTTATGTACTATCTCATTTCATCTTAAAAGACTTGTTGCCTAGGCACAGTGACTTATGCCTATAATTCCAGCACTTTGGGAGGCCAGTGTGGGAGGATCACCTGAAGTCAGGAGTTCAACACCAGCCTGGCCAACATGTGAAACCTCATCTCTGCTAAAAATACAAAAATTAGCTGGGCGTGGTGGCAGCAAGCCTATAATCCCAGATACTCAGTGGGGAGCTGAGGCAAGAGAATCGCTTGAACCCGGGAGGCGGAGGTTGCAGTGCCACTGCACTCCAGCCTGGGTGACAGAGTGAGACTCTGTCTCAAAAAAAAAATGATTTGTTAATTGTCTTAATTCCCCAGGTTCAAAAACAGGTCCAAGGATTCACACCCAAAGTCAAGAGGCTCCTCTTGTTATACAGCTCTTACACGTGCATGTGCATGCACGAGCTCTCTCTCTCTCTCTCTCTCTCTCTCTCTCTCTCTCTCTCCCGAGCATGCACACACACTCACTATATCCTGAGCCTGTATGAATTTTCCCCTGTCCCCAAAACACTTCCCCCTCACATTCCTCCCCATCCTGCCCAGGTAAGCTGTTAGCCTAACCTTATAGGAACCAAGTCCTGGGATCATTTTCAATGTCTACAAAGCCTGGCCCTGGCAAAGGAGCACTCACTGTGTGGTCCTGTGCCAGCACTGAGCATGGCCTTAGCCAGTAACAGTGAGGCTAGGGGGTAGTTCCCTCTTACATAGCTGAATGTAGTTCCCTCTTATGTCTAGATCTCTGTCTGCTCCGATCAAAGAAGATGAGAAACCTTCTGTGAGGCCACAACAGGAAACAGTGGGAGGTGATTTCACTTCTCTATTAATGCAAACACTGAGGAAGCTTTTTAGAATAAAGAGGGACAGAAAATCCAGATGCCTGTTCCCTTTTTTTTCCTTCTGCTCCTCCTCCCAACCCTCCTATTTTTACCGATATAGCTGTCTTCCAACCTCCAGCCAATTTAAAATAACATCTCAATTGCTCTGTTGATTGTTGCTTATTTGTTAATTACTGATTGATTGTTGCTTATTTGTTAATTACTGATATAGCACCGGGACTGAAGAGGTATGGAGCCCCAACCAGGTTCCCACATGTTGCCTTTCTTTTACTGCCTCTATACAACCACCCATCGAGTGAGTCCTCTCTTTTTTCCCACTGCCTCTGCCCTTAGCCTGGCTACCACATGCCCTCGGTGAACTAGTCTCAGGGTTTGTGTGCAGAGCATTACTGGGAACATTCAGAACGAGAAGATATGGATTCTGCCCTCATGTCCTTTGCTTGTAGGTCAGTTGGGGAGCGAGAACAAACACTTTAAAGAGAATAGTTTATGTTAAAGCAATTAAGTAATAACAGAGCAATAAGGTCAGTGGTCTTGGAAGAGAGAGCCGGGCATGGTGGCTCACACCTGTAAGCCGAGCACTTTGGGAGGCCAAAGCGGGCAGATCACAAAGTCAGGAGATCAAGAACATCCTGGCTAACACGATGACATCCCATCTCTACTAAAAATACAAAAAACTAGCCAGGCATGGTGGCACATGCCTGTTGTCCCAGCTACTGGGGAGGCTAAGGCAGGAGAATCGCATGAACTTGGGAAGCAGAGGTTGCAGTGAGCCGAGATTGCACCACTTCACTCCAACCTGGGTGACAGAGCAAGACTCTGTCTCCCCCCCCGCCAAGAAAAAAAGAGAGAGAGAGAAGAGAGAAATAACCATAGGCATGGTAGACAGAGAATACTCTCAATCAAGGGGGCCTGGAGTGAGCCTTGAATTCTGGGCTGTATTGTGTTGCAGAGGAGGAAGGCAGTTGGCATCTCAGGCCTGGTATATAGCTCTACAAGCTCCTCATTGCTGTGAGGTACCATCAGGGAGGAGGCACCCTGCGAGGAGCCTGGGCTAGCTAAAACAAAGACAAGCTACAATAACGTCACTGGCACTGCACACTGAAGGAAGTCATAAATGTGATCTCTTGTTTGTTTTTGAGAGTATGGCCATAAAAATAAATTTCTTTTAGGCACTTCCTAAAGTTGCTCCATGTCAGTTCTGAGGTTCCTCTTTGGGACAGCTGGTTTTAACTCAAGTCTCCATTTATAAACACAAAAATTGCTCTACCAGTTAATCATGCCTCATAGCATAAGACCACATTCATGACTTCAGTGTCTTTTCAAAATTACACACACCTACATCCTGCCAAGATTACTTGCCCAATCTGTCCAATCCCCACCCCATCCCTGCCATCTACCCCTTACCTCACCTCCGCCCACACACACACCCCTATCCTGTCAGGATTCACTGCTCTAGACTCTGACCTTGGGATTATAGTTTTTGTAGGCAGTTCACTATCCTTCCATCCTACAGCCAAATTACCTAAACTTCTAAGGGATAGTCTACCTGATTTGCCACCACAAATACTTTTCCTTTTTTTTTTTGACCATAACTATTGAAGAATGTTATCTTCACCTTAACCATGAGAAAATGGAGGCAGAGGGAGGTTAAGTGATTTCCCAGATTTACCCAGAAATCACTTAACCAGATTTACCCAGAAGTCACTAAGTGATAGAACCATTATTTGAACTCAGGATTTATTATTTTAAATCGTATATTGCTAATAATCAATTGGAAAATAAAACTTTATTGAAGTGCACAAAAAAAGACCTGAGAGGTGCAGAGATATACCGTATTCATGGATGGGCCATGGTACCATAATGAGAATCTTTCCCTACGTCTCTAACCTAAATTCTACCCCAATTAAAATTACACCAGGATTTCAGAAGAATTTAACAAACTGATTATAAAATGCACATGAAAATAAAGTCAATGAGTATCTTAGAAAATAAAGAAAAGGAAAGTAAGTTTTTGGGGAAGGTGGTAAAGGAATGGAGACTAGTTCTACCAAATAGTAACACATATAAAAAGTCAAAATGATCAAACAATGTGATACAGATTAGTAATGAGAGAAAAGCAAATTAAAGCAACAAAATACCACTCTACACTCACCATGTTGCCAACATTTGAAAGTAATTACAAGTATTAGTGAGCATAAAAGGAAATGTGAACGATCTTGCTCTGTTGGTGGGAGTTTAAACTGTTTATGATCCCCGAATTATAGAAATTATAAACTAGTTGGGTGAAAAATTAACATAGGAAATAAGATAGCATATCCCAGTCCTTAGGCTGAGTGTTCTAAGTCTGGGAAGAGTTCAATAAAGAGAAATTAGGGACAGGTTCATTGAAGAAGTCAAACTGGAGTTGGACCTATGGAGTTGGTTAAGACAGGAACAAGCTGAGCAGAATAAAGAAGGCATTCCTGTGAGAGGAAAGAGCCTGGCAAATGCCCTAAACTAAAAACAGATATAATACCTTCAAGGAAGAGTGAGGAAAAAAGATTCTTTCAAGAACGGCATTTCTGCTGGGAATAGTGGGTAATATTTTTTATTAGAAAAGGGGCACCAGACTAGAGAAGATACTGAGTGCTTCTAGGGTACTTAAGTAACAGTGTCATAGAATGTCTGATCACAGAGCATCTAATCTAAGCCTATCATTTTATAGATGAGGACTTTGAGGCCCAGAGAGGGGAAATGACTTGTCTTTTAAGGCTTGCCTGACCAAAAATATCTAGATAAGTTGGAAAATAGAGAGGAAGAGAAATTAGGAAGAACTAGAAAGCAAAAAAGAACACATCTAGAATTAGTAAAGTGAGAATAAAAGCATCTAAAATGGAGAAAACACAACGCTTGAAGGTAGTTTTAAGGTATATTTCAGAAAAGAGAAAAAAGTTTATGAAGCTCCTAAGTTCTCCTCTGAAGATCAAGACGAATAATGATAAGGTTAGATTATTGAGCACATTTTGT
The DNA here is from genome assembly GCF_049354715.1 of Callithrix jacchus. NCBI lineage: Eukaryota > Metazoa > Chordata > Mammalia > Primates > Cebidae > Callithrix > Callithrix jacchus. The sequence continues at coordinate 41,230,360 of NC_133505.1, forward strand.
ATGTGCCAGACACAATTTTAAGCATTCTATAGATATTAACTTATTTAAGCTTCACAGCATGAAGACACACTGCCTTACTTCCTATGTTAATTTTTTCAACTCAACTAGTTTATAATTTCAGTAGTTCAGGGACCATAAACAGTTTACATTCCCACCAACAGAGCAAGATATTATAGTTCACATTTCCCTTTGTCCTCACTAATACTTATAATTATTTGACTTTCAAATGTTGGCAACATGGTGGGTGTAGAGTGGTAAGGCGGACACCATTGCTATCATCATCCTTTTATAGAAAATGATACCAAGGCACAAGTCAAGTAACTTGCCCAAGGGCTCACAGCTAAACACTGACAGTTACGATGGAAACCCCAGCAGGCTGGTTCCAGAGCCCATGCTTCTTAACCAGTAGCATGCTGCTGTTAGAAATGAGACGGTTCAGAGACAGTGCCAACTTCTCTTTGGGAGAATTGAATATTTTGTTTTAGATTAGACTTTAGTACAATGCCAAGAACAGAAACTCCCTCACCAAGTAATTGCCCTCTCAACTTTATTGCCACACTGTCTCCAAAGCAACTAAGGAATGCAAGAAATAAAGCATATGCAAAGCAATCTACCACCAGTGCTCATGTGCTGCCAGCTTTCATTATCCGCCCAGGACAGCACCTGTGCAGTTCTCCTTGGACAGTTCACTCAGGCCAAAGAACAGGTTGTCGGGAAAGACACGTGAATTCTCTGCCCTTCCAGCCTGTTCCCACTTCATGTCAGGGGCTTCATGATACTGTTTTCCCATAACTGACATGACTGATTGGAATAAATCACCTGGGAACTTATTCTTTCCATCCCTGAGCTTCTGTTTCTCAGTTATGGTGAGGGTTGAAGGGAGTTATACGTTCCTCAGGGCAGCCTATATGAGACATAAACATTTTCACAAACAGTAAAATACACACACACACTGCACAAGCAGCTTCCTTAACCATTTTGTGAGCAGATTATTAGAAAATAACTTTGCCTTCATTTCTTACATATTTTGAACAAACTGATAGAAGAAAAAACATCATGTAGTGCCGAGACCAGAGAATAAGCGCTCAGCTGACAAATTAGGGGTTTTCCCTATTTCCCTCCCTAAGGAGGGAAAGCTGTATTCAGGTTAAGGCATGCTGAACTGAAATGAGAACCCACTGAAGTTGCGATATCCAGAAACAAATACTATGAGTTAAGAAAGAAGCCACACTGATATTAAGAAATGAGATTTATTGCCTTGACAGGGAAGGGATGTGGTTGTGATAGGCAGACCACTCTGGGATCCCTGGGATGCAAGCCCAGGGACAGCAGAGCCCCCAGGTGGGAAACCTACACACACACACCCCAGGGATGTCACAGAGACTTCTTCTAGCCTGAGAAGAAGAGATCCTGGGCGGGATGCGAGAAACCTGTGCACCCTCTGTTTGGATGGCTGAAGCTGTTGGCATCAAACTCTGGTCAGGAAGAATCAGTCTGGGGAGAGAAAGTGATGGAGGAAAGCCATCAGGAGATCGATCCTCCTCCTCCTCCCTGCGCCACAAAGGCCTCACTTGCTCTTCCTGCAGCACACCCTTCAGAGCTTGATTTCTCCTTGTTCCCAAATCATCTCCAAGCACCTTTCCTACAGCACCCTATATGATTCCTTTTTCACTCAAAGCCATTCTTGTGACCCCATAACTGTGTGTGTGTAACTGGGTCCCCAACTGGGAAGATGTGCCCCCATGTTGCTGGATACAGGCCCCCACACCCAAGGGCCTGAGGACTGCTATATGTGTCCCCCCACCGTGCCACAGAATAATCCTGACACATGCACACATGCATCACTGTATCTGGCCCTTCCAGATGATATACTACCTGAGCAAGGCTTCCGGAAGTAGATGATGAGAACAACACCCACGATGATGCCCAGCACACCCAGGCCAAAGGCCACACCACACAGCACATTCTCTAGCAGATCTGAGGGCAGTGCATTCTGGGGCACTGAAGGAAATAAGGAGTGGCTCAGCCTGGGGACCTGGTCAGGGAGCCTCCCACCCAGGAAAATGACTTGGGTGTCTGGGATGACATGGGAGAAACTGAGGCCTAGAAGACTAGCATGGGCTTAGGGTAGGAATGGATTAAACAAGGTCCCAGTGGAGAAAGAAGGCCCCTCCCATAGGTCTATCCCTTTTTTGCCCCCAAAATGACCAGACTTCCAGGGAGAAAGCCTCACCCCAATAGGCAATTGCTGTGTAGCGGTCAATTTCGTGAGTCACAATGCAGGAGAAAATGTCAGAAGGTTCCGGTGTGACATTTAAGTAGGAAAAGGCCTGGAAGCTGAGTCCATCAACAGCTGAGACAAAAGTAGGCCCAACTCCTTCCACAGGGACGGAATGATGCTGCCAGTTCACTGTCAGCATGGGTGGGAAGAGATTACTGACAAAACAGACCAGCGTGTTGGGCTTGCCAAACTCCAGGGGCTTCAGCGTGAACACCTCAGCGATAGGAAACCCTGGTGCGGGGGTTGAGGTGTGGGGGAAAGAAGAGACTAGTTTAGATGGTATCTCTGTGTTTGGAAGGGGCATGACATATGAAGGGGAGGGCAGAGAAGAACACAATAGTTCAGACTTTGGGAGACAGAGATGACAGAGGAGCTGGGCTCCCAAGGGAGGTCTTCTTCCAGGCAAGAACTGCAGCGAGACCTAGAATCGGAGCCAGATCCAGGCTACTCTGGATTCCTCTATCCCAACTTCCTTCAGCACTTCCTGTCTAGAGCTCACATTGGTGTCTAACTATGTACTGTCTTCTCACTAAGATATAGTCACATCATCAATTTCTGCTCTCCCCATCCATCTTGCTGGGCATAGAGGCACAAGTGTTAATATCCAGTAGGCATCAATTGGTACCTGTTGAATTCATCACATTCAATACATAGTTCTGAATGCCTACTACATGCCGGGTGCTTCTACTCACAAAAAACATAGGGTGCAGACCAAGGCCGGTGGAAAAATTAAGGTGATGGGGAGAACCAGAAGCCATCTGATGTGGGGAGCTTGTATCAAGGAAAATCATTCAGTGCACATATGAGGTTAAGAATGCAGCCCTCCTCCCTTCACTCCCCTAAAAAACTCCTGACCTCTGGACACCGGGATTTTCCCATCAAATATTGGCTCTAGTTCCCGGATCATCATCTGGCAGAACACTTTGTCAAATAAAATGGCAGGAGCATCTCTCTGTTCCTGAGCCCAGTCAGCAAATTCAGGCAGGCGAGGCACCCGAGTGTTCTCGGAAAAGTTGAAGAAGAAAAGCTGGTCTTCATCGTAGGACTCAGAGAGTCCAACACTGGGACTCCCATCCTGGCAGTACACTGTGTGCTGGAACGTGTGGTTTTGCAGGTCATCCCGCCACACTGAAGTAGGAGCTGCAAAGGACACAGGGTGAGGCTCAGGGAGGTAGGAGCCTTCTCCTCCTCTCCAACTTGAAAAAAAGCAAGGCGGGACCAGGCGCAGTCGCTCACGCCTGTAATCCCAGCACTTTGGGAGGCCAAGGTGGGTAGTTCATGAGGTCAGGAGTTCGAGACCAGCCTGGTCACCATGGTAAAACTCCGTCTCTACTAAAAATACAAAAAATTAACCGGGCGTGGGGGATGTGCCTGTAGTCCCAAGTACTTGGCTGAGGGAGGAGAATTGCTTGAATCCGGGAGGTGGAGGTTGCAGTGAGCCAAGATCAAGCCACTGCACTCCAACCTGGGTGACAGAGTGACACTCTGTCTTAAAAACAAAACAAAAAACCTGGCAAGGCCTGCTTCAAGGAGCGTGGGCTGAGGTGAGACCCTTTCCTGTGTCTGTTGTTTAGACTGCCACTCCCAATGGGGGTGAAGAACAAATTGTGCTATCTCTCTAAGCTTTCCCTGCCTATAAAAAGGCCAGTTGTCTAAGTTGTCAAAAGCAAAAAGAGTTCTACTATCTAAAGTAACTAATCCCAGCACTTTGGGAGGCCGAGGCAGGCAAATCATTTGAGGCCAGGAGGTCAAGACCAGCCTTGGCAACATGGTGAGACCCTGTCTCTACAAAGACTACAAAAACTTAGCCAGGTGTGGTGGCGAGCACCTGTGGGTCCCGGCTACTCGGGAGGCTGAGGAGGGAGGATTGCTTGAACCTAGGAGGTTGAGGCTGCAGTGAGCTGTGATTGTGCCACTGTACTCCAACCAGCCCAGGTGACAGAATGAGCCCCTGTCTCAAAATATAAATATATAAAGGCCAGTACGGTGGCGCAAACCTATAATCCCAGCACTTTGGGAGGCAAAGGCAGAGGGATCTCCTGACGGCAGGAGTTCGAGACCAGCCTGGCCAACATGATGAAACCTCGTCTCTACTAAAAATACAAAAATCAGCCAGGTGTGGTGGCGTGCGCCTGCAAACCCAGCTACTCAGGATGCTGAGGCAGGAGAATCATTGAACCTGGGAGGCGGAGGTTGCAGCAAGCCAAGATCATGCCACTGCACTCCAGCCTGGGCAACCGAGCGAGACTCTGTTTCAAAAAAAAATTAAATTAAATTAAATTAAAATTAATATATATATATATATATAAAATAAAGTGACAGATTCAGAGCCACTCTGTTCATTGTGTTTGTGGGCTGCACAAAAACACCTAGCCAAAGACACAGGTGGAAGCCTGCACTCTGCTCACCACGCCATACATCCTGGCACAGGGCTTCATCCTCCTAAAGGGGATTCCTTTGTCTAATTAATGCCGGGCTACTATATTGACTAGAGAAGGCCATGGATGGGTTTCTCACTCATAGGAGGGGAGGAGGAGGAATGCCACAGCCTCCCCAAGCCATAGATGGGACTGCCTCCCACTTTACCCAGACACAAATGGTAAATTGGAAAAACCAGTCTCCAGACATTTCTTCAGCCACTTCACTGGCACCAAGCCTCTCTGAAAATGTCTTCTGTTCCTTCAACCCACCAGGCCTCCCAACGACAGCATTGGGAGAAGTAACCCTGCAACTGGAGAATATAATCCCTCTTCTTTGAAGCTCTTGGCAGGAATCCCCCAGTCAGCAAGAAACCTTTAATCCAGTACCCAGAATAACAAATATTTAGAGGAAGAGGGATCTTCCAGATTATTCTTCCATTCTGCCCCATCCTCTACAGAGAAGAAAACTAAGAGCCCATAAAGTTAAGAGACTTTTCAAGAATCACAAGATAAGTTAATGATAGGAAGCAGAGTAGAATCTGAGTGGAGGAGTGAAAATAACATTCACTTTGTTCAAATCCGAGCTCTACCACTTTCCAATGGTGTGGATTTGCACAAACTCTTGAGTCTCATTTTCTTCATTTGTAAAATGGAGGGAAAATCTCTGCTTCAAGAGATTGTCTGAAATGGAACATGTAAAGCACCTCTGACATCGTTTACCAACCATACATAGTAGCTGTCTTTCCCCACTCTCCTATTGTTTCTGCTCATGACTTCCCACCACTCACAAAGCACAGCACTCTTCCTCACAAGCACTGGGTAGGCTCCCTGGGTTCAGGATGGAAGTAAATGGGAGTACCATCTTACCTTCAGGGATGGCCCAGGAGTGGGGCAGCAGCCACAGAAGTGGTAGCATCTGTAGCAGCGCAGCTCCTTGGTTCTGTTCATGACCCATATCTTCTAGCTACACTGTAGGTAGGAGCTGCCAACCCAGCCAACCCAGCTTCCCTAACTCCCTCCCCCAGAGGGTGGCCTTAGATCATGTTTTGCGAGATCATTTCCAATAGCTGCCCTTGTCATTTTGTCTAAACCAATCAGAGAAGTGTAGGGTTTAACATCATCAATCACTGGGGAGATCCCTGGGGCCAGCAACCTCCTGAAGACTTGGCTGTTTGACCAGGGCAGACTATGGCATGTAACTGGGCTGGGAAGCCCAGTGGAGGAATGTTGCTTCCTGGTGGAGTTTCTTGTTTAATCTCAGGCTGTCCGCCTCAGTCTGTAAGCGACCAGCTGGCTCTTCAGAGCAGTGCCACCTCCTGGCAGAACGTTGCAGTTGGGAAGCACACCTTCTCACAATAAACCCCCAGGGCTCTTCAGACCCTGCCTCTTCTCCTCCCTCCTGGCTCCCTTTCTCTTTCTCAAAAAACTCATTCTTCTTCAGGCATTAGCTCTAATTCATTTTGCAGACATATGCTCAAAATATAAGAAATGCTGGGTGTTGGCCCCAGTGCTAGAAATACAAAGATGAATAGGCATAGTCTGCCTTCAAAGAGCTTAGAGTCTAGTGCTGAAGGAGAGGGCCAAGGGATAATTACCAAACAATATAACGCATTCAAATAATAATGTGCCAAGTGTTTTGGAAGTAGCAGTAATTTTATGAGGATGCGGAATAGGAGGAACATAATCAGGCAGGCTTCTAAGAATCTTGAAGGAAAAACAAGTTGACCAGCAGAACATGAAGGAAGAGAAAAACATTCCAGGGCAAAGGGTAGGCAGAAGTACAAAGATCAAAGACAACCAGAGATCCTTCTTGGAGACCCTGCATACTAGCTGATATGCATGTTGTGAAGGTCGACTGTGTGATAATAGGAGGTAATGGGGGGAAGAGGGATGTTGTGATGAGCTACAAATTCAGGTAAGAGCCAGATCACATGGACCCTGCTACACCACAAGGTGGAGCTTGCTTTTACTTAGCAGATGATAGAGATATTAAATGGGAGATATTAAATGGGACACAATCATTTTAGCATTTTAGAAAAAAAAGTTCTGATTGATATTTCAAACAATGAACTAGAGCTTTTAAATAATTGAGCTGAAACTACTGGGCAAGAGTCTATAGCATACAAAGATGAACAGTTGCACATACACACACCACACTCTTGTAGCAATACAGCAATAATTTAAATGACAGATGATAAGGGCCTGAATTAAGTCATAATTAGAGGAGGCGGAAGAGATAGAATATCGAGATAATTAGGAAGTAGAATCTAAAGGGTTTGGCTACTGAGTAGCTGTGGGAGTGAGAAGGTGGAGGAGTCAAGGATATCTCAGGTTTCCAGCGTGGGTGGCTGGGTGGGTGGTCAGGGATGGACTGAATTGAAGCAGAAAAGAATGCGATGGGAGCAGGTTTACAGAGGAGAGAAAGAGCTTGATTTTGTACATGTTGAATTTGAAATACAAATGAATAGCCAGCTGAAACTGCACGGTAGTCAGTGAGGTGTGTGGGTATGGACCCCAGGTAGTATGGTCTGAAGAGCCTGATTTTGGAGTCATCAGCACAAATGTCAAAGCAGAGACCATGGATAAGGTCACCCAGGTAACTGTGCAGAAGGAGTGGGACGTGAAACAAGGACAAAAGTATGCAGGGGTTCAAACTCCAAACCTCATACCAGTTATCCAGGATCCTGTCAGGAGCATTTAACCACTTTATGTGCTTCAGACTGAAAGAATTTATTATACAGAACTGGTTACAAAGGTGTTAAAAGGGCAAGAAGTACAAAAAAAAAAAGAGTCCTAGAAATGTAATTTTTTTTTAAACGATCTCTATCTATAAATCAGAAGCTGCCATCATTCCCTGTAAATCTACCCATTGCCTTGTGAGAGACATTGTCATAGTCAGTTCCAATCTACTAAAACGGTGCCACCTCCGTCAAGGCTAGAATCCTTGATAGGTGCTTCTTTTGCCCAGGAGGCTGGAGTCCTGAGTCTCCCATTCTTCCTGCTGCTACAACTACCAGCTATTGCCAGCAACTGTCACTCTGTTTAGAGGCTGAAGCAGGATGCTTCTCAGTTTCTCCTGCCTTCTGATCTCCTGCCAGTGCCTCCTACTGGCAAAATCTAACAGGAAGCCAGCTGTCCAGGAAGGCTGAGAAATACACACCTGGCTGACTCCTAAGCTGAGCAGTTCAAAACACAGTAGCGGAGGGTGTGCATATCACTGAGACAAAAGATAATAATGAGTACACGGAAATACCCTGGTCTGTAGGAATCTGGTGGCACAAGGAGCATCCAGAGTACTGAGAAGAACAAGGTAGAAGCAGATCAGAGAAATAAAACGGAGATGTACCATGAAGGAGGGCAAGGTCAGCGTTTTTGACTACTACTCAAAAGTCAAGGAAAAATTTTAAAATGCCCTTAGATTTGGTGATTATGAGATGGCTGACAAATTTATTGAGAGCTGTTTCAGTGTTGTAGTGGGAGTCAATTCCAGATTGTGGTGGGCTGAAAAATAAGTGGGAGGTGAGGAAGAAACTGTCAGTGTATATGCTTTAAGTTTGTTAGAGAAAAGAAAGAGAAAGACAGAAGGGGTGGGGGAAGAGGCAGTGAGAAAGCTCCCATGTGGCAATCAAGTTATCTGAGAAATCAATATATATGAACATTGTCCATCAGTGTTTCTGAGGCTTTCAAAATTCATACCTTCCCTCTCTCTTTTTTGAGACAAAGTCTCACCTGTTGCCCAGGCTGGAGTGCAGTGGCTACTAACAAGTGCAATCATAACTCACTACCGCCTTGAACCTCCGGGTTCAAGCAACCCTCCCACCTCAGCCTCCCAAGTAGCTGGGGACTACAGGCACATGCCACTGCACCTGGCTTCATACCCTCTTTTGATAAACAAGTAACAGCAGCAGTAATAGCGAAAAACAAAAACAACTGCATGATCTCCTAGATATTCTGGAACAGCAATGTGTAGATACGCGTGTATGTCTGTGTGGTGGAGGCAGGGTGCCAGGGCAGGACTAGGGTTTGGAAATCATTGTAACTCCCCAAAAAACAAAAGAACATTTCCCAGTATCCCAACCTTTATGGACTAACCCATCAGTGGTTCTGGCCGTGGGGAGATTCAGGCCCCTTGGAACCGAAGAAGTTTGTAAGACTACTCGGGGGAGACATATGGGACACAGCCACCTAGAGTCCTAAACCAAGGGTTAGTAAACGTTTTCTGTAAAGGGCCAGATGGCAAATATTTTAGGCATTGTGGGCTATCTGATCTCTGTCATGAGCACTCAGCTGTGGCACGAAAGGCTCCATACGCGGTATGTAAATGAAAGAGCGTGGCTGTCTTCCTAGTTTCCTCCTAGCTTTTCCTCCCACTTCTCGAGCATCTCCTTCTCTGTCTCCTTCATAGACTCCTTCCTTTCAGCTACTCTTTAAATACTGGTGTTCCCTGGAGTTTTGTCCTCAGCCCTCTTTTTATTTATGGACACTAAAATTCAAATTTCCTGTAATTTTCATGTGTCACGAAATATTCTTCATTTGCTTTTATTTTTCCCAACCATTTAAAAATGTGAAGACCATTCTTAGCTTTTAGGCCATTTAAAAACAGGTGGTAGGCAAGATTGTGCTCACAGCCCATAGTGTGCTGAATGATGCTCTACACATGTGGTCAGGATTGGGATGAAAACCCCAGATAAACCCACCTTTCAAAGAAGAACCTCAGTCCCCTTATTATTGGATTGGCAATCAGTTAACAAACACTTTGTGCCAGTTATACCAGTTTATTTGGAAGGAGATCTGGGGAAGAACAGGAGAAAGTAGACTGGGCGGAAGGGCAGAGGAATAGGTACAGCAGACACTGCAGTTGCTCTGGGTGAGAGGAACAAGGCAGAGAGGGTTCCAAGTTATCCATCCGGAGCACAGTGTAGACAAGACCAGAGTGAGGAGAAACATAACCACCCCTCACCATAGTCTTGGTGAGAACTATGGGGAGAACTCCATTCTCCCCTTCTGTAATCGCAGTTTAAATGGTAACAAGTTCAACATTTATAGTTACTCTTCCCTCTATGTAATCCTTCCCCGCTAGGACTTCCCAAGTACCTCCATCATAAGTATCTTGGGAATAGTCTCTCTTCCATTTGGAAAGTGATCATTGCGGGCAACAGATGAGCAAGGCAGCCGGTTCTGCCTTGCAGTAGGTCACTGTCTACTTTGTCATTAGCTATGAATGCCTCTGAAAATAATGGCACAGCACCGGGAAATCCAGGAGGCTCTGGCTTTCTAACACTCAGCTCTGCATCCCTTTCTAGCATTTAAAATGGACTCTATTTTTTCCCCTGGCAGAGTCAAATTTATTAGAAAAGTCACGGGCAACTGTGGCCCACTCTCATACTCACCATTTAATCTTTTAACTCTCAACAATGCAATTGTTCACCAAAACTTTTGTGTTGCCAAATCAAATGAACTCCTACAGTCTCAGCAACATTTGACACTGTTGGCCATATCCTATCTCCTAAACTGGTCAAATTTTTGGCATCCCTGATGGCACTCTCTCCTAGTTTTTCCTCCTACTTTTTTGGCATCCCCTTTTCAGTCCCTTTGGGACTCCTTTCTTTCAGCAACCCTTTAAGTAGTGGTGTTCCCTGGAGTTTTGTCCCCAACCTTTACTCTTCTTAGACTATACACTTGCCCTGGATGGTCTCATTTACTCCCACAGCCTTCAGTTACCACCCATTTGCTAATGTCTTCCAAGCTTACCTCTTCAGCTCAGATCTTGCTCTGAGTTCCACGGTACCCACAGACCAACAGCTTCTGGTCATCTCCACTTGGATGCTGTGCAACAAGATAATAGCATTCAAGAAATTTAAAAAGTAAGTTTAGTGATACCGATCTTTTATTTTTGAATTTATGTCAACATAGACATAATACAACATCAAACACATTTATATAATTTTATTATGTAACAATTTATTATATTTAATAAGTCTATTTTATTTGCAAGCAATAGAAACCAATTCTGGCTAACTTAAATTTTTTTAATTAGGATTTCTTGTAAACATACTGATCTGACTCATGGAATGAACGCAATAGTTGAATAAGCTAGCCTCAGGCAGAACAGCCATAGGAACTTTAGCAGCAGGGGTTGAGTTGCCATTAATATGCTCACCTGCAAAGGCCTCCTGCCTCTTTATCTTTCAAATTTCGCTTTGCTGGCAGAGACTCTTTTACTAGCTCAGCTTGTATTAGGTGTGTACAGGATTCATTGGTTGTGGCTAGGTGCAGTATCACCTCTATGGATTAGAGCTATTCCTAGAGAAGGGAGAATCATATGAAAAGTTATCACCTCAATACAGCTATTTCCAACATATGACATCTCAATTTTACGAGATCATCTAAGGCATAAACATATGGTTACATCTGTGTATTAATGCTCAAACATTTCCTAACTACCTAGGTGACATATGTCATCTACTTGTTGATCTCTGGTCTGTCACTTATCACATATTCAAATTACATTTATCTTATGATTCAATATTGATTTATTAATTTAAAATTGTATACTCCACTAATTTCCTTTGAAACTCTAAAATTTTTTTTTATTTTACTTTGAAAAACTCCAAGCACACACAGAAGAATCTCATAAACTCCAATGTACTCTCATGAATTTTAACAAGTTTCAACATTTAACATTCTTCCATTCTTGTTTCATCTATTGCTCTCCATTTTTTTTTTTTTGGAGTATTTTAAACAAATTATGTCATTACATTTCACCAGTAAATACTTCTAGGCATATCTGTAATAGAAAATAACCTCTTTCTTAACAAAACAATAATGCCATCACCACAATCAGTAAAATTAAAAATTACTTAACTTCTTTTTGCTTAGTATTGTCTTGGCTACGTGGGCTCTCTTGTGATTCCATATGAACTTCAGTGATTTTTTCCAGTTCTGTGAAGAAGGTCATTGGTAGCTTGATGGGGATAGTGTTGAATCTATAGATTATTTCGGGCATTATGGCCATTTTCACGATATTAATTCTTCCTAACCATGAGCATGGAATATTTTTCCATCTCTTTGTGTCCTCTCTTACTTCGTTGAGCAGTGGTTTGTAGTTCTCTTTGAAGAGGTCCTTTACATCCTTTGTTAGTTGTATTCCTAGGCATTTTATTCTCTTTGTAGCAATTGTGAATGGCAGTTCGCTCATGATTTGGCTCTCTGTTTGTCTGTTATTGGTGTATAGGAATGCTTGTGATTTCTGCACATTGATTTTGTATCCTGAGACTTTGCTGAAGTTGCTTTTCAGTTTGAGATTTTGGGCTGAGACGATGGGGTCTTCTAGATATACAGTCATGTCATCTGCAAATAGAGACAATTTGACTTCCTCCTTTCCTAATTGAATACACTTTATTTCTTTTTCTTGTTTGATTGCTCTGGCTAGAACTTCCAATACTATATTGAATAGGAGTGGTGAGAGAGGGCATCCTTGTCTAGTGCCTGATTTCAAAGGGAATTATTCCAGCTTTTGCCCTTTCAGTATGATACTGGCTGTAGGTTTGTCATATATAGCTTTTATCATTTTATGATACGTCCCGTTGATACCTAGTTTATTGAGTTTTTAGCATGAAGGGCTGTTGAATTTTGTTGAAGGCCTTCTCTGCATCTATTGAGATAATCATGTGGTTTTTGTTTTTGGTTCCGTTTGTGTGATGGATTACGTTTATGGATTTGCGTATGTTGAACCAGCCTTGCATCCCCTGGATGAAGCCAACTTGATCGTGATGGATAAGCTTCTTGATGTGCTGTTGCAATCTGTTTGCCAGTATTTTATTGAAGATTTTTGTATCAGTGTTCATCATGGATATTGGCCTGAAGTTTTCTTTTTTAGTTGAGTCTCTGCCTATTTTTGGTATCAGGATGATGTTGGCCTCATAAAATGCATTAGGGAGGATTCCATCCTTTTGTATTGTTTGATACAGTTTCAGAAGGAAGGGAACCAGCTCCTCTTTGTACATCTGGTAGAATTCGGCTGTGAACCCATCTGGATCTGGGCTTTTTTTGATTGGTAGGCTACTGACTGCTGCCTCTACTTCAGCCCTTGTTACTGGTCTATTCAGGGTTTCAACTTCCTCCTGGTTTAGTCTCCATTTGACCCAGCAATCCCATTACTGGGTATATACCCAAAGAACTATAAATTGTTCTACTTTAATGACACATGTACATGTACGTTCACTGCAGCCCTGTATACAATAGCAAAGACCTGGAACCAACCCAAATGCCCATCAATGATAGACTGGCAAAGAAAATGTACATATACACCATCGAATACTACGCAGCCATAAAAAACGATGAGTTTGTGCCCTTTGTAGGGGCTTGGATGAATCTGGAAACCATCATTCTTAGCAAACTGACACAAGAACAGAAAGCCAAACACCGCATGTTCTCACTCATAGGTGGGTGTTGAACAATGAGAACACGTGGACTCAGGGAGAGGAAGATCACACACTGGGGGCAGCTGGAGGAGTAGGGGAGAGTGGGGAGGGATAACATGGGGAGAAATGCCAGATATAGTATGCATCTAAAGTAAAATAAAAACATAAAAAATAAATTACTTAACTTCATTTAACCCAATCTGTTCATTTCTTCTAATTATCTCAAAAATGTCTAAAGGAATGAAGTTTCAAATGAAAGGCATTTAAATGCCTTTCTTATAATTTATGTCTTATAATTTTCAACTGTGCCATTAGTTTAAAAAATTGATTAGTTTTCTATTTTATGTTTCATAAACCTACTGCTGGTTCAATAATGAATTCTAATTAGGTATTCCCTAGGCAAACAGACTTAGGAATTGCTGCTCTGAATGTATCTCCATCTCAAGATCACAAGACTACACTCATCACTTTCCCTTCCCAATATATTCCAACTCGTCTCCTATATTTAAGACTTAAGTGAATAACAAGATGTCCACCTGAGCTACAAATGTGGGTCATCCTTGAGGACCCCATCTTCCTCAAACCTTCCCATCCAATTGTCCTAACAATTCTACCTTTCTAATAGCTCTTGAATCTTCCTTTCTTTTCTTTCCATTCCCACTGGTCCAGGTCTTCAATGTTTGGTTTTCACTGGATTATTGCAACTTTCTTATAATTGGTCCGTTGTTCTCTCTCTCTCCAATCTTACTACTTTTCACCGTGCTGCCAGAAGGGTATTCTTGTTATGCTTAGTTGATCAGATTACACTTCTGCATGAAAACCTTCCATGATTCTCAATCACCTACTTTCCTTGTCATGACCCTTATTAACCTGAAGTCCACTTGTCTACTTCTATATATCCTTTCAGGAGAAATCTCACCCCTCTCAGGAAGCCTTCTTTGAACCCAGTTGAGATTAGTAGCCTATTCAGTACGTTTCCATAGTATCCTGTGCCGGCCATTATCATTGTTTATATTGTATTATTCTCTTCCATTTATATGTCTGTTTCATAGTCACCTCATCTCTACTACAGGTCCTTAGGGGAGGGTGTACTTTTTTTATATATTCCCAGAACCCACCAAGAAGGCCTACCAACAAGTGACAATTCACTTGATGAACAAATGGGATACCAGTCTCTGAAAATGGAAGAGCCTTCAAGTATTAGATGGTGATGGATTGTCCGTTCTAACACAGATATTTCAAAAGTAAATCTTATCAGGCATATCTGTGAGCCTTTCTACACCTCCACACCTTCCCTATGCACTCTACTACCCTTCCAATTTCATTCTAGCTCCTTCCCAGCTCCTTGCCAACTACCGTTTTCTTCCTACTCCCTGCCACTTCCTGTTTCAGAGCAACCCTGGCCATCCAGCTCCCACATTAACTCTTATTTCTACCTTAGTGTATTTAACCATACCCTTATTCATCCTTCCGTTTTAGTGACGTTACTATGATGCAGCAATCCTTACAACTATCTACAAAGTTTTAACTTATTATCCCCATTATATATACAAGAAAACTGACTCAGAAAGGTTCGTTCATTTATTTAGCAAATATTTATTGGGCACCTTCTATGTCTCTAGCAGTATGCTGTGTATCAGATACCTGCCATCATCACACTTAAAGTCTAATGAAAATAAAGAGACATCAAGCAAGCAAACATACAAATCTATAAAAACAAATTATAAAGGATACCATAAAGGAAAGGAATTGAGATCCATAAACTAACCAGAGTGGGAAACCTAGTGATATAGAGATGAGATCTGAAGGTTAAGTAAGACTTAGCCAGGTAAAGAATGGGAAGCAGTGTTCTAGCAAGGGAACAGCATGTAAGAGGCCCTGAGGAAGGCAATGGGCTAGCTCCTTCAAGGAAATGAAGGAAGACCAGTGCAGTTGGAACATAATTAGGGAATAGCAAAGGACAGGAGATGAAGCCAGAGGCAAGACTATGTGAGACCTGTGGGTCCCAGTGAGAATTTGGGGTTCTTTTCTAAGTTCAATTATTTTTGATGTCATGACTACTTTATTCCTTCTTATGGGTGAATGCGTTAGGTTCCTAACTGACCTACCTCCAGTCTCTCCAAAACCACTCCACAATTGTCAAATAAATAAATCAATCCTACAACGAAATCTTCCTACAAAGGTAGCTCTTCCTTTTCCTTTCAAAAAACAATTCTCCTTTCCACTATATTCAGTCTCAATTATTTAGCCTGGGGTGTCAGGTCCCTCATACTCTGGATTCTAATTTGATCCGAAGTATGGATTAAATAAATCCAATACATCTTCTTATGAAGGTAGCTCTCACTTCCCCTCTCAAAAAACATAAATAGCTCTCTCCTTCCTACCATACTCTTTATTACTTGGTCTGGATTTTCAGGTCCTCATACTCTATTGTATTCCCAGACTATAGAACCTGCTCTCCAATATCAGTAATGTCCCCCAGTTACCAGTCCAGTGAGTTTTTTTCTGTCTTAATTCCCTCACACCTTGCTACAGGGTCTCACTTCCTCTTTCAATCAGAAGAAGGGTTTTTAACCTGCAGTCCAAATGCCATAGCAATCAGAAGTCTAGTTCTAGTCAGAGCAATTAGACAAGAGAAAAAAAAATAAAGGCCATTCAAATTGGAAAGAAGGAAGCCAAACTATTCTAGTTTGCAGACAAAATGATATTATATATACCAAACACTAAAAGCTCCACACACACAAAACCTCTTAGAACTGATACATTCAGTAAAGTTGCAGGATACAAAATTGTCATATAAAAATCAATGGTGCTTCTGGATACAAACAGTAAACTAATGGAAAAAGAAATTAAAGAAAGTAATCCAATTTTCAATAGCTACAAAAAAAAAAACCCAAAACAAAATATAATAACTAAAATAAACCAAAGAGGTGAGAGATTTCTACAAGGAAAACCAGGAAACACTGAGGAAAGAAACTGAAGAGGTCACAAAAAATGGAAAGATATCCTGTGTTCATAGATTAGAAGAATTGGTATTGTGAAAATGACTGTACCACCAAAAGCAATCTACAGATTTGTTGCAATTCCTATCAAAATACCAAAGACATTATTTGCAGAAATAGAAAAAACAAACCTAAAATTCTTACGGAACCACAGAAGACACTAAATAGTCAAAGCTATGCTGAACAAAAAGAACAAAGCTGGAAGCATCATACTACCTGACTTCAAAATATACTACAAACCTATAGTAACTAAAAGAGCATGATACTGGGATAAAAACGATTCATAGACGAATAGAACTGAATAAAGAACACAGACATAATAGATCTACATATTTATAGCCAACTGACTTTCAACAAAGGTACTAAGATATTCAGTATTTAGTACCTTTGTTGAAGAGGACACTATCTTCATTAAATGGTGCTGGATAACAATATGCAGAAATATACAACTGGACATCATTTCACACTGAGTATAAAATTAAAGCAAAATAGATTAAAAACTGAAATGTAAGACCTGAAACTATAAAATTACTATAAGAAATACTGGGGAAATGCTCAAGACTTTGGTCTGAGCAAACATTTTTTTGGTATAAGACTTCACAAGCACAGGCAACAAAAGCAAAAATAGACAAATGGGATTACATTAAGATAAAAAGCTTCTGCCACAGGAAACAATCAACAGAGTGAAGAAACAAACTTCAGAATGGGAAAAAATATGTACAAACTATCCATCTGATAAGGGATTAATAACCAGAATATATATCAACAAAGTGAAAAGACAACCTTCAGAATGGGAAAAAAAATATGTGCAAACTATGCATCTGATAAGAGATTAATAACCAGAATACATAAGGAACTCAAACTCAACAGCAAAAAACCTCCAAATAATCCCACTTGAAAATGGGCAAATGATCTGAATAGACATTTCTCAAAAGACATACAAATGGCCAACAGGCATATGAAAAAATGCTCAACATCACTAATCATCAGGAAAATGCAAATCAAAACCACAATGAGATATCATCTGAATCTATTTAAAATGGCTGTTATAAAAAAGACACAGATAAGAAATACTGGTGAGGATGCAGAGAAAGGGAAATGCTCATATACTGATGGTAGAAATGTAAATTAAGAGAGCCACTATGGAAAACCGTATAAAGGTTCCTCAAACAACTAAGAGCAGATCTACTACATGATTCAGCAATTCCACTGCTGGGTATATATCCAAAAGAAAGGATATCAGTGTATCAAAGAGATGTGTACACACCTATATGTATTGCAGCACTACCCACAGTAGCCAAGACATGGAATCAATCTAAATGTCTATCAAGTGACTGGATAAAGAAAATGTGGTGTGTATTTAATATATATAAAATGGATATTATTCAGCCATAAAAAAGAATGAAATCCAATCATTTGCAGCAACATGGATGGAATTGGAAGTCATTATGTTAATGAAATAAGTCAGGCACAGAAAGAAAAATATTACATATTCTTTTATGTGGGAGCTAAAAAAGTTGATCTTATGGAGGTAGAGGGTAGAATGATGGTTACCAGAGTCTGGGAAAGGGCAGGAGTAGATGAAGAGAGATTCATTAATGGTTACAAAAATATAGTTAAATTGAAAGAGTAAGTTCTATAGTGTTGGATAGCACAGCTGGGTGACTAGAGTTAGCATTCATTTACTATATATTTCAAAATAGTTACCAGAGTAGATTTGAAATGCTACCAACAGAAAAAAATAGATGTTTGAGGTGATGGATATACTAATTACCCTGATTTGATCATTACACATCTGTATGTATCAAAACATCACATGTACCCCATAGACAATTATTATATATCAATAAAAAAGTTTTCAAAGAAAAACAAAAGAATTCAGAGGTCCATAAACTTGGATGAAATTTTAAAATGTCATCTTTCCTTTTTTTGAGATGGAGTTTCACTCGTTTCCCAGGTTGGAGTGCAACGCATGATCTCAGCTCACCACAACCTCTGCCTCCCGGGTTCAAGCAATTCTCCTGCCTCAGCCTCCTGAGTAGCTGGGGTTACAGACATGCACCACCATGCCCAGCTAATTCTGTATTTTCAGTAGAGACGGGTTTCTCCATGTTGGTCAGGGTGGTCTTAAACTCTCGACTTCAGGTGATCCACCCGCCTCAGCCTCCCAAAGTGCTAGGATTATAGGCATGAGCCACCGTCCCTGGCCTGTCATCTTTATTTTCAAAAAACTCTCATTGAAATTTAATTTTATGAATGTAGAAAATAAATCTTTGTAGTAACAGTAACACGGTCATCAATGGAAAACACCATCAATTAATATTTTCATATCACATTATAGTTGTTACAGACATCTCAAAATATCACTTACAATTATGGGAGTTGTTGAACTTGCCAATAAATCATGCTTTTTAATGTATTAGTAAAGAAACACTGTATTGTATTAATACAGAAACACATACTACTAGATCATCACACATTTCTTTAAATACAGTAATGCCCCCTACATAGCACCAAATCTGGTTATACAGTTTCTTCCTATCCACAGATGTACTTACAATAAAGTTTAATTTACAAATTAGGACAGGAAGAGATTAACGACAACAGTAAAATAGGACAATTATATTGTAATAAAAGTTATGTGAATATGGTCTTTCTGTCTAATACACAAAGTATCTTATTGTACTTATTTTTAGACCAGGGTTGACCTTGGGTAACTGAAATCACAGAAAGTGAAACTGCAGATAAGCGGGGACCTCTGTATTTCGGTAACTGTAGTTTATATTTTATTTTATGCATTTACAAATATCATCAGACAAGATCCAAAGGCTTCACCAAACTGGCAAAAAAGCTCATGGCACATAAAAAGCTTAAGAAGTCCTGATAGAATCATTCATTTAATAAACATGAAATCATTCTTGGAACCATCTTCTATTCTAGCTTTCTCACATTATGTTGCTCTGCTTCTCCTTCTGGTTTGAGATCTGCCATTGGTTCCACTTCTGATTCTTGCTTCCTGTATGAGGATCTAACCAAAGCTCAATCCTTCACCCTAAACTGTATTTATAACCCCTCCTTTATAAATCTCAGCTACTTTCATGGCTGATTCAAACATCACTTCAATGCTAAGTCTCAAATTTACTTTTCCTAATCTTTTTTTCTCCAACTTCAATCTTGGATCTTAAACTCCCAGCTGTGCCTAGTAAACAGAGTAATATACCACCTAGAGTCAGCTGGGTTCAAATCCAATTCTACTGCTTACCAAAAGTGTGACCTTAGATAAATAATATCTGCTATGGTTTGAATTTCCCCTCCAAAACTCTTGTTGAAATTCATTGCTATTGTGACAGTATTAAGAAGTGGGATCTTTTAAGAGTTAATTAGGTCATGGGGTCTCTGCTCTCATAAATGGATTAATGCTACTACTATAGGTATGGGTTCCCATTTAAAAAGGTATGTTCTGGCCCCCATTCTCTCTCCATCTCATGTGCTTGTTTGCCCTTCTGCCTTGGGATGATGCAGCACAAGGCTCTTACCAGCTGCGAATGCCATGCTGTTGGACTTCGCAGCATCTATTGTTTATAAATTACCAGTCTGTGGTATTCTGTGATAGCACCAGAAAACAGACTAAGACATCCTTTGCTTCTGTTGTTTCATTTGAAAACTGAGGGTAATAATACTCCAACCCCCTGTTATTTTAATTTTATGTTTATTAACATGGACAGTGCCAGCCACTGGAAGACAGAGTTCCAATCTAACAACATAATTCTGATCAAGTCACTGGCTGAAAAATTTCAGTTACCCACTGGTTCCAAACTTAACAGCTGGAAACTCTCCATGATGTATTCCCTAATATAAATTTACCTACCATTTTCTATTTGCCTGCTCTACTTCTTAGAGCTTATGTTCTGGCCAGATTGAACTAGACTATTTCCTGTGACAATTTAACGCTGTGCTGTGCTGTTCTACTTCTGTCTTTCCTCACACAATTCTAATGTCTCAGATATGTTTGAAGGCATCAATTTTGTCTATGATTATTCCCCTATACATGATGCCCCATAAAACATACACATCGCACTCTTACCTAAGTCACATACTTACACATCAACTCACCTCAATATTTGCTCCATTTGTGAGGACCTCATACTGGCCAGATACTATGACTGGATCTGGGGGTATGAAAAAGAAAAGAAAGCAAGGAAAAAAAATACATTATGGTCCTGCTCTCAAGATCAAGGTCTAGTACTAGAGAGAAACATGTAATCACATAAATGCCACTCACTGTGGAAAGTATAATCATAAGAGGAAGGGACACCAAAGAATGAGCAGTCAGCTCAACTTGAAAGGTAACATTAAGCTTTTCAGAGATGTTGGTATTTGGGCTTACATAGATTGGGGAAAAGCCATATACAAAGCACACATGTGTAAAACAAAGAGGCATGAAACAAAATGATGTGTCTGGGAAACAGTTCAATAGAGCTGGAATATAGGGGCCAAGAGGAAGTGGCTAGACATGAGGCTTGAAAGCTAGGCAGCCTGTTCTGGCAAACATAGGAATTTGGACTTTATCACATAGTCAATGAGGAATTAACATTGAGTTTAAAAAAGAGATATGGCCAGGGCTATATTTTGGAAAGCTCTCTCCTGGCAGTATCATGGCAGAGGCAGAGAGGAAAGTCTAAAGCAGCATTGTCCACCAGAACTTGCAATGAGGCCAGGAACGGTGGCTCACACCTGTAATCCCAGCAGTTTGGGAAGCTGAGATGGGCAGATCACAAGGTCAGGAGTTCCAGACCAGCCTGGCCCACATGGTGAAACGCTGTTTCCACTAAAAATACAAAAATTCGCCTGGTGCGGTTGCAGGTGCCCATAATCCCAGTTACTCGGGAGGCTGAGGCAGAAAAATTGCTTGAACCTGGGAGGCGGAGGTTGCAGTGAGCCAAGATCGAGCCACTGCACTCCAGCCTGAGTGACAGAGCAAGACTCCATCTCCCAGATGGGGGTGGGAGTCAGGGTGGGGGGGAGTTGGGGAAATGGAAGGAAAAAAAGAATTTCTTGCAATGACACAAACGTTCAATAATCTGTGCTTTCCCCTATGACAGCCACTAGTCACAGGGGGCTATTGAGAACTTAAAATGTGGCTAGTGTACTGAGGAACTAAATTTAAAATTGTATTAATTTAAATCCCGATAGCCATGTGTCTAGGAAATAATTTAGGAGACGGTTGGTATAGCTCAGGTGATAGAACTAGGACAGATGAGTGAGTTGATGGTTAGTTCTAAGAGGTAAAAATCATGAGTCTGTAAAGGTGTGGGAAAAGGATGTAAAGGTGAGAGAAAAGGAAATCAAGAATGGGCTCCCAGATTACACACTTTGTAACTAGCCACCATTACTTAGGATAACAGAAAAGAAAGAACAGGTCTAGAGTGTCTAGAGACTGCATCAATTATGAACATACTGGTGTCTGAGAGTTATTAAAGTGGGAATATTTAGTAGGAAGTTTAGCTGAGAGAGCTGTCTGAACTAAAGATACAGACTTGAGAGGCTTTGAGCCATTGAGTCAGATTACCTAGAGAAGTTGAATTGAACTAGAAGCAAACAGGCATAATCATAGCAAACATCAACACACAAAAAGGGGCTAAGGAAGAAAAATCCAGAGACTGGAGAGGTACAGTTAGACAAATAGGAAAAGAAACAAGTGAGCGTGATCATAGAAATCAAGGGTAGAGGGAATGTCAGGAAGGAAACATGATCAAATGTGAAACGCTTCAGAGGTCAAATAAGGTGAGAACTGAAAAGTGCTTCCTGATTTTGCTAATTAGGCGGTTCTTGGTGAGATTTGCCAGAAAAGTTCTGGTGGTAGCAGCCTGGCAGAGGTAGCTTGAACAGTGGGGATGGGGAGAGAGAGGGTGAGAAAGAATTGAGATGGTAAGGATAATTTCAATTTCAGGTCTTGGCTGTGCAAGGGAGCTGAAAGGTAAACGAGTCTCGAAGAGGGCATGACATTGAGAGGGTTACGCTTTCTGCTAGCGGGGGAAAACAAGATAAAAGTTAAAAAGGTCGAAGGGCGGAGAAGGAAGGACAGGCTCTGGTCAATAGAGAAGGTTGACCAGGTCAATAGTAAAGGATTTCCTTAAACCGAAGAGAGGACCTCTAGTGAAATGGGAAAGGAATATACATTTGGCCCAGTTTGCAGGTGGGAAATGGGAGGCCACGAGTTCCGCAAGTTGGCCTTTTTGTTCTGTGAGGTGTCATCTGACGGTGGGGAGAGAGATTAGGGTCTACATCGTGAAAATGTGGACCATACTCTGGGGAATCAAGGGAGAGGTTATCGGCTAATGACAAATTAAAGGCTTACGTTTTAGCTGGCAATTGAATCAGCGTAACATTTTAGGTTACCAATTCCAAAATTTGGGGGGGATTCATTCAAGACTGAGAGAGTAGAGGTCAACACTTTAGGAGTATACGAGGTTCAAACGGTCCACCACGAGATCAACAGAGAAGGAAAAGTGATTAGCTAGTAAATATCGTAGAAAGAAGAGCTGTCCAGGGATTCACAGGTTTCACTAAATTAAAGTTTAGCACAGGTTCAGGGAACGGAGAGGTTAACAGGCTAAGACTAAGCCGAAAACGAAGTCCAAATCTCTGGTCCGCTCCTCATCTCCCCGCGCTGCAGGCGCGACGAGGGCGAGAAACTCCCTCTCCAGTGATCGCACACCACAGGACACCAGGGAAGGGGCCCCTCTCTGCAAACCCTCATATCTGCAAGTCCAGGCCCCATTCTCCTCCGCTGACAGGATCTCAGCGGCGCGCGCTTCCACTGGATTCCGGCCAGGATTAGCCAAGCAGCACCTTACTGCTACCGAGGATGAAACAAGCGTGAACGCCCGGGGTTGCTTCGCTAGGCCGCGGGTAGTGGGGGAGGGGGCGTTGAGGCTGGAAGTCGGTGCCCGGGGCGGGCTCCAGCCACACCAACTGCGCGCGCTCGGAGCCCAGTCGCCGGAGCTGCGGGCCTGGCCTAGACGCATGCGCACTGCGGCTCTTCCCGCGGCCTCCGGCACGCTTTTCCCTTCCCCCAGTCAGGACGCACCCTTGCGCCTGCGCCATGTGTGTTCTTGGGCTGCGGCAGCCATGCTGAATCCGTACGGAGAGGCGAGTGGGGGGGACACAGTCGACGTCTGCGGGATAGGAAGCTGGGGATTTGGAAAAGCAACAGCATTATAGCGATCTGGGTTTCAGAACATAGGCTTGGGCTATGCGGACCCCTTGGTCCCTAGCGCGACCCCCAGGAACGTTTAGGAAAACTGGTCCTCCTGGCTGGGGGAGATGGGGGGGGGAAAGACAGTGGGCACGTGACTCCGGTCAGCCAATCTGAGTGCTGCTGACGTGGCGGCGCGGCCCCAATGTCTCCCCACCCCCCCAGCCCGGTCGGGAAGGGAGGGGCTGGGGGCTACGCCCCCTCCCCCAACACGGCTTCGTTTTCCGGGGGGGGTTGACACCCCGGATTACATACCCCGTACCAAGCCGAGGGCAACTTTGGAGGCCCCCTGGAAGGCTTTAGGATCCAGGTGAGAATGGGCCCTTGTGGGGCGGAGATGTTGTCAGTCACTTAAGTGCTTAACCAATGGTGGGGAGTCCGGGAGGGGGATTCTTGGGGTTCAGAAAAGAATCCTGAGAGTGGAAAGATTTGTCCTTCAAATCTTTTACAGCCAATGGGAGCCTGGAAGGGGGCGAGCGGGAGAGGGCCACCGGGGTGGGGGAGGGGAATGGCCAGCCTCATTCCTCCATACCAGTTGGAGGGCAAAGGGGTGAGGGGGCGGCGTGCCCCCCCAATCCATTCGGCCCCTGGGGGTACAGCAGCTAGGAGCCAGGTGAGAAGGGATCCTTCGGCGGCCGATAGAGGGGTAACCTGGCGGTGGGCTGAGGAGTGGAGTGGTGGCTGTGGCTGTGAATGCTTTCGGTGATGGCCACTCAGGTTGTGAACTGAGGTTGTTCCCAGGCGCCAACTTGCTTTCTCCCCAGAGTCTCTGGAGGGAGCATTGCTGTGCGCCCTTTCTGTCCGCGGTAGAGGAGCTCCAGTCGTCACACGCCAGGCTGGAGGTTACGCTTCGAGTCGCTTATCGAATTTGTGTGCATTCACGTGGACACGACCTGTGGGGCCTTCTGCCCTTGTAGGGTCTTTCTTGAGCACGTGTCTACTCCAGGCTGGGGGGCTTACAGGCTGAAAGCTTGAGATCTGCTTAGGAAGAGAAACCAGGCCCAAGGTGGGTGCTGGCAGCAGGGGGTCAAGAAGGCATGGCCTGAATGCGAGGGAGGCTCGGGACCTGGAATGATTTCACAGCTCCCAAGGTTTCGGGTTTCTCCAGGGTGGCCTCTTCCATCGCCTCCCTCATCCCCTCCCCCAGTCCTGAACAGTTCTTTCCTTGTGTACTGCGGGGGAGGGAACGGAAAGGAGGAAAGAGTTACTTTCCCAAATTACTGAGTAGCAGTAGCCTCCCTAGTGACTCATGTGGGGGAAGGGAGGATAAAGAGGGATCGGGAGGCAGTGATTTTCTGGAATGCAGAGTATAAGCGAGAGCAATGTCTGGCTGCCCTTTTCCTTTCTAAGGCCCAGTATTTTCTCAGCCTCCTAAGTTTTTCTTCCATTGCCGGCTGCTCGACGGGCCTCTGTCCTGACCTGCAGAGCCTTGATGGAGAAAAGTAGATTTGGGAGGTTGGGCCACTAGGGGGAGGGGAGAGGGCCTCTGCAAAGTTGCTGTGTCATTGCCCCCCTCCCCCGCTGCAGCCACCCAGACAGGGCCGCATGTACTTTTGGGGGCCAGGGCCTGGTCCCTGGTGGGGGAAGGGGACTCTGCTCTCCCGATGCTCATTTTCTCCCGCCCTCCCGGGGTTTGCTCTACTCAGGGCGTCAGGAAGACGGGAGATTGGCGGCCATTTTAGACGCAGTAACCGAGGTTGGAACTGAAGGGCTACAGCAGAGGAGGGAGGGTGGCGTGTTTGCAGCTCAAGGACCTAGGCCCTTACGAGCCCTTCGCGGGGGACGGGGAAATCTTCCCGTATATTTGTTCACCTACGTTGATTATTTTTCTCAGATACCTACACAAGTTTGTTTTCTCCCTGGTATCAAAGAAAGGGGAAACGGGGGAGGGAACGCCCCGCCAAAGCCCAGGTTTTCTCGGGTGGGGGAAATCCTTTCACTCTCGTAAGGGGGCGGGGACGGCCCCAGGGATGCTCTAGAGATCCTGACCTTGGGCTCTGGTTTATTTTGCACCCTTATTTAGATAACCAAATTATGAGGAAGACTTAGTAAGTGGGGGGAGGAGGCGAAACTGAGCTCCCAAAATGGCTCCTGCCCCTCCTCGGAGGCGGACGGCCGGGGGGAGGGGAGGAGGGGAGGAGGGGGAGGGCTAGTCTGAGCCGCAGCCGCCGCCTCCTCCGCTCGCCCTCCTCCCTGGCGCTGACCGATGGACCAGCCGCTCCGTGGGGAGGACTCCGGACCCGGGTGGGGGGGGGCGGGGGGGTTACCTTGTCTCCCGTGGCTGAGGGACCCTAAGAGGCGGATACGGGTCTGCCCTTAGGGGTGGTGCGGGGCGTGGGGAAGGTCCAAGCTCGCCTGGAGGGGGAGGGTGTTTCCCCTAAGTCGCCCCTCGCAGGACTTGTTTTTTCCTGCCCTGAGCCAGACGCCGGAATGGAGTTTGAGGAAGAGGTGAGGTGGGTTACATTGTATAGGGTAGATGGATGCGTTTGGAGATTTTAATCCCACTTCAGGGTGGCCGAGGGGTTTTCGAACGAGCAGAAATGTGTTACTAACTGCAGGTGTGAGTGGGGAGGGATCAGAAAGGCGTTTGGGCGTGCAAATTTGGGAGACGTATTCGAGCTTTCGTGGCCTGTGGGATTAAACAGAGTAGTAAATGTTTTGCTCTTGTCTTTCCATTGTTTGGCTTGGGGGAGGGAGGGGAGTATTTTAAGACTGGCAAGGCTGTGTTTTAGATTGTGAAGCATGGGACGTTAGGTCCCCTCGTCGCCATTCTGAAGCCTGTTTAAGCTATTCGCCATAGAGGAGCAGGCCGCGGCTTCTAAGATGGCGTCTTCTTCCTCATTTCAGATTCTTCGCTGCAGCGGCCGTACTGCCGAGAACCACCACCCGCCGGGCGCCTTGCGGCCACACCCCTGGCATGCCCGGGCCGGCTACGCCCACGTGACCCCTCCCGTTTCCCTGCCGGTTTGGCCAATGGAGGAGCTACGAATGGCACGACCTGCCAGAGCTTGGCAGTCTCCAGTTGCGCTGTGTATGGAAGCCTGGGAAGACTTTGTTGGAAGGGGAGGCGAGAGAGGGTGCAGGAGGCTCTGGGGCTATGGCTTCCGCACCCCTTCCAACCGCCCTCTTTCCCTGGAGTCGGCGAACCACAACCCAGCCAATTGGCTTGGAGATGTGGCGGGTTGCCACTTCCCTGTGGGTCTCTGCGGCACTCTGCCTGGTGACTGACACCTTGGAAATGAAGTTTATGACGTCATCCTTGCAGCTGGCCAATAGAAAAAGCTCCCGCGGAGAGGTGTTCCTCCCCCTTCGACTGAGCTGCCTCATGCGCGTGAGCGAGCGCGGGCGCGCGGAGGGGGTGGAGGAAATCTCGAGCAGGGTGGCGCGCATGAGCGGCGAAGCTCCGCCTCTCCGCCTATATATAAAGGGCTGGCGCGGGGCTCGGCGGCGCCATTTCGCGCTGGAGTGGAGCAGCCTCTAGAACGAGCTGGAGGATTCTGCCTACCGATACAGAGCCTTCGAGTCGTCCGGGGCCGCCATTACAATCCATCTCCATCCGCTTGGAAATGGCTTTCGTCCCGGCCTATGACCGGTCCCAGCGGACAGTACAGACCCCATAGAAGCCCCTGAAGCTCCCCTTTTTTGGGCCCCGCCCAATCCTCGGAGTCTGTCCACCCCCTCTACTCCGCCCTCAAGAGGATTTCAAAGATGGAGGAGGCGGCTCCCTAAACCACTTTTCGTGTTCATCCGCCTCCATCCGAGATCGAAACGGGACCTCGTCGGGCCCGTAGGGTCCTGACAAGAAGAGGGAAATCCCTGCAGACCAACAGCGGGCTATATTGACGACGGTGTTTGGGATCGGGGACTGTCTTGGTTTGAAGAGTCAGTCCCTCCTTAGTCGCCCGCCTCAGCTGAGGCCGCCGCCATTTTCTTGCTGTCCGACGTCTGCAGAGCGCGCCAAGCTGTCCGGAGCTCTCCGCGAGGCCCCGAAGAGACTGCTATTGTGTCGGCTGGGCAGGGGGTTTGTCGCCTGGAGGACCAAGAGCAACGGCCTTCCCCCTAACTTACCGGGTTATGCTGGACCGGGCGGTGAGGGGAACCGAGGCCACCCGGACTTACCGCGGCTGAGGGCGGCGCCGGTTCCCTGCGGTCAAGATGCTGCAGAACGTGACTCCTCACAACAAGTACGTTTCCGTGAGCCGAGTGTGGGTAGGGGACACGGGGCGGCGACACGGGGGTGTGGGACGCCCCGGCGTGCTGCTGTTTTGCGGCGCAGCTGTTGGGCTCGCGGAGGGGGTTGAGCGACCGCTTTGAAACCGTGGTGGCGGCCCGGCCACTGCGCATGGGGGAAATCGGGTTGTCAATTTGTATGCCATTAATGCCGCCTTGACCCAGTCTTGACCGAGTCAGGCAGTTAGTTTGACGGCGGAGTGTAGTGAGGGTGGACAGCAGGTCTTGCGTTTGGTGGGGTCTGGTGTCCAGCGGCGGTTTGTCATAGTCTTTTAGGGGGATTCACGGCCACCTTTAGTGCCATGTAGGGTTGCCATGGAGATAGAGAGCTTCAGGGACTGGCAGTGGGGATTCCCAGAGAAGGGTAAAAGGATCACTCTCCCAGCCTGCGGGTTCCTAACGCCTGGAGTCTGTCATTAAATCTCTTGTTTTCTTTGGGTGGGTTGTGTGTTTGTCGGTGGAGGGTTTTTTTTCCCCCTAACAGGAAGCATTTCATTCAGGGCAGGAGGGTGGAGCTAAGGCTCCTAGTTCAGCTCTGCGATGTAAACAATGAGATGCCCATCTAATGTCTTAAATCTTAGGTGGTGGGAAACGCTAATCGGAGGAGCACTGCAGGGGACTGTAAATTAACTACCGTTGGCGTTTGGTGTCCAGAGTTGGTGTTACAGGGGGAACTGGTAGTGGAATCGTGTTGTGTAGCGGGTGGGTGGAAGGGGCTATCGCTTATTGACCTTGACTGTTTTGTATGGCTGTTTTTTTTACTTCTTTGGAATGAGACTTTTCATTTGGTGAGAATAATTTGGGGGCCTGGCAAAATTTTGTTTCAGGCTGTGAAGTCTGACAATTGCTTCCTTGTCTGGATTTGGTTTTGAGTTGGTGTGATTCTTCCTTTGGATTTCTAGTCCATGTTGTGTTGTGGCGTTAACTATCCAGAGCTTCTGGAAGATGGTTCTCTATCTAGATGGATTCTTCTGTGTCTCATCAGCATTTCGTGAAATTTTTTATTCCCATAATTTGTTCTCTTCCTCTTTTCACCGGCTTTTTTCAGGCTCAACTACCATGGCAACCACCAAACCCCTAGTGAGGAGGAAGCTCCACCCATTTTTAAGCCCCGTCCCCATAGGGCTGTAGTTCTGAGATGTGCCCTATCAGAAACCATCTTGGAGCTTTTTAAAAAATAAAAAAAGAATAGAAATAGAGCTCATCAGACTTCAGAAAGTGGGACCTAGATTGGTATACTAAAAATATTAATAAAATGAAGGCGGGGGCAGCAATAAAAGAGCCACAGATTGTTTGGATATTGCTTCTGCTTAAGAAGCACTTGCACAAGCTTAACCATCTCACTACGGCCGGCACCTGGATTCATCAGACCGTCGTGCAAATGCACTTTTTCCTGGTTTGCACGATACTACCCTAATTTTGTTTCCCCTCTTTACAGGCTCCCTGGGGAAGGGAATGCAGGGTTGCTGGGGCTGGGCCCAGAAGCAGCAGCTCCAGGGAAAAGAATTCGAAAGCCTTCCCTCTTGTATGAGGGATTTGAGAGCCCCACAATGGCTTCGGTTCCTGCTTTGCAACTGACCCCTGCCAACCCACCACCGCCGGAGGTGTCCAATCCCAAAAAGCCAGGACGAGTTACCAACCAGCTGCAATACCTACACAAGGTAGTGATGAAGGCTCTGTGGAAACATCAGTTTGCATGGCCATTCCGGCAGCCTGTGGATGCTGTCAAGCTGGGTCTACCGGTGAGTAGACACACTGGAGTAGGGAGGTATGGGATGAGCATGAATGTGTGTGAATGGGGGTGGTCTGCCTAGTGTAGATGCTGCGGCCCCTAGGGAGTTCCCATTTCTCCCCTGTAGGGCAGGTAGCCACCGGATTTCTGGATTCTTGACCCTTTGTGATTGATCCGACCGCTTGCTGTAACTATCTTGGCATCTTTCATTGTGCCCTCCATGTGTCCTTCCTTAACTTTTGTGCCCTGGCTCCATTTTACAGATTCCCACCTCGGGTTGGGAGAGGACCACGGTGGCCAAAATTCTTAGCTTCTTCCTTTCCCTCATGCAGCCCATGGATAGCCAGCCCCAGAGGTAATGTCACAGGATGGGAAGTTTCCAGAGTGGGTGGGAGGTGGGTGGTTAGAGAAAGGCAGCAGGGGGCTCCCTGTGGGTGTCGAGAATCCTTTTTTTTTTTTTTTTTTTTCTTTTGTCCCACAGTTTAACTGGGGCCGCAGTTTAGATAACTGTTCTTTGATGCATAGAGAGGGTGTGTGTGTGAGTGTGAGTGGGGGATCAGTAGTCTCCCTATAAGCATTTTTCTATGGTTCTGACCTAACATTTCTTTTTTTAGGATTATCACAAAATTATAAAACAGCCTATGGACATGGGTACTATTAAGAGGAGACTTGAAAATAATTATTATTGGGCTGCCTCAGAGTGTATGCAAGATTTTAATACCATGTTCACCAACTGTTACATTTATAACAAGGTGAGTTTTTCTGTGTGTTCATTTAGTAGGTGGAGAGAAACAGTAACTTTTATTATGGCTAGGTATATTTGTCTACAGTAAAGTTTAAATCATTTTCTACAGAATGTGTTATCTAGGTAGTCAGTGTTAAAAACCTGACGCCAGATGTTACTGGAGTGATGTGACTTCAGAGGTTCAGTAAAGGTTATTTAAGTAGAACACTTCATACTTGGGGGTGGTGGCCCTGTTTCTTAGAAAGTTCCAGAGACCTGAGTTGGGACACAAGGGATCTGTTTTCTTGTGAGCTCTCAATCCCTTCTGAATTTTAAGGGGTCATAAAGGTTTTTTTCTTATTTTGGATTTTGGGAGACAGTTCGAAGAAAGTGGAAATTAGTGGCCTGGAGTAGGAAATTCTCTTCAAGATTTGATGAGAGCAGATTACTTGCAGGGGTATGGTAATGTTCTCGGGTCTGAATGCCTCTGAAAAAGATGGTGTATATCTATCTACTGTTGGCATTTTTCAACTTTATTCATTGCTGTCTGTGTTCTTGTAGCCCACCGATGATATTGTCCTAATGGCACAAACATTGGAAAAGATCTTCCTACAGAAAGTTGCATCGATGCCACAAGAGGAACAAGAGTTGGTGGTGACCATCCCTAAGAATAGCCACAAGAAGGGGGCCAAGTTGGCAGGTAAGAAGAGTAGGGGTTTTGCAAATGGACACCTAAAGATGGGAAAGAGAATCAAACTAAACTTCCCTTTTGCCTTTTTTCTAGCACTCCAGGGCAGTGTTACCAGTGCCCATCAGGTGCCTGCTGTCTCTTCTGTGTCACACACAGCCCTGTATACTCCACCACCTGAGATACCTACCACTGTCCTCAACATTCCCCACCCATCAGTCATTTCCTCTCCACTTCTCAAGTCCCTGCACTCTGCTGGACCCCCACTCCTTGCTGTTACTGCAGCTCCTCCAGCCCAGCCCCTTGCCAAGGTATGGATCTATGGATTTCCTCTGGGCTGCCTGGAGGGAAGGGTCTTAAAGTAAGGTGGGCCTGGAGTAATAAGTCGCTGTCTTGTTTCTTTCTGCAGAAAAAAGGTGTAAAGCGGAAAGCAGATACTACCACTCCTACACCTACAGCCATCCTGGCTCCTGGTTCCCCAGCTAGCCCTCCTGGGAGTCTTGAGCCTAAGGCAGCACGTCTTCCCCCTATGCGCAGAGAGAGTGGTCGCCCCATCAAGCCCCCACGCAAAGACTTGCCTGATTCTCAGCAACAACACCAGAGCTCTAAGAAAGGAAAGCTTTCAGAACAATTAAAACATTGCAATGGCATTTTGAAGGAGTTACTCTCTAAGAAGCATGCTGCTTATGCTTGGCCTTTCTATAAACCAGTGGATGCTTCTGCACTTGGCCTGCATGACTACCATGACATCATTAAGCACCCCATGGACCTCAGCACTGTCAAGGTACCCACTGCATGGGGCAGATGGGATGCTCAGGTAGCGATGGGAGCTTAGGGATCAGAACAATAAGTCAAGTCTCCTTATGTGGGCACACAGCAGTCTTCGGGTTCTTGGTATTTTACTTTTATGGAATAGTAGTGAGACAGAAGGTCGGGTGTTTTGAAGAATTCATATTTTCTGGAGTTTGAAACAGTAGGGTGGGGTTTGTCTTGAACAACACTATCTGCCTATAATTAAGTACGACTTATGTGGTAGTGTTGGGTTAAGGAAGTTATGGGGTGGAAAGATAGTCATAGGTCACCTCTCCTCCCTTGTCACTTAGAAATGATTTCTTTTTCTAGACATAAATATTGCTTCAACCCACCCAAATTCCTTTGACTTCAAATTGAACCCCAGGGCACAGATCCTTAAGGTCATCCCCACTGTGCTCTCAAGAGAGGGCTCCTCTTGTGGTGTCTGGGGTTGGCAGGGAAAGGTGAGTCTCCTGCCTGTGCAGCTTCTGATGGCTGCCTCCTTCTGCAGCGGAAGATGGAGAACCGTGATTACCGGGATGCACAGGAGTTTGCTGCTGACGTACGGCTCATGTTCTCTAACTGCTATAAGTACAATCCCCCAGATCACGATGTTGTGGCAATGGCACGAAAGCTACAGGTGCGTATAAAGGTTGGCATTTGAAAAATAAATGGTATGGGGAGTTATTTTGTCATCCGTGCTGCATAGCCTTAGCATGAGGATCTCACTATCTGTACAGTTGTAAATTGGAGCTGTATCACTTGGTGGCTGGGTATGCAGGGCACTGTTTATCAGCAGAGTATTGAGTCTGCCTCTTTCTTTCTAGGATGTATTTGAGTTCCGTTATGCCAAGATGCCAGATGAACCACTGGAACCAGGGCCTTTACCAGTCTCTACTGCCATTCCCCCTGGCTTGGCCAAATCATCTTCAGAGTCCTCCAGTGAGGAAAGTAGCAGTGAGAGCTCCTCTGAGGAAGAGGAGGAGGAAGATGAGGAGGATGAGGAAGAAGAGAGTGAAAGCTCAGACTCAGAGGAAGAAAGGGCTCATCGCTTGGCAGAACTGCAGGAACAGGTATTTTGTCACCTGGGTAAGAGGTTCACAGTCTGCCTTTGTTCTAATTTTTTCTTGTTTTATCTTTATTTATTTTTCCCACTTCATGTTTTTTTTCCTCTAGCTTCGGGCAGTACATGAACAACTGGCTGCTCTGTCCCAGGGTCCTATATCCAAGCCTAAGAGGAAAAGAGAGAAAAAAGAGAAAAAGAAGAAACGGAAGGCAGAGAAGCATCGAGGACGAGCTGGGGCCGATGAAGATGACAAGGGGCCTCGAGCACCCCGCCCACCTCAGCCCAAGAAGTCCAAGAAAGCAAGTGTCAGTGGCGGTGGCAGTGCTGCTTTAGGCCCTTCGGGCTTTGGACCTTCTGGAGGAAGTGGCACCAAGTGAGTGAGAGTAGGAAGCAGAGACTAATTGGGCTCTTTCTGTCTTTACAAGGGGTACCATCTTTCCTTGCAAAGTTTTCTCTATATGGCCAGTTAACAAATACAGTAGGCTTTGAGCATTGTTCCCTAACCTTTTTGGCACCAGGGACCAGTTACATGGAAGATGGATTTTTCCATGGACAGGGTTTGAGTGGGGATGGTTTTTGGGATGAAACCGTTCCTCCTGAGGTCATTGGGCCATTAGAATCTCATAAGGAGCGTCCAATCTAGATCCCTCCCACATGCAGTTCACAGCAGGGTTTTCTGTTTCTATGAGAATCTAATGCCTCTGCTGATCTGACAGGAGGCAGTGATGCCCACATGCCTGTTGTTCATCTCCTGTGTGGCCCAGTATTAGGCCACAGACCCAGTACTGTTCTGGAGGTTGGGGACCCCTAGTTTTGGGAGCCATAGGGTCTTCCATAGCCACTCTGACAGTGAAAAGTGAAAGTAGCCATAAACTATGTGTAAACAAATGAAGATGGCTGTGTTGTAGGAAGACATTTTTTGCAAAGACAAGAGGCAGACCATATTTGTTCCTTGGGCCATGTAGTTTGCCTGTTTGTCTAAGTAAATTAAAGTCTAGATTTGATTTCCATGGTGTAGTTGTTTTTGGGTGGGTGGGGGTGTGTGTATGTTTTGTTTGTTTGTTGAGGCTCCAGGCTAGAGAGTGTGGCGCAATCTCGGCTCACTGCAACCTCCGTTTATTGGGTTCAAGCCATTCTCCTGCCTCAGCCTCCTGAGTAGCCAAGATTACAGGTATTCGCCACCACCCCCAGCTAATTTCTGTATTTTTAGTAGAGACAGGGTTTAGCTCTGTTGGGCAGGCTGATCTTGCACTCCTGACTTCAAGTGATCCACCCCCACCTTGATCTCCGAAAATGCTGGGAGTACAGTTGTAAGCCATCGTGCCTGGCCCTCAGTGTAGTTTGATAGTGCTTTAGGGAGCAAAGAGGTAGATTTATGCCAGTATACCTAAATAGGTGTACCCTGTTTTATTGTATTTCACTTTATGGAGCCTTTTAGATATTACATTTTCTTTTAAATTGAATATTTATGGCAACTCTGTATGGAGCAAGTCTTTCAACACTTCTTTCAACATGTTTCTGTTAAAGTATTTTTTCATTAAGGCATGGACATTCTTTTTAAAGATGTAATGCTGTTGCCCACTTACAGTCAGGAGCATAGTGCAAACATAACCAAATAAGTGTGATTCACTTTATTTTGATACTCACCCTTTTGCAATGGTCTGAAATCAAACCCCCACAATCTCTGAGGTATGCCTGTTTGTCATGAAAGCCCAAAGTAAATATAATAAAATGCCTGGCAGGTAAGAGTTCTATATAATGCTCTGTTTCACTAATATAGTGTCCCCATAGCCCACCTCTGACTTGGCCATTTGACTTGATGGAAAAACAGAAGCTTCACTCTGAGTAGGAAATAGGATCACTGAATTAAACAGTCAGAACGTACTGGGAGAGGTTAATGAAACTTTTTTTGCTAACAACTTTTTTTGTCCATAGGCTCCCGAAAAAGGCCACAAAGACAGCCCCACCTGCCCTGCCTACGGGTTATGATTCAGAGGAAGAAGAAGAGAGCAGGCCCATGAGTTACGATGAAAAGCGGCAGCTGAGCCTGGACATCAACAAATTACCTGGAGAGAAGCTGGGCCGAGTTGTGCACATAATCCAAGCCAGGGAACCCTCTTTACGTGATTCAAACCCAGAAGAGATTGAAATTGATTTTGAAACACTCAAGCCATCCACACTTAGAGAGCTTGAGCGCTACGTCCTTTCCTGCCTACGTAAGAAACCCCGGAAGCCCTACAGTAAGTATGAAATATGAGGTTCAGCTCATCTGGTTCTGAGGACGGTTTAGGAAAGATGGTAGAATCTGTTTGCATTCAGGATTATGGGCTCCCAGGGTAATGGGATGTGTTGTGGTTGGCTCCTGATATTCAAGAAAGGAACTTGGCAACCTAGAGGTCCATAACAGAATGCTTGGGGCAATCCTGATGTATCCTGGTAAATTTTTTTATTAGCCATCAAGAAGCCTGTGGGAAAGACAAAGGAAGAACTGGCTTTGGAAAAAAAGCGGGAATTAGAAAAGCGGTTACAAGATGTCAGTGGACAGCTCAATTCCACTAAAAAGCCCCCCAAGAAAGGTGAGTATAAACTTTTAGGCCACTACAGATTGACTGCGTCCTGCCTTTCTTGACCATCTTTTATTGACAGAAGTCTTTAACTTTCAACTTTGTTCCTGCAGCAAGTGAGAAAACAGAGTCATCCTCTGCACAGCAAGTAGTAGTGTCACGCCTCAGCGCTTCCAGCTCCAGCTCGGATTCCAGCTCCTCCTCTTCATCGTCGTCGTCTTCAGACACCAGTGATTCAGACTCAGGCTAAGGGGCCAGGCCAGATGGGGCAGGAAGGCTCCGCAGGACCGGACCCCTAGACCGCCCTGCCCCACCCACCCCTTTCACCTTTGCTGTGACTTCATCTCACCCTCCTGCCCCCGTCTAGGAGAGCTGGCTCTGCAGTGGGGGAGGGATGCAGGGACATTTACTGAAGGAGGGACATGGACAAAATAAGATTGAATTCTCATGAGGCCCCACTGGGGAGTGATCTCTTGGACATAGATCCCCCATTCAAAATGACTGGGGCAGGGCAAGGGGGTACAGGATGGAAGTGTGCAAAGCTCCTGATTGGGAGTTATATAAGGCCATAGCTGCCCTGTTGACTTCTAAGGGCCCTGTTTTGAGGTTGTTTGTTCTAATTTATTTTAAGCTAGGTAACGCTGGGGGGGGAGGGTGGGGCCTTGGTCCCCTCAGCCTCCTTGGGGAGGGAAGAAGGGGGAGCTCTTTTTTTACGTTGACTTTTTTTTTCTACTGTTTTCCCTTTTTCCTTCGCTCCATTAGGGGCCCTGGGGGTTTCAGTCATCTCCCCATTTGGTCCCCTGGACTGTCTTTGTTGATTCTAACTTGTAAATAAAGAAAATATTATTCAAGTTTGAGTTATCTTAATAACACTGTCTTTTGTAGTGTTTCAAAAGAAACGTGATCAGAACTGTCTGGATAATTTTGGAGAAAATACTCTGGCAATGAGAAAAAGCAATAGCTATTCTATAATTGGACTGTCTTAATTTTTAAAGCAGTAGGCTTTTGCTGTGTTTTAAATAAAGTAAATCTATCTCATTTTAAGTAAACTGAGTCCTTAGAAGTAATCTTTAGGTCTAAATTTGCTCTGGTTTAAACGAAAAAAATAAAAAAGCTCTCTGGCTTATTCATGGTTCAGTCAAGAATTCAGAATTTTGAGGTGGGCTTTACGTTTTCACATTGGCACTGGATGGGTGAATTTTCTCCTGAGCTGACTTAGAGGTATCCTGAGGTCATAAGTATGTGTTGGGTTTATTGACTTTTAAAAAGGCAGTCACACCTACTTTGTTATATTTTGCTGCTGTGGTCACACATTACAGATTTACAGATGAAGTTTATTAGTAGAATACTAATTCAAGAGTATTCTAACAATGAAATTTAAGTCAAAACTATGCTTTATGCATTATCCCCTTGCCTTGCTAAGGGGAGAGAAAGGTGGTATAAAAAGTTGAGGGGGTTAGGATTCCATTCTGGAGTTAGCCGGGCGTGGTGGCAGATGTGTGTAATCCCAGCTACTCAGGAGGCTGAGGCAGGGGAATTTTTCAAACTAGGGAGGGAGGTGGAGGTTGCATTGAGCTGAGATCGCACCACTGCACTCCAGCCTGGGTGACAGATTCTCGTCTCAAAAAAAAATACTGGAAAAGAGACATTTGGTTTAATATAGTGGTCAATAGTAGGAAACCTGAGTAGAGACCTGAAAAGTAGAATCAGGAATGTAGTGAAGCAAATGGTTTATTCTGCCATAAATGACACTAGAAACTAGGGTGGGTTTTGGAAGCAATAGATTTTACTAGTGATTCTCAACCCTCTAGGAATTCCAGTTGGGGCTTGAGCAGCAATTTTCAAAAGCATTAAGAGGGGAACAAATCCTTTTTTGGGCTTTTTTGCTTACTTGTGTGCACCAATGAAAGCTCTTCAGCTCTCATTGAGCTTGGTCCCTTTCTGAGAATAGATGTTGCGGTTTTATAAGTACTTAATAGAGACTTGCGTTGGGCAATGGGTGATGGGATACAAATTACAAAGTTCTGAAAATCAGAGGAAATAGATTTAAGCTAAGTGCATGTCTATCGAGTATGTCTCATTTCAGAGGAAATTTAAAGACGGATTAGTTTTAGGAGGAGGCTCATTATAGAATATTTTGTCTGACTGCAGCCCCTTATGTACTCAAAACTCAAGATTTGTTTTCTGTAGTATGGAAAAAAAATTTCAACCTGACTTTGGAGGCCTGTTAGTACTTAATTCTCTATAAATTGAACCCACACCAACCCTAAGTGCTTTGAGAGATAGAAAAGGCCTGGCTCATCCCCTTGACTGCCAACCTGGCTGAACTGGGCTTCAAACCTGCCTTCTACCAACTGGACCAGTCTGTCTTTAGATTGACATTAGATTGACTTTAGTTTTGAGCTTATTTCAAGCCTACCTCCTTTAGACATTGTAATTGTTTGAGGAGTTTCATTGAGTTCCATCTTCGTTGCCAAGGGACTTCATTCCAAAATAAGTCTCCAGCACAAAGGACTAGTTGCGAAGTCCTGTGGGCATTATTTACCCCATTCTCTCTTCAGCTCTTGGAATCATGGGTTCTATTGCTGCTGCTTTTCATGCTGCCGTTTACTCCCTTTTATTGCATTCCATAGGAAGCTTTTTGTTGGGGTGGAGAGGTGAGAGTCTGGTCTTAGGTACTCAGTCACATATTTATTGAGTTCCCTTGATTGCCTTTTCAGCAAACTTAGGCCCATAGACCTGTACATTGCCAACTCAGAAAGTATAAGGTGAAGATGAGAAGACAAAGTCTTATAATGGAGTTTGCTTAGCACAAATAGAGTGCAATTAACCATCACGATGTGGTGATTATACTGATTGAATCCAAGATACAGGCATGACTTGGTCTTCACAGACTATCCTTACAGTGCACCCATACGTGGACCCCAGTTCCAGCCTGCCTGGAACCTTCCCAAACTGCTGCTCTTAGGTTCACTTGAGACTACCTTGATTGGAAGGCCCTGCTTCCATGAGTGACCAACATGGACTCCAGGACAAGGACCAGAGCTGACCGGTGTTACTCTCTGGGGCTTAGTGGAAAACTGGAGGAAGATTTTCCTGAGCAATTAGAGAGTGGCTGTGATAGCTGTGAAGGAAACGTGGGAATGGTAGCATGGAACTGATGTGTCATCACCATGATTTCATTTGTTTCTGGGTCGTCACCCTAGTTAAAGATGTTCACAGAATCTCACTAGTTGGTCTCTAGCACTGAATGAAAGGACAGCTTCTTGCTGTCAGAATGTATATGGATTGGGGAAAGGGGCAGCATTAGACAACCAGTCACACAATTTTTAATTAACAGGACAGTGTGCAGAGATCTAGCAAGAATTTAGAATAGAGGGTTCTCTGGTCTAATCTGAGATCTATTCAGATATCTCAGAAGGAAGAGTTCCTTCCTGTTTTTAAGGGGTGGATGTGTGGGAGCAGGGAGTAGTGAACATTGCCAGCAGAAGAAATAGCAACTGAGAAGGTAACTAGGTGGTGCTGAAGCAGTAAGGATGAAGGTGAGTGCTTCCAGGTAAGGCCAGAAAGTGGGGACGCTAGATCAAGGAGAGCATTTCACCTCGGATAAGGACTTGAATTTACACTCAAAGACTAATAGGCAACACTATGGAGCACTTACTGTGTCCCATGCACTGTGCTAAAAACTTACCCTGTAAACTCATTTGGTCCTCACTATAATCTGGTGAGGTAGATCTTGTCTGCATTTAACAGATGAAGAACTGAGGCACAGAGAGATTAATAAATTTGCCCAACATCGCAACATTGTCAGTGAGTGCTGAGGTGGGATTTGAAACTAGGCAATCTGGCTTCAGGGTCCACATTTGTAACTACTGCACTAGACTTCCAGTGCTGTGGACCAGTAGGGAGCTAGGAGATAGACATGCTTTAAGGAAATTGCACTAGGGGGAATCATGTTAGGGTTGGTGTGGGGTGTTGAGAGTGGGTAATTTAGAAAGCAATTGCAGCAATTAATCCCAGCAAGTGGGAATAGTGTTGTACATATTTTGCACCAATCCAGTGTATTTAAAAAAAAAAAAAAAGTAGTGTTGTAGAGAGGCAGAAATGTAGATAGATTTGAGAGCTATGTAGGAGATAAAATAGGGACTTACTCTCTAAAGGTTTTTTTTTTTTTTTTTTTTTTTTTTTTTTGAGGCGGGGTTTTGCTCTTGTTTCCCAGGCTGGAGTGCAATGGCGCGATCTCGGCTCACCGCAACCTCCGCCTCCTGGGTTCAGGCAATTCTCCTGCCGCAGCCTCCTGAGTAGCTGGGATTACAGGCACGCGCCACCATGCCCAGCTAAATTTTTGTATCTTTAGTAGAGACGGGGTTTCACCATGTTGACCTGGATGGTCTCGATCTCTTGACCTCGTGATCCACCCGCCTCGGCCTCCCAAAGTGCTGGGATTACAGGCTTGAGCCACCGCGCCCGGCCTCTCTAAAGGTTCTTATCTCCACACACTAAAGGAACAACTGAGCACACGTGCACATGCAGATACACACCTCTCCGAGTCCCTAGCACAGAACTTTTCCAATAGTGGAAGCTTGGTATTTTGTTGACTAAAGGAGTGCCACCTGGGTGACTGGCAGATTTGAATGGAGCTCCCTCCAGCCAGTCTTGCCAAAGAAGGAGGGATTCTGAGGCTCTTGTAGACTGCCACTGAGGGCATTTGGCGCCACCTGTTGGGCGTGTTACCCATAATTTCCTCCCGAATCTCTCCATTTTTGTGCCCTGTCCACCCCGATGTTAGGTTCTTCTTCCCTTCTTACTTTCCTATGCTTCAACTCTTAAAATGTGGGCCTTTATTTTTATGACCCAGAGGTTCACAGAAAGAGATTAGGACTTCTTAGTCCTTATCTTCCTTAATTTACCTCTGAAGCATTCCATGGGGCTTCCCCTGATTTTTTTTTTTTTTTTTTTTTTTAAGAATGAGTGTTTTTGTCACCCACGCTGGAGTGTAGTGGTATGATCATAGCTCACTGAAGCTTCGACCTTCCAGGCTTAAGTAATCCTCTTGCCCCAGCCTCCTGAGTAGCTGGGATTACAGGCATGAGCCACTGCACCCAGCATCCCTTGGCTTCTTTGACTTGACACCACTTGTTCCTGGCTCTCATACTTTTCAGGCAACCCCTCTTAGTCTGCTTCTTTAAAGCTTCTGCCTCTGCCTTCCATAATATGTTGTCCCTCATGACACCTTCCTTGGTCCCCTTTTTATTTGTGCAGTATTTTTAAGCAAGTTTACCCATTCCTCTGGGGGCAACTCCCACTCATAAAATCTGAGTCTCTGTTTAGACCTTTTATTAGTCCATTCTCACGCTGTTATGAGGAAATACCTGAGGCTGGGTGATTTATAAAGAAAAGAGGTTTAACTGACTCACAGTTCTGCATGACTGGTGAGGCCTCAGGAAACTTACAATCATGGCAGAAGACACCTCTTCACAGGATGAGAGCCAAGTGAAGCAGGAAAACACCTTATAAAATCATCAGATCTTGTGAAAACTCACTATCACGAGAACAGCATGGGGGAACAGCCCCCATTATTCAATTATCTCTACCTGATCCCACCTCTGACACATGGGGACTATTGCAGTGTAAGGTGAGATTTGGGTGGAGACATACAGGCAAACCATATCAAATCCTGAGCCAAAGTTCCAAGTGCCTAATGCATTGCCTGGCTAATGGCAAGGTCCCATAAGCTCCTGCATTCAACATGTCCAGATAAGATTCTACCTTTTTCCCAAAACATGTCCCTTATAGTGAGTTCTCTAAGTCAGCAGTCCCCAGCCTTTTTGGCACCAAGGACTCGTTTTGTGGAAGACAAGTTTTCTATGGATGGGCAATAGTT
This sequence comes from Callithrix jacchus, assembly GCF_049354715.1. Classification (NCBI taxonomy): domain Eukaryota; kingdom Metazoa; phylum Chordata; class Mammalia; order Primates; family Cebidae; genus Callithrix; species Callithrix jacchus. Next base: position 41,271,424 of record NC_133505.1, read on the forward strand.
TCCAGATGAAACTGTTCCACCTCAGATCATCAGGCATTAGATTCTCAAAAGGAGTGTGCAACCTAGATCCTTCCCATGCTCAGTTCACAATAGGGTATGTGCTTTTATGAGAATCTAATGCCGCTGCTGATCTGAAAAGAGGCAGAGCTTGCTCACTGCTCACCTCCTGCTGTGCAGCCCAATTCCCAACAGGCCACGGACTGGTAGTGGTCAGTGGCCCAGGGGTTGGGAACCCCTGCTATAAGGAACAAGCACTCTTATGGAGCTTACTATGTACCAAACACTTGTGAGCACTTTTGCACTGTGGTCTTCTTAATAATCCCAAGAGGTAGGTACTCATCACCATTTTATACAGGAGAAAACATTTAGTAACAGGTCTATAGCTGCCTAGTTTCTCCCCCTTCTCTCCTCCCCCAACTCCCTGTTCAGTCATTGAGATCTGTTGAACCTTCCTCTGTCACTTCTCTCAGTGCCCCCCATCAGCCTGGACTCTCACTCAACTCTCTCACTAGTCCACATCTTAGAGCTATACTGTGTTGTTTCAGGGTCCATCACCCATCTCTCCCTTCAGGCCCTGCGCTATCCCCACCACACCGGTATAGACCTCCCTTCCTGGGTTACCAGGCCTGTCACTTGCAGTGAGGCCTCCTCATCTCAACTAAGGAGGTCAAAATAAGAATAATCTCATATGAGTAAGAGGAACTCATCATCCTTGCCAAGCTTTCCAACCAGCCCCAAACTTCAAGTATTTTTGTGTCCTTGTATAGCAAGTGAATATTTCTACATAATAAAATATTTCTTACATCTCTTTGTCAAATAAGGACATTGCTCATTTTGTCAGAACAGCTAATGTTTGATTTGAGGTTGAAGGAGAAAAGGGATTTACTCCCCAGCAATAAGCATTTTTGCTGGTGTTTAACAAACAAAGAACATTTCTTCTATTAGCCGCCACTGTCAGACCTCATGGAATCAGGTGCTTTTCTAATTGCTGAGACTATGAGAAGGTAACTGATTAATTGATGAATACTTTCCCCTCTTCTGCCCCTGCAGAAGAGATATTGGAACTGTAGAGACAATGACAGTTCTTTCAAGAAAAACAGTTGGCTGGGCACAGTGGCTTACGCCTGTAATCCCAGCACTTTGGGAGGCTGAGGTGGGTGGATCACTTGAGGTCAGAAGCTCGAGACCAGTTTGGCCAATATGGTGAAACCCCATCTCTACTTAAAAAAAAATACAAAACTTAGCCACTGCACTCCAGCCTGGGTGACAGAGGGAGACTCTGTGTAAAAAAAAAAAAAAGTTATTACCTTGTCCTCCTGCATGGTTTTTGTTTCTTACCCAGTTACTGCAAAAAAAAAGAAGACATTTTTGTTTCATCCACCCATTTTCTTCTCTCTCTCAAAAATAATAATATTATTATATAAATCACCCAGTCTCAGGTATTTCCTCAAATATATATATATTTCTATTTTTAGACAGCGTCTTGTTTTGTAGCCCAGACTGGAGTGCAGTGGCGTGAGCTTGGCTCACCGCAACCTCTGCCTCCCGGGTTCAAGCAGTTCTTGTGCCTCAGCCTCCCAAGTAGCTGGGACTACAGGTATGTGCCACCATGCTCAGATAATTTTTGTACTTTTAGTAAAGATGGGGTTTTACGATGTTGGCCAGGCTGGTCTCGAACTTCTGATCTCAAGTGAGCTGATCTGCCCACTTCTGCCTCCCCAAATGCTAGGATTACAGGCATGAGCCACCACGTCCCACCCAAAAATGATTATTTTAAAGCAGTTTTCAAGGTTTTCTAGCTTTGCTCATATTCTTTTAACTCTAAGTAACCCAGGTAAGTGGAAGCTGAAAAGTTACAAAGTGACAGTTACCAGGGCCAAGCAGTCCTGCATCTCTACCAAAGTGAAACTTCATTCTCTCTGATGCGAAGTAAAGTGATGGTTGTTCTTCCAGATCCATGATTACCATGACATAGTGTTCTATATTCTTGATTTAAGAAAGCACTAGCACTACCCAATCTCCTGTGCCCTTTGCTTGCTGTGTCAAGCTTCTGGTTGCACCCCCTGCCTTCCATAAGGAACTTTCCTTACTTGGCCTCGAATTCCCTGATGTCTGGTCGGTGACCTGGTGCTGAAACTGGCTCTGACACTGTGCTTAGACTTCCCTTAAAATTCTGCATTCTGTTCTGGACCTGTTTCCAACCACAATGACACAACCCACTGATTTACTGTTCTTGAATTCATCTCTGCTATTCAGGCTGATCCCCAAAGATCTCATGTCTTTCTATCACTGCCTTTGGTCTTGCAAATAGACCCCGCAGAGCCCCACGATTATTTAACCAATGATTTGGCCAGGGAGTAATACAAGAGACAAAAATTGAGGACAGGAGAGAATGATGAGCAACTGAGGGAGCAGCGTGGGGTTGAAAGGCTACCTCAGAAAGCAGTTATGTTATTGATGGGAAGGTGACCGATGTTACTGCAGGGGATATCAAAGGCATATGTCCCGAACTTCAGAGTCAGGTAGAAAACAAAACAGAAAGGACCTTCATTTCCTCTGAGTCTGGGGAAACAGAGAGAGAAGGAGAAAGCCAGGGAAAGGGAACTGACACTTACTGAGCCCTTGCTATCTGCCAGGTATATAGATAGGCACTTTTCATAGTTACCGCTTCTGGCCCACACAACATTCCTATCACATATGTATTATTATTTCTATTTCAGAGATGAAGAGACTCTAAGTTAACGTGCATAAGATCACAGAGCTAGTGAGACGAGACAAGGCTAATTTCAAAGTTTATATCCTTATATACCAAACATTTCTGGTTATATTCTAGATATAAGGAAACAAGGAATTCAGAAGTAAAACTTAGAAAAAACATCCAGATATTGTTAATTCCACCAATCTGAGCTAAAGCATGAGGCTAGAGATGAACACACACACACACAGTCACATACATACCTCTATCTTTTTAGAATTTTATTTTATTGGCCAGGCATGGTGGCTCATGCTTGTAATCCCAGCACTTTGGGAGGCCAAGGTGAGCAGATCATGAGGTCAGGAGATGGAGACCATCCTGGCTAACACGGTGAAACCCCATCTGTACTAAAAATACAAAAATTAGCCAGGTGTGGTGGCACATGCCTATAGTCCCAGATACTTGGGAGGCTGAGGCAGGAAAATAACTTGAGCCCAGAAGGTGGAGGTTGCAGTGAACCAAGATCATGCCACTGCACTCCAGCCTGGGTGACAAAGTGAGATTCCATCTCAAAAAAAAAAAAAAAAAAAAGGAAGAAGAATTTTATTTTTTATTATTTTTTTTGAGACAGAGTCTCCCTCTGTCACCCAGGCTGGAGTGCAGTGGCACAATCTCGGCTCACGACAACCTCCGCCTCCTGGGTTCAAGCAATTCTCTTTCTTCGGCCTCCCAAGTAGCTGGGATTACAGGTATCCGCCACCAGACCTGGCTAATTTTTTGTTTTGTTTGTTCTTAGTAGAGATGGGGTTTCGCCATGTTGGCCAGTCTGGTTTTGAACTTCTGACCTCAAGTGGTCTGCCCACCTCAGTGTCCCAAAGTGCTGGGATTACAGGCATGAGCCACCAGGCCCAGCCTAAAATTTTATTTTTATTATTTTTATTTCAATAGCTTTAGGGGTACAAGTGGCTTTTGTTTACATGGATGAACTGTATAGTGGTGAAGTCTGGGCTTTTAGTGTACCCATTATCCAATAGTGTATATTGAACTCAGTAAATAATTTTTCATCTCTCATCCCCATGCCCCGACTCCCCACTTCTGAGACTCCCCACTTCTGAGTCTTCTATTCCGTATGGCTTTGCATACCCATAGCTTAGCTCCTACTTATAAGTGAGTGTTAAATTAGGTTTAGCCTAAAGCTGCCTCCTTACATGTTTTAAGTTCAGCCTAAAGGTTTCTCTGTACATAGTAAAGTGAAATCTAACTGGATGTGTAATCAGACTGAAACCTACTCTAGTGCCAATCACTGAGTTTTGGCCAATCAAAGGTGACCAACTGTTCAAACCGAGTTCAAATAAGGCAAATGCCGAGCTATAACAAATCTGGCTGTTTCTGTTCCTAACTTCAGTTTTCTGTACATCACTTTCCTTTTTCTGACCGTAAATCTTCCACCACGAGGGTGTGCTGGAGTCTCTCTGGCTCAAGAGGCTCCCCAGTTCACGAATTGTTCTTTGCTCAATTAAACTTTGTTGAATTTCATTTATCTAAGGTTTTTGTTGTTTAACAGTGAGAACAGGAAGTACTCGGTTTTCTGTTCCTGAGTTACTTCACTTAGGAAAATGGTCTAGCTTCATCCAAGTTGCTCGAAAAGATATTATTTCGTTCTTTTTTATGGGTAAGTACTATTTCATGACATATACACATCACATTGTCTTATCCACTCATCAGTTCATGGGCACTTAGGTTGATTCCATATCTTTGCAATTGTGAATTCTGTGTCTTTTTGATATAATCACTTATTTTCCTTTGGGTAGATACCCAAGAGTGGGATTGCTAGATCAAATGGTAGATCTACTTTTAGTTCTTTGAGAAATCTGCATAGTGTTTTCCATACAGGTTGTACTAATTTACATTCCCACCAGCAACGTATAAGTCATCCCTTTTCACAGCATCCTTGCCAACATTTATTGCTTTTTGACTTTTTAATAACAACGATCCTGGCTGGGATAAGGTAGTATCTCATCGTGGTTTTAATTTGCATTTCCCTGATGATTGGTGATGCTGAGCATTTTTACATATGTTTGTTCGCCATTTGTATATCTTCTTTTGAGAAATGTCTGTTAATGTCGTTTGCTCACTTTTTAATGGGATTATTATTATTATTATTATTTTTGAGACGGAGTTTCGCTCTTGTTACCCAGTCTTGGAGTGCAATGGCACGATCTCAACCGCAACCTCCGCCTCCTGGGTTCAGGCAATTCTCTCGCCTCAGCCTCCTGAGTAGCTGGGATTACAGGCACGCACCACCATGCCCAGCTAATTTTTTGATTTTTAGTAGAGACGGGGTTTCACCATATTGACCAGGATGGTCTCTATCTCTTGACCTCGTGATCCACCCGCCTCGGCCTCCCAAAGTGCTGGGATTACAGGCTTGAGCCACCGCGCCCGGCCGGGATTATTTTTTTTTTTCTTGCTCACTTGTTTGAGCTCCTTCTAGATTCTGGATATTAGTCCTTTGTCAGATGTTTGCAAATATTTTCTCCCATTCTGTGCTTGTCCGTTTAACTCTGTTGATTATTTCTGCTGTGCAGAAGCTCTTTAGTTTAATTAAATATGTTGGTCCTATTTATTTGTTTTTGTTTCTGTTGCATTTGTTTCTGAGGTCCTATTCATAAATTCTTTGCCTATGCCAATATTCAGAAGAGTTTTTCCAAGGTTTCTTCCAGCCAGAATCTTTGTAATCCCAGGGCTTAGATTTAGATTTACAGACTTAGATTTAAGTCTGTAATCTATCTTGAGTTAATTTTCATATATGTTGAGAGTCAGGGATCCAGTTTCATTCTTCTACATGTGGCAATCCAATTTTCCCAGCACCCTTTATGGAATAGGGTGTCCTTTCTTCAGTGTATTGTTTTGTCTGCTTTGTCAAAGATTAGTTGGTTGTAGGTATTTGGCTTTATTTCTGGGTTGCCAATTCTGTTCTGTTGGTCTATGTGTATAGTTTTTAAAGCAGTATCATGCTGTTTCAGATACTCTGGCCTTGAAGTGTAATTTGAAGTTGGGTAATGTGATGCCTCTAGATTTATTCTTTTTGTCTAGGATTGCTTTGGCTATCCAGGCCTTTTTTTCATTCCATATGAATTTTAGGATTGCTTTTCCTAATTCTGTGAAAAATGATGCTGATATTTTGATAGGAATTGCATTGAACCTGTAGATTGCTTTGGGCAGTCATTTTTCATATTGATTCTTCCAGTCTATGAGCATGGCATGGCTGTTCATTTGTTTGTGTCATCTATGATTTCTTTCATCAGTGTTTTGTAGTTCTCCTAAGGGAGATCTTTCACCTCCTCGGTTAAGTATATTTCTAGACATTTTATTATCTTTTTGTAGCTATTGCAAGTGAGATTGAATTCTTGATTTGATTATCAGCTTGGTCATTATTGGAATAGAGCTGTGCTATTGATTTATGTATGTTGATTTTGTAACCTGAGACTTTACTGATTTCATTTATCAAATCTAAGAGTCTTTTGGAGGAGTTTTCAGGGTTTTCTAGGAAGAAGATTGTATTACTGGCAAAAGCGATAATTTGGCTTCCTTTCCTTTCCAATTTGGGTATGCTTTCTCTCGTCTGATTGCTCTGGCTAGGACTTCCAGTACTATGATGAATAGGAGTGGTGAAAGAGGGCATCTTTGTCTGGTCCAGTTCTTGGAGAATGCCTTCAGCTTTTTTTTCCTTTTTCTGAGATGGAGTTTCACTCTGTTGCCCAGGATAGAGTGTAGTGGTGTGATCTCAGCTCCCTGCCACCTCCACCTCAGGGGGTCAAGCAATTCTCACGCCTCAGCCTCTCAAGTAGCTGGGACTACAGGCATGTGTCACTATACCTAGCTAATGTTTTTTTTTTTTTTTTTTTTAGTAGAGACAGGATTTCACCATGTTGACCAGACTGGTCTCAAACTCCTGACCTCAGGTGATCTGCCTGTCTGGGCCTCCCAAAGTGGTGGGATTATGGGCATGAGCCACTGCGCCCGGCCAGCTTTCAACTTGTATCCATTCAGTATGATATTGGCTGTGGGTTTATCATATCTAACTTTTATAATTTCAAGGTTTGTTCCTTCTATGCCTAGTTTCTTGAGAGATTCATTATAAAGGGATGCTGGATTTTACCAAATGCTTTTTCTGCATCCATTGAAATGATCACATGGCTTTTGTTTTAAATTCTGTTTATGTGGTAAATCACATTTACTGACTTGCATATTTGGAACCATCCTTGCATCCCTAGGATGAAACCCACTTGATCATGGTGAATTATCATTTTGATGTGCTGATGGATTTGTTTTCTTAGTATACTGTTGAAGATTTTTGCATCTATGTTCATCAGGAATATTGGTCCTGGCTTTGATATCAGGGTAATACTGGCTTCATAGAATGAGTTGGGGAGGATTCCCTCTTTCTCAATCTTCTGGAATAGTTTCAATAGGATTGGTACTAGTTCTTCTTTGAACATCTGGTAGAATTCAGCTGTGAATCTGTCGGATCCTAGGCTTTTTTTTTTTTTTTTTGAAGATTTTTTTATTACTGATTTAATATTACTGCTTGTTACTGGTCTGTTCAGGATTTCTGTTTCTTTCTGATTCAAGTTTAGAGGGTTGTATGCTTCCAGGAATTCATTCATTTCCTCTAGGTTTGTTCAGGATTTCTGTTTCTTCCTGATTCAAGCTTAGAGGATCATATGATTCTGGGAATTTATTTATTTCCTCTAGATTTTCTAGCTTGTATGATTAGAGGTGTTTATAGTATTCTTAGATGATCTTTTGTATTTCTGTAGTGTCAGTTGTAATGTCTCCATTTTCATTTCTACTTTTTTTTTTTAGAAAGAGTCTTGCTTTGTCGCCCATGCTGGCTGGAGCATTGCAGCCTCTGCCTCCTGGGTTCAAGCAATTCTCCTGCCTCAGCCTCCTGAGTAGCTGGGATTACAGGTGGGTGCCACCACACCCAGCTAATTTTTGTATTTTTAGTAGAGACGGGCTTCACCATGTTGGTCAGGCTGATCTTGAACTCCTGACCTCGTGATCCACCTGCCTCAGCCTCTCGAAGTGCTGGGATTACAGGCATGAGCCACCATGCCTAGCCTCTTACGTGTTTTTAAATGCAGCTACTGCGCGAGATTCCTGCATGCTGTAGAAAATTTATTTTTTTCACTAAGCCCAATTAATTTCGCTTAGCTGGAGAACTGTTAAGAAGTGTGAAGACACGAAAAAGAAATGAATGACTTCATTCCACAAATATAAGTAGGGGAAGTTCCAATGATGGCATTTGCTGCAGGAAGAGAAACCAGGATAAGTTAAAACTGTTAATATTCACTTTAGACTGTGTAATTTCTATATGGTAACTATTCATACCTACCATTCATAAATTCTAAATGGTAACCAGACCCTCAGACTTGGATCAGAGACTGGGACCTTTGTGAACGAAGAGGCCTGAGGGAATGGATTGTAGGAGATGGATGGTGAAAGGAAAGCTGCGGGTTGGAGCAGGTGTGCGTCTGCGCCTGCATTGACCATATAAGAGGGAGAGTCAAAAATTATAAGGACTTTTAAGATTGTGGAGACTTCGTACCTTCTTCATTTTTACTACTTTTTATTCCTCATTTCTGTAGGTTGGCCATAAAATCTCAAACATGGGGAAAATACAAAACTATAAAACAACATTTTTTCCAGGTGAACTTATTCTTGGTGTTTCTAGGATGTCTATGGAAAATGTTACAGTAACTTCTGACTACAGAATTTTTTTCAAATGATATAATATTGACAAAGCAGTTGTAGGGCTCCCAAAATAAAATAAGTTTGTGTTTTGAACCTATGGATGAAAAACTTGCCAGAGAAATGGTCAAATTTTATGTATCTATTTAGCAGTCATGTAGTGGAAAAAAATTTAAAGGCATTATATCATGTTTATTATATTTTAATTAAAAGAACAAAGCATTTATATTATTTAAATTATAAAATATTACAGAACAATAATTATTCAATTGGTGACATACAAAGCTTACGAGCTCAGGAATATAGTGATTTCTTCCTTAAATTCCTGCTATTTTCAAGTATGGTAAAGCATTGCAAACACACACACCTCTTTATGAAAATTTCCAAACCTACAGAAAACTTGAAAAAAAGTAAAATAATGCTTGAATGCTGCTATGGTTTGAATGTGTCTCCCAAAGTTATTAGGCTCTTTCATTTGCTAGGACACGTATATTAGTAAATCATTAATTAAAATTGGCATTTCTAGTTCAAAATTTTTTTCCAGTTCAAATTTAATATTATTGTTTTAATTCAGCTACTTTTACTTGATTTTTATAAATTAAAAATCTTAGTTCTTGACTGGGCATGGTGGCTCATACCCGTAATCCCAGCACTTTGGGAGGCAAGCAGATCATTTGAGGTTAGGAGTTCAAGACTAGCCTGACCAACATGGTGAAACCTTTCTCTACGAAAAATACAAAAAAATTAGCCAAGTGTGGTGGTGCATGCCTCTTATCCCAGCTACTCGGGAGGCTGAGGCAAGAGAATCGCTCAAACCCACGTGGTGGAGGTTGCAGTGAGCTGAGATCAGGCGCCACTGCACTCCAGCCTGGGCGACAGAGCCAAACTCTATTTAAAAAAAAAAAACAAACTTAGTTCTTAATTACATTAACATAATCACTGATTTGCTTTATGTTACATATAACATAAAGTTGCTACATATAAAACCTGTAGGAAACTTAATCCCCATTGCAACAGCGTTGAGAGGTGGGACCTTTAAAAGATGGTTAGGCTATCTCTTAGAGAGATGGGCAGAACCCTCATAAAGGGATTAATGCCATCATCTCTAGAGTGGGTTAGTTATCTCATCTCAGGAATGAACTCCTGATGAAAGGATAAGTTTGACTCCTTTCCTCTCCTCCACCCTGTTCTCAGCCTTTTGTCTTCTGCCACAGTATGACACAGCAAGAAAGCCCTTGCTAGATATTGGCACCTTGATACTGGGCTTCCCAGCCTCCAGAATTGTGAGAAATAATTTTTTTTTTTGTAAATTACCTAGTCTGTGGTATTCTGTTATGGCAACACAAAATGGACTAAGACAAATACCATAGATTCAACAACTGTCAAGATTTGGTCCTATTTGTTCGAACTGTGTGTATTCTAAATTCATTTCAAAGTAAATTAGAGATCTCAGCATTTCATCCCTAAATACTTTAGCATAAAGATGCCTTGTTATATAACTATAGTACTGTATCATACTGAACAAAACTGAAAACAGCTCTCTAATATCGTCGATTGCCAGTCCATGTTCAAATTTCCCCATTTGTCTGAAAAGTGCTTTTATATCTGTTTTCCCCAAAGATATTGGTGAGAATCATCCACTAAATGTGATTGTAATGTCTCTTAATTCCCACTATCACAACCATTTTTTTTTTCTTTGAGATGGAGTCTTGCTTTGTTTCCAGGCTGGAGTGCAGTCACACGATCTCAGCTCACTGCAACCTCCACCTCCCCGGTTCAAGCCATTCTCCTGCCTTAGCCTCTGGACTAGCTGGGATTATAGGCCGGCACCATCACGCCCAGCTAATTTTTGTATTTTTAGTAGAGGCAGGGTTTCACCATGTTGGCCAGGATGGCCTCGATCTCCTGATCCATCCACCTCAGACTCCCAAAGAGCTGAGATTACAGGCATGAGCCACCGCAGCCTGCCCCCACCCATTTTTTAAACATCATCTTTTTAAAGAGACCAGGTCGGTAGAATCTCTCACATTTTGAATTTGTGTGATATTTTCTTTGTGGTTTCATTTGACTTATTCCTCTATCCAATGTATTTTTTATAGACCAGAACTTTTTGAACTAAAGGCTTGATTAGATTCAGGTTAAAGCTTTTCGACAATAGTTCTTCATAGGTATTGCTGTGTACTTTGCATTTCGTCTTATTAGAAAGCATATGCTTAATATCTTGTCCTATTATTGGTGAGGCTAAATTTGATCACTGAGTTGAGGTGATGACAGCCAGGTCTCTCCTCTGTAAAGGTATTTCTCCCATTTGCCAATAGGAAATAATCTGTGGCCATGATACTTTGGCATGATGTGACTCTCCTGTTCCCCCCATCTATTCTCCTGATGTTTTTAACATATATGGTGCCTTCCCTGAAGCAGTGACCACATTAGGTTTACAAAATGCTAGCTTTCCAATTCTATTATTTTTCCCAACATTTATTCACTGGCACTCTGAAGGGTAGACCTTTTTCATCAGTGAAACATTTCCTTGTGAAATGTCAGGATAAATACTTGTTTTCTTTAAGTACCGATTTTCTGTGTTAGGAATAGGAAGATCACATTCAGTGCTAATATAAATGGGTTGTTGTTGCTTATTTTTTTTAAAATCTGTATTTGACTATTAATAGGAACCCATGAATTTTTATATACTCAGTGTGCTTAATTACATTATAGTCATCTTTTTGATGTCTGATTGTCCCAATTTTGGCCAATGGAAGCTGCTTCAAACTGGCTGATCTGTTTTTTTACATAACTTTATTAGTCTTTGAACAGTGCCTTGGTTTATGAAAACAATGAGATACTCACACTTGCTTTGTATTTTCCATAAGTCAGATCTAGAACTGGTCACTTCTCCAAGAAGTTCCGTTTCTTCTGAGTGAGAAATGATATTCAGAAACTACAATCTGTGCATTGAGGATGCTCATTGCTACAGTGCTGTTATTAGGATCTTTCATTTGGTAGAGCTACGACATATATATTAGTAAATCATTAGCTAAAATGGACAGTTCTAGTTTTTTTAGTTCAACTTTAATATTATTGTTTTAATTCAGCTACTTTTAGTTGCTTTTTATACATTAAAAACCTTATTATTATTTTTTGAAACAGAGTCTTGCCCTGTTGCCCAGGCTGGAGTGCAAAGGCGCACAATCTCGGCTCACTGCAACCTCAGCCTCCTAAGTTCAAACATTTCTCCTGCCTCAGCCTCCCACGTAGCTGGGATTACAGGTGCTCACCACCACGCCCAGCTAATTTTTGTATTTTTAGTAAAGATGGGATTTTGCCATGTTGGCCAGGCTGGTCTCGAACTCTTGACCTCATGATCCACCCACCTTAGCCTCTCAAAGTGCTGGAATTACAGGCATGAGCCACCTTGCCCAGCCTTAAAATCTTAGTTCTTAATTACATTAACATAAACACTGATTTGCTTTATTTTATATATAACATCGTTTCAAATAAGGATACAAATATCACAACCGTAAAACAACTGAATGATGTTCAAAGTTTTGAGAGTTCTTTTTGTCCTTAGAATATTTATTCTATTAAGTCAGCCTGGGCAACATAATGAGACCCCATTTCTATTTAAAAAATTTATTTTAATTAACTGGGTATGGTGGCATGTGCCTGCAGTCCCAGCTACTCTTCTTGGGAAACTGAGGTGGGAAAATCACATGAGCCCAGGAGTTTGAGAATGCACTGAGTTATGATCACACCAGTGCACTCCAGCACTCCAACCTTGGCTGGCAACAGAGCAAGACCCTGTCTCAAAAAAAATAAAATAAAATAAAATAAAAAATAAGAGAGAGAGAGAGAAGAGAAAAAGAGAGAGAGAGAAAATAACTATATTCCACCAATAATATACAGTAGTATCTTTTAACATCACTTGGAATACTTTTTTCCATGTAGTTCAGTTCTATTTGTTTTAAATTTTAGAGGGTTTTTTTTTTTTGTTAAATTCTTATTAACAGTGTAAAGCATTTATTGTTTCAAAGGTCAATATTCTCTTCTCACTTCTATTCTCCCTTCCTCCCTAAAAGTAGCCATTTTTATTAATTTCTGGTTTATCCTTCCAATGCAGCTCCCCCCCACCCCCACTTTGGAAACATGCACTTCCTCTATTGCCCAAGCTGGAGTGCAGTGGCACAATCATAACTGACTACAGCCTCCAACTCTTAGGCTCAAGTGATCCTCTTGCTTCAGCGTCCTGAGTAGCTAGAACTACAGGGCATACCACCATGCATGGCTAATGTTTTTAAGTAGAGACAGGGTCTTGCTATGTTGGCCAGGCTGGTCTTAAATTCCTGACCTCAAGTGATCCTCCTACTTCGTCCTCCCAAAGTGTGGGGATTATAGGCACAAGCCACCATATCTGGCCCAATGAAGCTTTTTGAAAAAAAAATATATATCTTCTCTCTTTCTTACTACAAAGGTAGCACATAGTTTAATCATTCTTTTGCATTGTGAATTTTCCACTATAACCTAGAGATTCCTCCATATTAATTCAAAGAGATCTTTCTCATTTTTTGTTAGACTTTTTCCTTTAATTGATACATGATATTTTACATATTTTATTTATGAGGTACACATGAGCATCTGTTACATGCATACAATGAGAGTAATGATCAAGTCTGGTATTTGGGGTATCCTTCACCTTGAGTATTTATCATTTCTATGTGTTGGCAACATTTCAAATCCTCTCTTCCAGCTACTTTGAAATATACTATATATATTATTGCTGACTACAGTCACCCAGTCTGTTACCAAACACTGGAACTTAGTTTTTCTATCTCCTCATTCTTTCTAACAGCTCTACGTTACTCCACTGTGCAGATGTACATAATTTTTTTCAACTATTCTACTCTTAGCTTACTAGGCATGTTTCCAATAATTTCCACTTATTACAAATAATGACATATCATTTTTAAAAAGCAGATTACTATATAATAAAGATACATACTTAAGTGCTCAATAGGTGAAAGATAATAGTATTAACAAAACAATAAGGTTAATAACAGAAGAACGAATTTTAATTTATTTTTTTTATGTGGACATGTCACCAGGGTATCTGAGAGCAGGGTGACTACATTTGTTCTTTAGCCAGCTGGAGATTAAACATTTATTGAGTAACCACCATGTTCCAGGCATTACAGTAAGAACTTGTACCTAAAGCAGCTCCATATGCTGAAGGCCTTAGGAAAGGAATAAAGGGCAACTGGGAATCTGACCAGGTTTCAAGAGTGATGTTGGGACTCTAGGGAGGAGGCAGCAGAAGGTTTCCGGTGGACAGAAGTCCGGGGTAGTCCGCCTTGGGAGACTCTAGGCTTACTCAGATTTGGAGGCTCCATGTGGGGTGAATGCAAGCCACAAGATGGAGCCAAATCACAAGTCATTGGTAGCAACCTCCTACACCATAAGGAGGTGAGGAGAGGAAGTGAATCTTCCTCTGCGTGCTCCTCTGCGTGCATGATGACTGGTCCGGAAGATTTTCTGAGGTCAGAGAAGAAAGGAAAGCCTGAGAAGTGGAGCCTCATTCACTGAAAGGCATCTGTTTATAGAGATAAATAGGGTAATGTGATAGGGAGACTGGAGATAGGTGGTTTATTTAGCAAAGTTGGTCAAGGAAGCCTCCCTGACTTGGTACAACATGAGTTGTCATCGATGATGAATTGGAGGCATTAATGTTAAGATCTTGGGCTGGAGGACTCCAGGGAAAGATAGTGTGGCTGCTGCTTAATGAAAGAAGGAAGAGTGGAGGGAAGTAAAGATGGAGACACATGCACTGCCAGATCATATAGAATCTTGTTGGCCAGAAAGGAATTTAGATTATATTTTAAGCAAGAAAGAAAGTCTGAACTGGGAGAGTGCTTTGAATGATCCAGGAACAAGCAGTAAAATCTCTTCAGTAATTCCAACCCCAGTCATTCTTCAAACTCACCTCATTCCTGCAGCCTGTTGCTGCTGAAGCCTCAGAAGAAGTTAATTCCCAAAGTGGGTAAAACCTCCTCCTACAGATTTCCTAGTAATGCTGATGTCTGACCCTGCTCATCCTGCCACATGTCTCACAGCTGGTCTCCATTTGCTGCTGAGTAGGACAGTGCAGTGGAAAGAACATGGGCTGTAGCATCACACAGACCGTCCAGCCACCTCCTAGCTGTGTGACCTTTGGCAAGTTAAGTAATTCGAATCCTAGCTTCCTTCTCTGTAAAATGAAATAATTACACTTAACTTGCTGATTGGTTGTAAGGAAGAAATAAAATAATTCATGTACAGTAGAATGATGCTTTTCTTTTTTCTTGTATTTAGGGTTATCACACAAGACAAAGCATATGTCACCTCCAAGGCCTTTCCTCTTTTGGCTTTGGATTTCCCAAAACCTGAAGCTCACTTGACATTATGCCAGGTGTCTCAGACATTGTACCAGAGAGAGAGGGGGAAATGCCTTTGCGAGGCAAAGGGGGAAGGTTCTCCCGAACTGAGGAAGGCACAGTGGCCTGTGGGTCTGAAAGAGCCCTCCTCCCTTGCAGCAGCCAATGCAGGGTCGGGGGGGAAGGACATGGGAGGGGAGGCCCCCCAGGGAGGGGAAGTTGTACCCCTGGTACCATGTGGTACATCTTTGTAGTCCTGCTCCCAGGCACTGAAGATCAGTCCTCTCTAAAGATTCCCCTGTCCCAAGCCTGGTGCAGAAGCAGTAGAGCTGCCACTTGGAAAAGACCATACAGGTTAAGCCCTGAGCATGCTTGCAGTAAGCAGTCTGGACAGATGCAGGAAGACAACAGGGGCTTCTCCAAGGCCTCAGCATGTGTCAGGGCACACACCCTTGGAACAACTGTGAGAGACAGAAGCCCCAATAATGACAGATTGAATTTAAAACCAACCTCATGGCAGGGATTTTGAATCAGATTTAAGATGTTTTAAAGAGCAGGTTTTGAATCGGATAAATCCAATACACGTGAAAAGCATTAAGGACAGGCCCATTGCATGTGTTGGGTAAAGGGTAGCCAATGTCACTAAAACCAGCTGCAGATAGTCACAGCAGGCTGGACTTGGAGCAAACAAAATGGAATTAAATAGAATTCTACAAGTGTTTCAAAGCCCATTATGTTCTGGGTGTTGGAAATATAAGGCACAGACTTCTTTTGTGTTAGAGGAGCAGTTAGTGACAAAGGCAAATTCATACACAGTCAACTCTGCCATTGGGCGGAATGTGGTATGCACTGCAGAGAGAGGGTGGCCAGCATATTAGGCGCTGGGATTGGAAAGGCTTCACAGAAGAGGTGACATTTAATCTGGACCCTGGAAGGACAGGTGGAATTTTTACTGGTTGGCGGAGGAAGGCAGGTCCAGCACAGAGAATAGTTTGTGCAAAGGCAGGGAGGGGTAGACATGCAATGACAGTTTTCTGTGGCTTAAGTATTGGCCATTTTCAGGAGGAGCTATTAGAAATATGGTTAAAATAGGCCAGGTGTGGTGGCTCATGCCTGTAATCCCAGTACTCTAAAAGGCCAAGGTGGGTGGATGACTTGAGGTCAGAAGTTCAAGACTAGCCTGGCCAACATGGTGAAACACTGTCTCTACTAAAAATACAAAAGTTAGCCAGGTATGGTGGTGGGCGCCTGTAGTTCCAGCTACTTGGGAGGCGGAGGCAGGAGAATCACTTGAACCCGGGAGGCAGAGGTTGTAGTGAGCCGAGATTGGGCCACTGCACTCCAGCCTGGGTAACAATCGAGATTCCATCTCAAAAAAAAAAAAAAAAAAAGAAAAGAAAGAAAGAAAAGAAAAAAAAGAAATACGGTTAAAATAGTGCACTGAGGACAGTTTGAGAAGGGTCTTTTCATCCTGTAGGTAATGAAGCTCCTAGAAGAATTTAAAGGAAGCAGGGAAAAAGGAGATAACCTACAAGCTTCCAGAAAGAAAAAAACAACAATTACATACAAAGTTTCATGACACAATATCTTTTGGCTTATCAACAATAACACAGGAAGCTAAGGGATTATAGAGAAATGCCTTAAAACTTTTGATGGAAATTATTTCCAATCTTGAGTTTTATACCTGTGCAAGCTATTATTCAAGTGCGAGAGTAGAATAAGCACATTTTTTGACATACGAAGCATAAAGCATTTTCCTCATATGCACTCTTTCTCGGGAAGCGGAAACAGGATGTGTCTCACAAAATAAGGCAGACCACAAAAGGGCAATGACTGGATACAAGAAACTCGGGGGACAGGTAAATCCTGACGAGGATGGTGAAGGGTGATCTCAGAGTGGCCGCTGTGTCATCAAGGGCAGAGTTAAGACTGGAGCAGACAGAATGTTCTGGGAGAATTATAGCTGATGATAAAATTGACAGAATAGCTGACTTGTCTGATTGTACTGCAAGGAATTTTGTGATTCATTAATAATCAGTACAAATAACAGCCAAGCAAAGGAAAACAGGACAATTAAGCACTCCAGAGAAAATGAAGTCCTCTAGGAAAGGAAGAGCAAGCATGGCTTCCTCTATGGTTTGCCATTACAGGATCACACTGATATAAACACAGTAACATAGTAAAAATACAATATAGCAAAAATTAAACATAGTAATACAGTGAACATACAATATAGTTAAAAATGACCATATAGTCATGTTAAAAGAAGGGGCATGGGAAGGGGACATGATGTTCTTTGAAGATGAAAAAACATATAAATCCCCTTCTTCCACAGCAGGAGGTAAAGAGATAAAGCTTAAAGCTGAAAACTCTTGATGTAGCGACATAAACATGTTATTTGGAATGGGAGGTTAATACCAACAGAACACATTAAAACAGTTGAAAGTTATTTTCTGTGAGGGTAAGGATATGGTGGGAGAGGGCGTTGGAGACTGGGATTTCTATGGCAAATCTTGTAGAAATGTTTGACTCGGGGCTGGGTGTGGTGGCTCACACCTGTAATCCCAGCATTTTGGGAGACAAAGGTGGGCAGATCACAAGGTCAGGAGTTCGAGACCAGCCTGGCCAACATGGCGAAACCCTGTCTCTACTAAAAATACAAAAATTAGCTGGACGCGGTGGTGGGTGCCTGTAGTTCCAGCTACTCAGAAGGCTGAGGCAGGAGAATTGCTTGAACCCAGGAGGCGGAGGTTGCAGTGAGCCGAGATTGTGCCATTGCACTAGAGTCTGGGTGACAAGAGCAAGACTCTGTCTCAAAAAAAATTGACTCTAAATTATGCATATAACATAATTTGGTTAAAAATTAAAAACCAAAGAGAGTGGATGGGAAGAGAAGATCTGCATGCAGTCCGTGCAGGACACTCTCAGAGAGTGTGACTGGGAGGAGCTTGGGTAGAAAGGAGACTGGGTCATAGGACAGACAGAGGATTTGATGTTCTCATTATATAGGAGAGATGACATGCTTGGGGACCTTTTTTGTAGGGGACCCTGCAAAAAAGGGAGAGTTTGGAAACACAGGACAGGAGACTATTGGATGCTCTAAAAGAGAGTGAAAGTCAGATCAAGAATGCAGGAGGGCAATTTGTTTTTTGAAATAAAAGACTATGTACCTTGAGACTAGAAAAAAATGTGAATATACACGCAGATGCATAAATCTAAAAGATTTGGAATTATTCCTAGAAGTTCCAGTGACTTCAGGGTAGTATATGCAACACTGAAAAAAAGCACATTTCTTGGTCAAAAGAACACAGTTTTATGACTTTATTAAGCCTTAGGACGGAGATGAGAGAAATGCCTTTCCAACGATGCACCAAGTTAACTTCTAAGCGAAAGATCAGCAGAGATCAGAGACTATTGAAAACACACATATCTCGTGATGTCTTCTGAGAAACAACTTATTCCTCTTTCTCTGAGAACAACGTGACCCTTGCCACGGGGTGAGTGCTTGGCAGCCACGTTTGTGCAGTGGGATCTCTTCCCCTGTTCTAACTACACAGGGCTGGGATGGACAGACACCTGCTCCAAGTTTGGCCGGTTATTTATTTTTCCAAGAATTTAAAATTCTGGCTGGGAGACACAGCCTCTGTGGGTTGTGAGAGTTGAAATGAAACAAACTGAGGAGTTGTGTGGACATGTTCACTGTAAAGGACAGTCAGTCCACAGAGAGAGAATACGGCTGCCATGCAGGGGGTCTAGAGAACACAGACTGCGTGGATGTGAGAGTGTCAGAGGGGCAGCTCTACCTTCTCTGGGCTTTTTGGTTCTGAGTTCTGTTCCTGGGAGGCCTGGCTAAATCCTACCCTTGGGCCCTGCGCTCCTCCCCACGTCTACATTGCAAATATCCTATACTTTGCATGTGATCACATGAAGAGGGTTTCTGTTACTGGCACACAGAAAGTTTGCCTGAGACGTTTCTCTTTCAACTTCCACCAGGGTCTTCTGGTCGTTGATTTCAACTTATTCTCTCTTAAGAAGCCCATCTAGTCCCCATAATCTCTTGGTTTCTTTCTTTTCCAAGTCCAACGGCTCACAGTTTAAAACCTCATTTTGCCCGTACTTACTTGTACCTTGATTGGCTTTGATGCCCTAACAGACCCAGGTTCTTCAGAAAGCCTTCCTAGTCCACCTCAGACCTCAGGGATCTCCCTTTCCCATGATGCCCCATGGCACCTGACTATGTCACAGGGTCCCCAGTTATCAGACCGCAGCGCAGGTCCAGAATGGCTGCATCAGTCATCCAGAGATGGTTAAAAATGACAGCCTTGACAGGGTGTGGTGGCTCATGCCTGTAATCCTTGGGAGGCCAAGGCAGGCAGATCACAAGGTCAAGAGATTGAGACCAGCCTGGCCAACATGGTGAAACCCTGTCTCTACTAAAAATACAAAAATTAGCTGGGCATGGTGGTGCGTGCCTGTAATCCCAGCTACTTGGGAGGCTGAGGCAGGAGAATCGCTTGAACCTGGGAGGTGGGGGTAGCAGTGAGCCAAGATTGCACCATGGTACTCCAGCCTGGTGACAGAGGGAGAGTCTGTCTCAAAAAAAAAAAAAGACAGCCTCCTTGTTGCCACCCCTTGCACCCCCAAGATTCTAATTCAGTAGGACTGGGTGATGCCTGTTATTTTTATATTTTATTTATTTAGAGACAGGGTCTCACTCTGTCACCCAGGCTGAGGGCAATGGCACAATCTTGGCTCTCTGCAGCCTTGAACTCCTGGGCTCAAGCACTCCTCCAGCCTCAGCCTCCCAAGTGGCTGGGAAGACAGGTGCAAGCCACCATACCTGGTTAATTTTTAAATCTTTCTTTTTAGAGATGGGGTCACTCTACGTAGCCCAGGGTAGTTTCTATCTCCTGGCCTCAAGCGATCCTGCCCCATTGGCCTCCCAAAGTGCTGGGATTACAGGAGTGCACCTCTGCACTAGGTACTGTACTTTTAGAGGGATCCTGAGCAGTTCTTATGTGCATTCTGGTTTAAAAATCGTCATCTGTACTGCTCATTCTGGTCTTGACATAAGCTACCTGGTATGGTGACTTATTCTCTTTGTATGTTTTTGATTTTGTTCACAGAAAAGTAGACTAAAATCTTCTAGGCCACATAAAGAGTGTCCCGGTGGACCTCCTCTCTAACCAGATACTCTGCAGACCAACTCTACCGCCTCCTACCTATCATGACTGCCCCCATTGAGGGAAGTGGCCACCACATGCAAGCCTTGGACCTCTCTTTGCCATGCATGGGACTCTAGGGAATGTAGAAAAAAGAAATAACATCCTGGCAGGATACCAATGGCCTCTTCATACAGAGTAAACCCAGGCAGGAGTGGAGTCCCCATGAGCCTGTCCTGTCCCAGTGCCCTTCAGACCTGTCATTAGCTGAGAAGGTTGTGAGGAACAGGAGACTCTATCCCTTTCAGGGCAAACCTGAACTCAGGAGGCATATTTTATGAAGTCCACGTGAAATGGCTCATTCACAAAGCAACACACAATGGGCCAAACGGAGCAAGACACAGCCGTACGGGCCCCAGGACAGCTGCTAATCCCCAGCACCACACGCCTCACCTCTGGGAAAACTGGCCGAGACCTAAAAAGGACACAGTGTAAACACTACCAAAGCATTTAGTGCAGCCAGAGCTTCGGGTAGAGCAAGAATGTGTGCGTGTGTCGAAGGGGAAAGGGAAGCGACTGGGTATCCCACGAACCTGCCATGAATACTGGGCCCAAAAAGGAGGGGACCTATAGGAAAAGTTTGATCCCACTCAAAGTCAGCACAGCGAGATGCATTTAAAGGATGCTGAGCACTCAGGGGCTGTCACGAACCCACGAGGATCTGCAGCGTGTCTCCCACAAGCCGTTGCTCTCAGAAGAATCATTACCTAAAGTAGCAGAAACCATACGATCGAGGTTACTCAGTCTGAAGACTCTGCGATCCTATCTCTGAGTGCCCACCTCTTCCAAATCCCACTCCCTCACCCCACATATTCTTCTTTCCTCCTTGCCCATTTCTTTCCTGATTTCTTTCCCCCCAACAGAATGTCTGATTCTCCACCCATGTCCTGTTCAGAGTCATCCACTTTCCTCCCTCTCCCCCCAGACTCCCGTAGCCTCTGCACCTGGGGGCACTGGACACACATATGCCCATGATGATGAGGATGGTGCCCACGAGGAAGCCCACCAAGCCAATGGCCAGGCCCAGGGCACAGACCAGGGTCTCCATGTTATCTGGCGGTGGAGTAGGCACCTGGGGCTCTGGGAGAGAAAGGAAGGAGTTGGTCGTGCCGGGAAGGACTCTAGAGTAAAGTAAATGCCAGGAGGGTGTGTGGGGAGGGGCTCCATACCCCAATGCCTGAGCAGCGGTGTGTCCAGGCCCCAGTGCTCCACCTGGCAGTCATAGACGTCCTCAGCCAAGGGCACAAAGGGCAGGTAGTGGAACTTGCGGAACGAATGGTCAGGCTGGGAGTAGAAGCTGGTCTGGGCCACTCCCTCAGTGACAGTTTGGCCATTGCGCAGCCAGGTGATATTGATCACAGGGGGGAAGATGTTGTCCACGATGCAGATGAGGACGTTGGGCTGGCCCAGCTCCACCCGGGACTTGGGGAGCACAGTCACCCGTGGAGGCACTAGGAGGAACGGGACCTGAGTCCACAGGTTCCTCCCTCACCCCAGGGGCTTACTAGAACTGGGATTAAGGGATGTGTCCCCTTCGTGGCCATCTGTGGGCAGGGGATGCTTTGGGATGGTATCCACTGGGGCAGGAGAGGAGAAAAACAGAGGGAGAGGAGACTGGGAAGGGAGTGGGGACACCAGGAGCTCCTGCATCTGACTGGTCCCTGGGCAGGAGTCCGGGTGAGAGGTGTCTTTCCTCAAGGAGAGGGGTGCCAAAGGGGTCTGGGAAGGCCTGGAGCCTCCTCGGAAAGAAAGGGACAGAGCATGACAGGTGCGGGCGCTGAGAGCATGCGCCAGAGTGATGGGGGCCTGGGAACTGGGATGGGAGGAAGTTTCCCTGGACCTTCCTGCCTGACTGGGTGGGCAGAGGGAGGGCCGGTACCGTTGATGGCCCTGGTACGGTTGGAGCGCTCCACCAGGACATCCAGATGAGCTTTGATCACGGCGATGCTGGCCAGCCCACCCTGTGGGTCAAAGCGGGCAAAGTCGCCAAACTCAGGCAGACGCCACCCGGCCTCGCTTTTCTTCAGGTCCACAGAGAACAGCTGTTCCCCATCAAACTCATGGGTGAACTGGCCCGAGGCGTCGTAAGACTGGTAGAAGGCGGGTCCGTAGGAGCCCATGTGGTCAGCTGTATGTGGTGAGTTCAGGGTTAAGGAGAGAGAAGAAAACGTGTCTGTCTCATCCACAATATGTGATTGTTGAGTCCCTAAGCCTGGGCCCTGTCCTGGGTTCTGTGTGGGGACATAGTCCTGTTCTGACACGAGGGTAGTCCTGGGAGAGGGGAAGGGAGAAGACAGGAAGAAAGACGCTCATCCCAGCACACCGCAGCCGGCACAGACACAGTGCAGGCTGGTGTATCAGGATGGAAAGAGGAGAGGCTGCCTAAAATCATGTTTGGGGCTCCAGAATTTAAATCTCGGCTGTGGTCATCTGCTCTGCCTGTGTGGTCAGGCCCTGTGTTGTGAGCTGGTGGGACTGTAGGGGTGGGATGAGGAGTGATTAAGGACAGGAGAGTGGTGGAGCTTTGCACAGAGATGCAGTGCAGGTGAGTGTGAGGGGAAACAGGCCACGGCTGGCAGGAGTAGGAATCACGGTTAGTGACCCAGAGACCAACAGGATAGAAAGAAGCAACTCAAGGCAGAAGAAGTCAGAAGTCAAGGTTCATGTCCCAACTCCTCCATCTCAGAGCATTATCACTGTCTCTTCCAGAACTGTTGTCTAGTTTTCTGGAAGTTGGGGATTAAGTTTTAATTCTTGTAGACTTCTGTGAAGTTGTTTGAGCAACAATTATTGAGGAACTAGCATGCACCCAGCACAATGGTGGGCCAGGGAAATAAAAGCAAGCAAGACAAACTAGCTGTGGACCCGCACACCAGCCCATGTCTCCTGAAGAACAAAGACAGGTAAACAGCTAACTACCAGCGTGGGCATAAACACTGCAACAGAACTGGACTTGATCAGGCACATTCTGGGCCAGGGGTGGTAGAGAAATCAGGGTGCTTGCTGGCATCTGCTGGGTAAAGGTTTGGGTCTCAGGATGGAGGAAGGAATGAGGAGAAATCTGAACATGAGCAAATGCTGAACAGGACACCTGCGCAGCTGACCGAGCTGCACCTTCACTTAGGTCCAGAGTGGATGTGACGGAGGTGAGGGGGATTGGGTGTTTCTTGGTGAAGGAAGCTGCCCATAAACCAGAGAGGGAGGGGAACAAGCATCCTCCATGCCACCTCTCATGTAACCCAATTCCATAAATCTCTGCTCCCCCCCACCCCCCTCACCCTTGGACTCACCCTTGGTGGCCCCTGCCTCCTGCAGGCTCAGGAGGGTGGTCAGGGTGTACAGCCCCAGGACCAGCCCTGCTCTGAGGGCCATTGCACTCTGGTGCTTTAATCAAATCAATCTCGGTCAATGTGGGGTGTACAGGAACAAGGCGGAAGTAAAGAGGAAGAAAACAGATTCGAGGATGGGGGAGACCCCTGCTATCTTCAGCCAATCACAGAAATTCTCTGAGTCAATGTATCTGTTGCTGGGTAAAGAGGGAAAGAGCCTGGGTGAGAAGGTGGAAGGATTCACTGGGCCCCCAGGAGAGGCCAAAGGAAATTTTGGAGGACAGGTGGGGCTGGGAACAACTGATACCACATCCTCCAAGAAGGGACCCCCGGAAGGGAGAGAAAAGGCCGTCCGAGCGCCGCGTCTATCTTGATCTGCGATGCAGGGAATCCTACTTTCCCTAGAAGCTTCTGTGGACAGATTTTGAGTTAAAAGTAAAATAAACTTTACCAATAATCTTTAAAAGGAAAACATTGGATACACAGTAGAATGAAAACCTCTTAAAACCTTAAATCACTTTCAAAAATGTTATTTTATTTTTCTCTTATTATTTCATTGTGTAAGAAAAAATATGTAATTGTTGGAGATGTTTGGTCTAAAGCAGAGTGTAAGGAGCTTCTCCGGACTCCCTGAGGAGGGCAGAGGTGCTGGTCCTCTCTGCTGGTCCCTCCAGGACGCGGGCACCTCCTCCAGGCTGCCACAGGCCGGAGGACGGCATCACCCTTGCCTTTGGCTTCCAGTTGGGCTTGGCTAATACAAGGCACTGGGAGAATTTAGTCCAGTATTAAAGAAAAAAAGAAGTGAACCTAACATCTAAGGAAACAGAAGTCTAACCAAATTAAGCCATGTGTGAAAGACCATGAAATAGATGATTTTCAACTTGGAAGGGACCTAGGAAATCATCTGGGTCTCTGGTTCCAAATGAGAGTCATCTGGTGAGTTTGTTATAATACACGTTCCCAGGTTTCCTCTTGACCTAGTGGGTTAGATTCGCCTTTCCAAGGAAGGTGGTTCTTGGGTAGCCTGTGGACTGGTAAAAGCTGGTCCAGTGCTCTTTCCTCAATAAAGAAGGGATGCCTATATTGAGTGGGGCAGACACAGCTTCAAATTAATGAAATGACAGCTAGTAATTGAATTGTGTGGCACAGTTTGTGGGGAGCCCTAATCTTAGTTTTTGTTTCCATTCTGCAGTGTCTAGCATAATGCCTAGCACATAAAGGTGCCTAGGAGATATCTCTGCATGAATGAACAGTGTCTTCACTGCTTCGTTCCTGCCCTGGTCGGGACCCTCACCACCTTCATCTCTCCCCAGGTGAGGTGGGAGCTGGAGCCATGAAATGATAAGATGGGTAAGACATGAAAAACTCAAGAGAAAGAATTTGCTTCTTTGTTTAATAACAATTGAGTATTGGGTGTTTTTTATTTCAAAACATACACAGATTTTTTTAAAGTGTGATTTTTTTTATTAACTTAAAACTTAATTATATGATAATCCTTTATGGCATAGAGTGTGGTCAACTTCTGTAAATATTTCACATGGACTCTAATAAATTTGATGCAGAATTTTATACATGTACATGTTTATTGGATCAAGCATGTGGATTTTGTCATTCTTATTGGTTATGGCTTTCTTTATTTTTGGACTGACCTATACATTACTAAGAGTGCTGCATTTATTTATTTATTTTTTAGAGATGGGCTCTTGCTCCGTTGATCAGACTGGAGTGCAATGGAGTAATCACGGCTCACTGCAGCCTCAAACACCTGCGCTCAAGTGATCCTCCTGCTTCAGCCTCCCAGAGTAGCTGGGACTACAGGCATGCACCACGACTTCTGGCCTATGAATGGTGTATTTAAACCTCTAACTATGACTGTAGTTTTTTCAACTTGTTTCTAATTTTTAAATCAGCTTTTGCCCTCTATGCATTTAGATTATTAGGTGCTTACTCTTGGGAATTTTTACAGTGGTGAGCCTTTTCCCAATTTGTCCTGACAATCTTTCTGTCCTAGTCTGTCTTGTCTGATGGTAATAAGCTCTACAGCTGTCTTTGGGTATTTGTTTGCTGTATCTTTTTCTACTCTTTTGTTTTTACTCCCCTGTGTATGTCTGCTTTAGATGTAGCCCTTGGTGTGGGCTACAAAAATAAACAATATATAGATTTTTGATTTTGATTCAAGC
This sequence comes from Callithrix jacchus, assembly GCF_049354715.1. Lineage (NCBI taxonomy): Eukaryota > Metazoa > Chordata > Mammalia > Primates > Cebidae > Callithrix > Callithrix jacchus. The sequence continues at coordinate 41,297,011 of NC_133505.1, forward strand.
TGGCAGTCTCTGCCTTCTAACTGGTAGTTCACTTCATGTGGCAGTCAAAGGGAGCAAACTTGTTTCTGCAAGAGACAAACACGGAAGCGTCAGTGGTTTAACACAACACAGGTTTATTTTTTAGCCATGTGTAGTTCAAGGCAGGTCAGGCACTCTGCAGCTCTCCTCCGAAAAGTGCCTCAAGGTAGCTAAGCACCTTGTATCTCCACTACTGAAGAGCACTTCACTTCCAGCTTTGCAGGGGAAGGCACATTCGTCCCGTGGTTTTGGACCAGAAACGATTTGCCATCTCTGCTCACATTCCATTGGCAGGAAGTAAACAAGGACCCCGCATAGGCGCATGGGGATGGAAAAACGCACTTTAGCTGTATGTGCAGGAAGATGTAATGGTTTGGTGAGCACATGGCACTGTCTTTGCCATATTCTGACTGTTTATTGTGAATATTAGTTCACTTGGACTTGTTTCTAATACCTTATTTATTTCAACATTTCTATTTTTTTAAGTTTCCTCTCTCTCTTTTTTTTTTTTGGAGTTGGAGTTGGAGTCTCACTCTGTCGCCCAGGCTGGATGCCGGGTGCAATCTTGGCTCAGTGCAACTGCCACCTCCCCAGTTCAAGCAATTCTCCTGTGTCAGCCTCCTGAGTAGCTGGGACTACAAGCACATGCTGTCACACCTGGCTAATGTCTTTGTTTTTTTTTTTTTTTAGTAGAGATGGGGTTTCACTGTGTTGCCCAGATTGGTCTCGAACTCCTGAGCTCAGGCAATCCGCCTGCCTCGGCCTCCCAAAGTGCTAGAAATTACAGGTATGAGCAACCACACCCGGGCAACTTTTCTCTTTTGGTCTTCATTGGCTTTTTTTGTTTTTGTTTTTACCGATACCTTCCCCATCTTCCCTTTGACTGGATAAGAACTTTGCATGCTTTCAAATTCATTCTCATACTTTCTCCTTCACCGAAGTATTTGGTCAGCATTAGTTCTCACATCTTTTGGCCCCTTCTAGAATGCTTTCTCTGATTAGAATTCTTTCAAAAAGTGTCAAATGTGGGAATCTGCATAGCAAACCTTCTGAAGGCTTGGTATGCTTGATAATTTTTTATTACACCAACACTTTTGAATAAAGTTTAGCTGTGTATTCAATTCTATTTGAAGCTTTTTCCTTTAATATTTTAAATAACATCATTCCAATTTTTTTTTTGCATCCAATGTCACAGTTAGAAAATCCCATGTCAATATTTCATGCTGGAATCTTTTAGAATTTTCTCATTGCCTTTGATACTTTAAAATGTTGCTAGTGTATCTAGAGTGGGTTTTTCCTTCTCTTTAAGACATTATGGATTTTCTCTATAAATTCTGGGAATTCATTTTATTTATTTTATTTTATTTTTGAGGTAGCATTTCACTCTTGTTGCCCAGGCTGGAGTGCAGTGATGTGATCCTGGCTCACCACAACCTCTGCCTCCCAGGTTCAAGTGGTTCTCCTGCCCTGGCCTCCCGAGTAGCTGGGATTACAGGTGTCCGCCACCACGCCCGGCTAACTTTTTGTATTTTTAGTAGAGACAGTGTTTCATCATGTTGACCAGGATGGTCTCAAACCCCTGACCTCGGTTGATCCACCTGCCTCAGCCTCTGAAAGTGCTGTGATTACAGGCATGAGCCACCGCACTTCTTTTTTCTTTCTTTAACTATTTTCTCCTCTATTTGTTTGTCTTTATAAAACTCACATAGTCTATATTTGAACAATTCTCTCCTCCTTTTCCCTTGACTTTGCTGTTTATGACCTCTCCATTCTTCCCTCTTTAATTAGCTCCTCAGTGTAGTCCGTCAACTTTCCATTTGTTTTCAGTTGCATCTCTCCCACCATTTATCCCATTAATGAGGCTTTTACTTTGACTGTATTTATTTTACACTGAGAACTTCTAGGTGTTTTCCTATATTTTCTATTGTTTTCCTACTATAATAGCTTCTCACTATTAAAGTGCACTTTTAACGCTGATTTTAAATGGCTGGCCTCTGTTTTCTATGACTTCTTTCAAGCACATCGATGGTCCTGTTTGCTGATTTTCTTTTGAGGTAGTGGCACTCCCTACAGGTCTCGTTATTTTGGCCCATTGGTGGTCATCTGTGTTAGTGTCATGTGTGTAAAGACAATGAAGAGCCAGCTGGAGTCTTCGGCCAGCACAAAACCACAGTCACTACCCTTTGGGTGTCACTTCAGTTCAGGGCTTCAGGGTGGGAGCACTGGGAGGCATAGGGAGCACTGGTAGCTGGAGTGACGGAGGAGGCAATGACTAGGGCAGTCCCCAGCTCCTCCCCACTCCAGCAGGATTTCAGCTTGGATTTTCTCACCTATCCCTCAACAGCTTGGCAGGCAATCAGGATATGGCCATCGTTCTTCCCAGCAGGGAGCAGGCAGTGCTTGCTCAAGGCCAACACCAGGGAGGCAAGAGCAGAAGCTTCCAGGAACCGTCTCATCGCCACAGCCAGCAAGCAACCCAGTTCAAAACAGCTTTCAGTCTCACCAGGGCTTCCTCATTATTTGTCTTCTCAGAATATGCATGTATGGCCCACATTCCCTCCCAGATAGAAAAGACCTGTAAGAATCTCTGTTACACAGTCGCCTCTTTCCCCCCAAATGGTAGCAGAATATTAAATAAATAAGTTGATGATAACAAATAAAAGTAAACAAAGTGGATAACATGCCTCTAGGAGAGGTACTGTTATTGGGACTAGAGTCTAATACTGGGGTAAATATAAGTTCAACAAAAACTTACTAAAGTGTCCTTTTAAAATGACACAAATCCAGTTCTAAATTGTCTAAAATGCTGACTTTGAGGTAAAGTTATATCTGTCATGTTCTTTGGAGCATGACAAGTTCAGGTAGGTGTTGGGGGACATTCTTCATTAAATACATGTTTATAGGACACCTACCATGACCTGGGTACTGTGTCTGCCCTGGGAGCACAGACGAGCAGGACAGACTATGCTGTCCAGTGCGGTAGCCGCCGCCACCTGTAGCTATTCAGCAAAAAATGTACTCTAAGTACAAAATGCCCTGGAATTGGAATACTCGATTAAATATACATACATAATCTCAGTAATTTTATATTAATTAATGTTGAGTTGACAATTTTTTGTATATTTGCAGTTTGCAATATATATTACATTAATCTCACATGTTTCTTATTGTTTTTTAAATGTAGCTACTAGAAATTTTGAAATTGAATTAAGAGGCTCCTTTCTACTGGCCAGCACTGCTCTGGTTGCTCTTGGTTGGTTACCAGTTGGCCACTGGCTCCTTTTCTGAGATTTTTCCATTTAAGCAGCCTGCTACTTGCCAGGGTCTTCAGGTCCTTTCCTGTTGCTACCTAGATATTCCACCAGAGGGCGTCCTTACCATTGAATTTTTCCATTCCGGACCTTAGAGCTGACTATTCTGTTGGCGCATCGCTCTATTTTTAATCTATTTTAAGCACCGTGCTAGGTTCTGGGACCACAATTATGGTTCCTGCGATCAAGAATAGCTATCTTGGAAGTCTGTACACAGAAATAAATATGTTGTTAAAAAAAGGAGAAAGTCCATTATATTAATGTGCAATATAAATTTTTATGTGGCCTGCAGCTTTCTGGGGCTAATCCTTTCCATAGTAATTAAGTAGTTTCAAGTGCCCGTATAACTGCAGGAAGTCAGGTGGCCCAGTGCTGTCACTAGAATGTCTGATGATTCTTGCACAGAGAAGTGATGCAAATGTGTGCTTACATATGGAGGATGGCATCTCTTCCCCAGCCTCCTGCCCTGGGCGGGCTGTGGTGGTTATTTGGGGGCAGCTCCCTAGGACAGCAGATTTCTTGTTGGCCATCACTTTTCAAACTCTGGACTTCTGCCCTTTGGCTGGGAGCTGCTCACTTCCCTTAGAACTTTCCCCTTCCATCTCCTGACTTCCCTAAATCCCAGAGCCCCAACCTCTATCTCCTGGAAAATTCTAAGCTAAAATCACTCTTCCTTTGTATCTGCAGATAGTCTGAAATTTATACATTAAAACGTACTTATTTTTTGAAAACTTCACATCTCTTTTGGGAAAGGCGGAGTCTTTCATGGTTTCTTCTCCTCCCCCTCCCTCCCCGTTTTGGGAATGACATCCTGGGGCAGAGAATGAACTTATAGAGTGTGCTGGCTGTGGGAAGCTGTGCCTGGGTAACATTTTTTCTCTTTTCTGATGGTTCTCTGCTCCCATTTCCTTGGCCTCTCCCATCGATTGCCAAGATTTCTGTGGCTGGTCTAATCTGTGATCGATTATCCCTGGCAAAGGCAATGGGGCTCAGCCACCTTGCCTGCTGGGGGCCCCAGCGTGGCTCTGCCCCTGCTTACATCCTTCCAGTTTTGCTGGGGCCTGATCCTGGGCCCCCGTGGTCTGGGCTGTGGCCCCTGGCTCCAAGCCAGTTCTATCCTCTCCGTGACCATCCTGAAAACCAATTTACTGCACATCAGCTCACTAAAATCAACCCATCAACTACTCAGAAATTAATTCACCAAATCATCAATGCTTCAATTTTATCAATTTACCAACAATTTGGCTTTGAAGTTTTTGTCCTTTTATATTGAATTGAATGGTTTTTACAGGCTTTTGAAGACTTCTGAAAAATTTTAGTTAATTTGCCTTTCCTTTTGTCTTCATAGTAGTTTTGAAGTAATGTTCGATGTGTCAGATGTTGGGGATACAAGGAGAAGATGACAGTGGTGACAGAGTTTTTTCATCTTCCCAAGTGTCCTCACAAAAACAGAGAGTGCAATTGGGCTAGCAAAGGAAAATACCCACAGAGTCTCTTTATCAGAACAGGGACGTTCCTAGGGGACCTCCCAAGACTCTAGAATGTGTGTGGGTAGATCCAAGCAACCACACGGGATTCTGTGGACTCTAATGCCATGTGGAGATAGCAGAGGGTTGAGAGGGGAGGGTTCTGGTGTTTCTAAGGTCTTGGGAACACAGAAATGGCCAGTACATGCCCACCTCCCCAGAGAGATGATCTCAGTCTAGAATTACTAATTTTGCCCTAGGTAGGAGAGGCTAGAGAGAAGATGACATTTGAACTGTGCCTTGGAGGGTAAATACGAGTTTACCGATGCAGAGAAGAGGGTGAGAGGCTTGCAAGGAAAGAAGACGGCCCGGGCAAAGGCACAGAGGCTGCAAAGCATGTGGTAGGCAGGGGAGTGCTGTGTGGCCAAGTAAATGAGGAGCTGGAGGAGGCGAGGCTTAGGAAACAGGCTGGTGTCAAACTGTGACAGTCACAGATGTCCTGCTAATGTAATAGAGTTGTGCCTTATCTATGATAAATGGCAGCAAGAACAGTGTTTGTTTTGGAGCCAGGTGAAAGCAGGATGGACTTGAATTGATAGGAAAAGAGGCAGCAAGCCATTTAATTGATTGATTGATCAATTAATTACTTATCCCAGTCTCCTCGTGAAAGTTCCAAACCTTATCACTCTGCTCTCACTCCACATTCAGTTATACATAGCAGGAATTCCTTGCCTTTTACCTCATCAAGAAAACACCCTTCATCAGCGACATTCTGACCGTTCGGAGACGCTGGCTTCTCTTTCTCAAGTCTCAGAGGCTGGGACTCTTCCTGCTCCAGGCTAACCCTGACCTCCACCTATGCCCTCGAGACCTTCACTCCTGCCTCCACTGGGTGCTTGTCTCAGCCGTCCTCCCTTCTATCTCTGTTCACTCTAATCAGTCCCTTGCTGCTGGATCCTTCCCCTCAGTTTAGAATGTAGGCTCAAATCTTCCTTGTCCCCAACACTTTTCTCATCTCTCTAGCTTCCATCCCATCTCTCTTCTTTTTTTTTTTTTTTTTTTTTTTTTTGAGACGGAGTTTCGCTCTTGTTACCCAGGCTGGAGTGCAATGGCGCCATCTCGGCTCACCGCGACCTCCACCTCCTGGGTTCAGGCAATTCTCCTGCCTCAGCCTCCTGAGCAGCTGGGATTACAGGCGTGCGCCACCGTGCCCAGCTAATTTTTTGTATTTTAGTAGAGACGGGGTTTCACCATGTTGACCTCCTGGTCTCAATCTCTTGACCTGGTGATCCACCCGCCTCGGCCTCCCAAAGTGCTGGGATTACAGGCGTGAGCCACCGCGCCCGGCCCCATCTCTCTTCTTTACTCTTCCCATGTTCACTAAAGAAAATGCTACATTTTTGTGTTTCCTTTCTTCCCTCCCACACATTCTCAGGGCCACCGCAATCTGACAGTCTTGTCCATTACCTCACTGGGACAGAAACTGATTGCCAAGGTTACTGACTCTTTATCTCGGTGGATTTCTCTGCTGCTTTCATCACAGGGAATCATTCCACTTTCTTGAAAACTCTCCTTATTCAGATTTCAAGACATCACACTCCTCTGGTTTTCTTGACACCGTTGAAATCATTCATTCTGGGGTTTCTGCTCCTCTGGGAATCCATAAATGCAGGGTCTCTCTAGGGATCTGTCCCCAGCTAACAATGTCTCCTTGATCACACATTCATTTACACAGCTTCAATTCTTAGTCGTCTAATCATGTCTGACATAGTAAAGAACCATCCTTGGCGTCTTCTAGGTGCTTAGTAGCTGTCACGTCCTTTCTTCTCCCCAGACCTTTCGAATACAGCATCCAGGTTTTCTATTAATGGAGAACAAAATCTAACCATGTATCTCTTCTCCTCTAACATGAATCCTCTTCTTTTTCCACTTCCGAACACTCGCCTTCCTGCTTTGGCTCTCTTCATCTGATCAGAATGAAAAATTAAAAGATATTTCAATGGTTTTGTCTAATAGCTGATCGACTACAAAACATTTATATTCTTGGATGTGCCGTTTTATTATGCAATCACAAATGGTTTACACATTTGACTTTTCTTAAAACCAAAAATCAGTTTTTAAAATTGCTTTATACCTCTGTGTGGTGCTTGCTTGATGAAAACAAGCAACTAGAAAAGGCCCGTCTACTCCCACTCAGTGTCTCCAACTCGGTAGCTTGCCTGGCTACCAGGCCCTTCTTGGGAAATAGTCTGCCAGACACAAATGACACTCTGAGCTCACACTGCCCATTGGCCCAGGAGGGAATGGAGAACGTTCTCTACGCAGAAGTGGGTGTTCACCGCAGAAACCCCCTTCCATGAGGTTGCTTCGGTTCTGCTTTCACTTTCTCGTCACATGCAAAGTGGCCCAGAAAACAGCAGCCCCTCCCTGGAGCTATTTTCTGCCTTTCTCAGAGAGCAGGGTCTCCTACTCTCTGCTAAGTTTTGTGAGGAAATGGATTGTATCCTTTCTTGGTGAAAATGAACTCTATGACTAAGGTCTTAGTGTTGGTTATATAGCTCTCGTGCCGAAAGACAACCTCCCTGACAGGGCAAGAAAGTCCTGTTTATAAATAGTCAGAGACAGACCAAGGAAAAGGACAGAGCTGACCACTGAGCCCAGAGGGCTCTGTGACTCATCAATCCCGTGGCAATTCACTGCTAGTCTTCTGCAAAAGACTGTGACCCAGAGGTGACCTCAGACGCAGGGAAATAGGAACTCTGTAGGGGACTGAGAGGCAATCTCTTTAATTGGGCAGAGTGTAGTATCTTTCCTCTCATGGTTTGCAGCTCAGCCTAAGGCCAGGCAAGCTCCCAGGAGGCCATCCAGGCTGTGAGGTCCCTAGGGAATCTCAGAGACCTCACCAAAGGGTCACTCCTGTCTTAGCAACTGAGTAGGAAGCATTTCTGCCACCAAACTGAACAAATCTGAGAAACTTGGGCCAGGAGGGAAGGGAGGACTTCGAGGTTTAGAGTTGAGCAGACGACTGCCCAGACAGGCGACAGCAAGGACAGGCAGAGTCCAAAGCATCCTTGGAGACAGAAGCAGCATCCAGGGTGTGCCGATAATCCAAGGACATGGTAGAGCTTCAGGGGACAGACCCACACAGATTCTAGAGAAAGAGTGTGGACATGGCCAGCGTGGGTTAGCCTCAAAGCCAAGGGGAGGTTTGATGGGACTGAGATGTCCTCATGAGGCCAACCTAGAGTGGGAGGGCCTCGTTTCCACAGGATTTAGGAAGTAGGTTTTGGCAGAGTCAGGCTGGGACCAGCTGTAAAGGCTTTGCCAGTCTGACTTGACTTAGTGCCACAGGCAAGTGAAGGCAGGAAGCTGAGGCTAATTGGTTCTGGGCCTTTTGTTTTCTGCCTCAGAACAGAGAGCTCTGGGTTGAGGAGGGAATCATACTAGCACCCAATAAATGATTGGAAAGATGTAGGGGGAAATATTGAAAACATTTTAAATGTGATGTCGAAGTCCAGTCTGTCTGGAGCACAGCGTGTTTGTAAGGGCACAGAGGGAGATTACGCAGACTGTACACAACCTGCACTGCCAGGCTCGGGACGTGGGACTTTGCAGGCAGTAGAGAGACAGTGAAGGTTTTTGAGAAGGAGCTGAAGTGATCATGGTTGTGTTCTAGGACTATTAACCTGGCACTAGTGTAGCAAATAAATTGGATCTGAGAGTGGCAGGAAGGTTGAAGAAAAAATAAGAACAGCCTTAGCCAACTGCTTTGGAGAACAACCGGGTAAGCTCAGAAATGCCCAATTTGATGCCAATAATTATCACAGAAGGCGTTTGCTTTTGTGATGTACGTAGACTCATCAATGTGCTTTTTCTTCCATTACATCATTTGGTGCCTCTGGTGTGACCTTCCAAGTCCATCCTCCCTCCCGACCCTATCTATCCAGGCTCAGCCCCGGTAATGCACTGCTCCTACAGAGCCTTCCACCGCTGGCCCTGAGTTTCAGAGAAGACACAGGGAGACGACAAAGCTCTAGAAACCATGGAAACAATCTGGGGAATGGGGGGTCACTATGAGAGGAATGAAAGACGTCCGCTGTAGACAGCATATATGGTGCAAGTCTATAATCTTGGGAAAAGTCGGGCTACATTAATCCTGTTCACCGAATCCTGAAATACACAACAGAGGGAGTCTTTTAAACTTTGAAGATGGTAAGTTTAACATAAGTAAAAAGGCAAACTCTCTCATACCAAAGGCTAATAAACCTATGGGAACTCATTAGTCCCAAAAGTGCAATGTGTAACTTCTCAAAGCATGTGTATGTGTATATATATGGACACACCACACACACACACACACACACACACACACACACACACACGACAGAAACTTGAAGGATTGCTAAGAGAGCTCAAGCATACTTATGGTCTATTTAAACTCAAGAAGCTTTTGTAGGGGAATCTGCCCTTCTACACTTTGTTCCCGCTTGAAGAGAGAAGCCCTGTGCTTACAGCAGTATCCACCTGAGTGGTTTTCCCTCCCAGGGGATATTTGCCAATGTCGGCAGACATTTTTGTTCTCACACAAGGTGAGGGGAGCACTATCGGGTATCTGGCGGGTGTAGCCCAGGGATGTTGCTAAGCCTCCTGCAATCACAGGACAGCCCCCAGCACAAAGAATGACTCAGCCCAAAAGGGCAGGGGTACCAGGTTGAGAAACCCTGACTTAGGGTCATGTTCCGGCCTTAAAGTGCAGTTGCTATTGTTTGCAAGCTTAATTATTGCAGGAGCTATTCCTCTGTTAAGGACCGAATTGTATGTCTCCCCACAGCTGGAAATTCCTATGGTGAACCCTTAACACTTAATGTGACTGTGTCGGAGACAGGGCTTCTAAATGGTAATTAAGGTGAAATGAAATCAGGTGGGGCCCTAAGCCAAAGAGACTGGTGTCCTATAAGAAGAGGAAGAAACACCAGGAGAGCAAATGCAAAGAGGCCACGTGAGGACACAGTGAGAAGGCAGTCATCTCCAGGCCAGCGAGAGAGGCCTCAGAATGCAAACTACCTTGCTGGCAACTTGATCTTAGACTTTCAGACTCTGAGAAAATAAGTTTAAGTTGAAGCCACCCAGCCTGTGGTATCTTGTTATGGTGGCCCTGGTTGACTCTACCATTTCTCATTTGCCTTGAGCTCTTCCTCACTCAATAAGTTTCCACTGAAAATGAGATGCTGGTGCAGCTCCCCGCTGCCCGATGCTCACACGCAGCCCACCGTAGATGGACCTACACAAGTGGCACTCAAGCCCCGAGAGCCGAGGGGACCCCACCTCCAGGCCAGCCAGGTGCAGGGCAAGGGAAGACACGCCCAGGCCACCCCAACTTCCCTGGATCACATGGGCTGCGGGGGCTGGTGGATCAGGGATGGGAGGTGCGGGGAGCTTGCTGCAGCTCCTCACCTGGACAGGAGGGAAGATGCCCCCCACATCCTCTAGTTCACCCTCTCAATTCAAATTTGTCAGCCCTGCAACTGAGATCAGGGGATGGCACCAGGTAGAGTTTTTAATTCAAAAGGAAGCAGAATGTAAAGATTTCATCAAGACAACGAAAGAATATCCCAAAGGCATTTCAGATGAGGGCTGCCACTCCTATCCCAGGCACAGAATGCAAGGGCACGGGGGACAGAATGATTTCAAAGCAGGGGCTGCAGGTACTTGTGGGGCTTCGGCACTCACTGCCATGGGCCACCTTGAGGCTCTGCTCTCCACGCTCCATCACAGGGCTCCTAGGCTACCCCAGGCGTGGCTCCAACAGATCCCAGTTTAGTGTGTGCTGTGCCTGGCAAAGCTGTGGGGGCATGGTAACCTCCACCTAGGTTTCAAAGGATACTCTGGAAAGCCACAGAGTGTGGTCAGAAAGCCACCATGTGCAGGGCCACCATGGAGGGGTTGCACTGGGCAATGCCCAATGAAGCAGCAGGGTAAGGGCACCCCTGAGGCCCTAGACCATTAGAACCACTGGTATGCAGTTTCACCCTGGAGAGCCTCTGGCACAGCGCTGCCTCAGAGGTAGGGCCACTGAGGGAGCAACCAGGAGGGCAGGGCTGCCCAAAGCCCTGAGGCAGAGGCCACCTCCCCAGTGTGCCTGGAGGGCAGAACCCTGATTCAAAAAGATCATTCTGGAAACTTGACTTGCTCAGGACCTGGTACACCTTTCTTCTCTCCCATTCCTCCCTTTTGGAATAAGAATTTCTATCCTATGCCTGTCCCACCATTATATTTTGGAAGCAAATAGTATATTCAGCTTCACAGCTGGAGAGCAATTTGGCTCACAATGCCTCATTCCCGGAGTCTCACCCGTATCTAATTTATTCTCTTAGCCCTCTTTATGTGTACAGTTCAGTTGTGTAAACAACATTCACATTGCTGTGTAAGAACTCTAGAACTTTTTTATACGCAAAATGAAACTTTATATTCAGGGGCCAACTCCCCGTTTCCCACTCTTCCCTTCTCCTGAACCACAGCTCTGTTTTCTGTTTCATACAGTATTTATCTTTTTGTGACTGGCTTATTTCACTTACCATAATGTTCATCCATATTGTAGTGTGTAACCGGATTTCTTTTTAAGGTTGGATTCCACTGTATATGTGTGTATATACATTATATAACCCTTTGTTCCATTCATCTGTCAATGGACTTTTGGGTTGTTTCCACCCTTGGCTATAATGCTGCAGTATACATGGGAGTAGAAATATCTCTATGAAGTGCTGATTGGGTTTCCTTTGGGTATGTGTCTAGAAGTGGAATTGCTGAATCATGTGATAATTTTATTTGCAAATTTTTAGGAAATCTCACACTGTTTTCCACTGTGGCTGCACCATTTACATTTCTACCAACAGTGCACCAGGATTCCAGTTCTCGACATCCTCACCAACTCTTGTTAGTTTTTGTTCGGTTTGGTTTTACAGCGGCCGCCTTAATGGCTGTGAGATAATATCTATCTCATTGTGGTTTTGGTTCACGTTTCTCTAATAAAGTGGTGTTACACATATTTTTGTATACTTGTTGGCTATTTGTATATATTATTTGAAGAATTATCTATTCAAGTCCTTTGCCCATTTTTTTTTTTTTTTGAGACCGAGTTTCGCTGTTGTTACCCAGACTGGAATGCAATGGCACGATCTCAGCTCACTGCAACCTCCACCTCCTGGGTTCAAGCAATTCTGCTTCTCAGCCTCCCGAGTAGCTGGGACTACAGGCATGCACCACCATGCCCAGCTAATTTTTGTATTTTTAGTAGAGATGGGGTTTCACCTTGTTGACCAGGATGGTCTCAATCCCTTGACCGTGTGATCCACCCGCCTCGGCCTCCCAAAGTGCTGGGATTATAGGCGTGAGCCACCGCGCCCGGCCCCTTTGCCCATTTTTAAACCAGGTTATTTGGTTTTTTTAATTGACAAAGAAAAATTATATATATCTATCATGTACAACGTAATGTTTAAAATAGGTATAATTGTGGAATGGTTAAATTGGACCTAATTAATATATACATTATATACTTCTATGGTGAGAATGCTTAAAACCTACTCTCTTAGCAATTTGCAAGAATACAATGCGTTGTTATTAATTATAGTCACCATGTTGTACACCAGGCCTCTGGATGTATTCCTCTCACTTGACTGAAATTTTGACAAACATCTTTCCAACCAGCAGCACTTTGAGCTCCTAATAACCACCATTCTATTCACTATTTTTATGAGTTTAACTTTTTTGGATTCACATATAAATGAGATTATGTGGTATTGGTCTTTCTGTGGCATTTCACTTGACACAGTGTTCTTCAAGTTCATTTATTTTGCTGTGAGTGACAAGATCGTCCCCTTTTTTAAGACTCAGTAGTATTCTGTTGTGTGTATATAGCACATTTTCATTATCCATTTATCTGCTGGTAGACGCTTAGGTTGTTTCCGTATCTTAGCTATTGTGAACAATGCTGCAATGAGCACAGGAGCATAAGTCTCCCTATGAAGTGCATAAGTATCGCATTTCCTTTGGGTATATGCTCAGAAATGAAATTGCTGGATCATATGGTAGTTCTATTTTTCATTTTTAAAGGAGCCTCCATACAATTTTCCATAATGACTACATAATTTATATTCCCACCAACAGTGTACAAGGGTTCCCTTTTCTCCTTATCCTTGCCAACACTTGTTATCTCTTGTCTTTTGATAATAGTCATTCTAACAGTTGTGAGATGATATCTCATTGTGGTTTTAATTTTCATTTCTCTAATTAGCTACATTGAGCACTTTTTTCATATACTTGTTGGCCATTTATATGTCAACTTCTGAGAAATGTCTTTTCAAATCCTTTGCTCATTTTAAAATCAGACTGTTTTCTTCCCATTGAGTTGTTTGGATTCCTATACTCCTTATCAAGCATATGGTTTGCAAATATTTTGTTTCATTCCATAGATTATCTCTTCACTCTATTGATTGTTTCTTTGGCTGTAAGAAAAAGTTTTTAGTTTGATATAATGCCATCTGTCTATTTTTGTTTTTGTTGCCTGTGCTTTTGGGATTGATTATATCTAAAAATTATTGCCCAAACCAATGTGATGGAGCTTTTCTCCTATGTTTCCTACTAGTAGTTTTACAGTTTCAGGTCTTATGTGTAAGCCTTTATTCTGAGTCAATTCTTGTTTATGATGTGAGGTGAGAGTCTAGTTTCATTCTCCTACATGTGGGTATCCAGTTGTCCCAATACCATTTATTGAAGAGACTGTGGTTTACTCATTGTTGGTTCTTGGCACCTTTGTTGAAAATCAATTGACCATCAACGTGTAGATTTGTTTCTGGGCTCTCTATTCTGTCAATGTATCTGTTTTTATGTCAGTACCATGCTGTTTTGATTACTATCACTCTGTAGTATGTTACTACATTTTTAATCAGGTAGTATGATGCCTTCAGTTTTGTTCTTTTTGCTCACAATTGCTTTGGGTCTTCAAGGTCTTTTGTGGTTCCATATGAATTTTAGGATTTTTTTTTCCTGTTTCTGTGAAAAATGTCAGGGAAATTTTGATAGAGATTGCATCAGATCTGCACATCACTTTGGGTTGTACAGACATTTTGACAATATTGATTCTTCTAATCTATAAACACAGGATATCTTTCCATTTATTTATGACTTCTTCAATTTTCTTCATCAGTGTTTTATAGTTTTCAGTGTATAGGTCTTTGACCTGCTTTGTTAAGTATTTTATTTATTTACTTATTTTTAGCTACTGTTAATAGGATTGTTTTATTGGTTTCTTTTTCAGGTAGTTCTTTGTTAATGTGATGCTACTGATTTTTTGTATGTTGATTTTTGTGTCTTGCAACTTTATGAGATTGCTTTATCATTTTTTCAGTACAATCTGTATTCTGTTGCAACTAGATTCCTTTATTATTTCATAGTTTTTAAGTAGAGTCTTTAGGGCTTTCTGTATATATAATCATGTCATTTACAAACAGTGACAATTTACATTTTTCCTTTCCAATTTGGATTATTTTATATTTCTTTCTCTTGCCTATTTGCTGGCTAGAACTTCAGTACCATGTTGAATAGAAGTGGTTAGAGTGGGCCTCCCTGTCTTGTTCTTGGTCTTAGGGGAAAAAATTTCAAGTTTTCCCCACTGAGTATGATGTTAGCTATAGGTTTGTCATATATGGCCTTCATTGTGTCGAGGTACATTCCTTCTGTACCTAATCTGTTGAGTTGTTTTTTTTTAGTCATGAAAGGATGTTGCATTTTGTCAAATGCCTTTTCAGAATCTTTTGAGATAGTCATATGGTTAGTATTCTTCATTCTGTTAATGTGGTATGTCACATTTTTAGATTTGAGTAGGCTGAAACATCTTGCATCCCTGAAATAAAACCCGCATGATCATGATAAATGATCCTTTTCATGTGCTGTTGCATTCAGTTTGCTAGTATGTTGTTGAAGACTTTTTTAGGTTATTTGCCATTGTTGCTGCTGTTGAGTTGTAGAGGCTCCTTATCTATTTTGGATATTAATCTCTTGTTGGAAATATAATTTGCAAATACACACATACATACATATATATATATATATTTTTTTGAGAGTTTCACTCTTGTTGTCTAGGTTGGAGTGCAATGGTGCAATCTCAGTTCACTGCAACCTTCACCTCCTGGTTCAAGTGATCTCCTGCTTCAGCCTCCCGAGTAGCTGGGATTACAGTCATGCACCACCATGCCTGGCTAATTTTTGTATTTTTAGTAGAGGCGGGGTTTCTCTATGTTGGTCATGCTGGTCTGGAACTCCCGACCTCAGGTGATCAACCCTCCTTGGCCTCCCAAAGTGCTGGGATTACAGGCATGAGCCACTGCACCAGCCCTGTAAATATTTTATTTCATATTGTTTTTCACTCTGTTGATTGCTTTTATTGATGTGCAGAAATGTTTAAGTTTGATAAAGTTGAATTTGTCTATTTTTTGGTCTGTTTTTGGTCATATCCAAGAAATTATTGCAAAATCTAATGTCATAAAGTTTTATTCTATGTTTGATAGAACTTCTTTTAGGATTTTGGTACTTTTAGCTCTTACATTTAGGTCTTTTATCCATGGTGAGTTACTTTTTGTTATTATTTGCATATGGCATGAGGTAAGAATCCAACTTCATTAATTTCCATGTGGATATCCAGTTTTCCCAACATGATTTGTTGAACAGATTGTCCTTTCCCCATTGTATACTGTTGACACCCTGGTGGAAGATTATCTGACTATACACTTAAGGGTTTACTTCCAGGTTCTCTATTCTGTTCCATTGGTATGTTTTTATGCCAGTATCACATTGTTTTGATTACTGTAGCTTTGTAATATGTTTGAAATCAGGAAGTATGAAATCTTCAACTTTGTTTATCTTTTTCCTCTTTTTTTTTCTATCCAGGATTCTTTGTGACCTCAAGAATTTCATACAACTTTTTAAGATGGCTTTTCTATTTCTATAATTTGTAAACTTCTTTTGATAATTCTCCTCTCTTTACCTGAAGTCATTAGACATAAATCCTTTAAAAGTCTTACAAAAAGGATGTAGTTGCTTTAAAAATAAGAAAAAGAAAAGGAGAAACTGTAAGGGTGGCTCAATCCAGCAGAGGTTTAGGTGAAAGATATCTAGATAAGACAGGTTGCATTAAGTAGAAGGGAAAACACTGTAAAAACCCCATTTTTATTTTAGTTCTGTGTCTCTGCTGCTTATTTGACTGAATAGAACATAATAGCTATCAATTAACACTTATTGTATAAACAGGTGGAATGGACAGTTGACATTGGGGTGCTCAGAAAACAACAAGAATATAAGAGTGTTTGAGGGTCTATTCTTAGAAAAAAAATATTTCTCATACCTCATAATCTCTGCCTTTGTGAATCCTTTCTATCTTGCAAAACAAAATCCATACTTATTCATTTATTTATTTACTCACTTATTCAACTCGATTTTATTCAGAGTGCCAGCATTCCGAGTAAAGACCTCCTGTAGGACTTACATCCTTCAGTTATCCTCAGTTTTTAATGATTCATGTTTCATCTTAGCTCCAGTAACTCTTCCATATGATCATTCATTTACTGCACCCATGGTGTCCTGTATTTGCATGAGACTCAGATATATATGTCTTGAATCTAGACAAGGGATATTGTATTTTAAGAAGTTATAACAATAAACATATTCCATTCACCCAAAGCAGTGACTTTCTAATGGATAAATATAAGACACAAGTATAAGATGAGAGTGACTGAAAAAGCAGGAACTTCCCAGTGCCTTGAAATCACGTGATAGCTTTTTCCTACTCTAAGACTGTCTGGCATGCTTTTTCTCTCCTATTATTTTTGACCAAATTGGTACCTCTAGGTGTGAGTTTTTCCTTTCACTTCTCATCTCTCCAACCACAAATGCTGTCACAGGGACCAGAAGGAGAAGTCAGCAATAACTCATAGTCATCCCTGAGCTGTGATGTTGGCTCTCCACTTCTACCAGCCCGCAGATTTTCATATTATCTTGTCTCTCTCTTCCTCTTTCCTTACACCAAACCTTGATTCATCAAGGAGTGTGATCACTTTACTGTATGCCCATTTCAACTCACACACACTCAAATTCATCACTGATAATGTCTACTTTATAAAATATTCCTTCAAAGCAGCCACTGGCATAATCCCCAGATGATGCCATTGATCAATGGCAATAGGAAGAATAATGTCTCTAACGTTACTTTCTCCTCATAGTCCTTCAATTTCTTATATAGAGGCTAGCTTCAACTGAAAAAATAACATGGAGTCCTCTCTCCACCAAACACTCCTCTTGTAACATTCATATCTGCTCTGGGACACAAATCTGTCCTCTGGACACCAGAGGAGGTTTAAGAGTGGCCCAGTGTTGATACAATCCAACTGATGTAGAGTGATAAGGAGGGAGTCAGGCAGCATAAGGAAGTGGGAATATGGGAGTTATGGAGAATTTCTGATGTAGACAATGAGTTCCCTTTTTATTTCTTAAAAGATTTCCACAATCCTTCACTTTGTGATACTGGGGACAGTGATAATGACAGGGAGGGAAGAGCAGGAGAGGCTTTTTCCAAGAGGAGATAGTAAAAGGTGGGACTGTGAGGACCTGTCTAGCAGGCTTCAACGTCCTATGTACATGTCCTTTTCTTTAGAAGTACACTCCTAGTCCAGGCCCTGCTCATCATTATTCACAAATTTCCATGCCTGAAATAATCCAGAGAGTGGCCAATCAGACATTCACAGATTTACTGATGATTAATACTTCTTCTCTTTCTCTCCCTCTCTTCTCCCTCTCCCTCTCTCCATTCCCTTCTCTCCCTCTCCATCTTTCTTCTCCATCTCTCCCTCCTCTTCCTTCCCCCACCCTCCCCTCGCCTCTTCTTTGTCTCTCTCCCCCTCCAATAAAGAATGAATACAGAGATGCATAATCCCCAGACTCCCCTCTCTCCCATCTGAAAAGTCGGGGATGGGGTGGGGTCCTAGGAAGTTAGTCTTAGAATCTCTTCCTCTCACTGTGGCTTCCTTAAGCTCCGTCATCTCATAACTAATGGTAAGTCTGAAAATGAGCCCTCTTATTAATTCTCATTTCTGACAACAGAATCCAGCCATATTCTACTGTTCTCAGCCAACCAGGGACTTTCCAAGTATTCACAGAGAAACACAGGCTTCCCTGCCTGGATCTCCCCACCCACTGCCTCTGCACTTCGTGCCTTCAAACCGCTCTTGTTTCTCTTGCCCTCACCACGTCTGTATAGATCCCAAGCACCCTCTACACAGCTTCGGTTACACACATCCATGCCACAGGACCTTCTCAGGAGCTTAGTCTGCCAAAACTAGTGACGCTGCCTTTCGCCCACTTTTTATTGGACAGAGAAATGTTACCAGAATTTCCCAGGAACTGAGCTTCTTTGACGTCTCTGTATGAATTCAAATAAATCTTTTCCTCCTATATTTTCTCTCCCTCTCCCCACTCACAGCCCCGATCAGAAGCCTGAACATGTCATGATGGCTGGGGTCTCAAATCCAGGGGACAATCTGAGGTGAAAATGAGCTAGGAGAGAATCTACGAAGAGGCCGTGGACGCTGTCGTGGAAGGAGAATGTTTAAGTATCACAGACAATCAAACCCTTCCCAGTGCTCCAGGTTCCAAAGCAGAAATGCAAACTTGTCCCCTCTGTTGATTACTCGTCTTTTCTCATGAATCTACACACCTGATGTTAGGTCATCAGTCCTCCTCTTACCACTCGACACCGGCTGCTCTGGAGACTCATCCAGGCCTGTGGTTCCCTGCAGGTCTAGCCTTGTAACCTCCCAGTCCACAGTCTCCAGCACTCCCTTCTGCTCCCATCCCCAGGTGGCAGTCAGGGGCCTGCACTTGGCTATCTCAACATCAACATCACCCCAACACCTGTTTTTTTCATGCTTTCACAGGAGAATCTTTTCTCCCCAAATTTCTTTCACCTTTCCTTTGGGGTTCCTAGAAAAAATAATATGAAATTTGAGGTTGTCTTGTGATACTGCATCTGTCTGGAGGAGAGAGAGAGACCCCCAGGAGGGAGCTGACCCAATTCTTTTCCATCACTGGGGAGTTAGTCTGACATCTAGTCTTGCTGTTTGGAGCCTTATAAAAAGATCTCATGAGCAGTCCCCTGGGTATAGCATATGTCTTTGTTCCCTGAGAGGCAATGATTTTTATCTGGACCCCACGTAACTTTTCACTTCCCCAGAGAACATCACAGTAAAAGCACGTTTATCTTCTCTCCTTAACATCCAGCATCCTTAAATCCCAGGGAAGAGCATGGAGGGAGACAGATTGCTGAGTCTGTGTATTTGGGTAAACCAGAGTCCTGGCTAAAATCACTTAGTAAAAAATGCCAAACATGGCCAAGGGAAAAGGGTTAGAGAGAGTTTAAAAGAATGAAATTTGGAGACAGGTGAACTCGAAATTTAATCTTCCTATCACCTATTATTGTCATGTGATTTGGGGTCATACGCTTAACTATAACTACCTATTGCCTCATCTTAGAATAATAAGTATGTCAAAACGTTACTGTGAGCATTAGTGCTCAGTAACTGTTACTACTGTACTAATGCAGATTTTTAATTTTAAAACAACAGAAAGCAATCTTGGCCGGCCAGGTGGCTCATGCCTGTAATCCCAGCACTTTGGGAGGCCCAGGCAGGTGGATCACCTGACCAGACTGACCAACATGGAAAAACCCTGTCTCTACTAAAAAGACAAAATTAGCCTGGTGTGGTGGTGCATGTCTGTGATCCCAGTTGCTTGGGAGCCTGAGGCAGGAGAATCGCTAGAACCCACGAGGCTGAGGTTGCCATGAGCTGAGATTGGGCCATTGCACTCCAGCCTGGGCAATAAGAGAGAGACTCCATCTCCAAAATAAAAAAGAAAGAAAGAAACAAACAAAGCAACCTTGAGTAATTAAGCAGAAAAGGCATTTATTGGAAAGGAACTAAATAGCTCATAGATGCTATGACAAAGGCAGGAGTTCTTCATAATTGATATTGTATCTCCGTGCATTGAATCAGGAGACACATTATGTTGATTTGTTCTATTATTAGTGATGCTAATTTTGACTTTTTGATTTTAGTGATAACTGACAGATTTTTCAACCATAAAGTTACTATTTTCATTGCTTGGTTTTCAGATATTAAACTTACCCTATGTTCATAGAATAAACCCAACTTGGTGGTTATTTTACATAGTGTTATATTTAATTGAGTAATAGATCGTTTAGGAGTTTTATATCTATGTTTAAAAACGAGGTGAGCCTGTACTTTTGTTTTTTGTTTTTGTTTTTGCTTCATGCATACGAGGATTTGGCATATTGCTGTATGTTGAGAAATGTTCTTTTATTTCTCTGTCTTTTGGAACAGCTTATGTAGGGTTAGCAAATACCTTCATTGAATATTTGGAAGAATTCACCCAATAAGATCATCGTTGTCTACAGATTTATTTGTGGAAAGTTTTGTAATTACCGACTCAATTTATTTAATAGATACAGGATTATGAAAATTTCTATATTATTTCTTGAGTTTGTTTTAGGAAGTAGCATTTTTCTCGAATGTGTCTATTTCATCTAGCTTTTCAAATTTGCTGGCATAAAGTTATAATATTTTCTATTTTAATTTTAATGTCTATGGGACACATAAATAGCACCTTTTTTAGTCCTGATATTGGAATTTCATGCCTTCTGACCTTTTTTTTTAATCTTCCAAAGCCTTGCTAAAATTTTATCAATCTTATTAGTTTTTTCAAAGTAAAAAACCTTCAGTGTTGTTGATTTTTTCTATTGTATTACTACTTCCTATCAAATTATTTTCTTCTATTATGTATATCATTCCCTTACTTTTACTTTTCTTGGGTTAAATTTGACATTCTTTTTCTAAGTATATATGATTGATTTTCAGTCTTTCTTTCTGTTCAATCATATGCACTTAAGGCTGCATATAATTTTTGTCTAGGCCTGACTTCAGCTACATCCTATGGTATAATATTTTGTAATGCAAGTATAATTTGAAATATTTTCCATTTTCTTTCTTCCTTCCATCTTTTCTTTTTCTTTCCTTTCCTTTCAAGACAGAGTCTCACTCTGTTGCCCTGGCTGGAGTGCAGTGGCACTGTCATAGCTCACTGCAGCCTTGAACTCCTGGGCTCAAGTGATCCTCCCACCTCAGCCTCCTAGGAAGCTAGGGCTACAGGCATGCAGCACACACCAGCTAACTTATTTTTTATTTTTTGTAGAGATGGGGTCTCATCACGTTGTCCAGGCTGATCTTGAACTTCCTGGGCTCAAGCAATCCTCCTGCCTCAGCCTCCGAAACTACTGGGAATACAGGCATGAGCCATTATGCCTGACTGATACTTTCAATTTTTTATTGTCAGGGATCTGATAACAATTAGATTTAATCTCTGATTATCTTCTTTGATCTATGGATTATTTTAACTCATATTTCTTAGTTTCTAAACTCTTCAAAATTTTCTGGTTATCTTTTTGTTACTGATCTCTAGCTCTGTTTTTGTTTTTTTGTTGTTTGTTTTTTTTGTCAAAGCGTTTTACCCAAGTGAGTAAAGGAATGCACCACACTCTGAGATTGAATCAGGAGTCATTTTATTGCCGGTGACTGAGAGACAGCTAACGCCCAAACTTCTCTTGGCCCCAAAGAAAGAGTTAGGTGTTTCTTATACCCTAGTTTGAAAGGGTAGGGGGGAGCTAGCTGAAGCAATTTTTCTCACGGAAGCAGAGCAAGAAAAGAAAGTTAAAAGAGAAACTAGTACATGAGAAGTACATAGTACCAGGTGCAGGGGCTTAAGCTGTGACAAAAGACATACAACTTATAGATACGGGGCTCTGGGTACTTGACAACATCTGCATTCCCAGGGTTTGCTGGTGCTGCTTGACTTGCTATCTTATCAGTAAAAGCATTTCTGGGTCTGTTTGGAGTCAGCTTAACCTGGCTACGTGCTCAGGGGAAAGGGGGAGAAAAAGGAGGGCTAGTGAAGAAACTAACATGGAATCTGCCCAGCTCAAAAAGCTAACATGAAGTCTGAACAGCTCTCAGCTAAGAAAGACAGAGTCAGGCTAATAAAGGGTAGGTTATCACAAAAGCACATCATAAAGGATAAAATACTTTGAAGTATTGTACTCTTTTTTATTCTGTTTTGGTAGTTATGTTTTTCGAGAAATTTGTCTCTGTTTTTTTTTTGACAGGTTGCTATGTTGCCCAGACTAAAGTGCACTACAATCCCAAATTCCTAGGTTTGAGGAATCCTCCTGCCTCAGTTTCCCAAGCTGCTGGTACTACAGATATGTGCCACCCTGCCCAGCATAAAATGCATTCATTTTATTTAGGTTATCTAAATTTGTTGGCATATAATTGTCCATAGTATTCCCTTAAAACTGTTTTTTATTTCTGTAAGGTGGGTAGAAAGATCTCATCTTTTATTCCTGATTTGTATAATTTGATTCTTTTCTTTTTTTTTTTTCTTAGTCTAGCTGAAGTTTCCTCAGTTTTGATTCTTTAAAAGCAAAAACTTTTAGTTTTGTTGATTTTTCTCTATCATTTTTTTAATCTCCAGGTTCATTTATTCCCATTCTGACATTCCTTCCACTAGTTCTGGTTTATCTTAGTCTTTTCTAATTTCTTTTCTTTTTTTGGAGTGCAGTGGTGTGATCTCCGCTCACTGCAATCTCCCTTTCCTGGGTTCAACGATTCTCCTGCCTCAGCCTCCTGAGTAGCTGGGATTATATGTGCCCACTGCCACGCCAGGCTAATTTTTGTATTTTTAGTAGAGATGGGGTTTCATCATGTTGGCCAGGCTGGGCTCAAACTCCTGACTTCAAGTGATCCACCCACCTCAGCCTCCCAAAGTGCTGGGATTATAGATGTGAACCACCATGCTTGGCCTCTTTTCTAATTTCTTAACGTGGAAGGTTTTCATTAATTTGCAATTTTTCTTCTTTTGTAATGTAGGTATTTGCAGCTATAAATTTCTCTTTTATTGTTAAAATGTCCTTACTTTTCTCTAGTGGCAGTTTTTGTATTAAAGTCTATTTCGTATGGCATTAGTGTAGTCATTCCAGCTTTCTTTTGGTTGCTCTTTGCATGGTGCATCTTTTCCTACCTTGTACTTTCAAGCTCTTTGTAACTTTGTATCTAAGGTCTGTCTCTAGCAGAGAATATATAGTTGAATCATTTTTAGTTTATCCGTTCTCCTAACCTGTCTTAATTTAAATGTGTAATGCTTTTATATTTAGTGTGATTACTGTAACATGTTATGTCTGCCATTTCATTGTTTATTTCCTGTTTTTCTTTTCTTTCTTTCTTTTTTTTTTTTTTTTTTTTGAGCCTGAGTCTCGCTCTGTCACCTGGGCTGGAGTGCCATGGTGTAATCTCGGCTCACCGCAACCTCCGCCTCCAGGGTTCAAGCAATTCTTGTGCCTCAGCCTCCTGAGTAGCTGTGATTAGCCACCACATCCAGCTAATTTTGTGTATTTTTTAGTAGAGATGGGGTTTCACTATGTTGGCCAGGCTGCTCTCGAACTCCTGACCTCGTGATCCACCCGCCTCAACCTCCCAAAGTGCTGGGATTACAGGCGTGAGCCACCGCGCCTGGCCATTTTCTTTTTGTTATGTCTTTTTTGTTCTTCTATTACTGCTTTTTTGGGGATTTTGTATCATTTTAATTCACTTGTCATTTCTTTTACTGTACTTTTTTAAGTTCCTCTACTTTTTTGTTTAGTGATTGTTTTACAGATTAAAATTAACATGTTAATAATCTGCTTTGTATTAATACCAACTTAATTTCAATAATATACAGACACTTTACTTCTATATAGCTCTGTTCCCTACCCCCGCGCTGTTACCGTCACAAATTACACCATTATTACATGTGTGCCTATCAACACAGATTTATAAATATTGTTTTCTGAAGTTTTAAATTAAATAGCAGAAAAAAGTCATTGAAAGTCCATTTATATTGTCTTGTATACTTACCTATTTCAGTTACCTTTATTGGTGCCTTTATCTCCTTACATGGATTTGAATATATTACGCTATATTCTAGTGTCCTTTTACTTCAGCCTGAAAGTATTTTAGTGGTGCTGTCTTGCTAATGATGAAATCTCTCTCTTTTTAGCTGGAAATGACTTAATTTCTCCTTCATTTTTGAGGGATAGTTTTGCCAGATTTAGGGTTTTTGACTGACAGCGTTTCCCCTCAGCACTCTGAATATGTCTTTCAATTGCATGCTAGGCTCCATGGTTTCTTTCTTCTTCGTTCTTTCTTTCTAAATTCTTTCTGTCTTTCTTTGGAAATTTCTTTCTTTCTATATTTTTTTCCTTCTTTCTTTCTATCTTTCTTTCCTTCTTTTCTTTTTTTCTCTCTCTCTCTTCCTGTCTCTTTTTTTGTGTTTTTTACTTTTTTTCAATAGAAATGGGGTGGTGAACTCTTGCACTCAAGCAATCCCCCCACCTCAGCCTCCCAAAGTCCTGGGATTAAAGACATGAGCCCCTGCACCTGGCCCTCCATGGTTTCTAATGAAAGCTCATCTGTCAATCTTCTTGGTTGAATGTGACGAGTCACTTCTCTCTTACTGGTTTTGAGATGATATCTTTGTCTTCACCTTTCAACAGGTTGATTACAATGTGTAGGTTTGGACCTCTTTGGGTTTATTCTGCTTACGGTTCATTAAGATTCTTAGATATGTAAATTAACATTTCTCATTAAATTTGCAAAGTTTTCAGCCATCATTTCTTCAAACACTCTTTCTGGCACTCTTTCATTTTGGGACTACAATTATACGTATTTTGGTCAGGTTATGGTTTCTACAGGTCTCTGAGGCTCTGTTCATTTTTATTCCCTCATGTTTCTTTTTCTTCCTCAAACTGGATAATCTAAATTGACCTACATTTAACTTTGTTGCTTATTTCTTCTGCCTGCTCAAATCTGCTGTCAAACCAGTTTGGTGAAATTTTCATTTCTGTTATTGTATTTTTCGACTCCAGAATTTCTATTTGGTTCTTTTTTGTCATTCCTGTCACTTTAGTCTCTATTGGGTGGTGAGACATCATTCCTATACTTTCCTTTAGTAAACATGATTTCCTTCAGTTCTTTGAATATATTTTAAATGCTTATTTAATGTTTTTGTCTAGTAAGTCTAATTGCTGGGCTTCCTTAGAGACATTTTTTGTTAATTTTCCCCCCTATGTACAGGCCATACTTTATTATTTCTTTGCATGTCTTGTAATTTTTTGTTGAAAATTAGATATTTTGTGTAATATAATGTGGCAACCCAGATAATCAGATTCTTCTCTCCCTTTCTCTTCTAAGGTTTGTTTTCATTGTTTGTTATTGTTTTGTTTTGTGACTTTTCTAAACAAATCTTGCAAAGTCTGATTCTTTTTTATATGTAACTATCAAACTTTTTCTCAGTTAGCTTACTGGTCAACTGATGTTTGAACAAAGGTTTCCTAAAATGCTGGGAATAAACACATCTCCTAGTCTTTCCTGAAGGGCATCTTTGTTTTGTGTTGCTGTAACAGAATACCTGAAATGAGGTAATTTATAAAGAAAAGAGGTTTATTTTATTCATATTTCTGCAGGCTGAGAAGTTCAATATTAGACAGCTGCATTTGGTGGCTTCTGCTGAGGTCCTTGTGCTATGTCAAAACAAGGCAGAGAAACAAAAGGAGAACCAGGTATATGTGAAGAGGACAAAACAAGAGAGGCAAACTCACTTTATAACAACTCACTCTCATGGGAACTAATCAATCAATCCCTTGATAACTAACCCAGTCTTTCAAGAAATACATCAATCCAACTCAATGACCTCAGCACCTCTTAAAGGCACCATCTCCCAACACCACCACATTAGGAACCAAGCCTCAAACTAAGTTTTGCTGGGGACAAGCCACATTCAAACCACAGCAGATTCTGTGTGCATGTTGGTGAATACCTTCAACACTCAGCCAGATAGTTGACAGCTCTGCTTTACCCTTTATTTCCTCCTTGTACAGAGCCCCAAGGCCAGTCAAGAAGAAAGATTACAATCTTCTCAGGTCTTTCCTAAGTATGCACCCAGTCCTGCACATGAACATGGCCTTCTAGATTTCCAGGAATATGACAGAAATAATCAAAACCCTTGGACATCTCATTTCCCAGATTTTCCCTTTAAGCTTTTATTTAGTTTCTTATTTTCCTCAACCATTATCCACTCCCTCTGGCAACTCAGTTGCCTTTAATTATTTCCAATAAATGTTTTCATGGAAAAGAATTTTTGTACTGAACAAGTTCCCAGTCAGGTCAAATAAGAACTACTTTACAACTGGATATTCCAGGAAACCATCAGACAGTAAAATAATGACAATTTTCTGATCATGAGGTTTTGGGAAAGCCCCAGCTCTGTTCTGCTCCCTCCGGGCTGCTGGTTTTCGCTGTGTTATAGGCTGTTGGTTTCAACTCTACTGCAGAACCTGAGAGGACAAAATGCGAATTGTAAAAGTTAAAATCAAATTCACTGTTCTTATTGAGATTGCACCATTTTTCTTTAGTAAATATTTTCTGGATTGCTGCAAGACTTTGGTTAATTCCCAGAGTTCTGAAAAAGTTTTTTTTTTTTACATACTTTTTGTCACTTTTCTTGTTGCTTTTATGGAGAGGAGAGTTTTTGGAGGTTCTTCGTTATTTTTGCCAATATCGACCCATCTATAGTAGTTTTAAAAAAATTATATCATTTTCATTTTTTACTTCTAGAATTTCTATTTAATTCTTTCTATACATTCTATTTCTTTAATGAATTTTTTCATTATGATTTCTATTATCTTGAACATATTCATTATAGCTATTATAAAATTTATATCTAGTCTAATAGTTAAGTCATTCATTCTTTTTTTCAGTGATGCACTTTTCTTCCAGAAGGAATTTGCCTTTTCTTCTGTTAGGCATATAGAATAGAAACCGATTCTTATTTTAATCTGGAATGGATCTGACTTAAAGCAGGGTTTAAGTTTTTTTCTGGTTGTCATTGTCTACTGTTTCACTGACATCCCGACCCCTTAAATTTGGCAGCCCCACATACCATTCTTTGTCTCTCCTTGCCCATAAGTTGTCTGCTAGAATTATCAGTCTCTTGCTCTGCCCTAAAAATAAAATAATTTCTTTAGGCATAAAGCAATTGCAGGATGTTGGCTCACCTCTCTTGTTATCTTTTTTTCATGATCTCATCTTCTCAAGCTGTGGTCACCTTGAGAGTTTTATGATTCCCTTGAGCATGTGCTTTTTGTAGGTTTTTTTTGGGTCTTGCTCTGTCACCCAGGCTGGAGTATAGTGGTGTGATCATAGCTCACTGTAGACTCAGCTCCCTGAGCTCCAGTGCTCAAGCAATCCTCTTGCCTCAGCCTTCCAAGTAACTAGGACTATAGGCACTTGCCACCATGTCCAGTTAACTTTTTATTTTTGTAGATACTGGGTCTTACTATGTTGCCCAAGCTGGTCTTAAGACTCCTAGACTCAAGTGATCCTCCTGCCTCCTGAAGTGCTGGGATTACAGGTTTGAGCCACTGTGCCCGGCCTATTTTTTGTGTTTTACCTGGCTTTACTCATTGTAATTGGAAGGAACATTAATATTGTGCAAGCTATTCCATCATAGCCAAAAAGTAAAGGTCAATCTACAGTATTGTTTTTGATTTACAACTGGGGATATAATGGGAACCTCAAGTCTTTCTACTAGTCTCTTCCATCATAATCTCTTGTTTCCGATGTGGAAGTTGATATTGGACATCTTCCAGTAGCCAAGCGCATATATTGCATTCATATAGTAAGGATCTGGGGATATAATCAAATGATTGTTGTGACTATCATAATCTACCACTTTGACCAACAAACCGTAGTCACTCCTTGGTGGGAGACTACAATTGATCAAACATACATTATGAAGAATAATTTTATCTCTCTTCAGTTACTATAAAGTAGTCATTTACCTTAGATACTCTTAGAATTAATGACATTCATTAACCAGTTTATCACTGATGTCATAATAAATTAGAAGTGAGGAATTATCTTTATCAATGTCAGTATTTGAAGTAATATCAGCAAGAAATTAATAATCTGTATAGATGTGCTTGGGAAGATTAATTTGAGGCTGGGAAAAGAGAATGGTCAGGTACATGGTCTGGTAAAGGTAAGGCATCCGTATGGCTAGAATGTAGTATACAATAGTGTGGCAGAGAGTAAATGACTAGAATAATGAGTTGATGTCTTTCATTTACTACTTCTCTGCCTCTCTCTGGGTAGAGAGGAAGTAAACAATATCACATATTGGCAAGTAACAATATATTATTATGACTTTACTTGAAAAATCAAGGCCTATGGGTAATTAGTAAGCACATAAAACACAATATTGAGAGTTCTAAGATCATTAGAATTAGAATCAGGCATCTTTTGTTTAAACCTATTTATATCCCATGAAATAAATTTAACTCTACATGGAGTGAATGTAAAACCATAAGTATATTTCTCTATTTTAAGTGTATCCCCAAGTTAACTTTCCCTTGTTTGAATCTCTAAAATATCTACAGACACACTATTGCCACCTAACAAGGGGCAAAGGTATGATGAATGAGAAGTCAGAATGAAGAAAGACAGCAGTCTTAACAATTTCCTGTTAAATTATCTTACTTTTTGCAAATTGTACAGAAACATATTATGTTAAAAGGCTCCGGGTGGGGTGCAGTGGCTCACGTCTGTAATCCTAGCACTTTGGGAGGCCAAGGCAGGCAGATCACCTGAAGTCAGGAGTTTGAGACCAGCCTGACCAACATGAAGTAACCCTGTCTCTACTAGAAATACAAAAAATTAGCTGGGCGTGGTGGCACATGCCTATAATTCCAGCTACTCAGGAGGCTGAGTCAGGAGAATCACTTGAACCCAGGAGGCAGAGGTTGCAGTGAGCCGAGACACACCATTGCACTCCAGCCTGGGCAATAAGAGTGGAACTCCGTCTCAAAAAAAAATGCTCCTGCAAGAAAGGTTCCTGAATATTAAGTTTCTTTAGCTGAAAGGCAAGTCAGCCTCTGTATAAGGACAAGTTCATTTCTATACTTGCTCCTATTTTCTTCCCTTTTTCTCTGGATTTGGCTCTCTTCTATCTTCTTTTTCTTGTCATTCTATTTTTTTCAGGTTTTTTTTCCTATTTACCAACTGGTTGTAATTTAGAAATTGAAAATATTTATCTTAATATTTTGGTGTATTCATTTACTTAATAATATAAGTTCTGAATATTTGGAATGTATAAGTGAAAATTTCATTATGCTTTGTTTCTGTAAAATAAAAACTAAACTACATGTTTGGGTTTGGAGGTTAGTTTTTGTTTTTAATTTTAAAATTGTTGGATACATTATATTTGAACATATTCATGGGGTACATGTGATATTTTGTTCCATGCATGCAAATGTAATGGTCAACTCAGGGTGTTTAGGTTATCTATCAACCATGATTTATCATTTTTATGCACTGAGCACATTTTAAGTCCTCTCTTCTAGTTTTTTTGAAAAATACTATATACTGTTGTTAACTATAGTCTCTCTACTCCACTAACAAGCATTAGAATTTAACCTTTATATCTAGTGTATGTTCGAACCATTAACGAACATCTGTTTATCTCTGTCCACTTTCTAGTTTCTGGTATCTGTCATTCTACTTCTACCCTGATGTGATCAGCTTTTTAAACTCTCACATATGAGTGAGAACATATGATATTTCTTTTTCCGTGCCTGGCTTATTTCACTTAACATTATGATGCCCACTTCCATCCATGTTACTGCAAATGATATGATTTCATCTTTTTAAATGGCTGAATAGTTCCTTTGTCTATATATACTACATTTTCTTTATCCATTCAGCCATTCATAGACCTTAGGTGGATTCCATACCTTGGCTACTGTGAATAGCGCTGCAATAAACATGGGAGTGCATGTATCCCTTTGATATATTAATGTTTTCCATTTGGATAAATATTAAATAGTGAGATTGCCTGATTGTGTAGTTCTATTTTTAGTTTTTTGAGAAATCTCCATATATAATTTTTCACAGTGGCTGTACTAATTTACACTTCAGTCAACAGTGAATAACAGTTCCCTTTTCTCTATATCCTTGCCAACATCTATGGGTTTTCTCTTTTTCTGTTTCATAGTAGTCATCCTAACTGGGGTAAGATGATATCTCATTGTGGTTGTTTGTTTCGTTTTTGTAGTGATGGGATCTTACTATGTTGCTCAGGCTGGTCTCAAACTCCTGGTTCAAGTGATCCTTCCACCTTGGCCTCTGAGAATGTTGGCATTACAGTCATAAGCCACTGTAGCCTGGCCTTGTTGTGGTTTGGATTTGCATTTCCCTGATGATTAGTATGTTGAGCATTCTTTCATGTACCTGTTGACCATTTATGTGTCGTCTTTTCTTTCTCTTGCTCTCTCTCATTTTTCTTTTCTCAATGAAGAGAACAAATGTATGCCTTCTTTTGGGAAGTGTCTGTTCATGTCCTTTTCTCATTTTAAAAATGGGATTAAGTATTTATTTATTTTTGCGACTAGATCTTGCTCTGTTGCCCAGGCTAGAGTGCAGTGGTGCCATAGTTCCCTGCAGCATCAAATTCCTGGGCTCAAGCTATCCTCTTGCCTCAGTCCTTCAGCTGGGACTACAGGCTCATGCCACCATACCAGGCTATTTTTTCTTTTTAATTTTAGTAGAGACTGAGGTCTAGCTATGTTTCCCAGGCTGATCTTGAACTCCTGGACTCAAGCAATCCTCCTGCTATAGTCACAAAGTGCTGAGGTTACAGGCATTAGCCACCACACATGGATGGGATTATTTATTTTTTGTGCTTTGGAGATGTTAGAGTTCCTTGTATATTCTGGCTATTCATTCCCTGTTGGATGAATAGTTGCATGTATTTTCTCCCCTTCAAGAGGTTTTCTCTTCACTCTGTAGATTGTTTTGCTGTGCAGAAGCTTTTTAATTTAATATAGTTCCATTTGTCCATTTTTGGTTTTGTTACCAGTGCTTTTGAGATCTGAGTCATAAAACCTTTGCCTAGACCAATGTCCTGAAGAATTTTTTCTATGTTTTCTTCTAGAAAATTTATAGTTTCAGGTATTACATATAAGTCCTTAATCTATCTTGAGTTGATTTTTGTATAGGATGAGAGGTAGAGGTTCAGTTTCATGCTTCTGCATATGATTATCAAGTGTTCCCAGCACCATTTATAGATGAGGATGTCATATCCCCTTTGTTGAATGTAAGTCAACTATAAATATATTGATCTATTTCTGGGCTCTCTATTCTGTTCTATTCTTTTTCAAAAGAAATATTTCTATAAGTTATTGGGGAACTCATTCAGTTTGGTTACATGAATGAGTTCTTCAGTGGTGATTTTTGAGATTCTGGTGCACACATCACCTGAGCTGTATACAGTGCAACCAATTTGTAGTCTTTTACCCCTCACCCCTTCCCACCCTTTCCTGCTGAGTCCCCAAAGTCCATTGTGTCATTCTTATATTTTTGCATCCTTGTAGCTTTGCTCTCACTTACAAGTGAGAACATACAATGTTTGGTTTTCCATTCCTGAGTTACTTCACTTAGAGTAATAGTCTCCAATCTCAAGCAGGTCACTGCAAATGCCGTTAATGTATTCCTTTTTATGAATGAGTAGTATCTTATTATATATCACGGTTTCTTTATACACTCATTGATTGATAGGCATTTGGGTTGGCTCCACATTTTTGCAACTGCGAATTGTGCTGTTATAAACATGTGTGTGCAAGTATCTTTTTTGTATTATCACTTTTTGTCCTCTGGTAGATACCCAGTAGTGGGATTGCTGAATCAATGATAGTTCTTCTTTTAGGAATCTGTAAGAAATCTCCACACTGTTTTCAATAGTGGTTGTACTAGTTTACATTCCCACCAGTAGTGGAAGTGCTCCCTGTTCACCACATCCATGCCAACATCTATTATTTCTTGATTTTTTAAATTATAGCCATTCTTGCAGGAGTGAGATGATATTGCATTGTGGGTTTGATTTGCATATTCCTGATTATTAGTGATGCTGAGTAATTTTTCCTGTTTGTTGGCCATTTGTATGTCTTTTGAGAATTGTCTATTCATGCCCTTAACCCCCTTTTTTATGGGATTGTTTGTTTTTTTAACTTGCTAATTTGTTTGAGTTTGTTGTATATTCTGGATATTAGTCCTTTGTCATATGTATAGATTTTGAAGATTTTCTCCCACTCTGTGGGTTTTCTGTTTACTCTGCTGACTGTTCCTTTTGCCGTGCAAGAGCCATTTAGTTTAATTAAATCCCAGCTTTTTATCTTTGTTTGTATTGCATTTACTTTTGGGTTCTCATGAAAACTTTGCCTATGCCAATGTCTGGAAGGGTCCCTAGAAGATATTCTAGAATTTTTACAGGTTCAGGTCTTGGATTTATGTCCTTGATCTATCTTGAGTTGATTTTTGCAGAGTGAGAGATGAGGATCCAGTTTCATTCTCCTTTATGTGGCTTGTCAATTATCCCAGTACCATTTGTTGAATAGGGTGTCTTTTCCCAACTTTATGTTTTTGTTTGCTTTGTCAAAGATCACTTGACTGTAAATATTTGGGTTTATTTCTGGGTTCTTAATTTTGTTCCATTGGTCTATGTGCCTATTTTTATACCAGCACCATGCTGTTTTGGTGACTATGGCCTTATAATATATTTTGAAATCAGGTTATGCGATGCCTCCAGATTTCTTCTTTTTGGTTAGTATTGCTTTGGCTATGTGTGCTCTTTCTTGGTTCCATATAAATTTTAGAATTGCTTTTTTTCTAGATCTGTGAAGAATGATGGTGGTATTTTGATGGGAATTGCACTGAAGTTGTAGATTGCTTTTGGCAGTATAGTCATTTTCACAATATTGATTCTACCCATCCACGAGCATGGGGTGGATATATTTCCATTTGTTTGTGTCATCTATGATTTCTTTCAGTAAAGTTTTGTAATTTTCCTTGTAGAGATTTTTCACATCCTTGTTTAGGTATATTCCTAAATATTTTATTTAATTTCTATGGGGACAGCTATTGTAAAAGGGGCTGAGATTTTTTATTCTCAGCTTGGTGATTGGTGTACAGCAGTGCTACTTATTTGTATATATTGATTTTGTATCCTGAAAGTTTACTGAATTAGTTCTTTGGATCTAGCTTTTTGGATGACTCTTTAGGGTTTTTGAGGAATGTGATTATATAATCAGTGAAGAGTGATGGTTTGACTTCCTCTTTACTTATTAGGATGCCCTTTATTTCTTTTTCTTGTGTGATTATTCTAGGTGGGACTTCTAATACTATGTTAAATAGAAGTGGTGAAAGTGAGCATTCTTGTCTCCTTCCAGTTCTCAGGGGAAATGCTTTCAACTCTTCCCTGTTCAGTATAATGCTGGCTGTGGGTTTGTCATAGATGCCTTTTATTAACTTGATGTATATCCCTTCTATGCCAGTTTTGCTGAGGGTTTTAATTATAGTGTGATGGTGAATTTTGCAAATGTTTTTTCTGTGCCTATTGAGTTGATATGATTATTGTTTTTAATTCTGTTTATCTGATGTGTCACATTTGTTGACTTGCATTTTTTTTTATTGTTGTACTTTAAGTTCTGGGGTACATGTGCCGAACTTGCAGGTTTGTTACGTCAGTATACACGTACCATGATGGTTTGCTGCATCCATCATCCTGTCATCTACATTAGGTATTTCTCCTAAAGTTATCCCCTCCTTAACCTCCGCTTCTATCCCTCGTTTGCCCCCACATCCCCCAACAGGCCCTAGTGTGTGATGTTCCCCTCCCTGTGTTCACGTGTTCTCATTGTTCAACACCCGCTTATGAGTGAGAACATATGGTGTTTGGTTTTCTGTTATTGTGTCAGTTTGCTGAGAATGATGATTTCCAGATTTATCCG
Source organism: Callithrix jacchus (assembly GCF_049354715.1). Classification (NCBI taxonomy): domain Eukaryota; kingdom Metazoa; phylum Chordata; class Mammalia; order Primates; family Cebidae; genus Callithrix; species Callithrix jacchus. The sequence goes on from NC_133505.1 coordinate 41,330,853, forward strand.
TGTCCCTGCAAAGGACATGAACTCATCCTTTTTATGGCTGCATACTATTCCATGTGCCACATTTTCTTTATCCAGTCTATCACTGATGGGTATTTGGGTTTGTTCCAAGTCTATGTTATTATGAACAGTGCTGCAATAAACATATGTGTGCATGTGTCTTTATAATAGAATAATTAATAATCCTTTGGGTATATGCCCAGTAATTAGATTGCTGGGTCAAATGATATTTCTAGTTCTAGGTTGTTGAGGAACCACTACTGTCTTCCACAATGGTTGAAATAGTCACACCAACAGCGTAAAATTGTTCCTATTTCTCTACATCCTCTCCAGTATCTGTTATCTCCTGATTTTTTTAATGATTACCATTCTAACAGACCTGAGGTATCTCAGGGTGGTTTTGATTTGTATTTCTCTAATGACCAGTGATGTTGAGCTTTTTTATTTATTTATTTTTTTTTTTTTGAGACGGAGTTTCCCTCTTGTTACCCAGGCTGGAGTGCAATGGCGCGATCTCGGCTCACCGCAACCTCCGCCTCCTGGGTTCAGGTAATTCTCCTGCCTCAGCCTCCTGAGTAGCTGGGATTACAGGCACGCGCCACCATGCCCAGCTAATTTTTTTTGTATCTTTAGTAGAGACGAGGTTTCACCATGTTGACCAGGATGGTCTCAATATCTTGACCTTGTGATCCACCCGCCTCGGCCTCCCAAAGTGCTGGGATTACAGGCTTGAGCCACCGCGCCCGGCCGAGCTTTTTTTATATGCTTGTTGGCTGCATAAATGTCTTCTTTTGAGAGGTGTCTGTTCATAGTCTTCACCCACTTATTGGTGGGCCACTTATTGGTGGGGTTGTTTATTTTTTCTTATAAATTTGTTTAAGTTCTTTGTAGATTCTGGATATTAGCCCTTTGTCAGACGGGTAGATTGCAAAAATTTTTTTCCTGTTTTGGTGTTTGTCAGTTCATTAATGATAGTTTCTTTTGCTGTGCAGAAGCTTTTTAGTTTAATTAGATCCCATTTGTCTATTTTGGCTTTTGCTGCCATTGCTTTTGGTGTTTTTGCCATGAAGTCCCTGCCTATGCCTATGTCCTGAATGGTATTGCCTAGGTGGCACAAATGGCTCACTACAACCTCCATCTCCTGGGTTCAAGTGATTCTCCTGCCTTAGCCTCCCAAGTAGCTGGGATTACAGGCACACACCACCACACTTTGCTAATTTTTGTATTTTTAGTAGAGATGGGGTTTCACCATGTTGACCAGGCTGGTCTTGAACTCCTGACCTCAGATGATTTATCCACCTCAGCCTCCCAAAGCGCCAAGATTACAGGTGTGAGCCACCACACCCCACCCTTCCAGAGTTTTTGATAAGATATGTCACTATTATGGTTCAGTTCAAAGATTTTTAAAGTTTTCATCTTGATTTTATTGTTGATCCAAAGATCATTCAGGAGCAAATTATTTAATTTCCATGTATTCGTATAGTTTTGAGGATTCATTTTGGAGTTAATTTCCAGTTTTATTCCACTGTGGTCTCACAGGGTACCTCATGTAATTTTGATTTTCTTCAACTTATTGAGACTTGTTTTGTGGCCTATTATAATGTCTATCTTGGGAAATGTTCCATGTGCTGATGAAAATAAAGTGTATATTCTGCAGTTGCTGAGTAGAATGTTCTGTAAATATCTGTTAAGTTCATTTGTTCTAGGGTGATATAATTTGGCTCTGTGTCCCCATCCAAATCTCACCTTGTAGCTCCCATAATTTCCACATGTTATGAAAGGCACCCTAAGGGAGATGATTGAATTATGGGGTTGGGTCTTTCCCATGCTGTTCTCATGATAGTGAATGGGTCTCAGGTGATCTGATGTTCTGAAAATGGAGTTGCCCTCACAAGATCTCTCTTTGCCTGCCGCCATCCATGTAAGATGTGACTTGCTCCTCCTTGTCTTCCACCATGATTGTGAGGCTTCCCCAGCCATGTGAAACTGTAAGTCCAATTAAACCTCTATTTTTTGTAAATTGCCCAGTCTCAGGTATGTTTTTATCAGCAGCATGAAAACACACTAATACAGTAAATTGGTACCAGTAGAGTGGGGCACCACTGAAAAGATACCCAAAAATGTGGAAGCACCTTTGGAATTGGGTAACAGATAAATGATTGCAACAGTTTGGAGGGCTCTGAAGAAGAAAGAAAAAATGTGGGGAAGTGTGGAACTTCCTAGAGACCTGCTGAATAATGATATGGACAATGAAATCCAGGCTGAGATGGTCTCAGATGGAGATGAGGAACTTGTTGGGAACTGAAGCAAAGGTGACTCTTGTTATGTTTCAGCAAAGAGACTGGTGGCATTTTGCCCCTGCCCTAGAGATCTGTGGAACTTTGAACTTGAGAGAGATGATTTAGGGCATCTGGTGGAAGAAAGTTCTAAGCAGCAAAGCATTCAAGAGGTGACTTGGGTGCCTTTAAAAGCATCCAGGCATTCAGTTTTAAAAGGGAAACAGCATAAAACTTTGAAAAATTTGCAGTCTGACAATGCAATAAAAAAGAAAATCCCATTTTCTGAGGAGAAATTTAAGACAACTGCAGAAATTTACATAAGTAATGGGGGAGCTGAATGTTAGTTCCCAAGACAAAGCCCTTCTGCTTCTTGCTCTACTCCTGTATTTCCCTCAGCTCTTTAAATTGACTCAGCTCCAGGTCAGGTCAGAATCTTCTCCCATGGTCTAGACTTCCAGGTTCCCCAGTGAGGGGGTAGACGATCCCCCTTTCCCACTTCCACAGTTTGGACACTCACAGTATTTGGGATGTCTCCCTGGTCCTGCAGGAGCAATCTGCTTCCTTCAGAGGGTCTGAGGGTTCTCTTGGCTTCCCCAGTTTATTCCTGCAGTAGGTCTGGAGCAGAAGTTCACAATGCGAGACTCCACACGCTGCTCTGTCCGTCCAAGTCGGAGCTGCAATCTAGTCCTGCCTCCTATCTGCCATGATTCTCTCCCATATTCTGTTCTATTCTATTGGTCTATGTGTCTGTTTTTTATACCAGTACTGTACTGTTTTGGTTACTACAGGCTTGTAAAATGTTTTGAACTCAGATATTGTGATACGTCCAGCTTTGTTCTTTTTGCTCAGAATGGCTTTGCCTATTCAGGCACTTTTTTGGTTCTGTACCAATTTTAGAATTGTTTTTTCTACTTTTATGGAAAATGACATTGGTATTTTAATAGGTATTACATTAAATATATAGATTGTTTTGGGAAATATGGTCATTTTAGTAATATTAATTCTTCTGATCCATTAGCATGGAATTTCTTTCCATTTGTTTTGTCTACTTCAATTTCTTTCATCAGTGTTTTGTAGTTTTTCTTGTAGGGATCTTTCACCTCTTTTGTATAATTTACTCCTAGGTATTTTAACATATTTTTATAGCTATTGTAAATGGAATTATATTCTTCATTTCTTTTTCAGCTATTTTATTGTTGGTGAATATAAATGCTGCTTATTTCTGTATATTGACTTTGTATCCTGAAAATATACTGAATTTACTTACCGGTTCTAAGAGAGTTCTGGTGGAGCATTAGGTTTTTCTAAATATAAGATTATTCTGGAACTTGTTTTATGAGCTCTTGCCAGGAAGACGGCAAATAGAAGACAGGGATGATGTGCAGCCCCCCATTGGATGGACAGAATAGTACTATGTTGAGCAGGAGAGGTGAAACTGAGTATACTTGTCTTTTCCCAGTTCCTAGGGAAAAGCTTTTGACTTTTCACCATTCTGTATGATGTTAGCTATGGGATTTTGTCACATAAAGCCTTTATTATATTAAGGCATGATCCTTCTCTGCCTAGTTTGTTGGAAGTTTTTATCATGAAAAGATGTTGAATTTTATTAAATGCTTCTTCTGCATTTATTGAGACATCATATGGATTGTGGCCTTCATTGTGTTGATACGATGTATCACATTGATTGATTCATATATGCTGAAACATCCTTGCATCTTTGGTGTAAATCCTACATGATCACATTATGTTATTTTTTTGATCCACTGTTCAGTTCAGTTTGCTACTATTTTGTTAACTTTTTGTTTTGTTGATCCTTTGTATTTTTTAACATCCATATTGTATTTTGTTCTGCTCTGATCTTTGTTATTTTTCCTCTGCTGCTTTGGCATTTTGTGTGTTCTTGCTGTTCTGTTTTGTTGAAGTGCATTGTTAGATTGTTTGAAATTTTTCTACTTTTAATGTAGGTGTTTATTCCTTTAAACTTCCTTTTAACATGCTTTTCCTGTATCCCACAAGTTTGGGTATATTTCCATTTTTATTTGTATCAATAAACTTTTTTATTTCCCTCTTAATTTTTTTTTTCTTTTTCTTTCTTTCTTCCTTTTTTTTTGAGATGGAATCTCACTCTGTTGCCCAGGCTGGAGTGTAGTGGCATGATCTCAGCTCACTGCAACCTCCACCATTCAGGTTCAAGAGGTTCTCCTGCCTCAGCCTCCCAAGCAGCTGGGACCATAGGTGTGTGCCACCACACCCAGCTAATTTTTGTATTTTTAGTAGAAATGTGGTTTCACCATATTGGCCAGGCTGGTCTCAAACTCCTGACGTTGTGATCAGCCTCCTGACCTCACTTGGTTTCCCAGAATGCTGGGATTACAGGCATGAGCCATTGCACCGGCCCCCATCTTAATTTCTTTATTTACCCAGTGGTCATCCAGGAGCACATTGTTTAATTTCCATGTCTTGAATAATTTTCAGAGTTTCTCTTGGTATTAATTTCTAGTTTTATTCCATGAAATTATAAGGAGATACTTGATATAATTTCAATTTTTTAAAATGTGTTGTCTTTTCCTGTGGCCTAACATATGGTCTGTTCTGGAGAATGTTCATGTGCTGATGAGAAGATTGTATATTCTACAGTTGTTGGATAAAATATCCTGTAAATGTCTGTTAGGTCCATTTGGTCTAAAGACCATTTTATGCCTAGTATTTCTTTGTTGATTTTCTATCTATATGATCTGTCTACTGCTGAGAGCAGTGTGTTGAAATCCCCCACTAATATTTCATTGGAATTTATCTCTCTTTTTAGATCTAGTAATATTTGTTTTATAAATCTGGGAGCTCCAATGGGTGTGCATATATATATATATAATATTCTTTTTCAGAATTGATCCCTTTATCATTATATAATGACCTTATTTGTCCTTTTTTTCTAATTGAGACTGGGTTTCACTATGTTGGTCAGGCTGGTCTTGAACTCTTGACTTGTGATACGCCTGCCTTGGCCTCCCAAGTGTTGGGATTACAGGTGTGAACCACCACACCCAGACTCTTTGTCTTATTTTACTGTTTTTGCCTTAAAGTCCGTTTTATCTGATAAAAGTATAGCTACTCCTACTCTTTTTTATTGCATAAACTATCTTTCTATCCCTTTACTTTCCGTGTATATGAGTCTTTGCAGGTAAAATGCATTTCTTGTAGTCAGCATATAGTTGGATCATATTTTTTCATCCATTCATCCAGTCTCTCTCTTTCTTCCTTTCATTTGTTCTTCCTTTCTTCTTTCTCTCTTTCCTTCTTTCCTTTTTTTTCTTTCTTTTCTTTCTTTCTTTTGTTTCCTTTTTTTGACACAGTTTCACTCTGTCACCCAGGCTGGAGTGTATTGGCATGATCTTGACTCACTGCAACCTCCACCTCCCAAGTTCAAGTGATTTTCATTTCTTAGCCTCCCAAGTAGCTGAGATTGCAGATCCATGCCACCACACCTGGCTATTTATTTATTTATTTATTTATTTATTTATTTATTTTTAAATAGAGGCAAAGTTTTGCCATGTTGGCTAGGCTGATCTCAAACTCCTGACCTCAAGCAATCCACTCCCACCACACTTGGCCTCCCAAAGTGCTGGAATTACAGGTGTGAGCCACTGTATCCGGCCCAGTCTGTATCTTTTAAGTGGAGAATTTAATTCATTTACATTCAAAGTAATTATTGATACATGAGGTTTTTTGTTTGTTTGTTTGATGGGGTTTCACTCTTGTTGCCAGGCTGGAGTGCTGCAATCTTGATTCACCACAACCTCTACCTCCCAGATTCAAGCAATTCTTCTGCTTCAGCCCCTCAAGTAGCTGGGATTACAGGCATGAGCCACCACACCTGGCAAATTTTGTATTTTTAATAGAGACAGGGTTTCTCCATGTTGGTCAAGCTGGTCTCAAACTCCCTACCTCAGGCAATCCACCTGGCTCAGCCTCCCAAAGTGTTGGGATTACAGGTGTAAGCCACCGTGCCCAGCCGATACATGAGGTTTTGTTTCTGTCATACTGTTAATTGTTTCTTTACTGTGTATATTCTTCATTCCTAGGCTCAAGCAATTCACCTGCTTTGGCCTCCCAAAGTGCTGGGATTATAGGTGTGAGCCACTGCACCCAGCCCTGCTTTGCTCACTTTTAAAAGTCTTTTTATTGTTATTATTTTCATCTGACTGGGTTATTTAAAATGACATTTATTTAAGTTCTGAGGTCTTCCTCTTCTTGGTCTAGTTGATTGTTAAAGCTTTCAAATGCATTTTGTATTGGATTCAAGAACTTCTTCAGTTCCAGAATTTCTCTTTGGTTCTTTTTTTTTTTTTTTTTTAATTTTTTGAGACGGAGTTTCACTCTTGTTACCCAGGCTGGAGTGCAATGGCACGATCTCGGCTCACTGCAACCTCCGCCTCCTGGGTTCAGGCAATTCTCCTGCCTCAGCCTCCTGAGTAGCTGGGATTACAGGCACGTGCTACCATGCCCAGCTAATTTTTTGTATTTTTAGTAGAGACGGGGTTTCACCATGTTGACCAGGATGGTCTCGATCTGTTGACCTCGTGATCCACCGCCTCAGCCTCCCAAAGTGGTGGGATTACAGGCTTGAGCCACCGCGCCCGGCCCAGTTCTTTATGTTATCTCTCTCTTTGGTAAATTTCTCATTTAAATCTTCAAATTTTTATTTATTTATTTATTTATTTTGTTTCTTGGAGTTCTCTTGTATCTCACTGAGTTTTGTTAGTATTACAATTTTGAATTCTTTTTCTGGGATTTGGTGAATTTCTTTTTGATTGGGCTCTGTTTCTGGAGAATTACTGTGTTCCGTTGGAAATGTCATATTTCCTTGCTTTTTCATGCTTCCCGTGTCCTTACATTTGACTTTGTTTTCAGTGGGGAGACTTTTCTCTAAAGATGTATGTATGGTATTTGTTGGGTATGGCAGTTTGGCTTTCACTCTTGGTGTGTGCAGTAGTGTAATCTCTGCATAATTTCTTTGGCCTTTCTGTGCACTAGGGAGCCTCTCCAGACTCCTGGCCAATCCCTTCTAAATGCGCTGTCTTGGTTCTGTTTCTTTCCATGCTTTTGGTGCTTCCTGTCAGTTCTCTGTTGAATTCCAGTGTTCTCGCTCAAATTATCTGTTTAATATGGGATTATGAACTCACTATTTTGGTTCCTCAACATGGAAGAGGCAATTACAAGATGGTTGACCATCTTGAAGCCTCTTTCTCCAGTTAGAAGATTTTTGTCTTCTACTAATAGGACCTACCTCCTTTAAGCTAACTAGTATTTAGACATTCCCAGCAAGTCATTCTGTCAGGCTGACACAATGACTAGTGATACAAATGAATTACCTTTGTCCTGTTTCTCATGGCCTGCTGCCTCTCCCTGAAGAAGCCGATAGCTTTTAGGAAATATGCTTTCTTAAAATACTCATTATTTTCTATTTTACCCAGCTGTCTCATTGTAGGAATTTTAGAATCCAGCAACTCAGATTGACAAATAAGAAATAACTGCTTTCTGGGTAATCACTCTGTGATTCTCTTCATATACATGTTAATAAATTGTGTATGTCTTTTCTCCAACTAAGAAAGAAAAAATGAATTAACTGCTTATTCTTTCTTGTAAGTATTGCAATGTCTTTTCTTGCATTGATAGAAGTTTTGCCCTTTGTTGTTTCCAAATATTTATGGGTTTTATATGAAATGCTATAATTTTTAAAGATCAGTTCTTTGGCTTTGGTTTTTTTTGTTTGTTTCTTTTCTTTTTTTTTTTTTTTTTTTTTTGAGACAAGGTGTTGTTCTGTTACCCAGGTGCGAGTGCAGTGATGCAGTCATGGCTCACTACGGCCTCAGCCTCCTGGACTCAAGCAATTCTCCACCTCAGCCTCCCAAGTAGTTGGGACCTCAGGCACATGCCACCACACCTGATTAATTTTTATTTTTTCTTTCATAGAAATGGAATCTCACCATGTTACCCAGGCTGATCTCAAACTTTTGGACTCAAGTGATTCTCCCACCTCAGCCTCCTAAGGTGCTGGGATTACAGGCATGAGCCACCATGCCTAACCAGATCAGTTCTTTGGAGAAAGCTGGAGAATCAAATCTGAGTTAAATCAGAGTTTGTCTCAAGGAAAATAAACAGCTGGCAACTTAGAATGGAAGGGGTTGATGAGAGGTTAGAACCTGTGAAGTAAAGTAACTCAGATGTGCTCTTCAGAGAGTACACAGCTCTTTCTCTAACCGTTTCCAGCTCAGTAGAATTTAGAATGGCTTCTATGAGGCCAGACAGTCTTTTTGATCCAATATTAAATTGTAAAAATGGATGTGGAAGCCAAATTTCACAGTAGATCTAACAAAGTGGCTAACTGGTACTATGCTTCTGAGAAACTGAACAGGCCTGTGAGAGCTGTAGCTAGAAGAAAAGTAGACTCCAGACTCCAGCACCAAGCAGATTTTCCTTAGCAATTTACAACCTGAGGCTCCAAGAAACAACTATTTTAGCACACACCAAAACTATTCCCATGTGCTGACAGGTATGGAGACTTCTATGTATATACTGTTTGATTCTTTTCTAACTCATTTCCATGCGCTATTTATACTTTTTCTCCTTAATTTTACCTTGCATGGGTTTGCTCATTTTTTATTCATACCTGTTTATCAATCCTAAAATACTAAAAGGATCCAGGAAGGGCAGCTCTAATTGGTGGCTGCACAGAGTGCTACTTCCTGTGAGGCAGCAATTTTAACCCTAGCTGGCATACACTTCAGATTTTCTCAACAGTAGAGGACGTGACCTTCCCTCTGATGCATTTTCCCACTGCCAAACAGAACTATTCTCTTGACAGCATGCCACTTCTCTTTCCAGAATTCAAGAATAGGATATCTCTGTTTAACACCTCGCCCGTCTCTGTAACTCACTCAGGACAATCTCAGTACCTCTATTACCTGGTCACAAGTGCTAATGTCTCACATTCAAATCTCATCGGCTGGAGGGAAAGTCATTAAGCAGAACTAATAATTCTTGTCATCACAGCTTTCTCCAAACCTGTTCCATCAGCATTTTACTCTCACTCTTACAGCCTAGCCTCGACTGCATCAAATAGACAGTGTTCTACAGTCCCTTTCTGGGACAGATATAGTTGACTGCGTATTCTAACCCTGAGCAATGGAGCCCTGGCTAAGAGAAAGAAGGGAAAGGAGAGAGGGAAATGCTGGAATGTTACCTTTTAAGAGAGGAAATGGAGACAAATAGTTTTTATGGGGCTAATAAACAGCCTCCACTGTCCCACAATAAAAAAAATTGAGCTTAAATACCAAAAAAGGCTTTTCTATGTGAGCTGAAAACAGAAAGAGAGAGCAAAAGGGAGGATGGGCTGGAGTAATCTTGCCTGAAGTTCTGTCACCCTAAGGAAGTACCTTCTGTTCTTCTGTCATACACAAGTGCTCAGGTCTTACATAAGCCCCATCCGCACTTTACTAGGAGCAGATCATCCTACCCAAGACAATAAAAAAGGAATCAATCATGCATTTTATGTATTTAGAGACACATGAGTACACTTTCCTCATAAGTAAAGCAGCACACCCCTGCCTGACTTCCTAGGATCTCCATAACTGAAGTATGGTCATGAGTCAGAGATTCTTAAACCAATCCTGGTTCTGCTTTTTTCACTTCACCAGACCAAACTTGTCCAGATTCTTTAATGGCTCCAAAATCACAACCCTTTGAACTATTTTACTTTTGTTTTCCATTTTCCTTTATACTACTGTCCAGGTGGTAGAGTTTTTTCTTAAAAAAAATCTGAGTGTACGGATCTTCAGCTGAAGATCAAGCAGGGAATGGGAAATCTATCACCTTCCTTATTACAGAAATAGTGCTGATATTAATGCAGCCTAATATTATATTAAATCATTTGACAGGTATATCAAACTATTGGATCTTATCCAATTGGTAGCCAACCAGATAGTTATAAATGAGATGGAGAGATAGGTCACTCTCTTCCCATAGCCCTCTCTTCCTTACCCTATTTACCCCAAGATGCTGAGGCAAGAAATAATGCACACTCCTTTGTGAACTCCTCTTCCATCTCCCATTTTTAAATGGAAACATAATTAAGGCATAATCTTCAGCCCTTTGCTCATCTCTCTACACTCATTCTCCTGCAGATCTCAGTCACCCTCATGGCATCAATCATGACACCACAGAAAACCCAGCAGTGTACAGTCTCTGGCTTCATCTTAGCTGGGTGCATCCATCTGGATGTTCCAGCATTACCTCAAACTCAGTCCTTAATTTTTCTGTTAGAACCATCTCTTCTCTGCAAACCATGCTTTGTGTTCAGCATGCTCGTCTGGGGTCCAGTTTAAGAAGGCCACCTTCTTTTTTCAATAAATGTATTATATAGTTAATCATTTCATTTATATAGAATGCATAGAAACTGTTCACACAATATCCAGCATTTTGTATTTTTTTCTGGTAGGGAACATTTATTCACTGAATTCTACATTCATATTTAGATAATTTAATAGTTTTATGGAGGAAGTGAAATGCCCCACCCCCCACCCAAAATTGAAAATGTCAGTGCTGGTTTTCATGGACACACCTTATCAGGTGAAGTAATTTCCTTTTATTTCTAGCTTTCAAGGACTTTTTTTAAAATCATGAATGAGCAAATGCCTTTTTCTGCATCCATTTACATGATTATATAATTTTTCTTTTGTATTTTGTTAAGACGTGGAATCACATTGATTTTTTTTTTTAATGTTAAACATACCTTCCATTCCTGGCATAAACTCTTAAGATCATGTTATAGCATCCTTTTTTTTTTTTTTCTTTTTCTTTCACTGATAACAATACCCGAGAATTTATCATCATTTTTAATATATTGTTAAATTCAATTTTATAATTTTTTTTTTTTTTTTTTGAGACGGAGTTTCACTCTTGTTACCCAGGCTGGAGTGCAAAGGCACGATCTCAGCTCAACGCAACCTCTGCCTCCTGGGTTCAGGCAATTCTCCTGCCTCAGCCTCCTGAGTTCAGGCAATTCTCCTGCCTCAGCCTCCTGAGTAGCCGGGATTAGAGGCACGCGCCACCATGCCCAGCTAACTTTTTGTATCTTTAGTAGAGACGGGGTTTCACCATGTTGGCCAGGATGGTCTCGATCTCTTGACCTCATGATCCACCCGCCTCGGCCTCCCAAAGTGCTGGGATTACATGCTATCTTGTTTTAAGTAAAAACAGCGTCTTCTGGAGAGTTTCCCCAAGACCAAGCATGCCACCTACAGGAAGGTGAAACAGGAGGCGCCAGTAGGTCAGCCTTTTCTTCTATTGAAATGCAGTGTGATAGTCAAAGGGGAAGTTGCTCTCAGATGCCTGAGTCTCCTTCCTCACCTTAATTCCTTGCTTATGTGACAACATATTCTCCTAATTCTTCTACCTCTCTGCTTCTTCTCCATTTTCATTAAATACTCTTCTTCTAAAATTTTGTTAATCATGTATCTTTGCATTAATTTTGCTTTTTCAAGCTATTTCATTAAAATATGATTTACTTTTATTACTAAGTTCTTTTGGTATCCTCCAAATTTTGCACCTAAGCCAAATGCATCCCTTACATCACCCTAATCCCAGACCTCCTTTCCATACTTCCTCTTAACATCTGAACATCTCCATTCACTTCATTCTGTTATAGGTCATACATACAATTATAAATGTATGTGAACAAAGAAAAATAAAGAAGAATTTGTCCTACTGAATACTAACACACACTACAATGTTACAGTAATCAAAACACTAGGACACTGGCCCAAGAAGAGACAACAGAACAGTGGAACAAGAAGAAACTCAGATACAGCCCGTCTGTAATGGGGGCTTTCAGTTTAGCAAAGGAGACACCACAAACTTCCGGGGAAAAGGTGAGCTATTTAGTAGTTGTGGGAACACTGGCCCATTATATAGAGACAAATAAAACATGATCCCCATCAAACACAAAGGTGAATCCCAGATAAATTGAAGTTGTAAATATGAAATTTAAAACTATAAGAGATATTTTAAGAATATCTTTCATATCTCAATATAGGGAAGACTTCTTTTACAAAAGACGCACAAACAAAAAAAAAGAGTCGATGAACTTCATTACAAAATATTAAGGATTTCTCTTCAATAACAGAAACCAAGGAGAAAGTTGCCAAAAGTCAGATTAGGGGAAGACATTTGTAATGCCTAAAATTGACAAGGGACTACTTGCGGGACTAAGGCTCTCCTGCAAATTGATAAGAAAAAGATAGAAGCGGCCAGGCGCAGTGGCTCATGCCCATAATCCTAGCACTTTGGGAGGCAGAGGTGGGCAGATCACCTGAGCTCGGGAGTTCAAGACAGACTGACCAACATGGAGAAACCCTGTCGCTACTAAAAATACAAAATTAGCCAGGCATAGTAGCACATGCCTGTAATCTCAGCTACCAGGGAGGCTGAGGCAGGAGAATCGCTTGAACCCAGGAGGCAGAGGTTGTGGTACAATGAGATAGCACAATTGCATTCCAGCCCGGGCAACAAGAATGAAACTCTGTCAAAAACAAAGAAAGAGAGGAAGGAAGGAAGGAAGGAAGGAAGGAAGGAAGGAAGGAAGGAAGGAAGGAAGGAAGGAAGGAAGGAAGGAAGGGAAGAAGGAAAGAGATAGAAGCCCACAGTACAAAAATAGACAAAGAATGTGAACAGGCAATTTATAGAAAAGAAACATCCAAGTGACTAATCAGTCCCAATTATAGCCCCAATAACAATGAATTAAAGAAATGCAAAATAAAACAGTATATTTCTTTATGCACATGAAATTGGTAAAAGTTAGAAAACTGAATGATGTCCAATGTTGATGTGCATTTAGGAGTTGCAGGACGTTTCAGGTACTGACAAAGGAAGTACAGATGAGTACAGCCATTCAGATGAGCACACGAGCAGTACTTAGTCAAATGAAGGAACTGCATCTCCAGCAATACTGCAACCCCTTTCTAGGATACATACATTTCAGGTGTGCAGGTCAGGTCCACATGCATATGCAGGTCCACGTGAGATATAAGGATTGCTTTCAACAGTAGAGAACCAGGGATGATCCAGGTATCCCAGGAGCAATATAGATATGTGGACTGACATGATTTAGATATTTGTTCCTTCCAAGTCTCATGTTGAAAATTGATCCCCAATTGATGGCCAGGTGCAAGGTATTTGAATCATGGAGGAGCCTCCCTCATGAATGGCTTGGTGCCCTCCCCAAGGTAATGAGTGAGTTCTCACTCCATTAGTACACATGAAACCTGGTTGTTAAAAAGAGCCTGGCACCTCTTTCTCTCTCTCTTTCTCCCTCTCTGACCATGAGATGCACCAGCTCCCCTTGCCTTCCACCATGGGTAAAAGCTTCCTGAATCCCCCAACAGAAGCAGATGCCGGTGCCATGCTTCTTATATAGCCTGCAGATCTGTGAGCCAGTTAAAGCTCTTTTATTCATAAATTAGGTAACTTCAGATATTCCTTTATAGCAATGCAAAATGAACTAATGCATGGATGTAGAGAGTAGAATACTATGGAAGATTTGGAAGAAACAAACTAAATGTACAAAATTAGATCTATAATTTAATGCCATTTTGGTTAATTAGATATACATGTACACTGGGCACTACATATTATACAGGATCTATGCAAATAAAAAATCAAATTCATTAAAATGTTTACCCATGAGGTAGGGATAGGAGGTTAGATATGGGAGTAAGGACTGAGGATAAAAGGGACCAAATAAATCAAGAGAGAGAGCTCGGAGGCACCAATGATGATAGTATAATGAACTGAGAAGTTCTTAACCGTTTGTACCTGAGGTCCAGCATGAATAGCAATAATAATGATGAATTAGATGTGGTCATCTGCATGGAAGTTAACTAATGCTAAGAGAATTCTCAAAACATATAACATGATGAGGGTTATGATCAATAAAAAACTATAAGATCTCAGGAGGGGCATTCTTTTGTGTGAGCATTGCTATGGAATGAGTCCAAGGAGAGACAGTAAATAGTTACAGGCACCCATCTCACTGTGTTGTCATTATGTGTAGAAATATAGATCTGGCTCCATTACTAAACAATGGACCCTTGGAAAATCTGAACTTGGTCTTTTTCTTCACAAAATAGTGTGTATAGGACAATGGATAAACAGTCTTGGATCCAGATGGAACTACTTCATAGTTGTGGGAACTTGATCAAGGTGCTTAAGGTCTCTGTATATGTGAAAAGATAAGTATCTCTCATGTGAAATGGCGAAAATAATAGTACCCACCTGAAAGACTGTTTGTGAGAATAAAGTGAGTTAATAAATGTAAATGCTCAGAATAGCACCTGAGCATATTAACTACTCCGTTATCAATGTTGTTGTTTTTAGCTGTTTTTATGTGGCTGAATGCTTTTAACCCATTAGGAGATCAAAGAACACTTATCAGATTGAATTCTTCCTCTCTTCCTTACATTCTACAGATTCTATGGCCTCCTCTTTACATTTCAACCTTTACAGTATTTCACAGGGGCCCCTGGGCCCGGGGGTCACGGCCAGAACGCAGAGATTTTATGATGAGGATGGTGCCCATGATGATGCCCACTAGCCCCAAGACAAGGCCCAGGGCACAGAGCACAGTCTCCGTCGTCTCAGGCATCTGGATTGGCTCTTGGGCCTCTGGGGGAAGAATGAAGAGATAGGGTCAGGAGGTGCAGTGAGGGTGGTCCTGGTCTGGGATGGGTGTGGGAATTGAAGCTTATGGACAGTTAATCCAGTTAATTGAGTGTTAGCACAAGGAGAGGATTGAGACTTGTCCAGTGGGGAAAGCTGGTGCAGAGGACACCAGGTCCTTGGAGTAGAGGATACCAGGAGATTACGGAGAGAAAAGGAGCTGCATACCCCAGTGTTTGAGGAGTGGCTGGTCCAAGCCCCAGTGCTCCACCCTGCAGTCATAGACATCCTCAGCTGAGGGCACAAAGGTCAGGTAATGGAACTTGTGGAAGCTGCCATCTGTTCCAGGCAGGAAGACGCTCTCAGCGACACCCTCAGTGACCGGCTGCCCATTGCACAGCCAAGTGACATTGAGCACCGGTGGGAAGAACTTGTCAATGTGGCAGATGAGGGTATTGGGCTGGCCCAGCTCCACAGGCTCCTTGGGAAACACGGTCACTTCAGGGGGATCTGGGAGGAGACAGGACCAGGTTAGGCCCCTGTTCTGGAATGAATCACAAGAGCTCCAACTCTGGGGGTTAGTCTACCTCAGCCTTAGATTTTATGGCAGCTCTGGGTTCCTGTATCACAGAGTGGGTATCACACCACTGACCGACCTCACTCTGCTCACCTTTCTGTCTCCTGAGAAGGGAGGACACAAGCCCTTGCTGTAGTGGGATCAGCCCATGGCCACTAGGGGAAAAAAAGGATCACACAGCAGGGGACACTTAGGCTTCCTAGTCTGAGGGTGGCAGAGAGGCTCTCTCATTCCGTACAGTTGGGCTACAGAGGAAGAGGCAAAGATAGGCAGTACCATTGGTGGCCTGAGTGTGGTTGGAACGCTGGATCATGATATTCAAGTTGTAGTTCAATGCAGCAATGTTAGCCAGCCCGCCCTGAACCTCAAAGGAATAGGCTCGGCCAAACTCCTCCAGACGCCACACGGTCTCCTTCTTGTCCAGATCCACATGGAATATCTCATCCTTATCAAACTCAAACACAAACTCCCCTGTTGGTCTCTGCGTCTGTACAAACATGACAAAAGTTGACACATGGTCCGCTGCATAAAGAAAGTAGAGAAAACATGACAAAATGTCAGTATGAATATGCAAGTGGTGAAGGCTAGAGAATGATAAAAACTTATGAATATAAAGAAGAAGAAGGTAAGAGGTCAAAGGAAGGGCATATGGGGAAGCAGGAGCAACACCATAAAGGAAATAATACAGAGCAGATGAGCCGTTATAAAAAGAAAGGCGCGAAGAACAAAATAAAAGGCTTATCATTGATAAGTCAAGCTGCCTCCTGGTCTTTGAAAGTCTGGGCATCCCGACCCTACACAACAGTGATGGTAACAACGACAGCTAACGTTTGTGAAGCGCTTACTTGTGCCAAGCATCCTTCTAAATACTTTACGTAGTTCACTCACTGAATTGTCGCAATAAGAATATGAAGCAAATACATAGCATACTATTTTACGGATCAGGAAATGCAGAGAGGTTAAATATTAATAACTTGCTAAGGTCATACGGCTACTGATAGAGCTAGTACACAGATTTTCTCTCCCCTTAAGGTCTTAATTCTTCTGGGACACAGATGTAAAATTGTTTTTAGAGTCATGGGGGTGGAGGAGTGGACATTTTGTTCTTCTTATTACAGAAAATGGAGAAAAAACAGAAAATTGAGAGGATGAAGAAAATATTCTTCTTCCAATTTTAGTCTTAGCTTATGAATATGAAACTATAGAATGTATAGCTTTGTTGATAGTATTTTTCATTTGGGGGATATAAATTCAAAAGTGCAGTACAGTTTTCTTGGCATTTGTTCCAATCTTTTGCTTCCTTTTAAAAAATATTTTAACATTTATTTTACTTTCAGGGATACAAAGTACATGCGCAGGTTTGTTATGGAGGTAAACTCACGACACGGGGGTTTAGTGTACAGATTATTTCATCACCCAGGCACTAAGCATTCCAAACTTTTCTTACATTTATATTTTGATTTTTGTTTTAGAGGCCAACTGGAAATTATTGCTGAGTTTGAAATACATGTAGGATTTAATTTATTTTGTTTCTTAGCCTTTATTAGTTTGCAAGAAGTAGCAAAGGTAAGAGGATAAAAGCAACTCTCATCATTAAAGAAAACAATGAATGTGTATGTGAGAGTCTGGGTTTAGCATGATAAGTGCATGAGCGGGAAAGGACTACACGGCTCATCTGCTCTCACCTCCCAACTCACAGATTTCCCTGTGAGCTTGCAGACCTGACATGTGGGGACCCAGTCTGTGCTTGGCCACTTACAGTGACAGGGAGAACGACTCCTCCTAAGTGTCTGGAGGATATAGGACCTGTATCTTATTTTTCACTGAGAATGACTCCCTGTCACTGTAAGTGGCCAAGCACAGAGTGCTATTTCAAACTAAACAAAATAAATCAAATCCTATAGGTATTTCACAAGCAAACTTCGCTTCCGCCTCAGTTTAAAGGACTCAAAGGACTCACCAGGAAAAGAGGGTAAAATAAAAAGACACAAAATCCTCTAGCAATAATTGGGAACTCATCTTAAGATGTGAATGCCCCTTGTACTTTTTAAAATGATTTTTAAAAAACACTTCCACAAGTTCTGCGATCGAAAGATCATCTAGATGTGAAACAGATTATTTTACTTCAAAATATCAATTCCATTCAGACAAAAATATGTATTAAAAGACTATATGTCAAATGCTGTTAGATGCTAAATATTCAAATAAAAATAATATATAGGTCCTGTTCTGCAGACGCTTACAATTCACAGAAGGAAACACAAGTGACAAGACAACAGCAGGTTCTGAAGGATATGTGCAGATTTGTGGGCATACACAAGATGCGATCAAACAACTCGTCAGAGAAGGCTTCCTGGGGAACCGATGGCTTCAATGTAGGCATTCAGAAAACAGGGCAAAAGTTACTTCTCACGGGGAAGACGGCCTGACTGACTGGGAGAAGAGATTGAGTTCACTGTGGGGCCATTGCACTTAGGAGATCTGAAAGTCATTTAAGGAGAAATAATACCTAGACATTTCTGTATGATGGGTGGTCTCAGGAGAGTTTAGGCCAGAGAACTGAGAGTCATTATGGGTAGGTGCAGGTTAGATGAGATTTTCCAGGAAGAGTGGCAAAAATCAGAATTGCAGAGATCTCAGAGTATGATGAGAGAACATGATAATTAAGAGGTGATTTAAAGGATGATAAGGAGAAACCAGAGAAATAGGACAAAAATAAGGACAGGGTAGTTCATCAGAAAGAAGTGGATTACAGTGCAAATGTTATTAGTAATTCAAGTCAGAGGCACTGAGAAGAACCCACTGGATTTGACCTTCCGCAGAGGTTCCTGATGGCCAAGATGAGAGGATCCTCAGGGATATACTGGAGACAAGTCAGAAGCTTAGCTCCAAGTGTGAGGACACAGAGAGAGTGTCTCTAGGGTGGGAAGCAGACTGAAGGCAAGATTGTTTTATATTAGTTGGTTTGTGCTTATGTTTTTAAGGTAAAGGACATGTTTAAATGTTAAGAGACAAGGAACCACTGGGAAGGGAAGCCCTGAAGAGACTTCCCTTCAGGGGTTGTTAAGAGACAGCTGAGCTAAATAGAAATTTCTACCAAGAATTCTAAAAAATATTCAGATCTATGACGATACATCCATTGTGGTGTTTATTAGGACATAACATTAGAAATAACCCAGGTGACCATGAACAGTACAATAGATACTTCTGGTTCTCCCCAGCCTCACGTCTTTATTCTACACATCTTCAATAAAACTGTCTGAGGACAGTGTGCATCTTGCATGTCATGGATTCTAACCTTCCCCATCACTAGATTTTGGGACGACAGCATCATGCACAGGATTGATGCCGTTCTCCCTGATGTCAGCTACAGGAAGAAAGAGCATTAATCCACCACGGTTCACCTCTGCCTGAGTCCTTGTGGCCATCCCAAGTCTAGGCCTCCCCTGTAGTCGCGGATGTCTCAGGACCTGAATCACAAGGCTAACAAGACCATGTAACACTGCTGTTTTGAGAGAGGAAAGCTTGTGACCACCCACAAAGACCCAGGACGGACCCTACTAGGGTCTTAGGAGAGAGGGAGGATACAGGAACACTCTTAGCACTTTGTCTCCTAATGCAGAGCTCATAGCTTGGAGTTCCTGTGAAGCAGCCACAAAAGGCAGAGGCTGGGGATCCTGGATAGATAGAAGGGGTGCGGGGGCCCTGCGGGGATCTGGGAAAGGCAGTGTATGACCCTCAGAGTTGGGTCTGGAATTCAAACTTGGCTTGTTCATCTGCTGTGTAACCTTGGAAAACGTATTCATCTTTTTGAGCTTCAGTTTTTTTCAAAATAATTTCTAAATAAAGAGAATAATTTCGAAATGAAGGGAATAGTTTCTTCATTGAAGCTTCCTGTAAGATGTAAATGGGGAAAGAAACTATGCAGGTGTCCTGTAAATTCTGGCTGCTATTGCTGTCATGATTATGAGGGCCAGAAGAAACACAGACTATCGTGAAGGCCAGATAGATCAATGAGCCTCTAAAATCTCTGATTCCTGAAGCAACAGTTGATGTGAGCCTCCCCCCATTCACCCCAAAGCTCTTGCGTCCTCCTGGGCACTCACCTTTGATGGCCCCAGCCCCTCGGAGACTCAGCAGGAAAGCCAAGGAGAAGGCTCTCAAGATCACAGCTCTGATCTGGAAGACTCTGTCTTCAGGATGCATGTTGTGGGTCTATAATTGATGACTGTGAGCACAGGAACAGTGATCAGTGGAGGCAGATGAGACTCTGAAACTGTGGCTGTCTAGCACCTGGAAATGATCAAAATGGGTGGAGAGGAGTCAGCATGGCTGGGCTTCACCAATCAGAGAAATCATAGAGCTGACATTCTCTGTTGCTGAGTAAAGAGGATGCTGGAAGGTGCCAGGAAGAGATGGGAGAATTTTAGGTACCAGTGTGGTCAAGAGTGCTCCAGTTCACAGTTCACTTTCAGAGTTAGAGAAAGAGACCTAAAAAGATAAGTCACACTTTCTTCTGATGGCAAATGTTTTCCATTATGTTCCTTCTCCCAAACGCCAACCCCATCCCAGACAGTCAGATGATCTTTGATGTTTTTGGGTCACCATATTTTAAATAATGTTTTATGCTACCCTGTCAAGTTTACAAAAATATTCTGCTGATAATTAAGAATGAATGGGCTATCTAATAAAATATATCATTAATCTTTCTTTCAGGCCCACTTCCCTGAGACATCTCCTCTTTATTTAATCACTTCTGCAGAAGTGCTATAATTTCTATTTACAGGTTTTAATTAACTTGAATAAAGTTGATCCTTAAGTATTTATCTGTTCCTGGTTACCTTTGTTAGTGAAATTTTTAGATAATTTTTATTCAGATTTCTTAGTATTTGTCTTTTCCTGGTATTTAAACTGTAATAACATTTTAATATTTAAATTACTAGTCAAGTTATTTCATTTTTGCATAAAAATACCCAGGACAGCATTACCTATGGTAACAATGTGCACCCATATTTTGATCTTGGTTTTAAGAAGAGTTTCTCTAATGCTTTTCTGTTACAGGTAATGTTCATTTTTAAATTGTATATTCTCTTACCATATTTAAGAAATTACTTTTCTAGTCTCATTTTAAATATTCCAATTTTGAGCTATTTCTTTGATTCTCATAGATAAGGTCACAAAACATTTAATATTTAATGTAATGAAGAAGTACATATATTACATTGCTATTTTTCTTGTTTGTGGTAACCTTATCTTCCATAAATAATAATTACTAACAGATTAGTACACAAGAGACGCTGTTATTAGCGCTTTGCAAGCATCACCTCATTTAATCCTCACATTAAGCCTGAGGGAGGTATTATTAATGTCCACTCTAAACATAAATTACCTGAGACATTGAGGAGTTAGGTATTGTCTAATTATCTATGGCAGGAAAGTGACAAGAAGAAGAGTCCAACCCAGGCAGTTACTAAGAAAACTGAGCTTTCCTGCATGATCTCCTGGCCCCTCAATCCTACTGGACACCTTCTATTACATAGTAGTTTTCTTCTCTTGCATTTTACATGCTAGCCTTCTATTTACATTTTAATATCTACTTAAAGAAATGATGCCAATTGATTTTTCTTTGAAATCAGAATTGGTGGTCCAACAGGATCACATTTATAGGTGTCTAAGAAATAATGTTCTTTGAAAGTTTGTAAAAATATTCACTATAAACAAAATAGAATCAGATGCTTTGAAGGAAGTGGGGCCTTTGATGTGGTTTTTTTTTTTTTCACTTTCTTCTTTACTTATTGGTCAAATTATATTCTCTGTGGACTTTCTTTTTCCAAAGCAATTTCAGACCTATTGATCTCATTTGATGTTAAGAGCTTTGCTATAAGGCAGGTTGTGTCATTCCCGTATTGAAGACAAGGAATTGAAATCCAAAAGAGGCAGCTTCCTTAAAGCTGCTTACTTACGTGGTAGGGTAGGTGGTGTGTCCATGCTCCCGGTGTAAGGTTCCTGGACTGAGCCCTGCTGACCCTGTTGACAGCCCTATGGAAGAACCTGGTATCCCCTGCCCATCTCAGGACTTACAGACCTTTGGGAGAAAGTAAATATGAATGGGTGCTAATTTTAAACACACCCTTGGACAAAGACAAGACAGACAGACTCCAGGCCCCATTTGAGTTTTGGGGTGGGTACTCTAATTTCTCTAAATCATGCCATGGAGTGACTTTTTACACACGGAGACAGCACTTCTTCCACAACAGACCATGTCCTGTGGGTTTGTGAGGTGTGGCAGAATTGGGGAAATTATAATCCCCATAGATGGGCCAGCAGAATATCTGAGATCACCTTCAGAGCAAAGGAAACACATCATCTCCCCAAACCTCATGACCTATCCGACTGCTTAAAGTGAGTATCACTGTCGTCCATCTGTCATCTTAAGTGCATCACAGGCCTTGTATTTTCAGACCTTTCACACTAACCGTCTGCCCAGTGAGTGATGACTCATGCAAAGCTCAGTGTCCATTGGCTCTTTTCTCAGACTCTGTCCAATCCCAGGGTCACAGAAGACTACTTGGGTTCACGGTCTCTAATATTTCAGACACGAGCTCCCCTTAGTGAGTCCTTCTTTTCCTGGCTGCAGCTCTTTTCATTTTGCCACCTTTTTCCAGCTCCGTGATGGTTCTGCAGGTTTCTGCCCTCCCCCGGACAGTGGCTCTGACGGCGTTACTGATGGCGCTACTCACAGCTGTGGTCCAGGGCAGGGCCACTACAGGTAAGAGCAGAGCTGCTATTCCTAGAGGGTCAGGCTCAGGGAACAATTCCTAGGGGACTTTAGGGACCAGACTCTGAGACAGGCTGCGGGGGGTCCTGCCCTAAGCCAGTGTCCTCCCTTCCCAGCTAGAGAATGAGGCTCATCCCCTGTAGGATAGATTGCTACCCTACAGCCCTACTCTCTCTCCAAGGACAAGGGTACAGCAAATAGAGAGAAGTGCCTGGTGGTCAGTATGCTTGTCTTTGGGGAATGGGGTCAAGGGGTCCAGGATAAACTTGGATGGACAAGGTTTGCAGAGAGAGAGGTTGGCAAGTGCAAGCTCCTAGGAGTGCTCAATCCACATTCCAGACTGAAGGGTCTCAGGCAGAGACCCCTTAGCTGGAGCGTCCAGGCTCTGAAGATCACTGAGGATTCAGTGTTTATGGATAATGCCTCTCATTCTCCAAGGTGGAGCAGAAGCCCATGCATCTTGGACAATGAAGGCAAGACGGGAGGGAGGGAGGAAGGGAAGGAGGAAGGGGGACAGGTTCTAGCCTCTGAAGGCACTCTCATTAAAGGTACTTCTCCCAGCCTCCCCAGAACTTGGTTAGAGTATTAGGGTGGGTTGAGACTTGTAGAGACTTGTAGAGATGAGGTTGTGTGAGTGCATGAAAGGGATTGAGTGTAGGTTATCAGCCAAGGAAGCAGTAGCCAAGTGAAGAACCTCTTCTTCCCACTGCCTTCCTGTGGCTGGTATAATATTATGGCTCCTATGATCTATTGTTTTTCCTCTCAGGATACTCATCTTTCTAGTCCAAATTTACACCAACACCCTGAAAGGAAGGACTGCAAACTTGGTACTTAGTTTTCCACTGACTTCCACCTTTCCTGCTTAGATCTTTCCTCCTAGATCCCTCCACACCCCTCCTAGGACACACCTAGAAGATACTGACATCATGTTACCTTGTCGTTTTTCAGGGTAACAATGTTGGAATCTCCTGAGGACAGCCCCTCAATCCCTAAAGCCTCTTATCTATTACCTTGGGTTCATTGTCTGGGAAGGGGTGGAGAATTTGCACTTGTAGTCACAGAGAGTGCTAAGAACTAACCAGCCGACGACGACTCACCCCCGGGAACTGGAGAGGGGTGAGGCTGGGGAGAGGGAGCTAGAGCAGCGCTGGTGACACTGAACAGTCCCCAGCAGGTGAGGGGACGCAGTACCCTCATCCCATAGGCAGAGCTGTTGTGTGGGATGAGGGGCAGTGTTGGGAGCCACCAAGGAAACCCAGAGGTGGGGAAGAAGAGAGCAGAGGGGGGCATGTGATGGTGGGCAATGAACAGGTAGAGAGGCAAAAGCTGGGTTGAGGTTGGTAGTGGGAATGAGATGAGGCAGTGGAGCCATGTGACAGGGACTAAGCTCCCTGCATAGAATGAATGTTCAATCGAAACCTGCTGGAGGGAGAGCTGGAGCCATAGGGGAGTAGGTAGAGTGGGCAGGGCCGATTCCACCATGCCCTGCATGCTCCCCCAACTCCACACACATCCCCATCCTCAAACAGGGCACAAGAGAAAGGCCCTTAAAGAGGCTAGGGGGGAAAAGCTTGGCTGAGGAAGCTAGAGGTTTTCAATATGTTCTGTTCTGAGTGAGAGATGAATTTATTCAGATCAGTAATTTTCAAACTGTGCTCTGGGCAGCTGAATTGTTAAGGGTTCCACAAACAGGATAAAGTCTCTTATATTCAAAACCAAAGGTTTCAAATTACACCACAAAACCCCTTATCACTTATGTTTACTTGGCAGTAAAAATCCATTTAAAAAGTTAAATGTTAATTTTAAAAATATGCCTAAGATGGGGTAAATGAAAAAAGAATCAAGTGTTGCAAAGAAAACTTTCAAAATTCTTATTCTTTCTTTTTTTTTTTTTAAAGAAAGTAAGAAAGAGAAAGAGAAAAGGGGGAGAGAGAACAGGAGTCTTGCTCTATTGCCCAGGCTGGAATGCAATCTAGAAATAGGTATTAACAACCTCTTTTATGCTGATGATTGTGTTTAACAGTGGAGACAGGAAGGAATAAGGAAAGAAAATAACAAACAGCCAACCAACATTTCATTTAAATCTGTGAAATGCTGTGCAAATGCTGAAGAGTGATTTGCTTCCATTTATGTGGTCACTTTCAAAATAGGTGTAATGTGATACTAAAAAACAATGTATGTTCTTAGGACCTGGGGTGAAGAATTCTATAAATATTCACTGAGTTTACTTGTTCCAGGTCTGAGTTCAAATCATAAATGTCTCTGTTAATTTTCTATCTCATTGATCCGTCGAATATTAACAATGTGGTGTCAAAGTCTCCCACTATTAGTGTGGGAGTCCAAGTCTCTTTATAAGTCATTGAAAACTTGTCTTACATATCTGGGTGCCCCTATATTGGGTACATATATATTTATGATCATTGACTCCTGTTGTTGCATTGATCCTTTTATCGTTATATAATGCCCTTCTTTGTTTCTTTTAGTCTTTGTTACTATTGTAGTCTATTTTGTCAGAAATGAAAGTTACATCTCCTGTTTTTTTTGTTTGTTTTGTTTTTTTCTCTCCATTTGATTGGTGAGTCTTCCTCCAACCTTTTGTTTTGAGTCTTTGTGTGTCCTTGCTTATGAGATGGATCTGGATACAGAGTGCCAATGTGTTTTGACTTTTTATTCAGTTTGCGTGTCTATGTCTTTGATTGGGGAGTTTAATCCATTTAAATTCAGGATTAATATTGATATTTGTGAGTTTAATATTGTTATTTAATGTTCGCTGGCTATTTTGCCCATTAGTTGATATAAATACTTCATTATGGAGATACTCTTTATCTTTTGGTAAGTTTTTGGGATGACTGATACTGGTTGTTCCTTTCTGTGTGTAGTGCTTCTTTCAGAAACTCTTGTAAAGCAGGCCTGGTGGTGATGAAATCTCTGAGTGCTTGCTTGTTCGTGAAAAATTTTATTTTTCCTTCATTTATAAAGCTTAGTTTGGCTGGATATGAGATTCTGGGTTGAAAATTCTTTTCTTTGAGGATATTGAATATTAACCCCCACTCTCTTCTAGCTTGTAGGGTTTCTGCTGAGAGATCTGCTGTAAGTCTGATAGGCTTCCCTTTATGGGTAACATGACCTTTCTCTCTAGCTGCCCTTAGAATTTTCTCTTTTATTTCAACCCTGGTGAATCCAACAATTATGTGTCTTGGGGTTGCTCTACTTGAGGAATATCTTTGTGGTGGTCTCTGTATTACCTGGAGTTGAGTATTGTCCCACCTTACTAGATTAGGGAAGTTTTCCTGAATAATATCCTGAAGAATACTTTCCAGCTTGGATTCATTCTCTTCATGACATTCAGGTACACCTATCAAATGTAAATTAGGTCTTTTCACATAGTCCCATATTTCTTGGAGACTTTGCTCATTCCTTTTTACTTTTTCTTCTCTAATCTTGTCTTCTCGTTTCATTTCATTAAGTTGGTCTTCAACCTCTGATATCCTTTCTTCTGCTTGATCAATTCAAGTGTTAAAACCTGTGCATACGTCTCAGAGTTCTCATATAGTATTCTTCAGTTCCATTAATTCACTTATATTTCTCTCTAAATTGTCTATTCTCGTTAGGATTTCGTCAAATCTTTTTTCAAAGTTCTTAGTTTCTTTACATCAGGCTAGAACATGTTCTTTTAACTCACAGAAGTTTCTTATTATCCACCTTCTGAAGCCTATTTCTGTTAATGGAATGCACTCGTTCTCCATCAGGCCTTGTTCCTCTGTTGATGAGGAACTGTGATCCTCTGTAGAGGGAGAGGCATTCTGATTTTGAGGATTCTCAGCCTTTTACACTGGTTTCTTCCCATCGTTGTAAATTTATCCACCTGTCGTCTTTGTAATTACCAACTTTCAACTTAGGTCTCTTAGTGGACATCCATCTTGTTAATTCCCAGGGCCGAAATGTGAGCAACCCACTGTGCTAGCTAAAAGAGCGGCATCAAGGTTCTTGGTGCTTTTCTGTCTGGAAGTCTCCCGTCTGGCTTCCCTCCTGAATCCTTTCTTCAATCCGCTCCAAACGTCGGCCAAAAGGGGAACCAGTCCCGTTTACTCTGCACCAAGAACCGCGGCGCCGTGGCACCAGCAAAACCGCAAAGCCGGCTGCAAGAGTCATGCTGGTGACCCGTGAGGCTCCTCCACTGGGAATCTCCTGGTCCTTGTGCAAGAAAGATTCGTCTGAAAGTGTGGCATCCTCTCGTTCTCTGCGCTTTCACTGGGAGCTACACGCCTGAGCTGCTAGTGGTCAGCCATCTTGGATCTCTCTCTCAAAATTCTTATTCTTGAGTGAAAAATGTTCTCCTGCTGGTGAATGACATGCAAAAACAAAGATTAACAAACAAAAATGGGAGGCCCACACTCAGAGCTGGGCAATTGAACAGGGAGGGGTGAGTGGGTGACAGAGGAGGAGGAATCTGGCTCAAGGTGCTGGGGGTGCTGGCCCTGGGAGTTTAGGGGGCTGGGGCCCAAGGCTCCAGGAGAAGAGACAGATCTGGATATCTGAGTGAAGACCTGGGATCTGCCTTAGCAATAACAATGGACATGAAAGGTGGACTCCATGGTGCCCCTGAGCCCAGCTGCACCCCTTCTCTACTATCCTCTGCCACCAGCTGTGCAGCTTCTGTGAGGGGTGAGGTTAGTAAACTGGAGAAGTTAATTTGCGAAGCATGAGACAGATGTGCGGGACAATCACAGCACCTTCATTTCCCCGATGTGCCCAAGAACAGAAAGACTCAAACAGAAAGGAGCGTGCGCCGCGTCACTGATACTTCTGTGTAGACACACGCCTGCCAGACACTGCTCATGTGCTCTCTAGGAAGAACCGCATGTGGGAAGGGCTGCCAAAGTTCTTTGTGTAAAAATTACGTCAATGCTCTCTTCCTCAGCGCTGTCAACAGAAGTGGCAGCCATCTTTTCCTCCGCATCAAGGCCTCCCTCATGAAGCCCGAGATCCTCAAAAAGAGGACCAAGAAGTTCATGCAGCACCACTCAGACAGATACATCAAAATTAAGCACAACTGGCGGAAACCCAGAGGTGTTGACAACAGGGTTTGTAGAAGGTTCAAGGGCCAGATCTTGATGCCCAACATTGCTTATGGGAGCAACAACAACAACAAAAACACATGCTGCCCAGTGGCTTCCGGAAGTTTCTGGTCCACAACATCAAGGAGCTGGAAGTGCTGCTGACGTGCACCAAATCTTACTGTGCCGAGATCACTCAAAAGTGCCTCCGAGAACCAAAAAGCATTGTGGAGCCACCCTGGCAGCCATCAGAGTCACCAACCCCAATGCCAGGGTGTACAGTGAAGAAAATGAGGAGACAGCTCATGTACCCCCTTTTGTGTTTCAATAAAACTGTAAAAAACTGCCCCAAAAATTGCATCAACGCCTCTAAACCCAAAGGACTCCACCCTGCAGGTCTCTGGTTGTTGTGGTGATTTTCATTGATTAAGATATTTTCCACATGGTTTGACACCAAGTCTTTCTGCAGCCATGTTTGAAAATTAACTTTCAGGATACAGACTTCCTTCCTTCCTTTTTCCTTTCTCTCTCTCTCTGTTCAAGTGATTCCACTGCCTCAGCCTCCTGAGTAGCTGGCACTACAGGCACGTACCACCATGCCCAGCTATTTTTTTTGTATTTAATAGAGACTGGGTTTCACCATGTTGGCCAGGATGATCTCAATCTCTTGATCTTGTGATCCGCCTGCCTCAGCCTCCCAAAGCGCTGGGATTGATTACAATCATGAGCCACAGCGCCCAGCCCAGAGTGTTTCTTATATCAAAGTTGAAGAAGTTTTAAGAAATATATTTCTACATTTTCTACATGCAAAACAACAGAAGCAAGTTGAGGAATTCTGAAGACATTGGCAGAGGAGAACGCCTAGTTGTGGTAAAGAGGAAGAAGGAAGGGAGGGCTTCCTGGAGGAGGTGGCATTTGAGGCAGAACTGACATCAGGATGGAAATGTCAGGCAGGGAGGTGGATAGGGGGAGCAGCTCCGCCCTCCATGTCTCCAACTCCTCCCCGCTCCTGTTTCTCCCGGCGACCCCAAGTGAAACGTCTCCCCCTCCTTCTCCAGCCGCCAGCAGAAGGGACTGCCCTCCCCTCAGTGCTGGCCCCTCCCTAGTGATCACTCAGCCCCCCAGAGCAGTGAGTCTCATTCTTTTCAGTAAATCCGCTCGTGCTGGTGAGAAAACTGAGGCCTGGAGAGGCTCTGTGACCTGCCTACAACCACAGAACTCCGTACTAGGAAAACTGCTATTTTAAAATCCAGCCCTGAGTGGGAAGATTTGGGAAGAATCGTTAATATTGAGGGGGGCGGGGGGGAAAGAGGATTAGGTGAGAGTGCGCCCCCGCTTCACGGCCGCCCCCTCCCTGCAGAGAATTACGTGTACCAGAGATTGTTTGAATGCTACGCGTTTAACGGGACACAGCACCTCCTGGACAGACTCTTCTACAACCGGGAGGAGTTCGTGCGTTTCGATAGCGACCTGGGGGAGTACCAGGCGGTGACAGAGCTGGGACGTCCCGATGCCAAGTACTGGAACAGCCAGAAGGACATCCTGGAGCAGATGCGGGCCGAGGTGGAGAGGGTGTGCAGACACAACTACGAATTAGAGGATCCCCTCATCCTGAAGCGCCAAGGTTAGTGGGGGCTTTGGGCCAGGGGTCCTAGGGCAGCTGTGGGAGCTGGGCCCAGAAAGCAAGGGCAGCTGGGCCGGCCTAAAGAACCTTAGTGCCAGGAGGGAAGGGGACTTTGGGCTGAGGATTGACCAAGGAAGCCCATTCGGAGCATGTCGGGGAGCAAGCAGGGGGACGTGGACCAGGCTGAGCATGGAGTGAGGAGGATGAGGGCCGAGAGACCTCCGGAACGCTATTAGGCCTGGCAGCTGACTGCATGTGGGGTGAGGAAAGGAGGCCACAGGACAGTGTGCAGTGCTGCGGTGTGGAGATGGAGGTGGAGATGGCACATCAGGCCATGCAGAGAAGAAACCTGCAGGGAGGCAACTGGATTTGAGGTGCTTGAGAGGCCAGATGGATGGTCTGATGGGCAGATAGAGAGAGGGGTCTGCAGCCAGGGAGGGGCCTGGGCTACATGAGACCACACAGGGAGAGGGGACCCAGGGGGAAGAGCCAAGGAGAGTCCTGGAAGCTGAGGGGAGGGGCCTCAGCAGCACAGTGGACAGCGGTGCCAGTGACTTAGGAAGGTCAGAAAACAGAAGATGGAAAGTGGGTTTGGAAACCAGGAAGACCTCTGGAGAGCAGGTTGGCTGCAGTGGTGGAAACTGGAATGAGAGAGACTCAATGAGGCTGAGTGTGGAGCATCCTCCTCGGAGCTGAGATGGATTTTACTTGTCTTGGGTTCCCCATGGCTGGCACAGGGCAGTGTCTGAGCTCATTCGTCTTTTCCTTCAGGAAGTCTGAGTGTAAAAGATGGAGAGAGGTGAGGTGTGGGCAGTAAGATTTCTCAAGGATGGGACAGGAGAGGCTTGGAGCTTTGGCTTCTGCCTGTGAACATGTGGGGCGAGGAGCCTGCTGCACCAACCTGAGGGACCTGGGGGAACATCAGGGTGTGAGGGTGAGCCCTAGACCTTTCTCCTAGAAAAAGAAAAAAATGAAGGGAGGAGGAGGAAGCTGGGAGATCACACCTTTGATCCCCTTGTTCCTGGAAAGTGGAAGGAAGTTCACCTGCCAGGAGGGAGAAGGTGGACACACTGGGTGGGGATGAGGTGAGTGACGGGTTTAGGAAAGTTGCTGAGGTAATAGTTGAGAGAGGTGTGCAAATAAAAGTAATGCAAAAACTGTTTCTAAGACTTTGTAGAGGCGCAAATCAGCGACATGGCAGCCATTCCTTTCACAGTAATCAGCTGCCAGATTGCAGAGAGCCCTGATGCCAGACTAAGGAGTGTGGGCTCCTCCTCTAGGCCAGCAGTTCCCAAGCCTCACTGCTCGGAAGACTCCTGGAGATCCTCTGTGATGCACAGATGCCCAGACTCACTGCCCTGAGACTCAGATTCCCTGGGTGGGGAGGTCTGGGTATCTCTGTTTGTAATCAGTTCCCTAGACGTTCCCATATAGCCAAATAAGTATTGTCAGAACACTGAAGATTTTTGAAAAAGGAAAAAAGAAGGTGTTGGGTAGAGGAGGGACCAGAGGCAGGGAGATGAGGCAGGAAACTGCTATTATTGTCAGAGAAATTGCAATGAAGGCATGAATTAGAACAGGGAACACACAGAGGCAGGGGAGAGGCGGGAAGGGGGAGGAAAAGGAGTTGTGACAATTGCAGTGTTTATGCCTACCCAAATCTGGAAGTAATTGAGCAAATGTTTCTGGGCATTAGAGAAGGCAACTAAAACAAACAGGAATCCTTGCCCTGGTGAAATGTATTTGAACTGGGTCAGAAATGAGGCCTTTGGGTATCAAGCCTTAGCTCCAGCGCCCCCTGGAGGTCTCTGATGTGCGGCAGGCTGACTGGCTCCTGTCAAAGAATATTGAGCAAGACGCTTCTCATGGAATATTCTGGCACCTTAAAACAGACACCCAAGTATTCCCCCTGATTTCATGGTTCCCAGGAGCTCTATGGGGAAGAAACTGTACATAATTCACAACTGAGATTTAGACATAGGTTGAGTAGTCTAGCGGATGTTGAGTTTACAGAGGTTATTGAAGTAGTGAGACACAGGTGTCCCTGAAATAAACTCACATTGAGGGAAGAAGAGGCTGGGAATGTGGATCAGTCTGTAAACAAGGCAAAATACCCTAGGGAGTAAGGGTTGTGGATCAGTTCAAGACAGTACTTTTACCTGGCCCAGCCCCATGTCAGGGTATTTGTGTTCTCCAGGAAGTAGAAAGGAAAGAACTGAGTGTAGGGACATAGATGACTAATTTGAGACATTCCTCTGAATGAGCTGTTCTCTAGGAGCAGTTGGCCCTTTTCTGTGTTGGTTTTTTGTTTTTGTGCTTGTGTTTGTCTTTGAGACAAGTTCTGGCTCTGTCTCCGAGGCTTAAGGGCTGTGACGTAATCATGGCTCACTGCAGCCTCAACCTCCTGGGCTCAAGTGATCCTCCTGCCTCCCATGTAGCTAGAACTACAGATACATGTACCACCATGTCCAGCTAATTTCTGTTTCTTTTTGGAGATGGGAATCTCACTATGTTGCAGAGACTGGTCTCAAATCTCTGGGCTCCAGTGATTCTTACCTCTCAGGCTCCCAGAGTACTAAGATTACAGGCAGGACCACCATGCCTGGCCTTTTCTGCCTTCTGAGGAGGAAAAGGTACTGGTGGCAGAGATCCAAAAAAAAGTTGTCAGCAGCAGTGCGGAAATTTACCTGCGAGCACAAATACAGAGATGCAGAGGGTCACAACACCTGGTTATCTGTGAGACCTTCATGGGACCTAAAGACACAGCACAGAAAAGGAACTTGGAAAAGGATGGGATTTCTACTACTCAAGCATGTAGAGGCTCAGGATATTATGTGAATATGAAGGTTTTGAGTTTTTGTAGGTGACGTCAAAAAATACATAGGTTATTTGCAGAATAAGACATGTCAAGCCCTCTTCATTTTCTTTGTATTTTCATGAAATAAGGTAATTGGATTAATAGGCCACCATAATGCCATTGTCTGTATATCTTCATTTTAAGATATTATTTGGGTAAATTTTGCATCCTCTGTATCAAGAGAGAACTTTGAAAAGATAGGTAGTTTCTCAGTTGATTAAATATTCTTTGACCAAATTGCTTTTAGTTAAAATTTCTCCTGAATGTGCTAGAGTGCTACCTCTGTATCCCTGCCATTCCCCTATATACTTATTATTTTATTCAAGATCATGCATGCTGTACGCGAAGGTCTATTTCTGTCTTTTCAGTGCTACCCTTACCCACTAGGCTAATCACATTAGCCTATTTTCAATATCTAGGAATCAATTACATAGCGAACATGCCTAACAAATAATAATCTGGTCAGATGCAGTGGCTCATCCCTGTAATCCCGGCACTTTGGGAGACTGACCGAGTGGATCACTTGAGGTCAGGAGTTGGAGACCAGCCTGACCAACATGGTGAAACCCTGTCACTACCAAAAATACAAAAAGTTCACCGGGCGTGGTGGCAGGCACCTATAATCCCAGCCACTTGGAAGGCTGAGGCAGGAGAATTACTTGAACACAGGAGGCAGAAGGCCTGAACCCCTCTTTCGATCTCAGCCCTCAGGTGAGTGAGGAAAGAGCTAATATTGTGCTGCCACACTCTAGACTGGTGACAGAGTGAGATTTTGAAAGAAGAAAGAAAAAGAGAAAGATTGAAGAAGAAAGAAAGAAAAAAAAGAAAGAGAAAGGGAGGGAGGGAGGGAAGAAGGAAGGAAGGAAGGAAGGAAGGAAGGAAGGAAGGAAGGAAGGAAGGAAGGAAGGAAGGAAGGGACCTCAAATGCTATTTCATTATTTTTCTTCCCCATTCCTAGTCCAGCCTAAGGTGAACGTCTCCCCATCCAAGAAAGGGCCCTTGCAACACCACAACCTGCTTGTCTGCCACGTGACAGATTTCTACCCGGGCAGCATTCAAGTCCGATGGTTCCTGAATGGACAGGAGGAAACAGCTGGGGTTGTGTCCACCAACCTGATCCGTAATGGAGACTGGACCTTCCAGATCCTGGTGATGCTAGAAATGATGCCCCAGCAGGGAGACGTCTACACCTGCCAAGTGGAGCACCCCAGTCTGGACAGTCCTGTCACCGTGGAGTGGAGTGAGTTACTCTCTGATGACTCTCTAGTCCCCACCTTTGAAAAGCAAGGGACTCTCTGGCTCTGGGTCCACTCATCTTGTCTTCTGCATGTATACCCTGGGGCCATATCCAACCCCATCTTTCTTCTACACCAGCTCCCAAGCATAGCTTTAAGCGGGAGCAATGGAGACTTCCTGACCCTGGCCAAGGGGGTCCTGAGGATTCATAGTTCTCCCCCTTGTCAGAGAATCTAAGGACACAGACACCTTCCTGAACCGACCTCACCAATGGGAGCAGTTCTCCTCCTTCAGCATTTTAGCCTACTGTGTCATTTTGAGAGACAACTTCCAGAATCAGCATTTGCCACCTTGTTGAGGTCACACCCTATGTTCCAGATAGGAGGGTGGCTCTTTCTGAATTTCCTCTTATGCAAGTTTTTTCCCCCTCACTGTCCTTGTCTCGATATTCTGCATCAGTCTCCAGAATCTCAGACAGGACGTGAGGAGGGGTGCCCCTGGTTGAAGGTGACACTGAACCTGGGTCTGTCCTTCCCAGAGGCACAGTCTGATTCTGCCCGGAGTAAGATGCTGACAGGAGCTGGGAGCTTCGTGCTGGGGCTCCTCATCTGTGGAGTGGGCATCGTCATGCACAGGAGGAGCAAAAAAGGTAAGAAAGCCTGCAAGGTGAGCAGGACTTACCTTCCCCTGCCATATTCACAATTATTCCATGGTGAGGGGTTCAGTCAGAAAAGAAATGTCAGAAAGCTCTAGAGGCCACTGAAATCAGATAGTCAGGGAACAAACATGACCTATAGGTAGAGAGGTATCCCAGGCTGGTGTCTTAATGCAATCAGATGCATGAGGTCCCAGGTACTCAGGCTCCTGCAGGGCCTCCGTTGAGTGACGGGCAATGGAAGTTGGTGGGATAGAAACGTTTTTCTAATTATTTGAGGTGGTTTCAATGGCTGAAACATAACCTTTCCTCTTTCATTCCAGTTCAACGAGGATCTGCGTAAACAGGTAATATTCCTGCTTTGGTTTCCTTGCGGGCTGGGTTGCAGGAGGATATGAGTCTTTTCTGTGCATTGTGACACTGAGGCTCCTCTAGGAAGAGAACCTCAGGCCTGAACCCCTCTTTCAATCTCAGCCCTCAGGTGAGTGGGGAAAAAGCATTGCATGGTTCCATTCCTGAAGGAAGCAGAGATCAACTGTGTTCTGTATCAGACTGAGACTCAGCCTCTCACCGTAATTTTTCTCTCCTGGGACTTGAAGGAGGCCAGCAACCTGGGATAATTTTGCCTTTCACCCCCACAGGGTTCCTGACCTCACCGAAAAGACTAATTTCGTTAGTCCCAGCCTCTGCTTCCGGGACAGACACCCAGCTCCCCAAGAGGACGCTGCTGCCAAGAAGTTGCTCTGAAGCCAGTTGCTGTCATTCTGCTCTTTGATTCAATGCGTGGTTTCTCTCACTGAGTTCTTCTTAGCGCCATAAACAATCAAAACCCAACGTGAGTGTTTGTTTTCTTTCAAAAATAGGCACCAAATCATCTCTCATCACTTTTGCCTGAGGGTTTTAGTAAACAGTAGGAGTTAATGAAGAAGTTCCTTTTGGTTTACACACAGGAAAGAAGAAAACCATGAAAATGGGGATAGGTTAACTGTTGCATAATGTGGCCTGTTACACATGGCACTCTTCTGAATTTACTGTATTTCCGTGAGCTGACCCCAAATCAAGTTTAGTGCCTTCATCCATTCAGGTCTCCGACCACTATTCACTTGTCTAGACATTTGTCTATTCAACGGGGAGCAGACTGCAGATCTGCCTGATAGGACCCATAATCACACAGAACTTTCAATGTATAACTGACTGAGACCATGTTTTATCATGATCATTAAGAAATTAAGTGATTGGGGCAGATCATCTGAGGTTGGGGGTTCAAAAGCAGCCTGGCCAACACGGCGAAACCCCATCTCTAAAAAAATTAAAAATAAAGAAGTTAAATGATCATCAGAATTTAAAATGATAAATATAACCTCATGCACCTTACACATTTACTTTACATGTCATCACACATACTCCTTAACCAAATACGGCTTGGCCTTTGAATGCATCAAGTGGGCATCATTTATCCTCTAGGTCTGCATTCATCCACCGGCCTAGACCTCCCGTCTTAATTTTCATATAGACAAAAATGCCTCTCCACTAGGGAAAAAGCAAAGCAATACATGTAGCACTCTTTTTCAAACACTGGTCTTTTTTTCTTTTTCTTTTTTACAGTCCAACATTGTTATGTGTTTTGTGTCTCATGTTGTCACCTTTCAGTCAAGGTAGAGGACATGTTTGGTGTCAGCTTTCTCTTTCATGTAGGGGATGGATTCTTCACTCCTGATACACAGAATGAGCGCTCAGCAGCTCTCTGATACATCCAGTTGATGGCTTCCCTCTCCAGGGCTATTTATAAGTGTCTTCTGGGCCTTTTGTGTCCCTGGGCGCCTGTCCCTGGTCAATTCCCACAAGCTACTTTGCTCCTCTCGCCCTCCTCCCCTTGCAAATAATGCCCTGCATCTGGGGACCGGCTTCCTCCAGTTCCAAGAGAGGTGAGGCTGAAGGTACAGACTTGGGCGCCACTGGCACAGGTATAAGTAAATATGCTGGAGTCCGCAGAGAGGACGGACTAAGTGAGGGGGTCGGGAAAGAGAAGCCACCCACAAGGACAGCCCATCATGTCTCACATAATCCTTTTGACCTAGGGAGTAGGACACAATCATTTTTCCTTTTTAAAACATCCTTATCCCTGATTAGCCTCATTTCCTCAAAACTATATAGGAAAATGCTGCTGCCTTGTTTTTGTTTAGTAATTTCAGCTGTCACATGAGGTAACAAGGACAGTATATACTAAATAAATGAGGACCTTTTATCTGCCTTATTTTCCCTTTTGGCTTCACAGCCAACTTGTGAGAAACCTATGCAGCAAAATTAATATGATTTTAATCCAGGATTCGATGATGGAAGGAGGTCATGAGGATTGCAGAATGGCCTCAAATTGAGATCACTGTGAAATCCTCAGGTTCAAAGCACATAAATCCTACCCTCAGAGCCAATGATCAGTCCATATCACAAACCAAATCCAATCAGAGTCATTCTGCTTCATGCTTGTCACCTGTACCCGTGTGACAGATCAGGGCAGTTCCCAGAGTGGAGTGACAATCTCCGGACTGACACTTGGCAGGATCAGAAGCTGAGGTGTCTGCACCCACGTTACAGGAACAGGATATGTGCTTCTAGGGAACTGAGGGTATGAAGAGATGAGGAAAAGCCCTGGAGTCACAGAAAGAAGGCAATGGACGTGTCTCACTCGGACATATGCAGGTATTTATTAAACTCTGGGATTTCTAAGAAAAGATATATTGCAGAGAGAGGTCCCAGAGAAGACCAGAGAAGACAGACCATCCAAACTGGGGACGACCTTGTCACTACACTTCAAATTTTTAATATTTATGCAGTGTTTTCTAAGAGTCAGGTCCTTTACTGAGTGCTATGTACAGCAAGATCAAAGGCAGCCAGGAGGTAGAGGAGTCTTGAAGTCAGTATTAAGGTTGAAGAGCAGAGATTCAGAGGAAAACTGGGACCAGAGCTTTAAAGGAAACCTGAAGCTGGTGACCCTTTTGCATTGGCCTGTGACTCAGAAAGATTGACGCCTGCAGTAGAACAACCCCAGCGGGCTGAGGACTCCCAGCTGAGTGTTGTATCCCCGATCCCTTTTCACCTGGTCCCTTCATTCTTTACTCTTCACAGTCCCGTAAGGAGAAGGTGGTCCATCAAACAGGTGATACTTCCCCAGTTGGTGATCAAGGGGTACCCTAAGCTGAAGTCATTTTGCCCCCTCTTTTGTCACCATTTGTCAAGAGGCAGTGAGGCCCGGCCAGGGGATGGTGAAAGTGGAAGGAGGTGGGAGTCGGGCATGGGGTGTGAAGATGTTCTTTAAAGGGGTTCTAATAACCACTCGCACTACCAGCCCAGTCAACACTTAATCACAGTTGACGCCTTTTGAGCATGTCATATTGTAAAGTGTCCCTGAAATTCCTGCTCGCTTGGCTTATAAGAGGAAACAACTTCCTAGTTCTCCTGTCCTTCTGCTTATTCGAAGTCTTGTTGAGCACCTTCCCTTCTATTCCTTTTATGCCGTAAGAATAGGATCAGCTGTGCCAAAATAACAAATACCTGGATATCTAGGTTTAGCTCACACTGCATGTCCAAAGTAAGGCTGCTGGGAAGCTCTCCTTATCGTCTTAGGACGCCAGGCTGACAGGCTTTCTCCTGCACATCTGCTCCCAGAATCTCCCCAGCAGAGCGAAGGGAACCTAAGAAATCATTCACTGACTCTCAATGATCCCTCCTAAACAGAACACACGTCTCACATTTCATTTTCCAACATAAATCACATGGCTGCAACTAACCTCTGAAGACTGGGAATCCTTGAAGGTGGAAAACATTTAGGAAGTACATGTTGAATGAATAATAAAACACTTCTACAGGAAGTGTTTATGGAGGACCTACTGTGTACCAGGAGCAACGCTAGGCATTATGGGTATAAGCAGTCCTCGACTCCTAAAAAGTTTACAAACTACCTGCTGGCCTAAGGAGGGGCGCAGGGATGCTGGCAACAGTCTGTTTCTTCAGCCAGGTACCACTTACATGGGTGCGTGCAGTGATAATCATTCAATGTACATTCTATTGGTTTGTGTGTTTCTTCCCAATGTCCCAGTGTTCACCACAAAAAGGGCTTAAATAGGGAAGTAAAGGAGAATTTGGGAATTTGAAGCAAAAGCAAGAAGCCAATGAACTAAGCACAAATATTGAGCTTTGATTATGATTAGAGTAAGAAACATAATAGATGACATAAGAAGGAGGACTCTTGCAACAGAAGTGTAATTAGTAAACAAAAAGCCAGACTGAGAAACTCCCCCGAGGACAGTATGACAAACAATAGAAATGTAAAAGAAAAGCAAAGAGAAATAAAGGTTAGAAACAGACATCTGACATCTTGATAATTAGACATCCAGAAAGTCAGGGAAATAGTAGAGGGAGAGGAATAACTGAAAACATAATAGATGTTTCTAGAAAGATGAAATAAGTTTGTTCAAAATGGTACATAGAATGTCAGTCTAGTTGTTAAACAAATTTGTTAGGGGAAAACTAACTGAAAACAAATGAGCTAATTATGTAAATTAAGAGGATGGAAAAGTAGAAAAACAGCTAAAAGAAAATATACGTAAACAATAAGCACAAGGACTGAATTCAATGAAATGTAAAAATAGCAAAGACAAACAAAATTAAATTTTGAGGCAACGAAAAATTAATGAGACCTCTGGCAAGACTCCTAAGGAAAATATAATACATTCAAAATGAAAAGGGGAAAAGACTATATGTACACACCTTTAAAATGCAAAATCTTATGACCAAGTCTATACCTAGGAATTTGAAAACTTAGATAAGATGGATACTTTTCTTGAAATATATAAAGGTCAAAACTACAGGAAGAAATAGAAAACTAAAATAGAGTAGGGAATATCAAAGAAATTGTTGTGGGAAGCAAAGAATCACCTTCCAAAGAGCCCTGTCCTGATCATATTACATTTGGGGCGTCCTCCCACAATTTCATGAGCAGATCATGCCTCTTACATGCGTGGTTCTAAAACACAGAACAAAACAGAGTTTTTGAGATCATTTTGTGAGGTTGGTTCATTCATATTTCCAAAGCCAGCTAAGAATAGTACAAAAGAAGGGAATTACTAATGTTGCCCATGTCACTGAATCCAATAGGACACTACAAAAACAATTAATTTTGACCAATGTAGATTGATTCTAGGAATGCAATAATTCTTCAGTGTCAGAAAACATATAATGTGGTTAACACATTAGTGGACTTCACAAAATTTATATTAATTTAAACTGAATTCAGCTCAAGACATACACAGAATTTAATCAATTTCATGACATGGTAAAGATAGTGAGCCAAAAATCCATAGCATATATATTTATGAAAAAATTAGGTGCATTTCCTTTGAGATTACGAAAAAGACTGGATGTCCTTTGTTATTGGAAATGCTTAATATAGCATTGGAGGTTCTGAACATTGCTATGTGTACAAAAGAAAATCAAGGCTTTGAAAAATGTAGGAAGACAGATTGTGACTGCAGATGATAAGACTGCAGCCACCGCTGGCCCAAAGCCTGGGTTCAAATCCAAGGTCTGCACTTTGAAGCTGTGTGACCTGCACCTTTCCTGGTATCTAATTCCCTGTCTGTAACATGAAATAAATAAGAATCCACCTCCACATGTAAATAAGTGAACACAAGCCCGGAGCAGTGGCTCTCACCTGTAATCCCAGCACTTTGGGAGGCTAGGTGGGCGGATCACGAGGTCAGGGGATCGAGACCAGCCTGACTAACATGGCGAAACCCGGTCACTACTTAAAAATACAAAAATTAGCCAGGCGTGGTGGCGTGCACCTGTAATCCCAGCTACTTGGGAGACTGAGGCAGGAGAATTGCTTGAACCTGTGAGGCGGAGGTTGCGGTGAGCCGAGAATAAGCCATTGCACTCCAGCCTGGGCGACACAGCACGACGCCGTCTCAAAAATAATAATAAAATAAAAAAACAAGTGAACGCATGAGAAGCACTTAGAATAGTGCCTGGAACATAGTAAGCAACTCAAGGAATGTAATTTCTCATTACATTTGTTGTTTCTCATTACATTTGTTAATGTTTTTATCCAGCCTAGTGGCTCTAAAACATCAGTGCTCAAAGAAACCCTGGCAAAGTGCTGCTCCTTCTCATTCTTCACCCTAACTTGTTACCTCGTCTTTTCCGCTGCATTCCTAATACACAACTGAGGTGACTCACAGGAGCCCCTGGATCCAGGGATGCTGTCAGATCGCTCGGTCTTCGAGACGGTGGTGCCATTGATGACCCCCGCCAGCCCCACTACCAGGCCCAGGGTGCAGACCCGCATCTCCATGGTTTCGGGCACCTGAATCAGTTCTGGGACCTCTGCGGCACCAACGGAAGATAGAGTTATGAGGTACAGAGAGAGCAGGGGCTGGCCTGGGGTATGGGAGGTGCTGGGTACTTGAAACCATGAGATGGTGACGTTTGGATAAGTGACCATAAAACATGGGATTGAGGAAAGCAGCTGCAGAGGAGAAATGGGTCCAGAAAATACAAGTGGTGCTAAGGCCGTGATGGCGGAGGGAGGGCACTGGGTACCCCAGTCCCAGAGGAGAGGCTGGTGCAGGCCCCGTACTCCCCCTGGCGGTCACAGATGTCCTCGGCCGTGGGAAGGAAGGTGAACGTGGCAGATGAGGGTGTTGGGCTGGCCCAGCTCCACAGTCTTCTTGGGAGACACAGTCACCTCAGGGTGCTCTGAAAAGGGATTAGGACCCGAGGAGCCTACTGCCATTGGCTGAGTCTCAAAGGTGCCACCACCTGAAGCCCTATATTCACCAGATTAGGAGCCACCCTTCCCAGGCCACCCTCCTGCTCCCCCAGGGCTTGTGGACAGGGTCATAGCTTCTCATGCTCCTGACCTGGCCCCCTTGGCCCAGCCTTTCTCTTGAGTGAGAAGAAAATGCCTGCTCCTCTGCTGTCCTAAGCACCCAGCTGTGTGGACCCAGCACTGCTCGCTCTCGGGGAAGGGGCTCACTCATGAGTGGGCATCACGGCCTCTAGTTCTCTGTGTGGCAGAGAGGCCCTCCCATCCCTACAGCTGGGCTAGAGAGGAAAAGGCAGTGCCATTTGTGGCCCAGTCCCATTTGGACCACTGGATCTGGGCGTTCAAGTGCTTCCTTGCCATGGTGATTCCAGCAACACCCCTCTGAGAGCCAAAGTCAGAGGAATGAATAAACTCTGGTAGATGCTAGTACATCTCCTCATCCAGGTTCACGCAGAGCTGCTGCTTCTCATCAAATTCAATCATACACTCGCCAGAAGATCTGTGTGTCTGCACAAGCTCTGCATATGTTGACACAAGCTCTGCATATGTTGACACATGCTCTGCTGCATGAAGGGGAGGAAGATAGAGAATGAGTGAATATGTAGGAAACTACACAGAATACAGAAAGCAAGAGGTAACAGGAGGTTATTGGGAACACAAAGGAATAACACAGAGAATGAAAAATACAAAATGAAAGAAAAGGAAAGGAATGGGAAGAAACAAAGACAGAAATGACCCATGAATGATTTAGGTTGTTTCTCTCGTCTCAAAAGACTTAAACATCCATCTACAATAATGGTAATAGTGAACACAATAAGGTGATATTTACTGGGCACTGACCACCTGCTAAACTCATTCATTGAATCTTCACACACCCATGTAGAAATAATTATTTTTCATAATAGCAAACTGACCACAGAGATAAAGTAACTTGTCCAAGTCACACAACTCCTGGTAGAAACGATATTGAGTAGTCCTCCTACCCAATTCCCATAGGATCTCAGAAACCCTACAGGACGATACATTAAAAACTACTGATATAGCCACAAAGCAAGGCAGGTAAGTGGAAGGATGGAATAAATATTTCAGAGTGGGAAAAAACTGTGAAAGACATTAAAAGACCTCATTTATAGACTTCAAGTTACATTCTTACTTTTAGAATTAAAATGATACCTTATATAATTTTATCCACAACACTTCCATTTTAGGCAGAGTATGTTTAAAAGTATTATCATTCACATAATATTCACAAAATTGTCTTGTGGAGTCTACATTTTCAAGTGTAGTTCCACCTGGAAATAAAAGTTGTTGCATTTGAAACCCCTGTGGGATAGTAGTAACTTAGCTTTACCTGATGTGAAAGAAGCAGCCACTGCTTGATGACAAGACGTGAATTATTATTACAGTAAAAAAATAAAGATGAGAGAGTTTGGGGTTCAAACTGGAAGAGGAAGTGAAGTGAAATGACACTGCATGGCTGATGACCCCTAAGCGAGGATGTTCTCCCAGTCCAACGTGGGGAAACCAGTCCTCTACTTAGATGCACAGAGTGACAGCGGGTTCAGTGTTGCACAGGGATGGTGAGGGTCCTCCACTGAGTTTAGGGTCCAGAGAATTACTCACCTACAGAAACGAAGCCCAAAGGAAAAGGAAAAAGTCACGGTGTATAGACTGGGCCACACAGATGTAACTGGTTCGGCTTAGGCTACTTTATATTTATTATATTCACAAAATCTGAAAAATAAAGCTCTGCACATTTTGAAGCTGATTCCTCACTTGAAACATAATTTTCATTTGGATAAATAAATGCTTATTGTGAACTTTCACTCTCCAGGTAATAAGGATGTAACTCAAAAGACAGGAACTTTGTCCTCAATCTGCTTGAAATCCAAGAACAAAAGAGACAAAGATGATTGCCACCCGTGTGGTTTGACAGACACTGAATATCACAAAGTTTACACAGGAGCTACTCGGGAGCAAAAGAGGGCCTTAAAGTTAAAATACCATTTCAGAAAGATTCCTCGGGACAGTGTTCACCTGAAGATGGCAAAACACAGAAGGAGGAAAATGGCATTTCCAGCAGGAGAAGCAGACTCAGGAGCAGAGAGGCATGAATTTGCAAGGAGAGCTACAGTTCTTCAGTGTGACTGAGCCAGGGGGGATGTGGGCCGGGC
Organism: Callithrix jacchus; assembly: GCF_049354715.1. Lineage (NCBI taxonomy): Eukaryota > Metazoa > Chordata > Mammalia > Primates > Cebidae > Callithrix > Callithrix jacchus. The sequence goes on from NC_133505.1 coordinate 41,373,621, forward strand.
TGCACTGTGACCTCATTGTGTGCTGATGGCAGGGGTCTGCATTTTATCCCACAGAACACGGGAAATTCTCAAGGTTTTCCAGTAGCCCATAAGCTGATCTAGTTCCTCTTTCATATGCATTTACTTAGAATTTTGCTCCTACTCAAACAGGTCACATAGTGAACAGAGGAAGGGAACTGAGTAACATGGATTAAGCAGCGACAGATACAATGCTTTGTGTTTTACGTATGTGAACTCATTTAGTTCTCACAGCAATTTTGCAAGGTAAATGGTGTTACTGCTATTTTGCCTTTCAAGAAATGGAGAATTAGAGGTTGTTTCTTGCCCAAGACAACCTAGTAATAAGCCGTAGTGCAAGAACTGGAATCCCCACCTGTGACATGCTCCTTTTCTTACCCATATGACCCCCCTTATATCCTTCTGCAATTATATTTTAATATGTCCTGTTCTGAGTGAGAGATAAATTCACTCAGATCATTGGTTTTCAAATTGTGCTCTGGGTAACTCAATTGTCAAAGTTTCCACATCAGGATAAAGTTTCCCATATACAAAAAAATGAAGGTTTCAAATTCCACCATACACTCATCACTTATGTGTGCTTTGCAGGTAAAATTCCATTTAAAAATTTAAATGTAGCCTCCAAAAATACTGGGATTACAGGCATGAGCCACCATGCCTGGCCAATGTCCTTTCTTATAGACATGCATACACAATGCTGGCTTGAGTCCGCTGCAGGGCAGAGGGCTCAGCGAGAAGGATTTTTGTAAAGACAGCTCTTCACTTCAGCTCGGCAGCTTTGGTCATAGACAAGTTTGTTTTTCATTATCACAATTTGATCATTCTTGGATGAATTAAATGCTTAAAGAACTCTTTGATTTCTGTATGTGGAGCTAATGCTTGCCTTGGAAATTTTGTAAAATACATGTAATAAATAAAATATATTTTGAACATAAAAATTTAAACGTTGCAAAAGAAAGTTTCCAAATTCTTACTCTTGACTAAAACATGTTCTCTTATTTGTGAATGAGGAAGAGAAACAAACACTAACACATTAAAATGAGAGGATCCACACTGAGAGTGGGGCTGTTGAGTAGGGAGGGGTGGGCTAAAGGGGTTAGGGGTGATGGGCCTGGGTGTGTAGGGGGCTGGAGCCCAAGGCACCAAGAGAAGAAGCTGGTCAAGATATCTGAAGTCCTGAGATCTTGCCTTAGCAATGACACTGGAAACTACAGGCCGAATCCATGGTGGCCCTGAGCCCAGCCCCACCCCTTCTCCTCTGTCCTCTGCCACCAGCTATGCATCTTCTGTGAGGGGCGAGTTGTTAACTTGTAGAACATGAAACAGGTGTCCAAAACAAACCTTAGTTTCCTGCGTGTAAATCAAAGCACCTTAATTTCCCCTCTGTGACCAGGAACAGATCAGGCCTGAAGAGGCTCAGAGAGAAGCAAGCAGACATGTGCTGGGTCAATACCACTTCTGTATACACATACCCCTGCCAGACACTGCCCATGGTGCTCCCGGGAAGAACCGCAGGAGGAAAAGGCCGCCACACCTTTTATGTAAAAATGACACCCATCAATGCCTCTAAACTAAAGGAGTCCAGTCACTTAGTTTTCTGGTTGTTCTGGTGATTTTCATTAAGATATTTTCCAGATGTTTCTAGATCAAGTCTTTCTACAGCCATGTTTAAAAAGTGAAAATTAACTTTCAGGTTACATTGTCTTTTCTATGGCAAACTCGAAGACGTTTTATGAAATGTATTTCTACGTTTCCAGCATGCAGAACAAGAGCAAGTTGGGGTATTCTCAAGAAACTGGCAGAGAAGAGAGAGCACCTAGCTGTAGAAAGGGAAAGAAGGAAGGGGGGACTTCCTGGAGGAGGGGCCTTGGAGGCAGGACTCACATCAGGATGGAAATGTCAGGCACGGAGTTGGGTAGGGGGAGCAACTCCACCCTTCAAGTCCCCAACTCCTCCCATCCCTACTTTCTCTGCCTGAGGGACCTGCCCCCTGGTGACATTCTGCTCCTCCCTGAGACTCCACTTGAAATGTCTCCCCCTCCTCCTCCAGCCGCCAGCAGACGGGGCTGCCTTCCCTTCAGCGTGCGCCCCTCCCTAATGATCACTGAGACCCCTGAGCAGTGAGCCTCATTCTTTTCAGTAAATCCTCTGCTGCGTAGTGAGAAAACTGAGGCCTGGAGAGGCTCTGCGACCTGCCCAGAACCACAGAACTCGGTAGTAGAAAAAAATCGTATTTTTAAATCCAGCCCTGAGAAGGAATAGTTGGGAAATAGCTAATATTGGGGAGTGGGGAGAGGTGGGGGTGGTGTCACCCCCAACAACAACACCCTACCCGCAGAGAATTACGTACCAGGAACGGCAGGGATGCTGCGCGTTCAATGGGACTCAGCGCCCTGTGGACAGGCTCATCTACAACCGGGAGGAGTGTGTACATTTTGCCAGCGCAGTGGGAGGGTTCCTGGCGGTAATGGAGCTGGGATGGCCGAGTACTTGAACAGCCAGAAGGACTTTATGGAGCGGACGCGGACCGAGGTGGACACAGTGTGCAGACACAACTACGAGCTGATGGAGCCCCTCATCCGTCGGTGCGAAGGGGAGGGCTGCAGACCAGGGCTCCCGGAGCAGCCGTGGGGGCCGGACCCAGGGAGTAGGGGCAGCCAGGCCGGCCTAAGAGAGCTTAGTACAGCGCGGGAAGCGGACTTTGGGCTGAGGGTTAATGGGAGCAGCTCATCCGGAGCTTGTCAGGAGGGTGAGCATGGGGGCTTGAAATGGGCTGAGCATGGAGTGAGAATGGGGGCTGAGACCCCTGGGACTTTATCAGGCCGGGTAGCTGACTGCATGTAAGGTGAGAGGAAGCCACAGGACAGAGTACAGGGGTGTGGTGTGGAGATGAAGATTGTGGGTAACACCTCCCATGAGCACCGAGAAGGAGAACTGTCCAGACCCCAGACACAATTAATGCCTGAAGAATACCTCAGTTTATAGTGTCATTGCTCAGCTGTTTCCTTTAAATAATCATATAATAGTTTATAATCATATATTAGTTTATAGAATTAGTGCTTGAAATATAACTTACTGCCTACATACATTTCGTTTATATAATCATACTTAATACTTATATCTAGCATATTAGTTCGATATAATCTTTCTATATAATCATAAGTATTGTCGTTGGAGCTGTACTGACACATTTCGTGCTGATTTATAGAATCCTTCCATATGACCATATAGTATTATGTAGTAGGAGGAATGCCTAGAGCAGTCACAGAACAGAAGCAGTACATGGGAAAACAGCCAGACCAGGACAAGACCCAAAGACCCAGGCAGTGGCATCCCTGCCTGAAAGGGCATACGCTGTATGGCAGGCTTGGAGTAAGAGCCTCTCCTCCTGAAAAAGGAGTTGTGGAACCTGCATCCAGTTCCTGTGGAAAGTAGGCCTCAGAATTGAGATCCTGGAAATAACTGAGGGAGAAACTCCTCTGGGTGTGACCGGTCACAGCGGCTGTACACCCTGTCAGTCTTTTCTTGTTTCTGTGCTAGCTCAAATCATCCTCCCATAAATATCTTAGAGAAGAGCACAAGTCTGTCAGCTCCCACTGCATTAAGCTTACAGTATCCTTCTATTAGAAATCCTTTGAAGTCTCCAGCCCCCAGGTAAGAAGTGTTGCGCATGACACCTGTTGCACACAGCCCACCTCCTTGCCTCGGTGACCGATTGAGGGTGGACCCCTTTTCTGTACACAACCCTCTACTACTGCACAAGGCACAGCCCCCTACTGCACACGGCCCACCTCTCCACCCAGGTGACAAAATGGGGTGGTCCCCTCACTTGTGACTCGCATGATTATGTATGCCCTATTACTAAGCCTATAGATGATGACCATACACACGACCCTGCACCCTGCTTGTACCTAATAAGTACAGATGCTCTGGGGTATTTGGGAGCCACCACTGATCTCCACTCACAGGTGAGGTGGCCCACTGAGTCCAGATGCTCTTCACTAGCTCTTCAGTGTCCTGTCTCTTTAATTCTCAGATCCTGCCCCTCAACACAGCATAAGGGACACGCCACGACCCTTTAGGGCCCCAACAGCCCTACAGATATGATGATGGTACAGCATGCCAGACAGAAGAAATCTGTGGGGAGGCACCTGGGTTTGAGGTGCTTGAGGGGCCAGATGGATGGTCTGATGGGCAGGTAGAGAGAAGGGTCTGCAGCTGGGGAGGGGCCAGGGTTTCATGAGACCACACAGGGAAAGGGGACCCAGGAGAAAGAGCAATAAACTGGATCCTGGTAACTGGACATTGTGATTTTGAAATGGATCCATTTTCTGAGGTTATATGCCCTGATTCTTTGTCATGGCCGAGAAAGAATTCATGACACGGACACACTGAGAAATGGATTTAGGAGTGGAAAGTGTTGGCTGGGGGCCGTGGCTCACACCTGTAATCCTAGCACTTTTGGATGCCGAGACGGGTGGATCACCTGAGGTCAGGAGTTAAAGACCAGCCTGGCCATCATGGTGAAACCCCATCTTAATTAAAAAAAAAAAAAAAAAAAAAAGGAGTGGAAAGTGTAATAGACAGGAAAGAAGAGAGAGAAAATCCTTCCTAATGCTGAGAAAGCGGGTTGCCCAAGAAAGGCTCTCCGGTTTTTGGTGGAACACAATCTGTTTTGTACAGAGGACTGAGGAGGCAGTGATTGATTTACATAGGGCTCAGGGGATTGGTTTGACCACGTGTGCCATTTACATAGCCCATGAAAAGACTGACCCTCCCACCCTAGTCTTTCATTATGCAAATGTGGCCTCCACCTGGTGATGGCCAAGATGCCTGGGCACGTGGTTTTACCTGGAGGCTGCCATGACACCTGTAAAAGTGGTGACAAGGAACAGAGTGGGAACCTCCACATTGGATGCACCTGGCTTCCAGGTACTGCTGCTTCTAGTTTGCACATCTATGCCTGAGTTTCCAGGCTGCTTTCTGTTAGAGAAGAAATGTTTTGGGGCTGCTTTTTATTCAAGGAAAAGTCCACTGAGAACTTTTACCCTTTCCAGCTGAATAAAAATAATTTTTTAATAACTCCTGTATTATTTCCTCCCTTAGGAAACGTAATCATAACTGCTGTTAGGGGGTGTTGGACCAATGATTCTTTCTGGCTATTTCCTGCTGAAAGAGGGTGTCGTGTGGGCGGACTGCGGTTGGGGCTCCTGCTGAGGTTGATCTAAGGCTTCTTTGAAGAATGGCATGTCCATGTGTGGCTGGCTCTGTCTGCGGCACCATTTGGAGTTTGATTGCTTCTAGGTGAAAAGAGATAAATTTTACAAGAAGGTTTAAAATATAGGGTTAGCATATGAGTATTAAGATTATCACTATTAGTAGGGGTCCTACAGACCGTAACTATGACAATAGAGTTTGATACCTGATAGTTCCACCAATGAATTGTAATACTAATTTGTCTCCACTAGATGTCGCTGTACACTACCAGAAGCGTTTATATACAAGCTAACATTTCCTTTGAGAAAAACCTGTTTCCCCCTTGACTTGCTATTAGGGGATGATTTTAGGTTTAGGTCTTTTTTTAATAACTTGTGATATAATTGGGAGAAATACATTATTGGGAGGCTAAAATAACTTTAGTGTTAATCTTGGCAGTTCCTTTCCTTTAATTATTAAATTCTTTCATGACTTTCACAGACCTTCTTACAACATACTCCAACTTTCTTGTCTTAAACATCTTTCCTTTAAACAACCAGTTCCTTTAAACAACCAATCATATCCTTTTAGGACAATAATTTGCCATCCGAGATCCTTTCTTATATAAATCTCTTTCTTTATCACCTTCTTTCCATAGCTTGGAGTGCACCATATTACCAGTCTTCAATAAAAACTTCCAGCACACTTAGTGATAGTAAAACCTTCATGCTGCTTCTTGTCTGTAACTATTATTCCTGCTATAAGCAAAACAGACTTGATGAAATCCTTCCTGCAATTATGAATCCTGTCATAATGATGATAATTAGGCAAAACATTACAGCAATTCAAATTTTACAACCGGAATTCTACCTTGTGGGTGCCATAGTATGTAGTTCTATTGCAAATAATGGCATGACTATAACAATTCCCACAAAAGTGGTGTTGTAAATAATTTCCATTTAAAACTTTACTTGCCAAGATATAACATTTCTTTTTGGGGATTTACAGAGTTACAAATGCAGTCCTGTATATAATTAAAATCTCCCTACAAACACGCATTAAAAAGAAGTTCTAATATTTGGCAGTAAATTTTGAGAGGAAAAGCAGAAATGATAAAGAATATCTGGTGAGGCAGGAATGGGACTGGGTAAGATGAGCAGCCCTCACTCATTTACTTACCTGTTATCATTTTCAACTTAAGATCTTCTATTTCTCCACACTGATATTCAGGGCATTCGTCTGGGCTGTCAGGGGTTGCTCCCTCAGCTCTTCAAGCTTTGATTTGAGTGTGATGTATTCAGAAGTTGATACCTATAGCTTTTACTGCTGAGGAGGTTGAAAGAACAATGTACAGCCCTTCCCAGCTTGGCTTAGGGAAGGAGAGAGAGAGATGAGTTTTCACTACTACCAAATTTTCTTGCTGAGTAAAGGTAGTCCAGTTTCCTGAGGTTGGGCTTTTTGCTAGTTGTATCAATTCCTGTTGGATGTGAGCTAGAAAGGTTACATGCTTAATCAACTTTGAGGTTTTCTGTCTGAAAACAATCTCTGAGCACATTGATAAGCTTTATCCTTTCCTTATCTGCTTCCTACAGAGCTGCCTGCTTTTCAGCTGTGTTTACAGTTTGGTTTAGGAGCAGCATAACATCCTTCCATGTGAGGTGAATCGCCTCAGTTAAATTCTGGAAAGCTTCTATATACCTATTGAGATTGTCAGAAAATTGGCGTAAGTCTTCCTTTGCTTGCCTAAGGTTCTGTAATGAGAAGGGAACTTGAGGTGACCCCAAATAAGGGGAATTCTCAGATGGTTCCCTTGGAAATTGCCTTTCTAATTCTGAGGGATTACTTTCTATAGGCCTGCCCGATATGCCTGTTAAAACAGCTGGGTTGATCTTACAATGTTTGCAAAGGTTTAGTAAAAATGCCATGCCCTTGTGCAAAACAAAATTAGTCACTTTTCTCTTCCAAGTCCTGAGGTTAAAGGAGTTCCAGTGTTTCAGAGTGCATTCCAGAGGGGTGCAAGCTGAAGCTGGTCTGTTACCCATCTAGAAAAAGAAGTCAGAATGAAGTGTCCTTTTAGTCCCTATTCTTTCACTGTGACCCAGGACGGAGGGGAAGACAGTGGGAGCGTTCTCCCTACTGTTTTCTCTCCTTGGTTCCTGGGTCCCAGCAATGTGATAAAGGTGCCACCCATGGTTGTAGGCATGGCCCTCCAAGCCATGGAACTGGATAAACTAAGTGATGGGATTAACCACACTTTATCCACACAACCTTAGCTTATCCACCTTATGTGATCCTCTTTGACATCCCAAATTTGCATGTTCTGCCTGGCTCCCCAAAAAATGGATCTCCAGAGAGACTATGCTGTCTTTGGGCAAGGCTCCTTTAATGGAGGCAAAGTGCTAGATTGCCTGCTATTAGGGCCCATGCTAAAACATTTACCCTTCGCAGAATAGTTCTGGTTAACATCCAAACTTAAAGTCCCCTTGCTAATTAAGTACTGTTCTAATTGGAGACTGAAATAAACATGGGAAACTAATGACAGTTTTTCCTGCTGATGGGACAATATCAGAACTAAAGTTTCACTATGGAGTACATTTTATTCCTAGCTGTTGAAGACAGAACTTTCCTGTTCACAGAAGAGGCTTTTCTAGGGGCAGGAAAAGGAAGAATTTGGAAGCTGCAGTGTTTACCATAAAAACTGACAGGGTGCCTGATAAAGAGGATTTCTATTTTCACTAGGTGATGCTGTTGGCTTAGAAATACCATGTGCTCACCAGAGACAGGATAGAGAGTGAGATGCTTATTGTGGCATTTGCCAATCTTTCCTAACAGGACTGTTTCCCTGAACTGTAAAATTTCCCACACATTGCACACACAGAGAGGGCAGGAGACATAGTGACTGTGGATAGAAAGGAAACGAAAATTTTGCAACAGGATAGCTAGAGATCCATTACCAACACCTGGACGGGCTATCGGAGCCTGGGTTCAGTCCAGAAGCCTTTGAATAACACCAAGGTGTGCCCTGGCCAGAAATTTTCAGTTGCCCCAAGACTTTTCCCAGCCTCATACGATGTTGAAGTTCTCCATGAAAGGAAACTGGTATGAAGAAAGACTTGAGATGAAAGGACAGATTTGAGGTTTGCTCTATACTCACCACTTTGATGTTTCTATCTTCCATTCTGATTCGGATCCCGGATGAGCTCCCAAAATGAAACAGCTCCATTGTCTGGGGTATATACCCTGTTCATGAATTATTTGTCATGGCCGAAAAATAATTCACAACATGGAAAAACACAGGGAGTGGGTTTAGGAGCAGAAAGTTTAATAGAAAAGGAGAGAAAAAAAGCTTCCTAATGCTGAGAAGGTCACCCAAGAGAGGGCCTCCAGTTTGTGGTAGAACGCAATCTGTTTTGGACAGAGGCTTGAGGAGCCAGTGATTGATTTACATAGGGCTCAGGGGATTGGTTCGATCAGGTGTGCCATTTACATAACCTGAGAAAGACTGGCCCTCCCACCCTAGTTATTTTATCAGACAAATGTAGCCTCCACCTGGTGGCACCCATGGTAACTATACACATGCTTTAACCTGGAGGCTGCCGTGACACTTGTAAATGTGGTGCCAAGGAAAAGAGGGTGAGAACTGCCATACTGAATTTCCAGGCTTCCCGGTACGGGTGCCACCATTTACATATAAAAGCTCCTAGTTTGCATATCTATGCCTGAGTTTTCAGGCTGCTTTCTATTAGAGAAAAAATGATTTGGGGCTGCTTTTTATTAAAGGAAAATTCCACCAAGAATGTTTACCCTTTCTAGATGCCTAAAAATAATATCTTAATAACTCCTGTATTAATTTGGCCAAGTGAGAAGTCCTGTAAAGGAGAACAAAAAACACTAGAGAGCCTTGCAGTAAACAAGGACCTCTGTCCTGGAGAGAGGACAGAATGCAGCGGGAGGAGGAGGAGGCTCAGGTGGTCCCACCGTTGATCCTTCTGTTCCTGGGAAAGTGGAAGGAAAGTCATCCGATAGGAGTGAGAAGGTGGACACAATGAGTAAGGATGAGGAGAGTGACATGGGTTTAGGAATGTTGCTGAGGTATCCAAAGAAAACTAATACAATTTGCAAAAACTGTCACTAAGACTTCATAGAGGCCCAAGTCAGCGACATGGCAGCATTTTCTTTCATGGTAATCAGCTGCCAGATTGCAGACAGCCCTGATGCCAGCCTAAGGAGTCTGGGTTTCTCCTCTAGGCCCACGGGTCCCCAACCTCACTGCTCAGAAGACTCTCCTGGAGACCCTCTGTGAAGTACAGATCCCCCAAGACTCACTGCCCAGAGACTCAGATTCCCTGGGTGGGGAGGTCTGAAGATCTATATTTTTAATCAGCTCCCAAGTGATTCCCATGTAGTAGAGAAGTGTCAGAACACTGAAGCTTTTTGAAAATCTTCAGAAATATTCAAATGAAAATGACAAGACTGGAAATCTGTTTTTGGAAGACGGTGAAGTAGGTTGCAGGGAGCAGGAGCCAGAGGCAGGGAGATGAGGTAAGAAACTGCTATTATTGTCCAGGGAAATCATAAGAAGGGCATGAATTAGAATAGAGAAGAACACCGGGGTAGGGGAGACAAGGGGGAGGAGGAGGATAGAAGTTCTGGCCCCTCCAGTGTGGATGCCCACCCAAATCTAGAAGTAATTGAGCAAAGCCAACTAGAACAAACAGGAATTCTTGCCTTGGTGAAATATATTTGAACTAGATTAGAAATCAAGCCATTGGGTATTAAGCCTTAGCTACAGCGCCTGGACACAAGGCAAAAATACCATAGGTAACGGTTGTGGGTTAGTTCAAGACTGTTCATGTACCTGGCCCAGGACCATGTCAGGGTATTTGTGTTCTCAAGAACAGAGTAAATAAGGACATAGAAGCTCTGGTTTGGAACATTCCTCTGATTGGGCTGTTCCCTAGGGGCAGTTGGCCCTTTTCTGCCTTCTGTGGAGGAAAGGGGTACTGGTGGCTGAGGTCCAAAGGAAAGGCTGCAGGTGGTAGTGTGGAAATTGACCTGCAAGCAGCAGAAAAAGAAGGAGCACAAATAGAGAGGTGCCAAGGCACAGCTAACACCTGGTTATCTGTGAGCACCTCAGTGGATGTGACAACACAGTGCAGAGGAGGAACTGAGGGAAATTATACTACTCATGCATGTTGGTGCTCTGGATATTATGTAAACAGGATGATTTTGAGTTTTTGTAGTCAAGGCCAAAAAATCCATAGCTTACTTGCAGAATAAGTCATGTTAGGCTCACTTTATTTTCTTTATATATTTATGAAATACAGTTATTGAATTAATAGACCATGAGAATGTCATTGTTTATATATATATATATATTAATTTCAAGAAATTATTTGAGCAAATTTTTCATTCTTTGCATCAGGATAGAGGGTTGAAAAGATAAGGCAGTGTCACCACTGATTAAATATTCTTTATCCAGGCCAGGTGATACTTGTGGCTCATGCCTGTAATCCCAGCACCTTGAGAGGCCGAGGTGGGTGCATCACAAGGTCAAGAGATCGAGGCCATCCTGGCCAACATGTTGAAAACCCATCTCTACTAAAAATTAAAAAATTAGCTGGGTGTGGTGACGAGGGCCTGTAATCCCAGCTACTTAGGAGGCTGAAGCAGAAGAATCGCTTGAACCTGGGAGGAAGATATTGCAGTGAGCCAAGATCATGCCACTGCACTCCAGCCTGGGCAAGAGAGTAAGACTCAGTCTCAAAAAATAAAAATAAAAAATAAGTATTATTTGTCCAAAGGCTGTTAATTAGTAACTTATACACAAGATTTCTTTTAAATGTGCTACAAACTGGTAAGCTTGTGTGCCTCCTGTTCTTCTCAATACTATTTCTAGTTTCAGTAACGCCCTGATCCACTGGCCTAATCACATCATTCCTTTTTTTGTTTTTTGGGTTTTTTGTTGTTGTTGTTGTTGATTTGCTTGGGTTTTTTTGTTTGTTTGTTTGAGATGGAGTTTCGCTCTTGTTGACCAGGCTGGAGTGCAATGGCACGATCTGGACTCACCTCAATCTCCGCCTCCCAGGTTCAAGCGATTCTCCTGCTTCAGCCTCCCGAGTAGCTGGGATTACAGGCATGTGCCACCATGCCCAGCTAATTTTGAATTTTTAGTAGAGACAGGGTTTCTTCATGTTGGTTAGGCTGGTCTCGAACTCCCAACCTCAGGTAATCTGCCTGCTTTGACCTCTCAAAGTGCTGGGATTAGAGGCATGAGTCACCATGCCCAGCCATCATTCCTATTTTCAACATCTAGAAATCAATTCCATAAAGAGCATGTCTAAGAAATAATAATCTCTTGGCCAGGCACAAGATTTAAAAAAGAAAGAAAGAAAGAATAATCTCAAATGCTATTCCACTTTCCTCTTCCCCACTCCTAGTCCAGCCTAGGGTCAACTTTTCCCCCTCCAAGAAGGAACTCCCGCAGTACCAGAACCTGCTTGTCTATCACACGACAGATTTCTACCAAGGCACATTCAAGTCTGCTGGTTCCTGAATGGACAGGAGGAAACAGCTGGGGTCGTGTCCACCAACCTGATCCATAATGGAGACTGGACCTTCCAGATCCTGGTGATGCTGGAAATGACCGCCCCCGCCAGCAGGGAGACATCTACACCTGCTAAATGGAGCACCCCAGTCTGGACAGTCCTGTCACCGTGGATGGAGTGAGCCACTCTCTGATGACCCCTTAGACCCCACCTTTGAAAAGCAGGGGACTCTCTGGCTCTGGGGTCCATTCATCTGGTCTTATGTGTCTGTACCCTGGGGCCATGTCTGACCCCGGTTTTCTTCTATACAAGACCCTGAGTAAAATTTTAATCTGGGGGCAATGGAGACTTGCCTGTCCCTGGCCTAGGAGGTCCTAAGGATTCATAGTTCCTCCCCTTGTCCAAGAATCTAGGGATGCAGATACTTTCCTGAACTGACCTTACACACGGCAACTGTCGTCACCTTTTAGCTTATTCTGAGTTATTCTGAGAGGCAATTAACTGAATCTGCATTTGTCTGTTGTTGAGGTCACACCCTCTGTTCCAGAATTGAGAGAGTAGGCGTTTCTCAATTTCCCGTCATGCAAGGTGTATCCCCCTCACTCATGTCCTCATGACAATATTCTGCATTGGGCTCTGGGATCTCAGACAGGACATGAGCAGGGGTGCAGCTGCTGGAGGTGACACTGAGCCTGGGCCTGTTCTTCCCAGAGGCACAGTCTGATTTTGCCCCGAGCAAGACGCTGATGGGAGCCATGGGCTTCGTGCTGGAGCTCATCGCCTGTGCAGTGGGCATCTTCACGCACAGAAGGAGCAAGAAAGGTGAGAAATCCTGTGAGGTGGCGGATACCTGCCTTTCTCCTGACTTGCTCACCCTTCTTCCACAATGAGGGTTTGGGGCCGAAAAGCAATTCCAGAGAGCTTACTGAGATCACATAGTCAGGGAACAAAGACAGCTTCTAAGGAGAGAGGAATCCCAGGCTGGCATCCTAATGCAGCCAGATGCATGAGGTCCCAGTTACTCAGGCTCCTACAGGGCGTCCACTGAGTGATGGGCAATGGAAGGTGTGATGAAAACATTTCTCTAATTGCCTGAGGTAGTTTCAATACCTGAATACATTCTCTTTTCTCCTTTCATTTTAGTTCAACGGGGATCTCCATAAACAGGTAATATTCCTGCTGTGATTTCCTTGTGGGGGCAGTTACATAAGTCCTTTCTGTGCATTGTGACACTGAGGCTCCTCTAGGAAGAAGTCTTGGGCCTGAACCCCTGTTTCAACCTCAGCCCTGGGGTGAATGGGAAAAGACCATTGCTTGGCTCCTTTGCCGAAGGAAGCTCAGATCAGCTCTATTCCTTATCACCTGAGACTCAGCCTCTCACCATTATTTTTCTCTCCTAGGACTTGAAGGCCGCCAGCAACCCGGGATAACTTTGTTTTTTGCCTCCACAGGGTTCCTGACCTTGCCGGAAAGACTAATGTGCCTTGGGACAAGCGTTTTCTGTTTCTTTAGCCCCAGTATCTGCTTCCAGGACAGACCCCCGGCCTCCCACGAGGATGTCGCACTGAAGCCAGTTTCTACCGTTCTGTTCCTGGATTCAGTGCATGGTTCCTCTCACGGGGCCTCCAACCTTTCTCCTTAGAGCCATAAATAATCAAAACCCAGCATGACTGTTTTCTGTTACGAATATACACCAAGTCATCTCTCTTCACTTTTTCTTGAGGGCTTTGGCAAACAGTAGGAGTTAGTTAATAGAGAAGTTCATTGTGGTTTACACATAGGAAGGAAGACAGCCATGAAAATGGGTATGTCCAGACTATTGTATAAGGTGGCCCACTGGACACAGATCCTTCTGGATTTACTGTATTTCAGTGAGCTGCCGCATAATCATGTTTGGTGTCTTCATCCATTTACGTCTGAAACCACTATTCTTAGCTATTCGATGGTGAGCAGACTGCAAATCTGTCATAGGACCCATACTGACATAGCACTGATTCAACATACAACTTACTAAGAGCATGTTTTGGCATTACTGTTAAGAAATTAAATGAGAATCAGAATTTAAAATGATAAATACAATCTAACACACTTTAAACATTTTCTTTGCATGCCATCACAAATATTCCTTAACCAAATGTTGCCTGGCCTCTTGAATGCATCGAGTTGAAGACACTTAGCCTCTAAGTCTGCATTTATTCACCAGCCTAGGCCTCCTGAGCTAACAATTCATACAGAGAAAAATGCCTCCCCATTGTTGAAAGAGCAAAGCAATATATGCAGCACTCTTTCAAACACTGGTCTTTTTTTTTTACAATCCAAAATTGTTAAGTGTTTTGCATTTCATATTAAGTTACTATAAATCAAGGTAGAAGACATGGTTGATCTAAGCTTTTCTTTCCGTGTAATTTTTTTTTTTTTTTTTTTGAGGCAGAGTCTCACACTGTCACCCAGGCTGGACGGCAGTAGTGCAATCTCGGCTCATTGCAACCTCAGCCACCTGGGTTCAAGCGATTCTCCTGCCTCAGGCTCTCGAGTAGCTGGGATTACAGGCACCCATCACCACGCCCAGCTAATTTTTGTATTTTTAGTAGAGACAGGGTTTTACTATGTTGACCAGGATGGTCTCAAACTCCTGACCTTATGATCTGCCCACCTCAGCCTCCCAAAGTGCTGGGATTACAGGCATGAGCCACTGCACCTGGCCCGAGGATGAATTCTTAACTCCTGATGCACATAATGAGCACTTAGTGGTTCTCTGATACATCCAGTTGTTGGCTTCCTTCTCCCTAACTTCTCAGAAGTAGCTTCAGAGCCTTGTGTGCCCCTGGGCACTTATCCCTGATCAGTTTCCAAGAGCCACTTTGTTCCTCTCACTATCCAATCAGAGTCATCCCCTTCCATTTTTGTTCCCTGGACACATGCTATAGGCGTGGGCAGAGTGGAGTAAACAATCTCCAGACTAAGTCTTGTAGGATGCAAAATTGAGGTATCTGCACCCATAACGCATCCATAATGCACCTGTATCCTACAATTACAGGTCCAGGATGTGCATTCCTAGGGCACTGAGGATATAAGGAGTTTATATGTAAGAATATAAGAGGTCCATGTCCACATCTGAAAGGCATCAGATGTGTCTAGCTCTGACACACACAGTTATTTACTGAACTCTGGGATTTCTCAGGAAAAATGCAGTGCAAAGAAAGGTCCAAGATGAGACCAGAGCATACAGACCATCCAGTGTGGGCGCCACCTTGTCACTATATTTTAAATTTTTTGCATTGATTGAGTGCTTGAGTCAGACTCTTTGCTGAGTGCTAGGTAGGCAGGATCATAGGCAGCCAGGAGATGGAGGGGTCTTAGGGTACATCAGTCGTTGTGGATGAAGAGCAGAGATTCAAAAGAAAGCTTGGCCTGGAACTTTAAAGGAGACCTGAAGCTGTGACTTACCTGTGTCCACTTCTGACCGAGAAAGACTGACGCCTGGAGTAGAACAAACACAGTGGGGTTAGGACTCCCAGCTTACTCTCTTGTCCCCTATCCCTTTCCATCCTGTTCCCTTCATTTTCTGCCCCTCACAGCCCCTGAGGAGAAGGTGGTCCACCCAACAGATGTTGCTGCCCAGGTGAAGATCAAGGGGTACCCTAAGGAGAAGTCATTTCACCCTCTCTTGGTCTCTATCTGTCAAGTACCAACAAGGCTCAGCCAGGGGATAATGAAAGTTGGAGGAGGTGAGAGCTGGGCATGGGGTGTGAAGCTGCTCTTTAAAGAGGCTTCAGCAACCATTTACTACCAGGCCAGTGTATTCTTACCATAGCTGACGCCTTTTGAGATTCTAGCATTGTTAACTATTCCTGAAATTCCTGATCCCCTGGCTTATGTGAGGAAACAGCCTCCTCATTCTCCTGCTTCCTGAAAAGTTTGCAAACTACCTGCTGGCTTAAGGAGGGGTGCAGGAAGCTGGCAATGGTCTAGTTCTGTAGCTAGGTACTAGTTATGTGAGAGTTTGCTCTGCTGGCTTAAGGAGGGGTGCAGGAAGCTGGCAATGGTCTAGTTCTGTACCTAGGTACTAGTTATGTGAGAGTTTGCTCTGCTGGCTTAAGGAGGGGTGCAGGAAGCTGGCAATGGTCTAGTTCTGTACCTAGGTACTAGTTATGTGAGAGTTTGCTCTGCTGGCTTAAGGAGGGGTGCAGGAAGCTGGCAATGGTCTAGTTCTGTACCTAGGTACTAGTTACGTGAGAGTTTGCTCTGCTGGCTTAAGGAGGGGTGCAGGAAGCTGGCAATGGTCTAGTTCTGTACCTAGGTACTAGTTACGTGAGAGTTTGCTCTGCTGGCTTAAGGAGGGGTGCAGGAAGCTGGCAATGGTCTAGTTCTGTACCTAGGTACTAGTTATGTGAGAGTTTGCTCTGCTGGCTAAGGAGGGGTGCAGGAAGCTGGCAATGGTCTAGTTCTGTACCTAGGTACTAGTTATGTGAGAGTTTGCTCTGCTGGCTTAAGGAGGGGTGCAGGAAGCTGGCAATGGTCTAGTTCTGTACCTTGTACTAGTTACGTGAGAGTTTGCTCTGATAACCATTGCATGTGGTTTATATTGGTTTGCGCATTTTTTATAAAGATCCTCAATTTCACAATAAAAAGTGTTTAAAAAGACAGGCAAAGGAGGATATTGGTAATGTGAAGCAAAAGCAAGAAGCTAGTGAATCATGAGCAAGCCCTACACTCACCAGATTAGGGGCCACCTCTCCCAGCCCCACCCTTTTTCTCCCCAAGGGCTCCTAAACAGAGTCACACCTTCCCATGCTCCTGACCTGGCCCCATCAGCCCAGGTTAGAAATGGAAAGTGACATATTGGTTACAGCTGAGTGTATCCTTATTTGAACACGGTTTGGACAGTTGGCCACATGTGATTGGCCAAAGCTCAGTGATTGGCACAAGTGTAGGCTCTGGTCTATTTGCACCTCCACTTGTTATAGTTAGCGATATACAAAGAAACCTTTAGACCAAACTTAAAATATGTAAGGAGGCAGCTTTAGGCTAAACTTGATTTAACAGAAGAAATTATTTTACATATTAGGGAATTGACCACCGAGGTTAAGTAACTTGCCCAAGTCACAAACTCCAGGTAGAAACAATATTGAGTTGTTCCCCTACCTCACTCTGTTAGGATCTCAGAACCCCTACAGGACCAGACATTAAAAATACTGATACAGCCACAGAGCAAGGCAGGGAACTGGGGGGATGAAATCAGAATCTTTCAGAGTGAAAAAAAATAGTGAAGGACATGAAAAGACCACCAGACTCTTAGTGCTATTTATAAATAGCATAACTTCAAGTTACGTTCTTACTTTTAGAAAAATGGTACCTTATATAATTTTACCCAAACACTTTCATTTTAGGCATGGTAAATTTAAAAGTGTTGTCATTCACGTAACAGTCACAAAACTTTCTTGTCAAATGTATATTTTCAAGTATAGTTTTACCTGGAAACAAAAGTTGTTGCATTTGAAACACCTACGGGATAGTATCTTAGCTTTGCCTGATGTCTAAGAAGGTTGACAACAAAAAGCCCATTATTACTAGAGCAAAAGAATAAAGATGAGAGAGCGCGGGGTGCAGCCTGGAAGAGGAAGTGAAGCGAACTGACACTGCATGGTTGACGGTCCCTAAGCGAGGATTTTTCCTCCCGGCCCAACACGGAAAACCAGTCCTCTACTTAGATGCATCCACTGACAGCAGGTTCAGATGGTGAGAGTCCCCACTGAGTTTAGGGGCTAGAGAATTACTCACCTACAGAAACGAAACCCAAAGCAAAAAACAAAAAACATGACATAGGAGCTTTACCTAGAGGCACTGTTTACCCTAGGTTACTTTGTTTTTATTATATTCACAAAGCCTAAAACTAAAGGTCTGTCCATTGCGAAGCAAATTCCACCTTCAAATGTTAATTTTTATTATGTTAAATAAACACATTGTCAATTTTCACTCTCTAGGCACTAAAAATGTAACTCAGAAGACATGGACCTTGTCCTCAAGCTGCTTGAAATCCAAAAACCAAAGAGACAAAGAAAAGAAGATTGGTACATGCGTTTTTTTTTTTTTAATTTCCATAGGTTATTTTGATCACCACTGAGTACCACAAGGTATACGTTGGACCCACTCAGGAGCATAAAGAGGGCATTTTTAAAAAAATGAGATTTAAGTGTGGTGTTTACCTGAGGTTAGCAAAACCTGAAAGGGTAAATGGCATTTCCAGCAGGAGAAGCAGGCTCGGGAGCAGACAGGCATGAAGTTGCAAGGAGAGCTACAGTTCTTCAGTGTGACTGAGCCAGGGGGGATGTGGGCCGGGCTGCGCTGTAACCTCATTATGTGCTGATGGCAGGGGTCTGCATTTTATCCCACAGGACTTGGGAAACTGTTAAGCATCTTAAGCAGGAGAATAACATGATGAGAGCTGGGCCTGGAGGGTCAGCGGTAGGGATCATGGGTTGGAGGAGGCTGGTTTCAAAACCAGATCATGGCGGAGCGTGCTGGCTCAGGCCTATAATCCCCGCACTTTGGAAGGCTGAGATGGGTGAATCACGAAGTCACGAGTTCAAGACCAGCCTGGCCAACGTGGTGAAACCCCCGTCTCTGCTAAAAATACTAACATTAGCCCGGCGTGGTGATGGATGCCTGTAATCCCAGCTACTCGGGAGGCTGAGGCAGGAGAATCGCTTGAACCGGGGAAGCAGAGATTGCAGTGAGCGCCACTGCATTCCAGCCTGGGTGACAGTGAGACTCCATCTCAAAGTAAAATAAAAAGCCTTTCTGAAAATGGTGATGTGAGGAAGGACATGAGGTTTGGCACTTAGGGGGTGTTCAGTAAATGGTGCTTATTATTGTTGTTGTTAGAGTGAGAGAAAGCAAAAGAGAGCCTCACACAGGACAGTAAGGAAGAGAGAAAAGAAACGGGAAAGAAAACAGTAAATGTGGGCGCTTCCTCGCCCATCTGAGCACTCACCCCTGATGGCCAGGCTTCCAGGAAGCTCAGCAGGACAGCCAGGTTGATGGCCCGCAGAATCTGGCGCTGCGCTGGCTCCTTCAGTCTTCAGAGTGCATCTGCAATGGCCACTGTGCGCCAGACCCGGTGGAGAACACGAGGCGGTGCAGGAAGGGAGGAGCTCCCAATTCACCACTCCTTTCCCTGGCCTTGTCCAGGGAGAAAGGCTGGAGATGACACAGCCTGATGGAGTTCAACCAACCAGAAGACACCAGCAGAGGGCGCCTCGGCGGCTGGGGAAAGAAGATGCTAGAGCTTCTAGGAGGAAGTGGGAGAATTGTCAGGGACCGGTGTGGCCCAGGAAGCCCCTGCCCCCTGCAAAGTGTGGGGATAAGTGAAGAAAACGAAAACTAGGACATCATAATCACCTTCCTCTTAATGGGGATGTTTGGAAATACATTACAGAAGATGGGAGTTTTTATTTATAGTTACTTTTGTGAATGGATAATATTTCTTCATAATTTTACACTGATTCTTCGCATCATAGAGGAATTAATCTGTTACCAGGTGATACTATATTTACACTTTTATAGCTTTGATAATTTTGGAGAAAATCTTTGATGTTTTCAAACATATAAGGAGAAGGAAATAATAATTATTTAATTAGTAATTATTCTTTTATTTCTTCTTCACATAAGAATGTGGTGAGACCAGGCGCACAGCTGAATTAACTTTAAGAGTTGCCTGGACATGGTGGCACCTGTAATACCAGCACTTTGGGAGGCCAAGGCAGGTGGATCACCTGAGGTCAGGAGTTCAAGATCAGCCTGCCCAACATGGCAGAACCCTGTTTCCACTAAAAACACAAAACTTAGTGAGGCCTGGTGGCATGTGCCTGTAATTCCAGCTACTTGGGAGGCTGAGGCAGGAGAATGGCTTGATCCCAGGAGGCAGAGCTTACAGTGAGCCGAGATCACGCCGTCGCACTCCAGCCTGGGGGACAAGAGCAAAACTCTGTCTCAAAAAAAAAAAGAAAAAAAAAAAGAAAAAGAATTTGGTGATACAAAGAACCCTGTTTTAAATTTTGTGTTTAAGAACAATTTCTTTTTTCTCCATTTTTCTTTTTCTTTATTATTATTATTATTTTTTTGTATGTGTGTGTGTGTGTCAAGATCTCACCCGGTCACCCAGGCTGGAGTGCGGTGGTGAGTGTGAGCTTCCACCTCGTGGGCTCAAATAGTCCTCCCTCTCAGCCTCCCCAGTAGCTGGTACCACAGGCACATGCCATCATGTGCCTGCATTTTAATTCATGTACTTCCTCTTTCCCAAGTTCTCTAGTTTATCACATGTCCTTTCCTGAGGAACATAAATCACATGTTATTGTCTGCTTTCCATCCTGAGAGGAAGGAGATAGTCACATGGCCATTTGATGCTTGAAGGGTTTGGTGATCACCGGGTCCAATGAAGAGCCTCGGGATGAGTCAGTGTGGTTTTACCCAGGCGTGGAGGAGTACACTTCTTGATGGTGATCGCGTTTCCTTATTAAATAGGAGTGCAACTGATGGGATCTCCTCACATTTGCTTTCTTTCATGGTAGATGCCCAAATTCATGCAGTACTCTCAGCAGCAAGGAGTGGGACCATTCCCGGATGGAACAGACACCAAGCCTGGCTTTACCACTGAACACAATACAGGACTAATAAAGCAGGTCAGTTATTAGGAATATGCTTCCCAAATGTAGAAACCAACATAAGATCCCAATTTTAAAAACAGATATAATAGCATAATATATTATTTTGTTTCACCAGGCTGAAATGCAGTGGCATGATCCCAGCTCACTGCAACCTCTGCTTCCGGAATTCAAGTGATCCTCCCACTTCAGTCTCTAGAATAGCTGAGAGTGAAGACACCCGCCATCACACCTGGCTAATTTTTTGTAGTTTTGGTAGAGACAAGGTTTTACCATGTTGGCCAGGCTGGTCTTGGACTCCTGAGCTCAAGCAATCTACCCACCACAGCCTCCTAAAATACTGGGATTAGAGAAGTGAGCCCCCATGCCCAGCAGCATAATACATTCTCGTTCTTTGTATACTATTTGCACTACGTTATAGATACACACTTATTCCATAACTCTATGTTCACCAGATCACCCCAACTCCCTCTCTTGCGGGTTGTACAGTGAAAATACATCCCCAGTTTCGAAAGAAATGTGTATAACAGATTTTTCAGGCATAAGCTTGCTTTTAGAATACAGTTTACTATGATTTTTATAACTCATCTTAATTGACGTTTAATACCAAGAGAGAAGTCATATTTTCTCCAGTCATTTCATGGTATGATGTGCCACTAAATCCAAATTTTATATAATAGTAATCAGGAGGCTGGACACGGTGGCTCATGCCTGTAATCTCAGCACTTTGGGAGGCCAAGGTGGGTGGATCACTTGAAGTCAGGAGTTTGAGACCAGCTTGGCCAACATGGTGAAACCCCGTCTCTACTAAAAATGCAAAAATTAGCTGGGCATGGTGGTAGGCACCTGTAATCCCAGCTATCTGGGAGGCTGAGGTAGGAGAATCGCTTGAACCCAGGAGGCGGGGTTAGCGGAGACTGCACCATTGCACTCCAGCCTGAGCAGCAAGAGCAAAACTACATCCAAAAAATAAAAAAATCAGGAAAACTTCTAGTTGCTACAATATTATTAGTTTAATATGAATTTTCAAAAATGCTAGCCTTAACCAAGCTTCAGAGCTTTTCTTTCATAACTAACCTTCTTGAATGTGACAACAGGAAATTTTGATGAAATACATTCATAAATTATGATGACAAGTTGGTTTGTGGGGATTTTATGTATTACCAGATACCAACGCCAAAGGAGGAGCTATGTTGGGGGCCCTCAGAGCCACCCCAGGTGAGATGGTTCCCTAAGAGGACTCACAGGGCTCATCACACAGTCCTACTCAGGGCTCTGATTTATTACAGAAAAAGGATCCAGAGCAAACTCAGCAGAGGGAAAGGCACACGGAGCAAAGCCCAAGAGAAACCAGGCGCAGGCTTCCAAGGATCCTCTCCCCCTGGAGCCACACAGGACACACACTTAATTTCTCCCACAAGGAGCGGGGGTGCCACGTGTAAAATATTGTCTACCAGGAAGCTCATAACAGACCAGCACTAGGGCCTTTGGGAGTCTTTATTAGTCAGACTTCTTCAGATAAACAGAATTTATTGGCTATATATAGGTAGATAGATGAGAGGGGATTTATGATGGGGGTTCACTCCCTTGACTTGGAGGCTGAGGAGTTCCACATTAGGCCATCTGCAAGCTGCTGAGACTGGGGAGCCGGTAGTATGGCTCAGTCCAAGTCCAAAGGCCTGAGAAGCAGGGGAGCTGGTGGAGTGAGTCTGAGTCCAAGACCAAAAACCTGGGGGACTGCTGGTGCAAGTCCCTGAGTCCAAAAGCCAGAGAACCTGGAGATCTGATGTCCAAGGGCAGGAGAATACAGGACTTCCTACTCCAAAACAGAGAGAGAGTGAATTCGTCTTTTTTCTGCCTTTTTGTTCTAGCCAGGCCTTTAGCCGATTGAATGGTGCCCACCCACATGGGATGAGGGTAGATCTTCTTTCTTTAGTCCACTGATTCCAGTGCCAGTCTCTTCTGGAAACACCCTCACAGGCATACCCAGAAACAACACCTTACCAGCTATCTGAGTATCCTTTAATCCCATCAAGTTGACACCTGAAATTAACCAGCACAGGGCTGATCTCATAGGCACCCTCTGCCTAATACATACCAAAATTCCAATCTCGCAGAAACAAAGCAGGTGTTTGGCATAAACCATATTGTTTGTACAAACAGTTTAGACATAGTGAGCCATTTTTAACAGTTCTGGGAATGGTGGGAACCCTACTGAAATCCAAGTTCCCAGGTGCCAGACAGGGCCAATATTGTAAGCAGGTCCTTCAAAGGATCACAGTCAGGTGTGATATGTTAACTCGTTTCTACGCAGAAGTAAACCATCCATTCCATTGACAACTTTCAAAATGACATGAGTATCCGTTTTATCAAAGAAAGTCATATACTGGGCCGGGCGCGGTGGCTTACACCTGTAATCCCAGCACTTTGGGAGGCCGAGGCGGGCTGATCACCTAAGATCAGGATTTTCAGACCAGCCTGACCAACATGGCAAAACCATGTCTCTACTAAAAGCACAAAAATTAGTCAGGTATGGTGGCACACACCTGTAATCCCAGCTCCTTGGGAGGCTGAAGCAGGAGAATCGCTTGAACTCAGGAAGTGGAGGTTGCAGTGAGCTAAAATTGTCCCAATGCACCCAGCCTGGGCAACAGAGTGAGACTCTGTTTAAAAAATAATAATAAAGTTATATATTGATACAGAAGATACTCTTAAATCCTACTTTTCTAGAAATATTGGTTATTATAGAAGATGTAGGACTAAATTCATTTTAATGTTTTAATTCTGAAATTATTATTACTAATGTTTTTTGAATCCTATTAGCATATAGGCAAGTTTTAGAAAGCTAAAGTTACAAACCAGGGATGCAGATGAGTATTCTGTGAAATTTTTAATTTTTGCAGAACACCATGAGAAATTACACATTTTGTATTCTATATTTCTTGTAGGAAATACCCATCTCTCAGTGCCCCACATGAAAAAGGGAAGTTGTCATTTTTATGTAATCACTGTCAAGCATCTTGGTAAAACAGAGGGAAGCAGTCTGGGCCTGGTGGCTCACACCAATAATCCCAGCACTTTGGGAGGCCAAGGAGGGGAGGTACCTTGACCAGCCAGGGCAACATGGCAAAACCCTGTCTCTACAAAAAAATTAAAAAATTAAAAATAAATGTAGTCCCACATACTCGGGAAGCTGAAGGAGAAGGATCACTTGAGCCTAGGAGGTAAAGGGTTCAGTGAGCCATGATAGTGCCACTGCATTCCAGCCTGGGCAGCAGAGTCAGACCCGATCTCAAGAAAAAGAAAAATAAGAGAGAAGCAATCTATTTTGTACCCAGAGAATTTTACATGCAGGGAATTTGACGACGAATGAGCCTCCTTTGCCTAAGAGAGACTTCACTATTTGGAATTTTGAGAAGAAGAAAATACACAAACAAGCAAATGTCATCAGCAGAGGGTTGGGAAACCTGTGTTTATAATACCCAGCGATTAATTTAATATTGCCTTAAGTCATAGTTAAAAGGGACTTAGTTTAAAAGTCATTTTGATTGCTGGCTGACTCAGAGTCCTCAACATTTCACCTTTTGCTTTATGAAAAGAACTAGTAGATTAACTTAAAGTTTGACAAGAATTTCTCCTAACATGGTACCATCAGAGTACAGTCAGAAAGTGGAGTCAACTCAGATTTCTCACCATTGAGTCAAGTTGGGAGTAGAGGATTTTCATATGGAAGGATTGTAAGTAAATAATTTACAATTATTCACTTATAATTTACAGTTATTCAATAATTTTTATTGAATACAGAGAATTAAAACTGTGGGTTGTTTTGAATTCACAAAAGAAATGTTTTAAAGCTGTGGAGGAAAAGGCCAGATTATCCATTGCAAAGCGTTGGAATTCAAAATCATGTTAAGGCTACAGAGACAGGATCCTATCTCCACCTAGTGGCCCACACTGAAATCTAGACTTAGAGCAGGAAACAGGAATTCGTCAACAATTTGGGAATACTCCAGAATTCTTTACAAACAAGTTAGAGAAAAGGTTAGGCACACACACAAAAAAACACGAGTCAAAATAAATATGACCAAATGCATAGGTTTTGGCAGCCCTTAGGTCTCTGTGATTTCACTAAGCTTTTAGCAGCAGCTGTAAAAATCACTGCATTGCTAGATTGCAAAGAAACCTCCTACCTGTGACCTAATTACATTTTTAATGAGTTGAATGTAAAAAAAAAAAAAAAAAGAACTAACATCAACGAATACAAAATGTCAGTTAGACAGGAGGAATAAATTCAAGATATGTGTCGTACAACATGGTGACTGCAGTTGACGACAATATACTGTGTACTTGAACACTGCTAAGTGAGTAACTTTAAGTGTTCTCACAAAACGCAGAAAAAAATGTAAGGTTATGAGCTTGATTTAGCCATTAAACAATGTACATATAAATCAATACATCATATTGTATACCATAGATTCGATTTTTGTCCATTTAAAAAAATAATTAAATGAATATATATGTTTTTGTTGCAGAGATGTATGAGGGATTGATCAATAAAGACTCTCAAATATTTGTTAAAAGATACAAACTGAGGGAAAGCCTTCAACATCATATCCGGAAGAAAGAAGGGATACATAGTTAGAGGGTCCTAATATCCGTAAAGTGGGTGTGATCATCAGAGAGCCATACCTCGAGCAGTGCTGCCTCATACAACGCTCTGCTGTTGGGGAAATGTTCTCTATCCAGCTATCCAACCGAGCCGCCACCAGCCACAGGTGGCTCCTGAGCACTTAAAATGCTAGCAGCTGGTGCAACCAAGAGGCTGAAGTTTTCATTTCATTTTAAGTTAAAGCAGAACCACCTATAAGAGAAAGTGCTAGAGAATTGGAAAAATGAAAAAGAATTTGAGAAGCCAGAGGGAATGGAGCTAAAGTGTATGGTCGTGGCTCGTTAGATTTGGGGATATCAGAATCCCAACAGCACAATGGGCTCACTGGAAAATTAATGAGATTACAAAACAGGTTAAAGAAAGCACCAAATATAGTCCAATTTTAGCAGATTTGGAAGTTACAAATTTAGCAATAACTTTAGCAAACCCTCAACTTGTGCAATTTAACAGTGCTAGCAACTGAGCCAAAGGGGAATGCCAAGACAAAAAGCTTATAAACTTTAAGAACACATTTCTCTTAGTACATACAGAAACACAGCACTTCCACACCTTTGATTCATTCTCCAAGCTTAAAGAGCTTGCATTAAAACCAGATCCTCCCCTCATATGACAGGACAAACAGCCCCAGTGTTCTTCCCTCCAGATCTGTTCCATCCTGTGTCTGGAGACACTCTGCACTCAAGTTAAAACAGTTTAGACAAAAGACAAGGTTTAGGAATTCCAGAAACTTTGGGGTGTAAGATCAATGGCAACTTTTACTTAAGAAAACCCAATCTTATAAGAAGGGCTATTTTGAATATCGGGGTATGTGGAGGGGAAAGTATCAAGGTGGAAGGTTATGAAGCATTAATGGGAAATACAGAGAATCAAGAAAGATTCTACGGTGATTTCTCCTGCCCCGGCCATGTTATTTGAACTTACCATTGCAACTCTGGGAGCTGGAAAAGCTCTTAAGAACTTCCGGAATTCTGCTTTCCCAGAAAACAATGTAATAGGAAAGAGGGACAAATCCCTAGGAGATTATGTAAAATAACAATGATGATCACTTTGTTGGAGAAACCTGAGATAGTCTCACCAGTAGGACTCTTTAACAGCTCATTCTGGCCAGCCAAAAGGTAGATGGAGCTTGGAAATAAATTGTCAATTACACCAATATTAAGAAAAACAGGTAATTCTGAAGTGGTATTAAGTGGCAGTGACTATTCTAATCACTTTACATATTCAACTCAATTATGAAAAATAAAACGTGATTAACACTGTACAAGATATTATTTCCTTAGTAGATCTTGCTAAATCAACCCTTGATTAGCATTCATATATCAATCTGGCTGATGTATCCTTTTGAATCCCAATAAATAATATTCACCAACGTCTGCTTTCACTTGGCAGCCCCAACCTTTTCCTTTTCTAAATTGCCAGAGTAAATTCTCCCACCCCAAGGTACAATCCAATGAGCAATATTTAAACAGCCTAAATCCAATTCAAGAATTAACATTGTTTTATTACCCTAAGGATACACATTAACCAGGAGTGACTTGAAAAAAACTGTGTCCATGAGGAACCTTTTTGGGGTAATAGAAATATTCCTTATCTTGATTGTAGTGGTAGTGACACCATGAATATGTTTGTCAAAACTCATAAGCACAAAAGAAAAACAAATACAAAAAAAAAAACTCATAAGCAGCTGTACAGCTGCGCGGGATAAATTTCACCGTATTTAAATTACATCTCAGTAAACCTGATTTTTTTCTTTTTTTTTTTTTTCTTTCTTTAGATGGAGTCTCGCTCTGTCACCCAGGTTGTAGTGCAGCGGCGCGATCTTAGCTCTCTGCAACAGAGGTCAAGAGGTCAAGAGCAGCTCTGGCGAGTGGTGCTGTCCCTGTCCACACTCCAGGGACAAAGTCCATGAGCCCCTGAGGTCCCCAGAACTGCTCTCAATCAATTCCTTTTGGGGCTTAAGCTACTCTGAAACAGATTTTGCTATTTGTAACAAAAAAATAATAAAAGTAAGTAGAGAGTCTTAACAGTACTAAGATCAAAAGTGTAAAAGGGAGAGCAGGTCGGGCGTGGTGGCTCACGCCTGTAATCCCAGCACTTTGGGAGGCTGAGGTAGGCACATCACTAGGTCAGGAGTTTGAGACCAGCCTGACCAACATGGTGAAACCCCTATCTCTACTAAAAACACAAAAAAAACAATTAGCTGGGCGTGGTGGCACGCGCCTGTAGTCCCAGCTACTCGGGAGGCTGAGGCAGGAGAATTGCTTGAACCTGGGAGGCGGAGGTTGCCGTGAGCCGAAGTCACACCACTGCACTCCAGCCTGGCGCCTGGTGACGGAGTGAAACTCTGTCTCAAAAAACAAAAACAAAATTGGCCAGTTGTGGTGGAGGGCGCCTGTAATCCCAGCTACTCAGGAGACTGAGGCAGGAGAATCTCTTGAACCCAGGAGGCAGAGGTTGCGGTGAACGAAGATTGTGCCACTGCACTCCAGCATAGGCAACAGAATGAGAGTCTATCTCAAAAAAAAAAAGGCGGGGGGACAGCAGCATGCCCCAGACACCCACATCAGCAATAACAAAGACATGGAGACGGAGCCAAGATAGCTTGAAAGGTCTCTCCCTTTTCTTTCCATTGCAAAGGCCGTCACTAAAGGGGGAATTGTTCCCTTACAGAGCAAGTATTATCCCACTTTGCAGGTGAAGAAACTGATGCTGAGGTTAAATGTACAACTCAGAAGTAAAGCATCCCTGCCAAGATAAAGGAGGAAGTCCTGGTTGGAAATACAGAGAGGTCTGCTGCCAGCTAGAATCAGTGCCGTTTTTGGTCCTGAGTCTGCTCAACCCACCCAAAACTAGACCACCTGCCACACAAACCCTTTTGCCTGAGTCCCTCTCTCCCCAGAGCCTCAATCAAACAGGGTGCTATTTCTCCTCCTCTCTCTAAGCTTAATGTCTCTGAAACATGTTTGTTGGGTTTGGGGTTTGTTTGTTTCTATAGATTTGCAGTTCTAAAAATAAGGAAAACCTGCAGGTATTAATAAAATAACCACAACTGGAAAGGCATGGAATTATAAGAAATCTCGCCCTGCATTAGTAATACGGGTATGCCTTATTACATGAGGAGAGCAGACCCATTACGTTACCCAACAATGTAGCCCAACCCCCAGGGAGATGTGAACACAACAAGGGATATATCCCTATGACGCACATTCTTTGGCCTGAGGCTCTGCGGAGTCCATGCCTGTTATAGGTGAAGTAGCCAAGACCTGGAACATGACCTTTACATGAGCTGCCAACGTGGCCTTTATCTGCTGTACTTTGGAAAACCATCCATGTATTAGGAATCAAAAGTTCTTCAACCTAGAGCAAGGCATTTCTCAGGAAGAGAGCCAGATAATCCCAGCACTTTGGGAGGCCGAGGCGGGGCAATTGCGTGAGCCCAGGAGTTTGAGACCAGCCTGGGCAACATGAAACCCCACCTCTACTAAAAATTTTAAAAATTAGCTGGGCATAGTGGTGCTCACCTGTAGGCCCAGCTACTCAGGAGGCTGAGATGGAAGAATTGCCTGAGCATGAAAAGTTGAGGCTAGAGTGAGCCATGATCGCACCACTCCATGCTAGCCTAAGCGAGAGGAGTGAGGCCTTGTCTCAAAAAAATAAATAAATAAATAAATAAGAGAGAGAGGGGGACCAGAGCAAAGTAAACAAGATGGATTGACCTGCTCCTGCCGACTGAGGAAAGGCCAGGCAGAGTGATGTACTGGCTCTCATGGAAGCTGAGAGCTGTGTTCATTCTACCATCCTGGCCCTCTGGGGAGAGCCCTAAAGGAGATGCCCCTGTAGATATCCTCAGTCTTTATTCAAAGACTGGCAGGGCAGGTCTCCCCTACTGAGATGGCAGGCCACTGCCAGTGTCAGTTCCATGAAACTACCCAGAAGATGAGAGGAAAGATAACAGAAGGCCAATTGTCAGCACTCAAGGTGACTTCTGCTTCCTCTAGGTTTGAGTTGCAAAACATAACTATGGCCTACACATGTACACTCTCTGTGAACTGCACAGCTGGACAGAAGGAAGCTCCGATGTGGCCCTGATGCTCCCTGCTGCCCACATCAAACTTGCAGGAAAAGGTGTTAAACAACCACAAAACAAGGCGGCCACCAGTCACTACACAGACACTCATTTCTGAGGCAGCTGGAGCCTTGGTTGGTTGGTTGGTTTGAGATGGGGTCTCTCTCTGTCACCCAAGCTAGAGTACAGTGGCAGGAGCACAGGTCACTGTAACCTCAAACTCCTGGGCTTAAGTGATCCTCCTGTCTGAGCCTCCTGAGCAGCTGCAACTACCAGCATAAGCCACCATGCCCAGCTAATTTTTAAATTATGTTTTTGTAGAGAAAAAGGGCTGTGCGCGGTGGCGCATGTCTGTAATCTCAGCACTTTAGGAGGCTGAGTTGGGCAGATCAATTGAGCCCAGGAGTTCGAGACTAGCCTGGGAAACCGGGCAAAATTCCGTCTCTACAAAAAATACAAAAATTAATGGAATACGCCTGGAGACCCAGCTACTTGGGAGGCTGAGGTGGGAGGATCACTGGAACCCAGAGAGGTCGAGCCTGGGGAGAACCGTGTCCTTGCCACTCCACTCCAGCCTGGGTGAGACCCTATCTCAAAAAGAGAGAGAGAGTCTTGCTTTGTTGCCCTGGCTGAGAGCCTTGTTTTGACTCACTCCCTCCCCTATCTCATCTCCACCCCAACCTGCCCTGGTCCATTCAAAACTACAAACCTCTTAAGAATCATGTGTTTCATGTATTTGGGGGGATAAAAAGAAAAAAATAAAAATAAAAATAAACTACAAACCTCAGCATGCAAGACAGCCAAAGGAGGCAAGAACAGCTCTGTGTAGCCCGTGGCTGTGTGGTGCTCCCAGGTACGGTGATGTAAGTGGTCTGGAAGTTATTTTAATTTTATTTCACAAGTTATTTTTTGACCATAAGTCACAGATGCTAAAAATATCAGCCCAAAGCTGAAAAGCAGCTCCAAGGGTGTGACAGGCCAGAGGACCCACCCCACAGCCCTCCCTCTATGTGTGATCACCCTGTGCGCCCCATCCCAAACCCTCCTCTCCTCCACCACCAAGCCAGAGCACAATTCCATCATATCACTCGCCTTTTCAAACACCATCAATGACTCTCTCTGACTTTTTGGGTTCAAGTTCAACTCCTTCCACAGGCAGTCAATACTTTTCAGAACTTGGCCCCTCCAGTAAGAGTTTATGTTCTGCCCCAATCAAACCCCAAGTAGTTCTCTAAAGCCTCTGTCTTTCTCTTCCTCATCTCCTCCCACCCCTTCCAGAAGCCTCCATGGCCCACCAGCCAATGGAGACACTGCCAATACCCACAGGCCCGAAGGAGGCTGGGCATTTGCCTTGGTCACACCCAGCCCCACCCCAAAACCCCACCTCTACAGCCCTACCCTTAAACCTCTCCCATCTTTCCTTAGAGTCTGGCCCTGGCTTTCCGGAGGGGAGGAAGAAGTCAGCTGCCAGGAGAAGGCTGCGGGCCTGGCCTCCTCAGCAGCAACTTGGCACCAAATCCCTCATGAAACTGTTAGATGGCATTGGTCGGCAGCACTGTGTAAATAGGCTGTTGTGGATTGGCCTGGGGACTTAGCCGCTGTATATAAATGTTATTCAAGTGACTGTACAGCATTGTTTCCATGAAGAAAAGCCCTCGGAGCTCAGAGCATCTGACCAAACGTGACCTTTGGGAAAGTCCTCTTGGTGTTCTGGGGGCGACCTCTGTGGGTTTGGCTCCAGCTGCAGAGAGAGCGCCAGAGAAACCTCAGCTCCAGCCCGGCTTGGCTGGGAGTGGGTGCGGGCAAGGCGGATGGGGGGGCGGGCACCTGTTTAGGTCTGATCTTCTCTTGATCAGACCCCGAGATGGAGGGAAGGGGGTGTCTGAAGTCCCTGGGCCTTGGATATTGAGGTGGAGGGCACGGGTGATCCCAGAAGCCCTACCCACCACCGGAACCCAGACAGATGAGATCAGGGGCTTCCTCCTCCATTCAGCCTCCTGGGTCGGGGGGAGTGGGTGAGGGTTCAGCGAGTGACAGGGGAGAGGTAGCGTGCAGAGACGTCTAAGGGACCAGAATTATTCAGCTCACCCGGTGGGGTTCGCGCGCGGTCTCGGCGCGGGCACTAGGGGGCGGCAGAGGCGGAGGCGCCTGCGCCGAGAAGCGGCTTCCACCCTCAGCGGTTTTTCCGCGCACCCGACAGGGCCACGCTGGCCCTCTAGACGCCCACAGGGGGATTTCTGCGATCCAGAATGATTCGGGACCGGGACGGCCAAGCAGACGCTGTCGGGGACACGGTGGGAGGAAGTACGGGGAGGAGGGGCGAGGGCGCAGCCTACCCGGGCTCGGGCTCAGGGTGAGGGGACACCCCGCCAGGCCCGCCCTGGGGCTGCTGATGCGAAACCGGGACACAAACGCGCGCACCCGTGAGCATGGTGTCAGCGAGGAAGAGGCGTCCCAGTTGGGATGAGGCCCTGGAACACGTTTTAATGCAGCGCCCTGACTGGCAGGAGTCAGGCAACGTGGCCTGGGAATGTGAAGCCCCACGGACGCCAGCTGGGAGGTCCCTGCTGGGCCGCCAGTCTTGGAATTCCGATAGGCCATCTCAAGCACCTAACCCGGAGGGAGCAGAGCTTCTCAGTGCCCGGGAGAGGGAGGCTAGGGAACGGGGAGCGGGTGACAGGAGTTGGGGGACACAGGCAAGGACTGTCCGTCTCCACCCGACTCAAGAGTGTGCACGTGACTTCACGAGTGTGGAGGGCCTGGCCACGGCCCTGGTCTTCATGACAGCACAGCCCAAGCCTGAGGGAGAGGGATAAGGTGCCCAGAGGTACACGTGCAGTAAATGTCTTGGAAGTGGGCCTCAGCCTCCCATTTAGAGATTAGACTGGGCTATAGGCCAGAAGGATTAAGGCTCCTTCTGGGACTCAGGCCCACCCACACCCAGATGCAATCTCATAGGGTGTCAGAACCTGGGCCATAGGAACCCTAAACCCCTACCTGGTGTCCCTGGGGCATCGTTTGTAATTTTATACTAGTCACCCAGGCTTTGTAAACTCTGGGTCCTGACACCCCAGCTGGATAGGCCCTGTAGCGTATCTGGATTAAGCCATACAATTCTGGTAGCCATTTAGCTGGGAAGAGGGAGCATTGGATAGGTATTGGGGGAGACTGAAATAACACAAGCAGTGACACAGACATCCGGGAGGAGACAATCACATTATTTAACCATCAGTCAGCATGGACGCTGGGCACAGGGTCCTGGAGTCCCTTCCATATGCCAGACATTAACCTTTTAATTGCAGGATCAGGGAAGGTGAGGAGTGCCCAGGGGAGGGACGGGGTGGCAATGAACATATTGGGTTTCTCAGGGCCATGGCAATTTACCAGCAAATATGGAAGAATTTTAATATTCCATCACCTGCTGGATGCAGCCCTGCACACACCCCCACACTATTCCATTTCTTCCCTGGGGAAGCAGCCTGGTCCTCAAATAGCAGGAGTGTCTGCCAGATCCAGACCAAGTGGAAGAGACAGTGGGCCCGTGAGCCCAGGAGCCAATACCTGTGGGTTAGAGGGCCCCACCCTGGCAGAGTCAGAGCCCTGAGACCAGGGAGACCATCTATTCCAACTTTCACAGTGGGTGCGACAGCTGAGGTGGGAGGGAGGTGCGAGGGAAGTGGGGTTCAGCCCTGAAACCCCCACAAACACAGTCACTGAGGAAAGCCCTACTGAAAGGATGTGGGTGCCGGAGCCCACCCCCAGAGCCCTGTCTCCAACGTCTGCTGATTTTTGTTGACATTTCTCTTTCTTTGTTATTTTGTTTTCCCACTCTTTAAATAATTAATATAATTACTTTTAAATACAAAATGCACCATGTCCTTTCTCTTCTCTTCCATTTGTTTGGGGTGATTGGGAGGTGAGTTTTAAATAAGGACCTCCACTCTCTAATGGGTCACAGGCTCCAGGTGGGAGGGCCAAGAGCCCCAGATGCCACTCCTCCCATGGGGTATCTGGGCAACCACTTCACCCCTCCCCTGGCTTGCCTGCCCCTGATTGAGGGCTCTCAGCGCCCTGGCCCAATGCTCCCTAGATGGTGAGGAGCCCTCTTGGGAGGTGGCACAGAGCTGATGTTGTGGGATTCCAGGTGGGCCTGGTTCCGATGGACAGGATCAGACAGAGGTCCTAACCCATGAAGCAGACAGGCCCCAGCAGCACCCCTCCCCGCCTCGGGGGGGCTCCCAGGTCTGAGAAGGAGGCATCTAGCACTGGCAGCTGCTCCAGCACAGGCGTTCGCACCTCCAGCACCGTCCGACCTTGCTGTGTCTTCAGTGAGAGATGGGAGAGAAAGGGGTGAGCCGGGTGGAGGCACCCCCCCATTCCCCAACCTCAGGCCCAACCTCACCTTCCCTCTGAGCACCTTGACCCCATCGGGGTGACTCAGGATGTACAGACTGGGAGTGTCCGTGTGCCCATGAGTGTGTGTTTGCTCCCCACTCCCGACCATGTGCCTCTGCTGGGCAGCCATGTGCCGGTCTGTGTACACATTTCCATTACCCTGTGTGAGGCTGGTGCATGCACCCAAGTGAACCTCACCTGGGTGGCTCACAGATGTCTGGCTTCCATCCTTTCCACCCTCCTTACTGGCTTTTGAGCTCCTTCAGGCATCCCTGACAATCCATCAGGAAGGACTCCTCCCTGCTCTCCCTGGTGCCCTGCCCAAGGGGTCTTCCCACCTCCTTCCTCCAGCCTGAATCTGAGATCAGCCCCGGACCCAGCTCTTCCTATTCCCACCTGGCAGCCATCTCTGAATTCTTTGACATAGGGGCTGGTCTCCGGGCTCAGCTCATCCTCATTGGCCCCACGGAGTCTCAGGGGACCATCGCGGGCTGCTCCAGAGCAGGGGTAGGAGACGTCCTGGTGGGCTGAGACGCTGAGCAGCCGCAGGAAGGTGAGCTGGACCACACCCACTGGAGAGCCCTCTGAGTCCACGTAAGAGAACTGGAAGGAGAGAGACGGCTGGGGTCAGGAGGAGACAGACGGGCCTGAGGAGCATCTAATAGCCCCAGGACAGCTGAACCAGAGTCATGAGCAGGGAATGGCTGGGAGGCAAGGGCTGGGGGAGAAATGAGTGGGAGCCAGGAGCCTGAGGTACACAAAAGGCAAAGTAAGCATTAGAGGACCGATGAGAAGGAAAGGAAGGAGCTAAGGAGTGGAGAAGGGGAGGCAGGCTCCAGGGGAACAATAGCCAGGGGACTGTCACCAAAACCCAGAAACCACTAGGCCCTGAGGGGGTGCACCATGGGACAGGGGAGGGACAGCCAGGGGCCAGCTCTGACCTGTGTGACGTCATCCCTGGGTGTCACACAGGTCTCCCCACCTGCTGTGAAGTTGCAGAAAACCCGGAAGGCATCCCGAGCACAGCCCTGGTTGGGGTCGACCCAGTACTCCCCTGTTGGGTGGGGAAGAGGGGAGGTCAGGGCCACCCAGGCCCAGGCTCCAGGATGCTCTTTGCCCCCACATTCCTCTTCCCTCCCAGCCCTCCCCACCATGCTCTCAGTTTCCCGGTCCTCCTCCCTCCCAGAGCCCTAAAATATAGCCCATGCTACTGCTGCAGCCACCTTCCTCATGTGACACCTCTGCCCCCAACAGTAACCCCAGGCCCCCTGACTGGAGGAGGTCCAAGTATGGACAGCCTCATCCTGGGACAACATGTGGCTGCAGGCGCTCGCATAGATTCATCTGTGCAGGTGCACACAGGTGTGTACACATGTGTATGTTTATCTGCTCCTGCAGACACTGGGCTGATAACCAACTGGTACACACTGACCCAGATCAGTTGCTAAAATACCGGGATACTTCTGACCTGGTTGGTAAACAGCTGCAGTTCCCAGCCCCTCAGCCCTCACCCTAAATCCAACACCTTCTCCAAGTCTCCCCCAACATCCATCCTGCTTGTTCAGTGCCCACGCTGTTGGGGAGACGTTTGTGCACCCTGAGGCCGGCACTGACCATCGGGCAGCTCCGGGTGGCACAGCTTCAGGTCCTGGCAGGTGCGAGCAGGGCTATCCTGGGTCCCCGTCGGCCGCCTCATCTGCTCGATCTCCTCCCGCAAGGAGTCGAGTGAGCCAAAGATCTCCTCCAGCCCCCCAGGACTGCCAGGGGCTCCCCCGGTCTGCATGGCCTCATCTTCCTGCATCAGGCGGCTTCCATCCACCGAGCGCCGAGTCTTCTTGGGCATCTGGATGGGCAGTGGCTGGATCACCTCTCCTGGGGGACCCTGGGTGCAGGGACAGATGGAGAAGGCAAGAGACGAGGTTGGTGTGAGGGTGAAGCCGGGCAGCAACAAAGCAGTGGGGGACGGCCTTGGGAGCAGCCGTGACTCCTCACTCACCGGGTGTCCTGGAGGGCCCTGCACACCTTTCTCTCCCTTGGGTCCAGCTGGGCCCTGACAGGGAATAAATGAGGTCATGGAGGGGTCAAGAGGTCAAGCATGGATCTAGGTCACAGAAGGATCAAATCAGCCTCCTGGCTGGGAATAAGGGGCTCCTTGGGGGGAGTCTGTTTGCCCTGGAGAGACAGCATCAAGTCCAGAGGGGATGGGGCAAAGGTCAGAGCTGACGGGGGTCACTTACTGTGGCTCCTTTAGCTCCTTTGGGGCCAGCAGGTCCCTGTGAAATGAGGAACAAGAAAGAGACGGTCACTGCAGGGGAAGAACAGGACTCAGGAGTGGGGAGGCAAGGTCCCAAGTCCACAGGAGCCTCAGGTTACTACAGGAGGGGCAGGCCTGCTGGAGTACCAGGACATTCAGACCTTGGAAGTATGGGGAGGTTTGGGGGTGACAGAACGAATAGGGGACCCTGAGGACTATGCTTGGGTCCTTAGGCTGGTGGTTCCGTGGAAGTCATTGGGAGGCCATAGGCCGGCAGCAGTGGAGGGACAAGGTGGTACTCACGGGGAGGCCGGGGGGCCCTCCAGGACCAATGGGACCAGATGCTCCTGGGATACCCTAGGAAGGGGAGGGGCTGGTTCAACTGTGTCCTCCTCCCACGCCCTCCCGAGCATCTGCTCCCTCACCCACAGCCAAGTCCCAACTCCAACTCCACCCTCCCCTCCTCAACATGAACCCCACTCTTAACCCCCACACCTTCAGGGACCATGCCCTCTACTCACTGTCTCGCCCTTCTGTCCAGGGGATCCCTGAGGGCCAGGAAGTCCCCGATCTCCCTTCTCTCCCTGCTCACCGGAGGGCCCAATCAGTCCAATGAGACCTGGGTGGCCCTAGAGAAGGGAGCAGGGAGTCAAGAGAATGCACAGAGGAGTCATGTGGGGAGAAGGGCCAAGAGGACACAGAGAGGGACCTGGGCACAGGGCCCGTGAGTGGCCCCCACTGAGCAGGACCCCAAGACTGGCTGCTGGAGGCCTGAAGCAGAGCAGTAGGCACCCGGGCCCCACAGGTTTCAAGGATGATGGTGATGGGAGAGACACCTGGCCACGTGTCTGTCTGTCACTCACCTTCTCTCCTTTGGCTCCAGCATCGCCCCGGAGACCAGGCAGCCCTGGGGGTCCCTGTGGAGAGATGGGAAGTCACTCGTTCAAGGTGGGACTAAGTTCTTCCCAGCAGCCTCCACTTCCTTCAGGGCTTCAGCTCTGCCCAGGCACCGCCCTCACCCCCTACCCAGCCCAATCCCAGTCACTCACCATAGGACCTGGGGGCCCAGCCTGGCCTGTAGCTCCAGGTCGGCCTTGCTGACCCTAAAGATTTGAGGGGACCACAGGGGTCAGGAGGAGCATCCCCACACTGCACCCCTCCCATGGCCCCTCATTCCCAGCCCAGCCCTTCCCTGCTGTGACTCACCACTGAGCCTGGGAGGCCTCTCAGACCATCAGGACCAGGTTTCCCTGCTGGGCCTGCAGGACCCACTGGGCCTGTCTTCCCTGGGGCACCTACAGCACCGGGATCCCCCTGAAACACAAAAGGTATGTGTCCTGAAGGGCAGAGGAATGGGGTACAGGCAGAGGGCAGAGGGTCCAAAGTGGAAGGGGTGAGGTGGGGAGGAAGGGCCAAACTCTAGGAGCCCTAGGGCAGGAATAAGTATAAGGGACACCTGTCCCCAAAAGGGCTCAACACGGGAGAGGTGGACATGGGGTAGGCATCAGGAGACAGAGGCATCTGAGGGGTGGGAGATGGAGGGGGTGCTCCAGCACCAGGGCGGCCTCTCCCTCACCTTGGCTCCCTTCCCTCCTTGTCGCCCCTCGGGACCAGGCGAGCCAGCAGGACCCTGCAGATGGAGTGGAAAGGAAGAGCACATGAGGCTGTGGGCAGCCAGGCTCAACTCTTCCACCTTCCTGTCCTAGACACACACACGCACACACATGTGCATACATAGGCACACACAGAGGGCTGATTCACAGACGTGCAGAACAGATCCAGCTGTGACAGTTGTGAAAATACTGGGTAGTCTGTACCTGTGGTGAAGAGCCACTTGCCCACACCCTACCTTGTGGCCCATCTCCTGCCCCAGCAAGTAAACAGGTTCACCCCTGGCCCACAGACATGCTGGCCAGCACCCTCCTCCAGTTTCCATTCTGCTTGTCAATAACCATCAATACCCCTGGAGAGGACATGCACACCAGAACCCAGGAACAAACATGCCCAAGGTACTGCACACTCACCAACCCACCAGCTCCTGCACACACACCACACCCAGGGCCATGCAAACACCAGGCATCTCCCCACCCAGTCCACCTTCCATTGCCCAGCCTCCATCCACACAGCCCAGGCACTGCCTCCGAGGTCTCAGGGATCCACCTCACTTACCCGCTTTCCAAGTGGCCCAGGGGGTCCATTCTCTCCAGTGGGACCAGGGGATCCCTAGGGAGAGAGGAATTGGGGTAGCTGAGTGTTTAGCCTCCAGCCAAGGGATTCCTCAGGAGTGGGGCACAGAAGGGGATGAAGCTTGGGCTTGGGGGGTGGTGGGGTCACTGGTCACTCACAGGCTGTCCTGGCTCACCATCCTCGCCTCGATCACCCTTAGCACCATCCTGGCCCTGCAGGGGTGAGGCAAGGTCAAAGGTAGGCCCCCAACCTGGCTGGCATCACCTCCAAAACTGTCAATCCTCCCATCCCTGGTGTGTGCCTGTAATCCCAGCTACTCGGGAGGCTGAGGCAGAATCAGTTGAATCCTGGAGGCAGAGGTTGTAACAAGCCAGATCGTGCCACTGCACTCCAGCCTGGGTAACAGTGCAAGACTCCATCTCAGAAAAAAAAAAAAATGCCTTCATCCCCTTGCCCACCCTGCCATACCTCCAACTTTCTAACACTCAAGCCCAGTGCCCATACAGAGGCCCCCATAGAAGCCCCACCCTTTTTGCCCCTTCTCTTGAGTAACACTCACCCGAGGACCACTTTCTCCAGGAGGGCCAGGGTCACCAGGAAAACCAACGGGACCCTGATTCAGAGGGAGAACAAGAGTCAGGGTCACAGCTCCCTTAGCCCAGCACAGACTCCCATGGGCACAGGAGGAGGTCTCCTGCAGCCCTTTTCCACCTCGTGTACTGCAGGGCGTCTCTCACTTTCTCTCTGGATCGCAGACCCATGCATCCCTCCCAGGACACCCCATTCCCAGAGCATCCCTCCTCTCCCAGGTCCCCACACTCCAAGATCCTCCCTCACACACACCCATATTCCCAGGTCCATCATTTGCAGGGCCTGAGAGGACTCAGCCCCACTGCCCCAAACTCACAGGGTTCCCTTTGGGGCCATCATCGCCTGTGGGGCCTTTAGGCCCTGGTGGTCCTGGCTCTCCAGGCTGTCCCGACTCTCCTTTCTCCCCACGCTCCCCTCGTGGACCCTGCAGAACAAGCAGAAGGAACAGATGGTCGCAGGGGTCTTGAAGATCAGGAATGCAGCCTCTGCTTCCAAGACACCTTCAGCCATCCCCTACTCCCCTCAGTGACAATGAGACACACACAGAAACTTAAGCCTATATGGGAAGTCCCCTGGTGCCCTTCCCTTCAAGGAAGGGGAAGAAGAGTTCACTCAGACCAGGGATCAGGCCTCACACAGGATGGCAGGGAGCAGAGACTTGCTGCAGAAGAGTTCCAGCTCAAGGAAGTCACAGGAAAAGTGGAGGTAGGGTTGAGGGGGGTGAAGGGGATTGGGGAGTAGGGCCTTGGAGCTGTCACTCACTTTGACACCTGGCTCGCCCTGGACCCCTGGAGATCCTGATTCACCTGGTTCCCCCTGCAAAGAGATTAGAGTCAAAAACCTCCTCTCATTCCCTGGCCAAAAAATTCTGATATTCCCCACAACTCATTCTCTTTTAGCTCCCTGACCAAAATTGGCAGAAATCCAACTCTCATCCCTGACTTCCATGACTGGTCCATTCCCCCTTCCCAGTTACCTTCTCTCCAGGAGGACCCAAGTTCCCAACACCTCCTGGGGGACCTTGTGGGCCCTGGAAGAGGAACAGAAATAGGTGTCATTGCTTAGGAAGGAGGTGCCATTTCAGGGGCAAAGCCCCAGATGAGCAGCCCACAGTCACAGCAGTGAGGCAGTGGAGGCCTCCCAGGAGCAAAGGCTTCTCTTAGCCTCTGAGATGAGACCAGATTTTATGGTCTGGGAAAGGGAGGCAGAGGACCAGATACATTGATCTGAAGGGACAGGGGCTGAGATGACTCACATCAGCACCATTCGGTCCAGCTGGGCCTCGAGGTCCTGGGGGGCCAGGTGGTCCCTAGGGGGAAACAGATATACCAGAGATGGGGAAGGGAAGTGAGATGGATGAGCATGAATGGTGGAGGGAGGATGAGAAGCAGCCAGGCCAGGAGTCATCAGTGGGGTGTGGGGCAGGGGCTGGCCAGGCAGGAAGGTAACTAGTATGGGGGCCAGGGTCAGTAAGGTCACACTCACCATAGGACCCACATCTCCCGTTTCTCCCTTCTCCCCAGAGGGGCCTGGCAAACCCTGTGCAGGTATAGAAAACATGGGCCCAGGTGACCACCCCACCCAGAGTACAGCCCTAGACAGACAGGCCCCACAGTCCCCTCCCCTCAGATCCCACAGGCCCTCCGGTCCTCATCAGCAGGCTGCTGGCAGAGTCTGGGGCAAACATCACCCCATCCTGACCCCACCTCTCAGCCCCTGTTCCTATCCCCCAACTCACCTGTAGGCCTATGGGTCCTGGGGGCCCATTGAATCCTCTTGTGCCTTCATCACCTTTGGCTCCAAAGTGTCCCTGGGGCCCACGAGCTCCGGGCTCCCCATCTGCTCCCTGCAGGGTGGAGGGAAAGCAGGGACAAGGACACAGGAATGGGTCATGGGTCAGGTGTTCCCTATCCACAAATACCACACAGAGCTGGGTGCCAGGACCAGAGCTCCTTCTCCTGCTCCCAACCCCAAGGGCAGAGGGGAGCTGAGAAAGGACCAGAGGCTGCTGGGGCTTCGGTAGGGGTGGAGGGGTCACTCACCGCTGCTCCAGGCTGCCCCACTGGACCAATGGGTCCAGGGGGTCCAGGAGGGCCCTGGGTGAGAGAAGAGAGTCAGAGACACCAAAACAGGGGAAGAGATCAGGTGGGAATGAGGTTAAAGGCCAGGAAGTCAGATGTCAAAGTCATGGACGCTTACATGTTCGCCCTTGTTCCCTTTGGTGCCCTTCTGTCCAGGGTCCCCCACCTCACCCTGGGAGGAGAAGGCAGACAAGATATTAGAAAAAGGTGATGGGTAGAGTGGGAAGGATGACATGACAGGGGTCAGGGGTCATGGTCAGGTCAGCCAGCTCATCTGGAGAGAAGATAGGACGGGTGTCTGTGGGTTCCTCACCTTGTCACCATCCTCTCCAGCCACACCCGGAGGCCCAGCAGGACCAGGAAGCCCCACAGGACCCTGCACCCCATCTCGGCCAGTTGGGCCAATGGGCCCCTTCTCACCCTGTTAGATAAGAGGAAGGAGTCATGGCCTGGAGGTGACCCTCACCCAGGCCAAACACCCCACAGGAAATTTGTCATAGCCCATCAACCGTAGGCTCACAGACCCCTCCCCAGTACCCTTCCCCAGGACCTCCACACTCACCGGGACGCCTTTTTCTCCTGCTGCTCCAGGGGGACCCTGCGGGCCTGGGCGCCCTGGTGGACCAATGGGTCCCCCTGATCCTGCTGCACCTCGTTCCCCAGGGGAGCCCTGAGAGAGCACATGAGTCAGACCCCCAGGAAGGAGACCCCAGTCCGCCCATACCAAAGAACCTCAGACCACAATTCCCAGAAGACTCAAAGTCAGGTGCATTCTGCTACCCCTAGACAGCCTCTGCCCAGCCCCACAGCCCCTGCTGGTATGGGGATGCCACTCCCACCCCCTTCCTCACCCACCCCCTTTCCCAGGCCCTTTGTACCACCCTCTGGAACCCCAGACTCACTGCAGGGCCAGGGGGGCCAGCCGGACCTTCATTCCCCTTCAAACCAGGTCCACCCTATGAACCAGACATTTGGGGAAGATGAGACTTGAGAGAAAGAGCAGGGTGAGGGCTGGGGAGGGAAGACAGGCTCAGAAAGATGGAAATAGGGAGTGACATGGAGGGGTCAGGGACAGGGTCAGGGAGGGAGCTCAGGATGCTTGGTGCTTATGACGGATGGCAGGGGTCTGGGAATCACACTCACAGCAGTGCCTGGGAGGCCTCTCTCTCCTGGGAATCCCCTCAGACCAGCAGGACCATCCTTCCCTGGGGCCCCAGGGGGACCAGGGTCACCCTAAAAGGAAAGGAGAGGTGATGAGCCCCAGCCATGCTGCCAAATTAAACAGAGAGCTCTCCGGCCAGCCTCAAATCACCAATTGCCTGTTCCTTTCAGCACCCCAATCCCCAAGTCCCCATGTTCCCCTCTGCCTGGCCCCTCACTGACCTTTGTTCCTTCTTTTCCAGCAGTTCCAGGCAGTCCCTGCTCTCCAGGGGGCCCTGGGGGACCTGGGTGACCTCTCTCCCCCATGGGGCCAGTTTCTCCTGCTGCTCCCTAGACAAAGGCAGAGAGAGTCCCCGCTCTCAGGCCCTTCATCCCACTGTCTGCCAAAATAGTCCACCCCGCCCACCCCAAAACACTCCTCCAAAACCCCTTTATCCCTGGCCCAAAACTCCTGGGAAATTCCCAGGTACTCCTGGGCCCCTGCTGGGTTTTCTCTGCCCCATGTGGAGTAACTGCACCACCTTATGTCTCTGTTGGGAAACTGCCTCCTCCGGGGGACAAGATGATGGGAATGCACCCCAAAACAAACTGAAGTTCAGGACCCCTGCCTGAAATCCCAGCCCCCACCATTGACCCCAGCCCCAGGGAGGGGTCTGGGTTAGATGGACCTGGAGCAGGAGTGTGTGACCAAGAGAAGAGGAACAGACAGACTAATGCTAGGGTCTGGGGTTCATTCTCTCCTAGGGACAAACCTACCTGAGGTCCCACCACTCCTGGAGGACCAGGGGGGCCGGTCTTCCCTTGGAAACCCTAGGAAAGAAAGAGAGGAAAATGCAGTGAAAGCAGATGTGGGCACCGCGGACAGATTCCCAGGAGGAGGCATCCCAGGCAGGGTCACACGGAGCCCTGGGCCCTGGGTCTGAGCAGCACCAGGGCAGGCTCCACCCTCCCAGGAGACCGTCCCTGTGGGCTTTGCAGACAGCTCTGAGGTTAGAGGGTCTGAGGGGGCCCCACGAGAATGAGTAGCCAGGCTCATCACTCACCACTTCTCCTCTCTGGCCTGGGTGTCCCGGCAGCCCATCCTTCCCGGGGGGGCCCTGAAAGGGGTTCAGGTGTCAGATGAACTCTCAGCTGGAAAGGGGTCAGGGAAGAAGGACTCAAAGAAAAGCAAGGGGGGTCAGAGCTAGGGGTCAACTCACCGGGGGTCCTTTGGGTCCAGGAAATCCATTGGGACCCTGAGGTCCAGGAAGGCCCTAGGGACAGAGGTGGGGGAGTCAGGAGAAGGGAGCAGGGGCTGAGCGGGGGAACTCAGCTTCCTCTCTGGGGTGAGGAGGGAGCTGGCTCATCCAGGCTCCCTGGGGAGCTCAGGGGAAGGGGACTCTCAAGCCACACTCAC
The DNA here is from genome assembly GCF_049354715.1 of Callithrix jacchus. NCBI lineage: Eukaryota > Metazoa > Chordata > Mammalia > Primates > Cebidae > Callithrix > Callithrix jacchus. The sequence goes on from NC_133505.1 coordinate 41,416,846, forward strand.
CCTCTCTCCAGGGGGCCCATGAGGGCCATCGCCACCCGATGTTCCCTGTGGGGGAAAGAGTCAGGAGGTGGGAGGAGCTGCCTTCCAGCTGTCCCTGAGGTCAGGTGTTGAGGGAAAGCTGGGGCTGAGTGGGCAGGGGGCAGATAGAGCCCTGCGGAGACCTCACCTTAGCTCCAGACTTCCCGGTGGCACCCCGGGGTCCTCGCTGGCCCCGTGGACCCTACAGAGGGGAGGGGAGTTGTCAGAGAAACCCAAATGACCCCCTCTGGATCTTGAGCCACCTGTTTCTCTCCCCTGCACTCACCGTGGGGCCCCGTTCTCCCCGAGGTCCTGACTTCCCTGACAGGCCCTGGTGGGGATGAAGCAGAGAGAACATTACCCAGAGTGAGACTCCCCAGAGACCCCCTCTACACCTCTCCAGCCTTTCCCTCCTCTCCCCCTCCCTGCCCCCGGCTTACCCGGGCTCCCTTCTCTCCACTGGCGCCAGGAAAGCCAGGAAATCCTAGGGACCCCTGGTGAGAATGGAGAAGCGGGGAAACTGAGAAGTTATAAAAGGTAGGGTTCAGGAAGGGGAAAAGGGGGTCAGGAGAGGCCACAAAAGCAGTGGCGAGGGAGACCTGAGCTCCGCCAAGAACTAAGCAACCTTGGACAAACCCCTGATGCTCTCTGGGCCTCTTCTGTCATCTGTAAAACAGGGGTCAGCTAAATTCTCTCTGGGGTCCCCCACTGCTCTGCATCCTTGCTTCCTGGAGTCAGGGGTCAGGGAAGGGAAGAGGAGGAGGGGCATGGATGGGGCATAGCATCACCTTGGGTCCCTGACGTCCAGGATAGCCAGGAAGACCAGGAACACCCAGCTTGCCCTGTGGAGGGACAGGGAGCCGTTAAGAGTGAGAGGAGGCCCAGATGCTGCTCCACCCTACAGACCTCAACCTTCGCATATAAGGACCAGCCCCTATCCAGCAACATACTCCACAGACCCCAGCCTCTAGCCCCTCATTGCCTGCCCCACAACTGCCTGACTTTTGTAGTCTCCTTCCCGTGAGTGGATTCTCCCCAACTCTAGTGCTGAGAGCCCACCTGCCCTGTGCCTGCAGATGTATCAGGCCCTTCCACTGTGATCTAGCTGCTGCCCACCTGTCAATCTCAGTTTCATCTACCCCATGAGGGAGGTGGGATCTACCCCAGCACCCACTCCTACTCCACCAAGACCAGTTCCCCCAGCAGGCCCTTTTCCCACCACCCCCCGACTCCCACGAATGCCACCTTCCCCAGATGCTCCAGGGCTCATCCTGACCAGGCAGCTGCAAAACAGGGCTTGGGAGCAGATTCTGCAGCCAGACTGCTGGGGCACAACCCTGGCTCTGCCCTTCACTGGCCATGTAATTAACAAGCATCCCTGTGCTTCTGCAAAACCTCAGCAAAACAGGACGGTCACATGCCTACCTCACAAGATAGATAGCACACATCAGCACAGCACCTGGCACAGGGCAAGTGCTGGGGAGAGTCAGCTCTGGGGACCACAGACCTCACTGTATTAGACTCTCTCATCTCAGAACTCCTGCTGCTTGGAGTCTGAACACGTGTTCACTCTGCCTGGAAGCAACAGCTACTCTCTATGCCTCGTCTCCATCCAACTCTTCATGACAGGAAACTTTCCCTGATTTCTTATATATCCCCTCTGCCCATCAGCAGCCAGGAGGTACCTTTTACACAGGGAGAAGTATAACTAATGCATGGCCATCTTCAACTGACTGGCTGACTTCAGCTGTGGGTACCCCCCATGTCCATCCCCAGCGCCCATACCCCAGAGGCCCCGGGCACAGATCCCTCATCCCATCACCTTCTCGCCCATGAGCCCCAGGGGCCCAGGGTCTCCAGTCGGTCCAGTGCGTCCCTTTGGCCCCTCGGGACCATCCTCTCCCCTGGAACCAGGGACTCCAACCTCGCCCTGGGTAAGAGGGAAGGACAGGTGAGTGTCAGGGACTGGAGGTGGGGTCTGGGCCCAGAAGAGAAAGGGACAGGACAGGGAGCCTGCAGGGTAGAGATACTGTGATTGGAGAGCAGGCATGACATAGACCATGGGGTTATCATCCTGTAGGGTTGAGGCTCCCAAGGGAACACAGCACTGGAACTGGGGAGTCCAGAGACTCGGGAGAACATACTGGTGCTTGGGGTCTCCAGAGTGGAGGCTCAGTAGGACACAGAATTGGGGCCAGTGTAGATTCTCTACTCACCCTGTCACCTTTCACGCCTATGTCACCTTTGAACCCGGGAAAGCCATCCTCGCCCTGAAAAAGATGGAGGTGAGAGGACACCACAGATGACAAAGGGCTGGGGGTTCTAATGGGGATTCCAAGAACATAGATGGAAGCATGGGCTCGGGAGCTGAAAGGCAGTAAAGGGCAGGCTGGAGGGAAGGCAGTGAAGAGAGGAGATGGCAGGACTGAGGTGCTGGGAAGCTGGGGACATGGTGCTCACCTTCTCACCCTTATGACCCTTCAGACCCCGAATTCCGTCTACACCCTAGAATTAGAGGGAGGATAGAGGTAGTAGAGTGATCACGGGATGGAGGTGGGTTGAAAGACTGAGCTCCTAAGACCCCATATTGCTCCCCGGACCACAGAGCTTTGTCTCCCAGCCTAGTGGTCAGTTACCTTGACCCCTCGAGGTCCTGGGTATCCTAGAGGACCCTGAGGTCCAGAGGGACCCTGGAAGAAGAAAGAGAGGCATTTATAAAGGGCCTCAGGGCATCACTTTGGGGGACTCCAGGGGTGGGAGAAATGGAAGTAGCAACATTGCTGTCTGGGTAGGGTTACAGGGCACAGGAATTGAGAATGTGGCAGAGCCACGTGAATGATGAGACAAGGAAATCTCAAGGACTTTGAAGGTCTAGAGTCTGGGTGGAGGCTCCCTCAGGGGATAAAGACATGGAAGATCTCACCTGGTTTCCTTTGGTTCCAGGGGGACCTTCTTTCCCTGGGTGACCCTGGAAGTAAGGAATAGAAAATGTGACCTGTGGCCCCTGTCACCCTCTCTGCACCCCTCTCCACACTTCTCCCAACCCAAATTTCCTGTGACCCAGTGAAGCCAACTGTCCATGAGCAAGCACCACCAGTGACCTTTCAGTGTAAGAGTCACTGGAGTGGGAGGCCAAGGGGAACTGGATTCAGAAGTGGAGGCCCACTCACCGGGAGTCCATCTGAGCCAGGCATGCCAGGGAGCCCTGGCTTCCCTTGAGGACCCTGCAGGAAGACAAGGAGGCTCAGGGTCACTAGAGGGGTCATGTCTGGACACATAAAATCCCAGCAGACATTTTGGGTTCTCCCTACATCCCTACTCCAAACCCCCTGTCCTCCAAATCACTTGGTCACTTACCTTCTCTCCATGAGGGCCGATGGCACCTTGGGGCCCAGGTAGACCCTACATACAGGGAAAGATAAGTCACAGGGGCCTCCCAGGGTCTCTTCGAGCCACCTCCCCATTCAGATCATGAGCAATAAGGGCCTGAGACCCTTAATTTCCTGTCTGCTTCCACAGTCTGACCCATTGTGGAAGGCCAAGGGAAGTCACTAAAATTGGGAAAGGGAGTAGGGGCACCACTCACCTGGGTCCCAGGAGTACCCTGTTGTCCAGGAGGTCCTGGCTCTCCCTGGGGTCCCTAGAAACAGGTGACCAGGCACAGGTCAGAAGGAGATGGTGACAGAACAAATTTAGAGCAGGGAGCTGAGTCCCAGCAACAACAGCCAAGAGGGCAACAGTGGGAAATAGGCAGGGGTCAAAATGGTGACAAACGGGATGCTGGCAGGGACCTTCCACCCTTCACTCACCAAGCTCCCTTTGGGGCCCTGGGGACCATCCATGCCTCGGATGCCCTGAAACACAAGATGGGTGTGAGCAGCCTGAGGGCGGGTCCAGAGGGACCTGTGGTTTTGAGAGGCCCGGCCATACCCGAGGGCGGGACGGTCAGACCTCCAATCCATCCCGGACCCAAGCAAACACAGCTGCCCCAGGCCCACAGGGGTGGGGCTGTGGATGTGTGGGTTTGTGGGCTTTAGTTTTGTTTTTTTTAAGGATTTATTCCTAGGCCCAGAGCCCTAGGGGCACCGCACCACAGGGCCCTCCCAGTGCACGGGCGGGAAGGGGAGTGAAGGCTGAGGCAGAGCACAGTAGGGCCAGAGCAGGGGGAGCTCAAGGGGAATGGAAAGCGTGACGAGAGAGGAGAAGGAGCAGGAAGGCAGCTAGAAAGGTGGAGAGTTGGAGAGGTCAAGGGGCCACATTAGGGTCAGAAATCAGGGAGTCACTTACAGGGGGTCCAGGAATACCAGGTGGGCCTTTGGGACCAAGGAGACCTCGAGGTCCCTGCATTCAGGGTGAGGGGAGGAGATGGCATGAATGGATAAAAAGGTGTCCTTTTAGTGCTCATGTCTCTCTCCTGGCTTCCCCAGAACCTCCTCTCCCAGCACCAGCCCTTGGACACTCACCGACTCTCCAGGCAGCCCTCGAGGCCCAATCTCCCCGTCGTCTCCCTGGAGGAGGAGGACATGGTGAAGCTGCCATGCCTTCTAGACCTCTCCTGCACCCAGCCCCTTGCCACTACACTTACCCTCTCTCCATCCTCACCATGGGGACCAGGAAGGCCCTGGGCACCAGTATCACCCTGCAAAATGGGGGAACTCATAAGAGGAGCCTCAGAGCCCCCTATACAGGCAGACCCTCTGCACTTAGCCAACCCAATACATTCACTGAGCCCCTGCCAAGCCCCAGACTCCCTTCCCTACATATCTCACTCCTACAGAAGGTCCATGCCCGATTCCAACACACACTCCCTAATGTACTCACCCTATGGCCCTTCTCTCCAGGGAGCCCCGGGAGTCCATCAAAACCTCGGTCACCCTAGGAGGAGGAGGGGTGGCCAGAGTGAGGACACAGCCCTGACTAAGCCCACCCCTCCCTACTGCACCCTGAGTGGGGTGGGGCTCATTCTGGGGGAGCCTGAGCAATTAGGTCATTCACAAGAAACAATGGAGCCCAGGGTGGGCTGGGAGCTACCGGCCTCAGGGAGGGGCCCAAGCCTGTTACCTTCACTCCAGGTTCTCCAGGCATCCCTCGGGCTCCGTCAGCACCTGCCCGGCCCTGGAAGTGCAAGGGAAGTGTCAGAGCAAGCAGGGGCACAGGCCTCTACACTGCCGATCTCCCCACAACACCCATCCACCCCTGGAGTACTCACCCTTCGCCCAGCCTTGCCAGGAGGGCCTGTGAGGCCCTGAGGTCCTCTGGGGCCCTGGTAAGAGAAGAGATGAGGTGGGGTTAGGAGGCATACGTAGGTGAGTGGGGAGACTGAGCTGGGGAACAGATATGGGGGTGCAGTAGAGGAGGGTGGTCACCTGAGGTCCTAGGTCTCCAGACTCTCCTTTAAGGCCAGGGCTCCCAGGTTGTCCCTTGGAGAGAGAAGAGAGGATGGCCATAATGAAGGACACACCCAGCAGTGACCTCAGAGTGTTCCCCAAAAGAAGCCCCTTTCCAGAACTATCCATACCCCACACACAAATAAAGCATCCTCCACCCAAGTACCCCAGTCACTCACCAAGGGTCCAGGACGCCCTGTGTATCCCATGGGGCCAGGGGGTCCACGGAGAGCCAGCTATGGGAGAAGGGGAAGAGCAAAGCTGAGGGAGAGGCAGCAGGAACTCCCAGCCCCAGCGCCCTCCAAATTCACCCTTCATCTCCTGATCCTCTTCCACTGCCCTGGATTCTTCCCAACCTCCCTGTAAACCTAAAACCAACCCAGAACTCCCCCACCCCACATTCACTCCAGCCAAACCTCCCAGTGCTCCCCCAGAGCCTTCCCTTTCCAGGGAAGCAGTGCCACTCACCCTTGCTTGCTGCAGGATGGCCTGGGCCTGAGCCTCTTGGGCCGCCACCACAGGGCCCTTGTCACCCCCACCACTGCCAAACCGGAACTGAGGGCAAGGAGAGAAGGTCCCGGTTCTCCTCCAAGAAAGCCATGAGACCCTCCCAGCCAGAGGCTTCCTCCAGCATTTCTGCCTCATCTCCCAGGTTCTGCCCATCCAGCATTTCCCATGGCTTCCAGATAACCACTTAGAGGATTCCAGAAACTCAACTCCTGCCCTCCCCGCTGCTGCCCAGCCTCTGCCTCCAGAAAGACTCTCTTTTGGTTCTAGATCCCCTGAAATATAAGCTGTTCTGCTCAGTTCTAGAAGACTGGTGTTCAGTTCTAGGTCATCTAATAAGACCTCATCTCCCCCATCCCAAAGACCAATCCCTTTGGGCTGATGATCTTTAGACTCCTCCAGAGCTTTCCTGCCCATCTGGTTCTTGGTAACACAACACAATTCCTTGTCTTCCCCATCAGCCAGTTCCAAAATTCAGGAGACAACTCACTGGGAGCATGAGGGATGTGCCAGGAGGACCAGGAGCCCCATCTGATCCAGGGAGCCCTGCTCGACCAGGGGGGCCCTAGAGTGGGAAGAGAATACAAAAGATGAGGTGACAGATCGGGGACATCTAGGTCTAAGCATGATTTTGAAATGTCCTCTTCAACAGAATAGGTGTAGACTCCTCTAGATCTTTCCTGAGCCCCCACTCCCATAGAGGAAAATGAGGGTCAGAGGCCAGATTATTCCCCTCCCCAACCAGAGGCTGCCCTCCCTTCTGGGTGCTGGGAAGCACAACCATCCCCTCATTCATTAACCAGTCAGCTAATGAAGAATTACTGGGCATGGCAGCCCCCCCTTGGGTACCACTGGCTCCCCAGAAGCTTCCCCTGACACAGAGAACACCCTCTTACCCTCTCTCCGGGGTCTCCAACTGGGCCTGGATTCCCCTGGATGCCAGGGGGACCAATCAGTCCCTGAGGAACAAAAGAGTAGGGGTCAGATGTGGGCATTCAGACAGGTGTGGGCACTCAGCCTGAGGCTGAGGAGTGGTCTGTGCAGAAGAGATCTGGGAATCTGGGAAACAATGATTGGAAGGATGCTCTGGAGTTCTGAGGACTGAGTTCTGAGTTCTCTGGAACTCCAAAGGATGCTCTGGAGTTCCTACATATGCCTGGGCGCCTGGACATATGTGGGAAAGACTCAGAGGGGCACATAGGAGGGGTTCTGAGAAAATAATGGCAACCAGATCACTGCTAGACTCACCGCAGGGCCTTCTGGGCCAGGGGGCCCCTCCACGAGCATACCCTGCAGAGTCAAAGATTGAAAGTCAGAGGCAACAGGTCCAGCACACACAACCCCACTTGCTTCTTCCACTGTCTCAGTTCTGTGACCAGCATGACTTACAGGTTCCAGCACAGCAGGCTCTCCCTTCTCTCCCTTCAGCCCCTGGGGTCCATGGGCAACCTGAGGGAGACACACATGTAACCCCCAGTAGGGCCCGTGAGCATCCAGGAAAGCAGGCCTATCCCCATCCCAACTCCCGCCTTCATTCTTAGATCCTCTCGAATGATCCTCTCGAGACCACTTCAGCCCAAACCACAAGCCCCACAGCCCTCCCCTAAAACTCCCTCTTCACAAACCTTTCCTGCCAAGGAGACCCTGGGGTTCCCTGTCCCCACAGTTCCCACCCCCACTTCAGCAAACACAACCTCTTCATTTCCTTTTTTTTGAAATGAAGTCTCACTCTGTCGCCCAGGCTGAAGTACAGTGATCTGGCTCACTGCAACCTCTGCCTTCTGGGTTCAAGCAATTCTCCTGCCTCAGCCTCCAAAGTAGCTAGGATTACAGATGTGTACCACCATGACTGGCTAATTTTTGTATTTTAATAGACATGGGGTTTCACCATGTTGGCCAGGCTGATCTCGAACTTCTGATCTCAGATGATTCACCTGCCTTGGCCTCCCAAAGTGCTGCGATTACAGGTGTGAGCCACCACGCCCAGCCCCTTCCAGGAATTTTAAACCACCCATCTTCCCAAACCCTCTTCTAGAGGACCCTATCCCATCTCCCAAACTCCCTCTAACCCCAGAAATCCCTAGAATCTTAAGAAACCTTCCACACGTTTACCCCAACACGTCACAAAAGAATCTCTCTAAGATTGTGGGTAGATTTTTATCTGGGGTAAGAAGAGGGCATGAATCCATATGAGAACCTGATAAAAGCTAGGCCAGGCATGGTGGCTGATGCCCACAATCTCAACACTTTGGGAGGCAGAGGCAGGCATATCACCTGAGGTTAGGAGTTTGAGACCAGCCTGACCAACATGGTGAAACTCTGTCTCCAATAAAAGTACAAAATTAGCTGGGCGTGGAGGCATATGCCTGTAATCCTGGCTACTCAGGAGGCTAAGGCAGGAGGATTGCTGGAACCCAAAGGTAGAGGTTGCAATGAACCAAGATCCTGCCACTGCACTCCAACCTGTGTAACAAAGTAAGACCCTGCCTCAAAAAAAAAACAAAAAAAAAAAACTGGAGAGCAGTCCCCACTGATAGCACAAACTCAGCCCTCATAACTGGCTTTTGGAAAAATACAGCTCTTGCAATCACTTATCCAAGCCCCAGAGCAGTCCCCCATAGTACATCCCACAGTTCCTCTCCCAGCAAGGATGTATTGTGCATTGCCCTTCCTCCAGCCCTCATGTACACTCCAAGCCCACCAGTTCCCTCCCTTGCACACCCCCACTCAGATACCTGTTCCCAACACTAGGGCCAGAAACCAAATAAGAACAGAGTGGAGACATTTAACCACCCCAACTCCCCCAAACAAAAATATTCAGAATGCCCCTCTCCACCTTCACTTTGACCAAACAGCCATGATCAGTTTCAAAACTCTCCAAAATCCCGTATCAACCCCAGATACCCAGAGATCAACACAAAGGAAAAGCAGCAGAAGCTCAAGGGAGGCAAGAGAGGGGAGGTGTGGGATGCGGCAGCAGGGAAGAGGAGGCAGCCATAACTGCAAAGCAGGAAGATGGAGTGGAATAGACAGGAGGCAGTTCCAATGGCAGGGAATACTGGAAGACATGAGGACAACTAAGGGACACAGAACAAAATGACAAACACTTGGAAGCAAAAATGATGCCAGGGCCAAGGAAAACTAAGTGTGGCCAACATGGCTAGTAAACAAACTGGACAAACAGGAAGTGGCTGTACAGACAGGAAGCAGCCAAGAACAGAGGATCTGGGAAGTAAACCTTCAACAACATGGCTACTGTGACCCAGAGTAAAAAGAAAGGCACAAAACAGTTACAACAGGACTCTTGCAAAGGGAATCATGACAGTGAAGGATAATTCTTCCAGAAAACACAAACATCAAGGCTAGGACATACAGGAAGTAGCCATGAGAAATACTGAGGCCCACAATGGGAACTTTCTGATTTGAATGACCTGGGACATACAGGAAGTGGCTTACTGTCAAAGGAAATTGTCACGATATAGCATGAAAAACTAAAGCCAGAACACAATAATAAATTCCTTTCAGTCCAACCTGACACAGTTACCAAGATGGATGCCACAGCTGGAGAAGGCAGGAAGGGACAGACAATAAGTGGCCTGTAGGTTAAAAAAAGGTGACATAGGAAGTTAGATCATTTGGTAGAAACATGAACAAAAAATTGTTTTCACCAAGAAGAAATGATAGAGACACATTGAAAATGGACACAAGGTAGTAGCTTCTTGACCAAAAGCTTTATGAAATTCAGCTTGATTTAGATAGGAAGTGACTAAGAAAAACAGGAAGTGGCTATGTAATTTTTTTAAATTCCCAATTGCCCTGGGCACAAGTATTCACAAGAGTTACAGGGTAAGACATTTGGCAAGGGAAGGCAGGTAGTCATCTTTTCAAGCAACATATACATCACTTGTGAACAGAAAATGGCAAGTGACAGATGGGAAGTAGCTCACAGCCAACAGCCAAGGATCAAAACCAACAAGAAACAATTCTTGTAGCTCCCACTGGTGGTCAAGAATGAAAGAGAAGCTCCTTTCACTTACGGCTCCTGAGTGGGCTGTCTCCGCAGAGAGGGCAGGGCCAAGCTCTGTCTCCTCACGATAATCGTCCCCATAGCCATAGGTGTAATCGTAGGGCCCTTCAGGGAGGTCTGTGCCACCCTCCCCATATTCCTCTGCCGGGAACCTGTCAGCTGTGGGGGGGACCTGGAGATCTGTCTGCTCCTTCCCAGGGATGGGGAGGGAGAGGGGTAGATGGGGATATTAGGGCTGAGAGGAGGCTTACCCTGGACCCCAGCGTGCAATAACTTCTAGCCCAAAGGATTCTGAGGGTAATCAGAATTGGAGTTTTTCTCCCAAAAGCCATGGGAGTGGTTGTATAGAAATGGAAGGGCCATCAAAGGCCAAAAATGGGGAGACATGTCTAGAAATCGGGCCCGGTGGGGAAGAAGTGGTGGATAAAAAGAAGGGTGGCCGGAGGGCTGGATGCAGAGTGGACAGTCCATGGATATAATGACAGATAAAGGAGTCCAAGAGTGACCAAAGAGATAGAGAAGACAAAAGGTAACAGCATTGGACAGAAAATGGCTCCTGGGAACAGAAATAGGACATAGAAAGGAAGACCATTAGACACCAACATGGAGATGAGGTCACTCTGGAATCAAAGGATCATGGAAGGAGGCCTGGACACTGAAAAGAACTGGTTGGACTTAGAGAGACAAGCAGACCCATAGGTCTAGAGTGACCAGAAGACAGAGGCCATCAATGGAAATGAGGAAGAACCCTCCGGCCAGAGGAGGGGCTGGTCCATCAAGATGCCATGGGCCAAGGGGAGTGGGTCACAGGTGCCCATTGTCCCCAGCTGGGGTGAGGGTGGGGCACAGAGTTACCTCCTCAAGGGGTGGCAAGGGGCTTGACTCCAGGATTTCTTCCTCTTCACCTGGGGTGGGGTCCTGACCCCAAGGAGAGAAAGAGAAGAGTAGCACAGGGTAAGAAGGAAGGAGAAAGGTTAGCAGAAGAGGAGGCAAAGCAGTACCAGTTGCCCGAGGGCAGGGTCTGTCTGTGCTGGGGGATGGGGGAAATCTCAGATCTTGCAGCCCCTTTGGAGGGAGACAGTTTGGGGAGAATGAACCTCCAAGGTCATAGAGGTTTGGGGGCAAAGATCTGGATGCCCCAGCTCTACCTGCCGGTAACCGCTGCCTCTGGTCCTGGGGGTGGGCCAGGCAGTGGGGGAAGCTGCCCTCCGAGCTGGGCGTCGGGAAGGGGGAGGCTGGACCCGGGCTGGGCCAGAGCCTGCAGTTGGAGAGGGCCTCCGGCCTGGTGAGGGGGATGCCTGCCGGGCCGCTGACCTCTTGGCAGGTGGGGTAGGCTTTCGGGGAGGGGTCCGGTGCCCCCTAGGGGGAGGGGGAGGCCTGTGGTGGGGGCTCCCAGGGTGCTGCAGCAGAGAGACAGGGAGGGGACAGGGAGTAAGTAAATCCCCATCATCTAAACACACTGTGCCTCTCCCCACAGCATGGAGAGGGGAGGAAGGTGTCCTAGGAGATGATTGCAGGGGGTACTGGGAGGAAGGGAAGAAATGAAGGGGTCCTTTGAGTTTACCTGATAATCAGGGGTCGTCCCCGTAGTCATCACATCATAATAGGGGGGCTCGTAGTCATAGTAGAGAGACTCAGTGGGCTGGGATTAGGGGGTGGGCATAGGCAGAAAGGGGATGAGGTAATTGGAAGGCATGGGGTGAAGGGCAGAAGAGGGAGATAAAAAGATGGTGGGTGAGTTGGAAAACAGGGAAGGTATGGAGTTGGGAAACAGAGTTGAAGATGAAAGCAGAGGTTGAGGGTCAGAAGGGAGGTGGGGAGAGGTGGAACAGAGGGAAGGGGTTCCACATGTGGGGCAGAAGTAGACATGATTAAGAGATTGAACCTCTGATCTTCAGACCACTGACCCCAGAGCCTGTCTGTACTCTAACTGTCCAGACCCCACCCAACCCAGGCTCCCTTCTCTTCCCTTCCTTCCCCTCCCCTCCCTTCCCTTCTCTTCCCTTCCCTTCCCCCGACTACCTCCCTTTTTTCTGCCCCTCCAGGTAGATGGGGGCCAGAGACCAGGCTCCCCACCCCCACACTTCTGCAGACCCACCCCTCCTTTGGGATTCCGTCCATCCCGACTCCTTCCCATTTCTCCTCCTTGGTCTCACCATCCCAACTGCTTTCTCCTGGCTTCCATCCCCTCTACTCTGCTCTCCCACCTGCCTCCCCTGCTCTTACCCCTCTCCCACTGTCTCCCAATCTCTTAATTCAAGGAAGGAAGGGGAAACCCAGGGACACAGTTCTAGGAAGACTGGTAGAAGAGGAGACGCAGAGCAGGGAACACAGCTCCCAGCCATGAATTCTTCATAACAACTCTTTTTATTTTTAGATGAAAATAAAAAGGCTGATGAATGAGAACTAGGAGGAGGGGGTGATGGGAATAGGGAAATGAGAGTGGGGAGGACAACTAAGGAGGGGAGATGACTGGGTGTCTTCCCTCTCTGGGGTGTGCTGCACTTGGGGGTTCTCCCGGCTCCCTCACCTGGCGCTGGGGTTCCTGATTTTGTGGCCTATGAAGTCTTGATGGCTGCTGCTTTGGAGATCTCTGGGCTCTGTGAGGCTGTTGGTTTTGGGGTCTTTCCCTCTGACCCCCCTCACATTCCAGCTCCTTCTGCTCACATGATTCATAGGCTGCTTGGACCCCTGGGACAATGGCAAGCTCCTGGACATCACCCTGCAAAGACATGAGAGAGATGGAGCAGAGAAATACTCAGAGAGAGGCAGAGGGTATCATCCAAGAGAAAGGGTAGGAGGCCAATCCTACGTAAAACTCTATGATGGAAGAAGGTCACTGTCAGCCCTCCATATGCATAACCCTTTTCAGTTTTCAAGGGATCTCATGGGACCTTCATAACAACCAGGAAAGTCAGTAGAACAAACATCTTTCTGCCCATTTTCCAGATACATTCCATTCAGAAAAGCCCAAAAAGGCAATGACTGCTCCAAGGTCACCCAGAGTGGCAGAATCAGGACCAGATCCCAGGACTTCCAGCATACTTTGCCTCCCCTCTACCCTTTGTGGCAAAACATAAGCCCTTCCACAGTGGCTTCCAGAGACAGGGCTCAGCCTTAGAAGCCTTGGCCTTCCAATAATAGTGATGATGAGAATTCTCTGGACCTCTAGAAATGGAGTGGGAAAACCCACTTCTTAGTTCCAATGGCATTTACTTTTGCCCACACATGGTGCTTAGCATACCCTCCCTTGCACTGTAACTTAGGGATGTTGTCTCATTTCCTGGGAAGCACTGTAACTTAGGGATTTTGTCTCATTCACCTGGGAGCTCCTGCAGGTGACAGACACTTTATATTCTTCTTCTTTGTTCTCCTTGGGCAACAGGTATTCAGAAAATGTTGACTGGCTTGGAGGGTAGATGGAGGGATGGATGAATGGATAGATGAGTGCATGGGTGGATGGGGGCTTAATGTATTACTGAATGGGAGTACTGACAAATAGGGAATGAATGAATGTATGTACAAGAGGGTGGACTCGTGGGCAGATGAATAAGGGACACAGAGTAGATGGAAGCAAATGGGTGAGTAGGTAGACGGGTGGAATTGAATATCTGGGTAAATAAATGGTCAGATGGGAAATAAGTGGGTGAGGAGATGGGTACATGAGTGTATTGAAGAAGTAGCTGAGTTGGTGGAAGGATAATGGATGATGGGTGGCCAAATGGATGCATGCATCCTTGTATGCATGGGTAGATGGGGTGGGTGGATGGGTGGTTGAGTGAATAGATGGGTGGAGGAATTGAAGAGGATAGATGGATGGAAGCATAAATGGGTGATTTAAAGGGGAGAGTGGTTAAGCAGGGGGAAGATGGACAGGTAAGGGGATATAAGCCTTCATGCATCTGTAGGAGAGTGTGTGATATATAGGTGAGTAAATGAATGAGGGAGGGAGTGGTGGATGTGTGCATGGGTGGGCTGGAGAGTGAGTGAATAGATGGCTAGGTGAGGAGAGAGAGGTGTTGAAGGGATGGACGGATGAGGGGACTGATGAAGACTGAAGGACAGAATAAAGTGGCTGTGGACAGTCCTGCCAGAAAAGTAGGCATCTATTTCTCACAGAGATCAGTAGCCCTGAAGATAGGAAATGGAAATAAAAATTCACAAGAAAAAAATGAAAGCCTAGGGAAGGCTGGACCCAGAAGGGGAGTGGGCACAAGAGAGGGGACCAGAGGCCACTCCTGTCTCTGATTGCTCTGGTTACCTCAAAGACTTCTTCATCCAGAATACGGGCACCAAAGATTATCACTCCATGCGTGTCCAATACTGGACGAGCGCTTCGGGGGAGAGGCCGGGTGACTCGCTTCTTGCAGTCAACAATGAGGGTGACAGACTGGCCCTTCACAGCCACAGCCACACGGTGCCACCTGATCATGGGGGGAGAGGTTCAACTGAACTCTTGACTGACTGAAGCAGGGGAGTCAACACGATTGGAGAGCGGTGATGAGAGCTGAAGCCAATGGTGATAAGAAGAGTAATCACAACTTATTGAGTGTTTACAGTGCGCCAGGCACTGTGCCATCAATTTCTCATTTGATTGTGCTGATTCTACTTAATGTCCATTTTACAAATGTAGAAACTGACACTCAAAAAATTTAAGTAACTTGCCCAAGGTACAGGCTGGTTCAACATGCAGAGAAGGGTGCATACTCTAAAGCCCAAACTCTGGGCTGGAAGTGACTGAAACTTGGGCAGTGGGTAGGTGTGGTGTGGCCAAAAGGGTCTGAAAGTTTCACACTTTAGAGCATAGAGGTTCAGAGGCACTTCCTCCTGAAAGAGAGGGCCGGGCAGACCAGAGGAGCAAACAAACTTACTTGCCATCTGCTAGGCTGAGGCCTCGGAAGACTGGCTGAGCTGCAGGTTGAGGCCGTCCAGTCTGGTCCTCATACAGGAAGCGGATAGGTCGGCCCAGCTCCAGGCCCAGCTGTCGGACACCTTGGGCACTGTAGAGAGTCAGGAGAGGAGCCTGGAGACCAGGGCGGGTCCGGACAACAGTCAGCAGAGAGAAATCTTTGGGAAATCCTCCTAGGGAGTATCCAAGAGAGATACACACAGAGTGAGAGGCAAAGAGAGCCACAACCCCTTTCCTCCTGGTGTCTAATCCTAAGCCCCACCCTATTACCTCCCCTAGGTCTCCCTACCCCACTGTGTCTCCCATACCTGGGAAAAGCTGGCGAGTGGGTGCACTCAGCTGGGCAGGTCGTGCCACTCGGTAGGCCACATCAGCTGGACAGATGCCTCTTGCTCTCCGCACACCATCAGGGAGGGAGGGGAACCTCAGGGCTCGGAGCACATCCACAGGGGGTGCACCTGGGAGGGTCCATGATGATCAGGAGAAGGAACAGGGCATCCAGATCAGGATGATTTGGCCTCAGGAGGGCATAAATAGGGGACATTTGGGATCCAGAACTCAGCTTTCCAGGGCTCAAACTCCCTACAAGGCAAAGGTCATCTCAGCCTCACTTGCTTCTGAACAGTGCCTTAATGGATGGGAAATGCAAAGGTACCTGGAGGCAGGGCGGCCTTAGCCGGAATTCAACCCCATGCCCTCCTGCCCCTCTCTCTCCTAGCATCTGCCTCTCACACTCTCCTGTTGTCTTTTAGCCTATGAATCTGTCTCTGTCTATGCTCTCTGAATCTGTCTCTCAGCTCTACTACATCTGTCTCCTGTCTCTCTCACTGTCTCTCTTACTCTCTCTGTCTCTTTATGTTGATTTTTCCATGCCTGTCTCTTCTTCCTCCATTTCCCTCACTTTCTATCTACCTTTCTCTCTCCCTGGCTCTCACTCCCTTTCCATATCTCTCACTCTCTGGGTCTCTGGCATCTGTCCTGTCTCCAGCACAAACAACATCTGGGCAATCGATCATCCTGGGCACAGGAGGTGCAGGGGGGCCACAAGGAAGAGAGCAGAGAGGCTCTATGGGAGGGGGCTTTGAGCAGCTACATATCCCAGATTTGGTGGGGTGGGGTGGGAACAACCCTGACCATGCTGAGGAAAAAGATAAGAAAGCTCTCCCAAGAGCGTGTGCCTCCTGGTTTAGGAGATGAGTTGGGGAGGGGTGGAGGAATCGGGGGCGGGGGCTGAAGCTGCCACGCGGAGCCGGAACAGGTCCAGGGCCCAGAGCCACACATCTGTGGATCCCATCAGAGTGCTTGCCCAGAACCCAGGCAAGCTCCCCACACCTGGAACCTCAATCCTGTTTCGCCACCCCCACCAACCCCACCACCTGGGACCCAGAGATGCAAGACACAGCCCACCAGCCCTGTCTACCTAGAATTCAGCTTCCTAGGGCTCACACTCCCTGGAAAACAAAAGATCACCTTGCCCTCACTTCCTCCCCTGTATACATACTCTTCACACCATCAGCTCCAGATTGGAAAAATCCCAAAGAGGGTTCCAGCAAAACTTTCATAGAAGTGTAGGGCAGGGCAGAGGCCAGAGCAATCAGGAGAGCAGAGCTGGGTGGGGTGGGTGAGGTGGGGCAGGCAGGCAGAGAAAAGGCCCTTTGAGTCCAGAAGCCGGGAAACCACGGCCTCCCCCCGCCCCCCACCAGCCCCCACCTAAGCCTGGCCCCTGCGCATGTGGCAGCTCCGCAAACACCAACACACAAGGGCCGCTTTGAGAGACGAAGGGTGAGTGAGACAGAGACACAGAGACTCACAGAGACCCCAGGCCAAGGAGACCTCAGAGGCCCCCACCCTCCACCAAACCCCAGGGGAGTACAATTCGATCATATAGGCGACCTACCCACAGGTCCACCCACCATCTTCCCACACCAGGCCACGTACTTGCCCCACTGTCTCCGGCCTCATCTGCCCCTCAGGCTCCCCCCTGGTAGCCCCATCACCCTCCACCACTCTACCTCTGGCCCCTCAAATGCCTTATTCTCTAATCTTCGGAATTCCACAGTAACCCATTTCCCTAAAGTCCCATCTCTACCCACTCAGCTCCTGAAATAAGAAACAGTCATCTTAGCCATCCCCCTGCCTCCATGCCACAGCAGCCCTCTCCCCTAAGCAATACTCCTAGAGTCTACAGGCACTATGGGCCTCAATCTCCTGGCCCTGGGCCTCACTGTCCTTACATCTTGGAAGTTCTTCCTTCTATAATGTGATCTAAATCCTTTATGCTGCCATTCTGACCCTCTTCTCTCTAAAGCAGAGAAGAATTGAATAGTCCAGTTAAATACAAATCAGCGCGTGTCTCCAGAATGTCTCCAGACATGGGGAGCTTTTTTCAGCCTGCTGAGGGCTTGGTGCTCACCACCCCCTCCTCCCTGACATCAAATCCCCTTCCCTAGAAGCCAGCAAATCTGGGTCCCGGGAAAAAGAAGGAAAAGATTGGGGTGTGGACACTAGGGTCCCAGGGGAGCCTGGCTGGCCAGACGGGGGAGGGGCTAGGCAGGAATGCAAAGAGTTGGCTCTGGCCTCAGACACCTGATCCTGGCCTGTCCAGCGGGCCGTCCTGTTGGCAGCCAGCCCCAGTGCTCCCCAGAGCCAGCCGCGTGGCAACATCGAGGGCACAGGGAGGGGGAGGGTATGCTGTCCGGGAGGCCAATGGGACAGGTAGTCAAGGCATCCTTTCTTTCTGGGCTTACTAGGTTCTGCTCTGAATCACAGGTGCTCAGGTCTTATCCCAGAGATATTGACAGAAAGGCCAGAAGACTCACAGACCTCACCATGAACATGGGCATCTACCACACTCAAACCTGCAATGGCTGAACGAGGCTGGCCCTGGCCATCTTCAGCTCTGGCCATCTGCAGCTCTTCCCAAGGACCTAAGACAAGCGCCCATCCCGACTGGGCTCTCTAAAGTAGTCCTCCACCTTTCAGCCCTACCTGCCCTCCCCCAGTCACTTCAAGGATGAAGAGATCCCTACCCTGACTCCAAGGAACCCAGGTGTCTTGCCCTCCAGCCTGGACCCTTGAAGCCCAAAGTCTCCTTTTCAGACTCAGAGGCTCCTGCCCCAGGCATCAGCTGTCCCCTTCCCAGAGGCACTCGGAGCTCCAGCCTGACTCCGAGGACCCAGGCATCAGGACTCCTCTTACCTGCCCAGCCTGGGGCCGCGCTCAGCCCCAGCACCAGAGGTAGGAGGAGGAGGAGGAGGTGGTGATGGCAGCGGCGGCACCGCTCCATGGCTGAGCGACCGGAACGCCGGGTCCCAGGGACCCAGGTCTGCCTGAGGCGCTGGACGCTCAGAGGCTGACAGAGACAGGGAGCAGACTATGAGCCTCGGACGCCGGGGTCCCAGGGAGGTCAGAGGCTGTGGGCAGAGACAGCTGTCAGTGGCCCAGCTCCATGCAGCAAGGCGCCGTCGGGGCTCCCAGCACTGCTCCCTCCTCGGTGGCTGCCGCTTCTGTGTGTCCCCGGCCACCCCTGCGCCCAGAGCCCCCACCTCGCCCCCGCCCCCGGCCGGCCCCCGCCTCCAGCCGCCCGCCCACAGGCACCGAGGGGGAAACCCCACCCTCAATCTCCACCTGGGGAGGGAGGCGGGAACCCTCCCTCTCTCGCTTGCTCTCTCCTGTTCCTTGCAGGTCGAATTGACTGTACCCCAAGATTCTCTTTTCAGGAACCCCAAAGTTTTCCCTAGTCCCTTCCTTTTCCAGGACCCAAACGTCCAGTCACACACACCCCCTCCCGTTCACTCCCTTTTGGGGGCCAAGCCCCCTTTCAGCAGAGGCCTGGGCGGGATTTAGGGCACAGTGGGAGGGGAGAGGCGGGCCTGGGGGTCATAGTCCCCACCTTCCCCAAAATCAGGTCTCTGTAATTACTTCCCTCGCCCCGCCCCGCCCCGTGTAATTATAGAGCCCGGCCGCCGGGGCGGGGTTATTTATAGACCAGGCTGTAGATAGTGGCGAACTGGGGCGGAGGATGGGCGGGGAGGTGTTCTTCCGGGAGCCAGAGACTGGGACCACCGATAAACACAGGCTAGTCAGGTCCTAGGAGATGCACGTGGGGGACAAGGTAAGGGAGTCCCAGAGCCCAGGTAGAGGGGGAGCAATGGTAAAATAAGGGAGCAGGCGACTCTGGTTGGAAGGGTCCAGGGAAATGGGGTCACTAAAGGACGTGGGCCGCCTTCGGGCAGGCAACGCCTGAGGAAGCCACGGCGCTCGGTGCCCAGTGCGACCCCATGAGCGGGCACGGCGCCGGGTCTGCCCGGAGCCCGCGGCGCGGCCGGAGGGAAGGCCGGAGCGAGCCGAGGCGCCGCCCGCTGGCGCGGGGAGGGCACGAGCGAACAAGGCGCCTTTGAGAATCCGCCGCCCCCCTTCCTCCACCGGCCGGCCCCGCCCCCAGCCTGGCACACCCTCTTCCCCCTCCCCGACAAAGCTCGCCTTGTGTCCCCCACCCTGCGCCCGCCTCTCAGGCCCCAGGGAACCTCGGCGGCGGCGTCCAGGGATCGCGTCCGAAGCTCCCAACCGGATACCCCCCCAAGCCCGACTCGGCGCTGCCCATCCTTATATAGTCACCTCGGTCCAGAAAACAGCGATTTTAATTTGAAAGCGATTTTATGTATGAGTGAGAGGGGGAAGGAACCCCAAAGAGAAGAGACGCAGGGCAAAAATCATGCAGCCCCAGCACCCCACCTCTGCGGGCTGGCCACCCCCCACTCAATTCTCAGGCCAGGATCCCATGTCCCTAGCCTACACTATGTGCCCATGGCTTGAGGAGAGCAGTGAAGGGAAGGCCTCCGGGACTATACTCACGAAATCGTCCCCTGTGGGGGCCCTGTCTTCACAGCCCAGGCCCCTTCCCCAAGTCAGACAGGAAGAGATGGGGTGGGGGGGAAGCTGGGAAGGCTAGTGCTTGGAGAGCCCTAGGGACAGGCCATTTCAGGGCCCTGCCTTTCCCAAACACCCACCTCCACCACTGGCATTTCTTAGTCAACCTGGGAAAGTACAGTACTTCTTTGAGTCTAACTGCAAGTCTCTATCCTCAGAGGAAGTTAAAAATAGCAGATCGGTTCCTACATCTCCACCAGCCCCTTCACCACCACCACCACCTTTTTTATATTTCAGTCTGACTGAAGGAGGTGAAGTGTAAAAAGAGACTCTGGACAGGAGACAGTCACAGGGGACCCTCCCTCTCCCAGAGAGGCCCCCATCTGCCAGGCTGGAGAAAAGGAAGGCCTGTCAGGGCCCTACGCTTATGTCCATCAGTTTGGGGGGCCTGCCCACCAATATCCATCTCTTGGGGAGTTCCCCATTTCCATTCTTCAGATGGAAAGGAAAATGAGGCAAGATGAGAGGGAAGCAAGGTCCCAGGGGCAGGGCCAGTGCTTTGTGCTGGGAGAAGGACAGAGGGTGAGAAACTACCCCAAATCATGGGAGACCCCGACAAATTCAGAGACTCAAGGCCACTGAAGGGAGACAACCAGTCCTCACAGGGATCTGGGGTCCCTTCCAACTTGGGATATCAAGCAGATCCCTTGGAGGGCTTATGTTCTTGGTTCTGCCCTGTACTTCTCACCCCATCAAGCTTCTGGGAACATGGCCCCCCCCCACCCTGCCCCAAGCTTGGAGTCCCTCTTGGATGTGTGCTCCTCCAATGTGAGAAGCACCATGTCTGGGTCTGAGCTCAGGCCAGTTGATGGGGAGCCTCAAGCATCTCCATAAGAAAAGTGTCGATGGGGGTGTCACCAATGAGCTTGAAGAAAAACAGATGCTCTAGACACTTAAGGCCGATGGACCGGAGGGCAGGAAGACGTAGCAGCAGCTTGGCAAACCTGGGGTGGAGGTGGAAGAAGGGGAGTGAGAGCTGGAAGCACACGGACTCTGAACACATCCTCGTGGCACTCCCCACCTGTGAGGGAGCCTCAGTCCCCCCAGCCCCATCTCACCGTCCCTGCTGCTCAGGGTACTTCTGTTTGCAGTAGGTCTCCAGTGATGCATACACTTTCTCCCGCAGGACCTCCACCTCACTAGGGTTGGAGAGGCCCTTGGCATCTAGGATGGCACGGAAGAGAGGAGGAAGAGAAATGAACACAAATCAAATCAGTACAGCTGCGTAGATGTGAGCCACACGATGTCCCTTTTGGTCCGCACTTGCTTGCCCTTTACCAGAGGCCTGGCAAGGGAAGCAGGGCCTACTGGGTTTGTGGGACGCATCCACGGATGTGGGTTTTTCCTTGGCCAGTTGGGAGATTTCCAGGTTGAGGGTCTTACTGAGGGGGATAGCTGGGTAACTTAGGAGTCTCGGAGAAGAGGAGGCTCCAAGGGTGCCTTGGCCTTGAGAAACAAAGGTAATCCTCCTCTTACCTGGATTAAACAGAATGATTGCCCTCAGGCAGCCAAGCTCTGTCTTGTCCATCCTCATGTCACGCATTTTGGACACTAGCTCTGTCAGCACCCTGGAGAGGGACCTGCAGGTCACTCAAAGGTCACAGCTCAGCCAGCCTTGGACACGGACCAGCCTATAGCCCCACCCCCTTTATCTACATGCCAGCCTAGCCGAGGGCCACTGACCGATCAAAGATGGCTCCTACTCCTGCTGAATGGGCTGAGTTTCGGTGCACATGAAGACCTGTGGCAAGGAGGATGCCATCTCGAACATCAATGGATCGGTGGGAGAAGGAAGCAATGAGGAGTTCGTTCCAGCCTGGGTGGGGCAGCAAGGGTCAGGAGCCAGAAATCAGGCCAAGAGATTCAAAGCACATCAGTAGAAGAGAAGGAGAAAAGATATGGCGAGGTCAGCAAGTTTGGCTCCCTTAGGACACAAGGTAAGGCCACTGGGGTCACTAAAGGTTGGAAAGTCAAAGGGGTCAAATGTCAAGAGGTCAAAGGGATCCAAGGTCACTGACCTGCCCGCAGCAATATGACCTGATCATCCAGAGGCAAGGAGGAAAAGTGTGGGATCCTCTTCGCCCACTCAACAAGCGTGAATAGCTGTTTGTCAGCTGCCTGACAGATGTTAGTCACGGGGTCATTTGGCTGCAGGGGACGGGGGTAAGAGTTACGGAAGATTTTGAGATATGCTGGGAACCCCCTAGTAAGAGGCTCCTTACATACAGTCTTCCTGTGAGCCCCATCCAAACCAATCCCTGTAAGTCAGGCTTCTCTTCTGGTATTTGTTTAAGCAATTATTTATTTGGGAAGTGCCTGTGGTTCTGCCAGTGGGTGTTTTGGGGAGTAGAGACAGAAGGAGCTATCATATCCACCTCAGATATTTGAAAGACCTTGTTTGGCAGCACTTCTGGTCCCAAGCAGTGTTAGGAAGGTTATGAGGGGAAAGGATGAGAAGGGATATAGAACAGACCTAGACTACCTCCCCCTACCCCCATCATGAAGGAGAGTGAATTGACCCCAACACTCACGCTGCTGCCGCTACCACCGGTTCCCCCAGGACCCTCAACGCCCTGGTCACTCTTCTGCTCCACAGCAAGCTCTGCCTCCAGGATCCTGTCCACAGGCATCTCCTCAGGGGCTCCCCCAGCCCCCTCCCCATCCCCATCCTTGTCCTTTCCCCGCTGACGCTCCTCCTGTACCGCTGCAGGGGAAAGAGGGAGAGAAAAAAACAGAGAGTCAGCAGCCAGCCATTAAGGGTTTCCACAAGTATCCTTAGGGCCTCATCAGGATCTCATGGCCCTTGGGAAATATTTATGGAAATTGGAGAAGTCACTAGAAAGGGTGGACTGGGAGCAGCCCTGAAGCAAGGGTTATAAAAGGGCAGATAAGTCAGTCAGGAAGGGTGAGGAGGGTAAAAGAATCAGGGAGGAATTTAAATGGAGAGCCTACTACATGGTTAAAAAATATGCCAAGATTCAACCTGAAAAAGCTGATTGAAAAAAAATTTTTAATAAAAAAACATGGAAAGAAACATGCTAAGCACGTTTTAACATTCACTCTATTATCATAATTATGCTGGAAGCATTTATTCTCATTTTTAAAGATGAGGAACTTGGGATTCAAAAAGGTTAAACAGCTCACTTAAATTCATATAGTAATGGCAGGTCATACAATTGGATCTAAGTGTGTCTGAATGCAAATCTGTACTCTCCTGACTCTGCAAATAGGCAGTGAAAGGAGTACTGGCCTAGGTCTTCACGGATGTGAGTTCTGATCCCAGAACTGCCTGCCACTCCTTTGTTGCATGACTTTGGAAAAGCCAGGCCTCAGGCTCATCTTCTCTAAAGTGGGATTTTGACCAAGATACGTTCTCAAGTGTCTGTCTCAGACTTCTACGAATTGGACTTAAGAAGATAAGATGGAGACACAGAATAAGGAAGGAAATCCCTGAGCTTAAGAGTGTCGAGTCCCAGGAGTTAGAGGAAAGATCACAGATAACAGGAGACAGAGACCAGAGAGGGTCCATGGAATCAGAGAGGAGGAACCACTCAGGTTAGAAAAGGGGAGACAGAAAGCCCATCACGGGTAAGGAAAGGTTATCCTAAGACCAGTCTAGGGAGGGGTCATAGGTGTAGACCACAAAGGCCTAACCAGTAAGAAGGAAACTCAAGGGCCAGAGCAGGGTAACAGGGAGAAAAGCTTCGAAGGGAGAAAGAAATCAAATATCGCCCTCTAGAGGATATTTGATTTGAGAAATCAAATATCACCCTTTAGCCTTCCAGAGAGGTAGAGTCTTGAGCGGGGTAGGGGAGAAGGGGCATGTGGTCTAAGAAGCCTGGGCAGGGCAGGTCCTTACCCTCCCTCTTCATGCCAGTGGCCAGGCACTTCTGGTAGCGGCAGTACTGACAGCGGTTCCGCTGGCGCTTGTCTACTGTGCAGTCTTTGTTGTCCCGGCAAGAGTACGTAAGGTCCTTTCGGATGGTGCGTTTGAAGAAGCCCTTGCAACCCTCACAGCTGTAAACCCCGTAGTGTTTGCCTACAGGGAAAAGGGAAGAGCAATAAGATTGCGTGGAGACACCTTCACCATTTAGTCTCTTCCTAATCTCCCCCTGGCAAAACTTAAAGTCCTCTCTACATTTGCCAAATACAGAGATAGGGTACCAGGAGGTGAGTGATGATCCAGTCCCAGTCCCCTCACTGTTCAGAATCCCTACGTTTGCACTCCCTTTTCCCTCTGACCTTCCCCCTAATCGCATCCCACATCTCATCTTCAGCTTCTTTACTCTTATCAGGCCTCCCCCAGGTCACTTGCTCTGACCAAACCCCATAAGCCCTGGGAATCCCACAAGTGGTGATACATGGCCCAGACTCTCCCTCTCTCTTCATCCTCTGAGCCCCATACCTGAGCTTCTGTCCCCGCAGATTGCACATAGCCGTTTGCCAGCCCCCGGGCCACCTGGAGGGGGTGGACAGTGCAGGCCCCGGACCCCTAAGACTGGTGGCTTCACATCTTCAGGGGGGCCAGACCCACCCCCAGGGAGCGACACTGTTGAGTTAATCTGGGATGAGGGAAATAGGGAAGTCACAGGAAGACTCATTGGGAAGGAGAATCTCATAGAAGTGATGGAAATCATTCCCTACTACTAAGCAAAGTCCCACAATGCACATTCCAGAGGGCATCATTTACACTGTAGTCTACATGAGGGGCCATCCCTGGAGCACAATCCCAAAGAGAATAAACAGAACCCCCCTGAAATTGTGCTGTTCCACAGTGACCCTGAAGGGCAGGTGTCTTGGGAAAGCAGATGGGACCAAACGGGCAGAAAATCACTGATAGATGAAAAGGACATGAAGAATATCAGAATTAGCTGGGCATGGTGGTAGACACCTGGAATCCCAGCTACTCAGGAGGCTGAGGCAGGAGAATCACTTGAACCCAGGAAGCAGAGGTTGCAGTGAGCCGAGACTGAGCCACTGCACCCCAGCCTGGGCAACAGAGCAAGACTCCATCTCAAAAAAAAAAAAAAAACCACACACAAAAACCAAGGAATATTAAGATTTCTTTTAGTGGAGGAAGCATGCATTGAAAGTTCAGTCACCTCAGGAAAGGCAAGGGGTCTCAACAAAGACCACAGGCCTGCCAAGATTAGAGGATTAGAAGGTCAATGAGCCATGGGGAAGTTCACGCAAGGATTTGGGGTTACAAGGAAAACAAGGAAATGAAAGTGGCCAGGCAGTAAGTCGGTCACAACCTCTCACCTGGGGGCTGCTGACAGGCCCGGAGAATCCTGGGGGAGCTGGAGGGGGCAGACCAGGGGACCCCATGGAAGAACTGATAACTGGAAAGGGAGAGCCCAGTGGGGGTGGTGGCATCGGGGGTGGGGGTGGGGCCCCAGAGCCTCCAAGGGATGGAGCTGTTGAAGGGGGTAGGGGTGGCCCAGGAGGAGAAGGGGGAGGGACTCCCTGGGGAAGGGGATTTGGGGAGGAGCTGTCTGGGCTTCGGGAGTCTGAGAGAGGGGTATGTACAGGCACACAGACACACAGAGACAGGAGAGACAAAAAAAGAAAATGAGTCTTCAAACATCCAAGTAGAGACTTTAATTCTCTAGTACCCCACCGTGCCTGGACCCAGCCCACTCCATCCATCCCTAAGTCCAGAGACATCCTGCTGTCAAAAAACAGTATAACTCCAGCTGGTCCGATGAGTGCGTTATCAGAACTAACATTAGCGTCACTAAAATTGGTATACAACCTCCCACTGCTATATTTGACTGGCTGAAAAAACAAAAAAACAAGGTACTCCTCATTGTGGTGAGAGGAGGGAGTTGACAAGGAGAGGAGGATAGCTCAGTTGAGAAACATCTTCCAAGCAATCCATTTGAATGAATACCAGGTCATCCCCAAGCCACACCTGTCTCGTGGGTGGGGCAGCACGTGGGGTACCCATCCAGCCCCTCTATTCCCAGCGTAAAGCTGGGTAGCCGGGGCGTACAGGGGAAAGAGGTGGGAGAGACCCCTCCTATAACGCAGAATCTGCCTTCAAACGTCCAAAGTCCTGAAGCTTAAGAGGAATCGTGCCCTTCCCACGCCCGCGACCTCCAGTGCCCCAGGCCTCAAGCGGTCAAGGCTAGGAGATCTGAAGCTCCCCTTCCCCGCCCCGCCCTGGGGGGAGGAGGGCGCTAAGGCCCTCGGGAGGGAAGGGACGCGTGTTTACAAACAAGGGGGCGGGAGCGCCAGGAAAAGAGCACTGGGGAGGGTGTGGGGGAGGGGGTTGCAGATAACGCGGTCACTGGCTTGCCTGCCCTTCCGCAGGGACACTCACCCCGCCCGCTGTCGCCCATCCCGTCCCGTCCGGCCTCCCCCGGCTCCGGTTCCGGGGTTTGTTGTTCTCCGCCTGCCGCCGCCGCCGCCGCCGCTGCGGGATCCAGCCAGGGCCGTCGCCGCCGCCACCGGGACGCGACCCCACAATGCATTTCTTTTCGCACCCCCACCGGCCCACACTGCCCTGCGGCATGCCGCTGAGGGAGGAAGGGCGGGCGAGCGGCCCAAGACATGATCCCTGGCTGAGAGTAGGGATATCGAAGAGGTGCCAGAGATTCCCAAGAGTTGATCGGAAGATTAGCTGAGCACGAGGAAGCACCTGAGAAAACGACTCTGGCCTGGATTGGGTGGAATTAAGCTTGTCGTTCTGCTCTGTACCAAAATGACAGCGCCAATGTGGCAGCCATCTTTGTACAGACGGGAAGTGTCGGCGCAAGTTCCCGCCCCCTCGTCTAGTTGGAAACCGAGGAGGCGGTCTCCTCCAGCCTGTTAGCCCGCCTTGCCCACCTTCCCCTCAAATAACCTCCAGGCTCGCGCATGCGCGTCAGCTCAGGGTGGCTTCGTCGCTACCGGAGTGCCGCCATATTGGTAAAGGCATTAGGGCGAAGGTGGAACGGAACTTCCTGTTCTCGCGGGAGCTAAAGGCGGGACTGCCACGTCCAAGCAAACGGGGAAAGGAGAGGATCCCGGAGCCGGTGAGAATTCTGTTTTTCCATTCTATCCCTTCCAGGCCATTCCCTCACCTAATGAGCCATAGAGACGAGGGCCCAGAGAGTCCGTAAAGTGGCTGGTCAAAGACTAGTGTCCCAGAGCCCTGCATCCGCGAGGGGGTTCGGCATAAAGAGAACTAGTCTTGGGAACTATGTAGGTGGAAACTTAAGGGAATGGGAGAGCGGCCCATAGAGGTGGACGGAGAGCGCGACTGGAGTAAAGAGGACCCTGTGTAGGTATAGAGTTAGTTGAGAGTCAAGTGGAGTCACTGTCTCTGTCCCTCTGGTCAGCGTGATGGCCAAAGGTCTGGGGGCCCCCCGCTGGGTGGCCGTGGGACTGCTGACCTGGGCAGCCTTGGGGCTTCTGGTGGCTGGACACGGGGGTTATGACGACCTGCACGACGATCTGCAAGAAGACTTCCATGGCCACAGCCACAGGCACTCACATGAAGATTTCCACCATGGACACAACCATGCCCACGGCCATGGCCACACTCACGAGAGCATCTGGCATGGACATACCCACGGTCACGACCATGGACATTCACATGAGGATTTACACCATGGCCATAGCCATGGCCACTCCCATGAGAACCTCTACCACAGAGGACATGGACATGACCATGACCATAGCCATGGAGGCTATGGGGAGTCTGGGGCTCTGGGCATCAAGCAGGACCTGGATGCTGTCACTCTCTGGGCTTATGTGAGTTTCCAGGGGATGGGAGAGAGAGGGGCTGGTTCTGGATTGTCGGGAAACTCCACAGTACTTGACCCTGATTCTCCCTCACCAGGCACTGGGGGCCACAGTGCTGATCTCAGCAGCTCCATTTTTTGTCCTCTTCCTTATCCCTGTGGAGTCAAACTCTCCCCGGCATCGCTCTCTACTTCAGATCTTGCTCAGTTTTGCTTCTGGTGGGCTCCTGGGAGACGCCTTCCTGCACCTCATTCCTCATGCTCTTGGTAAGTAACCTCTGACTTCTACCTCAAATCTAACGTATTTTGTTCTTTTAAGGGTTCTTTCTCCTTTCTGATTCCTGATCTTCCGATATTCCCCCAAATACACACCCTTTGGGTTAGATATTCCCTCATTTGGCTTCCCCCCCTTCTTCCAGAACCTCATTCTCACCACACTCTGGAGCAACCTGGACATGGACACTCCCACAGTGGTGAGGAAGAGACAGATGGGGACAGGAGTTGGGGTGCTGGGGAAGGTCCGTCTCTCCCTATTCCTCACCTCCTGCACTTAAGGAGGAGAAGTCTGGAATGCACATCTCCCTTAATGTCTCAATGCCTCTATTCCCAGGCCAGGGCCCCATTCTATCTGTGGGACTGTGGGTTCTCAGTGGAATTGTTGCCTTTCTGGTCGTGGAGAAATTCGTGAGACATGTGAAAGGAGGACATGGACACAGTCATGGACATGGACATGCTCATAGTCACACACGTGGAAGTCATGGACATGGAAGACAGGGTGAGCCCAGGAACAACTTTCCAAAAGCTGACTTGCCTGCCTCAGAATCGCCTCATCTTATGGCCCTCAGGAGGGAGAGGACATATTGGAAGATCTGTTCTCCACTCTGACCAACTCCTTTCTTCCCTCAGAGCGTTCTACCAAGGAGAAGCAGAGCTCAGAGGAAGAAGAAAAGGAAACGGGGGGTGTCCAGAAGAGGCGAGGAGGAAGCACAGTACCCAAAGATGGGCCAGTGAGACCTCAGAAGCCTGAAGAAGAAAAAAGAGGCTTAGGTAAGGGCCAGAGTTGGTGATAAATTTGGGCAAGGGACATCCTCACGAATCACATGGAATATGTGCTATGGGTAATGGAAGGTGTCTGGGAAACACTAAGGGACTGGGTGTGAAGTGGTCTCTGAGGGGAGATGTGAGGATAGCTGACCAAGACTGGAACAACTGGTGATGGAGGCCTCTGATCATTTTCTCTTCTTTTCCTGTACAAGACCTGCGTGTGTCAGGATACCTGAATCTGGCTGCTGACTTGGCACACAACTTCACTGATGGTCTGGCCATTGGGGCTTCCTTTCGAGGGGGTCGGGGACTAGGGATCCTGACCACAATGACTGTCCTGCTACATGAAGTGCCCCATGAGGTTGGAGACTTTGCCATCTTGGTCCAGTCTGGCTGCAGCAAAAAGCAGGTTGGTGATGTCTGCCGAACACTGCTGCCTCAAACCCTTTGTTTCTGCTCACTCACCTTAAACCCAAAACAGCCTCTTATTAGTTCCAAACAATTCATGCTATCATTGACAAGTCCCCTAGAAATGAGTGGGAAGAAGTTCTGGTTTCTTTTCTTTAGCTCAGTATTTCTTAAACTATGGTCTATAAACAATCTGAATGGTTTAGTGGAGTCTTACACACACACACCTACTCAATCAGAAAGTCTGTGGAAAGGATCTCTGATCTCTAAGATTTTTTTCAGAAATTGTCTATTCTAGACCCTCCCCCTTTTTACTTTGATGTTTAGTTTCCAAATCCATGTCCCTTACACCTATATCCCACCAGCTACTTCTAAACCCACTGATAATCTTTAGCTGTTGGTGAGTGTCTCTTTCTCTTTTCTGCCCATCAGGCAATGCGTCTGCAACTACTGACAGCAGTAGGGGCACTGGCAGGCACTGCCTGTGCCCTTCTCGCTGAAGGAGGAACAGTGGGCAGTGAAGTTGCAGGTGGTGCAGGTCCTGGCTGGGTCCTGCCATTTACTGCGGGTGGCTTTATCTACGTGGCAACAGTGTCTGTGTTGCCAGAGCTGCTGAGGGAGGCATCACCATTGCAGTCATTTCTGGAGGTGCTGGGGCTGCTGGGGGGAGTTGTCATGATGGTGCTGATTGCCCACCTCGAGTGAGGGGTGGGATAAACTACCTTGCCCCAAACCTCTACCCCTCACTCTAGGTCAGGGGTGTGTGGAGGCTGGGGGCCCTGGCCAGGGACATCTACCAAAGGAAGGAACCGTAGCCTGAGAAAATGGTTACTTTGTCATTAGGGCCTTCAAGGGCTGGCAGTCTTACAGAGGCGGTAGAGGTGAGAATGAGAGGCCAGAGGGAACATAGTGTTGAGCACCACCTGACCATGTTGTTGCATTTGGAGGTCTAAATGGGGCCATGAAGAAGGCTGGGAGAGGGGATGATGGCAGCCTACTTGGTGTCCCCTACCCCACCTGTTAGAAAACCAAGTTGCTACACAGAAAGTTCTGCAAAGTCCACTTCCCTTTCTCCCACCACTTGGTAGAGGCTTCAGGAAAGACCAGAGTCCTGGACAGAGAGGGTAACAGGAGTAGTCGGGGATAAACATAAACATCAATCGTGTGTCCTGATTTGGGAGTGATTTGGGGGACGGGCGGGGGGCGGGGGGGAGGGTTGGTAATATCACGGCCTGATTTTTTTTGTTAGTATTCTTTTTATATCACTGTGTTTGAATAGAGGGGGAGGAGGGGTGGAGACCAGAAATAAAGTCCTCAGATCTTCACCCCACATGGAGTCTTTGTCTTTTTGGGGGGAATGGGGCCCCTTGTCTTCCCCACACTGTCGGCCCCCAAACAGCAGTGTCTGGCCACGCCCCCGCGGTGGGAGGTCGGCCAGCGCTGGCGGCCGCAGATGGCCTAAGGCTGTCGGGGCTTCGATTGGCCCCGGATTTGCGTTCGCCACGCCCCCTCTGCACTAGGATTGGCTTAGTGCTGGGGTTCCCACCCACCCACAGTCCGCCATGGCGTCTCAGCTCCAGCACCGGCTCCGCTCTGCGCTGGCCTTGGTCACAGGTTGAGGGGGTGCTCTCCCGGGAAGGTTTGGGGTGTTGGAGTGATGTCAGGGGCATGCCCTTGGAGTCCACGGCCCCTGTAACCTCTGGCCCCTTATCCACATTTTACTAACTTTTTGCCCTGTGACCTCTGATCCCTGCCCTCTCCTCCCCCTGCCCGGTCCCTGCGTGTTCTGTCCTACCTCAGGTGCGGGGAGCGGCATCGGCCGGGCGGTCAGTGTGCGCCTGGCCGGAGAGGGGGCCACCGTAGCCGCCTGCGACCTGGACGGGGCAGCGGCACAGGAGACAGTGCGGCTGCTGGGCGGGCCAGGGAGCAAGCAGGGGCCGCCCCGAGGGAACCACGCTGCCTTCCAGGCTGACGTGTCTGAGGGCAGTGCCGCCAGACGCCTGCTGGAACAAGTGCAGGTGAACGCCAGGCCACGTTCTCTCTTTAAAGCTCTAATATTGCCGCCACTGCCCCGGCTCTTTGTGGGTTTTTTTTGATGCATAACCTCCCCCTCCCATAGGCCTGCTTTTCTCGCCCACCATCTGTCGTTGTGTCCTGTGCGGGCATCACCCGGGATGAGCTTCTGCTGCACATGTCTGAGGATGACTGGGACAAAGTCATAGCTGTCAATCTCAAGGTGGTGATCTCTGAACCTGCGACTTTTGGCCACCTTAGTCTGGGGGGTGAGTCGGAGGAGGGCTGTCATCCCAGCTGATCTTTTCTCCCTTGTTACCCTTTCCCGCCAGGGCACCTTCCTAGTCACTCAGGCTGCAGGCCAAGCCCTGGTGTCCAGTGGTTGCAGTGGTTCCATCATCAACATCAGTAGCATCGTAGGAAAGGTCAGGTTGAGTTGGACGAGGTCAGCCAGCCAAGTGGCATAGAAAGGAGAACCCCTCCTTGAGACTGCTGACTCATTCCACATCTCTGACTCATCTATAGGTGGGGAACATGGGACAGACAAACTATGCAGCATCCAAGGCCGGAGTGATTGGGCTAACCCAGACTGCAGCCCGAGAGCTTGGACGGTTGGTCAGATGGTTGAGGGTCCTGGAGAGCACCTGGGGGGTCTGAGGGAGGGACCAGCATTCCAGTCCTCTCCAGAATCAGCAGCCACTCTCCTTCTCACAGACATGGGATCCGCTGTAACTCTGTCCTCCCAGGGTTCATTGCAACACCCATGACACAGAAAGTGCCACAGAAAGTGATGAATAAGGTAGGAGGCTGTGGCTGGAGGGCAGAATCATTCAGAGACTCAATCTGGGCTTCACAGAGAGAAAGAGAATACTGGGCACAGTTCCTGGCAAACATTAAGTATTCAATAAATATATAAGGAATGAAGACAAAAAAGGGTCACAAACTTAGTCTTCAAAAAAATCTATAAAAGCGGCTTTCACCTGCGTATGAATATTTCCTTACAGATTACTGGAATGATCCCAATGGGACACTTGGGGGACCCTGAGGGTGAGCACCGAATGGAGAGGAGTCCCTGGGAAGGGGGCCTGAATGAAGAGATCCCAAAGTTTTGGGATTTTTTAGGGGATGGGTGGTTGGTATCTGTGATGGGGTTTGTGGTGAGGTGTCTTTGGTGGGAGATTTTGGGTATTTTGAGTGTATGGGAGTGAGCAGGATTCTGCCTTCTCCCCAACATTCTCATAGATGTGGCAGATGTGGTCGCATTCTTGGCATCTGAAGATAGTGGATATATCACAGGGGCCTCAGTGGAAGTCACTGGTATGAGGCCAACCTGGGGAGGGAGAGGGCAGAGTAAGTGGAACCCAGACTATATGAGAAAGCAAGTAAGGGGAGTCTGGAGCCACTGGAAAGGGCAGAGGTTCCCAAGGGCAGGGACAGAAGTGGGCACCCCCCCCAGCCCATTTGTCTCTCCACCCATGCATCTGTCCAAATGTTTCTGCCCCTCCCAGGAGGTCTTTTCATGTAACTGCCTCAAGGTCCCTGGACTCTGCTCACCCCCCACCACTCTGCCCGGCCTCCTGCTGATGAGGACTCTAAGTTCCCAGGCTACAAAAGGGGTGGCAGTGTATGGCTCAGGAATGCTGAATATGGGAAGCAGGGGTGCTGGTGACCCTAATAAATTTCAAATCCTCTTCCCTGCCACCTCCGGTTCTTCTTGTGTCCAAGCCCTCAGACCCTTCCCCACCTCCCCCTCCTTTCCCTTTCCCGAAGGATTGTTCCCTTTCACTGCCTGGTCTCCCAGGGCAACCCCCGCCGCCGGGTGTGAGAGGAAAGAGTATGTGTCACTGTGTATGCGTGACACTCTGGGTCTTTTTGGAAGGAGGGGTTTCTTCACCCCCTTCCACTGGTTCTACAGCACCAGTTTCCTCCCCCCAGCTGCCTGGGTCCTTTGGTCCCCAAGGGTAATTTGTTCATGGCCCCATCCTGGTGTCCAGTCTGGCCTTGGAAGGGGGTCTTGGAACAGGTGGCCCTCCCCCACCCCTCTCCTTTCTGTGAGTCCCCCCCTCCCCTTTCTCTCCACCTTACAATAGCTGCAGCCGGCCTGGGGTCGGATGGGGGGGATTAGGGGAGGGGGCCAGGATTAGGGGAATGAACCAGCCGATGAAAGAGGCTGGAGAGAACAGGAGGGAGGGGGCTGGGAAGAGGAGGAGGAAGGGGAGGGGGTCTGCGCCAATCGACTCTGGTGCCCACATAAGGACTGGCCACGGACTGAAGGAGAAGACAGGGAAGTAGGGGGCAACTGGGGTGGGGGGCGAGGGCACCCACTGCTGGTTTGTCCCAGAGACAGGCCACCCCCTGGCAGCCGCAGCCCATGTCCGGGAGCCTCAGCACTGGCGGGGACAGGACGCCCATCACGGTCTCTTCCCCCAACCCCCGCCCCGTATCCCTCTCATTCCCTGCCCTCATTGGGGATCGCACTGCCCCTTCCTCTTCTCTTTCCTCCGCATCCCCTTCGTTTACTCTACAGTCCTGGAAGAGGCTTCTGCCCACTTCCCACTCCAGACATTCTGCCCCTGTGTACCCCACCCACATGCGCACACCCCCTCCCCAACGGGGGCCCCATCTTGTGTGAATCCCTGCTTCCGCGTGGTGTCTCCATTCCCCGGTTCCTCCGGTGCGCCTCTCTCCCTCCCTCGCCCCGGGCCGCGGCTCCTGATTGTCCAAACGCAATTCTCGAGTCTATGGCTCCGGCCGAGAGTTGAGTCTGGACGTCCCGAGCCGCCGCCCCCAAACTTCGAGGGGGAGAGCGGGTCGGAGGGTCTAGGGAGAACCAAAGCGGAGGGTGGAGCGAGTCCCCTGCGTGGTAAGGGGAATCCCGAGCACTTCGGGACCTAGTTGCGTTCTCAGGACTAGAGGACTAAAGGGGCGGAGGATCTTTTGCAGCCTTTTTCCCCGGGATCCTGGAATGGGGGTTACGGAGAGTGAGGGGGGTTGATCCCCAGAGCCGCCAGGGTACGCAGAGTGGGGGAGGTAGCCTTTTTCGCAAGCCCTCGGTCCCCTCTAGGGGGTCCCAAAGATTCCAGGCCCCGCCCCCCGGAGCGGAGGCCCCGGGTGGGGGCCTCTGGAAGGGAACCCAGGCTAAGATTGTTGACCGCGAGACGGAGCTGGGCCGGGGGCGGAGACCGTGGTCCCCACGTGGCGCTCAACTCCCGGGACGCAGGATCCTCACGCGGGGCGAGCCCGTCGCGTGGGCGGGGGAACTTCGGCATCCACGTCCCGTCCCACCCGCGCCGCGAAGGGCGGATGACGTCTCCGCCGGCGGGGGGGGGGCGGGTGGAGTGGAGGAGCAGGCGGAAGTGACGTAGGGCCCCAGCGCCCGGGCCATGGCGGCTGCGGTGGCGGGAGCTGCTGTCTGAGCAGCGGCTGCGGACCGAGCGAACTTGGCCCAGGAGCCCGGGCCTAGAGAGAGGCGCGGAGGCGGCGGGAGCGAGAACGCCTGGAGCCGGGTGAGGGGCAGCGCCGGCGCGGGGGCGGGGGCGGGGGCGGAGAGGGACCCTTCTGGAGGGGCGGGGTCTGCGCGAGGGGCGGCCCCCCTAACGCCCTCCTCCTCTTCCCCCGACCCCAGCCTTCCTCTCCTCCTCCTCGACTGTGCAGCCCTTGTAAGGGTCTGTGCCTCGTCACCATGACGACGCCGGCGAATGCCCAGAATGCCAGCAAAACGTGGGAACTGAGTCTGTATGAGCTGCACCGGACCCCGCAGGTGACAGGCATTCTCCCTTTCAGGCTTACCCGCTCCCGCAAACCCCTCCATCCACAGACCCCATCACACACAGCTTCTTTTCCGTAATTCGCTCTATTCTGCCTTGTAATGGCCCTACCATTGAATCACCTTACCCTTTTCAAAGCACTTTCGCATTTATCTCATTTAATCCTCAAAACAGCCCTGCTAGAGAGGTGGAGCAAGTATTATTATCTTCATTTGAAAGATCACAAACAAAAATTACCTTCCCTGTTCCTCATTCAGTGTCATAAGTCAGTGCATATAAGACTCACTTTGGGAGTTTTATTAAAAGTAAAGCTTCATGCCCCCCAACATTCTGATTCAGTAGTGGATTGGGTTCTCAGAATCTGAATTTTTAACAGTCACTCTATGGGGTTCTGATACAGTTAGCACCAGGACTTTAAAAAATTTTGTTTAATAGTCTTGCCCAACCACAGATCTGTGCCATCCTCACTCCTAGGCCACTTACCCACGTCAGATCCTCCTATTCCAAAGATCCTACTCTTAGTTAATGGACATTAAAGTCTGTCTTTTCTCCATTCTCTCCAAGTCATCAGTCCTTCTCTTAGAATTTTGTCTCCTGTAGAGACGAACATGGGTATCCAGATTCTGCCCTCTCACTGTATTTCTCAAAACCTTTATTTTATGGGCTGTTATTTCTAAAACTCCTTTCCCCCTAACCCACACCACCTTTCTACTCACTAATACCTCCAGGAAGCCATAATGGATGGCACAGAGATTGCTGTTTCCCCTCGGTCACTGCATTCAGAACTCATGTGCCCTATCTGCCTGGACATGCTGAAGAATACGATGACCACCAAGGAGTGCCTCCACAGATTCTGCTCTGACTGCATTGTTACAGCCCTGCGGAGCGGGTAATAGGAAAGACATGTTGGAGATGAGATGAAGGGGTACAACGTTAGGACCCTCTCACTGGTCTTGGTTCAGCCTAGGCTTCAGTTTCCTTGACTAACCAATCAGGGCTCCCTTCTCCTACTCCAGGAACAAGGAGTGTCCTACCTGCCGAAAGAAGCTGGTATCCAAGCGATCCCTACGGCCAGACCCCAACTTTGATGCCCTGATCTCTAAGATCTATCCCAGCCGGGAGGAATACGAGGCCCATCAAGACCGAGTGCTCATCCGCCTGAGCCGCCTGCACAACCAGCAGGCATTGAGCTCCAGCATTGAGGAGGGGCTGCGTATGCAGGCCATGCACAGGTGTGAGGGTCAGGAGAGAAACAGGACTGCTGGGTTGGGTCCCTGGGTCAGACTCCTGATACTGTCTTTGTTGCCTGCTAGCTTCTAAGTTTCAGCATCCTAAGAGCTGACCACAGACTGATCATTAGGGCTGGAAATCATGGGTGTAAATTGCAGTTTCTTAGTAAGCAACTGGCACTGCTATTCTTAAAGACAAATATAGGACTGGGCACAGTGTCTCACATCCGTAATCCCAGCACTTTGGGAGGTGAGGGTGGGAGGATTGCTTGAGTCCAGGAGTTTGACACCAGATTGAGTAACATAGGGAAACCTCATCTCTACAAAAACTTAAAAATTCAGCTGAGCGTGGTGGCACATGCCTGTAGTCCTAGCTACTTGGGAGGCTGAGGTAAGAGGATCACTTGAGCCTAGGAAGTTGAGGCTGCAGTGAGCCATGATCATACCACTGCACTCCAGCCTGGGTGACAGAACAAGGTCCTGTCTCAAAAAAAAAAAAGGAAAATTATAGTTTACCCCTTGACTTTCTAGAAGTTAGAACAATAAACAGTAGAGCAATTTTGAGAATCAGCTCTAGATTCATACTGCTGGAAGTTAAATCACCTCCTAGGCTAGCATCTCTCAGTCTTTCATGTCTATCCAAATTACCTGTAGGTCTTCTTCAGATACAAACTGATTCAGTAGGTCTAGAGTTGGGCCTGAGAGTCTGCATTTCACAAGCTCCCAGGGGATGTCTGTGCTGCTACCACACTTTGAGAGGTGACAGCCTAAGATCACTAACCAGTTACTTAACCTCTCTAAGCCTCAGTTTCCTCAGCCACAAAACAGAGATAATATAATTACCTGCATCACATGATTCATTGTATTAGGTGGGGGGATTGGTGCAAAACACTTAGCAGAGTGCTTACCACATAGTGTTTAGTAAATATTAGGTATCATCATTAGGATTTTCCCTGTCTTAATTTTCTGAAGTTTAAAGTCTAAGCCCTTTATCCTGGATGTTTTTTAACCTTAACCACTTGCTTCAACAGGGCCCAGCGTGTGAGGCGGCCGATACCTGGGTCAGATCAGACCACAACGATGAGTGGGGGGGAAGGAGAGCCTGGGGAGGGAGAAGGAGATGGAGAAGATGTGAGCTCAGACTCCGCCCCTGACTCTGCCCCAGGCCCTGCTCCCAAGCGACCCCGTGGAGGGGGTGCAGGGGGGAGCAGTGTAGGGACAGGGGGAGGTGGCCCTGGTGGGGTGGGTGGGGGTGCCGGTTCAGAAGACTCTGGTGACCGGGCGGGGACTCTAGGTGGGGGAACCCTGGGCCCCCCAAGCCCTCCTGGGGCCCCCAGCCCCCCGGAGCCAGGTGGAGAAATTGAGCTCGTGTTCCGGCCCCACCCGCTGCTTGTGGAGAAGGGAGAATACTGCCAGACTAGGTGAGGAGCCCTGTCTTTCCCCAACCACTGAGAAACCAAAGATCACATAGATTTCCATCAGAAATGGGCTTTGCCCAAACCCAAAATACCATCCCAACCCAGAGCCATTTTGGAAAGCCTCTACCTCTAGACCCCATCTGAGGCATCCTGGCTCTAAGCCTGTCCTCCCTCCCACTCCAGGTATGTGAAGACAACTGGGAATGCTACAGTGGACCATCTCTCCAAGTACTTGGCCCTGCGCATTGCCCTCGAGCGGAGGCAGCAGCAGGAAGCAGGGGAGCCCGGAGGGCCTGGAGGGGGTGCCTCTGACACCGGAGGACCTGATGGGAGTGGTGGGGAGGGTGGGGGTGCCGGAGGAGGTGACGGTCCTGAGGAGCCTGCTTTGCCCAGCCTGGAGGGCGTCAGTGAAAAGCAGTACACCATCTACATTGCACCTGGAGGCGGGGCGTTCACGGTGAGACCTTCTGAGGGCAGTGGTAGAAGAGGGGAGAGGAGAGAGGGTGGTGTGGGCCACCCAGAACCATGAGCCTGTTCTGACTCATCAGCACTCTTTTCTACATCCTCCATCTCTTTCTCTGTCCTTTCTCATCGTCCATGTCCCCTTTCTTGCCCCATCCTTTTTATTATTCCTTTTTTCTTTCCTCCTCCCTTGGTCACCTTTTGCGTCTCATTCATTTCCTTTTCCATCTTCTTCAACTTTCTTCTCTCTTTTCCCCCTCTCTCCCTTTTACCCCCTCCTCAGACGTTGAATGGTTCGCTGACCCTGGAGCTGGTGAATGAGAAGTTCTGGAAGGTGTCCCGGCCACTGGAGCTGTGCTATGCTCCCACCAAGGATCCAAAGTGACCCCGCAAGGGGACAGCCAGAGGAAGGGGACCATGGGGTATCCCTGTGTCCTGGCCCATCACCCAAGCTTCTTTGTCCCCCAGTACCCTCAGCCCAGCCAGCCAGCAAGAGGACACAAATGAGGACATGTGGCTTTTATACAAAGTATCTATATGAGATTCTTCTATATTGTACAGAGTGGGGCAAAGCACGCCCCCATCTGCTGCCTTTTCTATTGCCCGCAACATCCCATCTATATAAGGTGTTGGAGAAGGTGAAGAACCCTCCCCTTCACACCATCCTACCAACAACAAATGTGCTTTTTTTCCTCTTTGAAACCTGCAGTTCTGTGTGTCTGTTTATCAGGGGCATACAAGAAAAAGGAAAATATATCAGGGGCATACAAGAAAAATAGATTGGGGTGGAGGCCTAGAAACCATGTAGAATCAAAAAATGTCAGGTTATTTGTGATATGTCGTCAGAAACTCCAAATTAGTAAATATGTATGAAAATAGGAACCATCTATGAAGCTCAGAGGAGAAAGAACAGAGAGGTGTGAAGTCAGACCCCAAACTTTCCCCGTAGAACCTGAGACGCCCAGGCTGAAATCCAGGGTTTCAGCACCAAACGGAAAGCAGGAAAGTGGCTCAAAAGAGAAAGATGTTTGGAAGTCACTACCAGCAGCTGGTTTGTATAGCTGGAAAGAGGGAGGGAGGTGGGGAGGGCGGCGGAGCAGCTTAGTGTTCGACATCCCAGTTCCCGGTCCGCCTCCCAAAAAAGGGCAGCCTGGGCTGCGGACTAGGAGTGTGAGTGCACAGCCTTTGCCCGCCGGGCGGCGGGGCTGAGCGGAGGGAGGGCCGCCTGGGAACTGTAGTTGTGTGTTGGTCCAGGCAGCGGCTGAGAGCATAGGAGTGGGGGCATCGAGGAAAGCCGCCGCTGCCTTCCCGGCCTCGAGTTCCGCGAGCTGAGCTAGGCACCAAGCCTGAGGCTAGGGGGCCGGGTCGCACGCCTGCGCTCCGGGTCAAGGGCTGTGTCGGGATTCGGGAAGATGAATCCCTTCTCCAGAACCGACTGGGGTTCCTTCCACAGCCCCTAGTCTCTCTGCCTGTCACTTCCTTTTTCCTCTGCCCATGGTACCCCCAGCCCCTTCGGCCCCAAATTCCTCCCCCTCGCTCAGTTGGTCTCGCTGGCAGAGGAGCCGGCCGTGCAGGTTAATCCCGCTTGGATTAGTTCCGCGGAGTGGACGGCCCGCCCGCCGATCCGATCGCTTCCTTCTCCACCCTTGCGATTTCTCCTTTGTTCGCCTCCTACCCGGTGCCTCAATCCCGCAGATGAAGGTGGGGATCCTCCAGCCTCGGCAAGTACTGCGGACCAATGGGGCTGGGTGGCCCCTGGCCTGCAGAAGCAGACAACACCCACTTCTACCCTCGTAGGAGCTCCTTTCTACACCCACTTCCCTGGAACCCGTGATCCTGACTCCCCTCCTTCCCGACCCCAGCATCCAGAAGGTGTGGGTATACAGGGAAGTTGTAGTGGGAAGCAGGTGGGTGGTGTTCTGGAGTTTCAGGGTAGAGAAGCAGGTGGGAGAAGTCGGCTGAGATACCGAGGTGGAAGCCGAAAATATGGAGTTAACCTGACTTCTCTTCTGGCTCCAGGGGCTGCCGGGATCGTCTGTCCTCACCCTCCTTGTCCTCCCCAGCCCTAACCTACTGTCAGCCTCTTCTGTCATTGCTGCCCGCCCCGCCTTCACTCTGGAACAGTCTGTCCCTTCCAGCGTCCCCAGTCCTCACCTTCGCCCCACCCGCCCCACTTCTCTATCACATTTCCCCCTTTCGTGCTTCTCTCCCCGCCTCTGCTGCGAGTGCTCTCTCGCCCTTCTTCCCCCATGACTGAACGTCAGAGACACGGCTGTTTTGTTGTTGTTTTGAGACGGAATTTTGCTCTTGTTGCCCAGGCTGGAGTGCAATGGTACCATCTCGGCTCACCAAGCAATTCTCCTGCCTCCGCCTCCCGAGTACCTGGGTTTACAGGCCTGTGCCACCACACCCGACTAATTTTTGTTTTTCAGTAGAGACAGAGTTTCTTCATGTTGGTGAGACTGGTCTCTAACTCCCGACCTCAGGTGACCCGCCCACCTTGGCTTCCCAAAGTGCTGGGATTACAGGCGTGCGCCCGGCCGACAAGGCTGTTTATTTAGGTGACACCATGTGGGAGAAACACAGGAACCCCTTTTCATCTGGGCTCCACTGGGGCATTTCCTTTCCAAGTCCCTCCCAGTCAAGCCTGCATTACTGAGTCAGGCAAGGTGAGAGATACAAAGTATGCAAAAGAAAACTTTTCTATTTTGTTGAGGAAGGAGATACATGTAGAACAGTTAACAATGCAGAAGAACAGGGTAGAGGAAGGGAGGTTGATATGGTATTAGAGTCAGACATACTGGGTTCAAACCTGCCCTGCCACTTACAAACTGAGCCACCTTGCACAAGGCACTGGGTCTTCCCTCTGTTTCCTCATCTGCAAAATGGGGGAGAATAACAGGTTGCCCTGAGAATTTAGAGATAACACAAGTAAAGTTACATGCCTGACAGATCACTGGGTTTCCCAGTGCCGATCCCAGAATAGTAGCATCAGCATCACCTGGGAACTTGTTAGAAATGCAAATTCTTGGGCCCCACCCCAGATTTGCTGTTTGAGAAACTCTGGAGGTGGGGCAAGCAATTGCATCTTCCCAAGCCCTCCATGTGCTTCTGATTTTCACACAAGGCTGAGAACATAAAAGAAGATGCCCCACAAAATGTTATCACCTTGCCTTATAGCGTAAAGGATGGCAAAGGGCCCATGTCGGTGGGAGGGGCTCTGCGACTCCGAAGTAGGAGGATCACTGTGGGCCAGTACAGAGGTCAGGAGCCACCTCACAGAGGAGGCAGGACTGGGCTGGGGAAGGAAACAGAGAGGCTTTTCTGCAGTGGGTGAAAGAGATGGGGGAAGCTCCTTCTCCCGTACCCAACCTACCACCCAACACATTTTACCTCTCTCAGGCTTCAGTCTCCAAAGCAGAGTAGACCGTGTATCTGAACACAGAAGCTGAGCTCTGGAGCCCAGAGCCTCAAGGGCCTGAGGGAAGGTGCCCCCTGGAGACCCCTGCCCAGGCAAGGCCTAACTCTAAGGGCCCTGTCCTTGCCTGGCAGCCTTCAATGCCCTGATGAGCTGCTCACAGGAGGCTGTGCTTGGGGCTCCTCCACCCTTACAGTCCACCTCAGTGAGGAGGGAGGCGCCACTGAAACCCCCAACCACTTCTTCATTTGGGTGTGGGGCTTAGCCTCTCCTCCCCCACCTCTGTCTCCCCTGCTTCCAACTCCCCATGCTGCTCTCATGCCTGTAACTCCTTGGGAGGCCGAGGTGTGTGGATTACTTGAGACCAGGAATTCAAGACTGGCCTGACCAACATGGCAAAACCTTGGCTGTACAAAAAACACAAAAATTAGCCGGGCGTGGTGGCTCATCCCTGTAATCCCAACTACTCAGGAGGTTAAGGCATGAGAATCACTTGAACCTGAGAGGTGGAATTTGCAGTGGCCGAGATCGCCCCACTGCACTCCAGCCTGGGTGGCAGAGTGAACCTCTATCTCAAAACAAAACAAAGAAAAAAAAATGCCCTTAAGAGTTCCTTTATTAAAATAAAAATAGAAAATAATAGATAACTTAATCTCCAGAGATCTCTATGACAAACCCCCACCATCAAATCCTAGTCCCTCAGCTAATCCTACCGAAACCCATCACTTCCTCCAGAGGCTGCTGGGTTCTTCCTGCCTCAGGTGCTAACGCTACACCCAGCACCCATATCTGATGAGCCATCTTCCTGTGCCCACTCTTTGCTTCACCAGGCCCTGTTCTTACAAGTTATCTGGTACTCTTCATGTTAAAGGATAAGTCAGACCTTATTGTATTAACTTGCCGCAGAGTATATCCTCTGGAACTTGGCAATATTTCTCCCTATGATGTATCAGGGAGGTTGATGATTGACACATGCTAGAAGGAATTAAATACCCTTAGAGGTCAAAGGATCACTTGAGAGACCACTAATCATTTCTACCCTTTCGGGAAATGTGTATTGAGTCTGCCATGTGTCAGGAGTTGTTCTGGGACCTGAGTCTCACTGTCATGTGGTGTGGCCCCTGCCTTCGAAGGATTTGATGTAGGGGTGGTTTAGAATGAGCATCTCAATCTTAAATCCAGCAGCTAGTCCTATCCATTTTATCTGCTCTAATATATCTCAAGTCTGTCCACTTGTTTTCATCCCTCTGCATCCCTGAGCCAGCCACCATGTGGACCATGTGGCCTCCTCTGAATCATTGCAGTAGCTGAAGAGGCTGGGAATGGCCTTCTCTACATTACAATGCACACCTAAGAGGGATCCTTTAAAAATGCAAATATGATTGTTTCAGTCAAGTGCCTAAGCCCATTCAGTGGTTTTCCATCGATCTTAGGTTAAAGACCCAAGTCCTTAAACTGACCTCTAAGGCCCTGCAAGGGGTGGCCTCTCCTCTCCAGTTTCATCTCCCACCACTCCCCCTCACTCGAGTGCTCCAGTTCCTGTCCACTTTGTGCTTCCTCCTGCACTGAGCCTCCGGGGAGGCTGGGCCCTGTACTGGAAGGCTCCTTTTTCTGTTCCTCTCCTCTTAGCTCCTCTTTGTTCTTCAGGCCTCAGCTTCTCAACAGCCTCAGGGAAGGCTTCCTGGCCTTCTTTTCAGGGTCAAATTCCCCTATTTTAAGCACTCACACCAAGGTGTACCTTTCCTCAGAGGCACTTGGCCCTGTAGGAGTTCTACATTCGTTGATGATTATGTACAGATTGATGTCTGTCTGCCCCATTGAATGTAAGCTCCCTGAGGGCAGGGACTATGACTGCATCTGCTCTTGCCATTTTCTGGACCTAGCACTGGACACTTCATAAATAGTGGTTGGATAGATGCATTCATGCCAGGATCTGGGCAGGAGGCTAGATGTTTCAGGATTTCAGAGGTAATGAATTAAGGCCGTGATGCTCCCTCCTGTAGCTGCAGCCCAAGAGTCCCTCTTGCTGTTACCTAATACTGTTACTTCCTCCCTAATTCCTGGCATCATTCAGCTCCACAGCCCTGCCTTCATCCCAGGCTCCCTTCATCTTCCCTGTGAGACTCTCTCCCCTATTAAATTTTTGGTTCCACTTTCTGGTTTTGCCTCATTGGCTTCAGAAGCCAGCATGGAATAATGCAGCAAGAGCACAGGATCCAGAACTGGAGGCTGGGTGCAGTGGGTCACTGCTAAAATCCCAGAACTTTGGGAGGCTGAGGCAAGAGCTCCAAAGTTTGAGCTCCGAAGTTCAAGACCAGCCTGGGCAACATACTGAGACCTCGTCTCTACAAAATATTTTTTAACTTTTATTTTAAGTTCTGGGGTACACGTTCAGGATGTGCAGGTTTGTTACATAGGTGAACATGTGCCCTGGGGGTTTGCTGCACAGATCAGACTGTCACCTAGGTATTAACCCCAGCATCCATTAGCTATTCTTCCTGATGCTCTCCCTCCTGCCACTCCCCCTTCTGGCAGACCCCAGTGTGTGTTGTTCCCTGCTATGTGTTCCTGTGTTCTCATCATTCAGCTCCCACTTATAAGTGAGAACATCTGGTATTCTCACATGTGTTTTCATGTGGTGGTGCATACTTATAATCCCAGCTACTCAGGAGGTTAAGGCATGAGAATCGCTTGAACCTGGGAGGCAGAGTTTGCGGTGGCCGAGATCACCCCACTGTACTGTAGCCTGGGCAACAGATTGAACCTTTATCTCAAAATAAAACAAACAAAAATGTCCTTAAGAGTTCCTTTATAACAATAAAAACAGAAAAAAAATAGATAACTTAATCTCCAGAGATCTTCATGATGAACCCCCACCATCAAATCATAGTCCCCCAACTAATCCCACTAAACCCCATCACTTCCCCTAGAGGTTGCTGGGTTCTTCCTGCCTCAGGTGCTCATGCTACACCCAGCACCTATATCCAATCTTCCTGTGAGGTTTTCTATTCCTGTGTTAGTTAGCTGAGGATAACAGCTTCCAGTTCCATCCATGTCCCTGTAAAGGACATGATGTCATTCCCTTTTATATGGCTGCATAGTATTCCATGGTGTATTATGCATACTACATTTTCTTTTCTTTTCTTTCTTTTTTTTTTTTTTTTGAGACAGAGTCTCACTCTGTCACCCAGGTTGGAGTGCAGTGGCACAATCTCAGTTCACTGCAACCTCTGCTTCCCAGGTTCAAGCGATTCTCTTGCCTCAGTCTCCTGAGTAGTAGGGATTACAGGCATGTGCCACCATGCCAAGCTGATTTTTTTGTATTTTTAAGAGAGATAGGGTTTCACCATGTTGGTCAGGCTGGTCTCAAACTCCTGACCTCAAATGATCTGCCCGCCTTTGCCTCCCAAAATGCTGGGATTACAAGCGTGAGCCACCATGCCAGGCCACATACTACATTTTCTTTATCCAGTCTTTCATTGATGGCCATTTGGGTTAACTCCATGTTTTTGCTATTGTGAATAGTGCTGCAAAGAACTACAAAAGATTTAAAAGTTAGCCGGGTGTGGTGGTTTGTGCCTGTAGTCCCACCTACTTGGGAGGCTAATGTGGTAGGATCCCTTGAACCTGGGAGTTGGAGGCTGTAGTGTTCTATGATTGGGGCTCTGAATAGCCACTGCATGGTGAGATTCTATTTCTTTTTTTGATCTTTTTAA
This sequence comes from Callithrix jacchus, assembly GCF_049354715.1. Taxonomy (NCBI): domain Eukaryota; kingdom Metazoa; phylum Chordata; class Mammalia; order Primates; family Cebidae; genus Callithrix; species Callithrix jacchus. The sequence continues at coordinate 41,461,828 of NC_133505.1, forward strand.
ATTGAGCTAACTAGGAATAGAAAGTAACTTCCATTCGGGTTAGGTCTTCCTAAGTATAAACAAAAAAAAAAAGCAAGAAAGTCACTTCCAAAGTCAAGACAAGGATACCAGTTATTACTGTTCCTATTCACTTTTCTCCCAAGAAGTCTGAACTGACACAGGAAGAAAAAGGAGAAATAAAGCTATCACTATACATAAACAATTACTATACATGGATTGCTTACTATACAAAGAAAATTCACAAGAATCTACAAACTATTAGAACTAACACCTTCCTTGCTGAGGGCAATGAGAATACATAAACATCAATATCCCTACACTGCAGCAATAAACAAAGGATTTCATTTTAAGAAAATACCACTTGTAATAGTAAAAATCATAAGATACTTAGGAATAACTATAATAGTCTGTGTATGAACTTTATGAAGAAAATGATAAAGTTTTATTAGAGAACATAAAGAAGATATAAAAGAATAGGAAGAGATGCCATGTCCTTTATGAAGAGGGTAGTTTAATATAAAGCTGATAAGTTTTCTCAAATTAAAAATTCAGTACAATTCTAAGCAAAAACCCAACAAGATATTTTATGGAACTTGACAGACTGTTCTTAAAATTCTTCTGGAAGGGGCTGGGCACAGTGGCTCACGTCTGTAATCCCAGCACCTTGGGAGACTGAGGTGGGCAAATCACAGGTTAAGAGTTCGAGAGCAGCCTGGCCAACATGGTGAAACCCCATCTCTACTAAAAATATAAAAATTAGCTGGGTGTAGTGGTGGGTGCCTGTAATCCTAGCTACTCGGGAGGCTGAGACAGGAGAATCACTTGAGCCTGGGAGGCGGAGGTTGCAGTGAGCTGAGATCATGCCACTGCACTCCAGCCCTTGTGACAGAGTAAGACTCCAGCTCAAAAAAAAAAAAAAATTCTATGGAAGAAAAAACAAAACTTGAAGCTGAAGAACGTGAGATCCCGTCCCAAACCATACATCACAAGTTTACTGGTTGAAAACTAGTTTTTGAAACAGTCTAGCCCTGGCACACGCACACATAAATAGACCACAGAACAGAACAAAACTTTTTTGAATCAGACCCTAATAGGGTTTGGATCTGTGTCCCCACCCAAATCTCATGTTGAATTGTAATCCCCATTGCTGGAGGATGAATGGTGATTGGATCGTGGAAGTGCATTTCCCACTGGCTACTGTTCTCATGATAGTAAGTTCTCATGAGACCCGGTTGTTTAAAAGTGCATGGAGGCCAGGTGCAGTGGCTCGCACCTATAACCCTAACACTTTGAGAGGCTGAGACAGGAAGATCACTTGAGCTCAGGAGGTCAAAACCAGCCTGGACAACATGATGAGACCCTATCTCTACAAAAATACAAAAAAATAGCCAGGCATGGTGATGCATGTCTGTGGTCCCAGCTACTGAGGAGGCTGAGATGGGAGCATTGCTTGAGCCCAGGGGCAGAGATTACTGTGAACCAAGATTGTGCCACTGCATCCAGCCTGGGTTACAGAGCAAGACTACGTCTCAAAAAAAAAAAAAAAAAAGTGTGTGGTACCTCTTCCCTCTTCTCTTCCTCCTGCTCCAGCCATGTAAGACATTCCTGCTTTCCTTTCACCTTCTGCCACGATTGTAAGTTTCCTGAGGCCTCCCCAACCATGCTTCCTCTACAGCCTGTGGAATTGTAAGCCAATTAAACTTCTTTATAAATTACTCAGTCTCAGGTATTTCTCTATAGCAGAGCAAGAATGGACTAATACAGACCCTCAAAAATACAAGAATTGGTGTATAATGAAAGTGACATAAATCAGTGGGAAAGTTCAACGGTTTTGAGTTAACTGGCTAGCCAAACGAATACACAGAAAATAGATTCTACTTTATATCCTACCCAAAAGTAAATTTCAGATAGCTAGAATGAAAAGCAAAGCTGAAAACTGCTCAAAGAAAATATAAGATTACATATTGATGATATCAGAGTAGAGAAGGATTTCTTATACAAAATTTTAAAAGTACAAGCAGTTAACAAATGAAGAACACTATATGATTATATCAATACATGGAGGAAAGGCATTTGACAAAATATAACATCCTTTTATGATTCAAATTCTTAGCAAATTAGGCATAGAAGGAATGTATCTCAACACAATGAAGCCCATATATGACAAACCCACAGCTAACAGCATACATAACAGTGAAAAGCTCAAAGCTTTTCCTCTAAGATCAGGAACAAGACAAGGATGACCATTCTTACCATTTCTATTCAATAGTGCTAGAAATTCTAGCCAGAACAGATAGGCAAGAGAAAGAAATGGAAGGCATTCATATTGGAAAGAAGGAAGTTAAACTGTCACTGTTTGCAAACAACATGATCTTATATAGAGAAATCCCTAAAGATACCACCAAAAAAAAAAAAAAACTATTAGAACGAATAAATTGAGTAAAGTTGCAGATACAAAATCAATATTCAAAAGTCAGTAGCATTACTGTACACTAATAAGGCACCAACCAAATAAGAATTCAAGAAAATAATCTCATTTATAATAGCATCCAAAAATATACTTAGGAATAAATTTAATCAAAGAGGTGATAAATCTGTACACTGAAAACTATAAAGCACTGAAGAAAGAAATTAAAGACACAAATAAATGGAAAGATATTCCATGTTAATGGATTGGAAAGATTAATATTGTTAAAACGTTCACACTACCCAAAACTGTAGATTCAATCCACTCCCTATCAAAATTCCAATGACATTTTCACAGAAATAGAAAAAAATCCTAAGATTCACGTGGAACCACAAAAGACAAGGACGGAGTGACCAAAGCAATCTTGAGCAAAAGGAACAAAGCTAGAGGCATCACACTACCTAATCCCAGAAACTGTTAAGAAGCTGTGCTAATCAAAAAAGCATGGTTCTTAGGGGTCCAAAGTGGCTCCAGCCGGAGGTCGTGGCACTTGTGAAGTCGAGGTCATGAGTTCAAGGCTAACCTGAGCAACCATATAAGCTCAAACTGATTGGCAAAAAAAAAAAAAAAAAAGCATGGTTCTGGAACAAAAACAGACATGTAAGATCAGAAGAGACCAGAAATAAATCCACACATTTTATGGCCAACTGATCCTTTACAAATATGCCAAGAACACACAATGGGAAAACGTCACCTCGATAAACAGTCCTGGGAAAACTGCATATCCACATGTAGAAGAATAAAATCAGACTGTATCTCACCTCATATGCAAAAATCAACTCAGGCCGGGCACAGTGGCTCGCATCTGTAATCCCAGCACTTTGGGAGACTGAGGCCAGTGGGTTACTTGAGATCAGGGGTTTGAGACCAGCCGTGTCAACATGGTGACACCTAGTAAAAACACAAAATTTAGCCAGGGGTGGTGGTGCACACCTATAGTCACAACTACTCAGGAGGCTAAGGCAAGAGTATCACTTGAACCTGGGAGGCAGAGGTTGCAGTAAGCTGAGACCATGCCACTGCACTCCAGCCTGAAGGACAGAGAAAGACTGTCTCAAAAGAAAAAAAAAATGCAACTCGAAATGAAGTAAAGACATAAGATCTGAAATTGTGAAACTACTAGAAGAAAATATAGGCCAAAAAAAGGTTGGACATGGTGGCTCAGCCCTGTAATTTAAGCACTTTGGGAGGCTAAGATAGGTGGATCACAAGGTCAAGAGATCAAGACCATCCTGGCCAGCATGGTGGAATCTCATCTCTACTAAAAATACAAAAATTACCTGGGCATGGTGGTGTGTGCCTGTAGTTCCAGCTACTTGGGAGGCTGAGGCAGAATCGCTTGAACCCGGGAGGCGGAGTTGCAGTGAGCCAAGGTTGTGACACTGCACTCCAGCCTGGTGACAGAGCAAGACTCTGTCTGAAAAAAACAAAAAAGGAGGAAATACAGGAAAAAAGCTTCTTGACATTGGTCTGAGCAATGATTTTTGTTGGATAGGACCCTAAAAGCAAAAATAGACAAATGAGATTGCATCAAACTAAAGCTTCTGAACAATCAACAGACAACCTACGGAAAGGGACAAAATATTTGCAAACCATACATCTAGTAAGGGGTGAATATTTTGAATATATAAGATGTAGGAGGGAAACCCCGCAAGTGCCATGGCAAGGGTCTGAAGCCTCAGACTGTTCTCATATAAATATTGATTTAGAAAAGACTCAGAGGCTGGGTGTGGTGGCTCACGCCTGTAATCCAAGCACTTTGGAGGCCAAGGCGGGTGGATCACCTGAGGTCGGGAGTTCAAGACCAGCCTGACCAACATGGTGAAAACCCGTCTTTTAAAAGGAAAAAAAAAAGAAAGAAAAGACTAGGAATGTAGGCACATAGTTATTCTTTTATATAATCATATATATTCTTTTTTTTTTTTTTGAGACGGAGTTTCGCTGTTGTTACCCAGACTGGAGTGCAATGGCACGATCTTGGCTCACCACAACCTCCGCCTTCTGGGTTCAAGCAATTCTCCTGCCTCAGCCTCCTGAGTAGCTGGGATTACAGGCACACACCACCATGTCCAGCTAGTTTTCTGTATTTTTAGAAGAGCCGGGGGTTTCACTATGTTGACCAGGATGGACTCGATCTCTTGACCTCGTGATCCTCGGCCTCCCAAAGTGCTGGGATTACAGGCTTGAGCCACCGCGCCTGGCTTAATTATACTAATGACTATTGGGTTATGAAGCATGGAACTGAGGTGACACTGTGAACAAAGTGATCCTAAGGCAAGATATTCTAAGCCCTCTGTCACACCTGCGTAAGGGCTGCTGGGGGGGCACCTCAGCTGTATGGCAGCACCAGTGCTGTGAAAGCGCCCGCTGTTTAGCCAGCTAGGGAAGGAAATGTCCAAAATGACCAAGACATCTCCTTCCTGGGGGAGTTAGGAGAAAACTCCGCTTCTCCAAGCTCGTGTGGCAAGGCCTGACGGCTGTCAGGAAAACCCGCAGACATTCCGGGGCTTAACTGTCTCTATGTGATGCTGTGCATCAATGGTCATGTTCCGTGTCTACTCTTATGCCCTGCTTTTGCACCTGGTTTCTTTTTTTCTTAAAATATAAGAATTAATAATAGTAACATAATCTTAATGTCCTTGATATTTCTTTCTTTCTTTCTTTCTTTCTTTCTTTTTTTGAGACGGAGTTTTGCTCTTGTTACCCAGGCTGGAGTGCAATGGCGCAATCTCTGCTCACCGCAACCTCTGCCTCCTGGGTTCAGGCAACTCTCCTGCCTCAGCCTCCTGAGTAGCTGGGATTACAGGCACGTGCCACCATGCCCAGCTAGTTTTTTGTATTTTTAGTAGAGACAGGGTTTCACCATGTTGACCAGGATGGTCTCGATCTCTTGACCTCGTGATCCACCCGCCTTGGCCTCCCAAAGTGCTGGGATTACAGGTGTGAGCCACCACACCCAGCCTGTCCTTGATATTTCTGACATATATGGGAGCCTCACCTACTTGAAAGTCTTAGGCCCCCTATCTTGAAGACATATGATTTACCTGACCTTATCACTGACCACCATTACCTCACCTTACCTTCCCTGCCCCCACTTTGTACTCAATAAATGTCAGAGTGTCCAGGCACTCAGGGCCACTGCAGGTCTCCTCACTTTGGTTGGCAGTGGACCCCTGAGCCCAAACTCTCTTCTCTCTATCTCTGCATCTGTGTCTGTTATTTCTACAGTTTCTCATTTCCGTACCAACAGGGAGGGGCTCACAGAACCCTAAAGGACTGGACCCTATATAAGAAACTCAATAGCAAGAGTTGTTGAAAACTAAAAATCTGATTTTTTTTTCTTTAAGATGGGGTCACACTCTGTTGCCCAGGCTGGAGTACAGTGCCGTAGTCATGGCTCACTGCAGACTTCAACTCCCAGGCTCAAGCAATCCTCCCACCTCAGCCTCCCAAGTAGCTGGGACCCCAGGTACATGCCACCATGCCCTGCTAATTTAGAAAAGTTTTTTTGTAAAGACGAGATCTCCTTATATTTCCCGGATTTATCTCAAATTCCTAGGCTCAAGTGATCCTCCTGACTTGGCCTCCGAAAGTGCTGGGATTACAGACATGAGCCACTGCACCCAGCCAAAAATCTGATTTTTAAAATGGGCAAAGGGTCTGAAAAAACATTCCTCAAAAAGAAGACACACAAATGACCAACAGGTATATTTTTTAAAATGCTCAATATTACTAATCATTAGAAATGCAAATTTAAACCACAGTGAGATATCACCTCTTACCTGCTAAGATGGCTCTGGTAAAAAATAAAAATGAAAATAAACCAAGAGATTACAAGTGGTGACGAGGACGTGGAGAAAAAAGGAAACCTCACACACTCTTGGTGGGAATGTGAATTTGTACACCTATTTTGGAAAACAGAATGGAGCTTTCTCAAAAAATTAAAAATGAAACTATCATATGATCCAGTAGTTCCATCATCAGTATGTATCCAAAGAAATGAACTCAGTATGTTGAAGAGATATCTGCATCCCCATATTCACTGCAGCATTATTCACAATAGCCAAGATGGAATCAACCTAAGCATCCATCAATGAATAAATAATGGGAATATGGTACATATACACAATGGAATACTATTCAGTCTTTAAAAAGAAGGAAATCCTGTCATCTGTGACAACATGGATAAACCTAGAGGATATTATGCTAAATGAAATAAACCAGGCACAGAAAGACAAATAACACGATTTCACTTGTTTGTGGAACCTAAAGAGTTCAGCCTGGAACTCAGCCAGGCATGGTGGCACGCCTACAGTCCCAGCTATTTGGGAGGCCGAGGCAGGAGGATCTCCTGAATCCAGGAGTTTGAGGCTTCAGTGAGCTGTGATCACACCACTGCACTCCAACCCAAGCAAAAGGTGAGACCCTGTCTCAAAATAAATAAATAAAATAAAATTCACTGCAGTAGCAGAGAACAGAACGGTGGTTGCACAGTGGCTGGGGGTGTAGGGGGCAGGAATTGGAGAGCCTTAGTCAAAGGATACAAAATTTCAGGTAGGTAGAATAAACTCAGGAGATCTACTGTATAACATGATGACTAGAGTTAATAACAATGCCTTGTATACCTGAAAGTTGCTGGCCAGATGCAGTGGCTCATGTCTGAGATCCCAGCACTTTGTGAGGCTGAGGTGGGTGGATTGCTTGAGAACAGGAGTTGGAGAGCAGCTTCGGCAACTTGGTGAAACCCCATCTCTAAAAAAAATCCAAAAATTAGCTGGGCACCGTGACTCACCTCTGTAATCCCAGCACTTTGGGAGGTCAAGGTGGGCAGATCACGAGGTTAGGAGATTGAGGATCATCCTGGCCAACATGGTGAAACCTCATCTGTACTAAAAACTCCATTTCTACTAAAATACAAAAGATTAGCTGGGCATTGTGGTGCATGCCTGTAGTCCCAGCTACTCAGGAGGCTGAGGTGGAAGAATGGCTTGAACCCAGGAGGCAGAGGTTGCACTGAGCCAAGATCGCACCACTGCACTCCAGTCTGGTGACAGAGCGAGACTCTGTCTCAAAAAAAAAAAAAAAAAAAAGATAGTATGTGAGATAACAGATATGGTAATTACTTTAGCCCTTACACACACACACACGCACACACACACACACATGTTGTTCCACCATAGATACAATTTTTACTTGTTAACTATAAATAAATAGAAGCACAAACAATAAAGGAAAATACTGACACATATGACCACATTAAAACTTTTTTTTTTGAGATGGAGTTTTGCTCTGTTACCCAGGCTGGAGTGCAATGGTGCAATCTTGGCTCACTGCAGCCTCTGCCCCCGCCCTGTTCCAGCGATTATCCTGCTTCAGCCTCCTGGGTAGCTGGGATTACAGGTGCACACCTCCACGCCCAGCCAATTTTTGTACTTTTAGTAGACACAGTGTTTTGCCATGTTGGCCAGGCTGGTCTTGAACTCCTGACCTCAGGTGATCTGCCCACCTCAGCCTCCCAAAGTGCTGGGATTACAGGCATGAGCCACCACACCCAATCCACATTAAAACATTTTTAAGCTTTTATAAGAAATCATGTAAAGTAAAAGACAAGCCACAGACTTGTAAAATATTCACAACCTACATAAACAACAAAGGATTATATCCAGGATTTATAAAGAAATTTCAGATCCATATGAAAAGGACAACACAAGAGAATATGAGCAAAAGCTGTGAATAGGCAAGTCGCAAAAGAGAAACCTAAATGGTCAATAAACATAAGAAAAGATGCTCAATTTAACCAGCAATGTAGAAATGCAAATCACAGCATGAGACACCATTTTACACACACAAAATCACCAGAATTAAAGTTACTCTAACACTGTTGACAAAAATGTGGGACAATAGGAATGCCTATATTTTGTGTTGAAGTGTAAACAGATATAACAAATTTGAAGAGAATTTTGGCACCAGTTAATGCTGAAACTGAATATTCCCTATGACCCAGTACCCTTGCTTCTAGATCTGTTCCTTAGAAAAACGTTTCTACACTTGCACAAAAAAGCAAGGATACAAATGATCTTTGCATTATCAAGTGTCAAGAAAAAGTGGAAATAAGCTAACTGTCATTAAGTAAAGGAATGGATAAATAAAGTGTGGTTTGTTCTTATAATGGGATATAGCTAAATGGATATTTAGCAATGTAATGAGTAAGAAACTTGCAAAAATAGATATTATATGATTTTATTTGTGTGAAGTTTTGTTTTGAGATGGAGTCTCACTCTGTTGCCCAGGCTGAAGTGCAGTGGTGCAATCTTAGCTCACTGCAACCTCTGCCTCCCAGGTTCAAGGGATGATTCTTCTGCCTCAGCCTCCTGAGTAGCTGGGATTATAGGTGCCCACCACCACACCTGGCAAATTTTTGTATTTTTAGCAGAGACAGCGTTTCACAATGTTGGCCAGGCCAGTCTCAAACTCCTGACCTAAGGAGTATCTGCCCACCTCAGTATCCCAAAGTGCTGGGATTACAGTCGTGAGCCACTGCACCTGGCCTTGTGTAAGTTTTAAAATACACAAAGCAGTGGTATGTGTTTAGGAAAGCAAACATATTTGTTAAAAGTACAAAGTATGCCTAGGAATAATTCGCAACAAGTTTAGAATGATAATCACTACAAGGAAGGAGAGAAATGGGATGGGTGTTAGCCGAATTTGTAAATCTTTCCTTTTTTTAAAAAAAAAATTTTTTTTAAAGAAAAAGAGATACAAAGCAGGCTAGACAAAGGTGAGGATTTGCTTTACTGGGTTGCTGTGATCATTAAGTGAGCCAATAAATGGGACAGTGCTAAATGAAAGTTTCTTGCCAATCTCTTTAGAAGGGTACAATGATGGTGGCTGTGTAGGTGTCAATGTGGTTTCCTGGCCTATTCTCTCCTCCGCCGTGCTGAGTCTCAGTCTTCCTACTGGGATGGTATAAATTGATATACATCTTTTTCTCTTTATCTCAATAGGTATCAATAAATTGGTATAAATCTTAACTGCTACGCGCATCGATTTCCTGCCTGCAAAATGTGTGTATTCGAAGTGCGATGTCATAGCATTGCCGTGGGAGTAAGTTGTTTAGAACGCTACCTGGCTTAGAGTAACTGCTCTAGGCTATTGTTTCGTTGTTGTTCGTGCTGTTATAATGGTTGTTGTTAGGTATCACCTTCAACTCTTTTTTAATCTCAACTTCTAAAAATCTGATAAGAACCTCACTTGGCAATGAAAGTGCCCCAAAACTAAGAAGACCCAGACTCTTCCTTCAAGGATCTAGGTCAATTTGCAACTCAAATTCCTGTAAGGGCCAGGCAGGTAATGTGCCAAGTGCCAAGGGAAGGCTGTAACAGGCTGGAGGGTACCCTCCCCTCCTGGAGGGGCAGCAGCTCCTGGTCCAGTGTTGCCACATAGGAATTCAGAGCTGGCATTGCCATGAGAAACTGGAAATCTCAATTTTTCTGTAAAATCTTTTTCCTTTTCTTTTCTTTTTTTTTTTTTGAGGCAAGATCTTACATTGTTACCCAGGCTGGAGTACAGTGCCACGATCCTGGCTTACTGTAGCCTTGACCTCCCGGGTCCAAGCGATCCTCCCATCTCAGCCTCCCAAATAACAGAGACTACAGGTGTGGGCCACCACATCTGGCAAATTCTGTATAATATACATATATACACAAAGACACACACACATACACACACATATGTATATGTATGTATATGTACATATATACGTATGGATTCAAGCATTCTCCTGCTAATTCTTTGTATTTTTAGTAGAGATGGGGTTTCACCATGTTGGCCAAGCTAATCTCAAACTCTTGGCCTCAGGTGATCCACCCATCTTGACCCCCAAATTGCTGGGATTACAGACATGACCCATCGCACCTGGCTAATTTTTATATTTTTGGTAGAAAGATGGCCTCACTATGTTGTCCAGGCTGGTCTCAAACTTCTGAGCTTGAGTGACCCCCCGATATCAGCCTCCCAAAGTGCTGGGATCTCACCCATGAGACATAACACCTGGACAAAATCTAAATTATAATTAATACACATCAATATTTCAAATCAAATATATTTAGATAAAGCTGACTTTTTGCTTTTTTTTTTTTGAAATTCTGCCTGGGCACAGTGACTCACACCTGAAATCCCAGTGCTTGAGGAGGCCAAGGTGGGCGGATCGCTTGAGCCCAGGAGTTTAAGACACACCTGGGCAACATGGTGAAACACCATCTCTACAAAAAATGGAAAACATAGCCAGGCATGGTGGTGCACACCTGTGGCCCCAACTACTCTGGATGCTGAGGTAGAAGGATTGCCTGAGCCTGGGAGGTCGATGCTACAGTGAGCCATGATTTCACCACTGCACTCCAGTCTGGGTGACAGAGTGAGACTGTGTCTCAAAAAAAAAAAAATAGATTTTTATTAATTTTTATCATATATTGCTATGGCATAAATGTTGATGCCCCCCTAAAATGCATAAGTTGAAAACTAATCCCCAATGTGGTGATATTAAGAGATGGGGCCTTTAGGAGGTGATTAGGTCATAAGGGGCCTGTCCTCATGAATGGGATTCATGCCGTTGTAAAAGAGGCCCAGGCCAGGCACAGTGGCTCAGGCCTGTAATACCAGCACTTGGGGAGGCTGAGGCGGGCTGATGATTTGAGGTCAGGAGCTCGAGATCAGCCTGGTCAATATGGAGAAACCCCATCTCTACTAAACACAGAAAAATTAGCTGGGAATGGTGGCAGGCATCTCTAATCCCAGCTATTCAGAAGGCTGAGGCAGAAGAATCACTTGAACCCCAGAGGCTGAGGTTGCAGTGAGCCAAGATTGCACTCCAGTCTGGGTGACAGAGCAAGTCCCTGTCTCAAAAAAAGTAGGCCCAAAGGAACTCATTTGCCCCTTCGACCCATGAAGATGCAATAAGAAGGTGCCATCTGTGAAGCAGTGTCCTCACTGGGCACCAAATCCACTGGCACCTCGATCTTGGATCTTCCAGCCTCCAGAGCTGTAAGCTGCTTTTATTGTTTATAAATTGCTCAGTCTAAGGTGATTCATTATAGCAGCCTGAGTGGACTGAGATAATTTTACAAAAATTAAACTACAGTTGGCGTTTTTTATCAGCAGTTCCACATCGTGGATTCAACCAACCAAAGAATAAAAATATTTTAAAAATATAGATGGCTGGGTATGGTGGCTCACACCTGTAATCTCAGCATTTTGGGAGGCTCAGGCAGGTGGATCACTTGAGGTCAGGAGTTCAAGACCAGCCTGGCCATCTCTAAAAATAATACAAAAATATTTGCCAGGCGTGGTGGTGGGTGCCTGTAATCCCAGCTACTTGGGAGGCTGAGGCAGAAGAATCTCTTGAACCCAGGAGGCAGAGGTTGCAATGAGTTGAAATCATGCCATTGCACTCCAGCCTGGGTGACAGAGCAAGACTCTGTCTTAAAAAAAAAAAAAAAAGGAAAGAAGGAAAGAAAAATACATAATAAAAATTAAAAAAATACAGTGTAACAACTGTTTATATAGCATTTACATTGTGATAAGTACCACAAGTAATTTAGAGATGATTACTGTGGGAGAATGTGCAAATACTCTGCCACTTTATACAAGGGCTTCAGCATCATTGGGGGTTCCGGAATCAACCCCTGGTGAATACTGAGAATGATTGTATTATAATCTCATATTCAATGGCCATCTATTACAATATAAAGAATCAATATCATACTTCACATGAGTTATATCTAGACCTGCATGCATATACATTTTTGTTCAATAGGCTTTTGGAGAACAAGTGGGTTCAGTTACATGAATAAGTTATTTAGTGGTGATTCCTGAGATTTTGTTGCACCCATCACTGGAGCAGTGTACACTGTAAATGTGTAGTTTTTAATTCCTCAGGGCCCCTCCCACCCCACTGCATGCATACAAATTTAACAGTAATAAGAATTGTTTAGTATAGCAACACATTCCTCAGTGATCCTCTGCAACTGTTGTAAATGCAGCACAACATAAGTCGATACCTCTAAAACAAAGAGAAACAAGAAACACAACACTCCGCACTACTGGGAAATGACACTTTATCATGCTATTTGACAGGTAATATTTAACAAGCTGGTTAAACTCTGTTTTCTTCCACCTAAGTGGTTCCACTGCTTAAATTCTCCCTACAATTCAAAGCAGTATGTGCTTCAGAATCCGGCAAGGCACAACTTAAGCCTTTCACAGAATTGGGTTATAGTCATCTTTTGTTCCAAGATACAGGGCAAGAGATTGCAGAAGTCACCGTTCCCCAGGGCTTGAACGGTGTTAATTACAAGAGCAAATGTGTAAGATTTCAGGTTGTCCTGTGCAGTAATGAGAGCAGATCAGTGACAGAGATGCCCAGGTGTCATGTAATAAATGTATGTGATAGGTGAATCCCCCTAAACTATGTGGGCCAGGCAGGGCCCCTGTGGTTCAGATCTGAGGGTGATATTGCTTCTGGGGGAAGATCATGACTTCTGTTTCAAATATGCTAAGTTAGGCCGGGTACAGTGGCTCACACCTGTAATCCCAGCACTTCCGGAGGCCAAAGCAGTTGGATCACCTGAGGTCAGAAGTTTGAGACCAGCCTAGCCAACATGGTGAAACCCCATCTCTACTAAAAATAAAAAAATTTAGCTGGGCGTGGTAGCAGGTGCCTGTAATCCCAGCTACTCTGGAGGCTGAGCCAGGAGAATCTCTTGAACATGGGAGGTGGAGGTTGCAGTGAGCTAAGGTCTTGCCACTGCACTCCAGCCTGGGCAACAAGAGCAAAACTCCACCAAAAAAAAAAAAAAAGAAAGAAAGAAAAAAGAAATATGCTATGCTAAGTTAGTAGTACCTCTGGGACATCCAAGTAGGGATGCCAGGAAGGCAGGCTGTCAAATCTGGAGATTCAAGGCAAGAGATAAATTTGAGAGTAATCAGCTGATAGGAACTGAAGCCATGGGCCAGGGGTGATCCCTTGGAAGGAGAGGGTAGAGTGAGAAGAGGAGGGTTCACGACCGACTGCTCTTGATGAACTCCAGTTTGACCAGGTGATTTGAGTTAAAGGCAGACTGAGCCAGCTGAGGGGTGGAAGAGCAGCCAGGGAAGGAATAGGAGGAAGCCAGAAGAGGCCAAGTCCTGGAGGCCAAAAAAAAGACAGCGTTTCAAGAGAGAACTGGCCGACAATGTCAAATACTAGTGGCAGTTCCAGTAGGAAGAAAATGAAATAATGGATTTAATAACATGAAGTTCATTACAAAAAAATTTGAGTAACATCAAGGTAGAGATAAACACCAGAGTGAAAGAGTCGAGCAGTGAGTGGAAGTGAGGGAATTTTGCCCAGTTTTTATTATGAAAAATTTTAAATATACATAAAATTTGAAAATATAATACAGTATTGTTTGTATGTCCATCATTTTACTTAGATTTAACAATTGTTGTTTATACAGATATGCAAATATTTATATATTATATATACAAATATATATATGGTTCTTTTTTATTTCCAAGACAGGGTCTCGCTTCGTTGCTCAGGCTGGAGTTTAGAAATATATATATTATATACATAAGATTTTAATGTATATATCTGTTTAAAATATATATATATATATATATATATATATATATATATATATATATATGTATTTGTCGGGGGAGATGGAGTTTCACCCATGTCGCCCAGGCTGGAATACAGTCATGTGATCTTGGCTCAGTGCAACCTCTGCCTCCCAGGTTCAAGTGATTCCACTGCCTAAGCCCCCTGAGTAACTGGGATTACAGACATGCATCATCACATCCGGCTAATTTTGTATTTTTAGTAGAGACAGGGATTACAGGCTGGGATTATAGGCGTGAGCCACTGCACCCAGTGTTATTATTATTTTTTAACATAGAAATCATTAAGTGACTAGAGGCTGGGTGCGGTGGCTCAAGCCTGTAATCCCGGCACTTTGAGAGGCCGAGGTGGGTGGATCATGAGGTCAGGAGTTCAAGACCAGCCTGGCCAATATGGGGAAACCCTGTCTCCAATAAAAATACAAAAATTAGCTGGGCGTGGTGGTGCATGCCTATAGTCCCAGTTACTCAGGAGGCTGAGGCAGGAGAATCACTTGAACCCGGGAGCAGAGGTTGCAGTGAGCTGAGATCATGGCACTGTACTCCAGCCTGGGCAACAGACTGAAACTCCATCTAAAAAAAAAAAAGTGACTACTAAGAGATTCTGGGACCATGTGAAAATATAGGAAAGCCTGTGCTTCACACCTACATACCTCAGCATGCATCTCCCAAAAATAAAGAGAGTCTGTAACCACAATACCTAATCACAGTTAATAAAATAACAATCACAGCCAGGTGCGGTGGCTTAAGCCTGTAATCTCAGCACTTTAGGAGGCTGTGGTGGGTGGATGATGAGGTCAAAGGATTGAGACCATCCTGGCCAACGTGGTGAACTCCGTCTCTACTAGAAATACAAAAATTAGCCAGGCGTGGTGGTACATGCCTATAATCCCAGCTACTTGGGAAGCTGAGGCAGGAGAATTGCTTGAGCCCAAGAGGCAGAAGTTGCAGTGAGCCTAGATTATGCCACTGCACTCCAGCCCAATGACAGAGTGAGACTCCTAAAAAAAAAAAAAAAAAAAACTCCTTTACTTCATCTGACAGCAGAATTCCCCAATTAACCTCAAGATGTCTTTTTTATATATCTTTCTTTCTTTCTTTCTCCTTCCTTTCTTTTTTCCTTTTTTGTTTTTTGAGATGAAGTGTCGGTCTGTCACCCAGGCTGGAGTATAGTGGGGTGACCTCAGCTCACTGCAACCTCCGCCTCCTGGGTTCAAGCAATTATCTTACCTCAGCCTCCCAAGTAGCTGGGAGTACAGGCGTGTGTTACCATGCCCAGCTAATTTTTGTACGTTTAGTAGAGACGGGGTTTCACGATATTGGTCAGGGTGTTCTCAAACTCCTGACCTTAGGTGATCCACCCACCTCGGCCTCCCAAAGTGCTGGAATTACAGGTGTGAGCCACTGAACCTGGCTTGCTTGCTTGCTGTCCCTCCCTCCGTCTCTCTCTCTCTCTCTCTCTCTCTCTCTCTCTCTCTCTCTCTCTCTCTCTCTCTCTTTCTTTTTTTTTTTTTTTTTTCAGATGGGGTTTCACCATGTTGGTCAGGCTGGTCTTGAACTCCCGACCTCAGGTGATCCACCCACCCTGGCCTCCAAAGTGCTTGGATTACAGGCATGAGCCACCACACCGGCCCTTCCTTCCTTCCTTCCTTTTTCTTTTTTCTTCCTTTCTTTCTTTCTTTTTCTTTCTTTCCTTCTATCTTACTCTTCTGGTTCTCACTGTCACCCAGGCCAGAGTGCAGCAGTGCAATCACAGCTCACTGCAACCTCTGCTTCCCAGGCTCAAGCGATCCTCCCACCTCAGCCTCCTAAGTAGCTGGAACTACAGGTGTGAGCCACCACACCTGACTACTTTATGTATTATTTTTGTAGAGACAGGGTTTTTCCTTGTTGCCCAGATAGGTCTTAAACTCCCTAGCTTATGCAATCCACCCACCTTGAATTCCTGAGCTCAATCGAAGTGCTAGAATTATAGGTATGAGCCACTGTGCCCAGCCTATACATATGTTTCAAGCCAGGATCAAATCAAGGTACATGCACTGCATGCACTGTGTTCCTCTTGAGTAAGAGAGTGAGTCTGGCAGTGAAGCTATTGAGAGAACTGAGAGACACAGGTAGTAGCAGAGAAGGAATCAAGGTAGAGGAGGGATTTGTTTTTGTTTGAATTTGAGAGGGAGAGGTTGAGGATCCAAGAGGAGTAAAAGAAGTGATGAAGAAAATGAGATACAGAGAGACTGGCCATGGAGAGGACGGTCCCTGCTTTCGTCTGCCCTCACTCCGCTAACAAGACATACTTGAGACTAATTCATACAGGAAAGAGGTTTGATGGACTCCCAGTTCCACCTGGCTAGAGAGGCGTCACATGCTGGAAAGCAAAGGAGAAGCAAAGGCATGTGTTACACAGCAGCAGGCAAGAGAGAGCATGTGCAGGGGAATTCCCCTTTATAAAACCATCAGATCTCAGGAGACTTGTTCACTGTCATGAGAACAGCATGGAAAAGAGTTACCCTCATGATTCAATTACCTCCCATTGGGTCCCTCCCATGACACATGGGACTTATGTGAGCTACCGGTTGAGATTTGGGTGGGGACACTGCCAAACCATATCAGTTCCTCTACTCCAGTGGTGGTCAAAGGAGGGGTCCTCAGACAAGCAGCATCAAGCGTCACCTGGAAACTAGTTGAAAATGAAAACTCTTGCCCCCAACCCTGACCTACTGAATCCAACAGACACTAATGTTGGAGAACCAGGGCTCTCCTCTGACACGAAGGAACACAGAGAGGATGGGCACAAATGCAGGAGGGGTGTGGATCTGGTGACAGATGATTGAGGGAGCTTGCCCCTGATGGCTTCAGTTTTCTTTGTGACCTAAGAGGGAGGTGAGCGTGAGGTGAGAAACAGAAGAGCCTCAGAGGTTCAAGAACCAGGAAGTTTTAACGTAGCCATTGACCAAAGTGATGTGATTGGTCCTCTCACCTCCCAATACTGGGAGCCTCCTTAGAGTTGATGACCAGGAGTGAGGAGTGGGAACCATTTCCCATTTGTGTGATCCCCCCACCACCACCAACAGTTCTTGGCTATCAGAGTAAAATCCTGAAGAAAACAGATCACTGGGCTCATCCAGGGTTGGAGTTTTGCTACATGAGTACAAAGGATGAAAATACAGAGGGGCAGGGGGTCGGTGATATTGTCCAGAGAAGGGTTGAAGGGTGGTGGAGTCGAGCTGGATAGGGAGGGGCTAATAAGCTGGTAGAAGGAAGGCATCATCGATCCTAAGGTCCTAGGAGACTGAAAATTGGTTGCCAGGAGGGCTGACAGACTGATGGACAGAAGGTTAGGAGGTGGGGGCTAAGAGCAGGCTGCTTGACTGATTCTCAAGGAGGGGCTCCTTCAGGTGATAAGGTCCAGGCTGTGACAATGAGAATGTGTGGCTGAGTTGGAGAGAAGGTTCCTGGGGATAAACTGGCCAGGTTGTTGAGAGGCCAGGTGGGGAAGGATCCTCCAGGTGAACGATGAAGTCACCCAGAGGGAGGACTCAATGAGAAGACTTAGACGGTCAGCTGGGACAGCGTTCCCCTGAGTGAGGTGGAGGGGTCTGGCAGAATTAGTGGTAAGGAAGGAAGAAGAAAGATCAGTCTAATTGCTGAGCCTGGAAGGCAGAGGGTTATTTTAAGTGAGAGTTGGGGGCTGGGGGAGGTGTAGTCTGGAGGCAGCAATCTGAAGCCAGGAGAGCACCCTCAGCTGTAAGAAAATCAACAGCTCTCATTTCAGAAGCCTGCCGAGGAGGTAGTGCCCTCAAGGGAGAATTAAATTTCACTCAATGCCAGGAAGTGGAGGGAATGCTCCAAGGAGAAGTTAAGGGTATGAGCCCTGCTGCAGTTGATTAGAGGGCACAGGCAGGTTAGGGAGGGAGCAAGTGGAAGGCTGGGTTGGAGCCAGGAAGTACAGAGTGTCATGGAGACACAGCGCAGTAGAGTAGGTGGGCTGGGGAGTTTATGTTTTCACTATGAAATGATAAAAACCAGGACAGGAGGCAGGCTGGATTTCACCCAGTTAGTTTCTTGGAAGCTGTAAAAAGTGATGTTTAAGAATGTAGACTTGGCCCGGCACAGTGGCTCATGCCTATAATCCCAGCACTTTGGGAGGCTAAGGCGGGCAGATCACTTAAGGTCAGGAGTTCAAGACCAGCCTGGCCAATATGGTGAAATCCCATCTCTACTAAAAATACAAAAATCAGCCAGGCATGGTGGCAGTCACTCCAGAGGCTGAGGCAGGATAATCGCTTGAACCCAGGAGGCAGAGGTTGCAGTAAGCAGAGATCCCACCGCTGCACTACAGCCTGGGGGACAGAGCAAGACTCATTTCATTTAAATAAATAAATAAAAAAGGCTGGGCTCGCTGGCTCACACCTATAATCCCAGCACGTTGGGAGGCTGAGGCAGGTGGATCACCTGAGGTCGGGAGCTCGAGACCAGCCTGACCAACATGGAGAAACCCTGTTTCTAGTGAAAATACAAAATTGGCCAGATGTGGCGGCACATGCTTGTAATCCCAGCTACTCAGGAGGTTGAGGCAGGAGAATCGCTTGAACCTGGGAGGTGAAGGTTGCAGTGAGCCGAGATTGCACCATTGCACTCCAGCCTGGGCAGCAAAAATAAAACTCTGTCTCAAAAAAAAAAAAAAAAAGAATGTAGCCTCCCATGGCGTGCAATAGCTCAAGCGTGTAATCCTAGCACTTTGGGAGGCCAAGGCAGGTGGATCCCTTGTGGCCAGGAGTCAAGACCAGCCTGGCCAACATGGCTAAACTCAATCTCTACCAAAAAAAAATAAAAGTATGGCCAGGCACAGTGGCTCACACCTGTAATCCCAGCACTTTGGGAGGCCAAGGCGGGTGGACCTGAGGTCGGGAGTTGGAGACCAGCCTGACCAACACGGAGAAACCCCGTCTCTACTAAAAAAAAAATACAAAATTAGCTGGGCGTGGTGGTGCATGCCTATAGTCCCAGCTACTCGGGAGGCTTAGGCAGGAGAATCACTTGAACCCGGGAGGCAGAGGTTGCGGTGAGCCCTGGTGGCGCCATTGTACTCCAGCTTGGGCAACAAGAGCAAAACTCACTCTCAAAAAGAAACAAACAAACAAATACAAATATTAGCCAGTTGTGGTGGTGCACACCTGTAATCCCAGCTACTTAGGAAGCTTAGGTGGATACTTGAGCCCAGAAGGTGGAGGTTGCAGTCAGCCAAGATGGTGCCACCGCACTCCAGCCTGAGCAACAGAGCCAGAACTTGTCTCAAAAAAAAAAAAAAGAAAGAAAGAAAAGAGGTAAGGGAGGGAAGGGAGGAAGGGAGGGAGGGAGGAAGGAAGGGAGGGAGGGAGGGAGGGAGGGAGGGAGGAAGGGAGGAAGAGAGGGAGGGAAGGAGGAAGGGAGGGAGGAAGGGAAAAAGGAAGAAAAAGAAAGAAAGAGAGGCAAGAAAGTGGCTTCTTGCTCACAGAACTGCCTGCATTCCAATCCCAGCTTTGTCATGCACTAGCTATCCTGTCTATAACCTTGGCAAGGTCACTGGGCATCAATTTCCTCTTCTGTGAAATAGAGACCACACTAGTACCCACCTCACAGGGTTGCTGTGACAATTTAAAGACGCAGTGTGTTAAATGTTGATATGGTTTGGATCTGTGTCCCCACCAAATCTCATGTTGAATTGTAGTCCCAGTGTTGGAGGTGGGGCCTGGTGAGAGGTGGTTGGATTATGGGAGTGAATTCTCAGGAATGGTTTAGCACCATCCCCCTGGTGCTGTTCTCATGATAGTGAGTTCTGGCGAGCTCTGGTTGTATAAAAGTGTACAGCACCTCCCCCCTCTCTTTCTTGCTCCTGCCATGTGAGAAGCTTCACTCTCCCTTTGCCTTGCACCATAATTGTAAGTTTCTGAGGCCTCCCCGGAAGCCGAGCAGATGCTGGCAACATGCTTCCTATATGGCTCGCAAAGTCATGAGCCAATTAAGCCTCTTTTTTTTTGAGACAGGGTCTTGCTCTGTTACCCAGGCTGGAGTGCAGTGGTGCAATCACAGCTCACTGCAGCCTCCACCTTCTGGTCTGAAGCAATTCTCCCATCTCAGCTTCACAAATAGCTAGAACCACAAGCACATGTCACCATACCCAGCTAAGTTTTGTATTTTTTATAGAGATGGGTTTTTGCCATGTTGCCCAGACTGGTCTCAAGTAATCGATCCTCCTCCTTCAGCCTCCCAACATGCTGCTAGGATCGCAGGCATGAGCCACAGAACCCAGCAAACCTCTTTTCCTTACAAAGTACCCAATCTCAGATATTTCTTTATAGCAGTTAGAGAACAGATTAATGCAAATGTTTACAACAGTGTCTGGGCAGTCACCTCAGACACACTTGGTGGAGCCTTGCAGACCCAGCAGAGTAGCTTCTTTGCTTAGGTGAACCCTGCCCTTGGCTAGGTAGGAAACACGAAGTGAGTGAAAATGATGATTTGATGAGCAGTTGTGAATGCTAAAATTATATGGAGACACCAAGGACAGCAACAGACAAGAAGATCTCAGTGGAATACAGGTTCTTTAGGGCAGCAGCCAACTGAGTCCCACAATGAGTGGGATCTGGACAAGAAGGCTTGGGTTTCCCACGGTCACTGAAAGTTTCATTGCTATATACCCAGCCAAGTGTGGCTTTTCTAAGGGTGAGGCATCTCGCTCTCCTGCAAATGTACAAGATGCCAATGCTAGGAATGCAGAACTTCCACAAAGAAAACCCCCCAAACCCACTAATCCCAAAAAGAGGGGAGATAAAAGAAAAATGGAATCAGGATGATTTCATGTTGAAGAAGGCAGAAATGCAAATGTATACATATCTGGTTTGTCTCCAGGAGAAATCCTCAGAAGACTTTAAGGTCAAGCTTTACAAAGATGATCAATAAATCTTAATGGAGATGGGCTTTGCTGTTATTTGAAGAGGGAATCTGTGGGTCTTCCATTAAACCTTTTGGATGAAAATGAAATTAGAGGCCATAGGCCAGGTGCTGTGGCTTACGCCTGTAATCCCAGAACTTTGGGAGGCCAAGGCGGGTGAATCACTTGAGGTCAGGAGTTCTAGACCAGCCGGGCCAACATGGTGAAACACCATCCCTACTAAAAATACAAAAATTAGCCAGGTGTGGTGGTGCACATCTGTAGTCCCAGCTACTCAGGAGACTGAGGCAGGAGAATCACTTGAACTCAGGAGGCGAAGGCTGCAGTGAGCTAAGATCGTGCCATTGCACTCCAGCCTGGGCAACAAGAGCAAAACTCCGTCTCAAAAAAAAAAAAAAGGTTACAAGAAGAAGCTGTCTCTAACAAAAGCGGTTGGTCTGGGGAAGGGGAGCTGGACCATCAGAAGGTGCCATGAATGAGTTGTGATCATCACGCGTGTGTTTCATCCTATGGATTTTTTTTTTTCTGAGATAAGGTCTCACTATTGTTCAGGCTGGAGTGCAGTAGTGTGATCACAGCTCACTGCAGCCTCAACCTCCTAAGCTCAAGGGATCCTCCCACCTCAGCTTCCCAAGTAGCTGGGATGACAGGTATGCACCACCATGCCTGGCTAATTAAAAAAAAAAATTGTAGAAGTAGTGTCTCACCATGCTGCCCAGGCTGGTCTTGAACTCCGGGGCTCAAGCTATCTGCCCCTTGGCTTCCCAAGGTGTTGAGATTACAGGCATGAGCCACCGTACGTAGCCCATCCTATGGATTTTAAGGATGATGATTTGGTGCTAAATGAACTCAGAGAACTTTGACTGCTCAACACTGGAACCAGTGAGGAAGCTTTTGTATGATAGACTCATGGATGGCATGGACTCTGTGTCCTGGAGGAATGCAGAGGAAACTGATTATTATATTCAAATCCTCCATGGAAAGTGGTTTCTTGGCCCAGACATGGGATAGGATTAGACTATCAGGTTCAGGAGACCTCAGGAAAAAGGAGGAAAATCTGAAAGGATGGGAGGCTTTCCTCAGTGCCTGTGAGGCCAACAGACACTTTTCAATCTCTAATACGTCTGTGCCACAGAAAGAGCAAAGAATTGGCTGCTCTGCCCTTTCACTGTCAACCAACTGAAATGTGGTCTCTTCCCATCACCTGCCATTCTGACCACTCTTCCCAAGCCGCAGACACTTCTCAGATGCCAAACCCAAAAGGCATGGCTGGATTCATTTGCAACAACTCAGGCAATGAATTTGGGAGGAGAGTTCACTTGCAGGAGCGGAGCAATGTCACATTTTGCAGTTGGGAATTTGGAGTCTCAGGACCCTTGGAATCACTTCCCTAGCTGATGGCTAGCATACCCTCTTTCACTCATTCAATCCCACTTTAGCTTAGGTCCTTCTGGGAAGGGACTTTGCAGCTGTAATTAAAGACACAAATTGGTTTATCTTGAGGCAATCCAAAGGGAGACTGTGCAGGGGAGGTCTGACACAATCACATCTAAGGCCTTCAGGGGTGGCTGGCAAGAAGAAAACCCATTTCTGCACTTAGGAACCTCCTTTCTCTCCTCAATTCTAGCCACTCAGATGAGGCATCAGCTCCCTGCAGGCCCTGGATGAGGCCCTGTGGCTACAGAAAAAAGAACTGCAGAAACTCAGGAATAAAAATGGAGACAGTGGGATTTCCAAATAAAATTACTAGAAGTCTTCAGAAAGTAGGCAAGAAAAGGAAACTCGAGGACCAGACAAGCTGCCAGGCCAGTTCATTAAGCCTTTGCATGACCAGGAAATCCAGTATTCTCGAAGGATGGAAAACCTGGAGATAAGAAATGGGAATCATGTAGTGTCAAACCCAATTGTGAAGGGGTTCAAGCCCAGGGGTGTGAAGAGATGAGACCTGCCTGCAGAGGCTAGGTTTGCAGGGATCATCCTGGACTATTAATGAGGCCATCCAGAGGCCAAGGAGCTTACAGGGAGAGGGCTGGACACTCACCTTTGGGAATACTGGCCCAACGGCACTGTAGATCCCACCTTGAGTAGAATGATATGAGAACTGCGCTGGGGAAGTTGAGGAGGAGAAAAGGAAGTCTCAAAGGCTGTGTGTGTGTATATCTGTGTGTGCATGTGTGGTGTGTGGGGGGAGCTGGTGTAAACTGGGAATGGTTAAACAGGCATACCAAGCAGGTGGAGTGGTGGGAGCAGGCTATACTGCAAGTATTTTGTCACTAACACTTTTATAATTGCTGGTGAGGGGTATCAATAAAAAGTTGGCTTTAGGCTGGGCGTGGTGGCTCCCTCCTGTAATCTTAGCACTTTGGGACGCTGAGGTGGGCAGATCACCTGAGGTCAGGAGTTCGAGACCAGCCTGGCCAACATGGTGAAACCCATCTCTACTAAATGCAAAAATTAGCCAGGTGTGGTAGGGCATGCCTGTAATCATAGCTACCTGAAAAGCTGAGGCAGGAGAAACGCTGGAACCCAGGAGACAGAGCTACAGTGAGCAGAGATCACGCCACTGCACTCCAGCCTGGGCGACAGAGGGAGACTCCATCTCAAAAAAAAAAAAGAAGTTGGTTTTAGAATTATTTTTAAATTCTCAACAGACAGTGCACCTTCTTATTGCCTGCACCCGGGACAATCAGCCCCCTTCCCTGCCGTGGCAAGCTGCCGCCTGTGTGGCCTATGTGAGCAAACAGTCCAGCTTCTCTTCCAGATTGTAAATGGGGTTGGGGGGTCGGGGGTGAAGGGCGTGGTGAGTAAGGATTATTTTTCACATACTAGCATAGTTTTATGCAGCATAGTTTTGTACAAGAGAGGTGTTTTCTAAATATTTGGCAAATAAATGAATAATTGAATTTGAAGAATAACAAAGAAAACATGGGGAAGAAATTTTACAAGCAGACATTTAGTTTAAACAAGAAGAAAGCATTCCTAATTACCCTGGTTGTAAAAAATAACGAAACAGGAAATGACACCATCATTAGAGAGCTAAGGTTTCTTAATTTTTTATGTCTATAAAAAATTTCTTAATTTTTTATTTTTTTAAGGCTTATGTCTTCCATCCTAAGCCTTGTCTCAGGGATCTGGGAGTGGCTTTGGAAGTCTGGGGAAGTCTGTGGAGTCTCAGAATAAGCTTCAACTGCATAAAGTAAAATGCATGGGACTACAAAGGAAAACAATCATATTGAAGTACAGTTACCAAAATGAAACAAAATGTGCTAAGAAGATCTAGTGGTAAGTCTAACTACAAAGTAACCATGAGCATAGGTGACATTTTGAAATTTCTGCAACTCCTGGAAGGTGACATAAATAATGTGTAAATTCTATTAACAACAATCACATGTACTACAAATACCTGTGTGAGTTTATTGCCTACATTTATCATTGGAGAAAATGCCAAATTTTAGTTAGAGATTAATGAAAATGAAATGTAATCTACTCCTATCTTTGTTTGCCCTTTAGGATCCTGCATGAAGAACCCTGCATTAGGCTGGACATGGTGGTTCATGTCTGCAATGCCAGCTACCGAGGAGGCTGAGGTGGGAGGATTGCTTGAGCCGGGGAAGTTGAGGCTACAGTGAGCCATGATCGCGCCACTCACTGCACTCCAGCCTGGGCAATAGAGTGAGAACCTGTTTAAAAAATAAAAATAAATTTTAAAAAAAAAAGAGCTCTGCATGAGAGCCAACCATGTCTCAGAGTGGGAAAAAAAGCCAGATCAACATGTCACTCCTGCCCACAAGCCCTTAGGATGGCAGGAGGTGCCTCTCCCAGGTTTACATTCAGAGCCAAACTCCCAGCAGCCTCTTTTCTATCCTAAGCCTTGTGTCAGGGATCTGGGAGTGGAAACTCTCCACATGCCTGCATGCTTCCATCTGAACCACTATTGAAGGCTCTTCCACTATTCAAAGCCACTAAGGATGTAACATTTGGAGAAAAGATGCTAAAAAAGCCTGGTACTCGGTGACGTGTTCTCCAACTGTCTGAATTGGAGCATCAAAATGAGTCCCCAGCCCTGAAGATTGTGTTGGTCTAGGGAGGAAAACTAATTGTCCTTTCAGCTCAGCTATATCATTATTCCCAAGGCAGACGTTTGTTTCAAAGATTCTTTTCTAGCTCATATGGACAATGATACTTTATCCTGTGAGAGCCCCAAAGGCAGAGGACATGGAATATGGTATCAGGAACCTCAAAGATATGCTTTCGCAATGGGGCACACAGCACTTAAGCAATGGACGCCACCAGGAAGTGGTACTGGCCCTGAAATTCCTTCATGTCACACAGGGACAGAGAGGAACTAACATTTTCTGAGGACTTATTCCATGCCTGGGGCTGTAGATTCTGTATCTTATATCTATTACAAACTGTTCCTTCATAAGGTAGGTAATTTGTTTTGCTTTTCTTTTTCTTTTTTTTGAGACAGGGTCTCGCTCTGTCCCCCAGGCTGGAGTCTAGTGGTGCCATCTCGGCTCACTGCAACCTCTGCCTCCCCAAGCAATCCTCCTGGCTCAGCCTCACCAATAGCTGGGATTACTGGCATGCATCACCATACCGAGCTAATTTTTGTATTTTTTGTATAGATGAAGTTTCCCCATGCTGCTCAGGCTAGTCTTAAACTCCTGTGCTCAAGTGATCTGACCACCTCAGCCCCACAAAGTGCTGGGATTACAGGCATGGGCTACTGTGCCCAGCCTGCTATTCATATATATATACATATATATGAAAAATATATGTATATGAAATATATATTTTCATATATATGAAAATATATATATATAATTTTTTTGAGATGTATAATTTTTTCTTTCATTCAAGCTGAAATAGTGAGTTCCTGGCTTACTGCAACCTCTACCTCCTGGGTTCAAGAGATTCTCCTCCTTCAACCTCCCAAGTAGCTGAGATTACAGGTGTCCACCACCAGCTAATTTTTGTATTTTTAGTAGAGACAGGGGTCTTGCCATGTTGGTCAGGCTGGTCTGGAACTCCTGACCTCAGGTGATCCACCTGCCTCAGCCTCCCAAAGTGCTGGGAATACAGGCCACTGTGTCTGGTCTTTTCATATATTTTTAACTAAATTAATAAAACAGGCTGGGGCAGTGGCTCATGCCTGTAATTCCAACACTTTGGGAGGCCAAAGTGGGCAGATCACTTGAGCTCAGGAGTTCAAGACCAGCGTGGGCAACATGGTGAAACTTCGTTTACTAAAAAATACAAAAATTAGCTAGGCATGGTGGCAAATGACTGTTGTCTCAGCCATCCCAGAGGCTGAGGTGGGAGGATTGCTGAAGTCCAGGAGGTCCAGGCTGCAGTAAATAGTGAGCATGCCACTGCATCCCAACCTGGGTGACTAAGCAAGACTCTGTCTCAAAACACTAACAACTAACCGGGTACGGTGGCTCATGCCTGTAATCCCAACATTTTGGGAGGCCTAGGTGGGCAGATCACATGAGGCCAGGAGTTCAAGACCAGCCTGGCCAGCATGACAAAACTTCATCTCTACTAAAAATACAAAAATTAACCAGATGCAGTAGTGTGCCAGTAATCCCAGCTACTCAGGAGGCTGAGGCAGGAGAATCACTTGAACCTGGGTGGCAGAGGTTGCAGTGAGATGGTGCCACTGCACTCCAGCCTGGGCAACAGAGCAAGACCCTGTCTCAAAAACACAAACAAACAAAACCCTAAAAAAAACTAAAGAGTAAATAAATAAATAAAACAAAATGTACAAACAACAGCAAAGGCTAGACCTTGCTCCAAAATCACATTGTTTTTTAAGCTGCATTCTTTTTATTTTTGAGACGGAGTCTTGCTCTGTCGCCAGGATGCAGTGCAGTGGTGAGATCTTGGCTTACTGTAACCTCTGCCTCCCAGGTTCAAGCGATTTTCCTGTCTCAGCCTCCCAAGTAGCTTGAACTACAGGTGTCCGCCACCACGTCTGGCTAATGTTTGTATTTTAGTAGAGATGGGGTTTCACCATGTTGGCCAGGATGGCCTCGATCTCTTGACCTAGTGATCCACCCGCCTCAGCCTCCCAAAGTGCTAGGATTACAGGCGTGAGCCACCACACCCGGCCCTAAGCTGCATTCCTATAAAATTCCAAATGAGATGAAGGGAAACTTCTGCTGAGAGGGGCATGGTCATGACTTATAGTTTGGGTAGGACAAAGGTATTTTCCATCACACACCCACACACACACACTCACCCTCACACACACTGTTATTTCTACTGACTTGTACTTGATTCTTCTCCAGTGGCTCTGTCTTGAGTTTATTTAATGTTACTAGCTGGCCAATGAACAGACTAAGACAATAAAGAATTTTGCTTTTACTTATTTAAAAAAAACTGCTTGATAGTCTTATGAGGAAACAAAGTGAAGAATAAAGGTAAGTACTGCATGTACCACAGTAGTGAGAGGAAAAATTGTCAATTAACTGATATTCAGAGGACTGCATGGCTATTAGTGATTGAGCTGGGATCTGGGCACATGGACATTTGTTGGATTTTGCTGTCTAGCATGTATATCCCATTGGTCTGGCAGCAGGATCCCATTTTGCAGTGGGGCCATTATCCTCCAACATTGAGTAGTCTATTGTATTATTCGTCAAGGGACCCTCCCCTTCCTCAGAGGAGTGTGAGCACCTGACCCACCCTAAGCCTATCAGAGTTCTCTCTCTTTGATCCAAAGCAGAAGCACTGACTATTGGTGTCTGCTGCATGGATGCTGGAACTGTCCTGGCTTCTGTCCTTTCCAAAGACCACCTGTGCAGCTTTTCCTTCATTTCTGTCAGTATACTTTCAATAATTTACTATTACTTATTAATCTGTTGCTTCTCTACAACTGGCTGCCTCCTCAGTGCCCATGACTCCCAACCTGGCATTATGGAACAATAGGTGAATGTGGGCACAGAAGGTTCAGTCACTGAGTGCCTAAATGGTTTTGAACTCATTATTTAAAATTTAAGCTCATTGCCTGAAACAGGAAGAAGACCTCCTCCTAAAGCTGGTATGTGAATTCAATTAGATAAAATACGTGCTCTCTGAGATCAAGGACTTTGATTTATTCTCTGCTGAATCCACAATGACTACCACAGAACACAGAGCAGAGCTTCAAAAAATGTGTTGGTTTAATGACAACTGCATCATAATAACACTTTGTAAACTTCAGTATGTAACATGAACAGCTGTGTCCATTATGCCCAGAATGAAGAGAGCCAATTTCTATTCTCCTCTCCTTAAAGTTTTGTCTTGCTTTCTCTTTCTTTCCTTGAATCTTCACATTAAATCTGACTGCTTTGTTTTTTTATTTTATTTTCTTTTTTCTTTTTATTTATTTTTATTTTTTGAGACGGAGTTTCACTCGTTACCCAGGCTGAAGTGCAATGGTGCGATCTTGGCTCACCGCAACCTCCACCTCCTGGGTTCAGGCAATTCTCCTGCCTCAGCCTCCTGAGTAGCTGGAATTACAGGCGTGTGCCACCATGCCCAGCTAACTTTTTGTATTTTTAGTAGAGACGGGGTTTCACCATGTTGACTAGGATTGTCTTGATCTCTTGACCTCGTGATCCACCCGCCTTGGCCTCCCAAAGTGCTGGGATTACAGGCTTGAGCCACCGCGCCCGGCCTTTATTTTATTTTTTAAAGAGACAGGGTCTGACTCTGTCACCCAGGCTGGAGTGCAGTAGTGTAATCATACCTCACTGTAATTTCTACCTCCTGATCTCAAGTAATCCTCCCACGTCAGCCTCACAAGTAGCTGGGACAACAGGCATGGGCCACCATGGCTGGCATTTTTTTTTTTTTTTTTTTTTTTTAAAGAAATGGGGTCTCCCTGTGTTGCCCAGGCTGGTCTCAAACTCCTGGGCTCAAGATCCTCTGGCCTCTGCCTTACAAAGGGATTACAGGCATGAGCCACCACCCTGGGCCTCTGATTACTTAATTTTAAAACCTAGCCAATTTGCCTACTCCCCATAATGCCTGATATCTTTTTTTTTCCTAAGACAGAGTCTTGCTCTGTCTCCCAGGCTGGCGTGCAGTGGCCATCTCAGCTCATTACAACCTCCGCCTCCCGAGTTCAAGCAATTCTCCTGCCTCAGCCACCTGAGTAGCTGAGATTATAGGCACGAACCACCACACCCAGCTAATTTTTGTATTTTTAGTAGAGAAGGCGTTTCGACATGTTGGTCAGGCTGGTCTCAAACTCCTGGCCTCAAGGGATCTTCCTGCCTCAGCCTCCCAAAGTGCTGGGATCACAAGTGTGAGCCACCTTGCCTGGCTGCCTGATATCTTAAGATCAGAAAAGCCACCCTTCTTAAGTGGAGGGTAGGTCGGTCCATATTTACAG
The DNA here is from genome assembly GCF_049354715.1 of Callithrix jacchus. NCBI lineage: Eukaryota > Metazoa > Chordata > Mammalia > Primates > Cebidae > Callithrix > Callithrix jacchus. The sequence continues at coordinate 41,491,270 of NC_133505.1, forward strand.
GAATGGAGGAAAGGAGAATGTTTCTTCTCTCATTCGTCCATTCAGTAGCTCTGAAATTAATGCTTAGGTGAGCAAACGCCTGCCCGCCTGCCACCCTCACTTTATGAGACTTTGCTGTTGAACACCAAGTAAACGTTTCCCAGAAAGCCCAGTTAAGAAACAATTCACGGCGAGGTGAGGGCACAAAGGTAGGGAAAGAATTCACTGCGAGGTGAGGGCACAAAGGTAGGGGGAAAGGGGGAAATTATATTTCTTTAAAGGACAGAGATCCCTGAATAACACGGGGAGGGGGCAGTTACAGCCTCAGAGGACATCTCCAAGTCCTTCTAGGGACCCCTGTGCCATATACAAACACTGGTCTCAGAGATTAGCAGGGGGAAGAGGATATTGACACAGTACTGTCCTAGAGAATGATTCCAGATGCTTCTGAGTCTGTGAGGCCCCCTCTGTCCGTCATCAGCAAAACAAGTGAGGGAGAAGTCTGAAGAGTGACGACCCTAGAAGTTATCTGAGTTTAAGACTGGGAATCTTAAGGCACAGAGCAGAGGATCTGGAGGCTGAAAAAGACGCTCTGCAGCTTCAGAGCGAAGAGGGCGGCGGGGGTCGTGGGGTGGGCGTGGAACTTCCCGGCCTTCTGGAGCAGGAGTAAGCCGTTGAGGCTGCGCAGGGGTTTGAGCTGAGCGAAAACAGCTCCTTCCCTTGATCATGCTGCCCTCCGGAGGTCAGTGTAGGTATCGCCGCTCTCTTTCACGTTATTCTGTCTCTTCATCGTCTGTTCTGGATCACCCTGTTCTGGAGACCATTGGGTCAGAGGGTTCCTATGGACCCCAAGGGTGAGCTTAATGTTCCAGATAACTGCGTGCTCCAGGTATCACTTGAATGCCCACCAGGTTCCGGAATCACGAGTCTCCGAAGCTGTCTCTTCGCCCCACGGCTCACATTCCAACACTGTCACCTCAGTGACTTCTGCAACAACACGCTCTTCTCGGTCAACTCTGAGTATTCTGGCTCCGCGACGGACAGGGGAAGGAAAGAAGGAGGGCTGTGAAGAACCGCGGTGCCTGCCTGCACAACCCTCCCCCGCATCGGAGCATTAACTGACTAAAGTCGCCTGTCTCGACAGTCTCCCCTGCGGGGTATCTGGGGACCCTTTCTTTGGGAACCCGCGCTCTTTGTCAGAGGAGCCTATGCCTCTCCTGTTCCAAATCTCATACCCTTGGCCCTTCTCCCGTCCTTGTGCTGAGGCTGGAAGTCAGGTCAAGTGCCAGAACAGCTAGATGCCCCAAGAGTGACACCTGGGAGTGGGTGGGTTAGGACGAGCAGCGGGAAGGGAAGGTGGAGGAGCAGAGGATTCCCGGGGCGGGTATCTGGGGTGAGCTCGCGGCCCCTCAGAGCCTGGCACACAGCCGCCTGGCATCCGGCAGGCGTGAGGGAACGCATTGGACAGCGAGTCGGGAGGGGTAAACCCGGAAGAACGTGGAGGCGGTGAGCTCTGCAGGGGCGAGGTCACTTAAGGACGCGGTTCTGGCCCCGCCCCCAAGGCACTCCGGGCCAATCAGGAATTGCTCATTCCCCAAACCTCTCCCCTTGTACTCGCCTTCCTCTGCATTTCGGTCTCAGGCGTAAACAAGTTCAAAGCCGCAAGGCCAAAGCGCTGAGATACGGTTTCCCAAACCAATCAGGGAGCGGCTCTCGGAAATGGGGCGGAACCTTGAAAGGGCGAGAGCTGGAGAGCCCGCCCCGTTCTGCCCTGCTATACTCCCTCCCGCGTCCGCCAATTGGGAGAGCCCACAGCCGCGCTCTCTCAGCCTCAGGATGCCGCAGCCTCCCGCTCTGTGGTGGGTGTGCTCGGCAGTCACAGACCCACTCAGGACACCTCCCGTTGCCAGTGGGCTAGACGCCCCCCATCCGGAGGGCCTAAGCGGGGAGTAGCATCCGCTTTTTTTTCCACGACTCTCCAGGGAGACTTGGGGACGGAATGTTTAGAGCTTGAGGGTGGAGACAGGAAACATCCCAAATTACCATTTTCCCTTAACCGCGCCTCTCCTCTTATGCTTTAAAGGGGTCATCGTGTCTCTCCAGTCTAGAGCCTAAGTTCAAATGAGGCGTAAGACGAGGGCAGCAGGAAGGCTCCAAGTCAAACAGAAATGTATGAGATGGATAAATTTCGCCTGGTCTATCCCTGCTCCAACGGTGTGGGTGTGGGTTGGGTGGTGCAGCCCTTGAGCAAGGGGCTGTGACAGTCACAATCAGAGGAGCTGCGGGAGCTGCTACGGAGAAAGCGGAGGCAATTCCAGAGTCAGCTTGGGATTGTCCCAGGGGAGTCCTCAGGACAGTGTCTGGGGCTGTAGCCTGGTTCTCAGCCCTTGCAGCATCTGCCATTTTAACCAGGGGTCACCTACTTCCTCTGGCCTGGAAGTAGCTAGAAGTTAAAGGTTACACTCACCAGAAGGGGGTAAGCCCAGGAAGTAGTCAGAAAAGAAAGGTGGCTCTAGAGAAGAGATGGGGCCACCTGAAGGCCTTCAGGAGGACAGAGAAAATAAATGGGAGAAGAGTGTTATGTCATATTAAATATTTATTTTCTGCAGACTGTCTTGGGAGTAATTCTTGAGCCAGGAGGGGAGGGGTTAGTGTTCAAATTGCTGAGACCTTAGGTCAAAAAGCTACAGAAATCACTTTGAATAAAACAATGACTTAGAGGCAGTCACCCCTTGCCAGTAATTCCAAGAGTTGAGGCTTCATGCCTCAGAACACAGTGACAAGAGTTGAGTGAACCAGAGATTGAGGCAGTGGTTTTCACAGGGGAAGAAAGAGCTTGGGTGTATGCGAGCAGGAGGGTGACAGACTGGGGAAATGGTAAAGGCCATTTTGGAAGCCCACAGGGAAGTGGTCTTGGGAAATATGAAGACACTGGGAGATTCAGAAGGCCAAGGGGATCCAGCTTATCCTGTTGAGCAAGGTGCTGGGAGGGAAGGCAGGTAAGCCATGTAAAAGGCCTGGGAGGCAAGGGGAAAACTGGAAGGGGGACCCCAAGTGAAGAAGGATATGGAATGGGGGTGCAGAAGTCCATGGAGATGACTGGCAGATCTCAGGGCGGTTTCAGCACATCAGAAGTTGGGTTTATGTTTCTTGAGCTCCACCATAAGGTGGTGAATGTTGATGAGCTCTGCCCGGGCAGGAAGGGCTCGGAGTTGCGGCTGGGACAGCACCCGGTGGAAGCGATGATAAAGCTGGATCAGCTGGGTCAGTGCTCCCTGGTCAAAGAAAGTCATTGAGGGACCAGATTGTAAAGTGGTGGTGACAGTGATTATTAAGAATCAGTTTAGGCGGCTGGGCACGGTGGCTCACATTTGCAATCTCAGCACTTTGGGGCCGAGGTGGGCAGATCACGAGGTCAGGAGTTTGAGACCAGCCTGGCCAACACAGTGACACCCTGTCTCTACTAAAAATACAAAAATTAGCTGGGCGTGGTGGCAGGTGCCTGTAATCCCAGCTATTCAGGAGGCTGAGGCAGGACAATGGCTTGAACCCAGGAGGTGGAGGCTGCAGTGAGCTGAGACTGTGCCACTGCACACACACAAAAAATCAGGTTAGGGCTCAACCAGAACTTTGGGCACAGCTAGTAGCTGATGGGTCACTTAGATGATGCTAAGCCCAGCAAAAAGATGTAAGAAAACAATAAATAATGGGGGATGTGAGTGGGGGCTGGGACTTGTAGGTCACCTGAATGATACTGGTTCCATTTCTGAAGTTGGTGAAACTCCGCATTACATCCTGACTCAGAGATTCCACCGATGATTTCCAGGAACTACCAAAGCCACGGATCAGCTGAGTTACCCGGGCTGATAGCAGGAGGAAAGGGAATGTCAGAGAGGGATCTGGCTGGCTGATCTTCAACTGCACTACGTTCTCCCCAAGGTACAGCCATCCTTACCATCAAACCCCTCTTTTCTGGATTCTCTCGATCCAGTCTTTCATACTCTGCACCGCCCCCCCCAAGTAATCTGTATCCTTTCCTTTTTCTTTTCCATTTCCCTTATCACTGATCCCACCATTACCACATTTTCCTCATACCTTCTTCCCCTCGAAGTCGCTCAGCCTGTCCACGCTCAATCAAAGCCTCAGCCTCCTTCACAAATGCTACCAGACCCCCAAAAGGGGGAGACAGCAACTCTTCAATGAATTCCTGGAAAGACACAAATACATATACACAGGTGTCCTGGTATCAGCAGCTTTGCTCAATTCGGGCATCAGACTAATGCAGATCCGTGTCAATGGCATCTTTCAGCTGCTGTAAATCCTCTGTGGAGAAAAATATCCTCAATTCTAATTTTGGTCCATACAATTCCCCTGGTTATGATGAAGCAATGAACTTAAAGATCACCAGACACAGAAGAAGGGAAGCTACCTAGACAGTCAGGAGACACAGTAAGCAATAGTTGCTGATCTTAGAACTATCCAATACAGGCAGCAGTTGTATGATCTGTATGCAATGTCTAAAGTTAAGGATAGGCTGGGTGCCGTGGCTCACACCTGTAATCCCAGCACTTTGGGAAGCTGAGGGCAGGCAGATCACCTGAGGTCAGGAGTTCAAGACCAGCCTGGCCAACATGGTGAAACCCCATCTCTACTGAAAAATACAAAAATAAGCCGAGCATGGTAGGGGCCACCTGTAATCCCAGCTACTTGGGAGTCTGTGGCAGGGAGAATTGCTTGAACCTGAAAGGCAGAGGTTGCAGTGAGCCAAGATTTCGCCACTGTGCTCCAGCCTGGGCAGTAGAGCAAGACTCCATCTCAAAAAAAAAAAAAGTTAAGGATGCAGACATAAAACTGACCAATTAATAAGAACTATTAGGAATGAACAGACTTAAAGGAAATTTTTTAGATATGAGAAGCCAGTTTTATAAAGTCAACAGATTAACAAGAAGGATACAATGAACTAGAATTTATAACTGAAGAAAGGACTCAGAATATAGCACAGACAAGAGACAGAAAATTTTGAGATGGTAGGAGATATAGAAATCTAATTAATGGATCTAGGCACTGAAATTGATGGCTACTAACACCACAAAGAGAGCCAAGAAGACATTATGTGCTTCCTAATGGAAATATATACCGCTACCTCTCAAATCTCTCAAATATTCCTGTAAAAAAAAATCTAATTTAAATCTGATCAAGCCTTTCCATCTAATTACACATTTATGAGAAATATACCAGACAGAGGAACAGTTAGGCACACCACAGAATGCAGTCAGCAAAAATCTAAACTGTACATCGTTCTAGATGACAAACGACTCAATAACTCAGTTTCTTCCACAAATAAATTGCAGAGGAGAGGGGGCCAAGATTGAAGGGAAATCTATAGACAAAAAAAGATATTTACACATATATATACACTTTATATGAATCCTTATTTGAACCATAAAAATCATTTATGAAGGCTGAATGCAGTGGCTCATACCTGTAATCCCAGCATTTTGGGAGGCTGAGGTGGGTAGATCACCTGAAGTCAGGAGTTCAAGACCAGCCTGGCCAACATGATGAAACCCTGTCTCTAAAAATACAAAAATTAGCTAGGCATGGTGGCAGGCGCCTATAATCCTAGCTACTCGGGAGACTGAAGCAGGAGAATAGTTTGAACCCAGGAGGTGGAGGTTGCGGTGAGCCGAGATCAGGCCATTGCACTGCAGCCTGGGGGCAACAAGAGTGAAACTCCATCTCAAAAAATAATAATAATTTATGAAATAACTGGGGAAATCCGAATATTAGTTATTTTTAATAAGATAATTTTGTAAGTATGATAATGCATTACAGTTTTTAAAACACATTCTGTTACTAGGTGTGGTGGCACACAACTGTGGTCCCAGCTACTCAGGAGGCTGAGGTGGGAGGATCACTTGAACCCAGGAGTTCAAGGTTGCAGTAAGCTATATCATGCCACTGCACTCTAGCCTGGGCAGCACAAGCAAAATAATGTCAAAAAATAACTTTTTAATAAAAAATAAAAACACATTCTGATACAGATCAAGTGATAATAATGTATAAGATTTAATTCTAAGTAACTGGGAGATACAGAAGGAGGATAAGCAATAGGTGTTGGTATAGATGAAACAAAACTGTCCATGAATTGTTACACATTGAATATCACTGATGGTGCCTGGGGGGGGTTCACTATGCTCTTCTACTAGCATATTGAAATTTCCCATAATAAAAACTTAAAGGGAGATTAAAACAAAAACCCACAAAAACAAAAAACCCAGACAATAAGACCTTGTAAGAAGAAAGTGAAACTATTATTCCATTTAAAAATAAATAAATAATATAAAAATTAGCTGGGTGTGGTGGCAAATGCCTGTAATCCCAGCTATTCAGGAGGCTGATGCACAGGAATTGCCTGAACCCACGAGGCAGAAGTTACAGTGAGCCAAGATCATACCACTGCACTCCAGCCTGGGTGACAGAGCAGCAACTCGTCTTCAAAAAAAAAAAAGAAAACCACACACATATATACAAACACACACGTATACATATATATAAAAGAAAAATAATAATTGTATTTTTGCTATTCTTCCCTCAAAAATCTTCACTTATATCCATTGAGGATGTCAGATAACTAATATGAGACTAGGGAGACATGCTGCAAGGAAGGATCTTTCTATAACCAAGGTATCTTTGTGATGTGATTTTGGACAGAGATAAAATAACCACATTCAGCCTATTATAGTTGCCTAAATGCAGTCTCACACACACATGTACAAACAACAATGTAGCAGTGTGGGACACAGGGAGTGGACTGCCAGAGAAAAGTTGAGCTAACACTGATGACCAATGCTACACAGTAGTCATAAATTACATGTAGCTGATGATCACTTGAAACAGAGCTAGTCTGAACTGAAATGTGTTGTAAGCATGATATATACAGCCGATTCTGAAGACTTTATATTGGAAAAAATTTTAAGTGTATCGTTACTTTTTTTTGGAGACAGGGTCTTGCTCTGTCACCCAGGTTGGAGTACAGTGGTACGATCACAGCTCACTACAGCCTCAACTTTCCTGGCTCTGTGATTATCCCGCCTTAGGCTTCTGAGTAGCTTAGACTAACAGGAATATGCCACCAGACCCCAATTATTATTTATTTTGTAGATATGGGGTTTCACCATGTTGTCCAAGCTGGTCTTGAACTCCTGGGCTTCAGTGATCCTCCCAGCCTTGGCCTGTGCTGGGATTACAGTAATGACCCCCTATGCTGGCGTCATTACAATTTTTTATTGACTACATGTTGAAATAATAATGTTTTAGATGTAGTGGTTTAAAAAATTATTTCATCTGTTTCTCCTTACTTTTTAATGTAGCTTCTAGAAACTTTGAAATTATATAAGTGGCTCACATTTGTGGCATGCATTAGATTCCTATAGAAATACTTGTCTGGACTTAAATGAATTTCAAGCTTTCTATTATGCAAAAGAGAACACCTTGATAGTAGAGGAGTGACCAGAGGGAAACAGTGCACTGGGCTTTAACAATCTTTCCTACATAGTATCAAGCAGCAGCTGGATCAAAAAGGACCAAAAGCATTGATGGCAGCTGGCTCTCTATACCTGGCAAATCCCGTGACAAATCCCACCTGCTCTCAGCAGAGACCACTGGTTAAGTACATCTTCGTGGGTGCCTTGATCTGCTCCAATCATCCTGCCTCCACCTCCTGAGTAGCGACTACAGGTGCATGCCACTACACCTGGCTAATTTTTTTTTTTTAATAAATGGGATCTCACTATGTTGCCCAGGCTGATCTTGAACTCCTGGGCTCAAGAGATTCTCCCATCTCAGCCTCCCAAAGTACTAGGATTACAGGTATGAGCCACTGTGCTGGCAGCCAGCTTTTCAAAATCAGGAATACGAAGAGTTCTCACTATCACCTTTCTATTCAACCTCTAAACATAATCCTGGAAGTGTTGGCCAGTAGGGTAAGAGATCAAAAACATAAGACATTAAAGACAAAAAATTAGGAAAGATTTATTTATTCCTAGTAGGACTAAACATACATACTATACCCACCTAAAAATAAATATGACAAAGACCTACAGTGTCTTTGTGCTGAAAATTTAGAAAAGTTATCAAAAGACATTAAAAAACTATCCTAAAAATTGGAGAGGGAGGCCAGGTGGAGTGGCTTACATCTGTAATCCCAGCATAGTGAGACACTACAAAAAATTCAATTTTTAAATTTTATAGTCTCTACAGAAAATTTTTTTAAAAAGCCAAGTGTGGTGCTGTGTGCCTCTAGTGATAGCTACTCAGGAGGCTGAGACAGGAGGAGCACTTGAGCCCAGGAGTTCAAGGCTGCAGTGAGCTAGGATTGCACCACTGCATTCCAACCTGGGTGACAGAACAAAACCTGTCTCAAAAAAAAAAAAAAGGATAGAATAGTGATTATCAACCGGAAGTTTCAATATCACAAAGTATCCATTCTTCCAAATTAATCTATAGACGATGTAATTCTAATCAAAATCCTTAAAGACTTTTTAAAATGTGAAAACTTTCGGAGACCAGCCTGGCTGACATGGTGAAACCCCATCTCTACCAAAAACACAAAAATTAGCTGGGCATAGTGGTACATGCCTATAATCCTAGCTACTCAGGAGGCTGAGATGGGAGAATCACTTGAACCCGGGAGGCAGAGGTTGCAGTGAGCTGTGATCATGGCCCTGCACTCCAGCCTAGGTGACAGAGCAAGACTCTGTCTCAAAAAAAAAGAAGGGATTTTCTATCAATGGTTCTGGGCCAACTATCCCCATAAAAAAAAGAAATAGATTCCTACCTCACATCATACACAAAAATTAATTCCAAGTAAATTTCAGACTTAAAGGTAACAAAAAAATTATATATATATTTGTTTTTCTTTTTCTTTTTCTTTTTTTTTTTTTTTGAGACAGGGTCTCACTCTGTTGCCCAGGCTGGAGTGCAGTAGCACAAACAGGGCTCACTGCAGCCTCAACCACCCAGGCTCAAGCAGTCATCCCACCTCATCTACCTGAGTAGCAGAGACTACAGGTGTGCACCACTATGCCTGGCTAATTTTTTTTAAATTTTTTGTAGAGACAAGTTCTCACTATATTGCCTAGACTGGTCTTGAACTCCTGGGTTCAAGTAAGCCTCCTGCCTCAGTCTCCCAAAGTGCTAGGATTACAGGTGTGAGCTACCACACCTGGTCAAAATTCTACAATATTAAAAAGAAAATGTAGCATAATATTTTTCTGGCTTTGGAATAATAAGGAAATTCTTAAACAAGACAAAAATAACCAGACGTGGTGGGTCATGCCTGTAGGCCCAGCACTTTGGGAGGCTGATGCGGGACAATGACTTGAGGCTAGGAGTTTGAGACCACCGTGGACAACATAGTGACACTCTGTCTCTGCAAAACAACAATGATAAAAATAAAAATTAGCTGGTAATGTGGCACATTCCTGTAGTCCCAGTTACTTGGGAGGCTGAGGCAGAAGGGTTGCTTGAGCCCAGGAGGTTGAAGCTACAGTGAGCCATGATCACACTACTGCATTCCAGCTTAGGTGACAGAGCAAGACTGTTACTAAAAGCAAACAAACAAAGGCATAAAAATAAAGGACTGATAAATTCAATCATATTAAAATTACAAATTTCTTTCATCAAAAAGCAACATTAAAAAAACTGAAAATGAGGTACTAGGATCTCTTGAGCCCAGGAGTCTAAGACCAGCCTGGGCAACATAGCAAGACCCTTATCTTACCAAAAAAAAGTAGGGCCAGGCGCAGTGGCTCACACCTATAATCCCAGCACTTTGGGAGGCTGAGGCAGGCGGATCACCTGAGGTCAGGATGAGTTCAAGACCAGCCAGACCAATATGGTGAAACCCAGTCTCTCTTAAAAAAAAAGTAAAAAGATACATACTGAAAGATAATCTGTAACCTATATAATCAACAAGGTAAGTATGTAGACAATACAAAGAACTCTTATAAATCAAAAAATACTAGATTTATCTTTTCTTTATTTTTTGAAACAGAGTCATGCTCTGTAACCAAGGCTGGAGTGCAGTGGCACAATCTTGGCTCACTGCAAACTCCGCCTCCCAGGTTCAGCCCCACTGAGGAGCTGGAACTACAGGCATGTGCACCATGCCTGGTTAATTTTTGTACTTCTAGTAGAGACAAGGTTTCACTATGCTGGCCAGGCAAATTCCTGATCCCAAGTGATCTGTCCGCCTCAGCCTCCCAAAGTGTTGGGATTACAGGCATGAGCCACCATGTCCAGCCACAACCCAGTTTTTAAAAGGTCAAATGCTACGACAGACATTTTCAGAAAAAAAAAATTGTATAGTTACTAAACATTTGAAATGATGCTCAATGTCATTACTAATCAGGAAATTACAAATAAAGACCCATTGAAATACAGGTTGAGTATCCCTAATCTAATAATCTGAAATCCAAAATGCTCCAAAATCTGGAATTTTGTGAGTCTCAACATGATGCTCAAAGGTCATGCTCTCTGGAGCATTTCGGATTTCAGATTTTCAGACTACAGGCGCTAACCAGTAAAAATAATGCAAGTAATCCAAAACCTGAAAAAAAATCAAAATCTGAAACCTTTCTGACCCTAAGCATCTTTAGCAGCATCCCTGGTCTCTAAAAAAAAAAAAGAAAGAAAAGAAAAAAAATTGCAAAGGTCTGATAATGCCACATGTTGAGATAACACAATGGCAAAGGTCTGATAATAACCACATGGAGAAAATGCAGCTCAGTAGTAATTCTTACATATTGCTAGTAAGAAGTAACTACTTACGAAAACAATTTAGCATTGTCTCATAAAGACTAACACTGCATATCTTATAAGCAGCTAGACTACTGTGCTAGGTTTATACCCAAAAGAAACTTTTGATTAAGATAATCAATATCTATGTGTGCTAAAAGACATGATTATTCATAAAACAATGCTCACAGAAGCAAGAAACTGGAAAAATCTATTTATAGAATCTGTTTAATCACACAAGTCACATATGGCAATTTAAAAGAATGAGCTATAGCTATATGCAATAACATGACAATATTAGCAAAATTATGCCTGAAAAGAATCCTGTGATTCTGGGGATTTTTGTTTTGCTGTGCTGTTTGAGACAGGTCTTGCTCTGTTGCCTAGGGTGGACTATAACGGCAGTATCATAGCTTGCTGTAACCTCGAACTCCTGGATTTCAAGTGGTCCTCTCGCCTTTGCCTCCCAAATAGCTAGGACTACAAGTGTGCACCACTATGCCTGGCTTTTATTTTTTTTTTTTTGCCTCATCTCATCAGTGTTTATATCATTAAAAAAATAAAACAGCCCAGTGCAGTGGTTTTCTTTTTTTTTGCGAGTCTTACTCTGTTGCCCAGGCTGGAGTGCAATGGCGCAATCTCAGCTCACTGCAACCTCAGCTCACTGCTGCAACCTCCACCTCCTGGGTTCAAGCGATTCTCCTGCCTCGGCCTCCCAAGTGCTGGGATTACAGGTGTCTACCACCATGCCTGGCTAATTTTTTGTATTTTAGTAGAGACGAGGTTTCACCATGTTAGCCAGGATCATCTTGATCTCCTCACCTCAGGTGATCCGCCTGCCTCAGCCTCCCAAAGTGCTGGGATTACAGGCACCAGCTACCGCACCTGGACTGTTTTGTTTTTTAATGATATAAATACCCAGGAACACAACACACAATCCAAGAAGTAGCAAATTGGCAGAAGTTACCATCAAACTATGAAATCCTCCTCAAACCATCCCTGTGCCTCATGCACAGCCACTCGTTGAACAAAATGTCGCGTTTTTTTTGCTCTTGCTTTTTCCCCTTTTTTGTGCATGTTCTTCCTTTTAAAAGTATAGCTATATATATACAGAAACAAAAATTCATTCTGTTTTTCAGTGTCATTAAACACAGAATCTGGGCCCGGCACAGTGGCTCATGCCAAGGTGAGTGGATCACCTAAGGTCAGGAGTTTAAGATCAGCCTGGCCAACATCGTGAAACCCCATAGTGGGTAACCCCCTACATGGGCAACGCGGAAGGAGTGCTGTGCGAACCCCAGGCACAATTAGTACCTGAAGAATACCTTAGTTTATAGTGTTATTACTCAGCTATTTCCTTTATGTAATCCTTCATATATAATCATATATTAGTTTATAGAATTAGTGCCTGAAGTATAACTTACTGCTTACATATTTCTAGCTTATATAATCATACTTAATACTTATATCTAACATACTTAGTTCCATATACTCTTTCTATACTAATCATACAGGTATTGTAGTCAGAGCTGTTCCAACACATTTAGTGCTGTCATTTATATAATCCTTCTATATAACCATATAGTAGTTTGTAGTAGGAGGAATGCCTAGAGCAGTCACAAAGCGGAAGCAGTACATGGGAAAATAACCAGACCAGGACAAGAACCAAAGACCCAGGCGGTGGCGTCCCTGCCTGAAAGGGCATATGCTGTATGCCAGGCTTGGAGCAAGAGCCTCTCTTCCTGAAAAAGGAATTGTAGTACCTTGCATCCAGTTCCTGTGGAAAGTAGGCCTCAGGCCTGAGATCCTGCAAAAAACAGAGGAAGAACCCCACTGGTGTGACCAGTCATGGCGGCTGTAAACCCTGTCAAGTCTTTTCTCGATTCTGTGCCAGCTGAAATCATCCTCCCATAAATATCTTAGAGAAGAGCACAAGTCTGTCAGCTCCCACTGCATTGGCTTACAGTATCTTTCTATTAGAAATCCTTTGAAGTCTCCACCCCCAGGTAAGAAGTGTTGCGCATGACACCTGCTGCACACAGCCTACATCTTTGCTTCGGTGACCTAGTGGGGGTGGACCCCTTTTCTGTACACGACCCTCTACTACTGTACACAGCACGGCCCCCTACTGCGCACAGCCCACCTCTCTGCCCAGGTGACATAATGGGGTGGCCTCCTCACTTGTTACTCACATGATTATGTATGCCCTATCACTAAGCCTATAGATGATGACCTCACTTAGGACCCTTACCCCTGCTTGTATCTAATAAATACAGATGCTTCTGGACGTTCGGGGCCTTGCTTGTCTCCACTCATAGGTGGTGTGGCCCCGCCGAGTCCAGCTGCTTTTCTCCAGTTTTTCAGTGTCCTGTCTCTTTAGTTCTTGGATCTTGCACCTCAGCACAGCATTAGGGACACCCCACGACCCTGTGGGGCTGACAGCCCTACAGGGCATGGTGTCACATGCCTGTAGTCCTGGTTACTCAGGAGGCTGAGGCAAGAGGACCGCTTAATCTGGGAGGCAGAGGTTGCAGTAAGCCAAGATCATGGTCACTGCACTCCAGTGTGGGAGACAGAGTGAGACTCTGTCTCTCTCAAAAAAAAAAGAGTCATAAGATTTTTCACTTGAAGGCTGGAATTCAAGACAGCCTGGGCAACATGGCAAGACACTGTCTCTACAAAATTAAAAAATTAGCCAGCACACACCTAGAGTAAACTCATTTTTGATAAAAGTGCCAATAACATACACTGGGGAAAAGATAGTCTCCTGGGCAGGCATGGTGGCTCACACCTGTAATCCCAACACTTTGGGAGGCCAAGGCAGGAGGATCACTTCAAGTCAGGACTTCAAGAGCACCCTGGCCAACATGGTGAAACCTCATCTCTACTAAATATATAAAACTAGCCGGGCATGGTGGCAAGTACCTGTAATCCCACTATTCAGGAGGCTGAGGCAGGAGAATTGCTTGAACCCAGGAAGTGGAGGTTGCAGTGAGCCAACACCACAGTGCTACACTCCAGCCTGGACGATAGAGCAAGACTCTGTCTCAAAAAAAGAAAGAAAGAAAAGATAGTAGCTTCAATAAATGATGGTGGGAAAACTGGCTATCCATTATGCAGAAAAATGAAACTATACCCCTACTGTACAAAACCAAATCAAAGGATTAAATCTAAGACCTCAAATTATGAAACTACTATAAGAAAACAGTGGGGAAAATCTCCAAGATACTGGTCTGGGCAAAAATTTCTCGAGCACAAGCCTCACAAGCCCAGGCAACAAAGCAAAAATGGCCAAATGGGATCACATGACATTAAAAAGCTTCTGCAGAGCTAAAGAAACTACAAAGTGAAGAGACAACTAATATTTGCAAACTACCCATCTGCCCAGGGATTAATAACCAGAATATATAAGGAGCTCAAACAACTCTACATGACAAAGTCTAATAATCCTATTTAAAAATGGGCAGAAGATTTGAATAGGCATTTCTCAAAAGACCCCGAATGGCAAACAGGCATATATGAAAACGGGCTCACCATCACTATCATCAGAGAAATGCAAATCAAAACTACAATCAGATCTCATCTCACCCCAGTCAGAATGGCTTTTATCCAAAAGACAGGCAATAACAATGCTGGCAAGGATGTGAAGAAAAGGGAACCCTTATACACTGTTGGTGGGAATGTAAATTAGTAAAACACTATGGAGAACAGTTTGGAGGTTGCTCAAAAAACTAAAAGTAGAGCTACCATACCATCCAGCAATCCAACCGCTGGGTATATACCCAAAAGAAAGAAAATCAGTACATTAGGCCGGGCGCGGTGGCTCAAGCCTGTAATCCCAGCACTTTGTGAGGCCGAGGCGGGTGGATCACGAGGTCAAGATATCGAGACCATCCTGGTCAACTTGGTGAAACCCCGTCTCTACTAAAGATACAAAAAATTAGCTGGGCATGGTGGCGTGTGCCTGTAATCCCAGCTACTCAGGAGGGTGAGGCAGGAGAATTGCCTGAACCCAGGAGACGGAGGTTGTGGTGAGCCGAGATCGCACCATCCAGCCTGGGTAACAAGAGCAAAACTCTGTCTCAAAAAAAAAAAAAAAAAAAAAAAAGAAAGAAAATCACTACATTCAAGAGGTATCTGCACTACATGTTTGTTGCAGTACTGTTCACAGTAGCTAAGATTTGAAAGCAACCTAAGTGTCCATCAACAGATGAATGGGTAAAGAAAATGTGGGACATATACACAATGGAGTACTATTTAGCCATAAAAAAGAATGAGACCCAGTCATCTGCAACAACATGAATAGAATTGGAGATTACAGTAAGTGAAATAAGCTAGGCACAGAAAGACAAACATCACCTGTTCTCACTTATTTGTGAGATCTAAAAATCAAATCATTAAACTCACGTACGAAGAGAATAGAAAGATGGCTACCAGAGGCTGGGAAGGTTAGTAGAGGGCTAGGGAGGAGGTGGGGATGGTTAATGGGTACAAACAAAAGTAGAAAGAATGACTGGGCATGGTGACTCATGCCTGCAATCCTAGCACTTTGGGAGGCCGAGGAGAGTGGATCACGAGGTCAGAAGTTCAAGACCAGCCTGGCCAACATGGTGAAACCCCATATCTACTAAAGATACAAAAAATTAGTGGGGCATGGTTGTGCACACCTGTAATCTCAGCTACTCGGGAGGCTGAGGCAGGAGAGTCCCTTGAACCCAGGAGGCAGAGATTGCAGTGAGCCAAGATTGTAGCATTGCACTCCAGCCTGGGCAACAGGGCTAGACTCTGTCTCAAAAAAAAAAAATAAGACCTACTATTTGATAGCACAACAGGGTGATTATAGTCAATTATAACTTAATTGTACATTTTAAAATAATTTAGAGTGTAATTGGATTGTTTATAACACAAAAGATAAATGCTTGAGGGGATGCATAAGAAAAAAATAAAATTCATTCTAAAAATAAAACATTAGCCAGGCATGGTGGCTCATGCCTGTGGTCCCAGCTATCCAGGGGGCTAAGGTAAGAGGATCGCTCAAGCCCAGGCGGTCAAGGCTGCAGTGAGCCATGTTCGTGCCACTGCACTTCAGCCTGGGTGACAGAGCGAGACCCTGCCTCAAAAAAAAAAAAAAAAAATCCAAAGACAAAATAAAATAGACCAATAATGACAGTATGTGGTGAATCATGAGTTACAGTAATTCCATGTACCTGAGTTCCACTATGCCACTCCCTAAACACACACACACACAGCTGAAAACAGCACACAAGGCTGTCCCTTCCCTTTTCCCCACACCCTACCTGTGTCCGAGCATTGAGCAGCTGCTGGAAGCTCTCGACCTCTTTGCTGTCATCTGCGGCCCGCTCCTAAGGGCAGACAAAGGGAACGGTCAAATTTGGAAAAAGCAGTTCTTCCCTTCAGGATGTCCCCTTCATTCTACCCTTACTGTACTACACCAGACACTGTGCCAGACTCCAAGAGTAAAACACTGAACAAGACAGGTATCATCTCTGCCCTCACAGAGCTAACAGAGCAGTGGGAGAAACCAAACTTTCTGGGTAGGAAGACAAGGAAGAGGAGCATGTATTACCATCAGCACACCCAGCATCATGTCATAGTTGTTGATCAGAAACACAAGCTGCTCCTTCCTTGAGGAGAACTCAGCTGCCACTCGGAGGACAAAATTCTCCACCTCCACCTGAAAAAGCAGAGAGGAGAGGAAGAGGTGACACCAGAAAGCAAGGTCTTTCTGGCCCCCATCTTGCCCCTCGTCAGGCTCTACCCACTGACAACAGCCCTGATGCTGGGAAGTCTCTCCGGTCCAACCCTCACCTGTAACTGTCCCAGCAATTGCATGGTCCTTTCATTGGGAATTGTCTGGTTGATGCTGACAAGAGCAGAGGAGAACTCTGCATAGCGGCGCGTGATCTAGAAGAAAGTGGGAAGGAAAATCACACCCACCTCCTGACCCAACCAACACAACCTCCCGACTCCTTTGGCCAGCCCACCTCCATGTGATTTAACTCTGCCTCTAGTCCTTCCTACCCACAGTGCACCACCAACCATGAGTTTTACCACCCTCCCAGCATGCCTACTCATAGCATGCAGTGATTTTGACACAACTGTGACCTTGGCCAACCCACACAATGAAACTTAGAGCCCTGCCTTTCAAGAACCCTTTGTTACCCTTGCCCTCCCTCACATAGTGGGGCCGAGTATCCAACCCTCCAAGGCGCTGAGGGTCAGTGCTTCGGACGCTCTGGACATTCATCTCCAGGATCATCTCAAACCGTGGCCATAGCAAGGCAAGCACCTGTTCCCAGTACCTGTGGACTTAATCAGAATCAGAGGTCAGCTGGCAAAGAATGTGGGAGAGGGATGCAAGGGAGTGGGGCATCATTCAATTCAGTGGTCAACAGTCAGTTGTAGAGGGCGGTGGTTGGAGAAATGTGAGTCAAAAGGCAGCAGTACTGCCTCCAGAGCAAATGAACAGGAATAAAGGTTGATGATACCAAGTCAGTAGGACTCTAAGGTCAGGGCAGAGCCATTGTAAGGCCAAGAGAGTTAATGGCCTGTTGGGCATCAAGGACCAGAATTCAGTGACCTGTCCAGGGCAGGAACATCCCTCTTTGCTGCAATGTTGCGGAACCGGAGAACAATGTGGATACAGAGAAACACAGCAATGGCATCATAGCAGTCAGTGAGATAGGACTCCAGGTGTTTCTGTGATTGGGAATAAGCAGAGGTTTAAAAGAGAATGTTAGTTTGTTGTCCTTAGTGGCTGTGTGAACAAACACATGTGTTTCATTGGGGATGATGCACTGGCGAGAGAGAAGGGAGAGACCTAAAAGGGAAAAATGCCCCCTGCTTTCCTGTCCACTGCCACCCAGGTGGTCCTGCTGCCTTGCCCACCAGAATCTGTTTTTGGCTTTTTTTTTTAGACAGAGTTTTGCTCTTGTCGCCCAAGCTGGAATGCAATGGCACAAACTCAGCTCACTGCAACCTCCACCTGCCTCCCAGGTTCAAGCAATTCTCTGGCCTCAGCCTCCTGAGTAGCTGGAATTATAGGTGCCCACCACCACACCTAATTTTTGTATTTTTAGTAGAGAGGATTTATCCATGTTGGCCAGGCTGGTCTCGAACTCCTGACCTCAAGCAATCTTCCTGCCTTCATCTCCCAAAATGCTGGGATTACAGGCATAAGGCACTGCACCCAGCCCCACCAGGATCTATGATTACAAGTCTATCATAGCAGAGTTCAGGACTGAGATTGGGTCCGGGGCTTGAGCACCAAGATTTAGGGGTCCCTCAATTCTCACTAGGGGTAATCTCAGGGACCCTAAGCTCTGAGGATTTCATGAGGAGTAACATCATAACAAGTCTAAGTAACAAGGCTTAGACCTTTTGTTTTTGTTTTTTTGAGACAGGCCTCACTGTCTCCCAGGCTGGAGGGCAGAGCTTACTGCAGCCTTGACCTCCTGGGGTCAAGCAATCCCTCCACCTCAGCATCTCCAGTAGCTGGGACCAGAGGCACACACCAACACACAGTCAGATAATTTTTTATTTTTTGTAGAGATGAGGTTGTTGCCGAGGCTGGTCTCAAACTCCTGAGTTCAGGCAATCCAACTGCCTCGAACTCCCAAAGTGCCGGGATTTTGGGCATGAGCTACCAGGCCCAGCCAAGGCTTAGACATTTTAGAATGAGGTGATCCTGATTTCAGTTCTACCAGTCATGACCCCACTATGCTGCTGATGAAGACTGGGACAAAGGTATTGAACAGTACCTGAAATAGGAATCTTACCAGGGTCATGCTGAGTGTACGGCCCATGACAGCATGGAACAGGTCGTGTGCAGCCGGGCCAGACACAACAAAAAATTCACAGATGAAAAGATATTCGCGGCAGGAATTGTCTAGGAGGGCATAGTGCTGGCTGCGGAAGAGAGCCTCAAATGGATACTAGGAGAGGAGAAGTAAAGAAAAACAGAAGGGATGGACCCCAACACTGACTTCCCATGGATATGGCTGGAAAATCAGTAAACCTGGGTAATAAGAGCCGAGCAGACCCTTCACATCCATCTAGGTCCGGGCTGTCAGAGTATCCGGAATGGGCACTGAAAAGCTCAGGGAACACAGGGGTAAAAGAAGGGCCTATACCCTCTTGCTGTCGCTACTCCTGCATCCACCTCAACACCTGCCTCTGACCATCATTCCCCTCAGCCAGTCTCCCCCCTCTACATGCCCTTAAGTCAATGGTTCCCAGCTCTTTTCACATTACAGTAGGCTGGAGTGATTGGAGAAGCCCACTCTCAAGTCTAGGGGGATTGAGGCAGGGACTGCAGGTTGGGAAGCTTTGCCCTGAGGGGTGGCCTTTCCTCCCCTCATGCTCAGAGTCTCCTTCATGACTGAAGCTTGTTCCTCCTCATACCCTCTGCTCTCCACGCTGGGCTGTGTGAGGCACCAGAATGGGGGCCTCAAGTTCAGTCGGGGAGATGACAGAGCCACGGGTTCCCAGGGTGAAAATGGTGTTCCTGCTGCGGAGCGATGGCTTTGAGAAGAACCGTAAGATGGGTCAGAGTCAGGGAAAACAATAAGACCATAACTGGGCCCAAAGACTATCTGCAGGGACCCCAGCCAGCCTTCTTTCCCAGTACTGGGGCCCCACTTCACCTGACATCTGTGAATGGGCTTCAGGGGATCTCTCCCTCCTCTGCAATCATATGCAAAACTATGTAACAAAATGATGTGTACATCTTTCTAGGAAAAGAGGCTATAGCTTTCATCACTTTCCAAAAGGTTTCAGTCCCATAGGAAAAGGTAAGGAGCAGTGCCTTGGTGGCTGGAGCCAAAAGTCCTCCCACTCTCAAGGCCTGGCATGAGGGTTCCCCAGTACTAGGATATCTTTCTTTGCCGTATCTTCCACACCCATCAGATCATCTTTCTCAGCAACTTCCTCATACTAAGAAAATAGAAAAGAGAACTGATAACCAACTCTTTCCATAGCACAGTAAAATATTCCTTGCCCAGAGATGTCTCCTCCTCCCAGTCCATGTGCCCAGAAATGCCTCTCCCTCCTGGCCTTACCTGCACCTTCATGAGCCGCCCCAGGTAAGAGCGGTAGTAAGACAGGTAGATCTTGCTCAGCGTCTCCACGTATTCATCCCTGATCTCCTTTGCTGTTGCTCGTTCATTGCCCAGCAGAAACTGATAGAAGAACCTAGAAGCGTCAAGAACATGTCAGTCTACCTATCTGCCCAAGAAACCAGATGCCCACACTAGGCTGCTCAAAAGCTCAAAGGCCATCCATGCACTTCCCCGGGGTGGTGACCTGTACTTCAGCAGGGCTGTCTGGGGGATCTGATAGTTGGTCATTGGTTTCCTGAAGGAATAAATCTTCTGGAGGATAAACTCTCGGATCTTCGCCACTGCCTAGATGTGGGGAACCAAACACAGGGCATGAAGCTGCAACCCTTTTATTGTATGAGAGGAATTGGGGGAAGCAACAAATAGTAAACATAGAGAGAAGGGTGGTGAATACCTCTTTGGTATTTAAGATTTTCAGGGAAACCCAGGGAGGCAAGAATGGGGCTGCCCGGAAAAGGCAGGGTGAAGTTCTTGGAGACAGGCTACAGTGAGCCCTGCCAAGGAGATCCATACTGAAGGTCTTGGGAAGGCTGCTTCTAGTAGCCTCCAGGGTATCCATCCCTACTTCCCACCTTGACCCGGAGCCGATCAAGCACGCCTCTGACATCTGCGCAGGCCGCCGTGCCTCTAGCTTCCTGCTCCCTGACTGCGGCTGCCTTGGCATCCAGCTCCTGTAGCTGTTCCAAGAACCTGGGTTCTGTCACTGGAGCCTCTAGAATTGCCCTGGGGAGCAGGAAGGGGTGGGATGAGTTATAAGGGAGACCCAGACATCCCTAAACCAGACCTAGACCACATTCCTTACATCCAGCCTCTGTCATGCTACCACCCTGCAATGTACTATATATCAGGACACATGTACAAAGTTTTCTATTCCTGGACTTCCCCACTACACACCTGATCCTGCATCATTCTTAATCTTAATCTTTGATGCCTAAAGCATGCCTAAAGAAATGGTTGTTAATCCGGCTACTAATTTCTAAAAATCACTTAACCGGGAGCTAGGAGACCCATGCGGTAAAGAGGGTAGGTCACCCCAGCCCATTCATCTACTATGGACATTATGACCCTTCAAACTGGTAACTCACATGACCAGAGCAGAAGGCACCACCAGACCATCAACAAGTTCCCCAAGTTTCCCTCGAACTGCCTGGCGATTTCGAAGTCGAATATTCATGGCTCCTGACTGTTCCTGCAGTGTCCGAATCTCAGAGCTGATGGAGCTGAGGTCACTCTGAAAAGCTCCCAACATCTGCTCCATTCGCTGTAGGAAGGGTAGAAGATGTTGCTGGAGTGCTCTAGAGCTGGTAGGGGATAAGTGGGCCACCAAGGCCTCTTGGTGAAGTCCTCAGTATTTATCAGTCCATGAGGGTGGCAGATGATAAAACCCATAGACTGCCATGAAATAACATTAAATATCACAGTAATAACAAAAAAGGCTCCTGAGGTCATCTTGAAAATGATCCTAACCTGTCCCATCTTGAGGATGATGACCTAAAAATGGCATGAGAGTCCATGATCTAGTTCAGAGTAGCTATTACAGGTCACAGGTCATAATTACTAACCTCCAGGACAGCATCACAGGCTGTGATCTGGTTGTGCAGAGATGCTATATTCTCACTCTCTTGAATATCTGACCCACAAAAAGTCAAGGGGCCTCATGGTGAAGATGGAAATCCTCAGATTTGTAGAACCTCTCCAATTTCTCTCTGAAGGGACAGAAACCTCAGAGATGTGGACCCCACATACCACAAAATCCCCAGGGTAATAGCACTGCCCCTTCCCTCTGCTGGAGGATACAATCCCGAATGGATTTCTGTTCAATCTGCTGTAGCTCCAGCTCAACTTGCTTTGAATAGTGACGAAGATCTACACCCTGGGAGAACATAAAGATGACAGGTCAGGAGGAAGTCTCAGTAAAGGGACACTGTAACAGAATCAGTGAAGGACTAAAGGGTCAGACACCAGGCTAATATAACAAAAGCAAGAGACTTGTTTTTCCTTTTGGGGAGAGTAGATAGAAGGGCAGATTAGTATAGGGGAAAGCCTCACCGTTTTAAGAGCTTCCTTTACTAACTCATCCTCCAGATTTGCCTGAATGTGAACTGGAAATAGAAGTTTATCATAAGGGTCCAGCTCCACACATTGGAGCTGGACCACAATTCCCTCTCCCCACACTGAGTATCTGCACACCAATCCCTACCTTATTCCTTCTAGCCCACATGCCTCTCAAATTACAGCTACTACACCCACCCATGCCATCACTTACCATCCACTTCATCCAGGATGTACTCATCAGAAGTAATATCCAACTCCCCAAGTTGCAGTGGTTCCTGGAGCCCAGGACCACTGGCCTAGAAAGGGATAGGTTAATGGGAGTAGGGAATGGGGAAAGACAGAAGAAAATATATAATTAAATACCCGAAGTCCTTCAAGTGATATAGAGGTGCTTTTACTGGGAGCACAGGTACTGCTTTGAAAAATTCTAAGTCTCCCACTGTACCCACTCTCCTATTTTGTGCTGTTGGGTAAGGAATATGACAAGGAGTTAGATGATTCAGTAAGATAGTGGAGGTAGCCCAGCATGGTGGTGGGCTCCTTGTAGTCCCAACTACTTAGAAGCTGAGACGCGAAGATTGAGACCAGGAGTTCAAGGTCAACCACCTGGGTAACACAGGGAGTCCCGTCTCAAAAAACAAAACAAAACTAATGACAAGACAGTGGAGATGACTAAATGAGGAAAACTAGAAATTGCAGAGAATAGAGCAGAACTTGCACTTAAATTTAGGACCCTCAGACTCCTGTTATCTCAGACCTCTGGGGAACCCCAGACTTTCTAGAAATGTCAAAACACAGTGTTTACCTGCGTGCCAGGTGCCATCTTACACATACTCATTTATCTGAGTCTAACAATGATGTATAAAATAGGTTCTCTCTTCCTCACCTTATAGGTGTGGGAAATGATGCCACAGAGAAGCCAATTAACTTGCCCAAGGGCACACAGCGTGTTAAGTGGCAGAAATGGAATCAGAACCAAGGCAGTCTGGCTCCAGAGGCCATGTTCTTAACCTTTATACTATATTGTTTCTTGACTCTACCCCAAAATATGGAGAGAAGTTGAAACTGTGCCCCAGGACATGAGTTGCAGCCACTAGGGACCTGCTCAGGGTTGGGTCTGATCAGCGGGAAGGGTAAGAGGAGCCAAACAGGTAACATCACGCGTAGCAGCCAAGTTCCCACCCGTGCCTAAACCCAGCCCAGGCCTTTAGGAGGAGAAACAGCTCCGCGCTCTCACCAGCGGGCCCTCTTCCTCCTCCATATCTGAGGTTCCAGCCCGCAATACCAGTTCCCGGGCGGCAGCAGCCATGGTCGCAGCGGCGGCCATTCCCCGCAGCCTCACTTCCGGCCACTGTCAGTCCCGGCAAGTCCGTTCCCTAGAGTGGAGTTCAAGTCCCAGACAGCCTTCCTCAGAGCGAACTTCCCAGATGTTTGAGTTAAATTGTCTGACTCCAGGGGTTCCTTTTCAGCTCTAATCACTTCACCCAACTGCAAATGGAAACATGGAAGTCTAAAGCACAAACTAGCTCCGGAACCTTCGCTGCTCTCATACCCATGAACTTTGCGAACTGTAAAGAAAGGCTGTACCGGAAGTTATGGTACCTAAGTCATACTCTCCAGAGTCCAGGCAGCTCGCGCTGAAAGTTTCCGGAAGCACGTCTCTTAGATAGCTCCGCCTCTTCCTCCTAAAGCTATATAAGAACATTGCGTCACTTCCGTTTTCTCTTCCACAGGAGGCTTACACGCCGCCGCTTGTTCTGCCGCCATGGTAAGACTGGAAGCTGTGCCGTGATCCAGCGACATCGGAACTCGGGCAAGGGAAGCCGGCTGTCAGGGTTCTAGAAACGCTCTGTCCTGACGGCCTGCAACCTTCTGTATGGAGCCTTGAATCGCGCCCCTGGAAAGGGACACCAAAGATTTCCAATTCCGGGTAGCGGGCCCAAGGAAGGGTCACTGCTTGGGCACACGGAAGCTGCCAAAGGCTTGGGCGTATTATAGGGACTCTGGCTTCTGCCACGCAGAGTGCACTTTTGGAAATGGGCAGGAGTCCTGCCTCCTCTCTCCAGAGGTTTTTTTTCCCCACGCTTGAATGCTTCATGTTCCTACTCTCTGCAGGACTTGAGGAGTTTGCTGTGATGTGAAAACCTAAGGGATGGGGGTCGGGTGTCTTTGACCACTTGTGTGACAGGTTTTTAACTTTTCTTTATAAAGGTCGTTTGCCTTAGCAACCTTACTGTTTGATAGTAGTTTACTGTGTCTGATATCTCCCCATACTTTTTCAATCAGTCTCTAGTGATCCCTGAAAAGTTCCAGCATATTTTGCGAGTACTCAACACCAACATCGATGGGCGGCGGAAAATAGCCTTTGCCATCACTGCCATTAAGGTAAGTGAAGTAGGATAAGGAATAGGGAATGTAAATGAGAATTAGGTTGTAAAGATATAAGCAAAAATAAAGGAACGTTGGGGAAACTTGAGTCTCATCCAGATCACCTGGACTGCCGGATTTAGAAAAGAAAGCCGGGCGCAGTGGCTTACGCCTGTAATCTCAGCACTTTGGGAGGCCGAGGCGGGCGGATCCTAAGGTCAAGAGATGCAGACCATCCTAGCCAACATGGTGAAATCCCGTCTCTACTAAAAATACAAAAAAATTGGCTGGGCGTGGTGGTGCGCGCCTGTAGTCCCAGCTACTCGGGAGGCGGAGGCTGGAGAATCGCTTGACCCTGGGAGGCAGAGATTGCCCTGAGCCGAGATCGTGCTACTGCACTCCAGCTTTGGCGACAGAGAGAGACTACGTCGCAGAAAGAAAAAGAAAATAGTTTAGGGAGAAACTAACCCCTTTAGTCCTTACTACATTTATCACAGAGGTTAGGTAAAGCCAATTGAGTGGTTTAAGATCAAGCCCAATATACTTCACCGGGGGAAGTGGGGCGGGGTATGGTTACCTACCCAAATTCGCTAAGATCCCCCTGAACCGTGAGCTTGTGAGATCCCTGCTAGATTTGTTTCATTACCCAAACCACCATCATAATAGCAACCTTTCCTGTGAAATTTATATGCCCTGGGAACGGGAGGATTATTGGGCTTCTTGAGGGATAAGTAGACATGCCAACAGATAAAGTGTGAAGAAACCTGTAAATGGAGGGTTGAGGAAGTCTGGGCAGGACGTTTACTCAGATGCCAAAATTGACACTCCTTTCCTATCAAAGTGGGAAGGAGTACAGATTTCATTCACTTGTAAGAATCCAAAAGGGAATGCAAAGAACATTGCTTCACTTGCATATTTCTCTCCACAAATGTAAGGAACTCCTTTGTAGATAAATGCTTTTTTTTTTTTTTTTTTTTTTTTTTAATTAATCAGAATGTGTAGTTAGTTGTGGAAATAGCCTACCAGTATGTGTCCATTTCATGGGTACAGGGCTAGGCCTGTCGTACAGTTCTAAGCTTCTGTTGCATGTTAGGGAATGGATAGTAGTAGGGATACTCTTGGCAGGTTTGAGGACTGTAAAGGAAAATTCCTGCCATTTTTGGTGGGGAGACAGTCTTGCTCTTTTGCCCAGGCTGAAGTACAGTAGTGCCATCTTGGCTCACTACAACTTCCACCTCCCGGATTCAAGCAATTCTCCTACCTCAGCCTCCCGAGCAGCTGAGATTTCAGGCACCTGGAATTAACCTAGTTAATTTTGGTATTTTTAGTAGGGATGGGGTTTCACCATGTTAGCCAGGCTGGTCTTGAACTCCTGACCTCAGGTGATCCACCTGCCTTGGCCTCCCAAAGTGCTGGAATTAAAGGCCTGAGCCACCACACCTGGCCTGAAGTAAATCTTTTCATTTCTAAGTTTATGGAATTTGATGGTTGGCTTCTGAAATAGGACATTTAATAAAATTTGAGGCTGGGTGCAGTGGCTCATCCCTGTAATTCCAGCACCTTGGGATACTGAGGTGGGTGGATCCCCTGAGGTCAGGGGTTTGAGACCAGCCTGGCCAACATGGGTGAAACCCTGTCATTTAATAAATAAATTTGAAAGACTACTGTCTTCTGAATCAGCCTGCCAATTTGACCCTTGGTCACATTTATTTTTATTTTTTTCCAAGACAGAGTCTCCGTTGCCCAGGCTGGAGTGCAGTTTTTTTTGTTTGTTTTTTAGAGACAGGATCTCACTGTGTTGCCTAGGCTGGTCTGAAACTCCTGGGCTTAGTGATCATCCAGCCTCAGCCTCCCAAAGTGCTGGAATTAAAGGCGTGAGCCACTGTGAAGTCAACCTTTGATTTCTTTCTTGCAATTTCCTGGGGGCTACTATAACAAGTTCATATAAACTAATCAGAAAATTACTCTTGGCGCTGGGGGCATTTAAGAATCCTACCTTGTCTCTCCCTCTCTTCTGGTGGTTGTCAGGAATTCTTAGTGTTCCCTGGCTTGTAGCTGCATTACTCCAATCTGTTGTCATCTCGTGATCGTCTTTGTGTGTTTATCTTAAAAGATGACTTGTCATTGGATTTAGAGCCCACCCTAATCAAGTGTAACATTTTACCTAATTATTTCCCTAACGACCTCATATCCAAATAGGGCCACATTCTGAGTTTCTAGTTGGACATAAATGAGAGGAGGACCTCACTATTCAGTCCATCTTTCACTATCCAAATCACTTTGGTTCATGAGTTTAGATGGCATGAGTGCTAGTGCTGGCGTTGATATTACGCTACCAAAGTAAGCATTAGTTTGTTTGTTTTTTAAGATGAGTTTTGCTCTTATTGCCCAGGCTTGAGTGCAATGGCTCGGTCTCGTTTCACTGCATCCTCCGCTGCCTGGGCTCAAGTGATTCTCCTGTCTCAGCCTCCCAGTTGGCTGGGATTACAAGCATGTGCCACCACACCTGGCTGATTTTTTGTATTTAGTACAGACAGGGTTTCACCATGTTGGTCAGGCTGGTCTCGAACTCCAGAGTCCTGACCTCGGGTGATCCACCTGCCTCGGCCTCCCAAAGTGCTGGGATTACAGGTGTGCACCATCATGCCTGGCACATTAGTTTCTTTTTAATAACGTGTGCAGTCAGTTCTGGGCACTGATAAAATTAAGTTGGTGATCTTGGGATACTTTGTTGGTAGGGATACAGTGACTTGCCTAAATTGTGACCCTTAAGAGATTCCGAGAAACTGACAGCCCAGTACTTTAATCAAAGCCTGTAACTCATGAGACCCTGGTTGTTTGCTGCATCAGCCCGGGGGGGGGCAGGCTCCTTGTTCTCCAAAATGCAAAAATCAGAAGGCACATAGTGCCAACTACATATGCTGGGCTATGAGAAAAGATACCACCTGCTTTCAAAGGTTGATTGTCTATACTATAAAGTCTGTATTCATAAATCAGATTCAACCCTAATTCCAAAACCTCTGACTTCATTCAGGGTGTGGGCCGAAGATACGCTCATGTGGTGTTGAGGAAAGCAGACATTGACCTCACCAAGAGGGCAGGAGAACTCACTGAGGATGAGGTGAGGATAAGGAAGGGGTTTGGGGGTAGAGTCTGCCTCGGAAAGGAGGCCGTCTACTGACCTTGTCCTGCCTGCCAGGTGGAACGTGTGATCACCATTATGCAGAATCCACGCCAATATAAGATCCCAGACTGGTTCTTGAACAGACAGAAGGATGTAAAGGATGGAAAATATAGCCAGGTGTGTACCATAATGAGGGCAGGATTCGAGGAATGGTGGAGAATCCTAATAGAATTGGGCATAGGAGGTCAGGCGATAAACATCCCTTGCCCCCTCTGAATCCAGGTCCTAGCCAATGGTCTGGACAACAAGCTCCGTGAAGACCTGGAGCGACTGAAGAAGATTCGGGCCCATAGAGGGCTTCGCCACTTCTGGGGGTGAGTGGGGATCTCCCCTCCCTGCCTGCCTCAACTTACAGCATTCCTCCTGCTCACTCTTTCCTTTTCCCAACCTTTTTTGTGCTGTGTATGACCTATGACCTTTCTCTTTTTACCTGCAGCCTTCGTGTCCGAGGCCAGCACACCAAGACCACTGGCCGCCGTGGCCGCACCGTGGGTGTATCCAAGAAGAAATAAGTCTGTAGGCCTTGTCTGTTAATAAATGGTTTATATACCGATGGCTTCCTTCTTTGTGGTTCTGTCCATTCTAATAGGGAATGTTAAGGTGCTGAGTCCTTTAGACATTTCTCCCTTTCCACTTAGAGCTGTCCCGACTCAGTCACCCACACAGTACCATTGGTTTTGGCAGTGGTGATGCTGCAGACCCCCCCAGTCTCCCTACATGTAGCGATGTCCTTACCTGTAAAGAGAAGAGTAAGGGGAAAACAGTTTCCAGCCTTGTTGAGGAGACCGAGATCAGTAGAGACAAATCTGGGGTTGGTGTTGCAGCATGGTTGTGGGATGGGTAGCTGAGGCTAGCCAAAAGGGTCATCAAGTCCTTTGGGCTCTGATCTAAAGCAACAAACGCAAAGATACCGAATTGGTTATGAAAGGCCTGGGCTCCCTGGTAGAGTGCATGGGTGGGTCAGGATGGGGAGCAGCTGGCAGACCGGTCTCGCTCCGTTCGGTGCCACTCCACCTGCCCGGGTTTCCGCGTCTTGCCGCGCTGCTCCGACGCGGCTTCCGGCGGGGATGCGCGCAGCGCGGAAGCTTGCGGCAGGCCTGTCGCCCGGGCGAGGTGGGGGAGGGGCCGTGAGCGCCGCAGTCGGTCAGCGATGGAACGAAGCTTGCTGGCTGCGAGGCCGCAACAAGGTAGCCACCCCCGCAGCATACCTCGACCACGGGCTGCAGCTGCACCGCCTCCCCGCGCCCTCCGGGGTGCGCTGGTTCTGGCCGCGCGCCCCGCCCTCCGCATCCCGGGTGTGGTCGGTTAAGTCCCCGGCCGCGACCCAGCCCCGCTGAGCTAGTCTCCACCCCACAGCCGCCATTCGCTTTTCCGGATCCCTTTAGAGTGCGCCGCACCATGCAGCTCAAGCTCTTCCGGCGCCTGCTCCTCGCAGCTCTGCTGCTGGTGATCGTCTGGACCCTCTTTGGGCCTTCGGGGTTGGGGGAGGAGCTGCTGAGCCTCTCGCTAGCCTCCCTGCTCCCAGCCCCCGCCTCACCGGGGCCGCCCCTGGCTCTGCCCCGCCTCTTGATCCCCAACAGGGAAGCTTGCGGTGGTCCCGGCGCCCCTCCCTTCCTGCTCATTCTAGTGTGCACGGCTCCGGGGAACCTGAACCGGAGAAACGCCATTCGGGCCTCATGGGGCAGGCTGCGTGAGGCTCGAGGGCTCAGGGTACAGACGCTATTCCTACTGGGAGAGCCGAACGCACAGAACCCCATGTGGGGCTCCCATGGGAACGACCTGGCCTCGGAGTCAGCGGCCCAGGGGGACATCTTACAGGCTGCCTTCCAAGACTCCTACCGCAACCTCACACTCAAAACCCTCATTGGGCTGAACTGGGCTGACAAACACTGCCCCATGGCCCGATACGTCCTCAAGACAGACGATGATGTGTATGTCAACGTCCCCGAACTGGTATCAGAGCTGGTCTTGCGAGGGGGCCGTTGGGAGCAATGGGAGACAAGCACGGAATCTGAGAGAGAGGCTGAGGTTGGGAATGAAGAGCGGGAAGGCGGCCAGGCCTTGCACAGCGAGGAGGTGCCTCTTCTGTACCTGGGCCGGGTGCACTGGAGGGTGAACCCCTCTCGGACACCAGGGGGCAGACACCATGTTTCGGAGGAGCAGTGGCCTCACACCTGGGGCCCCTTTCCACCCTATGCCTCAGGCACGGGATACGTGCTGTCAGCGTCTGCTGTGCAGCTCATTCTCAAGGTGGCCAGCCGGGCACCCCCTCTCCCATTAGAGGATGTCTTTGTGGGGGTAAGTGCCCGACGAGGAGGCCTCGCCCCAACACAGTGTGTCAAGCTGGCTGGTGCCACCCACTACCCCCTGGACCGGTGCTGCTATGGGAAATTCCTGCTGACGTCCCACAGGCTGGACCCCTGGAAGATGCAGGAAGCCTGGAAGCTGGTGGGTGGCTCTGATGGAGAAAGGACTGCGCCCTTTTGCTCCTGGTTCCAGGGAGTCCTGGGCATTCTGCGGTGCCGGATAATAGCCTGGCTTCACAGCTGAGAGTGCTTGGGACCACAGGAAAGGCAGGAACAGGACCTTTTCTCTCCCGGGCCCAATGCAGGGACCCTCACTGGCTGCAGCTGATATGTTTCCTCATTCTAGATCCTCAGTCTCTAACTAAAGACAGGGATATGGAAGACACTCAGGGGCCTGGCCTGCCAGCCCCAAAGATGGTCATCAGGAAGAGAAAAAGAAACAAAAAATGCTGCAGTTGTTCTCTCCAGCTAGGGCAGAAGAGGGGTGTTAAGCTCCTCAATAAACTTGTCTCCACTTCTTCGAGTGCAGTGTCATCTTCACCAGAACTCCCAGAACACAAACCTGGAGAGCCCAGAGGCTGCCAGACCCTGCTGCATGGGAAGGACGTCTCCAGGGTCACAGGAAAGAGGACAGCCTCTCTGAGGAGGAAGGCCCCCTAAAAGGCAAAGCTAAGTCCACAGCAGCCACAAGGTATGGGGGGTGGGGGTGGAGGCAGGACACCAACTCCTCTAATCCTAGAATGGCCTCATGCTGGGCAAGGGGGAGGGGAACAGGTCCACAGTATGATCCAGACACATTATCCAAAAAACCACTTTCCTCTTTAATACCAACCCACACCAGGAGCCAGCTGTCCACCCCCAAATTGGGGAAGGGAGCACACTGCCCCCACCTCCTTGTTCCAGGGAATAGTAATTTTCCTACAGGTGATCTTGGGAGAGACTGTCCCCAGGCAACCCTGGAGCCTGGCTCAGCGCACAAATCTGTCCAGGGCAGATGGCCAGGCCCCTGTGGGCTTGGTCTTCGCTTCCTTCTGCTGCTGCAGCTCCTGCTGCTGCTCAAGGCTCTGCCGGACCTTGTCCTGGGGACCAGAGAGAGGGAGGACACAGGGGCAGAGTGAGAAATGGCAGGCTGCCAAGGGCAGAGGCACAAGCAGGAGGGTGTAGCCTGTGGGAGGCCCATCCCATCCCAATGCTCATCTACCCTGTGTTCCTCATCCATGACCTTCCTCTTCCTCTTCACCAGGCTTGCTGTGGAGCTTCGGCCCTTCTGCTTTGGCTTTGGCTGGAATGGAGCCTTAGCCTCTGGGTCATAGCCCTGAAGGAGGGGACAGGAGTGAAATCTGTTACAGCCTCAGAGTTAAGGAACTGGCAGCACCCACATGCTGGCCACACTTCTAGGGACGAGCCATGGTGGGGAGAGGATGTGGGGGTGAGGACGGGTCTGGGCACTCAGGGGTCTGCTCCATACCAGCCTCTCTATCTGCTCCTTCTTCCTCTGCTCCAGAGAGATGACATCCACCTCAGCCAGGGCTCGTGGGTCCAGACAAATAAGCTCTGCGGGTACCTGGGGATGTCACAGAGGGACAGGACTTAGCAAGGAGCCACAGCAGGGCAGCACCAAAGAGAAGCCAGGGAGGCTGCTGAACCCCTCTACCCAAGACCCCCAGCATGAGACCTTTCTCTGCCTTCAGCCCCAAACCACATATACACCTTCTCCAGCAGCAGGGGCCTCACTCTCTCCAGCAGGGGAACCTGACCCTCTCCAGTTGGGGGAGAATCTCACCCTCTCCAGCTCACGCTCTCCAGTAGGGAAGCCTCACCTTCTCCAGCAAGGCCTTCACCTCCCACTCCTGGCGCTGCTTCCGGCTTCTATATGGGTTACTCTCCAGGCCATCGAAGTTGGGCTCAGCAGCCCCTGGAGAGAGGGAGAGAGGAGCATGGAGCCATAAGGAAGGACCTCAGTCCAACAGCTCCAGCCCAACCAAGTCCCCAGCTCCTAGCTGTCTCAGGCCCAAACTTCCACCCAGAGTTCATTCACTCCAAGCCCTGTCCCCTGACCCACTCACCAGGGACCAGCATGCTGGTGATGCCCCCACTGTGCCCCACCCCCAGCACATCTTCAAAGGGGCAGAACTGAAGGCCATGCACAGGGCCTGAGAGCCGGTGGGTGAGGTAGGGCTGCTCAAGGGAGGGTGGGCTGGCCTTGCCCTGCCCTGCCCAGATGTTGACAACGTCACCCATTCCTGCCACCAGCAGTCCCCTCTGGGAGAAGGCCAGGTGCCCTGCTCCGTGGGGCAAGGTCCGAGTGCTCAGAGGCTGGAACGTGCCTCGCAAGTCAAAGACCTTCAGCTGGTGATCTAGGCCAGAGGTGGCCATGTGCCTGGTGAGAGAAGAGAGATCAAATAATCTGTCAGTAAATGGGTTTAACAAGCAAGCTGTGGCCAAGTCCAGGCATCAAGTCTGGCTGGAGAGGAAAAGATTAATAGTAGTGACCACGGCCGTCACCCTGAACACTCCACAGGCATCTTCTCGGTTAAGCTGCACAGTTTTATTTCCCTTTTAGAGGTGAGGAAACTGAAGCTCAGAGAAAGGAAAGCTAGGTCAGTGAATGGTCAGGCCTGTCTTTTTAGCATCTACCTCTGACCTGCACACACCCCTCTCGAGACATAGGAGTCAAAAGGAGCACGCACACGAACAGGCTGTGCTGTACCTACATGTGATATTCCCCTGTACACATATGCAGCACATGGCCCAGCAAAGGGAAGGCATCTGCAATAGTCAGGAGGGGCTTCATGGGAAAGGTAGGATTTGATCCATTTTACGTAATTCTTTAAAAAAGTACAGGAAACATACACAGCAAGTTCAAATGCATTAACACCAGAGCATGGAGACTGAGATGGTGGCAGAGGTTTGTTAGCAGGATTAGTGGGAAACGTGGTCAGGAAAATCAGGAGGGGACAAATTGTGAGGGTTTTTTATTTTTACTTTTTTGAGTCCGGGTTTCACTCTTGTCCAGGCTGGAGTGCAATGGCACGATCTCGGCTCATTGCAACCTCTGCCTCCTGAGTTCAAGTGATTCTCCTGCCTCAGCCTCCCGAGTAGCTGGAACTAGAGGTATGCACCACCACGCCCAGCTAATTTTGTATTTTTAGTAGAGATGGGGTTTCACCATGTTGGTCAGTCTGATCTTGAACTCCTGACCTCAAGTGATCCACCCTCCTTGGCCTCCAAAGTGCTTGGATTACAGGTGTGAGCCACCACATCCGGCCAGAGGTGGGGTTTCTCCATGTTGGTCAAGTTGAACTCCCAACCTTAGGTGATCCACCTGCTTCAGCCTTCAAAATGCTAGGGTTACAGGCTTGAGTCACTGTGCCTGACCTGTGGGGCCTCTTTAAAGCCAGACCGAGGACCCATAGCTCATCATCCCAACATTGCTCTCAGGCAATGACAAATCACAAACTGAATGCTACACAGACTTGAGAAGGCTTACTTAGGAAGCGGTGAAGTAATGCACTGGAGGGCTTGCCCTGCCCCTCTCTTGGCTTTCCTTGGAAGGAGAGAGAGAAGGTTGGTGACTAAATGTTCTCTGGACATTATGATGATTCTCTGGGAATCACTGCATAAGTTGTTTACTTTCAGAGGTTGGAGTTTCTTTTCTTCCTTTTTTTTTTTTTTTGAGACAGGGTCTCACTCTTTCGCCCAAGCTGGAGTGCAGTGGCGTGACCTTGGCTCACTGCAACCTCTGCCTCCCTGGTTCAAGTGATTCTCGTGCTTCACCCTCCCAAGCAGCTGGGATTACAGGCACACACCACCATGGCTAGCTTTTTTATTTCCTGTAGAGCCGGGATTTTGCCATGTTGGCCATGCTGGTCTTGAACTCCTGGCCTCAAGTGACCTGCCCACTTCGGCTTCCAAAAGTGCTGGGATTACAGGTGAGGTTGGAGTTCTATGTTCAAGTTGTTCCTTAGAGAGGGAAGCTGAAGGGGGACCAGCCAGGTAGGGGATGTATGTTTGCCAAGAGGCCAAGGACTCTTTTTTGCCTTGGTTGTGAACCCAGGAGAAGGGAACTAAAGAGTTTTTTCAGATGGAGTCTCACTCTGTCACCCAGGCTGGAGTGCAGTGGTGCAATCTTGGCTCCCTGCAACTCCCACCTCCTAGGTTCAAGCAATTCTGTCTCAGCCTCCCAAGTAGCTAGGATTACAAACGTTTGCCACCATGCCCAGCTAATTTTTTTTTTTTTTGAGACGGAGTTTCGCTCTTGTTACCCAGGCTGGAGTGCAATGGCACAATCTCGGCTCACCACAACCTCCGCCTCCTGGGTTCAGGCAATTCTCCTCCCTCAGCCTCCTGAGTAGCTGGGACTACAGGCACACGCCACCATGTCCAGCTAATTTTTTGTATTTTTAGTAGAGACAGGGTTTCACCATGTTGACCAGGATGGTCTCAATCTCTTGACCTCGTGATCTACCAGCCTCGGCCTCCCAAAGTGCTGGGATTACAGGCATGAGCCACTATTTTTTTATTTTTAGTAGAGATGGGGGTTCACCATATTGGCCAGGCTGGTCTTGATCTGGTGACCTCAGGTGATCTGCACACCTTGGCCTCCCAAAGTCCTGGGATTACAGGCATGAGCCACTGCACCCAACTTGAAGAGTTCTTAAGAGCAGAGACTTGAACAGTGATGGAGCCCAAAAGAGACCCAGCTGGATACTTCTGACAAGATAATCAGGGCCCTGACTTTGCCACAGAGAAAGGCCACCAGTGCAAACCAGGAATTACCAAGTGCTCCTGGTAACAGAGTCACATCCTTTGATGATCTAATAACTCAAGGGTACATGCTGGTTCCTCTCCCCTCCACACACCCATCTGTGGAATCCCCTGGGTAAAGACCAGCCAAATGCCAGATCGGAGTCTGGGCCATGCTATTGTACTAGCAAACTTGCAAACAGCATTTCAGCTTTGAGAAGTCAACCCAATCCAATCCTAATGCAAGCTTCCAGAACACCTCTTAAGAAAGATGGTCAGCTTCATCACTGGAGCCCCCATTGCCTGTCTGACAAGCTCCTGTCAGAGGAAGACCAGAGAAAAGCAAGGATGGGCTGAAGATCAAGGAAAAGAGCTATTCAGCATCAAGGTGCTGATTAAACTTCAGGCCTCAGTAAACTAGTGATTAAGCCCTAAGCACAGGAGTGGCTAACCCAGGTAGCCCACAAAGGGCAAGCTACAGCTTTGGCCCAGTGGCTCAGAGAGGGCAGAAACCTTACAGCAGGCCTCCCCACTCTCCTAGAGCCAGGCTGGTATAGATATGGAGTAAAAAGGGCAAAACTAAATCAGTTGTTCAGAAAGATACAATTATGGAAGGGCAAGGGTGGTGAGTCCCAGCATCCTGGAGACTTTCTTTTTCTTTTCTTTTTTTTTTTTTTAAGACAGGGTTTCACCATGTTGGTCAGGCTGGTCTTGAACTCCCGACCTCAGGTGATCCACCTGCCTTGGCCTCCAAAGTGCTTGGATTAGAGGTGTGAGCCACCATGCCCAGCCAATCCTGGAGACTTTCAGTAAGCTGGTGGCCAAGCTGGACATGGTGGCTCAGGTCTGTAATCCCAGCACTTTGGGAGGCCAAGGTGGGAGGACCACTTGAGCCCAGGAGTTCAAGACTGAGACCAGCCTGGGCTACATGGTGAAACCCCATCTCTACAAAAAATAGAAAAATTATCCGGGTGTGGTATTGTTTGTCTGAGTCAAATTCTGGGTGACAGGAAAATTCTGAGAGAATGAGAGCAGGTCAACAGAAACTTTAGGAGGGGGTGACCTATCCAGGGATGGACACATTGAGTCTGGGATGACAGAGAACAACTGCATAGAAACTGGCATCACCTGGGCTGAGCGTGGTGGCTCAAGCCTGTAATCCTAGCACTTTAAGAGGCAGAAGTGGGTGGATCGCCTGAGGTCAGGAGTTCTAGACCAGCCTGGCCAACATGGCGAAACACTCTCTCTACTAAAAATACAAAAATTAGCTGGGTGCAGTGGCACACATCTGTAGTCCCAGCTACTTGGGAGGATGAGGCAGGAGAATTGCTTGAGCCTGGGAGGTGGAGGTTGCAATGAGCCAAAATTGCACCACTGCATTCCAGCCTGGAGGACAGAGCAAGACTCCCTCTCAAAAAATAAATAAATACAGTTTACTGGCCAATCATTTTAAAAAACCATAGCCATACGTTTTTGTACCTAAAGGGTAACTGGAGCACCACACCAGGGCAGGTTCAACAATTCATCCTTATATCTCCAGAACCTCAGCACAGAGTCCAGCCCACAGCAGGTGCCCAGTGAATACTGGACGATGAAAGGAATCAGAGGAAGATACAAATGAGACAGAACAGCTGTGGAAAAGGTAGACACTCTCTCAGGAACAGCAGAAATCCAAAGCAGATATCATCTCTACCCCTCACATCACCAGCCAGACCTAGAGAGAGGGATCATCTTGAATGACAGTGATGAACACAGCGCTCCCTATTTGCTAGGCACTGTGCCAAACTATATATGCCTTAACTCATCTTAATGTCTACAACAACTTTTACAAGGGCTTTAAACCAGGGCTTGCAAACTATTGCCCATGGGCCAAACCTGGCCCATCATCTAGTTCTGTGTAGCCCACAAGCTAAGAATGGTTTTTACATTTTTAAGTGGTTGAAAAAAATCAAAATATTTTGAGACTGTGAAAACTGTATGAAATTCAAATTCCAATATCCACAAATAAAGTTTTATTGGAACATGGCCACACTCACTATTTATTTACACTGTAACTGCTTTTGCTCTACTACACACAGCCAAGTGGTCATGGCAGAGACTACAGCATCTTGATTTGCACTGCTGCTTTGCACACTACAAGTCACAGTGACACAGTCATAAATGCTTCACAGCATTTTGAGCATCTCACATATCACCTATCATTAGCTATCTGTGTCAAAAGATGTTTTCAAAGATGAAATACATGAAATCTACAGATCAGCATGAACATGAATATCTACAATCAAATTTGACCATTTGGAATGCTAACTTTGTACATCAATTAGGCAAAATGTTATCCTCAAAAAGAGAAATTCAGCCAGGCACGGTGGCTCACGCCTGTAATCCCAGCACTTTGGGAGGTCGAGGCGGGTGGATCATGAGATCAAGAGATCGAGACCATCCTGGTCAACATGGTGAAACCCCGTCTCTACTAAAAAAATACAAAAAATTAGCTGGGCATGGTGGCACGTGCCTGTAATCCCAGCTACTCAGGAGGCTGAGGCAGGAGAATTGCCTGAACCAGGAGGCGGACGTTGTGGTGAGCCGAGATCGCCCCATTGCACTCCAACCTGGGTAACAAGAGCGAAACTCCATCTCAAAAAAAAAAGAGAAATTCAGTTCTTCCCATTAGTAGCTCTGTATTACACAAATATCAAATTTGATTATTTTTATTATTTTGAGACAGGGTCTCTCTGTTGCCCATGCTAGAGTTTTTCCTCACCCCAAAAGTGGAAATATGATTGTCCGTTTCAAAGGTCCACAGACTTTTTCTGTAAAGTGTCAGATAGCAAATATTTTATGCTTTGCTGATAAGAGGTAAACATCAAAGGGTACTGTGTAGGAATTTAAATACCAAGAGAAAACAAATTATCACAATTACTATTTTTTTTGAGACAGACTCTCACTCTGTCGCCCAGGCTGGAGTGCAGTGGCATGATCACAGCTCACTGTAGCCTTAACTTCCTGGGCTCAAGTGATCCTCCCACCTCAGCCTCCTATGAGCTGGGACTACAGGCATGCACCACCACACCTGGCTAATTTTTATATCTTTCATAGAGACAGAGTTTTGCCATGTTGCCCAGACCAGTTTCAAACTTCCAGGCTCAAGCGATCTGCCCACCTCAGCCTCCCAAAGTGTTAAGATTACAAGCATGAGCCACTGTGTCCAGCCTCATGTTATGTTTAATTTTATAACTTAAAAGTCTGTGGGCTGGGCACAGTGGCTCACATCTGTAATCCCAGCACTTTGGGAGGCTGGGGCGGGCAGATCACCTGAGGTCAGGAGTTCAAAACCAGCCTGGCCAACATAGTAAAACCCCATCTCTACACACAAAAAAAAATACAAAAATTAGCCGGGCATGATGGCGAGTGCCTGTAATCCCAGCTACTTGGAAGGCTGAAGCAGGAGAATCCCTTGAACCCGGGAGGCGGAGGTTACAATGAGCTGAGATCGCACCACTGCACTCCAGCCTGGATGATAGAGTGAGACTCTATCTCAAAAAAAAAAAAATTGTGATAATTTGGTTCCTCT
Source organism: Callithrix jacchus (assembly GCF_049354715.1). Classification (NCBI taxonomy): domain Eukaryota; kingdom Metazoa; phylum Chordata; class Mammalia; order Primates; family Cebidae; genus Callithrix; species Callithrix jacchus. Next base: position 41,529,418 of record NC_133505.1, read on the forward strand.
TGGTGTTTAAATATCTACACAGTACCCTTTGATTTTACCTCTTATCAGCAAAGCATAAAATATTTACTATCTGACACTTTACAAAAGAAGTTTGTGGACCTTTGAACTGGACACTCATATTTCCACCTTCGGGGTTAGGAAATTGTGGCACACGGGTTATGCAATACGCCCATGCTTACAACGCCCATCAGTAGTAACACTGTGATCTAAACCTGGGCATCCTGGCTATAGAGTCTGTGCTCCTAAAGCACCTGCCTTCCACAAGTTTCTGCCCACCTGTGACTCCCAGTACCTCATCCCACCAGTGACTTACGTGCCTGTAGAATCCACTGCCACAGCCCGGACCCCACCACGATGACAGAGAATCTTTGCCAGTGGCTCCTTCATAGCTGGACTCCATAAAGACACAGTACCTGGAAGGAAATAAGAACCAAAGTTGCTAATACAAACCTCACCCTGAGGTTATTAAATCTGGGAAAGATGGGAACTCAAGACCAAGAAATAATAAAAAAGGGAAATAAAAGGGTAAGTTTAAGGTAACTCATGAAGTACAAATATAAAAAAAAAAGCAAGTCAGGATGGTCAGAGTCAAAACTAAGCCAGGGACTGACCATTGCTGTGTCCAAGATGGATGACGGCATTGTAAGGGTTCTGACTCATGACATCAAGCCGCCCAGCTCGAGCATTCAGAGCTGCCACGATCTTCCCCACTGACACATCCAGATAGGTTAGAAACCCTGTTTCTGACTGAAAGAGAGAGAGAGAGAGAGGGAGAAGGACCCAGTCCTGATTGCCCTCTGTATTCCTTCTCCTGGGGTCCTAAAGGAGAAGTGGTCTTCCCAAGGGCTGCCACCCAGTTCCTGAGCCCCACAGCCACTCACAGCGGTAGCCAGGAGAAAGTGGAAGGGCAGGAACTCAAGCCGTGTTACTCGGTCACAACGGCGGATACAGTGGAGCTCAATGCCCTGATTGTCATAGATGTGGAGCCAGCGGTTCTGAGCAACAGCAAGCAGTGCCTCAGAATGGAGAAATCTGGGGGAGAGAAAGAGTGGTTCCATTGGGAAACGAGGTCACAGGCTATCATTCTATCAGGGATGGACTATCTCACCCCTACTGACTGCTGACAGTGAGGCCACTGACCGGATGTCCCGCACTGCCTCCATGACGTTGATCTCGCACATAAGCTTCTTTGTTACCCAATCAAGGGCAGCCACATGACCCCGACGCCCTCCAAAAGCCAGGTGTCTGTTGGAGGTGAGGGGCAGGCAGGGTGTTAAGGCAGTGGAGCACCAACTGAGACAACTTGAGGGGTCTGCCCCATGCCAGCCCTGCCTCTCCCTCTCCAGGTGGGCAAATAGATGTTGCTGTAGGGGCTCACCCTCACAAGCAAGCAAATCGCAGGACTCTCGCCTCATCAACAACCCAAACATACAGTGGGAATGGCTGAAATGGGCATGGCTGAAGTGGTTAAGGAAACACATTTTAGTTCAGGAGTCACTAGATTCAATGTTACCTCCCAGTCCGAGAGTAGTTTAGTCTGTAGGGTCCAAACTGCCGCAGATTCAAGTCAAAGTGCTGGGAAAGAGTGAAGAAAAAAAAGAAAGAATGAGTTCTCTGCAGTAACGCTTCTTCTAGCCCCCATTCTTCTCTTGTCCTGCACCACCCATCAACCCTTTGGCTCCTTTAACTCCTCGCTCACCTTGGCTGCACTTGCAATGTCCACAGCCTCCACAATGTCAGCCTGGCATATTTTTGCTGTGTCTTCCCCATCCTCCCCTTCCAGAAACCTGAAAGCAAGGGTTAGGATGGCAGTAAAGTTTCCCAATATGAAACAAGTGTACCAACATAAAAACGAGAGAGTCCTATAAAGCAGGGAATGGGGTGGCCCAGATTAGGGCCCACTCACCCAGGTTCCTCAGCAAGCAGCAGCTCAGAACGAGCAGCTTTGATACTTGTTTCCTCTTCCTCAGCTTCCGCCACCTCAAGTCGGCTTCGAGCTTTGGCTTTAGACTGTGGTAGCTTTAACATTGTTGGTAGACAGGAGTGGTAGAAGAACCACAGAGTAAGTGGGGTCACAGGAGGGCTACCTGGCTCAGCCTCCATCCAACTCACTCAGACACTCCCGGCCTCCAACACTTCCCAACTCTCCAGCTGGACCTCACCTTTCGGGATTTGTCAATGCGACAGAACTTCTGGACCACCTCCACAGGGACGGGGGCGGGGCCTGGGAATGGGTCCTGGGCCTAGGGGAAGGAAGGACGCAATTAGCAGGCAGCCTTAAATTGACCCCAACCCCTTCACTCTCGACCTGCCTCGCCACCCATTAGGTCCCACGCTCACCCCGGACAAGCTCCGCTGGGACTCCGAATTCTTCCATTCTCGGGGTTTCTTCTGGACCTGAGGCTTCTTAGAGATCCGAGACTTCTTTAAGATGTGAGTACTTTTTGCTCCCTGGGGACGGAGCTCCCGATTCTTCTTGTTAGGAGGAGGCCCTGGAGAGGCTCCGGCTGCGGTCGGAACAGTCTCTTCCTCCCAGTATCGCCGAGGTTTCTACGGGCAGATCAGTAGCCCTAATAACTCCGCACCTACGCCACGCCCCCCGACTCCGCAACTAAAAACTTATTTTCCCACCCAGAGAGGCCTCTACCTTTTTCTTGGTCTGCAGTTTGTCCTTCTTGGGCGGGACATCCCTGCCCGGCTTGGGGGCCGTCTCCATCTCGCCCACCCGTACGGCGATCCACGTGCAAAACTCCTCTCAGCTGCCCTACAGTCGCCTTGAAAACTTCCGGAAGCCCTCTGTCCGTCATCCAATCAGCAGCGTACCAAATCTGAAGCTCTCTTAACGCCATCTTGAGTGAGGGCACGCTCTCTTTAGAGAGGCGGAACAGCTCTTGGCACCTTATCGCGAGCGACAGCTTATACAAGAGAGACTTTAAAAAAAAAAGGGCAGGTCCAGGACCAGGGACTAAGTAGCGGTGCGATTTCTTTTTCTGGATTAGTTTCCCCGTCTTGCCTAAAAATGTCCGAGTCTAGTCTTTTTAGCAGAACGCCACTCACTAAACATGTCAGAACTACACTTCCCATCAAGGATCAGAAAGAAACTTCCCGACACAGTCTTTTCCCAGCATTCTTTGTTTACTTCCGGGTTTATTACTACTAAAGGGAGAACGTGAGTAGGTTAGGATTTCGGTTGAGGGGTTCGGGGTTTCGCGTTTCGCCCATCATCTCCTGGGAACAGGGTGGAGTCGATATCCGGGACGTGGGGAGTTTGCGGTCCCCCTCAGGGCTGCCTCTTAAGAGTGCCATCATTTCCGCAGGCCAGATCAGAAAGGGGAACTCAGGTACCTTCCAGAGAGTAAGATCCAGCGCCCTTCTCTCGCTCCCCTTAAGCTTTCATCCCCGCCATGGCGGAGCTGATTCAAAAGAAGCTGCAAGGAGAAGTGGAGAAATATCAACAGCTACAGAAGGGTAAGGGAGCAGGGTCAGTGTGGCCTCGCCCGATGCACTCACAACCCAAAACCATACTAGGATAAGGTCTGTTGCCCCATCTGGGCCGTCGCGTGCGGAGACTTTCCCGCGTCAGTACTCGTCCCTATTCACTGACCCGCTGCCCCCATCCTTGTTTACTTCCTCAGATCCATTTCCTCCTGACTAGGATTGTGGGGATTGGTGGCACATTTGATGTTTCTAATCTTGCCTTTCCTCTCATCCCCAGACTTGAGTAAATCCATGTCGGGGAGGCAGAAACTTGAAGCACAACTAACAGAAAATAACATCGTGAAAGAGGTGAGGGACTGGGATTTGTGCGGCGAGGAGGGGCCTGTACTGGCCATGGTTCTGATTACATATGTCCCATCCCTCCATCAGGAACTGGCCCTGTTGGATGGGTCCAACGTGGTCTTTAAACTTCTGGGTCCGGTGCTGGTCAAACAGGAGCTGGGAGAGGCTCGGGCCACAGTGGGGAAGAGGCTGGACTATATCACAGCTGAAATGTGAGTCTAACTGAACCATTGGAGTAGAGGAGTTGAGGAACCATTGCAGAACAGCTCTCCATAGTCGCCCCTAGTCCAGTTCCTCCAGACCCCTTCCAACACCCCTTCTGCACCCTTCCCTAGATCTCAAGAAAGAGAAGTCTCTTTCTTGAGTTTAGCACCCTCCATAGTAAGTCCCACTAATTTCTCCTTTTCTGCTTGTCTTTCCTCAGTAAGCGATACGAATCCCAGCTCCGGGATCTTGAGCGGCAGTCAGAGCAACAGAGAGAGACCCTTGCTCAGCTGCAGCAGGAGTTCCAGCGGGCCCAGGCAGCAAAGGCAGGGGCTCCTGGCAAGGCCTGACCCCATGGTGGGGGAAGGGGAGGGGCGGGAATGAGGCAGCTCTGGGATCTATACTGTAGCTAATAAAATGCAAAAACACCTGCCTCTGTTTCCTGATCAGGCATATCTCCACAGCCCCTTCCACCTTAACACACACCACCTATATTACTCCCTCAGGTCCAAACTCTTGCACTTGAAATCTCTCTGTGGCACAGTGTTTTCTTTCTTGAAAGTGAAATCCCAAATGTCCTCAAACCTTCTTTTAACTCTCCCTCATCTTGGTTGGCATGATTCTTTTAGAAGGGCATTTACATTTGTGAATGTGAGGAATGTCAGTTTAATTGAAGAATACAGTTCTCTAACATGAGGCCCCAAGGTGAAATGTGATTACCCTCCTTGCCAGCAGTCCTGACATCTCTATTAGTACTTTTCAGCCTGTCTTCCTAGAATTTGCTTGAATATAGCTTAAACTGACTTAAAAGCCTAGCATGTAATGCTTTATGGTGTTATAAGTCCTCCTAAGTTTATATGTTGTCCATAAGGTTGTTCAGCCATTTCTTTGTCCAAAAATTGTTTTATACACATTTGCAGCATTGTTTGAGGAAACTGTTCACCAAGTAACTCACTTTTTGCTCCGTTCATGGGGATAGAAAACACTGTGCCCCTTCCTGCTCAATGGCAACTACCTTCAGCCAGTTCCCACCCCACTCATAGCAGCCAGTTCAAACACACTGCAAGTACAGGGGAGTAGAATTCAGGTAGTGTTTTGGTTTATTATCTTAGTGTTGTCACAGTGATAGAAACCCGAGTGGGAAAAGGAACTCCTGCAAGGACCTACTTTTTGCCATCCCCGTCTGCCCTGGGGCTCAGAGCCTTGAGGCCTTTGCTTGGCCCTTCACATGTTAGGATATGGCCAAGAATCAGAAACTGATGCTGTTTTCCAACACTACCTGTGTGCTGCACTGGTGGAAGGTGGGAAGCTATACACAGGTATCCAAGTTGGTTAGATTACCAGTTCCCACAGGGCTGGATTTCGCAGCTGTCTGGTAAACCAGTGGCACTTCACTGCCCCAGGGTGGCTGGCCCCCTTTCTGAATTTCTGTCTCATTGTGAAATAACAGCTACCATTCAGGATGGCTACCCACATCTGGTATGAACACCATGACTTCTGTAAGCCAATGAGGCTTCCTCCTCAGAACAGTGCCCGTGCAATCTTCCTCCCTGTGGCCTTGATCCTGGGAAAGGAGCCCCCTCCTCCCTCACTTGGAGGAGTCCCTGAGGCAGATGGGCCAGTGGCGATGCCAGGTGTAGCAGTAGAGGACCTTCGCCGCTGCCGCAGGAGAAAATCGTGTGAAGCTCCATCCATGGCGTAGAATACGTTAGCCGAGGCTGGGATAGTCAGCTCTGTAGGTTCAGAGGGTAGATATCAAGCACAAACACAGTCGTTCCCCCCCACAGCTGCCCAGATGTGGAAGCAGTCCATTCTCCTGAGGGCCTTTCCCTCATGGCCTCTGACCTCGCTCCCCTGGTAGCAGCTGTACTAGCTCATACTCTGAAGCCACTGCGGAGTCACGATTGTTTTTCTTAAGGACACGACTGACGACACTTGGAGCCTTGTCCTGGCTTGTCACCTGGCAGGACAGGAGACCAAAAGAGCAATCAATCAGCCATGATTTCCCATCCTCTACCCTTAGCCACTGGACCCAACCACAAAAGGTTATTGTGTCCAAGGCTTTAAAATGAACAGGGAAACTCAGTATGGTGGCTTCCTATACCCTATAAGCCAGCCCACATGGTACCCAGTGAAACAGCTGCTTCCCTGTTGGGGAAACTGCTGTTGATTCTGACATCTTAATATGACCACCAAAAGTTTAAGGTGCAGCAACTAATGCAAAATAGCCATCAAAATAAAACAAATTTCAGCTTATATTGAAGACTGGAGTTTAGAAGATAAAAAATATAACTGCCAAAACCAAAGGTCAAAATTAAAACTACATTCAATTCCATTTGGCTGCCCAAAACTCCAACAACGTTTATAGTCCAACAAGACACCATCCTTCCCCCAACTCCATCCCAAGGCTCCCTCACCAAAATGCTCTTATAGACACTGCCATCTTCCCCCAGCTCCATCTGGACTCGGATGATTCGGCAGTCAGAGGCCCCTGGCCCAGATCCCCCTCCCCCATATCCAGTCCCCCCCGAGGCCCCTTCTGCACCCCCACTCAGCGGGGAGCCACAGGAGGCTGAGCGGCGGTGACCTCGAGAAGGCCTAGGGGAGGAAGCTGGTGGGGAGAGGTGGCTGGGGTCAGCCGAACTGTGCAGGGATGGACTGCTTTCCAGGGCAGAGTCTAGTGACGAGACAGATGGCCACTTCATGTGCTAGGAACAAACAACATGAGGGGACTGGCATGAAGGCAGGGAGGTTAAAGAAAAAACATTTACGGAGTGAGGGTCAGCGTCAACGTCATAGGTTGGGAGCAGAGCTCACCTGGGCCAGCCGAGTCAGTAGGGGAGCAGGAGTTGCAGGCACCTCGTCTCCCCCTATACTGTGCCGGTCACAGGACACAAGCGGGGTAGGGACTCCAACAGAGCCCAGAACCCTGCAGTGGCACGAGATTGGGAGGATCAGAAGAAGAGTGGATGTCCCAAGAAACCACCCCCCAGCCAGTGAATCTCTCACTCTGTCCACTGCGAGATGACCAGTGTTGGCCGAAGCACCCGTGGGGCAGGAGGGTCACTGGAACCAGGTGGCTCCACCTCACAGGACACACGATGGCTGGGTTGGGGGGCAACAGGCAGAGCTCAGGACATGATACCAATCCCCCACACATGTCCAGAAACCTGGAGTCCCAACCTCAGCCACCAGTCACCTCTGAGCCTCTGTAAGTGGCCGGAGCCCCTGTAGCCACCGTTGGATATCATGGTCAGGTTGGAGGTTATAGCCACGACATTCATTCTGGAGCCGTCGCAACTCAGAAAGGACTGCAAACTCCTGGGAAGGAGCCCTCAAACTGCAGGAGCCAAAACTCAGGGACCCCTGACTTTTCCGCCCTCCCCTTCTTGGGACAGGGATAAGGAAGTCCAGCATCCAGCCCAGGCACTCCACTCACCTTCCTCCGCTTGTCAAAATTGATGTATCCATTCTGCAAGGAAAATGGGGGTGGGCTGAAATTCTAACCCTACCTTCCAGACCAGAGAGAATATATCCCCTCTCTTAAACACACAGCCACATTCAACTCAACCACTTCCCTCCAGCCTCTCTGACGCTTCCTTCCCTTCCCTTCCCCTCAATCTATCATGCCCTAAGCACTCAATTTGACCCTTTAAATTGAATATCTCAGGTAGACAACAAGTCTGCTTTGCAGATGAGAAGACTGGATAGGATCCCACTGGATAGGATTCCTTATCCAGAGAGGATGAGGAACTTGCTCAAGGTCTCCGTATTTGTTTACTTGACAAACTGTAGCAATAGAGCAGGAGCCTGTCGCAAAACCTAGACGTGCTTACGTTTCAGGCATGTTCTGAGCATCTGACAAATACAAATTCATTTAACCCCCATAATAACAGATTGATGTAGATGCTATTTCTAGTTTCCCATTTACAGATCACTGAGGCAACTTGGCACAGTAACAGATCTGGCTTTGACTCCAGAGTCCCACACTCAGCTATTTATAGTCCCTTGCTGGGGGGGGGGGATCTGTGTGACCCTGCAGCCCACTTATTACATCTTCACAGTGACACACACACACACACACACAGCTGTCTGGTAAACCAATGGCACTTTGCAGTGACACACACACACCACTGACCTCCAGCTCATCCTTGGAGGCTGCATCCAGCATCACAAGGTCCTTCAGGAAGGTGCCAAGGTATGGGACCACACCCTGAGGTAGGAAGTCAGGATCAGACATGCCTGTCATTGATGTGAGGGCCCTCCATCCCTCCGCACTTGCCCTCTCCACTGCCACAGAAAACAGATTTCGTTCTCCTCATCCCTCTGTGTCTCCCTTTCCCATCCTTCAGGCTGCTCCCCCCAAACACACTCTTCACTCCTTCACAATCACCACCCCCAAGCCCACCAGCCCACTAGTCACTCACCCCACCCCGAGAGCCAGACCTCGGGGCCTTCTTGGAGTGTGACTCTAGAGGAGACTGCAGCTTCACCTCCTGGTAGTGACAAAATAAAGAGACATGGGGAGCAGTAAGGAGCAGGGAGAGGTGGGAATGCCAGAAACTAGGCTCTCACCTGCGCGAGCAGCTCCCGGCTTTGGGAATAATTATCCTTCTCAGAGAAAATCTGACAGAGGCTGGAAAAGACTCGGAGGCTGTCCCTGGGGAAGGGAGAAGAATGGCCCTAAGGACAGACCTGGCTCCGTCACCCCCTCTTCCCTGCCCTCTGAGGAACCGCCACCCCAGTCCAGTGCCTTGGTGTCCCCACCTGGTTGCTTCCCCCCAGGCTGCCCGAAGCCTGTGGATGGGGCTGGACTGCAGGGCCGACACCACAGCATATACTGAAGAGAAGTTTCGGAGCAGCCGGCACTCCTGTGGGGGTCAAAGAGGAGAGCTAAGGCTATGGGAGCCCTCTCCATGCCACCTCGGCCAACCATGGGGCAATCCTGTCTCTCACCTCTGCCACACGGATCCACTTCTCCAGGAGCCGGGCTCTCTGTGGGGGACGGAGTGGCCGTATGGTCACCTCCCCAGGACCCTCTCCGGTGGAGGTGGCCCCCAAGACAGAACTAACCACTGCCCCTGCCACCTTGTTGAACTGTGTGATAGTAGCTCGGACAGATGGGCAGAGGTGAGAATGTCCTGGCCGGTCTCTATGACCCCACAGGCCTCCCAGGCACTGAGAGGGGATCAAATTGAGAAACAGCTCCTGCAGGATAGAAGTCAGAGGTTAAAATTCATAGTCAAGTGAGGTCAGCCTTCCAATATCAGGGATCTGAGAATCTCAGGTGGCCAAGGAACTGGAGGGGCATAGGGTTTGAAGGGTAACAACCAAAGGGAAAAGGGAAAAGTCGAAATGGAAGGTGAAAGAGGTTAGGAGCTGGATCAGGAAGGGGTGGAAGCAAGGAAAGGATCTGGAGTCAAGGAGAGGTTAGTAGGGGGTCAGGGGTTACAGGGTTCAGAGGTCAGGGTCTCACCGCATCTAGCAGGGTCAGCTGTTCGGCCAAGTGGTCAGCGAGGAACACCAGGACATCCGTGGGGTCAGCAGGGGGATCGCCGGGGAGGGCCAGGGACTTAGGAAGGTCGGGGGCCTGGGGGTCCACCCGGGACCGGAGGTTGCGGATGAGGTCAGCGCTGCCCCCCCCAACACCCTTCCCTGCTGCATACCCTGTCTGAAGTAAGAAGCTCTCAAGCCGGTCAAGCTGACCCTTGGCCTCAGAGCCAAAATCCTCAGGGTGAGAGGCCAGCCAAGTTGACAATACAGAGATGGCTACCCTGGGAGAAGGGGAATCAGCCAAAGGTGAGAGGTAAAGCTGCAGCCTGGAGAGAGGGGACTGTGAAGTTAAGAAACAGAGGTCACTCACTCTGTTGTCCTCTCTAGTTCATTGGCAGGATGAGATTCAAGGGCTTCCAGCCTGAGGGGGAGAAGAGAATTTATCTGTCTATTTTTCCCAAATCCCCAGTGGCCTTGACTATTTTGGTGGGATGTTGGAGCTTTAGGAAATCCAGACAGACACTCCACGACCCTGGGTCCCTTATGACTCTGACCTGTCAGCCATAAGCCCTAGCAGGGCAGGCGTGGAGGTGAAGGCCCGGTGGGTGGCCAGGAAGGCTGACATGAAGGTCACGTCAGTCCCTGATGTCCGGCTATCCAGTAGGTGTCTGACCAGGGCCTCCAGAGTGCCAGCTCGGAGCCGTCGGGAAGAACGCGGTGGAGGCATAGGGACCTGGAAGACACAGAGAGATGATCACCAACCCTTTCTCCCACTCCCCTAGATTTCTGAGGACAATTCCAGACCTAGAAGATGTTCTAGACTTATTTTGCTGATATTCAGAGAGGGCAAAAATCTTGACCTATGTCACACAGCAGAGTCCAGAACTCCAACCTAGCACTCTGGCCAGAAAGTCAGCCAGAAGAAGGGAAAGTGGGAACGAAGGGTCAGAGATGAGAAGCTAAAGTCATGATCTCACCAAGGGATCAAGAGGCCGATATTGGCGGCTTGTGACGGTAAACACTGCACCATCCTCCTCTTCATCCCAGACTGACACAGGGGCCTGGAGGAGCAAGGAAGGGGAAGTCAGACAGTTCCACACCACCCCCCACTGCCCTCAGCCCTCACCACAGGCCCTGCTCCTCCCTCTGTACCCCTCACCTGTGGTGGCAGGGGATAGTACCAGCGAGTGCGAGGAAGGGTAGGGGGGGCTGGTGACCCCAGGTCTCCCCCACTGGGGCCCAGACAGCCCCACCCCAGCCGCCTCAGGGCTTGGTGGAGTCGAAGGGGCTGCAGTGGAGGGGTGGATGGAGTACAGGAATCCTGATCCTGGAGACCCCCAAAGCCCCTTCCCCCCAGAGCTGAACCCACAAACGACAGAGAAGCAGAGTACAAAGGGCAGGAGAGGGAAGCCAGAGGCAGCGACCTGGAGTAGCTGAAACCTCAGTCCAGGTACTGCCACATGCCCCGCCCCTCCCCACCAAGGACTAGACCAGCCCAGAGAATTAGTCCTTCTCAGGCCCCCTTTCACCCTGGTCCCTCAGGTAGCGCCTCCACTATCTCAGCCCTAAGGGACCCTCGAAGGCAGCAGCTCCAATCCTAGTACAGGAAGGAAAAGGGGAAGTGGAATGATGGGGGGGGGGGTAGACTCAGAGAATCACGTGGCTCCAGCCCCTCCCCCGACCGATCCCGAAAAACCAGCCCTGCCAGTCACCCTGCCCTCACCTAGTATCTGGACTTAGGAGTTTAGGGCCTCGGGGCCCCAAATCCAAATTGTGGCCCCTCCTGAGGCCCTAAATCCTGCTCCTGGCCACCACCATTAATCCCTAATGAAAACAGGTGACCATTCTGTTCTAGAACTGGCGACTTCCCGGCGCGGGAGCGGGGGTGGGGGGGGAGGGGGTAAATGGGGGAGGGAGGGAAGGAGGGGTCATGAAATCTGAGGGTTCCCTCCCCAATCCCAGAGTCAGAGGAGCTTGTTACTGTGGAAACAAACCCCTCCCCGCCAAACAAAAACAAGGAGGGAGACAGGGACCAAGACACAACTGCTCAGAGAGGCAGGCACACTCAGGCAGAGGCAGAAAGGGCCAGAGACCCGAAGGAACAGCCAGCCAGAAGTTTCAGGCAGAAACAGGACAGGTTCCTGAGGGCAGGTCCTGAGTCACACTGACAGAGAACCACAGAGACGCCAGGACTCCCCGCAGCAGGGAAACGGACCGACACCCAGGGAGGCGCGAGAATAACTGAGGCTAGGAGGAGGAGATGTAGGGACCCAGAGACAAGAAAAAGGTGGAGACTTCAGAAATACATACGCCCCCTACCTCCCACCACCTGCGTCTCACCTCTTCTTCTTCTTCCTCCTCCTCTTCCTCCTGCCCCCCGCCCAAGACCCGGCCACCTGGGCCCCCACCCTCTTCGGGGTCCCGGCTTCGGAAGCTGCTCAGTACGACTCCCCCGGGGGGGCTCGTGTCCAAAAGCAGCCGCAGAGGCCGCGGGAGCATGGCCGAGTGAAGGAATCAGCGGGGTCGGGCCATGGGGGCGCCTGGGGAGAGATGGGGTGGGGTGGGGTGGGGTGGAGAGTCAGGCGGGCGCGGGGGAGCCGGGCAGGGAAGGGACGAGGGTGGGTGTCAAGAAGACTGGGAGTTCTGCAGGAAAGCTGGGGGAAGGGGGCAACAATGGGGTGGAATGGGGGTGGCCTTTGGGTGCAGTTGGGAGAGGACGGGGTCACGAGTATGGGGACGCGCAGGGTCACAGGGTGCTCAGGCTCTGACCTGCTCGGGAGGGGTGGGGGCAGCGTGGGTCCTGGGCCGCTGTTGCCGTCGGTCTCCGGACCCGGACCGAGTCCCCTCCCCGGCTTTTCCGTACCCCCTTGAACCCCTCCCGCCGGGCTCCTAGGCCTCCCGCCCTTTCCGCTCCCCCCCGCGTCCGCCCGCTCCGAGAGCAGGAGCCAAAAGGGGAAGGAAGTGAGGACAGGAGCCAGAGCCGCGGACTAGGGGAACGCTGGACGCTCAGGGGCCAGGACCCAGGAGCCCAAGCCCCTAGCTCCACTGTCCTCCGCCTCCGCACTCCGTGATTCTGGAGACCACGTCGCCCCGCACTGAATTGCAATAAAGATTCCTGTCTCCAGCCCTCGGGGGAAGGCAGGAGCAGAATTTGACATTCCCTTCCCCAACAAGAACACGACTAAAACTCCCGCGGGAAGCTTTTCAGGCGGAGAAAGAGCCGGTCACTCCACCCCGCGGGGTTACGCTCCCCACCCAACCCACGAATGTAGCCGACCAAAATCCCGGCCGGGTTTTCCGAAGGGCCCTCGGTTCCCGCCCCCGCTCCAGGGGGCGGGGCAGGAAGCAGCCACTTCCGGTTCCAGATTCTGCGCTCTGGGGCTTCCGGCGCTGGGGCTGGGATCTCGGCTAGCTAGGTGTCGCCTCGCCGGTGGAGTCCCTACTGCTTGCGGACATCTCATGCGCCAGTAGTAGCGCCCGACGCCGAACTGTGTCGACGGGGCGTTCTCTGAGGGATTCAGGATCACTCTGGAAGGGACCAGAGGCGATTGAAAGATTTATTCAGGTTGGAAAGGGGTTGGAATGAGAGACCTGGTTGAAAGCACTGGGACACAATTTTATTCCCACACGATTATACCCGTTACTCCGTCGGTCTGGCCGACCGTCCTGACTCCGAGGTCCCTAAACCGCGCCGTCGTTTCCCTTGTCAACGTCCAGCAGCTATCTGATGAACGTCCTCCAGTGGGCGTTAGCCCCGGCGCGGGGCCTACAGCGGTGGACATATAGGCGGGTCCCTGTCCTCGAGGAGCCCACGGTCCACGAGGAGACAGGCATTTAACGACGACTCACACGATCACTTAAATACAACTGTGGTGAGCCGCACAAGAGAGACGTGCGGCAGTCTGCGGGGAATGATGAGGCTGACCTTCTTTGCGACTCAGGGAGGGCAAGGGTGGATCAGGCAGAGGGAACAGAGGGCTGGGACCTGGAGGTGGGCGGGCGGCGTTTGCTTCATTGGAGGAAAGGAATAATTCTCTGTGTGATGAGCGTCGAGAGGAGGGCTGGGGAGCACCATCTAGGGTTGGAGAATTAGGCAGTGGTGCCAGCGCAGGGGACACGTAAGCCAGGGCAAGAAGAATGGATTTGGCCCTAGAGCACCAGTTCTCCAAGTGTAGCCTGGGCCTTACAGGTCGCTGAGACTATGTCAGGGGGTATGTGAGATAAAGACGTTTTTTGTTTTTTTTTTTAAGATGGGGTTTCACCATGATGGCCAGGCTGGTCTTGAACTCCTGACCTCAGGTGATCCACCCACCTCGACCTCCCAAAGTGCTAGGATTAAAAGCGTGAGCCACGGTGCCCAGCCAAGACTATTTTTATAACAAAAATAAGATGTTATTTGCCTTCATTCTCTAAACGTGTACAGTGGAATTTTTCAGAAGCTACATGATACGTATTGACACCATGGTTCCCACAGTGAATGGAATATGTGCCTGTATATTCTTGTGTTTTAAATTTTTCTCAGTTTTAAGTTTTAGTACCATAAATCTTGATAGTTATAACCCACATACCCAAAAGCTCTTTGGTGTCCTTGATGATTTTTAAGGGGTCCTGAAAGAAAAAAATCTTAAGAACCACTGCCCTAGAGCTCCAAGAAGGTGAATGCCATAAGGTTTGTGTTTTTCAAAAAAGCATTTCTCGGGCCGGGTGCGGTGGCACATGCCTGTAATTCCACCACTTTGGAGGCCCAGAGGGGTAGATCACCTGCGGTCAAGAGTTCAAGACCAGCCTGGCCAACATGGCAAAACCCCATCTCTACTAAAAATCCAAAAATTAGCTGGTGTTGTGGCGCGTGTCTATAATCCCAGCTACTTAGGAGACAGGAGAATCACTTGAACCCAGGAGGTGGAGGTTGCAGTGAGTGGAGATTGCTCCACTGCACTCCAGCCTGGGCAACTCAAGACTCTATCTCAAAAAAAAAAAAAAATTATTTCTCCCTTGTACAGTTAAAAAAAAAAACCATTCTAGTCACTCAGTGGAGGAAGATTGGAGGGAAAAGGAGCAGATGATGGGTATTATTTTGGGGAGCTGCTACAGAAGCTTGGGCCAGAGTTCATGGTGGCTACCACAGGATGGTGGTGAGTGCTTCACTCTGCTTTCTGGAAGAGAAGAAGGTGGTGAGGAATTCAGTATATTAGAAGGCAGTTGAGATGCACATGGTCAGTTCAGAGACTGACAAAGTGTTAGCCTCATCCCATAGACACAGATGATGGGAGAAGAATAGGCTAACATTTTCTGTATTTTCTGCTTTCCAGACACTGTGCTGAGTGCTCTATCTCCTGCATCTAAAGGAGATGCACTGTCTTCTTTAATCCTCCTGACAGTCCTCTCAGGCTCTGCTGTCCAGTATGGCAGCCACTACCCACATTTGGCTATTGAACATTTGTGACTAGTCCAGATTAAGATGTGCTGACTGTTTAAATACCTGCTTTTGAAGACTTAGGATGGAAAAAAGACTGCAATTTCTTTTTATTTTTCTTTTCTTTTCTTTTTTTTTTTTGAGACAGGGTCTCACTGTCAACCAAGCTGGAGTACAGTGGCACAGTCTTGGCTCATTGCAGCCTCGACCTGGATTCGAATGATCCTTCTGCCACAGCTCCCAAAGTAGATGGGACTACAGGTGTGTGCCCCCACGCCCAGCTAATTTGTTTTTTTTGTTGTTGTTTTTTTTTTTTTTGAGATGGAGTCTCGCTCTGTTGCCCAGGCTGGAGTGCAGTGGTGTGATCTCAGCTCACTGCAACCTCCATCTCCCAGGCTTAAGCAATTCTCCTGCCTCAGCCTCCTGAGTAGCTGGGATTACAGGTGAAAACACCATGCCTGGATAATTTTTTTGTATTTTTAGTACAGACGGGATTTCACCGTGTTGGTCAGGCTTGTCTCGAACTCCTGACCTCAAGTGATCCACCGCCTCAGCCTCCTGAAGTGCTGGGATTATAGGCATGAACCAATATGGCTGGCCAAGACTTTTTTTTTTTGGAGACAGAGTTTCACTCTTGTTGCCCAGGCTGGAGTGTGATGCTAAGATCTGGGCTCATCACAACCTATACCTCCCAGGTTCAAGGAATTCTCCTGCCTCAGCCTCTCAAGTAGCTGGGATTATACACATGCAGCACCATGCCCAGCTAATTTTGTATTTTTAGTAGAGATGGGGTTTTTCCATGTTAGGAGTCTTGAACTCCCAACCTCAGGTGATCCTGAGACCTGCCTTGGCCTCCCAAAGTGTTGGGATTACAGGCGTGAGCCACCATGCCTGGCCTGTAATTTCTTATATTGTTTACATGTCAAAAGAATATTTTAGATGTACAGGTTGAGCATCGCCAATCCAAAAATCTAAAATCTGAAATGCTCCAAAACCTGAAATTTTTTTAGTACCAACATGATGCTACAAGTGGAAAATTCCATACCTGCCCTCATGTGATGGATCACATATATTAAAAATATTGCGTTTGTTTACATTGTGTTAAAAAACAAAAAAATATTGTGGCTGGGTGCAGTGGCTCACACCTGTAATCCCAGTACTTTGGAAGGCCTAAGCGGCTGGATCACCTAAGGTCAGGAGTGTGAGACCAGCCTGACCAACATGGCAAAACTCTTTCTCTACTAAAAATACAAAAATTAGCCAGGCGTCTTGGTGGGTGTCCCAACTACTTGGGATGCCAAGGCAGAAAAATTGCTTGAACCTGGGAGGCAGAGGTTGCAGTGAGCCGAGATCACCCATTGCACTCCAGCAGTCTCAAAAAAAAAAAGAAAAATTGTAGGCCAGGCACGGTGGCTCATGCCTGTAATCCCAGCACTTTGGGAGGCTGAGGCAGCCGGATTACGAGGTCAAGAGATCGAGACCATCCTGGCCAATATGGTGAAACCCTGTCTCTACTAAAAAAAATACAAAAATTAGCTGGGCATGGTGGCATGCGCCTGTAGTCCCAGCTACTCAGGAGGATGAGGCAGGAGAATTGTTTGAACCCAAGAGGTGGAAGTTGCAGTGAGCTGAGATCGCGCCACTGCACTCCAGCCTGGTGCCTGGCAACAGAGTAAGACTGTGTCTCAAAAAAAAAATTGTATAAAGATTGGGCACAGTGGCTCAGGCCTATAATCCTAGCACTTTGGAAGGCGGAAGCCAGTGGATCATTTAAGGCCAGGAGTTTGAGACCAGCCTGGCCAACATGGTAAAACCCTGTCCCTACTAAAAATACAAAAATTAGCTAGGTGTGGTGCCACATGACTGTATTCCCAGCTACTGGAGAGGCTGAGGCACAAGAATGACTTGAACCCAGGAGGTGGTGGTTGCAGTGAGCTGAGATTGCACCACTGCGCTCCAGCCTGGCTGACAGAGCAAGACTGTCTCAAAAAAAAAAGTACGAAAACTTCAGGCTATGTGTATAAGGCATATAGGAAACATAAATAAATTGTGTGTTTAGATTTGGGTCTGATCCAGAAGATATCTCATTATATGTATATGCAAATATTCCAAATTCTAAAAAAATCCAACATCCAAAAACACTTCTTTTTCTCAGCATTCCATATAAGGGACCAGAATTATTAGATAAAGTATATTATTAAATTAATTTTAACTGTTTCTGCTTATTTTTTTTAATGTGACTACTAGATTATTTAAATTTACATATGTGGCTTGCATTATCTTTCTAATGGACAGCACTGCCTACATAATTTTTTAAAATCCCTACACCCAAGGAAACAGATATAGATTAAGTAGCATGCTCAAAGAGTCCTACAGTTAGGATATAGTGCCAGGTTTTAACCCAGATCAGTGTGAATTCCAAGCCTGGGTTCTGCCTACCACACCAGCAGCCTCCCTCCATAGGTTTTGAGATAGGATGAGGAGATAAAATGACAAGGGAAAGACACAGAGAGGTGGAACACTGTACCTTCTCCTTTGCATCCTTGCAGGTGGACAGGTAGAGAGCTGTGGGGGAAAATTGAGAAGGGATTGGATGGTAGAGTGGTACAGGGGGAGGGTGGAGGGAGGGGGGTGTCAGGCTCCTTGGAGTAGATGGGGAAAGTTCACCAGCCTCAGGTCATAGTCAAGGTGGGGCTCACACTCACCAGCCCAGCACAGCACCTTGATGAGCCCAAGCAGAAAAAAGGCAGACAGGAAAAGGCCTACGCTGTCCTCAAGGGAGGGCCCTGAGAGACCTGGCAAGCAGAAGGGGAGAGAGTGAGCTCCTGTCTTCCCAGGTGCCGGCTCAGGCTCCCAGAGCTCCCAGCTCTTACCTGCTACCTCCAGGGTGACCTCAGCGCTGCGCCCTGAGGCAGGCAGGCTGGGATGGTGGATTCGACAGGCATAGCGTGCCCCATGCTGCTCAGTGGTGACTGGGGGCGGTTGCAAGTGCCCAGAGAGGCTGACAGAGCCATCAGAATGGTGGCGTAGGCCTGACAGCCACCTCTGCCCCTCAGCCTTCTGAGAGCGGCCCCCTGGGCCACCCCGGAGTTCCCACTCCACCTCCAGGCCCCCAGAAGGGTAGAAGTGGGACACAAGGCAGACCAACTCTGGGGGTGCCTCCCCTGGGGCGGCCCATGCAAGGGGTGCTGGCATCAGGGACACTTTGGGGGGTTCTGAGGAAAGAGAAGGAAATGAGCATGGGGAAATCAGTCCATACTGTCCTCCCTAAAAGACCCTCGGTTTGCCTTTTGGTTTCCTCAGAGCTAAAGAAGGTTGGGTTTCTTCTCCTCCAGTGGGGAACCCACTGTCTCTCTATTGGTGCATCACAGGAATACCCATGCCAAAGCCCCTCAAATTCCCAGGAACCTTCTAGCCTCCCATTACCCCTCTGACTCCCAGGAACCCCTTTGTATCTCTACTCACTCACCCAGGCACCCTCTTCTCTATCATCCCTCCCCCATCACAGTACCCACAATCCAGTGCCCACCCTCTTTACCCCTGAAGACTCCATCCCCCTACTCACTGTACACAGCAAGCTCCAGGGTGACCTGTCCTTGCAGGTATGGCAGGTGTACAGTGGCCAGATAGGTGCCCTCCTGAAAGGGTTGAACTCTAGGCAGCCAGAAGGTTCCATTTCCGGTCCATGGGCCCCATGGCTCATCATCATCCCAAGCAGCAAATGCCACTGCCCCTTCTTGGGTGGCTGGCATCTGCCCATCCAGCCCAGGAGTTGCAGCCAGGAGCAGATGACCCTTACCCAGGTGCTGGCGTCGCCACTCTAGCCCAAAGGGAGGGGGACCCAGAGCCAGAGATGAGGCAGCCTCAGAGGTGGGAGGCATGTAGGCAAAGCTCAAGTCCAGCATAGCATCTTGTCCCAGTCTTACTCGAGGAGCAGGGGTGTGGGTGAGGACAGTCAGTACCACTGAGGAAGACGGGGATGTGGGAGAGAAAGAAAGGGGAAAAAAAAGAGAAATGCACTTATTGGGGAGGACCAAACTGCAGTTTGCCCACCTCTCAGAGGACACCTTTTCTGATACCATCTCCTAGCCCTCCCTGCAAACTCCTTTTGCTCTGGGACTGGGTGGGACCTAGTGTGACTGAGGGTGTGCAGAGATGTCTAGGGGTGGTGAGTATGGGCAATGAGGGGGTATGGCCTTTGAAGCCTGCTCTGAACACATAGCCCACTCACGCTCTGGGGACTGCAGAATCTGAGGGCACTTCTGATAAAACCTGAACCACTCTAGTCTCCAAGCACCAGCCTTGAGGAAGCAGGCCTTTCTTGATTACTGAGGAAGACAGTGATTGAGCCATGACTGTCAGTCTTGTGGTGCTATACAGAATATTTAGACTCTAGAAGGTTCTAGCTCTAGTCTAGACCTGAGCACAGACCTCTATGCTCTACTGAAGCAGTACAGTGCAGTGGCTAAGGGCCTGGAGCCTGGCTGACCTGGTTCAATTCCCCTCTGAAGCTTATTATATGGCCTTGGGCCACTTCATTTTTCCATGGCTCAGCTTCCTAATCCTGCTTTTTTTTGGAGACGAAGTTTCACTCTTGTTGCCCAGGCTGGAGTGCAGTGGCGCGATCTCAGCTCACTGCAACCTCTGCTTCCTGGATTCAAGCGATTCTCCTGCCTCAGCCTCCCAAGTAGCTGGGATTACAGGCATGTGCCACCACACCCAGCTAATTTTTTTGTATTTTTAGTACAGACGGGGTTTCTCCATGTTGGTCAGGCTGTTCTTGAACTCCCGACCTCAGGTGATCTGCCTGTCTCGGCCTCTCAAAGTGCTGAGATTATAGGCGTGAGCCACCACACCTGGTCTAGCTTCCTAATTTCTAAAATTAAAAGATGATGATAATAATAGTACCTACTTCATAAGGTTGTTGTGAAGGTTAAATCATTAATACCTCTTGCTACTCAAATCTATTCAGTTCCCAATTTTAGATAACAGAGACACATACATATGAAGGGCGCTTAGAACACTGGAACACAGTAAGTCTACACATGTGTTTGCTGTAGTTACACCTAACTTAGCATACCCCAAGTCAAGAGCATCTCTGCAACACTCCCCACCCTGCTCCAATGCCCATCTTCCCTTCCTTTGTTGAATAATCACCAAGCCTGCCAGACACTAAAAGCAAACCCTTTAAGTTACTCAGACTCATTTCTTCATTCAGCAGCTATTGAGCACTGAAGATGTTCAAGGTATCCTGGTAGACGACAGAGTAGTGAACAAGACAGGGAGTCCCTGCCCTCAAATTACCTACAGTCCAATGATAGACAAGCAAATTGTCAAAAATAACGTGCTTTGTGCTATCTCCACCAGGACCTAACAGATCTCATATCTGCTTCCAACTCAGGCTCTCATCAACGTACAATTGGACAATTCAACAGCCCTCCTGTCTGGTCTTTCTATTCTCAGTCTCTGTCTCCTTCAGCTCCTTTCACACTGTAGCCAAACAAGGTGACTGCAAGTCTGATCCCATCACTTGCCTGTTCAAAAATCCCAAATACGCAGGAACGGTGGCTCACGCCTGTAATCCCAGCACTGGGAGGCCAAGGCAGGTGGATCACCTGAGGTCAGGAGTTCAAGACCAGCCTGGCCAACATGGCGAAACTTCGTCTCTACTATAAATACAAAAATTAGCCAGGCATGGTGGCGTGCACCTGTAGTCCCAGCTACTTGGGAGGCTGAGGCAGAAGAATCACTTGAACCAGGGAGGTGGAGGTTGCGGTGAGCTGAGATCATGCCATTGCACTCCAGGCTGGGTGAGTGAGACTCTGTCTCAAAAAAATAAAATTAAAGTAAAATCCTAAATGCCTTGGAAATCTGCCAATAAAGGGCATAGGCTGAAGCTACATGGCCTGGGTTCACTTTCTAGCCCTGCTTCTTACACACTGCGTGTCCTTGGGTAAATCATTTAACTGGTTTGTGTCTCATATTTCTTTGTCTACAATATAGGAATAATATTAAAATCTACAGCTTACGGTTGTTGAGAGGAATAAGTCAGATTATGTGTATGAAGTGCCTAGAACAGGGCCTGACATAAAGAAAATGCTCAGTAAATGTTAGCTGCTACTATTTCCATTACCTTCATCATTGTCATGGACTTGCTGGTTAACTTGGGAAAATCAGTCTATATTTTCCTCACTAGTCCAACGATCTGATTCTTGCCTATCTTTAAAAAAAAAAAAAAAGTTAAAATAACAGGCTTTTTCTGGGTGCAGTGGCTCACGCCTGTAGTCCCAGCACTTTGGGAGGCTGAGGTGGGTGGATTACCTGAGGTCAGGAGTTCGAGACCAGCCTGGCCAACATGATGAAACCCCATCTCTACTAAAAATACAAAAAAATATTAGTTGGGGGTGGTGGCGGTGCCTGTAATCCCAACTACTCAGAAGGCTGAGGCAGGAGAACTGCTTGAACCCAGGAGGCGGAGGTTGCAATGAGCCAAGATTGCTCCATTGCATTCTAGTGTAGGCAACAAGAGCGACACTCCATCTCAAAAAATAAATAAATACATACATAGTTTTTTAAAAAAAAAAAAAAAAAAAGGCTTTTTAGGGCCAGGCGCGGTGGCTCATGCCTGTAATCCCAGCACTTTGGGAGGCCAAGGCAGGTGGATCACGAGGTCAAGAGATCGAGACCATCCCGGTCAACATGGTGAAACCCCATCTCTACTAAAAATACAAAAAAAAAAATTAGCTGGGCATGGTGGCGTGCACCTGTAACCCCAGCTACTCAGGAGGCTGAGGCAGGAGAATTGCCTGAACCCAGGAGGCGGAGGTTGCGGCAAGCCAAGATCGCACCATTGCACTCTAGCCTGGGTAAAAAAAAAAGCTAATATTCTAAAAAAAAAAAAAAGGCTTTTTAGAATGACACCCTTCAAAAAAACTTTTGATGGCTCACTCTTACCTAGAGAAAAAAGCCCAGCTTTCAAGGTATTTGCACATTCAGCTCCTAAGCCACCCTTCCAGACTCCTCCTGTACCCTACAAACCAGCCACATAGAACCCCTTTCTTGTGCCTAGTAGAAGTGCTCATCACTGAGCATCTCTTTGCTTTGGTCATGAGGTCCCTTTAGTTTACAGTGTCTTTCCCATTTTCTCCCAAACATCTATCAAGCTTGTTGAACCTCCAGCCCACAGGCCATATGCAACCAAGGATGGCTTTGAATGCAGCCCAACACAAATTCATAATTTTTCTTAAAACATTATATTTTTCTCGATTTTTTTTTTTTGAGATGGGGTCTCACCATGTTGGCCAGGATGGTCTTCATCTCTTGATCTTGTGATCCACCTGCCTCAGCCTCCCAAAGTGCTAGGATTACAGGCATGAGCCACGGCGCCCAGCACTTTGCAATTTTTTTTTTTTTAGCTCATCAGCTATCGTAGTGTTAGTGTATTTTATGTGTGGCTCAAGAAAATTAATCTTCCAGCGTTGCTTTGGGAAGCCAAAAATTGGACACCCCTGATCTAAATGCTCCATGTACTTTAAGGTCACTTTCACCTCTGTTTCTTCCCAGAAATGTCTAGATCCTTCAGGTAGAAGTAATCTTTTTCTTCTTATAATTATCTTTATGTTCTTTTTAATCCTAGCTTCTGAGGCCTATAAGGTGAAACTGTTCTCGGCTTCATGGAACTGTTCAGTGGAGTAAAAAAGGTATGCAACTTCACTTAATTTGTCAGAATCCAGAAACATGCTTTTGAATTGTTAAAAACAAGATCCACAGGCTGGGCTCAGGGGCTCAGGGGCTCAGGCCTATAATCCCAGCACTTTGGGAGGCTGAGGTGAGCGGATCACCTGAGGTTGGGAGCTTGAGACCAGCCTGACCAATATAGAGAAACCCATCTCTACTAAAAATGCAAATTTAGGCTGGGCACGGTGGCTCACACCTGTAATCCCAGCACTTTGTGATGCTGAGGTGGGTGGATCACAAGGTTAAGAGTTACCAGCCTGACCAATATGGTGAAACCCTGTCTCTACTAAAAATATAAAAATTAGCCAGGCTTGGTGGTGGGCACCTGTAATCCCAGCTACTTGAAAGGCTGAGGCAGGAGAATAGTTTGAACCTGGGAGGGGAGACTGAAGTGAGCTGAGATCGCACCACTGCACTCTAGTCTGGGTGACAGAGTGAGACTCCATCTCAAAAAAAAAAAGTAGCCGGGCATGGTGGTGCATGCCTGTAATCCCAGCTACTCGGGAGGCTGAGGCAGGAGAATCACTTGAACCTGGGAGGCGGAGGTTGTGTTGAGCTGCGGTTTCAGTGAGCCGAGATCGCACCATTGTACTCCAGCCTGGGCAACAAGAGTGAAAGTTCGTCTTTAAAAAAAAAAAAAAAAAGATCCACAGGCCGGGCATCACAGGGCTCACCCCTTTAATCCCAGCAGTTTGGAAGGCGAAGGTGGGCTGATCACTTGAGGTCAGGAGTTCAAGACCAGCCTGGCCAACATGGTGAAACCCCATCTCTATTAAAAATACAAAAAATTAAAAAAGAAAAAAAAAAAACAGAAAAATACAAAAATTAGGCCAGGTGCAGTGGCTCATGCCTGTAATCCTAGCACTTTGGGAGTCTGAGGCAGGTGGATCGCCTGAGGTCAGGAGTTTGAGACCAGCCTGGCCAACATAGTGAAACCCCATCTCTATTTAAAAGACAAAAAATTAGCTGGGTGTGGTGGCATGTGCCTGTAATCCCAGCTACTTGGGAGGCTGAGGCAGGAGAATTGCTTGAACCTGGGAGGTGGAGGTTGCACTCCAGCCCAGATGACAAGAGGGAGATGCTGTCTCAAAAATAAATAAATAGGGCCGGGCACAGTGGCTCACGCCTATAATCCCAGCACTTTGGGAGGCCAGGGTGGGTGAATCACAAGGTCAGGAGCTCAAGACCAGCCTGGCCAATATAGTGAAACCTTATTTCTCCCTCTCTCTCTCTTTTTTTTTTTTGAGATGGAGTCTCGCTCTCTTGCCAGGCTGGAATGCAATGGCGCAATCTCGGCTCACTGCAACCTCTACCTCCCGGGTTGTTTTTTTTCTTTTAAGCGATTCTCCTGCCTCAGCCTCCAAGTAGCTGGGACTACAGGCTTGCGCCACCACAACCAGCTAATTTTGTATTTTTAGTAGAGACGGGGTTTCACTATGTTGGCCAGGATGGTCTCAATCTCTTGACCTCATGATCCACCTGCCTCAGCCTCCCAAAGTGCTGGGATTACAGGTGTGAGCCACTGCACCCAGCAGTGAAACCCTGTCTCTACTAAAAATACAAAAATTAGCCAGGCATGGTGGTTAATGCCTGTAATCCCAGCTACTCAGGAGGCTGAGGCAGAAGAATCACTTGAACCCAGAAGGCAGAGGCTGCAGTGAGCCAAGATCGTGCCATGGCACTCCAGCCAGAGTGAGACTCTATTTCCAAAATATAAATAAATGGATGTTACCCTAGTTGTCTATGAGATACAGGCAATCTTACCCACCAGGGCACTTCCAGGGCTCCCTGTCTGCACGTCCTTCACTTTCTACTTAACATTAAGAATATCTTGCCTGGCCCCGTGGCTCAAGCCTGTGATCCCAGCACTTTGGGAGGCCGAGGCAGGTGGTGGATCATGAGACCATCCTGGTCAACATGGTGAAACCCCGTCTCTACTAAAAATACAAAACATTAGCTGGGCATGGTGGCGCGTGCCTGTAATCCCAGCTACTCAGGAGGCTGAGGCAGGAGAATTGCCTGAACCCAGGGGGCGGAGGTTGCGATGAGCCGCAATCATGCCTTTGCACTCCAGCCTGGGTAACAAGAGCGAAACTCCGCCTCAAAAAAAAAAAAAAAAAAAGACTATCTGTGGCAAATCTGCCCTGAACTTCCTGGAGAGCAGAATCTACATCAGATCATCTTTGTGACCCTGAAGAGTACCCAAGGCCATCCCAGAGATTCTGATTTAATCGGTCGAGCCAAACATGGATTGACTCAGGTTTCAGTATATTTTAGAAACTTCCAGCAGGATTTTTCTTTTTTTTTCTTTTTGAAACGGAGTCTCACTCTGTTGCCCAGGATGGAGTGCAGTGGATCTTGGCTCACTGCAACCTCCGCCTCCCAGGTTCAAGTGATTCTCCTGCCTCAGTCTCCCAAGTAGCTGGGACTATATGCACATGCCACTGTGCCTGGCTAATTTTTGTATTTTCAGTAGAAAAACCCATTGGGTTTCACCATGTTGGCCAAGCTGGTCTCAAACTCCCAATCTCAGGTAATCGACCTGCCTCAGCCTCCCAAAGTGCTGGGATTACAGATGTCAACCACCGCACCCAGCCCCAATGTGATTCTTATTTGCAGCCTGCACTGAGAACTACTGAGTCCTAACTCATTCTTGGTGCTAATAAGTATTTATTGAATCAATGAATAAATTAACACAGTGCCTTTTTTTTTTTTTTTTTTTTTTTTTATAGAGATGGGGGTTTCACCATTTTGGCCAGGCTGGTCTTGAACTCCTGACCTTGTGATCCACCCACCTCAGCCTTCCAAAGTGCTGGGATTACAGGCGTGAGCCACCGCGCCCGGCCACAGTGCCTCTCTTGATAGTCACAACAAGAAAGGCAGCTGGGAAATAGTACCTACATTTTACAGTTGGAAAAACAAACTCAGAAAGCAAAGAACATTCTTATCATCACCTCCATGAAGCCGGTAGCCCTAGGAAATATTTCTCCCCCAAGCCCTGACCCCAGAGAGCGCCTGTCTACACAAGAGCGGTGTTCCTCAATTTCTGCCAGGGTTGGGGCTTAAAACTAAGAATGGAGGTATAGGCAAAGGTGAGGGTTTCAGTGTGGGGTTCGAGTCTGTCTCCCTGGTTCTGTGGGTCATTCTCAGAGAGGAGGGTGGAGAGGAGGGAGGGTGCAGGGCTTGGTTGGGGTTTACCTGTCCATCAGGCTGTGTTGCTTACATAAAATCCAGATAGAAAAGTTAAGAACTCTACCTGTATTCTACTCCTGCCTCTGCTGCCAGGAGAGAGAGTTCAGGGACACCGGAGGGAATGTGCAGATAATTCAAGAATGAGGAGGATCTGACCCGGATCCTCCTCATTCTTGAATTATCTGCACACTCCCTCCCGCGACCCAGTCCAGCAAAGCATCCGACCCCTGGGCCTCAAAGTGCAATGCACCCTTTAATGCAATAGGAACCATCTGATCTCCCGCCGCCTCGCTCCGCCCACTCCAGCCCACTTGTTTTCGGACCACAGAGAGGCAGCACATCCCCACAAGCGGCTGTCAGGGAAGGTCCAAGCGCTAGAGTGCAAGAGCCTTTGCTTTGAGGATTGCCGCAGCGCCGGGTGTGGGAGAAGGTGGGGCTACGGTTTTCGAAATGGAGTGAACCTCAAAGCGGAGGGTGCCTAGCAAGATACAGATCTGGGAGGAGCAGAGAAAAAAACGCTCCTGCTTCTGGACTCCTCCCACCTCGCATCACCTGACAAGTCTCTCAAGGTCTGGTGTAGAGAAACCCCACCTTTCCAAAGCCCCGCCCTTCGAAACAAAGTAACCTCCTCCCCTCCCAGTCGCAGTTTTTTGTTGTTGTTGTTGTTGTTGTTTTAACTGAGTGAGGGCTAGAAGGAGCAGTAGAGATTGATTGATTCTAGCCAAGCCATCTCTCTTAACTAAAAAAGGAAACGGAACCCCGATTGGCGAAATGTCTGGCTCAAGTACATAAAACGAGTCCACCGGCTGATCTGGACCCTTAGAATCTACCCATCCTTCTCCACCTCCCCTCCCGTACCTGTTGCCATGGTGATGAGAACAGGCTCCTGCTGAGGCTCTGGTTGTGGTCGCAAAAGGCTGGAGAGGCTGAGGACTGGGCTGGACATGCTGACCATCAGCCAAGCCCCATCCAGGGCCCGCGGGCAGTTCTGTTCCGGGGTCAGGCCGCTGGCCCAGTTCGCAGAGGCAGGGAGAGGGACAAAGCGGCTCATCTCGCAGTGTGGCGCGGGGGCGCCCCGGGGATACCGCCTGAAGGCAGCCTGGAGGGCGCCCGCGGGGTCTGAGTGTAGAGAAGGAAGTTGCAGCTGTAGAGTCAAGGGCGGGAAAGGGGCTGGAAGGACAGGGTTCGCGGAACTTCAAATGTACAGACTACCCCATAGTGAGACTCACTTTATAGAGGGGAAGCTGAGGCCCCGAAGTCACTGCCCGATCTAAAGAGGAGGGGGTTTCTGTGGAGGTGACAGACATAGGGGAGCGGCGAGTCCCTAAAGACTCACCGTGCACATTGAGGTAGAGCTCAGGGTCGAGGTCCGGCCGGGGCGGCGGTCCCCCAGTCCCCTGGCGCAACAGCAGTGCAGCAGGTCTCTTGGCCAGGCCCTTTCCGCTCGCATCCTCCACGAGCCAACACTCGATCGCCGCCGGTCCTGCCGAGACGGCGGTCGCCAGGCCTGGCATATAGGGGCGCAAGTCAGGGGCGGCTTAGATGTCTGGTGACCTGCCCACTCCCACTCTGGCGTCGGCGCCAGTGGGGCCACCTCCCTCCGCTTCCCTCTAGTTCTTGGGCGATGAGTCGCGGGGTTCGCTCACCCAAAGCTATAGCAAGGACCAGAGACAGGGACTTCATGGCGCTGCGATCTCCTCAGCCATGAAGCCTCCTCTTCCTCCTTTCACTTTCACTTTCCTCCAAAGGACGGCAGGAGGGGCGGTGGAAATCCCCGCTCTGGTTAGGTGTGGGTGCCTGGGAGACCGGTATTTCCCTGCTGGCCAGGGAGGGATCCGGGAAGAGCCTCTCCAGTTATCGTCAGGACACCCCAGCCTTGCCCTCCTGGACCACCCAGCAGCCACGAGTTTCAGCCCTCCCCAAACCCAGCACCCCCCACCCACTCCTGTGTGCGCCCTCCAGCATCCACTTTCCCGAGAACCATTACTCCGGGTTTTCTCCACCTGTGCCGCGTCCCCAGCAAACACATGGGTTGTCGGGAAGCCAAGTAAATGACCAATAAATATTTTAATCACTGTTAAAAAAAATAAAAACCTTGTACTCCTACTACTTACTCCCTCCTTGTCTCCACCCACTCCTCTAAGAGAACCGAGTTGGGGATTTCCCCGGGAGGTGGGGTGGGTGGGGAGAGACAGGGTAGAATAAAGAGCGCATCCTTGAGATGGGGTAGGTTTTAGGACAAGGGTGGGGCTCAAAGGCCTGGTCCCAAGACAACACAAACACAGACTTCAGGCACAGACTACAACCACCTGACCCTTGACCCTGTGACTGCAGGATGCACAACACGCCCCCTCTCCCTCCCTCCATGTGCACCCTACTCTGTGGAGCCGGGGCTTCAGTGTACCCATAAGAGGGAAAGGAAGGGCTTAGTTCCAGAAATTCCTTGGGAGGAAGGGGTTGAGGAGTAGAATGGGCGGGCGATGGTGCAACTGCGGTTCCCCTTCCCAGCATATATACAAGTCCATAGAGATAAAGGAAGACAGTAATTGTGGTGGGAGACCCACTGGGGGCCAAACCGCCGTTGGATCGTGCTTATTCCCTCTTCCCCAAAAGCTACCCCCACCCCAGTAGGCTGCCCCTTCAGTTTGCTCCTCCGCCTCCACTGAAGCCCATCTCCACCTTGTGGACGCTGGGTGGGGACCACACTCGTCTGCTGGACGGGGGCGTGGCCGCACTCGCCTCGTCGCCGCTGCCCCCACCTGTTCCGGGGGATTCTCTCTTGGCCGGCAAGGTTGGCCCCGTGGGCGTCCCAGGCCCAGGTCCAGCCCCGCCGCCACCCAGGCGGTGCCGGCGCTCACAGTGTCCTCGGTGGCGCATGAAGCTGTCCCGCCACATGAACTTCTTGGCGCAGACACCGCACTCATAGGGCTTGAGACCTGTGTGCGTCTTCATGTGCTCAGTCAGATGGTGCTTCATCTTGAACTTTTTGTTGCACACGGGGCAGTCAAAGGGCCGCAGATTGAGGTGCATGTTCACGTGCCGGTCCCGCATGCTCTTGTGGGAGAAGGCCTTCCCACAATGGCACAGAAAGATCTTATTCCCATCCCCACTACCAGTCCCTCCAGGAACCCCACCAGCGCTACCAGGGACCCCCAGGCCTCCCACGGACGTGCCCCCCAGGGTCACTGCCCCGTGTTCTACTTGGTTCCCTGGTGGTTGGCCAGGAGCCTGTGAGGAGGATGAAGACGATGGGAAGACCAGGATCTGGTTGCCCTGCATGTCCAAGGGAAGGAGCGGTCGAGGAGCGTGGGAGGGGGCATAGGAAGAGGGAGTTGGCCCCCCTGAGTCATCAAGACCTGCTCCAGGACCCCCACCCTCATAGGGGCCAAAGTCATTGGAGGACTCACAGAAGTTGACCTGCTCCTCCCCCTTGTCTGGGGGCTCACTCAGGGTACGGACATCACTTATGCTGAGGGTAGCCTCAGGCCCTCCCCCAGCTGGAACCCTGGAGCTACCCCCTAGCTCTTCATCTTCATCATCCTCACAGGTCAACACCAGGTCTTCCTCCTCTTCTTCCTCCTCCAGATCTGGGTCTTGGGGAACCAGGGGTGCTGGTGCTGGGCAATTACCACCTCGCTTCACATATACCCAGTGTTTCTGTGGCATGATGCTAGGGGGTGTGTAGGTGGGTCTCCTGAGCCCAGTCCCAGGGACCACTGCCCCCCTTCCATCCCCACCGTCATCGCACAGTTCATCTGCCTCCAGCAGCAGCTTCCCAGAGGTGGCGCCCCCACTGCCAACGACAGGGGCTGGGAATACAGGGCCACCTCCTCGACGCTCCCCACTGCCCACTGCAGAAGCTGCAAATGCCTCTTGGGAGGAAGATGAGAAATCAGTGGACTCCCTGGGGCTGAAGTAGTTGCTGCTGCTGGGAGACTGATTCTCACTGGCTCGGCTGGAGGCATGGGAGCGCACAGAGCCCATGGTAGAAGGGACCACAGTGCCCCCACTCCCGGATGGGACCCCAGCACCAGGGACAGTGACAGAGGTGGCTGCAGCAGTAGTGACGGTGGTGGTAGCTGAAGCCCGGCCTTCTCGGAGTAGTTCAGTGCACTTGTCCACAATGTGCCACATTTGGAGCACAGACCCCACCGTGAGGAAGTTGACAATGTCAGCAGCAGCCATGCTAAGGCGGCCAGTGTAAGCGGAAGCTAGGACAGTCTCGAAGGCGCCTGGGTCCATGACACTGGGCAGCGAGATGGAGGTCATGCCCTTGAGTAGGACCTGATCATGGAAGTAAGGGGAGGAGGCAGCCAGCACAGCCCGATGAGCCCGGAACTCCCGGCCCTGTACTCGGATAGACACATCACAGAGCTGGCCCTGAAGACGCTGCTGATTGAGGGACTCCAGGAGGGCACTGGTCACCTCAGGGAAGGACACATGTACCACTGCAGCTGCTGGCAGGGGTAGTGGGGGTGGAGCCAGCGACAGCGGCAGGGGGAGTGCTGCCCCACTGGGAGACAGAGGAGATGGCTCCATGTTGTGGAGGGAGGGGATACCCCCCCAGCCACAGGTACAAAGGAAGGAGGAGGGCGGCCGGGGGGGTCTCTGGGAAGAAAGAGAGAAAATAATAATGATAAATCTCATAATGACACAGCCAGTTTACACTCATTATCTGCGTAATTCCCCACAACCGTGTGGTATTACTCTCAACCCCATTTAACAGAGGAGGAAACTAAGGCTCAGAAAGATTAAGAGATTATTCAAGGTCACACAGTCAGTAAGTGGCGGCGCTAGCAAACACAAGTATCTGACAAATCCTGAGCCCTTTCCTTGGAGATTATAGAGAAAGAAGGCGCTCTTAGGGGCTGGTGTGCCTTCTTCGGAATTATACCCTATTTCCCATTTACCTGAGCGCCTGACATTCCAAAATCTACCTTTTTGGCGTTTGTACCCATTTTTTGGGAGGGGGCAGGGCAGCTCCTCTACTGAAAACCAACCCTCTGTTCAATCTCCCCCTCAGGCTATGCCCCCCAGCTCTCTCGCCGACCACGCCCCCTTTCGCCCCAGCTCCTACCTAGCCCCGCCCCTTTCCAGGCTCGCCCCGTGCCCCGCCCACTTTCGGGCCTTTCGACCCCGCCCCTTGTCTAACCTCCGCCCACACCGGACCCCGCCCCCCCCCCCCGCTCCGCCCCAGGCGCTACCTCGGCCTCTTCTCCCACCCGGAAGGCGCCCCCCAACCTCGCGCGTCCCCGCTTACCGGGCCGCGCGCCCCCGGGCCCCCCCCGCCCCTCACTCGGCGGCCAGAGCTGCAGCCTGAGCCCCTCCCGCCGCCATCTTGCGCCGACTCCCTCCGCCCTCCGCCTCCGCTCCGCCTCCCGCCCCTCCGACTTTAAAGGCACAGCCGGGCACCCCGCCCGCGCCGCTGGGCAATACTCGGCCGACTCGGCCACTTTGCCTTTAAAGAACCGTCGCCTCATTCCACCTTAAAGGATCAGGTCCCCTCCTCCGCTGGGAACTCAGGACTTGGTTCGGCCGAAGCATTTATTCCCCTTTAAAGCTACAAGCCTGCCTTTTCCCATTGGCGACGGGTCCAGGCACCGTTCCCCAGGCTCCGCCTCTGAGCTGTGACCATTAGCTGGTTGGTGAGATCTAATCGCCTCCTTCCTAGCTCCTGACATTTCCCCTGAAGCCCCGCCCCCCGTCTCCGGGCCTGGATTGGCCGAATAACCTTGAGTCGGTCTCTCATTGGCTTTTTCACTCCAACTGCAAGAACTGAAAAAGTAAAGTGCGTTAAGGCGGCTGAAGCACTTTAAAAAAAAAAAGTACAGCCTGAAAAACATGGCGAAACCCCGTATCTACAAAAACTACAAACGACAAAAATTAGCAAAGTGTGGTGGCGCGTGCCTGTAGTCCCAGCTACTGGGGAGGCTGAGGCATTATCACTTGAGACCGGGAAGTCCAGGCTGCAGTGAGCTGTGATCACACCACTGCACTCTGGCCTGGGTGATAAGATGAGACACAAAAAAAGAAAGAAAAAAAAAGACCAGGTTAGAAAGGACAGATCAGGACTACCCCGGGAACATCGGGCAAACCATGAGCAAGGAAAGGGACAGCTAATGCCAATCCATGACCACAGAAGGAAAAGACAGTGATACAATAAGAAAAGAAGTTTATTGTTTATTAATGTTTCTGTGTAAAACTTAAGTTTTTTTTTTTTAAAAGAAACACCAACAGGGGATTAGCTCAGTCCATCCTTTGCTCAGTCATCTGCTTCCCACCATCCTCCAAATGCTATCCCAAAACATTTTGGAGGCAGGGAGAAGGGGAGGCAGCTAATCAGAGTCTGAAAGCACGATGATCTCCTCTGGATCACACTGTGTGGCCACACTCGTCTGCAGGGAAGTGAGAGACAGAGTCAGAGAGATATGGAGTACAGGGGAAAAGAA
This sequence comes from Callithrix jacchus, assembly GCF_049354715.1. Lineage (NCBI taxonomy): Eukaryota > Metazoa > Chordata > Mammalia > Primates > Cebidae > Callithrix > Callithrix jacchus. The sequence goes on from NC_133505.1 coordinate 41,561,689, forward strand.
ACAGACAGGAGGATTTAGAGGATAAAACGTAGGTGGGAAAAAGCGAGACAGAGAATGTGGAGGGTGAAATATTCAGACAGAGCAGCTGAAACAGACAATGAAAGAGAACAAATTATCAGAGGAAACCCAGCCTCCCCTTCTTACCTTGTAAGTACCAGGCTGGGGAGGTTGTGACTGGGGGGTTTGGGACAGCCGGGCTGGAGAAGGGACGCAGAGGGAGCTGGTCACAAGGCCATGGCTGGGAGAGTCTACCCTTGTGGAGGAATCAGCAACCGGGGCCAAGGAAGCCAAGGGGGAAGGTGGGCTGGGCAGGGTACATATCTTTTTCCCATTCTTCTCATGCACTGACCTTCGCCTTTCCACATAGCTAGGAACAGAAACATAAATATGTGGAGGGGTACAGGAAGACTGAGGCTGGAGGGAAACAGTCCAGTCTCTCCCAACAGACTCAGTTCCCCCATATTCCTCTCCGAAAGTCCCCTGCAATCCCTCCTTTCAGGGAACTCTTCCTCCTCCTTCCCTCTTCCTCCTCCTGTTGTTATTACCTGTTTCCTAATGGCCCTGATCCTGTTTGCTTCTTCTCCTTCCGAGATTTTTTGCAGGGGGGGCCAGAATCTCCCCAGTTGTGAGGAGAGACGCCTCCATTGAAGGAAGTAGAAGAGACCATGCCTGCCCCATTCTCTAAAACAGTGGTGAGGGAGTCCTCTGACTGCTTCCTGGAAGAGGAAATGTCCGTCTCCACAGAGGAAGGGGTGGTATCCAGGGGCAAAGCTTCAATCTCTAGCTCAAAGAGCTGAGATATAGGGCTTTCTTCCTCCAGGGTCAACTCCTCAGGCCGTTCTCCATTGCTTTCAGCATCTATGCTGGAGGGGGCCAGGGGTTCTTCTGACAGTAATGATGGTGACACTGTGAGTCCTTCATTTTGCTGCTCCCCTGAAGACCTGCTGATCTCTTTGCCAGGTTCCAGGTTCTTTTCAGTAGAGATCTGTGGTGAAGACACAGGGCTCCTGTCTCCACCTTTATCTGGAAAAGAAGAAAAGGAGAGGGGGTAGCTTGAGAATGAGGGGAAAAAATACTGCTGAGAGGACACTAGGAGGAGGAAGGAAAAGGTCTCAAACAGGTGGCTTATGCCTAAGAAAACAGAAATGACAGGTGTGGATAATGTTTCCTTGACTTACCTGCTTCTTCCTCTTCCTCTTCTTCCTCCTCTTCATCGTCCTCCTGACCATCCTGCATCTGTTCCAGATCCTCCTCCTCTTCAGAATCTGTGGCCTCCTCCTCTTCCTCCTCCTCCTCCTCCTCCTCCTCCTCTTCCTCATCACTTTCCTCATCTTCATCATCTGTCTCAGCTCTGGAGGTGGAAGGGCACCCCTGGGATGCCATTCCACTAGGGCCCTGGGGACAAAGAAGTTTCTCTAAGGAATCCCTTGCCCCAGAGGGTTTGATTCTTGCATTCCTTTTCATACTCCCCCATCAGTCAACCTGGACTCCCTGGTGGCCAGTGCAGGGGAAGGAGAAAGTCTCTCTGAAGGCTGTACCCCATCCACACCTCACCAGAATCCAAGGAGGCATTGGGGATGTCTGCAGAGGAGGAACAGGTGCCTTGGAGCCGAGCTCTTCTCTTTTTCCTCTCGCCCTCCTCACTTTTGTCTTGCAACATTGCATATTTGGAGATGACCTCATCCAACCGACTCATGGCCAAACTCCGGTTTTCCCGAAGGCGCCGGGCCAACACAGGATCTGACAGCGCAGGGTCAATGCCTACATGGGAAGACATAAAGTCAGAGCACTCAGCCCTTGAAGGGCCTAGAAGAGTACAAACCCTAGAAAGGACTAGAGAGATGCCCCATCCGCCTCATACCTGACAATATAAAGGTCACTGACAGGTATCCCACTAACCCCCTACCTGGCCTATAGTCATCTGTGAGGTGGCAGCCAAAGTTGTAGATGAGATCGAGGTGCCGTCGTTCCTGTAACCTGATGCCCACATCTCGGAAGGCATCCTGAGCCATGAGCTGGAGTTGCTGTCGGGGGAGGCCAAGGCTGTGGCGAGCAGCTGCCTTCTCCACTGCCCGAAGCACATCTCCATAGTCAGGGAAGGTATCAGGCCCTGGCTTGTTGATGAGCCGCTCAATGCGCCTGTTAACCTCTGGGTAGCGGGTACCACGGTAGGGGATGCGCTGCTCTATGACACGGCCCGTCAGTGAAGAGCAGTCTTTCAGCTCACATAGTCGCCCAAAGAGGCGGATCAGCTTACGCTTCAAGCGTGCCTCCTGCAGGTATGTGGAGTCTGGGTCGTCCAATTCCGAGAGATCTAACTCCTTTTCCTGCAGCCGCCGGATCTCTGCCACATAGAGTGCCAGCAGCTGCTCCAAGCGCTGGATCTGCCGCCGGGAACCACGGGTCCTTGGGGCCTCAGAGGCAGTGTTTTCAGCATTTGTGGGGTCCAAGGAGAGGTGTGTGGGAGAGTTATTCCCAGACGGCTCATTGGAGGTGGTGAGAGCAGGGGCCAAGTTCAGCTTCTTTTTGGCTGAGTGGGCCTTGAGAACAGTGCAGAGCTCATTAATGTAGACATAGAGCTTAGCTGGCCGGCTCTGGGCCCGAGATAGGACCCGAGAGAGGATGTTGCAGAACTCCGCCGAGGCCAAAAACAGAGAGTGGGCACGTTGCTGCCGGCTATAGAGGAATGGGACCACCTCAGGGTGGTCTGCTGTCTGCATCTTACAAAGTTCAAGGAACTGGAAGGTTCAGGGGAAGAAGGGAAGGGAAGAGAGACAAGGGAAGGGTTGAGAGAAAGGGGTGGTGGGGTTAGTGGGGAAGAAAGGACAGGAGAGCCAGTCAGCCATCCCCCTCCCTGGGGTACAAAAATCTTCCCACTAAAGCTCACCTCTTTGAACAGCTTCTCATTCTCCAACTTGTAGCATTTCTTGCCTCCCGAACTACTGCGTCCTCTGGCCCCATGAGGCTCAGAGGAGCTAGGGGCTTCTGCCTCAGGCGAGGCCGAACTGGGGAGTGGGTGGGAGGGCCCTGGCTGAGCAGCTGCTTCATCTTCGTCATCATCATCCAGCACAATGATGCTGTTAGCGGTGGCCATGGGGGATCAAATCCCCCAGACGGAGGAAGTGGTGGGGATTTCAGAATTCCTGCTGGAAGGGGATGGGGCCTCAGAATGATCCCCTCCAGCATTGCCCCATCCCTTCACCTCACACATTTTCCTAACTCCTTGGGTTTCAGTAACATCCATCCCTGACCAAAACTATCTTCACCACCTGATTTCAATAACCATTAGTTCTATATGCTTTTCGGGCTCTTCAAGTGGTGTGGGGAGGGCAAACCACCCCCACACCATAAGTTGCCACCTTCTGCTCCACCCCTCACGTCGATTTCCGGTCTTTCAGTTTCGTCTCTCCACTATTTCTCAGAGTTGGCAAGTTGAGTCTTCCTCCCACACTGCACCCCAAATCGTCCTGACACCCCCTTGTACAGATAACACACTCTTATGGGCGCCACCTTATGTATTTGCCACGTCTGTCCTCAAACATGTCAACCCCACACCCACCCCATCCTGAATGATCACCCCAACTTCTAGACTCTCTGAGGCAAAAGAGGTTCCCTCCCAACAGTCCGTTCTCTTTTCCCCTCCTTGAACTGGCTCCATATTTCACCCTCTGATGAGTCTCCTCAAACTGGGGCTTCAGGTTGAAGATATTTTACTCCAAGTCCCCTCCCTCTCACCCCACCCTAATTTTCCCCATTCTCTCTGTGACCTGATCAAAAGTACCCCCCAGCCTCCGCGCTGCGTTCTCCCGATTCCTCTTAGATCCCAACCCTGGGTCGAGCAGGTCCAGTAGACGCGCTTCCCGCCAAATCCCCCTCCCCCAGTTCAACCCCCGGCCGCCCCACTCCCTTTCAGGGATAGGAAGGTATCACAGCTTTCACCTCAGACCCAATGCCTGGCTCTCCCCCATACCCCTCCCCCGATATCCCCGCCCCTGCCTCTGGTCCCCGCACCGGCCGGCCCCCACCTCAGAAACGGTCTCTCGAGGCGACCCTCGCGGCTGATCTCAGAACCTCGCATGGTTCCCTCCGCCTTCCTTCCCCCTCCCACCGCAGGCCCCACTACGGACCGGAAGTCACAGAGTTTCCGCCTACAGGCAACTAAGCGCCGCCATATTGTCGTACGGAACCCAGTCTTTCTGTGGACGGAAGTGGCCGTAGGCCCGCCCCGTGAACACTTTCAGTGCCGCCCACATAGCGCTCTCTTTCAGATCGGAGTTTGTCTCCCCCAACCCAAGCTTCCCAAAGCAGCTGGGGGCCGCCATTTTGCCGTACGGCGCTGGCTAAACCCGGACTCCGGTGCGCAGCCAGTGGAGCTCTTTTCACCCGGTGCTTCTACGACTCTGCCAATCAGAAACTTCCTGCTTGGGGCCTAATCGCTGGCGAGTAGCATGTAGGGAGGACCGAGCCTCCTTTTCGAGCAGGGGCAGGGGAACCGTACAGGGTGGATAAGGAATTGGGCTTTCCAAAGCTGCGCAGGATTTCATGGAAGGGCAGAAGTCTCTTAAAAGGGAAGTAAAACCTTTTTATTTCAGCTGGGCTGTTGGCAAGCCTTCTGGCCCTGCTTTCCTGTCCCCCAGATTCCCAGATTCCCATTTCCAAGGCTTATTCGGCTGCTCCTTCCCCTTTCCCCGCTAGGCGGCGCGCTCCTTGCCGCTGTCCAGCAGTTGCTTCCACTGCCAGGGTCTGCGTCTCCCGATTGTTATAACACATGCATACAAATGAGCACAACGCGCCATGCAAAAGTGTTGTTATTATTATTATTGCTACTGTTGTTGATTTGCTTTTCAAGCTTCACCACAGAACTAATGGCCAACCAAACTGGTGGGACTCGAATGGTTCTGCTTCTCCGGAGGGGGTCCTCGAGGGGCCGTTTGTGCTGACCAGGAGGCCGTGCTTTGTCGTGGAGGCCCCCCCGCAGGGTCTGTGGATAGGCAATGATGGGGTGGGACTTGGAGGAGAGTCTGTGAGACGAAAATACCTTGGGTCTCCGCCTCCTCTTCTGGGAGAGCTGAAAAAAGAATAAAGGATGAAGAAACAAACTGATACTCACCTCGTTGAGTTTAGGGAGACTGTAGGGTGTCGTGGAGGCAAGGCTGTTTCCAGAGGTGAGCTTATGAGGAAACCAGAAATGTTAACAGGGTCCCAATCGTTGAGATTCCCACTTTCACAACATCTTGCCACTTAACTGGGGCCACAGAGGTCCTTAGATCCCTAACGCTGAGTCCCGGAATGGCAAACACCGTTCATTAAACAATCCCACATCACTTCTCTCCCGTTGTCAAAGTCTACAGCTTTCAAAATGGGAACATAAAACTCTCGGAGGGGACTGGGACTTGGGACATGTAAGGGATTTAATTTCCAGAACCTCAACTTTCCCAAAATTGGTCTTCGTAAGGAAACACCTGCGGTACAGCTTCTCATTCTTCACTTCTCCTTTTACAATACAGTCACCCTCTTAAGAGAAAAGGAAAACAAGTATAGTTCCTCCCCCCTCAAAACTATAGTTCTCAACCATGAAATCTCTGGGGTAATCTTACCTGTTTAAAATAAAGGGACATGTACCCTGTTTCTTTCACCAAGTCACCATGAACACCTATCTTTTTCCTTTCTTTTTCTTTTCTTTTCTTTTTTTTTTTTAAGACAGGATCAGCCGGGCGCTGTGGTTCATGCCTATAATCCTGGCACTTTGGGAGGCCTAGGCGGGTGGATCACGAGGTCAGGAGTTCAAGACCAGCCTGGCCAACATGGTGAAACTAAAAATACAAAAATTAGCTGGGCGTGGTGGTATGCCCCTGTAGTCCCAGCTACTTGGGAGGCTGAGGCAGGAGAATCGCTTGAATCTGGGAGCTGAAAGTTGCAGTGTGCCGAGATCACACCACTGCACTCCAGCCTGGCAACAGAGCAAGACTCCGTCCCAAAAAAAAAAAAAAAAGTTTTTTTTGTAGCAACAGGGTCTCACTATATTGCCCACACAGGTCTTGAGTTCCTGGCCTCAAGCAGTCCTCCCGCCTGAGTCTCTCAAAGTGCTGGGATTATGGGCATGAATGGCCACTCCCAGACTGCTATCTTATTAAAGAGTTCTTTTTTTTTTTTTTTTTTTTTTTTTTGAGACAGAGTTTCACTCTTGTTACCCAGGTTGGAGTGCAATGGCGCAATCTTGGGCTCACCGCAACCTCTGCCTCCTGGGTTCAGGCAATTCTCCTGCCTCAGCCTCCTGAGTAGCTGGGATTACAGGCACGTAAAGATTTCTTTTTAATGGTCATAAAAACGTGTATGATAGGCCGGGCGCGGTGGCTCACGCCTGTAATCCCAGCATTTTGGGAGGCTGAGGTGGGTGGATCACTTGAGGTCAGGAGTTGGAGACCAACCTGGCCAACATGGTGAAACCTCGTCTTAAAAAAAAAAAGTGTACGATCTTTATACTGTTTGAACATTCTGTTCCCATAATAATTGTAGCAGTAGCTCCTCCCAGAAGACTTTTAACAACTAGAGTCTTACAATCACAAGAAAGATATTTTTCATCTCCATTAACATATATGTATAGGCAGGAAGATATAAAAGATTGGTCAATAAAGGACTTTCAAGTATAAAAGCATAAAGTTTGGCTGGGCGTGGTGGCTCACGCCTGTAATCCCAGCTACTTGGGAGGTTGAGGAGGGTGGTTTACTTGAGGTCAGGAGTTCAAAACCAGCCTGGCCAACATGGTGAAACCCCGTATCTACTAACAATACAAAAAAATTAGCAGGACGTGGTGGTGAATGTCTGTAATCCTAGCTACTTGGGAGGCTGAGGCAGGAGAATTGCTTGAACCCAGGAGGCAGAGGTTGCAGTGAGCCAACATCATGCCACTGCATTCCAGCCTGGGTGACAAATCAAGACTTCATCTCAAAAATAAATAAATAAATAAAATAGAATAAAAGCATAAAGTTTGTGGGGAAGTGGAATGGTAGCAGGAGTTCAAAGAGAAAAGAAATGATAAAAGAAGAAAAGGAATGATTCCCAACTGGTAAGAACTTATTTATACTTTTTTTTTTTTGAGACAGGGTCTTGCTGTTGCCCAGGCTGGAGTGCAGTAGCACAATCTCAGCTCACTGCAACCTCCCCCTCCCAGGTTTAAGTGATTCTTCTGCCTCAACCTCCTGAGCAGCTGGGATTATAGATGCATACCACCATGCCTAGCCAATTTTTTGGTATTTTTTACTTTTTTCTTTTTTTTTTAGTAGAGATGGGATTTTGCCATGTTGGCCAGGCTGGTCTCAAACTCCTGACCTCAAGTGATCCACCCACCTTGGCCTCCCAAAGTGCTGGGATTATAGGCCTGAGCCACCGAGCCAGGCCTTATTTACACTTTTTTTTTTTTTTTTTTTTTTTAGATGGAGTCTCCCACTGTCACCCAGGCTGCAGTGCAGTGGCACAATCTTGGCTCACTGCAGTCTCCTAAGATAAAGCAATTCTCCTGCCTCAGCCTCCCAAGTAGCTGGGACTACAGGCATGTGCCGCCATGCCCAGCTAATTTTTTTGTATTTTTAGTAGAGACGGTGTTTCACCACTGTTGGCCTGGATAGTCTTGATCTCCTGACCTTATGATCCGCCCACCTTGGCTTCCCAAAGTGCTGGGATTACAGGCATGAGCCACCCCGCCTGGCCTATTTATACATTTTTTAATGGGTAGTAGTGGGTAACAAGTTACTATGGTTTTTTTTTTTTGAGACGGAGTAGCCCTCTGTCACCCATGCTGGAGTGCAGTAGCATGATCTTGGCTCACTGCAACCTCCACCTCCCAGATTCAAGCAATTCTCCTGCCTTAGCCTCCTGAGTAGCTGGGATTATAGGTGCTCACCACCACACCCAGCTAATTTTTGTATTTTTAGTAGAAACGGGTTTTTACCATGTTGATCAGGCTGGTCTAGAACTCTTGACCTCATGATCAGCCCGCCTTGGCCTCCCAAAGTGCTCGGATTACAGGCATGAGCCACCGATACTTCAATTGCCCTGGACAATAAATTGTTTTATTTTATTTTATTTATTTTTTGAGATGGAGTCTCGCTCTGTTGCCCAGGCTGGAGTGCAGTGGCATGATCTCAGCTCACTGCAACCTCCACTTCCCAGGTTCAAGAAATTCTCCTGCCTCAGCCTTCCTGAGTAGCTGGGATTACAGGCACACCTGGCTAATTTTTTTATTTTTAGTAGAGACGGGGTTTCACCATGTTGGTCAGGCTGGTCTCGAACTTCTGACCTCATGATCTGCCCACCTCATTCTCCCAAAGTTCTGGGATTACAGGCCTGAGCCTGCTCCCAGCTAATTGTTTTATTTTAAAATGTGGGGCCAGGCATGGTGACTCAAACCTGTAATCCTAGCACTTTGGGAGGCCGAAGCAGGAAGATCACTTGAGGTCAGGAGTTTGAGACCAGCCTGATCAACAGGATAAAAGCTTGCCTCTACTACAAATACAAAAATTAGCCGGGCATGGTGGTGGGCACCTGTAATCCCAGCTACTTGGGAGCTGAGGCAGGAGAATCCCTTGAACCTGGGAGGCGAAGGTTGCAGTGAGCCACGATTGTGCCATTGCACTCTAGCCTGGGCAACTAAGCAAGACTCCATCTCAAAAAATAAAAAAATCGGCCAGGCTTGGTGGCTCACGCCTGTAATCCCAGCACTTTGGCAGGCTGAGGCGGGTGGATTACCCGAGGTCAGGAGTTCAAGACCAGCCTAGCCAACATAGTGAAATCCCCATCTCTACTAAAAAATACAAAAATTAGCCAGGCATCGTGGCACGCACCTGTAGTCCCAGCTCTTTTGGAGCCTGAGGCAGGAGAATTGCCTGAACCTGGGAGTTGGAGGTTTCAGTTAGCCAAGATTGCACCACTGCACTCCAGCCTGGGCAACATAGTGATACTCTGTCTCAAAAATTAAAACACACACACACACACACACGCACAAAATAAAATGTGGCCAGATGCTATGGCTCACTGCCTATAATCCTAGCACTTTGGGAGGCTGAGGTAGGTGGATTGCTTCATCTCAAAAGTACAGACCAGCCTGGACAACATAGTAAGACCTCATCTTAATAAATAAATAAATAGGCTGGGCACAGTGGCCCACGCCTGTAATCCCAGCATTTTGGGAGGACAAGGTGAGTGGATCACTTGAGGTCAGGAGTTCCAGACCAGTCTGGCCAACATGATGAAACCCCCTCTCTACTAATAATAAAAAAATAGCTAGGCATGGTGGTGCACACCAGTAGTCCCAGCTATTTGGGGGCCTGAGGCAGGAGAATCACCTGAACGTGGGAGGCAGAGGCTGCAGTGAGCTGAGATTGCTGCATGCACTCCAGGCTGGGCGACAGAGAAAGACTCTGTCTCAAAGAAAAAAATAAAAAGGATTTCAAGACCAGCCTAGCCAACATGGTAAAACCCGTCTCTACTAAAAACACAAAAATTAGTCAGGCATGCTGGTGCGCACCTGTGGTCCCAGCTACTTGGGAGGCTGAAGCAGGAGAATTGCTTGAACTTGGGAGGCAGAGGTTGAAGTAAGCCAAGATTGTGCCACTGTACTGCAGCCTGGGTGACAGAGCAAGACTCCGTCTCAGTCAATCAAGCAAGCAAATGAATATTCTCAGTGTGCCGGAAGTGCATCCTTGAGACAATTTTTATTTATTTTTATTTTTATTTGCTTATTTATTTTGAGATGGAGTCTCACTCTGTCGCCCAGGCCAGAGTGCAGTGGCAGCGATCTTGGCTCACTGCAACCACCTCTCAAGTTCAAGCAATTCTCCTGCCTTGGCCTCCTAAGTAGCTGAGGCAGGAGAATCAGGCGCCCACCAACTAGTCTGGCTAATTTTTGTATTTTTAGTACAGACTGGGTTTCACCATGTTTGCCAGACTGGTCTTGAACTCCTGACCTCAGGTGATCCACCTACCTCGGCCTCCCAAAGTGCTGGGATTACAGGTATGAGCCACCGTGCCCAGCCACAATTTTAATTTATGATAAAAATTTTTAGATACGTACTTAAAGATATGTGAAGGAGTATATACTTTTTCAAAATTATTCCTGAGTATAGGTGCAGAATTTAAGACTGCTGCTGCCCTAAGCTATCCAAGCATCTCCTCCACAGCCCCCAACACTCCCATTGCTCTCCTGTCTCCCTTCTCACCTCCTTGGCGAGGAAAGAGGATGTTTATAGGAAAGGTGGTCACAATTCCAGTTCCTCCTCCTTCTGAGGTGTCCCCAGGAGCCAGTCCCCTAACTTTGCCCATGGTAGTGGCCACAGCAGCATGTAAGCAGCCTCCAGCATCAACAGTGTCAGGAAGAGGACCAGGAAGATAAAAAAAGCCTTGTCCAAGGCACGTCGCACAGGACCCCTGGGAGGAGAGGGACCCTGGGCAAATGCCAGGAACACATCCCCCTCATCCACATCACCTTCCTCTGCCATACCAACTCACAATCAGACAGCTGGCTGGATCACGGGGCAGGGAGGAAGGCCTCGCTCAGCACTGCAGGGATTAAGGGGTGTGGCTGTAGCAAGTCCTGCACCTGCCAGTCCTGACCCTAATTCCCACACCTAAGAGCAAAGAGAGAGGGTCCTCTGAGCCTTCAGAACAATTATTTAAACATCCAGTGTGCTGTGAAAGGTCTGGACTAAGTGATCCATAAACTCCATTCAGCTTTTTCTTAGTATGATTCTGTGATTTGGAAACTGAAGGCCCAACATGGAGGCATAAGCTAGAACTGCCGTCACTCTGGGACCCTAGGCTCAAGGCTCAAAGTCTTGAGCCCCAGTTGATAGTGAGGAAATGGACCTACCATGCATCTATGAGCCATTGTCAGTCAAGGATCTAAAGCCCCTTCTGGCTGGATGGTAGGGGGTGAGATGGTCTCTCCTAACCAAGGTGGATGGGAACAAGCAGAGGGGACTTGAATTCTCACAGGAGTAGTTCTCCCCACTGGGTCTGCAGGCAGCTAAGTTTGAGATGGTATAACCCAGAGCACTCTCTTCCCCACTTCTGTTCTCTGCAGTTTCAAGAGAGGGTTATCATTGACTACATGAGCCCAAGGGGAGGTTTATAAAAAGACAAAGACCATGATGGATCAACAGGGCAAGGGTATATGATTGGGACTTGGTTGTTGGGGTAATTTTATTTTTATTTTTATTTTATTTGTTTTTTTGAGATGGAATCTCACTGTGTCTCCCAGGCTGGAAGGCAGTGGTGCAATCTCAGCTCACTGCAACCTCTGTCTCCTGGGTTCAAGCAATTCTCCTGCCTCAGCCTCCTGAGTAGCTGAGACAGCAGGCATGTGCCACCACACCCTGCTAATTTTTTTTTGTTTTTTTATAAAGACAGGGTTTCACCATGTTGGTCAGTCTGGTCTCAAACTCCTGACCTCAAATGATGCACTTGCCTTGGCCTCCCAGAGTGCTGGGATTACAGGCATGAGCCACCGAGCCCGGCCATGGTAATTTTAAAGAAGAGTGAAGTTTTGCCATTGATGGTCTGGGTCTGAGAGGCTGCTGGTGGAGGATGTGGTTGAGGAGGCTGTAGGGGCAAGGATTAAAAATCTTTTTTTAGGCCGGGCGCAGTGGCTCACACCGGTAATCCCAGCACTTTGCGAGGCTTAGGCAGGCGGATCACCTTAGACCAGGAGTTCAAGACCAGCCTGGCCAATGTGGTAAGACCTCTTCTCTACTAAAAATATAAAAATTAGCTGGGTGTGGTGATGCACACCTATAATCCCAGCTACTCAGGAGACCGAGGCAGTAGAATTGCTGGAACCTGGGAGGCGGAGGCTGCAGTGAGCCGTGATCATGCCACTGCACTCCAAACTGGGCAACAGAGCAAGACTCTGTCTCCAAAAGAAAAAAAAGAAAAGACTGGGCATGGTGGCTTACATCTGTAATCCCAGCACTTGGGGAGGCCGAGGCAGGCAGATCACCGGAGGTTGGAAGTTCGAGACCAGCCTGATCAACATAGAGAAACCCAGTCTCTACTAAAAATACAAAATTAGCTAGGTGTGGTGGCACATGCCTGTAATACCAGCTACTTGGGAGGCTGAGGCAAGAGAGTTGCTTGGACCCAGGAGGCAGAGGTTTTGGTGAGTGCCATTGCACTCCAGCCTGGGCAACAAGAGCAAAACTCTGTCTCAAAAAAAAAAGAAAGAAAGATAATAAACATAAATAAATAAAAATAATAATAATGTGTGTCCTTCTCAGTGCACCGTATTAGGGGCCCCAGGACGTAAACCCATCTCTCCCCTAGTACTGCCAACTTAGTCTGGCAGGTTTTTCCACCATAAAGTTACCAGTTGTTCCTGTGTAAGTCCTAATTGTCAGGTATATCATTAAAACTCTGGCCATCTGGTTTAGTATCCAGAGATAATGACTCCTGTTAGAATAACTACTATGAAAATACTTGCTCAATGGTAAGTTTATATTTATATAATGTCTTCTTCTTTTGAGACTCAGGCTCTGTTACTCAGGCTGGAGAGGTGCAGTGGCATAATCTTGGTTCAATGACATCGCACACGGCTAATTTTTGTAAATTTTCGGTAGAGATGTGGTTTCACCATGATGTGCAGGCTGATTTCGAACTTTTGGGCTCAAGTGATCTGCCTGCCTCAGCCTCCCAAAGTTCTGGGATTACAGGTATGAGCCACCGCACCTGGCTTCATTTCTTCTTGTTAAATGCAATCTACTATAAGAGAAAATTTATCTTCTTCTTCATTTACTCATTTGTTTATATTAAATGGATTTATGGATTCATATTTTACTCAGTGAATTATAATTCATTACTTTTATATTTATTCATATTGTCTGTACCTGTAGTTTTCTGTTTTACTTAAGGAATAGTAATCAGTTTCTATCATTATTATTATTACTATTTTGAGGTGGAGTCTTACTCCATCATTCAGGTTAGAGTGTAGTGGTGAGATCTCAGCTCATGGCAGCCTCCACCTCCCAGGTTCAAGCCATTCTTCTGCCTCAGCCTCCTGAGTAGCTGGGATTACAGGCACGTACCACCACACCCGGCTAATTTTTGTATTTTTAGTAGAGACGAAGTTTTGCCATGTTAGCCAGGCTGGTCTTGAACTCCTGACCTCAGGTGATTCACCTTCCTTGGCCTCCCAAATTGTTGGGATTACAGGCGTGAGCCACTGCACCTGGCCTCATTATTTATTTTGATGCTCAAATTATCCCAAAATAGGCAAATGGGGAAGCCCTTCAGGTTGGCCCTGGCATCCTTTTGAAATGTCCCCAGTGTTATTTGAGCACTTTCTACTTCCTGACAATAATAATATACACTCAATTTGTACTTTTTATGTCTCAATCCAGGAATCAAATATTGATTTGAAGACAGAAGAGGTGTAGGCATTTACAGAGGCCCAGGGCAAGAGTAAATATGGAGGCTTATGTATCATAGGTGTAAATTCAAGTTAAAAATCAAGGCCAGGTGCAGTGGCGGGCACTTATAATCCCAGCTACTCAGAAGACTGAGTCAATAGAATTGCTTGAATCCAGGAGGTGGAGGTTGCAGTGAGCCGAGATTGCACCATTGCATTCCAGGCTAGGCAATAAGAGTGAAACTCCATCTTAAAAAAAAAAAAGAGAGCCTGGGCGCAGTGGCTCAAGCCTGTAATCCAGCACTTTGGGAGGCCGAGGCGGGTGGATCACGAGGTCAAGAGATCAAGACCATCCTGGTCAACATGGTGAAACCCCATCTCTACTAAAAAAATACAAAAAATTAGCTGGGCATGGTGGCGTGTGCCTGTAATCCCAGCTACTCGGGAGGCTGAGGCAGGAGAATTGCCTGAACCCAGGAGGCGGAGGTTGCGGTGAGCCGAGATCATGCCATTGCACTCCAGCCTGGGTAACAAGAGTGAAACTGTCTCAAAAAAAAAAAAGAAAGCCAGAGGTGCAACAGGAAGATGGATTCAAAGATTCTGAAGGAGCTAAGATACCTGCAGAGCTAGTCCCCATCCCCCACACCGGTAACCCCCACCATCCCAGCCCCACCCATCACAGCTTCTGGCCCAGGACAGCAAGCCCAACTGAGAGCAGGGACGAGGGTTCATAATGAAATCAAGGGTCTTTAGTGAAGGTTTCTATGCGGAGCAATGAAGTCTCCAGCCAGCCCCCTTCCCCCAGCTGGTCCCAGAAGGCTGGCAACTACTTTTACCCCCTAGGATCTGTTTGTTTGTTTTTACGACAGTGTTGTATCGCCCAGGCTGGAGTGCAAGGGCACCATCTCGGCTCATTGCAACCTCTGCCTCCCAGGTTCAAGCAATTCTCCTGCCTCAGTCTCCTGAGTAGCTGGGAATACAAGTGCCTGCCACCACACCTGGCTAATTTTTTGTATTTTTAGTAGAGGCAGGGTTTCACCATGTTGGTCAGGCTGGTCTCGAACTCTTAACCTGAGGTGATCTGCCTGCCTCGGCCTCCCAAAGTGCTGGGATTACAGATGTGAGCCACTGCACCCAGCCTAATTTTTTATTTTTAGTAGAGATGCAGTTTCACCATGTTGCCCAGGCTGGTCTTGAACTCCTGACCTCAAGTGATCCACCCGCCTCGGCCTCCCAGAGTGCTGGGATTACAGATGTGAGCCACTGTGCCCAGCTGACTCTCTCTTAAATATGAGTGCTGAGTTAAGGAACACCAGATATTTGAGGAAGACTTCAGACACGAGCAAAACTCCAAAACTAAAAGTAAAAGTGGACCAGACGTGGTGGCTCACTCTACTGAAAATACAAAAATTAGCCAGGCAAGGTTGTAGGTGCCTGTAATCCCAGCTACACAGGAGGATGAGGCAGGAGAATTGCTTCAGCTCTGGGAGGCAGAGGTTGCAGTGTGCTGAGATAGCACCACTGCACTCTAGCCTGGGTGACAGAGTGAAACTCTGTCTCAAAAAAAAAAAGAAAAGAAGGCCGGGCGCGGTGGCTCACGCCTATAATCCCAGCACTTTGGGAGGCTGAGGCAGGTGGATCATGAGGTCAAGAGATTGAGACCATCCTGGTCAACAAGGTGAAATCCCGTCTCTACTAAAAATACAAAAAAAAAAAATTAGCTGGGCATGGTGGTGCACGCCTGTAGTCCCAGCTACTTGGGAGGCTGAGGCAGGAGAATTGCTTGAACCCAGGAGGCAGAGGTTGTGGTGAGCCAAGATCGTGCCATTGCACTCCAGTCTGGGTAACAACAGCGAAACTCTGTCTCAAAAAAAAAGAAAAGAAAAGAAAACTTGAACCCAATAATAAGATCTAGATTTTGGCCAGGTGCCTGTAATCCCAACACTTCAGAGGCCGAGGTAGGATTGCTTGAGCCCCACAGTGGCTCCCGCCTGTAATCTCAGCACTTTGGGAGGCTAAGGTGGGTGGATCAATAGTGGTTAGGAGTTTGAGACCAACCTGGCCAAAATGGTGAAACCCAGTCTCTACTAAAAATACAAAAAAAAAAAAATTAGCCAGGCATGGTGGTGCACGCCTGTTATCCCAGCTACTTGGGAGGCTGAGACAGGAGAAACACTTGAACCCAGCAGGTGAAGGTTGCAGTGAGCCGAGAGCTCACCATTGCACTCCAGCCTGGGCAACAAAGTGAGACTCAGCCTCAAAAAAAAAAAAAAAATTAGCTAGGGCTGGTTGTGGTGGCTCATACCTGTAATCCCAGCACTTTGGGAGTCCAAGGAGGGCAATCCCTTGTGGTCAGGAATTCAAGACCAGCCTGGCCAACATGGTGAAATTGTCTCTACTAAAAATACAAAAAAAAAAAAGCTGGATGTGGTGGTGCATGCCTGTATTCCCAGCTACTGGGAAGGCTGAGGCAGGAAAATTGCTTGAACCTGGGAGACAGAGGTGGCAGTGATCCAGGATTGGGCCACTGCACTCCAGCCTGGGTGACAAAGACTCCCTCTCAAAAAAAAAAAAAGAAAGAAAAATTAGCTAGGTGTGGTGGCACACACCTGTGTTTCCAGCTACTTAGGAGGCTGAGTCAGGAGGATCACCTGACCTGGAGGTCAAGGTTGCAGTGGACTGTGATCACACCACTGCACTCTAGCCTGGGCAACACCAGCCTTGGCGACATAGTGAGACTGTTGCCCAGGCTGGAGTGCAGTGATGAGATCTTGGCTCACTGCAACCTCTGCCTCCCAGGGTCCAGTGATTCGCTGCCTCAGCCTCCCAAGTAGCTGGGATTACAGGCATGCACCACCATGCCTGGCTAGTTTTCGTATTTTTTTTTTTAGTAGAGATGTTGTTTTGCCATGTTGGCCAGGCTGGTCTTTACCTAATTTTGCATTTATACTTTTGGTATTCTTTCTCCTAAAACAGACCAACAAAATTGTGCAAGTTTCAGCCACCCACCAACCTACATCTGCCACACTTGCAGAGATAGTGTCTATATATGCAATCATGTGTTAACATATATCAGTATATATGTATAAACATGTACATACATATAAATACATGATCACTATTCTTTGCCTTGCTTTTCCTCACTTAATATCTTTTTTTTTTTTTTGAGATAGAGTTTCCAGCTTGTTACCCAGGCTGGAGTGCAATGGCGCCATCTCAGCTCACCGCAACCTCCGCCACCTGGGTTCAGGCAATTCTTCTACCTCAGCATCCTGAGTAGCTGGGATTACAGGCATGCGCCACCATGCCCAGATAATTTTTTTTTTTTTTTTCGTAGAGACGGGGTTTCACCATGTTGACCAGGATAGTCTCGATCTCTTGACCTTGTGATCCACCCACCTCGGCCTCCCAAAGTGCTGGGATTACAGGCATGAGCCACTGCGCCCGGCCTTCACTTAATATCTTGAAGTCAAACAGAGAGGTGCTTCCTTCTTTTTTTTTAAATTTAATTTAATGGAGATGTCTCTCAATATGTTGGCCAGGCTGGTTTCAAACTCCTGGGCTCAAGAGATTCACCTACCTTGGCCTCCCAAAGGCTGGGATTATAGGCATGAGCCGCCGCACAGGCCCCTTGTTTGTTATAAGTGCTCACTCAACTCTCAGAAATGTCCAGTGTAGTCCGGGCATGGTGGCTCACACATATAATCCCAGCACTTTGGGAGGCCATGGCAGGTGGATCACTTGATGTCAGGAGTTTAAGACTTGCTGGACTAACATGGTGAAATCCCATCTCTACTAAAAATACAAAAATTAGATGGGAGTGGTGGTGCATCCCTGTAATGCCAGCTACTCGGGAGGTTGAGGCAGGAGGACCACTTGAACCCGGAAAGCGGAGGTTGTAGTGAGCTGAGATTGTGCCACTGCACTCCAGCCTGGGCAACAGAGCAAGACACCGTCTCAAAAAAAATAAAAAACTGTCCAGTGTAAATGTATGTTATTTGAAGCAGAATTGCTAGGTCAAAGAATATATAAATACTTGATTTGGGTAGATAATTTTAAATTGCTTCCTGTAGAGGCTGCACCAGTGTACCTTCCTTCCTATCAGCAATATGTGACAGTATCACTTTCCTTTCCTCCTCCCTGTCAGCTGAGTGTGTTATCAAACTTTTTTTTTTTTGAGACAGAGTCTCACTTCGTCACTCAGGCTGGAGTGCAGTGGCATGATCTCGGCTCACTGCAACCTCCACTTCCTGGGTTCAAGCTATTTTCATGCCTCAGCCATCAGAGTAGCTGTGATTACAGGTGCATGCCACTACCAGCTAATTTCTATATTTTTTAGTAGAGACAGGGTTTCACTATTTTTTGTTTGTTTGTTTTGAGACAGGATCTTGCTCTGTTGCCCAGGCTAGAGTGCAGTAGCATGAACATGAATGGCTCACTCCAGCCTCAACCTCCCAGGCTCAACTGATTCTTCTGCCTCAGCCTCCCAAGTAGCTGGGATTCCAGGTGGGAGCCATCATGCCCTACCTTTTGGTGAGAGTGGCTAGCCACCAAGGCACACTGTAAAGGCCTTGGATAACAGGAAGTGGTAGAGAACTGCAGCCAATCTAATGCCTAGACAAATTCAAGGTGGGACCTATCAGGTACTATGCTTATTACTTGAGGGATTAAATTATCTGTACACCAAAGCCCCATGACACACAATTTACCTATATAACAAACCTATACATGTACCGCTGAACCTAAAGGTTAAAAAATAATTCAAAGTTTAGGCTACAGAGTATAAGTGAGAGACATTTAGCTATTGGGAGTTTATAAAAGACCCACAAACATCGCACAACAGCAAAAGTCAATTTGAACGTCTGCCACAGCCAGAGGAAACCAAAACCACTTCCAGTGTGTGCCTGTCAGGTAAAGTATTTTGTCCCTGTCACCTCCTCTGCTTCCGACTGTGAGGGGAAGGGCAGAGAGTCAGACACAGGAAGGCACAAAAGAAATGCTTGAGGCCAGGTGCAGTGGCTCTTGCCTGTAATCCCAACACTTTGGGAGGCCGAGGCAGGTGGATCACCTGAGGTCTGGAGTTCAAGTCCAGCCTGGCCAACATGGTAAAATCCTGTCTCTACTAAAAATACAAAAATTAGCCGGGCATGGTGGTGGGCACCTGTAATCCCAGCTACTCGGGAAGCTGAGGCAGGAGAAATGCTTGAACCCAGGAGGTGGAAGTTGCAGAGAGCCAAGATGGTGCCACTGCACTCCAGCCTGGGCGACAAGAGGGAAACTTCATCTCAAAAAAAAAAAAGAGAGAGAGAGAGAAATGCTTGAGTAAGCCAGCCACTCCGCAGCTTCCTATGTCAAGCCACTCAGGTGGAGCCAATTCAAAATGATGATTGGAGGATTTTTTTTGTTCCAGGGATTGAGCAGATATGCTCTGTGGCCTACCTGAGTTATCTTTCAGGGGCAGTGGGTGAATTAGACACAGGACAAATTTAAAGGGGTAAGGACATTGTGCTCAATGACTGCGCCTGTGAATAGTCCTGGCATTCCAGCCTGGGTAACACTGAGGGACCCCATCTCTAAAAATAGGGAGGTGGGACTGGAGAAAGCAGCTATCTGATACAACTTACAGGTCCACAGTTTCAGTGTACTGCCACAGAATCAAAATCATGACAGATTGGAGCAAGTGACAGGAAGGAAATAGTGTGACAGGGAGATAGAGATGGAGAGTGGGGAGAGATTTAGTTACTTGACAGAGTGGCCTGAAAAGAGCTCCCCACCGAGGCAACCTGAAGCAGGAGAATGCTCCAGCACTTTGGGCAGAGGGAGCAGCTGGTCCGAAAGTCCTGAGGTGAGAAAGACCTCAGCATATTCTTGGAAAATGGCTTTCTTTCTTCTTTTTTTAAAACCACAATTCATGGGGTAAAATAATACTTTTTTTTTTTTTTTTTTTAATGGAGTTTTTGCTCTTGTTGCCCAGGCTGGAGTGCAATGGCACGATCTCAGCTCACTGCAACCTACGCCTCCGGGTTTGAGCTAGTCTTCTGCTTCAGCCTCTGGAGTAGCTGGGGGGCATGTGCCACCATACCCAGCGAATTTTTGTATTATTAGTAGATATGGGGTTTCTCTATGTCAGTCAGGCTGGTCTTGAACTCCTGGATTTCAAGTGATCCACCTGCCTTGGCCTCCCAAAGCCTTGGGATTACAGGTGTGAGCCATCTCGCCTGGCCTGTTGTTTTTTTAAGACAGAATTTCACTCTCTCACCCAGGTTGGAGTACAGTGGCACGATCTTGGCTCGCTGCAACCTCTGCCTCTTGGGTTCAAGGGATTCTCTTGCCTCAGCCTCCGGAGCAGCTGGGAGCACAAGCACACACCACCATACCCAGCTAATTTTGTGTTTTAGTAGAGATGGAGTTTCACCATGTTGGCCAAGCTGATCTTGAACTCCTGACCTCAGGTGATCCTCCCACCTCAACCTCCCAAAGTGCTGGGATTATAGGCCTGAGCCACCATGCCCGGCCTGCTGTGTGTATTTTGAAGTTTTGTTCCATGCATGAACATGTAGGACCCTCATGTCTTCTTTATGAATTGCCTCTTTTATCATTATGTCCCTCCTTATCTCTGGTGTTACTTCTTACTGTGAAATGTCATTTGTTTGGTATTAATAATAGCCCCTGTGCTTTCATTTGATTGGTGTTAATTAGCATATGTCCCACAGAAATATGTGTATAATATCTTCCACAAACATTTCCTAAAATGTCCATAGCAGCATCACCCGCAGTAACTCCAGACTGGAAACTCCCGAAATGTTATCAACAATAGATGAGGTAAACTGTGGCGTAGCCTCACAATGGGATACTAAGGAAATGAGAATGGATGAACTACAACTGCACACAACAACGGGGATAAACCTCGCTGATATCACACTGCATTAGAGAAGCCAGACAAAACGAGGACAAACTGTGTGATTCCATTTATATAAAACAAAAAAGCCAACATTCATCTATGACGTTAGAGTCCAGAAGGAATTACCATGTGGGTAAAGAGGTGGGGCCTCCGGTAAGGTAATATTCTGTAATATTATGTTTCTTCATCCATGTGGTAGTTACAAGGCTGTTTACTTTGTGAAAAGAATCAAGTTGTATACTTTTTTTCATGTTTCAATTATTATTATTTTTTGTAGAGACGGGGTCTAACTATGTTGCACAGGCTGGTCTTGAAGTCCTGGACCCAAGTCATTTTCCCACCTCATTTTCCCAAAGTGTTAGGATTACAAATGTGAGCCACTGTAAAAATACAAACATTAGCCAGGCGTGGTGGTGTGTTCCTGTAGTCCTAGCTACTTGGGAGGCTGAGGCAGGAGAACTGTTTGAACCCGGGAAGTAGAGGTTACAGTGAGCCCAGATCAAGCCACTGCACTCCTGCCTGGGAGAGAGACGGCATCTCAAATAAATCAATGAATAGGCTGGGCATGGTGGTTCATGCCTGTAATCCCAGCGCTTTGGGAGGCTGAGGCAGGAGGATCACCTGAGGTTGGTAGTTTGAGACACATTTCTACTAAAAATACAAAAATTAGCTAGGTGTGGTGGTGTGCGCCTGTAATCCCAGCTACTCAGGAGACTGAGACAGGAGAACCTATGAGGCAGAGGTTGCAGTGAGCTGAGATGCTGCCACTTCACTCCCGGCTGGGCAACAGAGCAAGAGTCCATCTCAAAAAAATCCATAAAAATAACAATTTCAATACAGCCGTATAGAGTCCAGCCCTACAGGGTTCTGTGAGCCACTCATGCAGAGATGAGAAATTGTAGAAATAAAAGGCACAAGACGTGGAGATCAAGACAAGAGAGTCTGGGCCCAGTGAGTCCACTGCCACCGAATCTCGGAGACCAGCCGTGGCCCTGAATGCCTGGATGTTCTCACTTTTATTGAGTTGCAAATCTGGGGGCAGGGTAGGGAGGGCATGGCCTTGGTGGTCGGAGACTGGGGGCAGGGTAGATAGGGTGTGGCAGTGATGGGATCAAGTACATCACGTGTCACTCAAGTAGGGGCTCAGGAATTTCTGGCACCCTAAGTGAGGTAAGGAGCATAATGCATCAGCACTTTTTCCATACTTAACAAGAAACAACTAAAACATTAAGATTTACATTACTATTACTGATTATCTTTTCTGAGGCAAAAGGAACCAGGTGCAGAGGTAGAACATGAGAGTAGACATGGAGCGTGACCACTGGAGCACAGCATCACATAGAGACAGTTAAGCCCCCGATGTCTGTGGTCCTCCCTGACAGCCGTCAGGCCTTACCACAAGAGCTTGGAGAAGTGGACTTTTCTCCAAACTTCCCCAGGAAGGAGATGCCTCAGCCATTTTGGACGTCTCCTTCCCTGGCTGGCTAAACAGCAGGCACTTCCACAGTGCTGGTGCTGCGGCACAGCCGAGGTGCCCTCCAGCAAGCCTTTATGCGGATGTGACAGAGGACTTAAAGCATCTTGCCTTAGTGTCATTCATTTCACAATGTCAGATCACCTATGAATAACTAATAACTACTAGGGTTATATTTCTAGTTACTTTCTTCTTCATTATTTATATGGAAATAGGCTGAGGCCTTTTGCTCCTGCCTTGGCGCTTGTGGGATCTTCCCACCACACAGCTGATTTTGGTTAGATGGTATTCACTGTTTACCTATTACGACCACGCAAACATTGCTCACTGCAAAACTTCCCATCTTCCCTTGAATTAAGAATTGCCGTCCTGACATAGTGGTTCAGGCCTGTAATCCCAGCACTTTGGGAGGCTGAGGCGGGCGGATCACCAGAGGTCAGGAGTTCAAGAACAGCCTGACCAACATGGTGAAACCCTGTCTCTAACAACAACAAAAAATTTTTTTAAATTGCCTTTTTGTTATTGTTTCTATGTTCTGATCATTAGTTCACCCTCCAAACATCCCCCAGATAACTGCCCCAAAACTGTGTTTCTTAAAGCAGCAACCATTGTATTGGTTCATACAATGCAGTGGATCAGCAATTACAGCAGGGAATGACCTGGAGGAAAATATGCTGGCTCCTTCAATGTGCTGGGTCCTATCTCTCTAGAAATGTGTCCATCAGTTCTGGGAAATTTTCTTAAATTATTTCTTTGATGTTTTCCTTCCAACTGCTTTCTTTATTCTCTCTTTCTCCAACTCCCCAGATTAGATACTGGACCTCTTGGAATGATTCCTATTTTTATTTATTTATTTATTTATTTTGAGACAGTCTTGCTCTGTCACCCAGGCTGGAGTGCAGTGGTGTGATCTCAGCTCACTGCAACCTCTGCCTCCCAGGTTCAAGCGATTCTCCTTCCTCAGCCTCCCTAATAAGCTGGGATCACAGGTGCCTACCATCATGACTGGCTAGTTTTTGTGTTTTTGTTTTTGTTTCTTTTGAGACAAGAGTCTCACTCTTTGATTAGGCTGAAGTACAGTGGTGTGATCTTGGCTCACCGCAACCTCTACCTCCTGGGTTCAAGCAGTTCTCCTGCCTCAACCTCCCAAGTAGCTGGGACTACAGGCGTGTGCACCATGCCCAGCTAATTTTTGTATTTTTAGTTGATAAGGGGTTTCAACATGTTGGCCAGGCTGATCTCAAACTCCTGATCTCAGGTGATTTGCCCGCCTCTGCCCTGAAAAGTGTAATTTTTGTAGAGACAGGGTTTCACCAAGTTGGCCAGGCTGGTCTTGAATTCCTGACCTCAGGTTATCTGCCCACCTGGGGTGTGAGCCACTGCGTACAGCCCCTAATTTTTAAATTCTGCTTTTTTCTCATTTTTCATCTCTTTCTTTTCACTCTACTTTCTGGGAGATTTCACCAACTTCATCTTCCAACTTTTCTGGGCTATTTTTCATTTTTGCTACCATATTTTTATTTCTCTTTTCTGTGTGTGTGTGTGTGTGTGTGTGTGTGTGTGTGTGTGTGTGTGTGTGTTTGAGACAGAGTCTTGCTTTGTTGCCCAGGCTAGAGTTTGGTGGTGAGATCTTGGCTTACTGCAACCACCACCTCCTGGGTTCAAGGAATTCTAATGCCTCAGCTTCCCGAGTAGCTGGGATTACAGATGCATGCCACCACGCCTGGCTAATTTTTGTATTTTTAGTAAAGATGATGTTTCACCATGTGGTGTCGAACTTCTGACCTTGCAATCTGCCTGCCTTGGCCTCCCAAAGTGCTGGAATTACAGGCACAAGCCACCATGCCCAGTGCATGTATTCTAGTTATCAAGAGCTCTGTTTTGTCTCTAGATTTTTTATAGTATTTTTTTCTGAGTTCATGGATGTAATTTCCCTTCTTAACTCTCTTAAAGATATAGATAATAGATTATTTTGGTAAGTTTTCTTCCTTGTGTTTAGTCTCTATTTCCTCCAAGTTTTTCTTTTATTTTTGTTTTGCTTGATCTCTGTATTTCAAGTTAGAGGTCTTTCTTTCATTTCTGGTAATCTTCCTCTGCTTATATTTAAGAACTAGGTACTAAAAAGCTGATGAGCAGGGCCAGGCATGATGGCTCAAGCCTGTAATCCCAGCACTTTGGAAGGCCAAGGTGGGTGGACCACTTGAGGTCAAGAGTTTGCAACCAGCCTGGCTAACACGGTGAAACCCCGTTACTACTAAAAATACAAAAATTAGCCGGGTGTGGGGCAGACACCTGTAATCTCAGCTACTCTGGAGGCTGAGACAGGAGAATCGCTTGAACTCGGAAGGCAGAGGTTGCAGTGAGCTGAGATTGCGCCACTGCACTCCAGCCTGGCTGACAGAGCAAGACTCTGTCTCAAAAAAGTATATAAATAAATACAATTAAAATTAAGTAAAGTAAAATAGAAACCTGATGAGAAGCTTTGTTCACCTTGCATGGGACCTGGTGACTTTAATGTGATTTTCTTAGCTTGGGTTTCTCCCCCTAGACGTGGATTTGAGTGGAGTGCTCAGTGGAAACACAGATGGGGAGTAGGGATGTGAGACAGGGAAGCCAAGGCAGCCATGATGCTAACTGTGACTGGGAGTGACTAGGCTTAAGCCTGCAGAGAACCTTTGGGAAGAATGTAAAACATACACCTCAGAGTTATTGTATGCAAGAGCAAGGGAACTGGGGTAGTTATACATCAAATCCTGATAGTCATTGGTTGAGAGCTGCTCCTGCGGGTGTTAATTCCCTACTACTTCTACCGGCCTTGTTCCTGGGTAGAGTAACCTTTCCTGGCTGTGAAGAGAGACTTCAAGCAAACAGCCACAGACACTGGCAGAAGTCAGCAGAAGTACATTAAAGTGGGACTGCCAGGGAGGATGGATGGGCCAGTGATGCGCGTTACAGTGACCTAGCTGGTCTGTTACTTGGGAATTCCCATCAGTATTTTTAGGTCTTTTTTTCTTTCTCGTCCCGGTCAAGTGTCCTGGACAATCTCTTGTCTGGAGGGTTTCTGTCTGGATGAGGCCCAGACATGTGACCTGGTTGAGTAGTTCCAGCCATCCCCTAGCCATATGAACTTTCCAAGCTGAGGCTCTAGGCAGTGAGTGAAGAAGCTGTCTTGTCCTTTCATCCCCAGCAGACATCACATGGATCAGAGCCAAGCTGCGCCCTTGTGGAATTCCTGACCCTGCATTGTGACAAACATACAATGATTGCTGTTTTAAGAAACAGTTCTGGGGCAGTTTATTACACAGCAATAGAGCACCCAAGTAAACCAGAAAAGAAACTTTGGGTTACTGATGTTTGAGAGATTTCCTCTACGCATCAGGAAGACCTGGCAACATTTAGACTTGAACAGAGAGGGTATCTAAAAGTATATGTTGGTTTGGAAGAAAATATGCATTTTAGAATTTAAAAAAAACGCCAGGCACGGTGGCTCACACCTGTTATCCCAGCACTTTGGGAGGCTGAGGTGGACGGATCATGAGGTCGGGAAATCGAAACCATTCTGGCTAACATGGTGAAAACCAGTCTCTAAAAAAAACCAAAAATCTTTAGAAAGTATTACTTTTAGACTTTTTTTCTTTACCCATAGTTCCATTCCTTATTTTATTTTTTATTTTTTTGAGACAGACTCTCACTATGTGGGCCAGGCTGGAGTGCAGTGGCATGATCTCGGCTCACTGCAATCTCTGCCTCCCAGGTTCAAGCAATTCTTCTGCCTCAACCTCCTGAGTAGCTGGGATTACAGGCATCCACCACCAAAGTCAGCTGATTTTTGTATTTTTAGTACAGATGGGGTTTCACCATGTTGGCCAAGCTGGTTGGAACTCTTGACCTCAGGTGATCCACCTGCCTCAGCCTCCCAAAGTGTTGGGATTACAGGTGTGAGCCATGGTGCCCGGACCATAGTTCTGCTCTTTAAAAGCCCAAGTTTATATATTTACTTATTTCTTATAAATCATAAACCATGATGCTGTAAAAGCCCAAATTTAAAGACAAGAGTGGAAATGATCTCAGTACTTCCAGATCAGGTGGTATTTTTATCCATCTCAGGGGCTCAAGCAATCTGCCCACCTCAGCTTCCCAAAGTGTGCTTATGTCTTTAATGAAGACACACTTACACATAGACATATAGCTATGTGTAATCTATAACTAAGGTCTGAGTCCTGAAGACCTTCTTCTGGAGCCTCAGTGAATTTACTTACTCTAAATGGGTCCAGGTGCTGGGTGATTACCCGTATCTTTTTTTTTTTTTTTAATTGAGATGGAGTCTTACTCTGTCTCCCAGGCTGGAGTGCAGTGGTGCGATCTCAGCTCACTGCAACCTCCACCCGCTAGATTCAAGCGATTCTCCTGCCTCAGCCTCTCAAGTAGTTGGGATTACAGGTGCATGCCACCATGCCCAGCTAATGATTACCCTTATCTTGTCTCCTGTTAAATCATGGAGGTTGAGGAGTTCCTCAATAAAGTTGTTTGTGGAGGCCTGGGGAGTTTCTTCAGACCCCCAATAAAACTTGTTTAATCCTAAATGGGTCCTGTTAAGAATTCCTTCATTATTTTGTCACGCTTTAAGGCCCAGGAAAGGCCTAGGCAAAACTCTTCATGGGCTTTCGTTACATCCCAGCCTTTGTAGAAGGGCACTGGCTTTCAGTGTTTAACTTAACCACTCAGTCAGTACTGAAACAGTTGTTAGTGAGACCTGGCCTGCCACACCACCATGCCTGGCTGATTTTTTTTTTTGAGGCGGAGTCTCGCTGTTGTTACCCAGACTGGAGTGTAATGGCATGATCTCGGCTCACTGCAACCTCCGCCTCCTGGGTTCAAGCAATTCTCCTGCCTCAGCCTCCCGAGTAGCTGGGACTACAGGCACGCACCACCATGCCCAGCTAATTTTTGTATTTTTAGTAGAGACAGGGTTTGGTAGAGACCAAGGATGGTCTCGATCTCTTGACCTCGTGATCCACCTGCCTCGGCCTCCCAAAGTGCTGGGATTATAGGTGTGAGCCACCGCGCCTGGCGGCCTGGCTGATTTTTGTATTGGTAGTAGAGACAGGGTTTCACCATGTTGGCCAGGCTGGTCTCAAACTCCTGGCCTCAAGTGATCCACCTGCCTTGGCCTCCCAATGTGCTGGGATTATACGAGTGAGGCACTGCACCTGGCCATATTCTTGTTTTAAAAGTAGGGTCCGAACTCAGTGGCTCACATCTGTAATCTCAGCACTTTGGGAGGCCAAGGCAGGAGAACTGCTTGAGTCCAGGAGTTGAAGACCAGCTTAAGCAACACAGCTAATCCCCGTATCTAAAAAAAAAAAAAAAAAGTTAGCTGGGAGTGGTGCCATGCACCTGTAGTCCGAGCTACTCTAGAGGTCAAGATGGGACCCCAGGGAAGTTGAGGCGGTGAGTCAAGATCATGCCACTGCACTCCAGCCTGGGCAAGACAGGAAGACCCTGCCTCAAAAAATAAAAAATAAAGGCCAGGCAGGGTGGCTAACACCTGTAATCCTAGCACTTTGGGAGGCCGAGGCAGGCGAATCATGAGATTAGGAGCTCGACACCATCCTAGTCAACATGGTGAAACTCAGTCTCTACTAAAAATACAAAACCAAAAATTAGATGGGTGTGGTGGCGCATGCCTATAGTCCCAGCTATTTGGGAGGCTGAGGCATGAGAATCGCTTGAACCCGGGAGGTGGAGGTTGCAGTGAGCCGAGATGGTGACACTGCACTCCAGCCTGGGAGACAGAGCGAGAATCCATCTCAAATAAAGAAAGAAATAATAAAAATAAAATAAAATAAACCCCTGCAAGGAAGAAAGCACTTGTTTTTATATATTTATTTTTTTCTTTTTAACAGCTCAGTGGAGAAAGTACTCGTCTTTATAGAGTCCTCTCCGTGTAGTGCTAGCACAATCTCTCAAGAGGCAGCCCAATGTAGAGAAATGACAGTGAGGTTAGCAGTCCCAAGGAGCAGGGTTTGAATCCCGGCCCTTTCATGTTTTACCTATCGGGCTTTGGGGAAGTTATTCTGCCTCTTTCAGACTATGTGCCCTGTCTCATCATTAAAAAATGAGAATGAGGCCAAGTGCAGTGGCTCATGCCTGTAATTTCAACACTTGGGGAAGCAGTGGCAAGAGAACTGCTTGAGACCAAGAGTTCGAGACTAGCCTGGGCAACATAATGAGATTCAATCTCTACAAAAATATTTTGAAAATTAGTTGGGTGTGGTGGCACATGCCTGCGGTCCCAGCTACTCAGGAGGCTGAGGTGGGAGGATCACTTGAGCCCAGGAGTTCAAGGCTGCAGCGATTGTTCCATTGAACTCTAGCCTGGGTGATGAAGTGAGGCCCTGTCTCAAAAAAAAAAAAAAAAGTGAAAATTATAATACCTACTATGAAGGAGTGCTTTCAGAAGAAATGAGGCGCTGAGCTCGGTGGCTCATGCCTGTAATCCAGCGTTTTGGAAGGCCAAGGCCAGCAGATCACCTGAGGTCAGGAGTTTGAGACTAGCCTGACCAACATGGAGAAACCCCGTCTGTACTAAAAATACACAAATTAGCCAGGTACGTTGGTGCATCCCTGTAACCCGGGAGGCTCTGGGTTCAAGCTGTTCTCCTGCCTCAGCCTCCCGAGTAGCTGGGATTACAGGGATGCACCAATGTGCCTGGCTAACTTTAGAGGTTGCAGGCAGTGAGCCGAGATCGCATCATTGCACTCAAGCTAAGCAACAAGAGCGAAACTCCATCTCAAAAAAAAGAAAGAAAGAAATGAGGTAATGTACACAAAGTACATCACATATTGCTTAGCATATGGCTAAGCTTTGTTTTCCTGCATTAGAAGTTTATTGTAGTCAAAAAAAAGACAAAAAAAAAAAAAAGAACAAGAAAAAAAACAAAAAAATACAAAAAAGAAAAAAAAAGAAGTTTATTGTAGTCAACATGATGGTTTCAAGAAGTCAAAGGAGGAGCCAGGGCACCAGACGGCTCAGCAGTTGGTCACCAAATGCCTCTCTTCCCTGCCTTTTGCCACTGACTTAGATCTGGGAGAGGTAAGGTTTTAAAAAATATCAACCTATTATCTTATATTTTTGGTAATCCCTGTAACCTGCTTCCCTATCTCCATTAAAAAAACCAAGGGTTCTGGTGGCAGACACCTGTAATCCCAGCTACTTGGGAGGCTGAGGCAGGAGAATCGCTTGAATCCAAGAGACAGAGACTGCAGTGAGCCAAGGCTGTACCACTGCACTCCATCCTGAGCGACAGAGTGAGACTCGGCTCAACCAAACAAACAAAACATCCTAGGGTTCTGCCTTTATTACCTAAAGAAAGGAATGCCAGCATAATACCAATTATAAATGGGTCAAACTTTGACTTTGGAGTTTCAAAGATTCATGGAGCTAAAAAAAAAAAAAAAAAAAAAAAAAAAAAAAAAAAATGGGCCAGGCACAGTGGCTCATGCCTGTAATCCCATCACTTTGGGAGGCTGAGATGGGTGGATCACTTGAGGTCAGGAGTTCAAGACCAGCCTGGCCAACATGGTGAAACCTCATCTCTACTAAAAATACAAAAATTTCCCTGCATATCTCAGTTTAAAAAAAAAATACAAAAATTAGCTGAGTGTGGTGACACGTGCCTAGAATCCCAGCTACTTGGAGGCTGAGGCATGAGAATCCCTTGAGCCTGGGAGGCAGAGGCTGTAGTGAGCTGAGATCATACCATTGCACTCCAGGCTGGGCAACAGAGCAAGACTCTGTCTCAAAAAAAACAAAGGAGAGTTCCTTCTCTCAGCATTCTCATCAATACATGCATGCACACACACTCTTCGTGCAGCCATGAATACTCACGTGTGCATGCACAAGGGGACTAGATAAAGATGCTCCAGACTTTGCAGTAGAGAAGTCAGGTGGGAGCAGAGAGCTAGAATGGATAATATAAGATGAAACTGTTTTTTTTCTTTCTTTCTTTCTTTTTTCCCCACCTGCAACTGCCTTGATCGAGTTATAAGAAGAAACTATTAATGTGTTTTTTCCTTTTATCCTCTTGTCTTTTGCCTTCAGCAAGAAAATGACCTCTTCCTTATCTGCTTGTGAGGAGATTAAGATTGTTTCAGAAGAAATACAAAGCGAAGGAAATGCTAATATGCATCTATTGAAATTCAAAATAGGATTCTGCAGCAAAACAATGGACTTGAAAGCTGGACTGTGAGAAAGAAATAATTTCCTGTTCATTTAGCTCTCATGTAACATAATCAAGAGCCAGATCGCGAATCAAGTTTCTACCAAAGGAGGAGGTAATTTAATCTCTCATCTTTTATTTCCTATCAGTCCATCATGAGGATAATGGCTCCTACCTCAATGGATTGTTTCCAAAGGGAATCCTTGTCTTTTGAAGTGGCAACTATAGCCAGGAAGCCAAAGATAGGATATGAAAGAGGACATACATGGGGCCAACAAACATATGAAAAAATGCTCATCATCACTGGTCATTAGAGAAATGCAAATCAAAACCATATGAGATATCATCTCAAGCCAGTTAGAATGGCAATCATCAAAAAATCTGGAGAAAACAGATGCTGGAGAGGATGTGGAAAAATAGGAACACCTTTACACTGCTGGTGGGAGTGTAAATTAGTTCAACCATTGTGGAAGACAGTGTGGCAATTCCTCAAGGCCTCAGAAATAGAAACTCCATTTGACCCAGGAATCCCATTACTGGGTATATATCCAAAGGATTATAAATCATTCTACTATAAGGACACATGCACACGAATGTTCATTGCAGCACTGTTTACAATAGCAAAGGCCTGGAACCAACCAGATGCCCATCAATGATAGACTGGACAAAGAAAATGTGGTACATATACACCATGGAATACTACGCAGCCATAAAAAACAATGAGTTCATTTCCTTTGTAGGGACTTAGATGAATCTGGAAACCATCATTCTCAGCAAACTGACCCAAGAACAGAAAGCCAAGCACCATATATTCTCACTCATAGGTGGGTGTTGAACAACGAGAACACATGGACTCAGGGAGAGGAGCATCACACACAGCGGACAGTGGCGGGGGGTAGGGGAGAGAAAACGGGGGGTTATGATAAAATATATTTTTTGCTAAGAAAAAATATGAGACAACAGGGGGTGGGGAGACATAACAGGGAGAAATGCCAGATATAGTATGCACCTAAAGTAAAATAAATAAATTTTAAAAAAATAATAAAAAATAAATAAAAGAATAAGGCCGGGCACAGTGACTCATGCCTGTAATTCCAGCACTTTGGGAGGCCAAGGTGGGTGTGTCACTTGAGGTCAGGAGTTCAAGACCAGCTTGGGCAACATGATGAAAACCCGTCTCTACTAAAAATTCAAAGATTAGCTGGACATGGTGGTGTGTGCCTGTAATCTCAGCTACTTGGGAGGGCTGAGACAGAAGAATTGCTTGAACCCAGGAGGCAGAAGTTGCAGTGGGCCAAGACTGCACTATCGCACTCCAGCCTGGGTGACAGAGCAAGGCTCCATCTCAAATAAACAAATAAATAAATAAATGGAAAAGAATAAAAGAGAAGCCTACCACGTCTCATCTTGGGATTGAACAAGAGGAAGGCAGGGAGGTGAGAGTCAGTTGAGAATCAAGGAGATGACTTGGAATTGGAGGAATGGCTTCAGAAACATCCAGAAAATAGAAGAGATCATTGAAGCTGCTACAAAATTTTGCCCAGTATAGATAAGTGGGCAAATCAGGGTGCACTGGCAGGGAGACAGGGTCTGTTTTGGGTTACCAGTCCTTTCCCAGTGATGGGTATTGAGTTGAGAGCCATGGGCCTGCCATGGGGCACGGGGCAGGAAGAGGGTGACCTGGCAGCAGAGGTATATAGTTTGCATAACTTGGTTAGGAGCAGAATGGGAGACATGGTGGAGATTCAGAGGGCCCACTGGGCTACCAAGAGCCGCAGGGAGGTTGAGTCAGCCAGGAAGCACCAGTGAGGTCAGATCCAGCCAAGAGATCCATGAGAAACTCTAAATGTTGACTTTAGCCAAAGGCCTGAAGGATGAATGTGACCAAGTACATACTGACCCATAAACCGGAGGAGCTGAAGGACACACTGAGAACCTGAGGATCCTAGCTCTCCTCCTATACCTGTCCCAGGAGATTGCTTAAGCCACTTCCATTTATTTTCATGCTCATGAGTTTGCAAGTTGTCTGTGGTTTGTCTAATCCGGGCTGGGCTTGACAGGGCTTGGTAAGGCTCCTTCAGTTTTGGTCCAGTGTCTATTCTGGACCACAGCAGTGAATATCTGGAATTTGCTTTTCTCTCGTCAAAACACCGGGGTGCAAGAGGCCAAACCAAACTACGAAAGCACATTTAAGCCAGGAGTAGTGGCTCACACCTGTAATCCCAGCACTTTGGGAGGCTGAGGCGGGTGGATCTCCTGAGGTTGGGAGTTCGAGACCAGTCTGACCAACATGGAGAAACCCATCTCTACTAAATATGCAAAATTAACTGGGCATGGTGGTACATGCCTGTAGTCCCAGCTACTCAGGAGGTTTAGGTAGGAGAATCACTTGAGCCCAAGAGGCGGAGGTTGCAGTGAGCCGAGATCGTGCCATTGTACTCCAGCCAGGGCAACAACAGCAAAACTCTGTCTTAAAAAAAAAAAAAAAAAAGGCACATTTAAAGCATCTGATTGCATCATGTCCTCTGACATTCTGTTGACACTAGCAAGTCACACAACAAAGGGTATGGATGTAGACTTAAATAATAAGGAGGAAACAAAGAATTGGAAATAACAGTCCAAACCACCACAGGGCCCTGCCCGCCCCAATAAGTAATATCCCCTGCTTGAATAGGGAAATCCAAGAGCAGATGATGTTTCCATGCACCAAGAGTATCAGTGGAGTCTCACAGCACACCAAGGATGATGGAGCAGGATGAAGAGACCCTGGATCCTAGAAGATACAGTTAAGGGGCTTTGCTGGCTGCTGACCTCCAGGCATTTTTGTCATATGAAACAAATAAATGTCTTTATTAGCTGACATTATTAGCTGAGTTTTCTGTTGCTTCCATCTGGTTGCATCCTAATTGTTGCAGGACTCTTTTTTTTTGAGAAGGAGTTTCACTCTTGTCGCCCAGCCTGGAGTGCAATAGCGCGTTCTTGGCTCACTGCAACCTCTGCCTCCTGGGTTCAAGCTATTCTCCTGCCTCAGCCTCTTGAGGAGCTGGGACTATAGGCATGTGCCACTACGCCAGGCAAATTTTGTGTTTTTAGTAGAGATGGGGTTCACCATGTTGGCCAGGCTAGTCTCAAACTCCTGGACTCAGGTGATCTGCCCACTTCAGCATCCCAAAGTGCTGGGATTACAGGCTTGAGCCACTGTGCCTGGCCTTGTTGCAGGGCTTTTATTAACCCAATTCTTCCATGAGACTCAGAGATGGAAGGGATGGAAAAGCTGGAAGTTGGGTTTTTTGTTCTGTTGAGTTTTTTTTCGGGCAGCCCCCTGAACCAAAATAGTTTTAGAGAGACTCCCTGGAGGTTGTGTTTGAACTCAGATTTTGTCTTCAGAGCACATGCTTTTACCCACCATGGTGTTCTGCCTTCCAAGCTTGTGTGAGGCTGAAGTCTCTTATGTACTTGTAGTTTATTCAAAGAATAATGTGGTAAAATGCCTTCATAGTGAAAAAGTGAAGGGACTGTGCATGGCAGTAAAAAAGTGCCGGTGTGACCTTGGTCTGGCTGGTAGCTGGTCAACTCAGGGAAGAGTCAGCTCCCAGAGGCCCCTACTCAATTGTAAGGCTTGTCTTGGGATTGCCCCAGCTTTACCCAGAGAGGGATGCTGTAGTGATGGTGACCCCACCCAATAATGTAGTCAAACCTGCATGCTTACTTAAGTACCTCCTCCACTACCCTATTCTCCTTTGAGACACTCAGAAGGAAATTTAGCAAATGGCTGGCCTAAGCCGTCAGCTTTCAGATCTACCCTATTGATTAAGATTTCTGGATCCCATGGAAATATTTTTCTAAGTTAATACCAGGGAAAGACCCAACCGTGGTCTCCCACCCAGGAGGTGCTGGTCTATTTGCCAGAATATTCAGGATTATTGACATTCAAGAGAACTGACTGACACTAACCACAGTCACACAAGACTGACAGGTAAGCTAAAATACCTGGGACATTGGTTGTTCCAGGGAGTAGTGAATTCTTATGCCTCTGCCTAAGGCACTTCCTAGTACTGAGGTGCAGACGCAGACTAAACAAGACGATTACCCAACATGAGCCAGAGGGGTCAGGACCTGGTGAGGCAAGTTTCTCCAGGGCCCTGCAGAAGCCCCAGAAGCCACTGCGCTATCTGTGCCTTAGGTAGATTTGGGAATTTTGAAAGCGTAATTTAGGCTGGGCGCTCTAGCTCACGCCTGTAATCCCAGAACTTTGGCAGGTCAAGGTGGTGGATCACAAAGTCAGGAGACGAAGACCAGCCTGGCCAAAATTGTGAAACCTTGTCTCTACTAAAAATACAAAATTTAGCCGGACCTGGTGGCTTGCACCTGTATGTAGTGCCAGCTACTCGGGAAGCTGAGGCAGGAGAATTGCTTGAACTTGGGAGGCGGAGGTTGCAGTGAGCCGGGATGGTGCCAC
Organism: Callithrix jacchus; assembly: GCF_049354715.1. Lineage (NCBI taxonomy): Eukaryota > Metazoa > Chordata > Mammalia > Primates > Cebidae > Callithrix > Callithrix jacchus. Next base: position 41,596,141 of record NC_133505.1, read on the forward strand.
TGTACTCCAGCCCGGGCAATGAGAGACTCCATCTCAAAAAGAAAAGAAAAGAAAGTATAAGTTAATTTATTAGACACGGACACGGATACAATTTGGTCATGCAGTGTAAAAGAAAAAATAAAAAGAAAGAGAAGCGGCGCAGTGGCTCATGCCTGGGTCCCAGCACTTCCGGAGGCTGAGGAGGGTGGATCACCTGAGGTCAGGAGTTCTAGACCAGCCCGGCCAACATGGTGAAACCCCTCTCTACTAAAAATACAAAAATTAGCCAGGTGTGGAATCCCAGCTACTTGGGAGGCTGAGGCAGGAGGTTGAAGTGATCCCAGATCGTGCCATTCCAGCCTGGGCAACAGGGTGGGATTCCATCTCAAAAGAAAGAAGAGAAGAAAAGGCAGGCAAGCAGGAAGGAAGGAAGGAAGGAAGGAAGGAAGGAAGGAAGGAAGGAAGGAAGGAAGGAAGGGAGGAAGGAAAGAAGAGAAGGAAGAAACAAGGAAGGAAGGAAAAGGGAGAAAGGGAGGGAAAGAAAGAAAGGAAGAAAAGAGAGAAAGAGCGCGAAAGAGAGGGAGGGAGGGAGGGAAAGAAAGGAAGGAAGGAAAGGAAGGAAGGGAGGAAGGAAAAGGGAGAGAGGGAGGGAAAGAAAGAAAGGAAGAAAAGAAAGAGAAAGAGAGAGAAAGAGGGAGGGAGGGAGGGAGGGAAAAGAAAAGAAGGAAAGAAAAAGAAAGAAAGAAAGGAAGGAAAGAAGGAAGAAACAAGGAAGGAAGGAAGGAAAAAGGGAGGGAGGGAAAGAAAGAAAGGAAGAAAAGAAAGAGAAAGAGAGGGAGGGAGGGAAAAGAAAAGAAAGAAAGAGAGAAAGAAGAAAGAAAGAAGAAAGAAAGAAAGAAGAAAGAAAGAAAGAAAGAACGAAAGAAAGAAAGAAAGAAAGAGAGAAGAAAGAAAGAAAGAAATCTAATCCTGCCCAAGCCCCTCTCTCTGTGAGGGGAGCCAATTTCCAGAAATCTGTGCTGTCTTCCTTATTACCCTGTATGGCTGCTGACTCCCAGGTGGTATGATGACCATCCCAGAGTCTCCAAGTGCCCAGGGCCACCTCTGCTGCACCTGCCAGAACTCCCAGGCCTCACTGACCTCCTGTAATAATGCTGGTGCTGACAGCTCTGTCTCTTTACGAGAGGCTCCTGCACAGAGGGACCAGGACTGTACTGACACCTTCTTGCCTAGGGCTCTGCTTCCACAGCTGGGCTGCAGCCCTTCTTTCTTCCTGTCTTCTCCTTTGTTCTGAAGTGGGAGGCCTTCCCAGGGAATTTGCCCAAATCCAGGGATAACTTGACTTATGTCCCATTTTGAGGATGTTTCTTTCATTCTGTCAGTCAACCAGTATTTATTGTTGGCCAATTTTGTGACATCAATGTGCTAAGCCCTGGGGCAGTAGTGAGCAAAAGTTAGGTCCCTGTCCATGTAGCTTAGGGTTCAGCTGAGAATACCAACATTTAATGAGACATCACAATATGGAACAAGGACATCTCATCTAGTGGGAGAGACAGCAAAGCCCTTTCTTCTTCTTCTTCTTCTTCTTCTTTTTTTGAGACAGAGTTTTGCTCTTGTTGCCCAAGCTGGAGTGCAATGGCACGATCTTGGCTCACTGCAACCTCTGCCTCCCGAGTAGCTAGGATTATAGGCAAGTGCCACCACACTCAGCAATTTTTTTTTTTTTTCTTTAGTTTTAGTAGAAACAGTGTTTCACCATGTTAGCCAGGCTGGTCTTAAACTCCTGACCTCAGGAAATCTGCTCACCTCCAGCCTTCCTAAGTGTTAAGATTACAGGCGTGAGCCACCATGCCGGGCCCAGCAAAGCCCTTTCTAAGGATGTGAAGTTTATGATGAGAACTGGAGAATGAGAAGAAATTAGCCCCATAAAAGAATGGGGGCAGAGAGGCTCAGTGTTTTATAGAAATTGCTTCCAGTAGTAGAAAAATGCTTTATGAGATTATTATTACCTAGATACAGAGTTATAACCAACATTAAAAACAAAACAAGCAACAACAGCAACAAAAAACAGGCAAACAAACAGAAAGCCTTTCTAGAAGAGAAAGAATACTTTCTTTTTTTAAAAATTTTTAAAATAGAGACAGGGTTTCACCATGTTGGTCAGACTGGTCTCAAACTTCTGACCTCAGGTGATCCGCCCACCTCAGCCTCCCAAAGTGCTGGGATTACAGGTGTGAGCCACTGCGCCCAGCCAAGAAAGAATACTTTCAAACTATTTTATAAGACTTAATATAACCCAGGCTGGTCGTGGTAGCTCAGGCCTGTAATCCCAGCACTTTAGGAAGCCAAGGCAGGCAGACCTCTTAAGGCCAGGAGTTCAAGACCAGCCTGGCCAAATGGTGAAACCCTGTCTCTACTAAAAAGTTAAAACCTTTTTTTTTTTTTAGACGGAGTCTCACCCTGTTGCCCAGGCTGGAGTGCAATGGTGCAGCCTCACCTCATTGCAACCTCTGCCCCCATCCCAGGTTCAGGTGATTCTCCTGCCTCAGCCTCCCGAGTAGCTGTGATTACCGGCGACTGTCACCAAGCCAGGATAATTTTTGTATTTTTAATAGAGATGGGCTTTCACCATCTTGGCCAGGCTGATCTTGAACTTCTGACCTCATGATCCACCTGCCTCAGTCTCTCAAAATGCTGAGGTTACAGGCGTGAGCCACCGGCACCCAGCCAAAACATTAAAAAAAAAAAAAAGTGATCGTGGTGGCACATGCCTGTAATCCCAGCTACTTGGGAGGCTGAGACACAAGAATAGCTTGAACCTGGAAGGTGGAGGTTGCATGGAGGCCCACTGCACTCCAGCCTGGGTGACAGAGCGAGACTCTGTCTCAAAAAAAAAAATTAATATAACCTCCATAACAATATTAGACAATGACAGTGCAAGAAGGGAAAACTACAGGCTAATCTCACCGACAAACATAGTTGGAAAAATCCTATACGAAAGTTTTGTGGCTGGGCGTGGTGGCTCATGCTTGTAATCCCAGCACTTTGGGAGGCCGAGGCAGGCAGATCATGAGGTTGGGAGATTGAGACCTTCCTGGCCAACATGATGAAACCCCACCTCTATGAAAAATACAAAATTAGTTGAGCATGGTGATGCATGCTTCTAATCCCAGCTACTTGGGAAGCTGAGGCAGGAGAATCTCTTGAACCAGGGAGGCGGAGGGTGCGGTGAGCCAAGATCACACCATTGCACTCCAGCCTGGGCAACAAGAGTGAAACGTCATCTCAAAAAAAAAAAAAAAAAGTTTTGCAAATCAAACCAAGCCATGTGTGTCAGCATGTGTGTGTGTATGTGTACAATGCTAACTTGACAGTGAAAAAGAAAAAATCCATAAGTAATGACTTATTTCACTTACCATAATGTTTTTGAGGTTCATCAAAGTTATAGCATGTAATGTATCACTACTGCATTTCTTTTTTTTTTTCTTTTCTTGAGACAGTCTTACTCTGTTGGCTAGGCTGGAGTGCAGTGGTGTGATCATGGTTCACTGTAGACTCCACCTCCTGGGATCAAGTGATACTCCTACCTCTTGCCTTCAGACTAGCTGGGACCACCAGGCATGAGTCACCAAGGCTGGCTAATTTTTTTAAAAATTATTTTTTAATAGGTGGGCATGGTGGCTAATGCCTGTAATCCCAGCACTTTGGGAGGACAAGGCAGGCAGATCACCTGGGTCAGGAGTTCTAGACCAGCCTGGCCAACATGGTGAAACCTCATCTCAAAAAAAAAGAATTGGCCAGGTGCGGTGGCTCATGCCCGTAATCCCAGCACTTTGGGAGGCCAAGGTGGGTGGATCATGAGGTCAAGAGATCAAGACCATCCTGGTCAACATGGTGAACCCCATTTATATACCAAAAAATACAAAAATTAGCTGGGCGTGGGGGCACACGCCTGTAGTCCCAGCTACAAGGGAGGCTGAGGCAAGATAATTGCTTGAACCCAGGAGGCGGAAGTTGCAGTAAGCCGAGATCGCGCCACTGCACTCCAGCCTGGCGACAGAGCAAGACTCTGTCTCAAAAAAAAAAGAAATAAATAAAAAGAAATAAAAAAAGAATTATTTTTAGTAAATATGGGGTCTCCCCCCCAGAAAAAAGTAAATATGGGGTTTCCCTATGTTACTTACTTAGCCTGGTCTCAAACTCCTAGGCTCCAGGGATCCTCTTGCCTCAGCCTCCCAAAGTTCTGGGATTACAGGCGTCAGACACCATCACTCCCTGTGTTCCTTTTATTTTTATTTTTTTGCTTTAAGACAGAGTCTCACTCTGTCACCCAGGCTGGAGTGCAGTGGTATGGTCATGGCTCACTGCAACCTTGACCTCCCAGACTCAAGTGTTCCTCCCATCTCAACCTCCCTAGTAGCTGGCATTCCTTTTTATGGGGGAATAATACTCCATTGTATCTACAGATCACAATTTATTTATCCATTCATCAGCTAGTGGACATTTGGGCTGTCTTCACCTTTGGCTATAAATAACGCTGCTGTATCGGGTGTGGTGGCACGCACCTGTAGTCCCAGCTACACAGGAGGCAGAGGTGAGAGAATTGCTTGAACCTGGGAGGTAGAGGTTGCAGTAAGCCGAGACCGTGCCATTGCACTCCAGCCTGGATGACAGAGTGAGACTCTGTCTCAAAAAATAAAATAAAATAAAAATAAACAAACAATGCTGCTATAAACATTTGTTTACAAGTTTCTGCATGGACATATATCTTCATTTTTCTTGGGTATATACCTGGGAGTGGAATTGCTGGATCATCTCATAAATAAATAAAGCCTGACACTAGTTAAAGTGGTAAGGACAGGTCAGGCACAGAGGCTGGTGCCTGTAATCCCAGCCCTTTGGGAGGCTGAGGCAGGCAGATCACTTGAGGTTAAGAATTTGAGACCAGCCTGGCCAACATAGTGACAACCCGCCTCTACTAAATGAGAGAATGAGAGAATAGAGAGAGAGGGGTCAGTGGGGGCTCAGCAACATCAGAGAAGTGACAGATTACAAAAGGTGGGAAGGGGGTTGGTCTGTGTTAAGCCCACCTGGGCTTGTTAGCTGGGGCTTATCATTAGTCTCCTACATTCTCACAGCAGCTGGGAAACGGGCCCTACCGTCAGGTGTTGACGAGAACAAACAGTAAATTCTTTCGACAGACTTGAGTTCTCTCAGTCAGACACTTTAAAGGGCTTTAGGGTCATCCTAGGGATGTGGACTTGAACTGTTAGAAATTATGCTAGTGTTCATTTAAGACTTTGTCAGGTCAGGCTCAGTGGCTCATGCCTGTAATCCCAGCACTTTGGGAGCCTGAGGCAGGCAGATAACCTGAAGTCAGGAGTTTGAGACCAGCCTGGCCAACATAATGAAACCCCGTCTCTACTAAAAATACAAAAATTAGCCAAGAGTGATGGTGGACGCTTGTAGTCCCAGGTACTTAGGAGGCTGAAGCAGCTGAATTGCCTGAACACAGGAGACGGAGGTTGCAGTCAGGCAAGATGGTGACACTGTACTCCAGACTGGGTGACAGAACAAGACTCAGCAAAAAGAAAGAAAGAAACAAAGAAACAAAGAAAGTCTTTATCATCCAAGGTTGAGGCCTAGCTGAGAAAGGGCCCAGAAGAGCCTGGCCTGCATTTGGTCAGGAGAGAATCTTTGTTCACATGGCAAATCTGTGTTTAATTCTTTAAAAAATCCTGGTTATCTGGCCGGGCGTGGTGGCTCATGCCTGTAATACTAGTACTTTGGGAGGCCAAGGCAGGCAGATTACTTGAAACCAAGGTCAGGGTTTGAAACCAGACTGGCTGACATGATGAAACCCCATCTCTACTAAAAATACAAAAAAACTAGCCAGGCATGGTGGTAGGAGCCGTGGAAAGTAGGCACCTTTCTAAAGTTTCCTTTCTTGTTAAAGAATAAATCATAAGTGTGCTAATAATTCTTTGTTAAGCCCTATCCTGTGTAGCTGTTAGAAATGCCGTGCTTACAGGCACGTAGTACGTTCTATGTCCTTGTACTTTAACCAAAATATCTGTGCTGGACATGCTCACAGGCATGTCCCAGCTCTCCATTGCTTTTACCTGTTAAGAAAAGTTTTAAGTTGTTAGCCAATCAGGTTTTAGTTTAGATTGTGAGGTCTGACTACAGCCAATGGAAATCAGACACAGCAGAAAGGATAACCCCAAATGTGTAAGGGATAAATTTGTGTGTTTTCCTTTGTTCCTTGTACTCTCATGGAGTGATGGCTATCAAGGGTACCCTTCCTGCAGTCCAGGAAGTAAAAATTTCATTGCTAAAACATCCTTTGTCTAGTGCTGATTTTCCTTTGCGGCAGCAAGCATCTATTTCCAACAGCGCCTGTAATCCCAGCTACTTGAGATGCTGAGGCAGGAGAATTGCTTGAACCTGAAGGCAGAGGTTGCAGTGAGTTGAGATCGTGTCACTGCACTCCAGACTGGGTGACAGAACAAGACTCTGTCTCAAAAAATAAAATAAATAAAATCTGGTTATCTTTTTGTAACCTTTGAAATATATGTGAATATACTTGTTTTCCAAACATTAAATTAATAATAAAAGCCATGCCATAGCAGACTAAATCATATATAGGTATATAGCCAAGAAAGAATTCTATCTAGAATTGACAAAAAAACTTCCACAAATTGACATGAAAAAGACAACCAACCCATGAGAAAAAAAAAAAAAATTAATGTAGTAAAGAAATTCCTCAAAGAGAAAATAGAAAACACAAACGAATACAGGCATTTTGGGCTTGAAAAAAAAGCAAATTAAAATAATAATGAGGTAAAAAAAAATAAAATTAATAAAATTAAAAAAAATAATGAGGTGACATTCATCAAATTGGCAAAGACAGGTCTGGTAATATCAGATGTTGGTGAACCTCTAGGATAACAGCGACTCTCTTCTAGTGGATGGGAGTGTAAACTGGAAAAACCACTGTGGAGACCATTTGGCAGTATCTAGTAGAGTTGATAGTACAATTCTACTTATAAGCTTATACCCAGCCTCTCTCACATTTGCCCAGAAGGCATGCAGAAGTATGTTCATTGCAGCAATGTTTTATATAGCAGTATATAACATAATTGGAAATACTTTAAAATCCATAATCAGAAGAATGGATACATTATTTGTGATATATTATATAATTGACTATTACAGAACTGCATTATCCAACATGGTAACCATGAGCCACATGTGGCTATTTAAACTTGAATTTAAATAATAATTAAAATTATGTCTATGTTTCACATTAAAAAAATTTTAAATATAGTTCCTAGGCCGGGCATGGTGGCTAACATTGGTAATCCCAGCACTTTGGGAGGCCGAGGCAGGCAGATCACGAGGTCAAGAGATTGAGATCATCTGACCAACATAGCAAAACTCCATCTCTACTAAAAATACAAAAGTTAGCTGCATGTGGTGGCATTTACCTGTAGTCCCAGCTACTTCGGAGGCTATGGCAGGACAATCGCTTGAACCTGGGAGGTGGAGGTTGCAGTGAGTTGAGATCACACCACCACACTCCAGCAAAACTTTGTCTCAAAAAAAACAATACAAAAATTTAGATCCTCAATCACATTAGCCACATTTCCAGTGCTCAGTAGTCACATGTGATTAGTGGGTACCATATTAGACAATGCTGATATAGAAAATTTCCATCATTGCAGAAAGTCTATTGGACAGTACTGTTCTACAACATAAAGTGAGCTAACTGGGTCTACATATTTCAAAAAGAAAAAAAAATCAAAATATAAGTCTCAAAAATATGTCATTAGAAAAAGAGAGCAAGTTGTAGAACACATAGAATACCCTCCTATTTATTTCGGTACAGCATGATGACTATAGTTAATAACAATGTATTGTAGGCCGGGTGCTGAGGCTCATGCCTGTAATCCCAGCACTTTGGGATGCTGAGGCAGGCAGATCACCTGAGGTCAGGAGTTCGAGACCAGCCTGGCCAATATTGTGAAACTCCGTCTCTACTAAAAACGTAAAAATTAGCTGGGCATGGTGGCGCACACCTGTAGTCCCAGCTACTTGGGAGTCTGGGGCAGGAGAATTGCATGAACCCGGGAGGCGAAGGTTGCAGTGAACCGAGATAGTGCCATTGCACTTCAGCCTGGGCATCATAGCAAGACTCTATCTCAACAAAACAAAACAAAAAACAATGTATTGTATTCATGAAAAATGCTAAGAGATTGACTGTTGTGTTCTCACCACAAAAATGGTAGTTATGTGAAGTAATGCATATGTTAATTAGCTAGATTTAGTCACTCCAACTTTATATATGCTTCAAAATATCATGTAATAACTATAGAAACTAAGAATTAGGCCGGGCACAGAGGCTCATAGCTGAAATCCCAGTGCTTTGGTAGGCCAAGGCAAGAGCATTTCTTGACCTCCAAGAGTTTGAAACCAACTTGGGCAACATAGGCAGACCATATCTCTACAAAAAATACAAAAAAGTAGCTGGGTGTGGTGGCTGGAGCCTGTAGTCCTAGCTATGGGCTGAGGTGGAAAGATCACTGAAGCCCAGATGTTTGAGACTGCAGTGAGCCGTGACTGTGGCAGTGCACTCTAGCCTGGGCGACACATTAAAACTGTCTCAAGAAAATAATGAAAATAAAAATAAAAAAACAGGCCAGACACGGTGGCTCACACCTGTAATCCCAACACTTTGGGAGGCCAAGGCAGGTGGATCACCTGAGGTCAGGAGTTCAAGACCAGCTTGACCAACATGGTGAAACCTAATCTCTACTAAAAATATAAAAGTTAAGTGGGCTTCTTGCCCTGTAGAAGACCTGGAGTCTGGCCCAGGCGTGGCTGGGCTTGCGGTGCCCTGCACGCCTGCTGATGCCTGGCCAGCTGGTGAGCCAGGTGGGCAAAGAACAAAAAATAAATAAATAAATAAAAAATAAAATAAAAAATTAACTGTGTATGGTGGCAGGTGCCTGCAATCCAGCTACACTGGAGGCTGAGGCAGGAGAATCACTTGCACCAAGAAGGTGGAGGTTGCAGTGAATTGAGATCATACCACTGCACTCCAGCCTGGGTGACAGAGCGAGACACTGTCTCAAAATAAATAAATAAATAAGTAAATAAAATAGGCCTGGCACGGTGGCTCACCTGTAATCCCATCACTTTGGGAGGCTAAGGCAGGGGGATCATCTGAGGTCAGGAGTTTGAGACCAGCCTGGTCAACATGATGAAACTCCATTTCCACTAAAACTGCAAAAATTAGCTGGGCGTGGTGGAGTGTGTCTGTAATCCCAGCTACTTGAGGGGCTGAGGCAGGAGAATCACTTGAACCCAGGAGGCAAAGGCTGCAGTGAGCCAAGATCTTGCCACTGCACTCCAGCCTGGGCAACTGAGGAAGACTCTGTCTCAGAATAATAATAATAACAATAATAATCCATAAATAAATAAATAAGTAAAGTTTGGAAGACGTTGATTACATTTGTTGTCTCCAAGGGAGGGAAATACGTGGGTGCGGGATGAAGTAGCAGAGAGATCGTGACATATACCCTTTTGCTTCTTTCACACTTCAAACCCTGCAGTTGTATCATGTATTAAAAAAAAATAGCCGGGCGCAGTGGCTCAAGCCTGTAATCCCAGCACTTTGGGAGGCCGAGGCGGGTGGATCACGAGGTCAAGAGATCGAGTCCATCCTGTTCAACATGGTGAAACCCCGTATCTACTAAAAATACAAAAAATTAGCTGGGCATGGTGGCGCGTGCCTGTAATCCCAGCTACTCAGGAGGCTGAGGCAGGAGAATTGCCTGGAGGCGGAGGTTGCCGTGAGCCGAGATCGTGCCATTGCACTCCAGCCTGGGTAACAGCAAAACCCCGTCTCAAAAAAAAGTAAAAGTAAATATAAAAATAAATTTTGTCAGCACTAATCAAGTCCAAGGAAAAGGCCCAATATTTGTACAATCTGTATGGATGTTGACATACCGTATTTATTAGTTATTTATTGAAAACCATCCACCAGTTTGTTTTGTTTTTCTGTTTTGTTTTTTTTGTCACGGAGTCTTGCTCTGTCACCCAGGCCTGGAGTAGATGGGATTACAGGCATCCACCACCATGTCTAGTTAATATTTGTACTTTCAGTACAGGTGGGGTTTCGCCATGTTGGCCAGGTTGATCTTGAACTCCTGACCTCTACTGATCTGCCTGCCTAGGCCTCCCAAAGTGCTGGGATTACAGGTGTAAACCACCACACCCAGCCCCAGATTATTTTTAAACATACTCTTATGATTCTTCTCTGTGATGATTTTGTTTCTAGAGTGTAAAATCTATGAGTACTGTAATTTCTCTTTTTTTTCCCTCCAAGATGGAGTCTTGCTCTGTTGCCCAAGCTGGAGTGCAGTGGCGAGATCTCATCTCACTGCAACCTCTGCCTCCCAGGTTCAAGTGATTCTCCTGCCTCAGCCTCCTGAGTAGCTAGGATTATAGGCGCATGCTGCCATGCCTGGCTAAATTTATATTTTTAGTAGAGACCGGGTTTCAACATGTTAGCCAGGATGGTCTCGAACTCTCAAACATCGTGCCCAGCCCATTTCTTTTCTTTTCTTTTTTTTTTTTTTTTGAGATAGAGTCTTGGTCTGTCACCCAGGCTGGAGTGCAGTGCCATGATCCCAGTGTGTAGCAGGACAAGCCACAGATGAAACCTCCCAGACACCAGATTCAAAGAAGGAAGTGGCTTTTATTCAGCCGGGAGCATCAGCAGACTTGAATCTCAGGAACTGAGATCTTCGGCAAAGAAAATCCTAGCTCTTTTAAAGGCTTACAGTTCTAGAAAGTACATGTGAAAGGGTCATGATTGATGAAGTAGGCGTGGAGTATGTGACCAGGTCGGGGTTTGAGTAAGATTGAGCGAGAACAATGGAGGGCATTTTCTCCATATTATGGTTGCCATCTATAGATAGGAGTTCGATTAAGGGTGGGGGGGTTAATCTGTAACCACGAGGCCTAATCAGCGGTGCCAGCCGACCTTGCCACTGACCTCATGCCTGCTATGTCTCAAGCTCACTACAACCTCCCCTCCTGGGTTCAAGCAATTCTGCCTCAGCCTCCCATGTAGTTGGGATTACAGGTGCCTGCCACTGGCTAATTTTTGTATTTTTAGTAGAGACAGTGTTTTGCCATGTTGGCCATGCTGAGCTGGAACTCCTGACCTCAGGTGATCCTCCCATGTCAGCTCCCAAAGTGCTGGGATTACAGGCATGACCCTCCACACATGACCTGTGATACTTATAAAAAGAGAGCAAATTTTTAGTGTTGGTATGGTATAATGTGAAATATATTTGATCTTTGTTTTCACGCCTGTCACAGAACTCCTAAAACTTGGAATTTCCAGAGTGATAGGAATGTCTTCTGTTGTTTAATTTTTTAACTTTCTTTTTTCTTGAATAGAGACAGACAAATCACTTTGTTGTTCAGACTGCTCTCAAGCTCCTGGGATCAAGTGATCCTCCTGCCTCAGCTTCCCAAAGTGTTGGGCCACAGGGCCAGGCCAGGAGTGTCTTTTATTATTCATAATAAGCTCTTTTGGATCACACCTGAGTTTATGCTAATGAGATAAGTTAGGATGAGGCCCCTAAGCAGCCTCAGGATGGGGTTGGTTACCAGAAAGACCAAGAGATTAAAGGAGTAGATTTGGAATTTTCAGCCTCATCCACCAACTTCCAGGAAAGGGAGTGGTGTTTGAAGATTAAGCTTTACAAAAACTCCTTTTTAAATATTTTATTTATTTATTTATTTTGAGACAGAACACTCTCACCCAGGCTAGTGTGCAGTGGTGCAATCTTGGCTCATTGCCACATCTGCCTCCTGGGTTCAAGGGATTCTCCTGCCTCAGTCTCCTAAGTAGCTGGGATTACAGGCACTCACAGATACACCCGGCTAATTTTTGCAATTTTACTAGAGACGGGGTTTTGCCATATTGGCCGGGATGGTCTCGAACTCCTGACCTCGGGTGATCTGCCCTCCTCAGCCTCCCAGTGTGCTGGGATTACAAGTACGAGCCACCATGCCCACCCTATGAAAACTCTTAAACAATAATTGATGGGGGTGGGGCACGGTGGTTCACGCCTATAATCCCAGCACGTTGCCAAGGTTGGCAAATCACTTGAGGTCGGAGGTTTGAGATGAGCCTGGTCAACATGGGGAAACACTGTGTCTACTATAAATACAAAAATTAGCCAGGCGTGGTGGCAGGTGCCTGTAATCTTAGCTACGCAGGAGGTTAAGGCTGGAGAATCCTTTGAACCCAAGAGGCAGAGGTTGTAGTGAGCTGAGATCTTGCCATTGCACTCCAGCCTGGGCAACAGAGCACAACTGCCTCTCAAAAAACAAACAAAGAGAACTGGACTGGTTGATGGGCTGGCAGGGTATTGACACCTGGAGGGGCTGGGAGGGTAGTGCCCAGATGCGCCATGGAAGTGCCAAGCCTCTTCCTCCCTAAAGCTCACCCTATGCATTTTTAAAATATAGCCATTCATCTATATCTTTTATAATACAATTTATAATCAAGAGATAAATGTGTTTCCCAGAGTTCTGGTGGCCATCCTAGCAAATTATGAAGCCAAGGAGGGGGTTGTGGGAACCCTAATTTATAGCGGGTTTGTCAGAAGCACAGATCACAGCCTTAGTCTTGAAATTGGCATCTAAAGTGGGGGGCAGTCTTTTGGGACTCAGCCCTCCACCTGTGGATTCCAACACGATTGCCAGGTAGCTGGTATCTGAATTGAATCAGAGTCACTGCGCCCGCTGAGCTTGTGGTTCTTCTCTCCTCAACAAATGGCATGGTTTGATGGGGAAGGGCATACTCCTCCCTTTAGGGCTGTTCCTGAAAGGTGGATATGTGACTTCCATTTGTGCTCTATTGGCCAGAGCACCATCCATTGCCATACCTAGTCTCAAGGGAGGCTGGGAATTGAGATCTTTTTTGGTGGCCATGTGTCTTGCAAAAAAATTTAGGGTTTATGGCTGAGTGCCGTGGCTCACGCCTGTAATCCCAGCACTTTGGGAGACCGAGGCAGGTGGATCACCTGAGATCAGGAGTTCAAGACCAGCCTGGCCAACATGGTGAAACCCCGTCTCTACTAAAAACACAAAAATTAGCTGGGCGTGGTAGTGCGTGCCTGTAATCCCAGCTACTCAGGAGGCTGAGACAGAAGAATTGCTTGAATCTGGGAGTCGGAGGTTTCAGTAAGCTGAGATCTTGCCACTGCACTCTAGCCTGGGCGACAGAGTGAGACTCCACTCTGTCTCAAATAAATAAATAGATAGATAGATAGATAGATAGATAGATAGATAGATAGATAGAGGGTTTATTAAGAAGAAAAGATTGAATAAACAATACTGGGGGGAAGCTAACAGCCTCTATGAAAGGCTCAGTGTCAGTATTATGCTCAGCTGTGAGAGGCTGAGCATAATACCCTCTATGGGCAGGACACCCTGGGCAGGCCTGTGGTACTTGAGGTGGCCCAGCAGGAAGCCTTGCCCTGTGGGGCTCTCTACAGCAGATAATGACAAAGTGCACGATGCACAAGAAGAGGAGTGTTTACTCCAGCACAGACTTTGTCCCTGTAAAGCCTCACCCTTCCCCATGCTGGAAGTAGGGAAACCAGCTGACAGATCTGTAGGAGACTCCTGATCCTATCCCCAGGCCTTCGTGGTCTGCCCCCTCCTACCCATCCCGCAGACTCAGCTCCCCAAACTGTTCCATGCTGTGCCCTTCTCAGTTCTGCACACTAGATGGGCCTGGCTCTGGCCTGGGGTGCCCTGCTGCTGCTGCTGCTCAGGGATACATACAATTGTACAGACTGTGGTAAGAACTTCACATGCATGACCTCTTTCAGATTTTGTCGTTGCCTCTCTGCTCATCTGTACTCTTCACTGGCAGGAACTTTGAGTAATGGAGCCCCACATCTGTTGTGCTCACTACTCTATTCCCAGCAAGCAGCACGGTGTGGCGCCTTCACAGGGCCTCTGGCTCCAGATCACTGGCACACAATACATGTTTCTTTCTTTTTTTTCCGATATGGAGTCTCGTTCTGACTTCAGACTGGAGTGCAGTGGTGCAATCTCATCTCACTGCAACCTCCGACTCCCTAGTTCAAAGGATTTCCCTGCCTCAGCCTTCCAAGTAGCTGGGACTACAGGCAGATGCACACCACCACGCCCAGCTAACTTTGTATTTTTAGTAGAGAGGGGGTTTCACCATGTTGGCCAGGGTGGTCTCGATCTCCTGACCTTGTGATCCGTCTGCCAAAGTACTGGGATAACAGGTGTGAGCCACCGCACCTGGCCTAAGTGTTTCTTACATTGAATTTGCATCTTGCATAAAAATGAACCAAGACATTATGAAGTATAGTAACTTATTTTTTTCCTTTTGTGACTAATTTTTCTTAAGGAGTGGTGATCAGGGAAAGGAAGATGCTTCCCTAGACCTCCTCTAGAGGACGTATCTTCCCTGGATCTTTGACATTCTTTTTCAGAAGGATAATAGACCTTACACAAGGAGTGGCCATCTCCTAAGAGGCCTGTCCCCGCAGATGGAGGATATGGTGGTGCTGAGTGATGACTCCCTGGCAGCTGGGAGTGGAGACTCTAGAGGGAGGTCTTCATGTCCAAAGGCAGGGATCTGGAAGAAGGAGAATGTGTGTGCACAGACGACTCCCCCAGCCCCCCCACCTTTTTTTTTTTTGAGACAGGGTCTCACTCTGTCACCCAGGCTGAAGTACAGTGGTGTGATCATTATTCACTGCAGCCTCGACCTCCCAGGCTCAGGTGATCCTCCCACCTCTGCCTCCCGAGTAGCTATGTGCCACCACGCCTGGCTAAGTTTTTGTATTTTTTTGTACAGACAGGGTTTCCCCATGTTGCCCAGGCTGGTCTTGAACTCCTGGGCTTAAGCAATCCATCATCTGCTTTTGCCTCTCAAAGTGGGATTACGGGCGTGAGCCACTGTGCCCGGTCTAGATTTCCCGTTTTTTTTTTTTTTTTTTTTTGAAACAGTTTCTCTCTGTTGCCCAGGCTGGAGTACAATGGCAGTACAAAAAAAAGTTACTATACTTCATAATGTCTTGGTTCAATTTTGGCTCACTGCAACCTTCGCCTTCTGGGTTCGAGCAATTCTCCTGTCTCATCCTCCCAAGTAGCTGAAAGTACAGGCACCCGCCACCGCACCCAGCTATTTTTGTATTTTTAGTAGAGACAGGGTTTCACCATGTTGGCCAGGCTGATCTTGAACTCCTGACCTCAGGTGATCCACCCATCTTCCAAAGGGCTGGGATTACAGGTGTGAGCCACTGCACACGGCCTAGACTCTCATTTTTATTTAATATCTTCCGTTTCTCATCAGAGAAATCATAAAATCCAGAAAAGCACAATTATTTAATTAAACCCCACCTCTAGCTCATTTAAATGACCAGTTATTTCCAAGCCTGGATCTGAACATTTCTATTATAAAAGATTCTCCAGGACCTTCAGTGAGTTCCATGTGTAGTCGTGACATTATGTGATATTGGCACATGGTTAGAAATCACCCTTATGTAGCAGTTTGAGATGAAATATAGGCGATGCCTGGTCTCTGAAAATGCCCTCAGACCTGATGTTACACAACCATTCTCAGCCCAACTTGTTTCCCCTCCTATTTCGATCTCTGCCTTTAGCTGGATATTTGGAGAGTTCAGGGGAAAAAGAGGGGAAAGGTGAGATGGCAAAAGAGACCCCAGCCACTGGACCCATGGGTCATGCCTGTAATCCCAGCACTTTGGGAGGCTGAGGTGGGTGGTTCACTAAGGTCAGGAGTTCAAGACCAGCCTGGCCAACATGGCAAAACCCTTTCTCTACAGAAAATATAAAAATTAGCTGGGAATAAAGTGCGTGCCCATAGTCCCAGCTATTTGGGGGGCTGAAGCAGGAGAATCACTTGAACTTTCCATGTGGAGTCTGCAGTGAGCCGACATTGAGCCACTGCACTCTAGCCGGGGGGACAAAGTAAGACCCTGGCTAAAAACAAACACACACAAAAAGAAGTCATTATGTGTTTTTGAAAGCAAATATGCTGTAATACAGCTTGATCTGAATGTCCGCCAAAATTCGTATGTTCAAATTTAATCTCAACTTTGGAGGTATTAAGAAGTGAGGTTATCTGGGAAGTAATTAGGTCCTGAGGGCTCCACTCTCATGAATGAATTAGTGCCTTATAAAAGGGCTGGAGGGTTGAATTATTGTGATTAGAATTTTAAAAATATTAAATAAATACATAAATTAAAGGGCTGGAGGGAACGAGCTTCAGCCCTTTTTCGTCCTGCCTTCCACCATGCGAAGACACGGCATTCATCTCCTCTGCAGTGTGCAGCAGCAAGGCTCTGTGTGGAAAGAGAAACCAGGTCCCTCAGCCGACACTGAACCTGCCAGCACCTTGATCTTTCGATTTCCAGCCCTCCAGATCTCTGAGAAATACGTTTCTGTTGTTTATAAATTACTCAGTCTCAGGTATTTTGTTATTGTAGCACAAACAGACTAAGACAAGTAACAGTTTTATGTTTACAACCCATAAGGAGGAAAATTCTGGATTTGGACCCTATCTTGGCAAATATACACATATGATTATAGCAAAATCAGTGAGGTCATAACCAGGGGCTTACCAACGTAGGCTGTGTACAAATATAACTTTAACAACAGATATAGCAAATATAGTTGACGAAGTAAACAAACACAATTTGCTATAACATTCTGACAAATGTAGTTTCCTATAACAAATAATCAAAGCCTTAAGTTTCAGGTTACAGTTTTCAGAATTAGTAATAGCCTATTACTGCCAGGCATAGTGGCTCACATGTATAATTCCAGCACTTTGGGAGGCTGAGGTGGGAGAATTACCTGAGTCCAGGAGTTTGAGACAAGCCTGGGCAACATGGTGAGACTCTGTCTATTTTATTTTATTAAAAGTTTTAAAATATTGGCCTGGCGTGGTGGCTCACACCTGTATGGGAATATGGGAGTCTCAGCACTTTGGAAGGCTGAAGCAGGCAGGTCACTTGAGAACAGGAGTTCAAAACCAGCTTAGCCAACATGGCAAAACCCCGTGTCTACTAAAATACAAAAATTAGCTGGGCATGGTGGTGCATGCCTGTAATCCCAGCTACTTGGGAAACTGAGTCAGAGAGTCATTTGAACCTTGAAGGTGGAGGATGCAGTCGCCCAGATCATACCATTGCACTGCAGCCTGGGTGATAGAGTGAGACCCTGTCTTAAAAAAAAATTAAAATATTATTATCTTTTATTTTTATTCGGTTCACAGCCAAAGAAATATTATTTTAAAAAAGAAGTAGCTTACCACAAAGGCTACCTGACTTTATCTCAGTTTTAAAAATGGAATGGTAGGCTGGGCATGGTGGCTCACACCTGTAATCGCAGCACTTTGGGAGGCCAAGGTGGGCAGATCACAAGGTCAGGAGTTCGAGATCAGCCTGGCCAACATGGAGAAACCTCGTTTGCACTAAAAATACCAAAATTAGTCAAGCGTGGTGGCAGATGCCTGTAACCCCAGCTACTCTGGAGGCTGAGGCAGGAGAATCTCTTGAACCCAGGAGGCAGAGGTTGCAGTGAGCCAAGACCGTACCATTGCACTCCAACCTCGGTGACAAAGCAAGACTCTGTCTCAAAATAAATAAATAAATAAGAAAAATATTATTTTTCTGGAACAACCAGTATTAGCCTTTCTAAAAATATACCAAAAAGTAAACAGCATCAACATAAAGAAGAATTTACATCAACGAATGGATAAAATAGCCAGTTAACATCAAATGGCAGTAACCCTAAATTTAATTCGACTAAATCCCCCAATCAAAAGATACAGCCAAAACCTAATGGTATGTTACATCCAAACCTGTTTCACGTCCAAAGATACAAAAAGACTTAAAACAAAGGGATGGAGAAAGATTTACCAACCAAAAGGAGAGCAAAAATAAATAAATAAATTAAAAGCAGGAGTTGCAATTCTCGCATCTGATAAAATAGATTTCAAAGTAACAAAGTCTTATGTTTCTGGGGTGCAGTGGTACAATCTCAGCTCACTGCAACCTCTGCCTCTCCTGGGTTTAAGCTATTCTTCTGCCTTAGCCTCCCAAGTAGCTGGGTTTATAGGCACCCACCACCATGCCCAGCTAACTATTTTTTTTTTTTGGTATTTTTAGTAGAGATGGGGTTTCACTATGTTGTCGGTCAATCTGGTCTCAAACTCCTGACCTTAAGTAATCCACCCAGTTAGGCCCCTCAAAGTGCTGGGATTACAGGTGTGATCCACTGCACCCAGCCTAATGTCTGTCTCTTGATTTGATTGTAAGCTCCCTGAGGGCAGGACCAGAGCCATGTCAGTTCTGGTTCATGGTTGAATCAACAGCAGATACACTGATATATATATATAAATGTATGTATATATGTGTGTTTATATAATTTTCATGTGTAATACAGCTTTGTCATTTTCCATTTAACAATCACAGTCATTCACTGGTGGAAATTTTCATTGTTTTTGACATTTTACTTTTATTAATTTTATGCACACTTCTGCTTACTTCCTTAGACTAAATTCCTTATTTATTTATTTTTTTGTACAGATGGGGGTCTCAGTCTCACTATGTTGCCCATGCTGGTCTTAAATTCTTAGGTTCAAACCTCCTCCCACCTCACCCTCCCAAAGTATTAGGATTACAGGCATGAGCCACCATGTCTGGCTGATTAAATTCTTTTTTTTTCTCTTTTCTTTTTGGCTGATTAAATTCTTAACTTGGAATGTGTGATGGTTCATTTTAGGTGTCACCTTGACTGGATTAAGGAATACCTACAGAACTGGTTAAGCATTAGTTCTGGGTATGTCTGTGAGGGTGCTTCCAGAGAAAATTGGTGTGTGAGTGGGTGGATTGCGTGGGGGAGATCTACTCTAAGTGTTGGCAGGTATAATCCAATCAGTTGAAGGCCTGGATAGAACAAAGAGACAGGGGAAAGGTTTTTTTTTATCTCTTGGAGCTGGGACATAGTCTTCTCCTCTGCCCTTGGGCATCAGGACTCCAGGCTCTCTGGCCTTGAGACTCCAGAAATTACACCAGTTCCCCTCCCATCCTCCTGCCCACCATCTGTTCTCAGGCCTTTGGCCTTGGACTGAGAACTATAGCATTGGCTTCCTTGGTTCTGAGGATTTCATTTTTTAACTTTATTTTACAGAGACAGGGTTTTGACGTGTTGCCCAGGCGCGTCTCAAACTCCTAGACTCAAGCAATCCTCCTACCTCGGCCTCCCGAAGTGCTGAGATTACAGGCATGAGCTCCCATGCCCCACCAGTTCTGAGGCATTTAGACTTGAACTAAGCCAGATTAGTAGCATCCCAGGGTCTCCAGCTGGCAGAAAGTGGGACTTTTCAGCTTCCATAATTGTGTGAGCCAGTTCCCCTACTAAGTCCTGTCTCATAGATCTATACATCAGTAAAGCTATATAGTCATGTGCCACAAAATGACATTTTGGTTAATGATGGACCATGTAAACCATGGTTGTTCCATAAGATTATACCTTTTTTTTTTTGAAGTGGAGTCTCACTCCATCACCCAGGCTGGAGTGCAGTGGTATGATCTTGGCTCACTACAACCTCCGCCTCCTGGATTCAAGCAATTCTCCTCCCTCAGCCTCCCAAGTAGCTGGGATTACAGGTGCATGTCACCACAACCAGCTAATTTTCATATTTATTTATTTATTTATCTTGAGATGGAGCCTTGCTCCTGTCACCCAGGCTGGAGTGCAATGGTGTGATTGGGGCTCACTGCACCTCCACCTCCCAGGCTCAAGCAATTTGCCTGCATCAGCCTCCAGTAGCTGGAGTAGCTGAGATTACAGGTGCATGCCACCATGCCTGGCTAATTTTTTTATTTGTAGAAGAGACGGGTTTTCACCATGTTGGCCAGGCTGGCCTTGAACTCCTAACCTC
This sequence comes from Callithrix jacchus, assembly GCF_049354715.1. Classification (NCBI taxonomy): domain Eukaryota; kingdom Metazoa; phylum Chordata; class Mammalia; order Primates; family Cebidae; genus Callithrix; species Callithrix jacchus. The sequence goes on from NC_133505.1 coordinate 41,616,170, forward strand.
AGGTGATACACTTGCCTCAGCTTCCCAAAGGGCTGGGATTACAGGCATGAGCCACCACACTTGCCAATTTTTGTATTTTTAGTAGAGACAGGGTTTCACCATATTGACCAGGCTGGTCTGGAACATCTGACCTCAGGTGATCTGCCTGCCACGGCCTCTCAAAATGTTGGGATTACAGGTGTGAGCCACTGTGCCTGGCAAAATAATACCATATTTTTGCTATATCTTTTCTGTGTTTAGATTCACAGATACTTACCATTGTGTTAGAATTGCCTACAGTTTCAGGATAGTAACATGCTGTACGTGCGTGTAGCCTAGCAGCAATAGGCTGTACCGTATAGTCTCTGTGTGTACTAGGCCATACCATCTAGGTTTGTGTAAGTACACTCTATGATGTTCACACTATGGTGAAATCTCCTAACAATGCATTTCTCAGACTGTATCCTGATCACTAAGCAACACATCACTGTATATGTGTCCTATTGGTTCTTTCTGAAGTATTCTGCCTGATACGGAATGCTACATTAAAAGTTGTTGGTACTCGGCTGGGCATAGGTTGCGGTGAGCCGAGATCACACCATTGTACGCTAGCCTGGGTGACAGGGCCAAACTACATCTCAAAAAAAAAAAAGTTGTTGGTACCTGAACTTCCAGGAAGGAAGTACCAATGTACACTCTCAGCAGGAATGTATGGGAGTACCAGTTTGATAGGGGAAACATATTTCATCCTTCTCATTGTCTTTTAATTTCATTTAGTTTATTATGTATTATATTCATGTGATTCAAAATGTAAAAGTAGTCCCTCCCGCCCCAGCACACTGAATTTCCTGGTCATCATGCCATCTCGGTCTCCACTGCCTACTCAGCTGAGGAAATGTGGAGGATTTCCCCCACCCTAAAAACTCCTTTCCTTGAGAGACAAAAGGGTGATGCCTGACAGGCCTAGTAGTGGTGACGTCCTTCTGCCATGGGCTACTCAAATCCTGGTGCCTGGAGAGACTCCCATTATTGTCACTTGGGGACTTGGGACAAGTGGCCTGGAGAAGGACTCCTTTGCTGTGCTTCTAGAAGTTGGGCGTGTTAGGTCAGACTAGAGAAAGGGACACAGAGTCTGTAAACAAGTACCAGGGAGTCACTGCAGGGTTGGACACACTCTGGAAGAGCTGGAGGCCTTCGTTGCCAGAATAAATCACAAAGCCTACTCTTCCTCTTTCCAATAACTGTCTGTGGGAGAAGAGGGGGGTCTCTCTACTCACAGCACTGGTCTCTATCTATGCCTTGGCTGTATCATCAAACCGAGCTCTGAGATAAAGGGAAAACCTGGAGCAAATCAGCCATCTCTGGGCAGCAGCTCCTCTTAGACTCACAGAGCTTGACCACCCTTTGGGGATCTCTGCTCCTGGCCTGCACCTATGTTGCCTGTCAAGATAGAAGCTGCTTTTTCTCTTCACTTTTTTTTTTTCCCCAGGAGTCTCATTCTGTTACCTAGGCTGAAGTGCAATGCGGTAACACAATCTTGGCTTACTACAATCTCTGCCTCCCCAGCTCAAGCAATCTCCTGTCTCAGCCTCCCGAGTAGCTAGCATTACAGGTGCCCACCACTACGTCCAGCTAATTTTTGTATTTTTAGGAGAGACGAGGTTTCACCATGTTGGCCAGGCTGGTCTCAAACTCCTGACCTCGTGATCCACCTGCCTTGGCCTCCCAAAGTGCTAGGATTACAGGCTTGAGCCGCTGTGCCTGGCCCTTCACTCTTAATTATCTTGGTGTTTACAGCTGAGATGAGAACTTCCTAAGGAAATCTTTTTTCAATTCCTCACTGCTGAGAAAGACGTACTAACAGCATCTGTCTGCCTTCTATCATATGACGTAATAGTATTTTATTGTCTGTTTCTCTGCCACTCCCAAACTGGAAGCTCTAGGAAGAAAGAGATGGTCTCCTTCATTAGTATAGTGAAAGTCTGTCTCAATTAAAAAAAAAAATTACCCTTTTAAAGTGTATAATGCAGTTTATTTTGTTTATTTGTTTGTTTGTTTTTTGAGATGGAGTTTCACTCTTGTTGCCCAGGCTGGAGTGCAATGGCATGATCTTGGCTCACCACAACCTCTGCCTCCCGGGTTCAAGCGATTCTCCTGCCTCAGTCTCCCAAGTAGCTGGGATTACAGGCATGTGCCACCACGCCTGGCTAATTTTGTATTCTTTTTTTTTTTTTTTTTTTTTTTGAGACAGAGTTTCGCTCTTTTACCCAGGCTGGAGTGCAATGGCGCGATCTCGGCTCACTGTAACCTCTGCCTCCTGGGTTCAGGCAATTCTCCTGCCGCAGTCTCCTGAGTAGCTGGGATTACAGGCACGCGCCACCATGCCCAGCTAATTTTTTGTAATTTTAGTAGAGACGGGGTTTCACCATGTTGACCAGGATGGTCTCGATATCTTGACCTCGTGATCCACCCGCCTCGACCTCCCAAAGTGCTGGGATTACAGGCTTGAGCCACCGTGCCCAGCCTAATTTTGTATTCTTAGTAGAGATGGGGTTTCTCCATGTTGCTCAGGCTGGTCTCTAACTCCTGACCTCAGGTGATCTGCCTGCTTCGGCCTCCCAAAGTGCTGGGATTGTAGGCGTGAGCCACAATGTCTGGCTTTTTTTCTTTTTTTTTTGAGACAGGCTTTCATTCTGTCTCTCAGGCTGGAGTGCAGTGGCACAATCTTGACTCACTGCAACATCTGCCTCCCTGGTTCAAGTGATTCTCCTGCCTCAGCCTCCTAGTAGCTGAGATTACAGGTGCCCACCTGGCTACTTTTTTGTAATTTTAGTAGAGACAAGTTTCCACCACGTTGACCAGGCTGGTCTCGAGCTCCTGATCCACCTGTCTCAGTCTCCCAAAGTGCTGGGAATACAGGCGTGAGCCGCCTCGCCTGGACTGCCTGGCCTTTTAAATGTGTTTTTATACATTTTTTTGTTTGTTTCTCTGTATGCTTGTTTCTGTCTTTGGAATTTCTCTTTTATTAATTTTTTTTCTTTTTTTTTTTGAGACAGGGTCTTACTCCGTTGCCTACGTTGGAGTACAGTGGTGTGATAATAGCTCACTGTGGCCGGGTGCAGTGGCTCATACCTATAATCCTAGCACTTTGGGAGGCCGAGGTGGGTGGATCACCTGATGTCCATAGTTCAAGACCAGCCTGGCCATCATGGTGAAACCCCATCTTTAAAAAAAAAAAAAAAAGAAAAGAAAAGAAATAGCTCACTGTAATCTCTAACTGCCAAGCTTAATGGAGCTTCCTGCCTCAGCATCCTGAGTACCTAAGACAGTAGGCGCATGCCACCACAGCCTTCTAAATTAAAAGAAAAAAATGTGTTGAAACAGTGTCTCCCTATGTTGGTCAGTCTGGTCTCAAACTCCTGGCCTCAAGTGATCCTCCTGTCTCAGCCTCCCAGAGCTCTGGGATTATACGTATGAACCACCAAGCCCAGCTCTGTCTTTGGGATTTCAACTATGCAGTGTATGGATAGAAAAAAACCTGGAAGGCAATACACCAAAATACTAACAAGGGTATCTCTGGCCAGCAGAATGAGGAATGCTTTTCCTCTAAATTTTGTACATGCAGCTGGAGGCCATTATCCTAAGCAAATTAACATAAACGGAAAAGTGAATTAACTCAGGGATAGAAAGCCAGATACTGCAGATACTTCACTTATCAGTGGAGCTAAACATTGGGCGCTCATGGACATAAAGATGGCAACAACAGACACTGGGGACTACTAGAGGGTGAATGGGGGTGGGGGAAAGGGCTGAAAAGCCATGCTCAGCACCTGGCTAAGGGAATCCTTTGTACCCCAAACCTCAGCATCATGCAATGTACCCAGGTAACAGACCTGCACATGTAGCCCTTGATTAGAAAATAAAACTTAAGCCAGGCTCAGAGGCTTGCACCTGTAATCCCAGTACTTTGGGAAGCTGAGGGGGGCAAATTACCTGAGGTCAGGAGTTTGAGACCAGCCTGGCCACTATGGGATTACAGGCATGGTAAAACCCCGTCTCTACTAAAACTACAAAATTTAGCCAGACACGGTGGCTCATGCCTGTAATCCCAGCTATTTGGGAGACTGAGGCAGGAGAATCGCTTGAGCTGGGGAGGCGGAGGTTGTAGTGAGCCAAGATCGTGCTACTGCACTCCAGCCTGGGCAACTGAGCAAGACTCTGTCTCCAAAAAAAAAACGCAACAGAAAATACATGAATAGGCCAGGTGCAATGACTCACGTTTGTAATCCCAGCACTTAGGGAAGCTGAGGCAGGTGGATCACCTGACGTTGGGAGTTTGAGACCAGCCTGACCAACATGGAGAAACCCTGTCTCTACTAAAAATACACAATTAGCTGGGCGTGGTGGCACATGCCTGTAATCCCAGCTACTTGGGAGGCTGAGGCAGGAGAATTGCTTGAACCAGGAGGCAGAGGTTGTGGTGAGCTGAGACCGTGCCATTACACTCCAGCCTGGGCAACAAGAGCAAAACTCCTTCTCAAAAAAAAAAAAAAAAGAATAAATAAAATAAAAAGAAGTTTAAATATAAATAAATTTTCTATAGTAAAAAGGTACCAATTGATTGATTGATTGTTGTTGTTTATTTTTTTTGAGACTGAGTCTCATTCTGTTGCTGAGGCTGGAGGGTGGTGACATGATCTTGGCTTACTGCAACCTCTCTGCCTCCTGGGTTCAAGCGATTCTTGTGTCTCAATAGCTGGAACTACGGGCATGCACCACCTCACCCAGCTAATTTTGGTATTTTTGGTAGAGATGGGGTTTTGCCAGGCTAGTATCAAATTTCTGACCTCAGGCGATCCACCTGCCTCGGCCTCCCAAAGTGCTGGGATTACAGGCATGAGCCACTGTGCACAGCCAAAAAGGTGCCAATTTAAGAAAGGAAAATAACTTACAATGGACTCAAAAAAAGAAAAAGAAAAAAAAGCCAGGTGCAGTGGTTCACACCTGTAATCCCAGGACTTTGGGAGGCCGAGGCGGGTAGATCATGAGGTCAGGAGTTCAAGACAAGCCTGGCCAATAAGGTGAAACCTGTCTACTAAAAATACAAAAATTAGCCAAGTGTGGTGCTGCACACCTGCAGTCCCAGCTACTCGGGAGGCTGAGGCAGAAGACTTGTTTGAACCAGGGAGGTGGAAGTTGCAGTGAGCCAAAATCATGCCACTGCACTCCAGCCTGGGCAACAAAGTGTGAGACAACCAGATGTACCTCCCGAGAAGATGCGTTTCAAAGTCCAAAAGAGAGGGGAATGCATTAAATAACACTGCAAATCACAATAAATCTAATCCAGAATGTGACACAACAAACTTTATTTTTTAAACCAATAGAGGGGATTTTCAAAGTGGGGAGTAGGGGACTGAGTGAGGTGGCTCATTGCTGTAATCTAAGCACTTTGGTAGAGTGAGGAGGGAGGATCCCTTAAGCCCAGTAGTTTGAGACCATCCTGGGCAATATAGTGAGACCTCGTCTCTACAAAACAATTTAAAAAATTGTCAAGTCTAGTGGCATCTGCCTGTAATCTGGGCTACTTAGGAGGCTGTAGTGGAAGGATACCTTGAGCCCAGGAGTTTGAGGTAATAGTGAGCTGTGACTGCGCCACAGCACTCCAGCCTGGGCAACAGAGCTGGTCCCTATCTCTCAATAAAAAATACAAAAGTTGGCTGGGCGCGGTGGCTCATGCCTGTAATCCAAGCACTTTGGGAGGCCAAGGCGGGTGGATCACGAGGTCAAGAGATCGAGACCATCCTGGTCAACATGGTGAAACCCCGTCTCTACTAAAAGTACAAAAATTAGCTGGGCATGGTGGTGCATGCCTGTAATCCCAGCTACTCAGGAGGCTGAGGCAGGAGAATTGCCTGAACCCAGGAGGCGGAGGTTGCAGTGAGCCGAGATCGTGCCATTGCACTCCAGCCTGGGTAACAAGAGCGAAACTCTGTCTCAAAGAAAAAAAAAATACAAAAGTTAGGCACAGTGACTCACACCTGTAATCCTAGCACTTTGGGAGGCTGAGGCAGGAGGATCGCTTGAGGCCAGGAATTCGAGACTAGCCTGGCCAATACAGTTAGACCCCATCCCTTCATTAAAAGAAAAGTTGAAGAGCTGGCACTGACACAGAGCAATGGAAAAGACCAACTAACTAAATGTAATCTGTGCACCTTGTTCAGATCCTGATTATAAAATCAACTGCAGGCCAGGTGCATTGGCTCATGCCTGTAATCCCAGCTCTTTGGAAGGCTGAGGTGGGCGGATCACTTGAGGTCAGGAGTTTGAGATCAGCCTGGCCAACATGGGGAACCCCCCTCTCCACTAAAAAAAAACAAAAATTAGCCGGGCACCATTGTGCACGCCTATAATCCCAGCTACTCGGGAGGCTGAGGTAGGAGGATCGCTTGAACCTGGAAGACAGAGGTTGCAGTGAGCTGAGATCACACCACTGCACTTCAGTCTGGGTGACAGAGTGAGACTCCATCTCAAAAAATAAAATAATAAAGTAAAATTAACTGCAAAGACAGTTTAGAGATAATTAGAGAAAACTGAACACAGGCTGATTATTAGGTGATATTAAGGAAATATTGTCTTTTTTTTTGAGATGGAGTTTTGGCTAACATCCTTTTTGGCCTTAGCCCACCTGCACCCAGGTGAATATAAATAATAATAATAATAAAATTTTTAAAAAAAGAAAAAGAAAAAGAGCTGGAGCTTCACTCTTTCACCCAGGCTGGAGTACAATGGCAGGCTCATGGCTCACTTAAAACTCCACCTCCCAGGTTCAAGCTATTCTTTTGCCTCGGCCTCCTGAGGAACTGAGATTATAGATGTGCACCACCATGCTCAGTTAGTTTTTTTGTGTTTTTAGTAGAGATAGGGTTTTACCACGTTGGCAAGGCTTGCCATCTTTGCAGGCCTATCCACAGATGGCAAGGTGGACCATGAAGTTACCTTGATTACATCTGAAAGATGTCAACCTTCATATCTCCATCCTACCCCAAGTATTTTTTGTGTCCACTCTCCCAGGTGTATGGCTTAGGCCCTGACCCGTGCAGGTATTTCTAGTCTGGAACTCCTGATCTCAGGTGATCCTCCCATCTCAGTCTCCCAAAGTGCTGGGATTACAGGCGTGAGCCATTGGGCCTGGCCAATTATTGTCCATTTTGCTGGTATAATAATAATATTGTGAGCCGAGCATGGTGGACTACAAGTCCCAGCTACCTGGGAGGCTGAGGTAGGAAGATCACTTGAGCACAGTAATTTGAGGCTACAGAGAGCTATGATGACACCTGTGAATAATCACTACACTCCAATGTGAGTGAGAGAAGGAGATCCCTAAACAAAATGATATTGTGGACATATGTACATATGTGTGTATTTTCCAGTGAAATTATGGAATTTACTTTAAAATACTTTTTTAAAAAAAAAAAAAAAAAGGTCTACAAGCTAAGAAAGGTTTCAATGTGCAAATGGTTTTTCTTGTGAATTTCAGGATGGGGCCATGAAAGGGACTCACAGAGGGATATTCTGGCTCATTAAGGGAGAGTAAGTCAAGCTGGGAGCAGAAGTGTGAAAGTCCTTGTGACTCCTATGTCCAAACTGGATAGGGCTTTCCTACTCTAAAACCAAGTGGTCTGGGGGTCAAGGCAGTGGGGATCAACCTTCTGGGAGGAGGTAGCAGATGCAGAAAAATATCTGCATGGGTCAGGGCCTAAGCCATACACCTGGGAGAGCGGACACAAGAAATACTTGGGGTAGGATGGAGATATGAAGGTTGACATCTTTCAGATGTGATCAAGGTAACTTCACGGTCCACCTTGCCATCTGTAGATAGGCCTGCAAAGAGCTGGGTAGAAGAGAAGGAGTTATCAGAGAAGCCCAGAAGAGAAGCAGGAGGAGGAAGGGGACATGGGGTCCAAGAACATGATTTTCAGGGTGAGAAATCCTCTGCAGCTTGCAAAGAGATCTCTAGGAGGGCTGAGAAGGAACTGTCAAAGGTGGTCCCGCTTAACCATCTCCTGAGATGGGTAAATGGGAGAGACTTTGGCAGGATCAGGCACTGGGGACTCTAACAACTCCCTCCCTTAGTCCAACACCAAGGCCTTGGAGAGAACTGACACCTTTATAACATCAAGACTTTCTCTCCAAGTATATTGTATATATTTCCATATATATATATATTTTTTTTGAGATGGAGTCTCGCTCTGTCGCCCAGTGGCGTGATCTTGGCTCACTACCACCTCTGCCTCCTGGGTTCAAGCGATTCTCCTGCCTCAGCCTCCTGAGAAGCTGGGACTACAGGCGTCTGCCACCACGCCCTGCTACTTTTTGTATTTTTAGTATACAAAAAAGAGACAGGGTTTCACCATATTGGCCAGACTAGTTTCAAAATCCTGACCTTGTGATCTGCCTGCTTCGACCTCCCAAAGTGCTGGGATTACAGGCATGAGCCACTGTGCCCAGCCTTTTAAAAAATTTTTTAAATTTTTTATTTTAAGATGGAGTCTTGGCCTGTGGCCCGGCTGGAGTGCAGAGTGCAGTGGCTTGATCTCAGCTCACTGCAACCTCCACCTCCTGAATTTAAGCAATTCTTCTGTCTCAGCCTCCCAAGTAGCTGGGACTACAGGGACACCACCAGGCCCAGCAACCTTTTGTATTTTTAGTAGAGACAGGGTTTCACCATGTTGGTCAGAATGGTCTCGATCTCTTGACCTCGTGATCTGCCCACCTTGGCCTCCTGAAGTGCTGGGATTACAGGCATGAGCCGCCAAACGTGGCCTAGATTTTCTTTAAAATCTTTCAGTAGCCAGGTGTGGTGGAGCATGTACATCTACTGTTAAATTCATTTTTTCTTGAAGTGTCTCCCACAGTATGTTAAATTTATTCCTAAGTAGTTTATGTTTTTGTTGCTATTGCAAATGTATATTTTCATTAACATTTTTATTGAGATATAAGATAAAGTACACAAATGAAGCTAAAATTTTTTTAAGAGCACAAATCCACATTTATTTTCATTAGTTTAAATCCTTGAGGGGTAGTGTGTCACTCGGATTCGTCCAATAGCCTTAGCAGGAAGATTGCTTCGGAATTTGGCACAACCATGCCACTGTGTCCGTGGGCCCGAGCTCTCTTTGCTCAGATGACTCTGGTTTTGCTCGGTTTGCCGCTGGGAGTCACTGTGCTGTTCTTTGCTTTGTATACATAACTGCATCTCTTGCCCAAATAGAATTCTGTTTCATCTCCAGCATAAACACCTTTAATTTTAAGAAGAGCTGTGTTCTCCCTTTGGTTCCAGAGACCCCACTTACACCTGGAAAATGGCCTTGGATCACAGACATAGTTGCAGACATAGTTCCTTTTAGAAGTTGGCCTTCACAGGAGCCAAGATGGAGGGAAGAGGTGTTTTTTTTTTTGTTTTTTTTTTTGGTGTGTTTTTTTTCAGAGGGAGTTTCTCTCTTGTTGCCAAGACTGGAGTACTGGCAGGATCTTGGCTCACTGCAACCTCCGCCTCCCAGGCTCAATTCTCCTGCCTCAGCCTCCCAAGTAGCTGGGATTACAGGTGCCCGCCCCCATGCCTGGCTAATTTTTTGTATTTATAGTAGAGTCCGGGTTTTGCCATGTTGGCCAGGCTGGTCTCCAACTCCTGACCTCAGGGGATCCACCCGCCTCAGCCTCCTAAAGTGCTGGGATTATAGGCGTGAGCCACTGCACCCACCTGAGCTTAATTTTTACACACGCAAATATTCAGGTGACTAAATGGTACAGTTTTTAAAGTTACACTTTCTAATTGGTATTGCTGAAGATGGAAATGCAATTGGTCTTGTAAATTGATTTTTTCCTCTATTGATATTTTTACCCATCAGTCTTGCTAAACTCATTTATCAATTCTATCTGAATTTTGTCTTAGCATTGCTACACATGCAATAATTTCATCTGCAAATATTAACATTATTATTTCTTTGTAATCCTTACATATTTGTTGCTTATTGGACTGGCTACGACTTCCATTATTGTATTGATGAGGATTATTGAGAGCAGTTATCCTTGCCTTGTTCCCCATCTTGAAAGGAAGGCTTTCAACATTTTACCATTATGGTGATGTGCTGTGTGAAATTTTTGAAGATGTCCTTTATCAGCTTATGGAGTTTAAAAAAAAAATCAATGGGTGTTGAATATTTTGAGTAGATTTACTGCATCAATTAAGATGAATCAATTTCCCCTCTTAATCTGCTAATGGGTCTATATTTTGCTTAGTGTAACATTTAAAAAAATTCGATAAATATCTTTTGCTATGTGTTTCTTCTCAGGCGTCTCTTCTCAGTGCTCCCCTTTTACCTTCCATTGTTGGTTTTCCCCAGTTTCTTCCTTTACTTTTCTTTTTACTATGTTCTCTTCAAGCACCTGCTTTTTGGAGTTTTCCCAGGATATCAAAGGTTGGGGGGTGGCAGAATGGTTTTCAGACAGTGTTTCCTCACAATCTGCTCCTCTCTACAAGCTTGTTTGAAGCCAAGTTAAAGCAATGGCTAGAAGACGATAGTGTGGGTGCCAGAACTGCCAATTTCCAACCAGACACCAAACCCCTGAACAGACACTTTAGGCCTCTGCTTTTCAGTTTCATAAATAAAACCCTGTCCCGACTACCTCCAGGATTGGATGGCAACGCAGATGAGTGGTAGAACTTTGCAAACTAGCACCTTTTTCACACGTAAGGGGTTGCTGCTCTTTGTGGGTAACCCCCCTTATAGGCACCAAGGAAAGAGCCAAGCAGAACCCTGGCACAATTAAGGCCTGAAGAATATCTCAGTTTATAGTGTTACTACTAAGTTATTTCCCTTTATATAATCCTCTATATATAATCATATATTAGTTCATAGTATGAGTGCTTAAAGAATATTTCCCTACATATATATAATATCTTAGTTCATAATTGGAGGAGTGCCTAAGTAGACATAGTACAGAGCATGAATTAGGGAATAAGCAGCTTATAATCAGAGGAATGCCTAGAGTAGACACAGGGAAGAGCATGATTCAAGGGAAAAACAGTTATACCAGGACAAGAATCCATGGCTCAGGCGGCAGCGTTTAGTATTGTAAAGATACCCGCTGTATGACAGGCTTGGGGCGAAAGCCACTCCTCCTGATAAAGAACTCCTTCCATCAGTTCTTGTGGAAGGCTGCCCTCAGACTGGCAATCGCACCTTGGTGACTGAACTTTATCAGCTCTTGTTACTGTGCTCCTCGAAAAGCATCTTCCTATAGAACTCATTGGAAGCTGCCAGTGGGTGGCGGTAGAACCTGACAGCTCCGTCACTACTGTGTCACTTAAAGCATCCCCCCATAAATCTTTAGAAGTAGCTGCCCATAGATAGAGGTATTGCACACTGCACTGTCTTCACTGCGCATGGCCCACCTCCATGCCTCGATGACCTAATGGGGGTAGACTCCTTGTTTTACTGCTCACAACCCTATCACTATCCTTAAAGATGACTTCACTCACTGCCCTGCCCCCTAACCTATACACAATGAATACTCAGCTTCTGGACACTCGGGGCCTCACCTGACTCCACTCATAGGTGGCGTGGCCCCGCGAGCCCAGCTGCATTTTCCTTGTACTTCCGTGTCCTGTCTATTTTTCAGATCCTGCTCCTCAGCACAGCATAAGGGACACCCCACGACCCTGTGGGGTCCTCAGCCCTACAGTTCTTGTCACTGAGATTGTTAGAGGCAATGTGAGTTAACAGAAATAGCTTGGATTTTGAAGCTAATGGAATCTAGATCCATTCCAACCAGCAGTGTGACCTTGTAATTATTATTTAACCTTTCTGAACCTGTCTCCATCCATCTATGCAAGAATGTGGCACAATGTAAGAGTTCAGTGAATTTTTGCAATGAGATAACACATGTGTATTGTTAAGCGTGCACCCCATTGAAGAAGCAACCCAAACAGACTTTGTGTGAGCAACAAGTCTGTTTATTCACCTGAGTGTGAGCGGGCTGAGTCTGAAAAAGGAGTCAGCGTGGAGGTGGGGATAGAACAGGCTTTATAGGCCAGGGCAGGGAGTGGAAAGTTACAGCTCAGGGATGGTTGCTGTTGACTCAGTAGGTTGATTGGTCGGCTGGAACAGGAACCTGTTGTCCTTCTTTGTTGTCTTATTGTTTCAGACTTTCAGGCTCCAGGTAGCCATCTGGAGGCGTATGTGCGGGTTACAGAGTTCATAATGGCTTGACAACAGTGCTGCCATCTTTGGGGGACCTAACAAGCATAATCTGAAAAACATAAAATACTCAAAAATGTAAACAGTAAACCTTCCCTGGGCTTGAGATTCCAAACGTCCTAAACCCAGCACCAGTGATAGCACCCAGGTAAGTAAGTCGAGCGAGAGAAGAGGACTGTAAAGAAAAATCCTTTCCTGAGTTTTGAATCCCCACTGTCAGCCTAAATTGGACTCAAAGTTTCTAAATTTAATGAGAAATGGCAACGTTACCAGGAATGAACAGACCAGGCCACTCATGACCACGTGAGGGCGCCAGGAGCCACTTCCGGTCAGAATCAACCCGGACCAGGAGAAGCCGCGCTGGAGCCGCAATCACGTCGACGCAGTCGAGCAAAACGAGTGCGCTCCCTACTGGAGTCACCAGGTGGCGCTCGTCCCGCCTCTCTACCGGCACGGGTCCTTGTTTGCGCAGGCGTCATTTCTTTCCTCCAGCATCTCCGCCCCTCCTCCTCTGGCTGCCACCAATTACGTTCGGCCCGCTGCGTTCGAGCCGCGACGTCCACGCATTTTGCGAGCGGAAGTCCAGCACTGTTGTCGCTAAAGCAGGGGAGGGGTGAGAGGCTTAAGTGGAACCGGAAGTGAAATTAATCCGCCTATCTCTACGGCGCCTGCGAAACAGAAACCCGAAGGCATCTTTCGGGCGGGGTGTGACCTCGGGAGGCGGAGGGCGCTGCGATTGGCCCTCGGCCTTGGTGACAGCGACGATTGGTCCCTGCGTGCAGAGCGCGGTGAGAGTGGGTGGTGGCCGTTGGAATTCAAAAGTGGCGGGTGTGGCGCGGGGCTAGTAGCCGGCGGAGCCGCGCGAGTTCTTTTCCTTGATTCGCGAGCGGGCGAGAGAACGCGAGTCCCAGGATCCCCAGTACCCAGCCTTTTTCCATTGCGTTCCCCCGGCGCGTGTGGGACGGAGGTGGACATGGATCCTCAGGTAAGTAGGGGCAGGCTCAGGTGTCCCGCCCTGGGGATGGGGACGACGGCTCGCCGCTCCGATGCTGTTGCGCCCCCGGTTCCCGGCCGGCCTTTGTCCTGCCTGCCATGAAAGCGAAGGTCCGTGCGTCCCTGCACAAGTGGAACGGGGCGGAGGCAGGAGACTTCAGAGAGCACCCGGGGAGGTTGGAAGGGACGTCTGTCTGTCCTCCCCCAGCTTCAAGTCTCGGGAGCCCCTTCCTTTAATGTCTCCAAAATTTCCCATTTCGAATTATCAGGCTGACACATTTCCACCTCTTTATATTCCTACTCAGGGTGTGATTGCAGTGTGTAAGAAGGAAGAGTTCTGATAGGACATCTTTCTTTGGGGACATGGCGTCTGAGGGCACATCCGTGCTGATGTCTTTTTGTGTTATCGCCTCTCCTCATCACTGCTGCTTCGGAGTGTAGGAAAGGGAGGAGAGTAGGGTAATCTGGGCCAAAAGACTCCTCATTCTCCCTCTCCTTTCCCAAATTTTGCGGATTCCTGCCCAATGAAACTGATTGATTCCGTTTTTTTCTCTTAAATGGTGCCCTGCTGCACCCCACAACCATATGCAGCTTCCTCTCTCTAGTGAAGGGAGATGAATGTGTGTGACAGCTGGAGTGTGCTGACCCCTGGTGCCAGGAAAGATCTCCTGCCTGGATCTTTTGTTTATTTGTATTTCACGGTTCAGGTTTCCCTAAAGTTAGGATTCAACCTTAAGAGATACTCTTTCTGGCAGAGAGCAGAGTAGTATGATGTGACAGTGAGAAGTAATAAAAGCCTTCACAAATCTATTCCTCAAGTATTTACTGAGCACCTACTACATGCCAGGCTATTGTAGGTACTTAGGATGCAGCAGTGAACAAGGGACAAGTTGCTACCATCATGGAGCTATCATACTATGGGGATACAGACAATAAATGAATGAATTATATAACTGCTAGAAGGCATAGCATTGGCATTTAAAGCCATGGTAGTGGATAGCAAGTATAGACAGAACGCTGTTAAAGTCTGGAGAGATAAGGAGGACCTATTAGTGAAGTAAGAAAGGGTGGACTACTGGAAGCTAAATGAAGAAAGCCTTTTAAGGAAGAGGGAGTAATCATTTGTATCAAATGTTGTTTGATGGGTCAAGAAACATGAAGATGAAGAATTGACTTAGCAACATGGAGTTACTGGTGATCCTGAGGATAGCAATTTCGATGGAATGGTGGGAATGAAGCCCTGATTGCAATGGGTTTAGGAGAGAAATTGGCCACAGGGAATACAATATAGATAATACTTTAGAGTTTTGCTGCTATGGGCAGCAAGGAAAAAGGATAGTACCTGTTAGGAAAAGCAGAGTTCAGATTCTTTTAGGTTCGAAGATATAATAGACTTTCTTGTATGCCAATGGGAGTGATGCGGTAGAGTACAAAGAGGAGAGAAGGGAGGATTGCTGGGGGGACGTTCCTGCAATTGGGAGGATTAGGTGAGAAGGGCTAGGATGTGATGCATGTGTGAAACGGTTGCCTTAGGAGCAGGGACATCCATCTCTGATCTTGTGGTGAGGTGGATGTAGGAAGGTTTGCATGAATATCTGTTATTATTTTTTTTCTTTTTGAGATGGAGTCTTGCTCTGTCTCCCAGGCTGGAGTGCAATGGCGTGATCTCAGCTCACTGCAACCTCTGCCTCCCGGGTTCAAGTGATTCTCTTGCCTCAGCCTCCTGAGTAGCTGGGATTACAGGTGCACGCCACCATGCCTGGCTAATTTTTGTATTTTTGGTAGGGTTGGGGTTTCACCATGTTGTCCAGGCTGGTCTTGAACTCCTGACATCATGACCTGCCCACCTTGGCATCCCAGGGTGTTGGGATTATAGGCGTGAGCAACCGGAACTGGCTGAATATCTGTTCTTATAGAAGGTTAAGTGCTTATGTTTCTCATTGTGAAAGTTGGAGGGCAGCATGTCTAGCTTTATATGAATAGATGGGAAAATATATATATACTATGGTCTTTGGAGTTGTCCTAAATAAACAAACCTTTAAACACATTTTCTGAACTGACATAAATTCCATGGAGGTAGGTCTGTAGCAGATCCACTATGGTAGTGTAGAGAGGAGGAAGGGCACAGGTTATTTTTAAAAAGTAGTGTTTGACTTTGTAATATTTACAGAAAGATTTGGTTTCCATACTATATTTGATTACGCTAAATTAAAATAAGCATTCTTTGTGCACATTTCTATACGTGGCAGGAAAAATTCGCTTTTTATTTGTACAGAAGCCAATGGTATGGGTATATCACAGTTTAAGTATTGCCCTACAGATGGACATTTAATTTCATTCCTTCAAAAACTGTAATGAAACAGGCATTGTATTAGGCCCTCTGGTTATATAGTTATGAACAAAACAGATGAATTCTTTTTTTTTTTTTTTTTTGAAATGGAGTCTCGCTCTGTCACCCAGGCTAGAGTGCAGTGACACAGTCTTGGCTCTCTGCAACCCCCACCTCCTGGGTTCAAGCGATTCTCCTGCCTCAGCCTCCTGAGTAGCTGGGATTACAGGCATGCACCACCATGCCCGGCTAATTTTTATATTTTTAGTAGAGACAGTTTCACCATATTGGTCAGGCTGGTCTTGAACTCCTGACCTCGTGATCTGCCTGCTTTGGCCTCCCAAAGTGCTGGGATTATAGGCATGAGCATCCGGCCCCAAAACAGATTGCTAAGCTCAATTTTGGGAAAGTGAGTTTGAGCAAACTGTGATACAGTGAGATGTAGTCAAGGAAGTTCATAGAGCATCATTAATTTTTAAAATTATGTAACAACCTGATACACTGTTTTCTTTTGTTTTTAATTTATTGTCGTAACCCCTATATAAGACTGTGGGCACCACAAGAATTAAGTTCTATTTTTGTTTTTGTTTGTTTGTTTTGAGTCACAGTCTGGCTCTGTCACCCGCTAGAGTGCAATGGTGTGATCTCAGCTCACAACAACCTCTGCCAATTGTTCAAGTGATTCTCCTCAGCCTCCCAAGCAGCTGGATTACAGGCATATACCACCATGCCCGGGGAATTTTTGTAGAGACTTGGTTTCACCATGTTGGTCAGGCTGGTCTCAAACTCCTGACCTCAAGTAATCCGCTCACCTCAGCCTCCCAAACTGCTGGGATTACAGGTATAAGCCACTGTGCTTGGCCCGAATTAAGTTCTAATGTTTTATTGTTGTCGTTGTTGTTTTTGTTTATTTGTTTTTTTGAGACAGTCTCCCTCTATTGCCCAGGCTGGAGTGCAGTCGTGTGATCTTGGCCCACCACAACCTCCACCTCCCAGGCTAAAGCAATTCTTCTGCCTCAGCCTCCCGAGTAGCTGGGATTACATGTGTGCACCACCATGCTCGGCTAATTTTTGTATTTTTAGTAGAAACGCGGTTTTACCATGTTGGCCAGGCTGGTCTCGAACTCCTGACCTTGTGATCCGCCTTCCTCGGCCTCTCAGAGTGCTGGGATTACAGGTGTGAGCTACTGTACCCAGCCCAGGTAAAACATTTCAAACAGTGCTCAATAAATGTTTTCTGCTTCTCCCAAGCAGTCTTCAGCCCTCACATATCTTCCACTCTCTTCCCTTATTTGTAATTCTCAGCTTCAGCCAAAAGGGCCAATTGGTTTCCTAGCCATACTATGTACATTTGAGTTTTCGCCTTCTAAAAAAAGTGTCCATTCCTCTCTGCTTGTTTGAGCCCTACCTTTAAAGTTAGTCAAGTCCAGCTTTTCCCCTAGAGTTTGTTCCCACTTCTAGGTTATGTCCCTACTTCTGTTCATGCTGTCTGTCTGGCACATACTTCAGCTTTTGGCACAAGTGGTACTTACTGCTTGATGTTGGTAATATTGATAATTGAAGCTCGGGGGCCAAGACGGGAAGTTCTTGGGACATTTGGGCTCCTGGGTATTGTCTTAAGTGTCTCTTTTCACAACAGAGGTCTCCCCTGTTGGAACTAAAGGGGAACATAGAACTGAAGAGACCCCTGATTAAGGCCCCTTCCCGGCTGCCCCTCTCAGGAAGCCGACTCAAGAGAAGGCCTGACCAGATGGAAGATGGCCTGGAGCCTGAGAAGGTGAGCTGGGCGTGGAGAGCTGTGCCTGTGCGTGTGTGTGTGTGTGTGTGTGTGTGTCAGAAAGAAGAGAGAGAGTATAAACCATTAGCAAGGGTGATTATAGACCTTGTCTTTATCTTTCCCCAGAAACGGACACGAGTCCTGGGTGCAACGACCAAAATTGCCACATCCCGCCCAAGAGTACCACCACTCACTGCAGTGCCACAGACACAAGGCCAGACCACAGGTGGGCTTTCGGGATGGATAGACTCCAAGGGCATGGAAGTCTAGTGCTCTTCAATTCACTTATTTTTTTTTCTTTCAATTTTAGTCGTTTGTATTTTTTCTGGGTTTTTTTTTTTTGAGATACAGTCTCGCTCTGTCACCCAGGCAGAAGTGCAGTGGCATAATCTCGGCTTACTGCAACCTCTGTCTCCCAGGTTCAAGGGATTCTCCTACCTCAGCCTCTTGATAGCTGGGATTACAGGCGCCCGCCACCACGCCCGGCTAATTTTTGTATTTTTAGTAGAGATGGGGTTTCACCATGTTGGCCAGGCTGGTCTCGAACTCCTGACCTCAGGTGATCTGCCCGCCTCAGCCTCCCAAAATGCTGGGATTACAGGTGTGAGCCACCATGCCCAGCGTATTTTGAGTAGGTAATAACATTTCACTTGGTTCAAAATTCCAAAGGCACTAAGTTTATTGTATAGTTAAGTTTGCTTCCTATTTCTGTCCTCCGGCCACCCAATTCTGCTACCCAGGGCAACTATATGTTCTTCCAGGGAAATTCTATTGGTATTCAAGCAAATAAGGATATACTCCCCCACCTTTTTGACACAAGTGGTGGCATACTTTAGACATGGTCTGCTTTTACCTGTCCTGGTCCAACTTGCCCTTTGGCATATGGAGTACAGTTGGCCCTCTGTATCTGTGGGTTCTGATTCTGCAGATTCAACCAACCATGGGTTGAAAATACTCAAGGAGAGTGGGTGCAGTAGCTCATGCCTGTAATCTCAGCACTTTGGGAGGCCGAGGTGGGTGAATTGTCTGAGGTCCGGAATTCCAGACTAGCCTGGCCAACATGGTGAAACCCTGTCTCTACCAAAAATACAAAATTAGTCAGGTGTGGTGGCCCATGCCTGTAATCCCAGCTACTCGGGAGGCTGAGACAGGAGAATTGCTTAGAATCTGGGAAGTGGAGGTTGCAGTGAGCCAAGATTGTGCCAGCCTGGTGGCAGAGTGTGACTCTGTCTCAAAAAAAAAAAAAAAAAAAAGTAAAGAGAAAATATTCAATGAAAATAAAAAATAAAGTATAACAATTACAGTCATGTGTCACTTAGCAGTGGGGATACATGATCAGAAATGCATCATTGTGCAAACATTATAGAGTTTACTTACTGAAACCTAGATGATCTAGCCTGCTGTACACCTAGGCTATCTGGTATAGCCTATTGCTCCTGGGCTATAAGCCTGTGCGGCATGTCGGTGTACAGTAGATAACTGTAACAGTGGTAACCATTTGTGTATATAAACAGAAAAGCTACAGTTAAAATACAATATAAATGATAAAAAATGACACACCTATACAGGGTACTAACCATTAAATGGAGCATGCCAGGATGGAAGTTGCCCTGGGTGAGTCGGCAAGTGAGTGGTGAGTTAAATGTGAAGGCCTAGGACATCACTGCACACTGCTGTAGACTTTATCAACATGGTACACTTAGGCTACACCAAATTTATACAAATATTTCTTTTATAATAAATTAACCTTAGTTTACTATAACTTTTTAATTTTATAAACTTACATTGTTTTTCCTGCTTGCCAAGTCTGATATAACATTTTAATCTTTTTTAACTTTTTGACTTTTGTAATAACAGCTTAAAACACATTGTATAGCTGTACAAAAATATTTTATTTCTTTATATCCTCATTTTTTTCTATTAAAAAAATTTTTTTTGCGGTGAGGAGCATATATTCAGGGCAATATGAATCTGTGTCTCCTGGGTTGAAAACAAAAAAAATTTTTTTTAAATTTAAAATTGTATTTATTTGTACTTTTTCCAAGAAATAAGCTTGAATTTGAAAATTTCTTTATATTATTTTGCTTTTTAAATTTTTTGTTAAAAACAAAGAAATACACATGTTAGCCTAGGCCTCTAAAGGTTCAGGATCATCAACATCATTGCTTTCAAGTCCACATCTTGTCTCACTGGAAGATCTTCCGGGGTAGTAACACACATGGAGCTATGGCCTCCTGTGATAACAATGCCTTCTTCTGGAATGCCTTTTGAATGACGTGCCTGAGGCTGTTTTATAGTTAACTGCTTTTGTAAATAGAAGGAGTATACTCTAAAATAACAATAAAAAGTACAAATCAGCTGGGCAGGGTAGCTCACGCCTATAATCCCAGCACTTTGGGAGCGTGAGGCAGGCGGATCACGAGGTCAGGAGTTTAAGACCAGCCTGGCCAACATAATGAAACCCTGTCTCTACTAAAAATACAAAAATTGGCCGGGCATGGTGGTGGGCGCCTATAGTGCCACCTACTTAGGAAGCTGAGGCAGGAGAATCGCTTGAACCCGGGAATCAGAGATTGCAGTGAGCCAAGAACTCAGATATTGCAGTGAGCCAAGAGCTGGACTATTGCAGTCCAGCCTGGGAGACACAATGGGACTCTGTCTCAAAAATAAAAAAGTACAATAAAGTAAATATATAAACTAGTAACATAGTCATTTATTATTATCAAGTATTATGTACTATATATGATTTTGTGTGTGTGTGTGTGTGTGTGTGTGTGTATATATATATATTTTTTTTTTTTTTTTTTTTTTTTTTGAGACAGAGTCTCTGTCACCCAGGCTGGAATGCAGTGGCACAGTCTCGGCTCACTGCAACCTCCACCTCCCAGATTCAAGCGATTCTTCTGCTTCAGCCTCCCAAGTAGGTGGGACAACAGGCGTGTGCCACCACACCCGGCTATATTTTGTATTTTTTTAGTAGAAATGGGGTTTCATCATATTGGACAGGCTGGTCTCTAACTCCTGACCTCGTGATCTGCCTACCTCGGGCTCCCAAAATGCTGGGATTATAAGTGTGCACCACTGTGCCCAGCCCGTGCTATACTTTTATATAACTGGCAGTGCGTTAGGTTTGTTTATACCAGAATCACCACAAATAGGTGAGGAATGCTATGACATTACATGGCTATAATGTCACTAGGCAATAGGGATTTTTAGCTCATTATAATGTTACAGGACTGCTGTTGTATATGCAGTCTGTCATAGACCAAAATGTCATTTTGGGCACATGAATGTATTAACATAGCATTTACATTGCATTAGATATTACAAGTAATCTAAAGATGATTTAAAGTATATGTGGCTGGGTGCAGTGGCTCATACCTGTAATTCCAGCACTTTGGGAGCCCAGGTAGGGGGATCACCTGAGGTCAGGAGTTCGAGATCAGCCTGGCCAACATGCTGAAAACCTCTCTACTAAAAATAGAAGCAAAAATTAGCCGGGCATGGTGGCACATGCCTGTAATCCCAGCTACTCAGGAGGCTGAGGCAGAAGAGTCGCTTGAACCCTGGAGGCAGAGGTTGCAGTGAACCGAGATCACACCATTGCACTCCAACCTGGGCAACAAGTGAAACTCTGTCTCAATCAATCAATAATGAAGTATATGGGAAGGTGTACATAAACTATATATATTACCATATACCATGTTATATAAGGGAATTGGGCATCCTTGGATTTTGGCATCCTTAGAGGGATACTAAGGGGATGACTTTAACTTCTGGTCCTACAGGAGATACTAGGAGCCAGCCAGACTTAAGGGATAAGGGAAGGAAGTTATCTTATTTCTAATTTTGAGAAAAGCACTTCTCCTGCCCCCATCTTAGCCGTTTACAAGCCACCTTGAAAATGATCATTCTACCTTTGCTCTCTCCCATCTCCTGGGCAGCTCAAAAAGTTTCCAAGAAGACAGGACCCCGGTGTTCCACAACTGTTGCCACAGGTAATTGTGCTCGAGAGCTGGGTCTGAGAAGGGATTTGGGATATGTCTAAAGGGAGAATGATGGAGGCAGAGGGACACTGGTCCTGTAATTCCTAAGTCACCTTCTCAATTCTCTAGTGTTGAAGAACCAGAAGCCAGTTCCTGCTGTTCCTGTCCAGAAGCCTGGCAGTAGGTGACAAACATAACCATTGGGTGAGAAGCTTGGGATAGGGAAGAGAAGGTGGTAAGTGCCCAGAAAAATCCATTTGGTCTCTTAGGGGAAGGAGATGCAGCATCAGGTGTGGATCCCATAAAGGCTAGAAGGGAGGAGGAATAGAGAGCCTAGACTTCCTGACCTTTGTCCTTTCTGTGCTCATCTTATCATCAGCTGTTCCTCCCATGGTGGGAGGCAAGAAACCCAGCAAACGTCCAGCCTGGGACTTAAAGGGTCAGTTATGTGACGTAAATGCAGAACTAAAACGCTGCCGTGAGAGGACTCAAACATTGGACCAAGAGAACCAGCAACTTCAGGACCAGCTCAGAGATGCCCAAGAGCAGACCAAGGCCCTGGGGACAGAGCGCAGGACACTGGAGGGGCAGTTAGCCACAGTGCAGGCCCACGCTGAGCAGGGCCAACAGGAGCTGAAGAAGCTGCGTGCTCATATCGTGGAACTGGAAGAGCGGTTAAGCACGCAGGAGGGCTTGGTGCAAGAGCTTCAGAAAAAACAGGTGGAACTGCAGGAGGAACGGAGGGGACTGACATCCCAACTAGAGGAGAAGGAGGTAAGGGCCAGATTTTCACCAAATGCTGGCCCCTTTTTCCTGGCAGGGGCCATGCCTTCCTTCCCTTCCAGGTGCCCCTCAAGTCTGTTTGGGCTCAGAACTCCTAAGCACCTATATTTAGCAGTATAGGTGCTGCTGAAGATAACTCTCTTCCACCTGTCTCCACCCCAGCCCACTCCTAACTGTCTTCCTTTCTGCTACGCTTCTTCCTACCCTTGACTGTTTGTAAAGCTTCCACTTAGATCTGTGTTTTCCTTTTTTTAAAAAGACGGGGTTTCACCATGTTGGCCAGGCCGGTCTCGAACTCCTGACCTCAGGCAATCCACCCACCTCGGCCTCCCAAAGTGCTGGGATTACAGGCATGAGCCACCGTGCCTAGCCATGATCTGTGTTTTCCTTAATCCTCCATCCCTCTTTCTTTGGGTCCCCATTCTGATTACAAATTCCTGTGGTACTCTCCCGTCTCATGTCCAGTTTGACTTCTTCCTGGTGAGTACCAACTAGATTAAAATATTTACAGTCTCTTAAATGACTTAACTTTCATTCTGGGCATTCTGCTTATGTGCTTCCCTCTTTCTGGAATGTTCTTTGTATACTGCATCCTTCCTTGGTTCACTCCTGTACTTCTGGGTATCAGCCTAGATGTCACCTTCCTTGTGCTTCTCTTTGGGCTTGGGCATACCCATAGCACTCCCTATTTTAGTACCATGATTCCTTATTTTCTCATTTTTCTTTCTTTACCAGACTTCTGAGGTCCTTGTAAGCAGGCATCTCACCTCCACCCATCGATACACCCCATCTTAACCACACAGTTTGTTCTTATTCTTGGTTGCATCTCACCCTCTGTGTATGTTGTGTTCTGTTCTGGGCAGAGGAGGCTGCGGACATCAGAAGCAGCTCTGTCAAGCAGCCAAGCAGAGGTGGCATCTCTGCGGCAGGAGACTGCGGCCCAGGCAGCCTTACTGACTGAACGGGAAGAACGTCTTCATGGGCTAGAAATGGAGCGTCGGCGACTGCACAACCAGCTGCAGGAACTCAAGGGCAACATCCGTGTATTCTGCCGGGTCCGCCCTGTCCTTCCCGGGGAGCCCACTCCACCCCCTGGGCTCCTCCTGTTCCCCTCTGGCCCTAGTGGGCCCTCTGATCCTCCAACCCGCCTTAGCCTTTCCCGGTCTGATGAGCGGCGTGGGACCCTGAGTGGGGCACCAGTCCCCCCCACCCGCCACGATTTTTCCTTTGACCGGGTTTTCCCCCCAGGAAGTCGACAGGATGAAGTATTTGAAGAGATTGCCATGCTTGTCCAGTCAGCCCTGGATGGCTATCCAGTTTGCATCTTTGCCTATGGCCAGACAGGCAGTGGCAAGACCTTCACAATGGAGGGTGGGCCTGGGGGAGACCCCCAGTTGGAGGGGCTGATCCCTCGGGCCCTGCGGCACCTCTTCTCTGTGGCCCAGGAGCTGAGTGGCCAGGGCTGGACCTACAGCTTTGTAGCAAGCTACGTAGAGATCTACAATGAGACTGTCAGGGACCTGCTGGCCACTGGGACCCGGAAGGGTCAAGGGGGCGATTGTGAGATTCGCCATGCAAGGCCAGGGAGCGAGGAGCTCACTGTCACCAATGCTCGATATGTCCCTGTCTCCTGTGAGAAAGAAGTGAGGACCCATGGGCACAGGAACCGGGGAATGGGGAGGAGTGGGCAGGGTGCCACGAGATAGAGGTAGAGGGAGAAAGGAGCAGGAGAGAATTGAAGGATGAAGTTCAAGTTGAGGCTGGGTTACCACATCCAGTTTTGGCTTGTGGGCTGAAGGCAGATCTGCCTTAACCAGGCAGTGGAGAGGGAGTGATGCATCTGCTGAAGCAGGGAGGGTCACTGCATCTTGGGTCTTGTCTGCTTGCTCAGTTCATCCTAGCCATGCTATTCCTGGCTGTTCGTCAGCCAGCTAGTCATGCTCCCCATCTCAGGGTCTTTGCCTGGATGCTCCTTTCCTGGAGATCTTATGACAGTGAGGCCATCGTTGGCTATCCTGTCAAAACTTGGCTCCCCATCCTGCCTTTATATGCTCCATATTCCATGATTTTATTCCTTGCCATTTTTAGACATACTATGCATCTTATTTTGTTTCTGGACAGGCTAGAAAGCTTCAAGAGGGTGGGGGTGGGCTCTTACTCATTGCCATATACATTACTATGTACTGACTTCTGCCTGCCTTTTTGCCCCTTCTGTTCCCATGCCCAGGTGGAGGCCCTGCTCCATCTGGCCCGCCAGAATCGGGCTGTGGCCCGCACAGCCCAGAATGAACGGTCATCACGCAGCCATAGCGTATTCCAGCTACAGATTTCTGGAGAGCACTCTAGCCGAGGCCTGCAGTGTGGGGCCCCCCTCAGTCTTGTGGACCTGGCTGGGAGTGAGCGACTTGACCCCGGGTTAGCCTTCGGCCCCGGGGAGCGGGAACGCCTTCGGGAAACACAGGCTATTAACAGCAGTCTGTCCACGCTGGGGCTGGTTATCATGGCCCTGAGCAACAAGGTGGGAATGGGAATTGGAGACATGGAACTTGGGGGCCAGTTGGGTTGGCTATTTAGAACCCTGCTCATTCCTGAACATCTGTCCCCACCTCAACCATCTAGGAGTCCCACGTGCCTTATCGGAACAGCAAACTGACCTACCTGCTGCAGAACTCTCTGGGTGGTAGTGCTAAGATGTGAGTGAAAGGGACAGATGGAAGGGGTCAGGTAGGACCTGTACGGGGGTGAGGGCTAGAAAGAGGGAACAGTGGAGACCTGTCCAGGCTCTGCTGGCCCCTAATGCTGGGGTTGGGCATATTCTCTTTTTTCATAGGCTCATGTTTGTGAACATTTCTCCACTAGAAGAGAACGTCTCCGAGTCCCTCAACTCTCTGCGCTTTGCCTCCAAGGTGCGATTACCACCAGTCATTCCCAGGCCTTGTCAGTACCTGTGGGTGGTTGTGGGCTTCTCCATTTGAACCCATCTGTCTTCTGGGCCAGGGAGCACATTGTCCAAAAAGGTTTTAGATTCTCAGGCATCTGGGGCACTACTCACCTGCTTCCATTTTTAATTATTAGCTTTTAAGTTTTTAAAAAACAGATGACTAACTAACCTAAGAAAGCGGATTGAAAAAAAAGGTGACTAAAAGTCTAAACTGGTTGGGCACAGTAGCTCATGCCTGTAATCCCAACACTTTGTGAGGCTGAGGCAGGAGGATTGCTTGAGCCCAGGAGTTTCAGATCAGCCTGGGCAATATAGTGAGACTCTTGTTTCTTTTTCTTTTTTTTTTTTGAGACAGAGTTTCGCTCTTGTTACCCAGGCTGGAGGGCAATGGCGCGATCTCGGCTTTCTTGTTTCTACAAAAAGTATGAAAATTAGCTGGGTGTAGTGGCTCACACCTGTAGTTCCAGCTACTCAGGAGGCTGAGATGGGAGGATCACCTGAGCCTGGGAGGTGGAGGCTGCAGTGAGCCGTGTTCCTACCACGGCACTTCAGCCTGGGTGACAGAGCAAAACCTTGTCTCAAAAAAAAAAAAAAGAACACAAAAATCCCCAAGATTCCTCCCCATCACCACACAGTGATCATTATTTTTAGGTCTGCCTAGGACTCCACTATGTAGTTGCACCAAAATTTATCCACCAGTTCCCTCTACTGGACACTTGGATTGTTTCCACCCTTTATTAGTCACAAACAAGACCATGTTGACTAACTGTATGTACATCATTTTGTATTTTTTCAGTTACATGTAACCATCTAGGGAAATAGACATTGAAATGAGATTACTGGATCAAAGACTTAGAATTTTTTCAGACTATTTCAAATAGTGCGAATTCAGACACCAAACCCCATGAGGGTCAGCCAGTGACCCTTCTACTATTGTTAAGCAAGTCAGGAAGTTTCCTTATTGTCTGCCTCTATGGGTAATTTTTTTCTCTGGCTAACCCTCCTCCTGAGCTTTGATAGGCTCTGGCTTTATTTGAGGTCTGATCAGGTCTGTACTTCTGCAGTGCTTGGGCTTCCTCCCAATCAGCGTTGATTGTTGTTTTTTGTTTTGTTTTGTTTTGTTTTGTTTTGTTTTGCGGGGGCAGGGAAGGGGAAGGGAGGGACGGGGCTCGGGGGAGCCCGACTCCTGCCTGGAGTTTGGAGGCGTCCCAGCTGCGGAAGGGATCCCAGCTGCGAAGGGGATCGGCACCCTCAGCACAGACCCAGCAGAGAGGGGAGGGAGGGAGGGACGGAGGGGCGGGTACGGGGAAGGGAGTAGAGGAAGGAAAAAAAATGATCAGCATTGATTGTTGCCGTGGAGTAGCCAGCACCTGTACCCTGATCTGCTGTTCTACTTTGATGAGGGTTTCCCTATCTCGTAAGTTCAATTTTAGAGGATGTTGATGTTTGTTCTAACTTTTTATTAGTTATTATACCAGTGTAACATCCAACATGAACTTTAATATCCTCTAATAACCAGTTTATGTTAAATTTCACCCAACTGTCTCAGAAGTGTCTTTTATACATAATAGGTTTATTCAAATCAGGGTCCAGGCAAGGGCCACCCAGTTGGTTCAAATGTCTCAAGTTCCTTTTAATCTGTAACAGCCCTATCCCATGCTGCCACTATTATGTCATTTGTTTGTTGAAGGTCATTTGTCCTGTAGAATACACTTGTCTGGATTGTGGCTGGTTGCTTCCTCTTTCCCCCATGCTTTGACTTATTTATCATATTTGGGTGTTGTCAGCCTGATCCATCCACTTAAAAGCTCCCTATTGACCTTTCACCTAGTGATTTTATCCAGGAGTAACCATACCTAGATTCGTTATTTCATTAAGGGCTTTTTAAATGATGATTCAGTCTTCTCAGTTCTGCGTTGGTTAGTCACTATTCTTTTATGAAGAAATTTGCTTTGCCATCTACTTGGTTTCTGTGAAACTCAGTTCATAGAGGAAAAACAAGATAAATGCTGGATTATTTATTGATTTTCAGTATTGAGTTGATACCCTAACAGCTTCCAAAGGTGACCAATGAAGGTCTATCTGAGCGTTACTTTTTTTTTTTTTTTTAGACAGGGTTTTGGTCTGTTGCCCAGGCTGGAATTCAGTGGCTCAATCAAAGTTCATTGTAGCCTCCAAAGGTGTTGGGATTACAGGCGTGAGCCACCGAGCCCGACCACAGTCATTCTTTCTGATGCTCAAATTGCCCCATATTTGGCCATTAGGAACCTCCTTCAGGTTGGCGCCAGTGTCCTTTAGACACAACCCTAGTAGTCTTTTTTCAGATTCAACTTGTACATTTCCTCCTCCAGACTTCAACTGATCCACTTTTCTAAGGAGTGCTAATTCCTAAATGGGTGCTCGTTGCTATTACTATTTTATCTCAGTTTAAGGATTTTACAGTGGAAGAGGTTGGAGGTCTCTAGTAGAGAGTATTGCTGGAAATGAAAGCCTCCTCTCTCCGCTCCTGTATTTTGTTGTGGGGCTTCCATCTCTCAGGCCTTTTCACCTCCTCCAAACCTAGTGTGGAAAGGAGAACCAACCATAACTGAAATCAGCCTGAACCAGCCTTTGGAGGCCTTATTTCAGTATTCCTGAGGGCAGCCCCTAGCATTGGAGGATGGGAGGAGATCTTAAGAAAACTGTTCTTTTGGTTATTTTGCAAACTTTTTTATCCTGTCTCACCCCCTACACCCAGGTGAACCAGTGTGTTATTGGTACTGCCCAAGCCAACAGGAAGTGAAGACGGATCCAGATCTTGTGTGTTGGGGGTGTATGTGTTGGGTGAGGGGTGGGAGGGTTACTGAAGGGTGCTTTATTGGGTGGAGGGCGCCATGTCCCAGGGCTATCAAATAAAGAATACTTTTTTTTTTTTTAAATAAAGGTTTTCATTAGCATTTGCCCAAGGAGGCAGATACTTTCATATCTGTAAAGGTGGGACCTGTGATCTGTCCCTTCTGCAAAGTGTTTGTGTGGGAGGCGGGAGCGGGGGTTGAGGGCTTGGGCTTTTCTCCCTTCACCTGTCACCAGTTCTGGACCCTGGTCTGGATCATCTTCCCCTCTGCTAATGCCCCGTTCCCTGTCCGTCACATCGGGAGGTGTGCCCTCTAGCTATCCACGCCCCTTCCAACGTAACTAGTTACAGATTAAGTTTCACCCTTCCGCCCGCCACCTCATCCCCAGGGAGGGAACGGTCCTTTGGTGGGTGTCCGCAAATAGGGACCGGACCTCGGAGTCCCGAGGTGGGGCCGGCGCGCGCTCCCGAACTGCTGGCTCTTTCCTCCCGCCCTTTCCTTGCCTTTCTGTTCGAACCGCTGGGGCTCTGCCCGCCCGCTGCCCATTGGCTGGCTCTCGGTGGCGTCACCGCCTCGGGTACTAGCCCCCTTAGTCTTTGCGCCCGCCCTGGAAGTACGGGGCGGGACGTGCCCGGGAAGCGGCGCGCACGACCGCCGACTTCCTCGCGCCAACGGTCGACGGCCGCCGCCCGTGAAGGAGGGGCTCAGTCCTCCCAGGTGCCGCGCGCAGGAGGGGACACGCGTGCGCAAAAGGGCGGCGGGTGGGGCGCGACTAGCCACGGGGAGGGCGGGGCTGGGGCTAACAGCGAGTGGAGGGCGGGGCGCGCGAGGGAGGGCGTGGTGGGGGCAACGGGAAGGGTGAATGGAGGGCGGGGCCGCGAACTGGGGGCGGGGGGCGGGACTCGGCGTGACCATGGGGGGTGGGGCAGCTAACGGATGTGGCACGGGGCGGGGGACCAGTCCGGAGGCGGGCTGCCGCGAGGGGGGATTCCCTCCTGCCCCAAGGGCGAATCTCAGGTCTGAGGAAGGGGCTGAGGGGATTCCCTCTCCCACTGGGTCCGACTCTTCGCTCCCCAAACCGCGGAGGGCCAGCCTCTTGCTCGGCGCCCTCCAGGCCTGTTGGAGGTGAGGGAGGTGGGGTGAGGTGGTGCCCGGCCCCCCTCCGGCTCCTCCTTCCCCCCAGTCCTCCCCTCCCACCACCCTCCCCCCCAACCGGTCCGTCCCTCCCCTCCTTCCCCCCCGCCGCCTCCTCCTCCTGCCGCTGCCGCTGCTTTGGCTGCTGCGTCATACGCCCCAGAGCCGCCGGGACGGAGGGGCTGGGCCTGGGGACCCCCCGGCCTCCGCCTGCACGCCCCCCGACGCCCGGACGTGCCCTCTCCGCGCGGGGGACTCGCCTAGGTCTACTACGTCTGCCCCTGCCCAGCTCCCGGCGGCCCCAGCTGTCACCGGTAAGGAGGCGCCGGTGGGGGGCAGGGAGCCGGGGGTCGGCGCGGGGCGCGGGCGGGAGAGCCTCGTCGTCCTGGCCGCGGGGTCCTGGTTGGGCCGACGCAAGTCCCTTCTCGGACTTGCAGTCCTGGGGAGTAGAGACCGGGACTCGGACACGCCCCCCTCCCGGGGCACTCAGAGAAGTTGTCTAACCCGAGGGCAGGGAGCCCCGAATTTGAGGGTGACCTGACATAACCTGGCACCAGGATGATTGTTCTTAATGAGACACGCAGGCCTGGGGAGACAGCCGTTTCTGCCCTGGAAAACATCTCTAGAAAAGGTCCCAAAATACATTTCTGGGCAACAGGGCACCCTAATTATGGTACCTCTAAACTGAGGGGTAGCCTTTGCTTCTGCAAACGTAATTTCCCCTAAAATTTAAAGGCCAGGATATAATATCCCAGGAGAGCTCTGGAAGCTGTGAAACTAGAGAACTAGGTTTGGGTCGGGGGGAGGGCAGTTACCGAGAGTAGAGCCAGTCACTAGAGTTGGAAGAGTACTCAAGAAGCTGGTGATGGGTGCCCAGTGTTTTCCTATCCAGGTGTGTCAGGATTGGGAGTTGGGGGCACAGATCCTTCATTTTTGACGGCAAAATAGGCAAATAAAATGGGGAAGCTGGCTGGGCGCGGTGGCTCATGCCTTTAATCCCAGCACTTCGGAAGGCCGAGGTGGGTGGATCACAAGGTCAGGAATTCGAGACCAGCCTGGCCAATGTGGTGAAACCCCATGTCTACTAAAAATACAAAAATTAGCCGGGTGTGGTAGTGTGCACTTGTAATCCCACCTGCTTGGGAGTCTGAGGCAGGAGAATTGCTTGAACTGAGGTAGAGGTTGCAGTGAGTAGAGATCACACCATTGCACTCCTGGGCGACAGAGCAAGACTCCATTTCACACCACTGCACGCCTGGTGACAGAGCAAGACTCCATCTCAGGGAAAAAAAAAAAAAAAAAAAGAAAATGGGGAAGTTTTCTCAGCATTCATAACCTCTTCCCCATTTCTTTTCCGGCTAGCCCCCCCCAGGATGCAATGGCGCAGCCCCCCCGGCTGAGCCGTTCTGGTGCCTCCTCACTTTGGGACCCAGCTTCCCCTGCTCCCACCTCTGGCCCCAGACCTCGACTTTGGGAGGGTCAAGATGTGCTGGCCAGATGGACTGATGGGCTGCTATACTTGGGCACCATCAAAAAGGTAAGACCTTCTACCTCTGACCTTCTTCCTATTCCCCTTATCTAAGTCTGGTTCCCATTTCATTCTCTATGCTCACCCATTGCAGGTGGACAGTGCTAGGGAGGTGTGTCTGGTCCAGTTTGAGGATGATTCACAGTTTCTGGTTCTATGGAAAGACATTAGCCCTGGTAAGACTCTAGAGACCTGAGATTGCACATCACATGGAAAACAAACCTGGCTTATAGGAGAAGAAAGAGACTTAAGGGCAGGCCCCTGACACTGTGTTCTCTCATAGCTGCCCTCCCTGGGGAGGAACTCCTCTGTTGTGTCTGTCGCTCTGAGACTGTGGTCCCTGGGAACCGGCTGGTCAGCTGTGAGAAGTGTCGCCATGGTAAGAGGGCAGGTCACCTGAATGGTCCAGCTTGCTCTTCCCTCCAGCACAGTCCCTATGTCACCTGTCCTGGCCTTAGTCCCCAAGCCACTGTTCTGGCCAGGCTGCTTAGCCCTTAGTCCTCATCCCCTGTAAGCCCAGGGAAAAGCAGCCATAGAAAGGGTTGGTGTAACCTTTGCAGGTAGAGGATGATTTAAATGCATCCTTTCCTAACCGTATGACCTTGAGCAAGTCCCTAAATCTCTGGGAGCCTCAGTTCCTTGACTTGTAAAATAAGGAAAATGCACTCCCTCATCAAGACCATGGTCAAGGATTAAATGAGATGAGTAAAGACTATTCCAGTCCCAATACCCAGCACACACAGGTATGCAATAAGTGGTCTATTATTATCATTCTTCAGCTTATCACCAGGACTGCCATGTTCCCAGGGCTCCAGCCCCTGGAGAAGGAGAGGGCACATCCTGGGTGTGCCGCCAATGTGTCTTTGCAATCGCCACCAAGGTAAAGGCACCTCCCTGTTACCCCTTCCTGTGGGAGCCTCCCATCCACAGCCTTTCACAAGCCTTTCCTCTCCCCACCCCGCTGAGGCCACCCACCTGTTCTATCTCTGCAGAGGGGCGGTGCCCTGAAGAAGGGCCCCTATGCCCGGGCCATGCTGGGTATGAAGCTCTCTCTGCCATATGGACTGAAGGGGCTGGACTGGGATGCTGGACATCTGAGCAATCGACAGCAGAGCTACTGTTACTGTGGTGGCCCTGGGGAGTGAGTAATGAGGGGGAGCAGACTGTGCAATGAATGATGGCGGGGTGGACCCCAGGAAATGAAGGAGAAAGAACAGTGAGGGTAGCACTCAGGGGGTTGTGAAGTAAGTGATAAGCAGGTTTGGGACAGATATAGGGATGGTTGCAGTGAGTCGAGAGGCCAGAAGTCCTCTGTTTCCCCTTAGGTGGAACCTGAAAATGCTGCAGTGCCGGAGCTGCCTGCAGTGGTTCCATGAGGCCTGCACCCAGTGTCTGAGCAAGCCCCTCCTCTATGGGGACAGGTGAGACTCTCCAGGAGCCAATGATGCTCTGTCTTTGTGCTCCACCCTCAGTTCCCCCACGCCCTTCTCCACTCCAATCTCTTCCCAACCTCTGCAGGGTTACCTCACCTGTTCACCCCATCCTTGCTTGTGAGTCCTCCAGGAGACGGCATAGTTTTTCTGTGTAAGGTGTGTGTTCTCCCTCTTGTCCACGTCCAGGTTCTATGAATTTGAATGCTGTGTGTGTCGCGGGGGCCCTGAGAAAGTCCGGAGACTACAGCTTCGCTGGTGAGCTGGATTGGTCATGACCTCAGTGTAACTCTGCACCCCCAGCATTTCACTCTGTATGCCCCAACCTCCCACCTCAGGACTCCTCTGGCTCTTAAAATGCCTCTGTGGTCTTGAAAACTCTTTCTCCAGGGTGGATGTGGCCCATCTTGTCCTTTATCACCTCAGCGTTTGCTGTAAGAAGAAATACTTTGATTTTGACCGTGAGATCCTCCCCTTCACTTCTGAAAATTGGGACAGTTTGCTCCTGGGGGAGGTAAGGGGTAGTGACTTTTGGGAGTTGGGATGGGACAGGAAGATGTATTGGAAAGGGGAAGAGAAGAAATCACTGCTCCCCTGGCCCCATTTTCTTTCCTTCTCCCAGCTTTCAGATACCCCCAAAGGAGAACGTTCTTCCAAGCTCCTCTCTGCTCTCAACAGCCACAAGGACCGGTGAGTTGGAGGGAAGAGGAGGCAAGGGTGAGGCTTGGAAAGAGATGGAGATTGGAAGCCTGGAATGGGAGCCGTTTGTAACCCATCTGGAAGACTGTGACTGAAAAGGATTTAGGAATGGTGTAAGGGGGGACCTTTTTTACAGCAATGACTGTATCATTTATCTTCTTGCCCCAGTTTCATTTCAGGGAGAGAGATTAAGAAGAGGAAATGTTTGTTTGGTCTTCATGCTCGGATGCCTCCCCCTGTGGAGCCCCCTACTGGAGATGGAGTATTCACCAGGTCACTGGTCCAGGGGGGATGGGGGAAATTCTCAGGGTGTTAGTCTGGGGAATTTATGTATAGAGATGGGGAGGTCTTTGGGGTGTCCGGGAGGGGGCTGGGGGGATAAGGAGGCCTCTTACAGCTTCCCTTCAGGGCAGGGCCCTGGGGGAGGGGTCTCACGTCCCCTGGGGAAGCGCCGGAGGCCGGAGCCAGAGCCCCTGAGGAGGAGGCAGAAGGGGAAAGTGGAGGAGCTGGGGCCACCCTCAGCAGTGCGCAATCAGCCCGAGCCCCGGGAGCAGAGGGAGCGGGCTCATCTGCAGAGGGCACTGCAGGTACAGGGGAAGGGGGAACCCTATGGAGCAAATGGTGGGGTGTGGGAAGGAGTCAAGAATTATCTCTCAGTCCTTTGCCCCCTCTTCTAGGCCTCAGTGTCTCCGCCACCCCCCAGCCCTAACCAGAGTTACCAGGGCAGCAGCGGCTACAACTTCCGGCCCACAGATGCCCGCTGCCTGCCCAGGTCAGTGCTCCTCTGCCCCTTCCCCCCAAAAATACACTCCCATTTATTCATATCTTCTGGACTTTCTCACCCAGAATTCTTTTCCGTCTCCCCCTTGGCTACCCACTTCTTGTCCTAGACCAACTTCTAGAGCTAGTGTCTGGTAGCCAGTATTCAGGGGAAGGGAGTCCCTTGGGGGTAATGTTTGAGCTCTGTACTTCCTAGAGGGAGAAGGTCCTGTTACCCTGCTTCAGGTCCTGACTTTCCCCCCTCTGACCCCAGCAGCCCCATCCGGATGTTTGCTTCCTTCCACCCCTCTGCCAGCACCGCAGGGACCTCTGGGGACGGTGAACCCCCAGACAGGTGAGATGCTGTCCTCTATTACCAGTGATGCTCCTCTTCCCCTCTATGTGCTCAAGGCTCTTAATCTCTTAACTCTTTCTGTTTCTCTGATTCACATGTGCTCTCCATTTCTGCCTGTTTCTTACGATTGCCTTCTCTCCTTAGGTCACCCCTGGAACTTCACATTGGTTTCCCCACAGACATCCCTAAAAGTGCCCCCCACTCGATGACTGCCTCATCATCCTCAGTCTCATCCCCATCCCCAGGTCTTCCTAGACGCTCAGCACCCTCTTCTCCTCTGTGCCGTAGTTTGTCTCCTGGGACTGGGGGAGGAGTCCGAGGTGGGGTTGGCTACTTGTCCCGAGGGGACCCTGTCCGGGTCCTTGCTCGGAGAGTACGACCTGATGGCTCTGTGCAGTACCTGGTTGAGTGGGGGGGAGGCGGCATCTTCTGAACAGCCTGCCTCTGCCCACCTCCCCATTCACATACACCGGCACTTTCATACCCTGACCTCTGACCTCACCTACAGCTGGGATGTACCTGGAGAGATAGGGGGTAGTTCTCCCTGCTGCCCAGGCTGGAATCCAAGAGTGGGGGGTGGGGAAGAGGCTCTCTTCTCTACCATCCTTCATGATTCCTGACCCCCCCATCCTTCTTCCCATTTCCTTTGACGTTATTTTGTTACAGCTTTTTAAATATTTTTTAAAATTATTTAACCCCTGGGGGCAGAGACTGAGGAGGGAGGATGATAAGGGAACCCAGACTCTGTATGATTGAAATAAAGAGAAATAAACAAATCTAGCAGCTCTGAGTCATTCTGAAAGATGTAGAGAGTACAGGGACTTAAAGCACTTATACACTCCCAACAAATTTGCATACATGACAAGGACAAAACAGGCAAAAGGCAGAGAGAACCAACAGGATTTATTGGGGGCCCAGTCATCACCTGGAAGTCAGAAGACATTGAAATATCGTGGGGGATCATGGCAGAACAGGGTTCATCATGGCAGGACTGTGCTAGAGTCAGAAACTAACTCTGTGACCTGATGTACCCACTGCAGGTATGGAAAATTCCCCTGTTCCACAGGCAATGCAATCACCTCTGCCACTTCATACGGGTGCACAGAACTGCAAGATAGATGGGTGGGGGAAAGGGATTACTCAAAGATTTACCCAAAGGAAACCACCCCCTCAGGCACAAGCCTTAGACGGCCCAGCAAGTCACACCTCACAGTACACACCCTCACCCCATCCATCTCAAAAGTTCTCACCGAACAAAATCTGTCAAAGCCGGGACCAAAGAACTTTGGGTTTTAATCATCTAAGGTACAAAGATAAACATGGTTGAATCAAGGAGTGGGATTGAGTTCAATTTCTCAGAAGAGGGATAAGGGCCTAAGGGGTCAGGGATTAGGGAAATTTTGTTGGGTGGGGGAAATGTTTCTCACCATCAGCACCTCACTGTCTTCCTCGATCTTCCCTTTCCACTCATAGCTGAAAGGTCAGAGAGGGAGAGTTGGGGGGGCAAAGCATTTTCCCCAGGAAAGAGGTTCCCAGTCAGCTCCTATAGTTAGGTTAATCCCCCAACTCCTATGACTCACATGGATGTAATCTGAGGGATGAGGTTGACGCAGGCTGCTAGGTGCTTCTCCACCACGGCCCTAGAGTGAAGAGAGAGTCCCATTCAGAGTGCCCCCACGACCCCCAAAGCCCAGAGACAGGCTTCCAGAGCTGAAGAGAGCAGAAAGCGGTACTCTTCTGCCCCACCCCCAATTCTCCCTTCATAATCATCGTTTCTCGCTGCACATCGAGGTCCCTACCTGGCGATCTCCTTGGCGACCTTCTCGTTGGGGCAAGTGACAAAGGCTGCAGAGACCGAGCCTGGAACGTAGCCGGAGCCGGAGCCCGAGGCCGGCGAGGGCTGGGTTGGAGGGCTTCCAGAGGCCATGGTCAGCAGGGCTCGGGGTAACAACAGAAGGCGGGAGGCCACAGGCAGCAGCACCGGCATCCAAACAAAAGACAGGAGCAGAGAGGCCTGAGAGCAGGGGGCGAATTCGGTCTCTCCTCACAAACAGCCCAGGAAATTACACCCGGGGAAGCCTTCGCTTAGATACTCAGGCTCTCTGCACTCCCTCTAATGCACCCCGAAGAATGCTCCTGAAGGTGAGAGAGAAACTTGGAAAAGTAAGGCAAAGGCTCAGTTTTCATTCACACCTCAGGGAGACAACCTCTGGGATTTGGGGTGCAGGTAGGGTAGAGGCCTCGAGGACCGGAAGGGGCGGGACAGGGCCGGTCACTCACCACTCCGCCGAGCAGGACCGCGGGAGCCCGCCACCCACTCATGCGGCCTAGGCTGGTAGAGGAGAGCTGATCTCAAAGGCCACACGTCAAACGGAGAAATAACGCCAGGAAGAGCAGCCTCTTCTTACCTGGGTGGCAGCCACGTGATAAGAAAACAGCTCGCCCATGTGACAGAAGCCGGCCCACCCGCGCCTCCAGAGCCAGCCAATCCCGGCCCTCACGTGGCGCGGTTTGCCCGCCTCCTGATGAAGGAGGAGCGATGCGAGACTTGACCAATCGACCGCCGGATCTGCAGACGTGCGCGGAAATGGCACGCCCGTTTCCGTGTGAACCCGAAATTGCCACTTGCTGGCGGAGGAGAGCCGCTGCGGCGTTCCACTGTCACGTGAGGGGGCCGGGCCTCTTCGGCGGCGGCACTCAGTGAGTGACGCGAAGTGGCCAATCGCAGGCCAGCCCCGCAGGCCACGTGAGGCGAGAGCTGGCCTAGGAAAGGGGGGCCGGAGACCCCCGCAGAGTCGATGCGTCTGGCTGTGGAGTGGGGAATGATCCTTAAACCCCACAATGTGCCTAGTGACCTCCCCTGCACTGTTTTCCAGGCCTCAAGGAGTGGGAGGATCTGAGAAGGACCCTTCACCCCAACCTCAGGGGTGAAGAGAGCGCCCCCTGCCCTTTTAGTTGGGACAGAGATTTGCTTGGGTTTTGGAATGAACCACGGTGATCTGAGAAGCCCGCTGTCCCTGGGTAGGGGGAGTGATTAGGGAGGCACGTGCATAGCAAGACAATGGCTAGGTGAGGAAAGATGCATTTTAAAAGAACAGAGTGACACCCTGTGCGTGGGGTAGAGGATGGTGAAAATGGGGCCTAGTCATCTTAATTGAAAACCCAAAGCTTGAGACAGACTGCTGAATAGAGGAAAGGAGAACGAGGGCTGCAGGATGGGGATAGTGGTGATGGTCCTTCTGTCCCCTCTTCCCTGCTTATTCCACTCCCCAGGATTGGTCCACCTCTCAGCCTTGGGTCTCCTTTCCCCAACCCATCCCCCAAGGAGCCAGGACCTGCCCTACATAACTTCCCTGGGGCCCAAGCGCATCCTGTGACCCAAAAATGGAGAGAGGGGCTGATGAGAGGCAGAGAGGTGGGAGGAGGCAGCAGAGAAAAAAGCTCTTGCCACTGCCCTTACCCAGTATTCCCCCTCCCTTCAAGGTCTGAGGTCATTGGTCTGGTGGTGGGGATGCCTCGGAGTTTCCCAGGCTGACGTCAGGGTTCTACCTCTCCGAGGTTCCAGGGCAGGGAAGAGGGGAGGGGAGGATCCCTGAGATCTCTGTCTTTGAGTTTGGAGTTTGTCTCTGAGATGGATTTCAGTGGAGTCTTTCAGTGTTTGTGCGGAGATATTTCTTAGGACTGAGTTTCCTTTTTTTGTTTTTGGTGTTTCTATGTTCCAGAGTCTGTGGTTGCACTCTCTGAGTCTTCTTCATGAATTTTGGGTCTCTGAATTGTCCAGCTCCTGATCAGCTGAATGTCTCTCTCCCCTTAAGTCTGGAGTGTCTCTGTCTCTGAGTTATCAGTCTGTGAGATCTGAGTCTGGGGTCTCTCTCTAGGTTTGAATTCTCTAGCCTCTAATTCTAGATCTGGCTCTTTCTGAATCTGGACTTCATCTTTTTCTGATGAGGTCGCAGGTCTTGGTCCCTGAAATCATCATCTCAGGGTCTGGAGTCTAAGATGTCTGTGGATATGGAGAACCCTTTTGAGACTGGATTCTCAGATTTTGATATTTGGCTCCTCTCTCTGGGGATCTGGGGTCGTTTTTTCTCTCAAATCAGGAGTCTCTTTTCCTCTAGATTTTGGGCCTGTGTCTCAAATTAACCCACGGTGGGGGGTGGTGAAGTATCTTTCTCTGTGGGTCTAGGGTCTCTCCTCAGGGTCTGGGGTCTGTATCTTTAGGACCTCCGGCTCTCTCTGGTGTGTTTTTGAGTTAGGGGTCTCTCTCTCTCACACAATCTGGGCCTCCTCGAGTAGGGGTGGGGGCTGCAGAGTCTCTCCCTCCTCCTCCTCCTCCTGCTCTCTTCGCTCTCGCTCGCTCCCCCGCCCCCCTCTCTCTCGGCTGCCGCTGCTGCCGTTGGCTCTTATTCTCCTCCTCCTCCTCCTCTCTCCTCCTCTCTGCTTCTCTCTGCTCCTCTCTCCTCCTCTCTCCTCCTCCTCCTCCTCCACCTCCTCCTCCTTCTCCCCCTCTTTCTCCCCCTCTTTCTCTCTTCTTTCTCCCCCGTCCCCCCGCCCCCTCCCCCCAGGCCTG
This sequence comes from Callithrix jacchus, assembly GCF_049354715.1. Lineage (NCBI taxonomy): Eukaryota > Metazoa > Chordata > Mammalia > Primates > Cebidae > Callithrix > Callithrix jacchus. The sequence continues at coordinate 41,654,527 of NC_133505.1, forward strand.
ATGAGCAGGTCTCGCGCCTCCATCCATCGGGGGAGCATCCCCGCGATGTCCTATGCCCCCTTCAGAGGTACGGTGTCGGGGGGAGGGGGAGGGCCATATGGGGGGCAACAGGGGGAGGGGCAGGGGGCGGGGGAGAGCCGGGGCCAAGGGAGGGGAGCGGCTGAAATGGAGGGAGAGGGGAGGACCGGGGAGGCAGGGGTGGGAGCAACCGGGAAGGAGGGATTGGAGGCCAGAGGGATAGGGGTAGATAAGAGACGGAGGGGCCAGGAAATGGGCCTTGAAAGGGGGCTGAAGGGAAAATGATGAAGGGGAAAGAAAGCGCCAGAAAGGGGTGGGAAGGTAGAAGGATTGGGTTGGGGAAAAAGCTGCAGAAATAATTTGGGGGTGGGAGCTGAGTGATGAGGAAAACATCAAGGAAATAGAGGGACAGAGTCGTGCGAGAGGAGCTAGGAGGGAGAAATGAAAACACAGGGGTGAAAAGAGAAGCCAAGAAGATCGGGGGGAGAATTTGGTGGGGGACTCAGAGTATGGTAAGGGGTGGAAAAAGAGAGGAGGATGGAGGGAGAGAAGGGGCCAGATGGAGAGAGAGGGAGGCAGTGGGGGGGGGATGGAGGGTCCAGATGGAGGGAAGAGAGGAAAGAGATGGAATGGGATGGGGGAGGGGAGACCAGGGCAGGGGGAGGGCCAAATTATATGTGCTTGGTGGGGAGGCAATACAAGTAAGATTAAGTGATGGGAGTAGGGGACAGGTTAGTATTCTGCCCCACACTCTGACCCTCATAAAGGCTCTTGACCAGTGAAATATAACCTCTAGGGTCTTAATGCTGTCTTTACTTCATCACTTTTACCCCCTTCCCCCACCCCTCCAATCCTTATTTCCATTCCCCCTCCCTCCTCTGCTGTCCATCACCTATATCTTTCCCCCCATATGGTGTCCGTTCCTTATATGAGTCCCCCTTCTGTCCTTCCCCTATATCAGTCCCCTCTCTGATGTCCATTGCCTTTCTCTATCTCTTTTCTATGTGGTAGTGCCCTTTTATCTCTATCGCTTCTCCACTAGTCTGTCTTGACCGCTTGTCATAGCCCCCCATTAGGTCTGCCTTATTTGCTCTGACACATGTCCAGTCGAGCCCTTCAGGTATATTCCCTTGCCCCTAGGCATTTACCATCATTTCTGCCTCTTTTTCTTTTATATCTATTCCTATTAAATGTCCCCCAGGCCATTCTACATTTCCTTTCCCACTCCTTGTCACAAGTCTGTGCCTACCCACCTTCCCTTAATACCTCAACTCTTATTACCATTCTTTTCTTGTCACCTCTACTTATTGGGGTGTTGGAGATTTGGGGTACAAAGACACAGGTTTTGATGGTTAGAATAAGGGATCCCCATCTCAGCCCTAGCGGGATTTCTCATCCTAGTAAAATTTCCCTTTCTTAGCCATGTTCCTCAGCCTCTTGCATCTGCCTCCCAGAATCATTCTTTACCAAGTCCAGACAGTATTTGTATGTGTGTATATGTGTGTGTGTCTTTCTAGAGTTGTTCCTAAGCCAAGTTCCCTGCTCCCAGGAGAAAGATGTCCTCTGAAGTCTAACCTGCCTCCCTTGGCTGCAGCCTGAACCAGTCCTTTCCCAAATTGCTGATGTGTATCAACAGATTTCTCTTCTGGATGTACCAAGTGTCTAAGTGTGGTGGGCATGTTGCCTGCAATGTCTGCAGTCTGAGGCTAGGTATTGGTGATCTCTGAATGTTAGTTAGTCTCTGAGATGAGACAGAGTTTCAAAGTATTGTGATTTCTAGATGGTGGACATTCTGAGGGTTCATCGCTCACTGTGATCTGGAGGTTGCCTAAATTTGAGAGACATATTTATAGACAGAAAAGGGCTGAATTTTCAAAACTCTCCTACTCAGGGCATTCTGTTGGAATAAAGCTCAAAGACAAGTTCTCCCGCAATATAATCATGGTTAGTTATCCCATAAAGGTGACAGAGTTTGATTTTTTTTTCCCTCTAAAATCTCTCTGATACCTTAAGCCTAATTTCTATCTCTTTGATGTCACTAATGTGACATCTGTCTTACTTCAATAGGGCCTTTGTGGCATTGAGGTTTATAAGAGAGGCAATTTGCAGGGAGAGGGGCATGGTAAAGAAGAACAGCAGAGATGGGGAAGGAGGATGACCCTGGGGTCATCTCAGCCATGGGTGACACTCGGTCTACTATTCTCTCTTCTGAAAGTTTTGTTCCCATCTCCACCTGTCATCTTCAGAGGCCCCTCTCTGCTACCAGGCCTGGATATTCCATTCTTTCCCCTGACCCCTTTCTTCCTCAGGCTCCCCACTGTGCCTTGGGAAGGCTCCTAACCTGTGGAGGGGCTTCATCCTGTCCATTGAGACTAGGTGGGGTGCAGTGGTGGGGGCAGTGTTGACTCTCTGGGCACTGAATGAGGGAAGAGATCAATTTGGTCTCTACTCTTCCAAACAAAGGCATATTTCCCACCTTCTGCCCTGGCCCCTCCACAGCCAGATGCCGACAAAAGCCATCTTCTCCTTACTACCAGAAGAACCAGAACTTTCCCCAAAGGATGAACAGGGTTGAACTAGGGGAGGAGGGCACAGAGGAAGAAGGAGAGGTGGGAGGGGAGGCCCTCTCATGTCTCTGATTCTGTGAACAGGTAAGCTCCCCCACTTCCTCTCTTTTCTAGATATTTAGCCCTCAGAATCTCATGATCCCAATGTTCCTACACACACACACACACCATCCTTTTTTCCCACAGCTGTGTGACTTTCCTCATACTCTTTTACAGAGGGTTGGTGCCACCTCCAAGTCCTTGTCTTCTGCAGCTATTTGGATGCTTTCCTTTACCTAGATATCTGACACCAACTTCTCTGTGTGTTTTTCTCCTGCCAATTCTGCAGCACCTTCACGTTATTTTTCTGAAGTAGATGGAGAGATCTTTCATCTTTCCCTGCTCCAAAACATGTACCTTCTCTGTCATATAATTCCCATCCCTGAACCTCTGCATTTCTTTCCCCAAGTCTCCAGAGCCTTCTGTGATGTCATCCTCTCCTCTTTTCCCCCATGTATAAACACTTGTCTGTGTTCCTTTAGAGTTGCCAGGTGCTTCACTTTCAACTGTGATCTCCTCAAGGCCGGTGGGGTCCCCTTCTCACTTTGTAGACTCTCTTCTTGCCATTTTAGGCCTCTGCTTCCAAATGCAGTCTCGCTTACTGTTTCTGTGTGTCTCTGTCCCCCAGATGTACGGGGACCCTCTATGCACCGAACCCAATACGTTCATTCTCCCTATGATCGTCCTGGTTGGAACCCTCGGTTCTGCATCATCTCGGGGAACCAGCTGCTCATGCTGGATGAGGATGAGGTGAGTGGGGTGGGAAGGTTGGGAAAGGGCATGTGGGAGAATGCGGAGAGTCCTCATTAGTGAAGGGGAGAGAGACACAAAGAAGGCAGACAAGAAACATTTGCAAATGGCAGGAGGGTGGCCATTGAGACTTGGATTGGAATGTGACAAGAGGGGTAGTCATTCTCTCACCTTGGCCAGGGGGTCTTTGAGGGTCATGAGCTGTGTTGGGGAGGAGATGTGGTTCTGAAGATTTGGGAGGTGGAGGGCTCCTGTTTTCACACTGTTCATATTGTAGGATAGGTTAGAATGGGGACGGGGAACTGAAGGGTTTGGAGAAGGGGTGAAGAAAGGGAAAGCCCTCCCCACCAAAGCAATCCTCAGGACCCCTCTCCACTTTGCCCACTAAGCAAGTCTCTCAGTTCTTTCTCCATCTGGGGGCAGAGTGCAGGGAGGAGAAATTGCAGGACCCAGAGAAAAGGCAGGAGACAGAGGAGGTTTTAGGTAGCTGGAGGGTACTGGGAGAGAAGACCAAGGACAGTGGACCTTGGCATGATGGGGGTGAAGACTGGGAGAGTGACTGAGATCAAGGTTTCAAGAGACACTGAGAGGGCTTCTGCAAGGCACTGGTTAGATATAAGGAAGGAATATAAGGGAGCGGAACTGGGAGTATGTGGAGTTATCTAAAGGAGTAGGAGTAGAGTAGGGGCAGGGACTAGCCAGAGTAAAGGAGATGAAATGGACAGAGGCCTCTTATGGGAGGTGGTGGCCAGGTATGGAGATCGGAGAGCCAGAGGAGTGTGGGTTCTGATTTGGGAGCTGGGTCAGCAGGAATGTCCATGAGAGGAAATAGAGGATGCAAACTGGAAGGGTGGCCCACAGGTGTGAGTCAGGGAATGGGGGTGATTTAAGGGACAAGTTTTAAAAAATGGTAGGGTAGCCTGGGAAACCAAATGTGGTGAGAGATGGGCCCTGAAAGCTGTTGGGAATGGTGTGGTGAGGAAGGGTTAGAATTTCAGTGAGGACTAACTGGAGTGTCAAGGGACCTGTGGGGACAGTGAGAGTTGGTAGACAGCTTCCAAGCCACAGAGTAAAGCAGAGGTGTTAAGGAGAGGATATGGTGACTTTGAAAGGAGAGGTGGTTTCGGGAGTCTCAGTTTTGGACACCACTGGGAGACATTTGAGGGGTTTGGAGTTTGTAGGAGAGATAGGGGAAACTGGAACCAAGAGTGGGAACTTACAGGGATGAAGAGGGAAGACAATGGATGGGGTAATGAAGGAATGACTGAGATAGGGCCAGACTGCAGGGACCAGTGGCCAGCAAGCTGAGGGGCAACAGGAATGACCAGTCTAGAGCAGGAAGGGCATGTGTGTGGGAGGGGATTAGATGGAATTGGGAAAAGGAGCAGCCTGAACAGACACAGGGAGTTGGAATTGGATGGGTTGTGGAACTGGGCTGGGGATAGTGAGGGGTCTGGTCCTGTGGCTCCTGGTAGAGATGGAAGAGACCAGAGGGGTGGAGATATATGTTGGTAGGGATGCGGGTGGACGGGGGAGTGGGGTGTGAAGCTTAGGGAAAGGTGATGGCTGAGGGGAAGAAGGGAACTGAGAGATGTTGGATTGGGTGATGGAAGGAGATGAAAGGTGGGGGAAGGTGACCAGGCCCTCTGGGGGGAGGGGAGGTTGGGTCCCAGTCTGGCCGCAAGCCGGGCCGTGGGAGGGAGACAAGCTGTGGAACCTGATTATAAATGCAGCTTCTGCTACCCCCGTGACAGGCTCGAGGGAGAGAAGGGGGTAAGGGAGGTGGGAGGTTGGGAGGAAAGCAGGGAGAATGGAGGAACTGAAGGTCAAGGGAAACCTGGATTCAGGAAGTAGCTAACTTCCGAGTAGTTGCCGAAGGGCTTGGGAGAATTCTTGGGAAGGTGTTTCAAGATAAATGAAGGGAGAAAAGAGGGTGGGACGAGAAGGAATGAGAGAGAGAGAGAGACTGGGGGAGAGAAGGGAGAGATCCACTCACCAAGTGTGGTGGGCCAGGGCAGAAGGTGGGCAGGCTTGGGAAAGGGAGGCCCGCCCTTCCTGGGAGGGGGCGGAGAGAGGGAGGGGAGGGGCGGCGTGGGCCAGGGAGGTCTGACACACCCCCACCTCCCCTAGATACATCCCCTACTGATCCGGGACCGGAGGAGCGAGTCCAGTCGCAACAAACTGCTGAGACGCACAGTCTCCGTGCCAGTGGAGGGGCGGCCCCACGGCGAGCATGGTACGGCGGCCGAGCAGGCTCTCGTGCCCCGGACGGGCGCGGGGAGAGGGCTGAAGGTGGACCGCATTCGGGGGGGCGGGGGCGTAGGGGAGCTGCGGGAACTGGCCGGGGGCGGGAGGAGGCGGAGACAAACTCTCGTTTCTCGAGGGGAGACGGCGCCCTCCTTTGGAAGGTGGAGCGCGACAGGGGCTGTGGGTGAGAAGCTCTGTGGGTCCTCGCTCGGATTCGCTCCCTTTCTCCTCTCCAGCAGCGAAGTTTGACTATTTTCCTGGTGCTTGTAAAAATAGTCTCCTTAGATCTTTAGCTTCCAGTCCGTGTGTTCCTGCCCCTGCCGCCCCTCCCAGCCCCTGGTCTGGGATGTTGGAGAGAGTGACCTAGTTCCTGTCCTCCCCACAGACCTCTGCCCCACCCCTACGCTCCTGATTCTTCCTCTGGACCTTCAGGCCTTGAGGTCCCCTTTTCCTGCCCCCTTTTTCTCCTCTTATCAACTGCTTCTATTTTCTGCAATTGTATCACCCCCCTTTTCTTTCCTCCTTGATTTCTCTTATTTTCTGTACCCCTCTTGATTACCCCGTACTCCCCTCTGCTCCTGGTGAAAGTCCATCAGACTCCCATCTCATCTCCTTTCTGTCTGTAGAGCTATCTGCTCGGTCTGTCTCTCCAACTCTCTCCCTCTCTCCATCTGTCTTTTCCCCTCCCTCTCCCTTTCTGCCCCCCCAACCCCCTCTTTAGTCATTTAAAAAAAGATTTTTGTCTTCCTGAGAAGTTCGCTTAAAAGGTTTCCATGGGAACAGTGAGGGGAGATGAAGGCAGAGAACAGAGATCTGCAGCCAAGGTGCAGAGAGACGCCCTCAGCCCCCGGAAACCCCCTCGTCACTGCCCCTTACCACTACATTTCCCTTCCAGGACCCAGCGATCCAGGTTCCCCATTCCTCCAATCCCCCAGGTGACCCCTTTTCCCCACCAGCCCCCCTCCCTCAAGAATTCAGGCTACCAGTTTCTTTCCCTTAGAGAGCCAGTGACCTGTCCCCATCCTTTGGCTCCTTCCAGCCTTCCGATAGGTCCAGGCGATACTAGCCTTATGGGCAGGTTTTGGGACCTTGGGTAGGGGTGGGTGGGTGGTCAGGGATGTGTGTCATTGTCATGGAAACCCCATACCATGGGGGTGTGTGGGTAGCACATCTCTGTGAGGCAAAGCCAGGTGGTGGTGGAGTGTATAGGGAATGTGTGTGATGTTTGTCACATCTGTGTATATATGTGTATGTGTGTATGTCATGTTCATGTCTGGGGAAGATGCGTGTGTTTGTGTGCACTTGTGTATACCTGCGTTTCCAGGCCAGAATGGTCACATGCTCATAGAGCATGTTTATCATGTGTCCTGTGGTTGGCAGATCTGCCCACTTATTCCCCATCTTTCTCCTTATCCTGAGTCCTCAGGGTCTAGGGGTCTCTGCGGGGGTCTCCCATGTGTTTTGGGTGGGGACATCATGTGTGTTTGGAGTTGAGGTGGCATGTGGAAGTTGCTGTATTGGGGTTCAGTACGGGCTGGGAGGTGGTCCAGGGGCACATGTATTTGGGGGAAGGGCTTAGTGAAAGTTGATAGAGGTGAACGTTTAGGGTCTTCAGGGAGACATGGAAATGTGTAAAGGGCATGGAGGATGTGCAGTGCATATAGGGTCGTTGGAACCTTGGGGACTTGGCTATGCAAAGGTGTTTGCTGAGGCTGTGGACTCTCAGGCCCGGGAGAGGTCGCCGGACCTTTGAGGGGCATTGGAATCCAGGGCTCCTCCTCTGCTGGGTGGAGCCGCGAACCCTCGTTCTCTCCGCGGTTGTGTGGTGTGTGTGTGGGGGGGGTCCTGCTCTGGAGGGGATGGTGGGTGGCCTGGTTTGTTTTGGGGGTCCCCTTGCCCCCCTCCCCCGTCTCTCTCGCGCTGTCTCCGGGCGACGGGGCTCGTGACAGAGGCGGCCACGGCAGCAGCGGTCGCCTAGCAACGGCGGCGGGGCCCGGGCAACGGCGGCAGCGGCGGGAGCGGCGGCGGAGGGAGCCGTTCCCGCGGCCGTCACCGCGCGGCCGTCCCGGGCCCCGCCGCCGCCCCCACCGCGCCGGGCGGTGCGAGCCGGGCCGTACCGCCCCCTCTCTCTCCGCACTCCGCCCTTCCCCCGCGCAGGGGCGGGGCCCCTCCCCCACCGGGGACACCCCCGACCCCCCCGGGGGGGCGGTGCGAGGTAAGGGCGGGGCCGGGTGGACTAGGAGCGCGCGTGGTGGGGGTGCCCGCCGCGCGCATGGGGCGGGGGCGCGCGTGTGCGTGGGCGCGGGGAGGGGGGTGGGGAAGCCGCGGTGGCGGCGGCGGCGGCGGCAGCTGCTCCCTCCGCATGTTCTCGCTGCATCTTCCGAGTGGGGGGAGTTATGGTAACTGGAGGGGGGCAGCGGAGGTCGGGTGGGGGTCGGGGAGTGGCCTCGTGCGGGCAGGGTCTCGGGCACGCGGGGGCGGACGATGTGTGGGATCTTGGAGCCCCTGGTGGAAGGGGCAGCCCGTGTGGCCGCGTGTGTGTTCGTGCTCATGCTCGTGTCTCCTGTGTGTCGGTGCCATGTGCACACGGGGGCCCGGTTCCTCGTGCACACATGTGCAGCCAGCCTTGTGCAGGTGTGTCCTGTCTTACCCTGACTCTACCTGTTTCCTGCCTAGGGGGCTGTTGGGCCAGCCACAGGCTTGTGGGGCAGTTCGCCGCCATGCTGGTCCATGTCACCTCTGACCCTGAGCATGCATATCCCTAGCAAGGGCTCACCTCCTGTCCGCCTTCTGTGTGTGGGAATGTGTGGCCCTATGAGCAGGATTTTCTGTGTTCCTGGTGGCAGGTGTGTGTCTTTGCATGTGTGTTCCAGCACTGGCCTGAGTATCTGTGTCAATCCCAGCATGGTTGTCCAGGGCGTGTCTGGATGTGGGTGGTGTGTTATGGGGAGTAAGTGTGTGAATGTGTTCCTTGGAATCCTACTGTGTATGAAACACCTTTGGGCTGGGCAGGTGTAAGCCCTGCTTGGTCAGGAAGTAGGGAAAGAAAACCTCATGAAGGGAAGAAATGGGGTAAAGAGGAAAAGTAGGGAGGGGATAGAAGAAAAGGAATGAGAGAGGCTTGAAGAAGAGAGCAGAGAGCAGGCCAGGAAGAATAGCTGGAGAATGGGAATGTGGGAGAGAGCCGAGCCAGACTTAGAAGAGAGAACAGGGTGATAAGAGCTTAAGATGGGGAACTGGATGGAAATGGTGGGAGAAGAAGGGGCCTGGGAACTGGGAAGGCAGTGGGGAGGAGAGAGTCAGGCTTTCTGGTAAAGTGATCTCTGAAAGAAGAAAGGGAGAAAGATGGGAGAAACCATTAGATTCTTGTAGGCCCTGTAGGATCAGGCTTGGTTGGATCAGGGGAGGCCACTCAGGCATACAGGCTTGCTCACAGTGAGGCCTGTCACGGCAGGGACGGTCATGAGAGGTTCATATTCCCAGCACAGAGCTCTGTCTCCCATTTCTCTGCTCTGTGTCCAACCCTATTCTTCACCCTTCTCTGGCAACCTCTCTCCCCTGGCTTCCCTTGAGAGCTGTCAGCTGGGTGTGTAGAGGAAGAAAGGCCAAAGGGAAGGTTAGGGATTGGGGGATTGGAGGGCAGGGGGAGATTCTGTGGGTGATGGCAAGATTAGAGATGTCGGAGGGACAGGAGACCAATCCCTTGCTGCGTGTGTGTGAGTGCCATTGTGTGTGTACACAGGGTGTGTACATGTGTGGGTGTATGCACAATGCCTGTGTTACGGGTTTGTGTAGGTGGCTGTTATGTGTGTGCATGCATGTATACATCATGCAGGCATGGGACATGGAGATCCAGGATCACAGTGTATGCTTTTCAGGTTTGCTGTGTGTATGTACACAGGTGTGTGTTGTTTTCTCTGTACATGTCACTGCATACAGCACTAATAACAGGACGTTCTGGGTTTCTGCCACTCTGCCCCCCTTTCCTGTGTGTTTCTGCTATTCTTTTCCTGCGACAACAAAAGTCTTTAATAAGCATATGTGTAAGTGGCCTCTGTGTACCTGTGACTTATGAGTGAGTTCATGGATCTTAGTTCTTGGTAATATGTGTAAGGTTACATTACTTCCAAGAACCAAGCAAGCCAATTATCAAATTTGTTCTTCTGTTAATGCTTTAGTTCCAAAGCAGAATTTCAATGCGTTTAAAGTTAGACTCTATGCCTTTATTAGATGAGCTTGCACGTAAAAATCATGGCTGAGCTCGGTTCCCTGACATGAGAGTGAGGCAGCCATACCTGAGAAATGCAGAAAAACGTTACTAGGGAAGAGATATTCTGAACCGTTGGATGCATTGCTTAGTGTGTAACAGAAGAATAATTAACACATTTGCTCCTGGTTTTTCTTTACTCTGGTGGCAATCTCAGATGCCTGTGTTAGAGTGAGGGAAGGGCTGGGGGAGGAAAGGGGGTTGTCCTGAAACAGAGTGGATATGGTTGTACTTTTCACATGAATGAAAGGATGTTTATGCTTCTGAGATATAGGGATACCTTTCCGTGGTCGGGATCATGGTGTACTCAAGCATGTATTTCAGGGGTTAAACTGGAATTCCCCTGCATGGGGCCATGTGTGTCTTAGGGTTATAGGTCCATTTCTGTAGTGTGCTGTCCACATGATTGCCCAAGAGACTTGGGCCACAAAGTCCACACCAGCAGCTCTCATGTGGGCAGTTGGGTTCAAGTATGTACTCCCTGTTGCAGTGCTCACATATGTTGAAGCATGTATCCTGTGGAGTGTGTGGGCCTCGGGGTCTCAGAATGTGGATCCGTGCTATGCCCGTGCTCACAATTGTCTGTATGTCTCAAAAGCACATAGATCCCACTTACTTTTTGTATTGTGGTTCTCATATACACGTACCTCCACAGCTCAGTGTATGTTTCTGTACTATATACCTATTCCTGAGGGAGTGATAGGGTTCTCTTGTCATGTGGTCCACATTTTTGTATACAAACCTAACATCTGGGTTTTACAGGTAAAGGGAAGCTGGGGACTGATTCTAGGGCAGTTTGCAGGGAATTTGCAATTCTGGAAGCAGACAGTGAAAATATAATTGTGGCCCTCCCTTGTTCTGTTCTGGAACCTAGAGGGTTAACAGGCAGCTCTTCCGGTCCACCCCCCTCCTTCCAGCCTGTAGCTTCTTGTTGCCGTGGAGATGGTGGCCCCGCCCCTGATGCAGCACCTGCCCCCCCATTGGCTGCAGTGGTGACTGTGGGGCTGAGGGGGGAGCCCAGGCCTGGGCAGCCATTCTGGAGCTGAAGCCGGAGCTTGGCATCCCCCCACTTACATTCTCTTCCAGCCCCCCGGCCCCTCTAAATTCCCTTGCAGCCGAGCCTCAGCTTCCTTTTTCAGAGCTTGCCATCCCTCTAGGCTCTTGGCAGGCTGAGCTGCATCCGCATTCACCTCCCCTCCTCCTCCTCTCCCTATCCTTACTTGGGAGTCCCCAGAACCCCTCACTGCCCATTCTTCCTGCTCCCTGCCTACTCCCCTGCATTCTTTGCTTTTCCCCTCCCCTGCCCCTTCTGAGCCCCTGCCACTGCAGTGCACGTGGAACCAGCTCCTTCTCCCCTCCCCCAAACCTGCCCCTTCCTTGGATTTTCTGTCCCCCCCGGCTTCCCCTGCTACTCCTCACAGATCTCTTCTAAGACCTCCCCCTCCAGTTCAGGGAGGGGGTCATGGGAGGCAGCCCTGGCCCTCCAGACAGACAGGGGTTCCAGGAGGTGGGGGGCAGGTGGAAGGTGTGCCCAGCCGGGGAAAGAGGAAAGCCTGTCTTTGGGCAATGACCTTTAACCCATCTTTGCCCCCAGCTGGCCCCTTCTGGAGTGGGTGGGCCCCAGGGACCTAGCCTCTTTGGATCTTTGGTGTCCTTCATTACTGGGGTTGTACTGACCCTCTCAGCTATGCCCCCCTGCTGAACTGCCAGCCCCCAGTCATGGGCCTAAGGCCTCCCACCCCATCCCCCTCAGGGGGCTCCTGCTCAGGTTCCTTGCCCCCTCCTTCCCGCTGCCAGCCTCTCCGCCGTCGCTGCTCTTCCTGCTGCTTTCCGGGGGGTAGGTGAGGCCGGAGCTGAGGGGCAGAGGGAGGTGGGGGCATGCACTGGGGTCAGGGGTGGGAACCTGGGTTAACAGCTTCCCTCCTGGCCCCCTCCCCAACTTCCCTTCTGGACCTTTCCTCCCCTCCAGAATACCACTTGGGTCGCTCGAGGAGGAAGAGTGTCCCAGGGGGAAAGCAGTACAGCATGGAGGGCGCCCCCGCTGCGCCCTTCCGGCCCTCGGTGAGTGGTACCTGTCAGATGTGGCTCAGCTGGGCCCCCTCCCCTCCAGCCCCAACTGGCGCCGTAGGAGTCTGAGAAAGAGGGCAGGAGGGGGAGAGAGGGAGTCAGAGTGAGAAAAAGAGAAAGAGTGTGTGTGTGTGTGTGTGTGTGTGTGTGTGTGTGTGTGTCTCCCCACCTCCCCACCTCTTTGGTTTCCCCTTCTTGGCTCTGCCCCGCTGCTTCTCAGACCAGCCCTCCTACCTTCTCCAAGCTGTGTGAGTGTGTGTGTGTTTGTGTGTGCTTGCACTGTACCCGTGGGAGCAAGGAAGACAAACTAGTATTAGGGCTCCTATCCCCCTTTCCTCGCCTCTAGAGACTTTCTTTTCCCCCATCCCACTTTCATCCAGGGGCTCTTTACCAGCTGAGGGATGAGTAGGTAGAACTGACTCTGCCCAACCTACCCCATCCCCATTTCCCCCCCAGCAAGGCTTCCTGAGCCGACGATTAAAAAGCTCCATCAAACGAACGAAGTCACAACCCAAACTTGACCGGACCAGCAGCTTTCGACAGATCCTGCCTCGCTTCCGAAGTGCTGACCATGACCGGTACAGGGGCTGGAGCATGTGGGATGAGATCGATGTAATACAGCATCTCTTTGTGAGATGGGGAGGGAGGGCTTATCTGTGTGCAAAGCTTGAAGGATTCAACTCAAGTTGGTTGGGGGATGTCATGGGGCAGGGGACAGAACAGAGAAAAATGAGAATAGGGATCTGTGAGCAGCAGGAGAGGGGTAGGGTGGCAGAGAGAAGATATAAAGAGGCTGGAAAGGGAATGAAGGTGAAGCCAAGGAGGGACTCCACAGGGACTCCTCAGGCCAAGAAGGATGGGCTCTAGCCCAGGATCAAAGGAGCTGTACAGGAGGAGGGTGACCCTGGAGGAACGTTTAAAGAATGCAGGGAAGGGGTTGGTAGGAGAGTGAGCAATAGGCTCTAGGTGGAAGGGTGTGAGGGAAGGGCAGGAAATACAGGGGCAGCAGGTTGGAGTGGGGCTGGAGGTGGCTGAATGAACAGAAGATGGTTAGGGCTCAAGGACCTCATCAGTGGGTGAGGGAAGGGACAGTATAGAGCATGGCAGAGAAGGGGAGGCTGGGACAGGTGTGCAGGGTGATAGAATGGGGAGCAATCCATGGACTAAGGCATGAAGAAGCAGCGCCCACATAAGTCCAGAAGGCACTGTCCCTGAGGCCAGGCTGAAGGAGAGACCTCCACTGTTTGCCTTTGTTGCCTGCCATTTGGGGTTCCTCTCTGGGTTTCCCCCTCACCCATTTACTCCCCAGGGAGAACCATGCCCTCCCTTTCCCCCATGTCTGGCCACCCCCAGGGCTGGGCAGGTAGGGAGGTTGGGATAAAGTGAGTCACACCTTTCCCTGCCCCCTTCCCTGTTGCCAGAGCTGGATTTGGGGCCGGCAGGGGGTGAGGGCATGGTATTCCTGGCCGCGGGGGCGGGGGGCCGGGGGCCGGGGGAGCGTCGCGCTGACGGCAGCCAGAGCCTGCGATGACGGGGCTGCTATAAATAACTTCTTGGAGGCTCCCACACCCGAACTCCCCTCCCGCTTTCCCACTGCTCTCTACTCTTCATCCCCTGCCCATCTCCATACCGCTTGCTATCCTACCCCTCATTATTCCGTGCCCCTAGTCTCCTTTAGTTTCTGCCCTCCTGCGGTGATGTTTTTGCATTCCATCTCCTCTTTGCCCCCACCCTGTTCCCCTGGCCATCTCTCCAGTTGGCTCTCCTCTTCTCCTGTCCTCTGTCTTGCTGCACATACGTTTGTCTCCCCCTTTCTCTTCCTTGCCCTACCTCCTCTTCTTCCTAGTCCCTGTATTCTCTTTTACCCTCATTCAGCTCTTTTGTGCCCACAGCTTTCTCCTATTTCTTACGCTTTTCCCCTCACTCTTTCCCCTGGTTCTGCTAAAACTTGTCCTCTTATGCTGTGTTCATTCATTCTTTGAATCATTAAATGTTTATTAGGCACTAGCTGTGTGCCAGCCCCAGGCTAAACAAATCTCTTCTCTGTGCCTTCACTTCTTTGCTTCCATTTTTTCTTTTATATTGAGGCTCTGGTTTCTGGGGTTACCCTGAGTTAATGAACTAGAAGTGTCCCAGGCCCACTTTGTTCTCTCCTTTTTTTTCCTTTTCTGCAATGGTCCATTTCTGGGTTGAGATATTTCTAGGTGTCCCCTGTCCTCACAACCCCTTAGGTGTGAGATGGTGGGAGTTTCTTTTTTTCCTTTTTAAAAATAGATAGGGTCTCACTATGTTGTCCAGACTGGGCTCAAGTGATCCTCCCACCTTGGCCTTTAAAAGTGTTGGGATTACAGACATGAGCCACCAGGCCCAGCTGAAGCAGGGGAATTCCTTCAAGGATTCTGATTTCTCTCATATCCCTCACGTCCTTCCTGAGATAGGCAGGGTTTCTTTCTGTGTGTTTGGAAAGGGTGTTCAGGGGGCCTTCTCTCCAGGTCTCCATCCTAGAATAGACAATAGACTAATGATGCAGGGTCCCTGTGTGTCTAAGAGTAGGAGGGCCAGGTGTGGTGGCTCATGCCTGTAATCCCAGCACTTTGGGAGGCTGAATCACTTAAGGTCAGGAGTTTGAGACTAGCCAGGCCAACGTGGTGAAACTCCGTCTCAAATAAAAATAAAATAAAATAAAATAATAAAATTAGCTGGGTGTGCTGAGGCAGGAGAATCGCTTGAGTCCAGGAGGCAGAAGTTGCAGTGAGCTTAGATTGCGCCGCTGTACACCAGCCTGAGTGACAGAGCAAGACTCTGTCTCAAAAAAAAGAAGAGTGGGGGGCCCTGATCCTCTCTCCCAAACCTCCCGCCTGCCAGGGCCCGGTTGATGCAAAGCTTTAAGGAGTCGCACTCTCATGAGTCCTTGCTGAGTCCTAGCAGTGCAGCTGAGGCGTTGGAGCTCAACTTGGATGAAGATTCCATTATCAAGCCAGTGCACAGCTCCATCCTGGGCCAGGAGTTCTGTTTTGAGGTACAGGGTCTAGTGCGTGGGAAGGGCCAAAGGACAGGGGTGATGGAAGGTGGAGGGGCACAGAGGTCTAGAGAAAGTGGCCCAGGTGAGGACATCAAGGAAACAGAAACTTCTGGGGCTGGAAGAAAGGAGGATAGGCCAGGGTGGGAGAGAAGGTAGTAGAGTCTCCTCTACTCTGTAGCCCTTTCCTTCAGCTCCACACTCCTTTCTAGGTAACAACTTCGTCAGGAACAAAATGCTTTGCCTGTCGGTCTGCAGCCGAAAGAGACAAATGGATTGAGAATCTGCAGCGGGCAGTAAAGCCCAACAAGGTATCCGGGACTAAAGGGGACACAGCCTGTGCAGGGCACAGGCTGAGCCAACATGGGAAGCTGGGGCCTAGGGAGGAAAGTGAGTTAAAGGAGGAGAGGCTTGGGGAAGGAGAGGATTCAGATATAGGGGACCTGGACAAGGAGGGGGAGACCCCCATTATTCTGAGTCCCCCATTTCTTGTCTCTTTCTGCTACCCTACCTTACAATCCCTTTCCCTGCCATAGAAGTTGTAGACTTACAGAGTTGATGGGGCTCTGGAAATCCTTTAGTCTAGCTTCCCTGCAGGCAGGAATGCTTTACCAACACCCCACTTGCACATTTCCGCAGGACACTTAAAATATACTTAGCCAAGTCTCTGTACCTTGGTTTCCTCTCTAAGACAGAGGGAACTGGTGGCACTGGGTTGGATTAAATGATCTCTAAGGTCCCTTTGGCACATAAATTCTATGAGTCTGTCTTCTTCCCAAAAATTCTTGCTCCCAGTTCTGTTCGCTATTTTCTATATCCCAGTTTCTAGCAAGCTTACAGTCCTAGTCACCCTCCTCTGGGGGAACTCTTGTGTCTCGATGTCCTTAAAGAACTCAAGATGCTGACATGATCTCAGCCATGCAGAATACAAACATCATGTTCGTTTTCAACACACTGCAATATCACCTGAGCCTTACCATTGGGGTCAATTGTATCACCCCAGGTCCTTATACCAACGGTCAAGCCTTACCCGTTCTTTTTTTTTTGAGACAGAGTCTCACTTTGTCACCCAAGCTGGAGTGCAGTGATGTGATCTTGGCTCACTGCAACCTCCATATCCCTGGTTCAAGCAATTCTTGTGCCTCAGCCTTCCTAGTAGCTGGGATTACAGGCATGCACCATCATACACAACTAGTTTTTGTATTTTTAGTAGAGACGGGGTTTCACCATGTTGGCCAGGCTGGTCTCAATCTGTCGACCTCAGGTTATCTGCCTGCCTCAGCCTCCCAAAGTGCTGGGATTACAGGCATGAGCCACCGCGCCCGGCCAAGATTTATCCATTCTATATGCAGTTCTCTTTTCACAATTTCCGATAGTCTCTGCAGGACTTTCCAGTTCTTTTAAATTCTACATTAATATTTTTGGCTTGTTATTCCAGCTTTTAAAATCTTTCCAATACTGATTCTGTGTATGAACCAGCTTCTAGAGTAATTTCCTGGGGCTGCTATAACAAACTGCTACAAACTGTGTCATGTAAAACAATAGAAATTTACTCTCTCACAGTTCAGGAGGCTGGAAGTCCAAAAGCAAGATATCAGCAGGGCCATGCTCCCTTTGATGCAATAGCAGGGAATCCTTCCTTGCCCCTTCCTAGCTTCTGGAGGTTGCCAGCAGTCCTTGGCATTCCTGGGCTTGCCCAGGCTGGAGTGCAATGGTGCGATCTCAGCTCACTGCAACCTCCGCCTCCTGGGTTCAAGTGATTGTTCTGCCTCAGCCTCCCGAGTAGCTGGGATTACACCTGCCCACCACCATGCCCAGCTAACTTTTTGTATTTTTAGTAGAGACGGGGTTTCACTGTGTTGGCCAGGCTGGTCTCGAACTCCTGACCTCAAGCAATCCACCTGCCTCGGCCTCCCGGAGTGTTGGTACTATAGGCGTGAGCCACTGTGCCCGGCCTCTTCTTGATTTCATTATATTTATAGGGATCCTGTTTCCAAATAAGATCATATTCATTCATAGGTTCGGGGTAGGTATGAGTTTTGGTGGGATGCTATTCAACCCAGTACACTGTCTCACCTTATGATTGCTGTCTGTATCCCACTTTCTTACTGTCTCTCCTCTTTTGGTGTCTCTCTGTCCCTTTACTCTTTAACATCATGCCTACCCCACCATGCCAGGACAACAGCCGCCGGGTAGACAATGTGCTAAAGCTATGGATCATAGAGGCCCGGGAGCTGCCCCCCAAGAAGCGGTACTACTGCGAGCTCTGCCTGGATGACATGCTGTATGCACGCACCACCTCCAAGCCCCGCTCTGCCTCAGGGGACACCGTCTTCTGGGGCGAGCACTTCGAGTTTAACAACCTGCCGGCTGTCCGTGCCCTGCGGCTGCATCTGTACCGTGACTCAGATAAAAAGCGCAAGAAGGACAAGGCAGGCTATGTCGGCCTGGTGACTGTGCCGGTGGCCACCCTGGCTGGGCGCCACTTCACAGAGCAGTGGTACCCTGTAACCCTGCCAACAGGCAGTGGGGGATCTGGGGGTATGGGCTCGGGAGGGGGAGGGGGCTCGGGGGGTGGCTCAGGGGGCAAGGGCAAAGGAGGTTGCCCGGCTGTTCGGCTGAAAGCACGTTACCAGACAATGAGCATCCTGCCCATGGAGCTATATAAAGAGTTTGCAGAGTACGTCACCAACCATTATCGGATGCTATGTGCAGTCTTGGAGCCCGCCCTGAATGTCAAAGGCAAGGAGGAGGTTGCCAGTGCACTAGTTCACATCCTGCAGAGTACAGGCAAAGCCAAGGTGAGTGTTGTCCTCTCAGGGAAAGGTGAGCTGGGAATGGGCACTTGTGTGGGGGTTAGAGAGGATAGGGCAAATTCACGAGATTGGCTTGTGCAGAGGCTGATACTTGGATTTTCCTGGGCCTCAGGACTTCCTTTCAGACATGGCCATGTCTGAGGTAGACCGGTTCATGGAACGGGAGCACCTCATATTCCGCGAGAACACGCTCGCCACTAAAGCCATAGAAGAGTATATGAGACTGATTGGTCAGAAATACCTCAAGGATGCCATTGGTATGGCCCACAGTCAGGCTCTCTTCTTCCCAAACCTACCAGATGTCCACCCCAGCCCCAAACCTGGGTACCCCAGACCCCAAGGCCACCCTTCCACAGCTTGATACTTTCTAACCCAGAGTCCTAGGACTCCAGCCTCTAACACCTGATTCTGAAATTTCCCCAACCCTGGCCACCCCCTTCCCTGCCCTTGGAAAGTGTGACCACATCCTCTTGTGCCCTCACCCCCCAGGAGAGTTCATTCGTGCTCTGTATGAGTCCGAGGAAAACTGCGAGGTAGACCCCATCAAGTGCACAGCGTCCAGTCTGGCAGAGCACCAGGCCAACCTGCGGATGTGCTGTGAGTTGGCCCTGTGCAAGGTGGTCAACTCCCACTGGTGAGACTGGGAACGCTGGGCTGGGGGGCCAGGGTCGGGGGAATTATGTGTTCATCTGTTCATCTATCTGTCCATCCTTAAAGAGGACTGAGCACCATTTATGGGCAAAGCATTGTTCTAGGCGCTGTAGAGCAAACAGAGGTGAGAGAGGCCTGGTCCCTGCCCTCAGAGGGCCTCCACCAGAATGAGTGGGGACAAACTAGAAAAGAAAAAGCCACAGAGCCATAATGGTGTGTAAGTGCTGTGCTGAGTGAGGGTTCCCCCACTTCCAAGCGATATAAGGTCAGAGAGAAGGCAGAGCTTTAATTGAGATAAGCAGGGAGGAGGTGCCCCCTGGGGTAGGCTTTGAAGACTGGTTTAGGTTTTGATATATGGACGTGGTTGGCAAGAAAGACATTTCAGAAGGCTGTGAGAAAGGTCCAGGAGCTTTCAGGGGACATTACAGTATGTTAGTAGCAATTACATCAGGTTTAGTGAAGCATGTGGCTTGTGATGGGGAGTGGTGGGAGAGATGTCTGGGCAGGAAGATTAATTTTAGAAACTGGAAGGCCTCAAGTTAAGGAGTCTGTGGTCATTGGTAGGCCATTGGATGCCATTAAAGGTTTCAGGAAGTACTGCAATTTGGAAGATTAATCCATGAGTAGAGTGGGTATATGTGGTGGGGGTGACTGGAGTAGGGTCAGCTGGGGGCTCAGAGGCATGAAAATCAGATCCTGAAACAATAGTGACAAGAGAAGTTAGGAAGGAACTGCTGGAAGGACCTTCTGAGGAAAGGATCAGTGGGAATTGTCAGCTTATTGAAAAGGAGGGAGCATGTCTGCAGGGAGTCTTGGATGACTCGAGGCCATGAGGCTGGTAGTTGGGAGACCGGTGGCCTCTTTGACAACCAGGGAAGTCAGGAGGAGGAGCCAGTTGGAGGTGTGGGGGCGATGGTGAGCTCTGCTTTACACCAGTCAAGTTTAAGGTGTCAGTGGGACATTGAAGTGGAACTGGGAGGTGGGGGAGTGAGCTCTGAGCCATTCCAGGGACTGGGGATCATGCCTGGGGCACTTCCATCCCCATTTCCCTGGAATCCAGAAGAGTTGGGGGGTCCGAGCTCCCTGTACCTCAAGTGACCCTCCATCTCTCTCCCATCTCTGTCTCTCCCTGGTGTCTGTTTTTCTTCTCCTCCTCTCCTTGTCTCTCTCCCACACCCCTCCGTCTCTCTCCCACGTGTCTCTCCCCTTACCTTCTCTCCCCCTCCATTTCTCTCTCCCTAATCTGTCTGTTCCCTCTGCCATGACCCCCTTCTTCAAGCAGCCTCCCATCTTGCTCCTGCGGTCCCTCCCTCCCTCTCTCACCTCTGTTTCCACACCCTTACCTCCTACCACCCCCCTCAGCATGTTCCCTGGAAGCTGAGGGTCTCTGGGGCTCAGTCCCGGTCTCTCTCTTTCTCTCTCTCTCTCTCTGTCTCCCTGCCCCTTCCCCCCAGCGTGTTCCCGAGGGAGCTGAAGGAGGTGTTTGCTTCATGGCGGCTGCGTTGCGCAGAGCGAGGCCGGGAGGACATCGCAGACAGGCTCATCAGCGCCTCACTCTTCCTGCGCTTCCTCTGCCCAGCGATTATGTCGCCCAGTCTCTTTGGGCTCATGCAGGAGTACCCAGATGAGCAGACCTCACGAACCCTCACCCTCATTGCCAAGGTCATCCAGAACCTGGCCAACTTTTCCAAGTGAGGGAAGCTTCAGGAGGGTGCAAGGCAGGGTGTCACAGGGCTGGGGGTGGGCAGGAAGGGTCTCCTGGGTCGCCAGAGATCCTGAGATGGGGATGCATGAAACTTGTCTGTGTGTGTGTGTGTATGTGTGTGTGTGACCTTTATCGTCTGGATTATTGGCTAGGTTTACCTCAAAGGAGGACTTTCTGGGCTTCATGAATGAGTTTCTAGAGCTGGAATGGGGTTCCATGCAGCAGTTCTTGTATGAGATCTCCAACCTGGACACGCTGACCAACAGCAGTAGCTTTGAGGGTTATATCGACTTGGGCCGAGAGCTCTCCACACTGCATGCCCTGCTCTGGGAGGTGCTGCCCCAGCTCAGCAAGGTCAGCAGATCCCCTCTTTGCCCTATCCCCAGATGGCTTCAGAGATTCCTGGAGCCTGAGAAACTAACCCTTGAAGATTTTTTTCTCCCCTTGTTCCCCGAGGTGTCACCACTACTACCCCAACTCAGACCCCCTCCACTTGCACCCTGAGAGGCCCTGTTAGAGCTGGACACTGAGCCCCCATGTAACAGCCTCGCCTTTCCAGGAAGCCCTCCTGAAGCTGGGCCCACTGCCCCGGCTCCTCAATGACATCAGCACAGCTCTGAGGAACCCCAATATCCAAAGGCAGCCAAGCCGCCAGAGTGAGCGGCCCCGGCCTCAGCCTGTGGTACTTCGGGGGCCATCGGCTGAGATGCAGGGCTACATGATGCGGGACCTCAACAGGTGAGCACCCTGGGACCCCCCAGGCCCATGCCCTAAGACCCCCTTTCCTGTTCTGAATACTCCTCGTTGGGCCCCACATGCATCTCTCTAGGGCTTGAAAGAAAGTACCAAGTACCAAGTTCTCAGGGAAGACTGGTAAGGATACAGGTACAGTCAGTGATAGGCTAAGAGCCCTTTACAGCCTGAGGGAGCAAGAGATGCGGAGCTCTAGGAATAGGGCTGAGGCTCCACCAACTCGAGTCTTAGTTGTAAGCCTAGAGCACTGCTGCTGCAGGCTCTGATTTGCTGTCCCTCTGCCTGCCCATGCTCGTCCCCAGGACGTCATGTCAGCCACGTGTCAAAATATTCAACTATCTCAGTAATAGCTAGTGAATAAGCACTTCGCCCAGCCCCCGACCGGAACTCCACAGACCTCCCCATAGAGCAGTGGCAGTGGAAGCCTAGCGGGGCCTGCAGCCTGCTCGAGTCCCAGTCTCCATTCCAATGGGTGGTGCCCGTGCCTCAGCTGCTGCTCATTATTTTGATGAGGGCCCTGCTTGTTCCTCTGCCCGTGTCTTCCTCCATGACACCATACCCATCCCACTATTCCCTCCTCTCCTACCATTTGTCCACATCTCTCTCCTTCTCTGTCTGTGCTCGCCCCTCTTTCCATCTCTCTCCAGCTCCATCGACCTTCAGTCCTTCATGGCTCGAGGCCTCAACAGGTGAGGGGCTCTCCCCTCCCCCACCCTCCTCTCCTCTCCTGTCTGCTCCCTCTCCCGATCCACTGGCCTTCACCCTACTCCTCTCCTCTCCTCTCCTTCTCCTCCATGGACCTCATCTCCTCCATAACTGCCCAGCCCTGCCCCGTCCCTTCTCTTGCTGCCCCCATCTCCCCTCCTCTAGGCCTCACCCGCTTCCTGGAGGGGCCCTGTCCTTTCCCTTTTCCCACCTGTCCCCTCCCTCCCTGCCTGCCTTTTTCAGGGCTGCTACCACTAGCTCTCAGCCCTTCCCTGTGGGTCCCACTTTTTACCCCAAGGTCTGTGCCAGACCACAGCAAGGATCAATTGCTAGGAGCCCCGACCTTACCTTCTGTTTGTGTGCCCCTTTCCCTTCTGACAGCTCTATGGACATGGCTCGCCTCCCCTCCCCAACCAAGGAAAAGCCACCCCCACCACCGCCTGGTGGGGGTAAAGACCTGTTCTATGTAAGCCGTCCACCCCTGGCCCGTTCCTCACCAGCATACTGCACGAGCAGCTCGGACATCACAGAGCCAGAGCAGAAGATGCTAAGTGTAAACAAGAGTGTGTCCATGCTGGACTTACAGGGTGATGGGCCTGGTGGCCGCCTCAACAGCAGCAGTGTTTCGAACCTGGCAGCCGTAGGGGACCTGCTGCATTCAAGCCAGGCCTCGCTGACAGCAGCCTTGGGGCTACGGCCTGCGCCTGCCGGACGCCTCTCCCAGGGGAGTGGCTCATCCATCACGGCAGCCGGCATGCGCCTCAGCCAGATGGGTGTCACCACGGACGGTGTCCCTGCCCAGCAACTGCGAATCCCCCTCTCCTTCCAGAACCCTCTCTTCCACATGGCTGCTGATGGGCCAGGTCCCCCAGGCGGCCATGGAGGGGGCGGTGGCCATGGCCCACCTTCCTCCCATCACCACCACCACCACCATCACCACCACCGAGGTGGAGAGCCCCCTGGGGACACCTTTGCCCCATTCCATGGCTATAGCAAGAGTGAGGACCTCTCTTCCGGGGTCCCCAAGCCCCCTGCTGCCTCCATCCTTCATAGCCACAGCTACAGTGATGAGTTTGGACCATCCGGCACTGACTTCACCCGTCGGCAGCTTTCACTCCAGGACAACCTGCAGCACATGCTGTCCCCTCCCCAGATCACCATCGGTCCCCAGAGGCCAGCCCCCTCAGGGCCCGGAGGTGGGAGTGGTGGGGGCAGCAGTGGGGGTGGCGGGGGCCAGCCACCTCCATTGCAGAGGGGCAAGTCTCAGCAGTTGACAGTCAGCGCAGCCCAGAAACCCCGGCCATCCAGCGGGAATCTATTGCAGTCCCCAGAGCCAAGTTATGGCCCCACCCGTCCACGGCAACAGAGCCTCAGCAAGGAGGGCAGCATTGGGGGCAGCGGGGGCAGCGGTGGCGGAGGGGGTGGGGGGCTTAAGCCCTCCATCACCAAGCAGGTAGGTGAAGTCAGGAGGAAGGCGGGCTGGGTCACAACAGGGAGGGAAGAAGGAGATGGGAAGGGTGGGTGTGGAACAGGGTCTGTGGCCTGAAATTACAATCTTCATGCCTCCTTTTGGCTATTTAACAAATGTGTTTAGAAGACCTGCTAGGTGCCATGTGCTGTGCCAGGCACTAAGGATATGGCACTGAACCCTCTTAGCACTCTCATTCCAGAGGGGATTAATCCACAAGTAGAGTGGGGATGACTGGAATAGGGCCAGTTGGGGACTTGGAGGCATGAGAATCAGATCCTGAATCAGAACACTGACAGGAGAAATTCTCTGGCATTCAGCTCACACCTCTGGCATTCAGAGGTGATGAAGGCTACAGCAGGGCAATAGGACTGGGACTGTCATCTCCTTTGGCTCTGTCATTGCCCTCTAAATGCACCCTGCTTTTTCCCACCTTTCCTTTCTCTGTTCACCCTCACCATGCCTTGTCCCAGCATTCTCAGACGCCATCTACATTGAACCCCACAATGCCAGCCTCTGAGCGGACGGTGGCCTGGGTCTCTAATATGCCTCACCTGTCGGCTGACATCGAGAGTGCCCACATCGAGCGGGAAGAGTACAAGCTCAAGGAATACTCAAAATCGATGGATGAGAGCCGGCTGGATAGGGTACGGTGGGTTCTACCAGCTCCAAGCCCCGGTTTTTCCTTTTACCCACAGGGGACATCTCTAGTCACTTTTAAGGGAAACCTCCAGGGTCCAGTAGTTATGTTGGAAACAAAAGGCAAAGACATGATCACCTCTTGAGAAGCCTTCAGTCCATCTGGGGAGACCAGATACACACAGTCAGTTGCTAAAAGTCACTTTCAACTCTATTTTGTAGGTTATATATATCGCAGACTATCTGGGGATCATCTATTTTAGGCTTACCTCCATGTTCTTCCCCAGGAGGAACATAAGCCCTGGCTCCTGTGACTGCTTAGGAATGGAAATGTTACTTTACTGGCAGTAGGAGCTAATAAATTGGATGGGGATGGAGGGGGTTGCAGTTACACAACAAGTGATGTCTGGCCTACCCAGTCACTGTCCCGTGGGCTTAGGTGACAGTCAGTAGGCAGGGGATGCATGTGGTAAAGCAGTATATATTGGTTATGTGTGAAAAGGCCATCCAGCCTCTCACTTGATAGAGGCTGAGGGCAAAGGGCACCGAGAGCTTTGGGGCACACACAGATAACTTGGCAGAAAGTTACTTGGGGAAGCTGTTGCTCCTAGGGCCTGAGGAAGAGGGTGGCTGCAAGATTAGGTCACACATAAAGAACATATGACCCTAACACAGTGGTCTTTGAGCATAGGAAATGTTGGGACTGACTCAGATGGCTTGACCAACACATTTAATGAGCATTAAACCCTAATATTAGCTCCAAGGCAGCCGCTGTAGGCAGTGAATTCATCTCTCTCCTCTGCATATAGAACAGTTGGTGATATATGTATATATCCTCTTCAGAGAATGAGGAAATAGTCTTTTGAATCATTTTTTTCTGTTCTGTGCTGCAGATGAGGAAACCTTATTGAGAAAGGCTATAGACTAGCACTATCCAATATAACTTTCTGCAGTCATGAAATGTTCTGTAATCTACACTGTTCACATGTGGCTAGTGTTGTCATTCAGGAACTGAATTTATTTATTTATTTATTTTTGAGACAGAGTTTCACTCTTGTTGCCCAGGCTGGAGTGCAATGGCGTGATCTTGGCTCACCGCAACCTCCCCAGTTCAAGTGATCCTCCTGACTCAGCCTCCTGAGTAGCTGGGATTATAGGCATGAGCCATCATGCCTGGCCAATTTTTGTATTTTTCGTAGAGAAGGGGTTTCTCCATGTTGGTCAGGTTGGTCCTAAACTCTTGACCTCAGGTGACCCACCTGCCTCGGCCTCCCAAAGTGTTAGGATTACAGGCGTGAGCCAGTGCGCCTGGCCCAGGAACTGAATTTTTAGCTCTATTTAATTTTTCTTTTTGAGACAGGGTCTTGCTGTGTCACCCAGGCTGGAGTGCAGTGGTGCAAACTTGGCTCACTGAAACCTCCAGCTCCCGGGCTTAAGCCATCCTCCCACCTCAGCCCCCTGAGTAACTAGGACTACAGGTTCATGCTACCATGCCCAGCTAATTTTTCTTTTCTTTTCTGTAGAGGTGGGGTTTTGCCATGTTGCCCAGGCTGGTCTAGAACTTGTGAACTCAAGTGATCCACCTGCCTCAGCCTCCCAAAGTGCTGGGATTATAGGTGTTGAGCCACCATGCCTAGCCTAAATTTTAAATAGTTACATGTGGGCTGGTGGCTACCATATTAGGCTGCACAGCTGTAGAGTCTAGAGCCAATAGGGCAGATAAAATGACTCTTCTGAGCAATTCCAGCTCTGGAATTCCAAGATTCTCAGCCTGGAATTCACTTGTAGACCCCCTACAGAGCCAAGGAGAGGGTCACATGGAAGACAGGACCTGCTTCCCCGATCAAATGCCTTTTCTTCCTATGTCTCCAGCACGTGTTCTAGGGCCTGGCTTAGGGCTGAAGAATCACCCTAATATTAATTTCTGAGCACAGTTACTCAAGGTGTGCTTGTAAGTCTGTCTAGGTTTCTGTGTGGGTCTTCATCAGGGGCCATACATAGACCTCAGGGTGTGGGAATCTATGACCTTGCTCCATTTTGAGGGAGCCTCAGCACCATGGAAGGGTCTTCTCAAAAGCAAGTGTGTGGGTATGGTCCACAGGTAGGGAAGGGGTTGGGGAAGGCAACTGGATATCCCTCCCCATGCAGTGGCTGTGCTTGGCAGATAGGGATGGAGGCTGGGTGGTGGGCTTGGGGTGGGGTGCCCCTCACAGTGCGGGGTCATGTGCCCGGCGGGCAGGTGAAGGAGTACGAGGAGGAGATTCACTCACTGAAGGAGCGGCTGCACATGTCCAACCGGAAGCTGGAAGAGTATGAGCGGAGGCTGCTGTCCCAGGAAGAACAGACCAGCAAAATCCTGATGCAGTATCAGGCCCGACTGGAGCAGAGTGAGAAGAGGCTTAGGCAGCAGCAGGCAGAGAAGGATTCGCAGATCAAGAGTATCATTGGCAGGTGAGGGGCGGCCTGGGGAGGGGTTTGTGAGGGAGAGCCTGAGGCTGAAGAGAGCAAGTGGGCAAACTGCTTCCCTGACTCCTATCCCCAAACTCAGGAGCCCACTACTCCCAGGATGCCACCCACTCACTCACTCATCACCAGATGGAGAGAAACCCCAACCTGCTTAGTGCATTAAATATCCCTTTACTAAATCCTGACCTCTCTTCTGACAGAGTAGCTTCAAAATCCCTTGGAAAATGTACCTGTTCCTGTCCAACCATCACTGCATCTGCATTCAGCCTAGGCCGGCACTCCTCACTAGTTATTCTCAACCTAACCTGTGATGTTCACCCCAAACCTAAGCAGGGCTCCCTAGCCAGAATAGCCCCTCACCACCCCCTTCCTGGGCAGACCCTCCTCTCTAGCCTTGAAAAGGTGTTCTATTAGAAAGGGTCTTTTAGTCTGTGTATGTGTTTCAGCTGCTCCAGCAAGCCCTGGGCTCTGAAGAGGGTATCCTCAGCAAAGAGGTCAATTATCTTCAGAGTGGTGGAGGGGTGGGACCCTGGGCCCCACTCCAACCAGAGCCATCTCCATTCTAAATGTATTTTATGTAAGATTTAATTAGAAGAAAAGGGCTTCTTGAAATATTTTTTGAAAACCACTGCTCTAATTGATAACCTTTATGATAAATCACCTTGAGGATCTTCACAGTGAGGTGACATGGGGTATGCAGATGCCAGGTCCACAGCCACAGAAAGTCTAGGGAAGGGGCTCTACTGTCCTGATTCGGATGATGGAGCCCTGGAGGTATCTGGATGGTGGAAGTCTCTGAGGCACAGAAAGCTGCCTTAGTAGAGAGGTGTAAGAGTCCCTGAGAGGAAGGTGGAGAGCATGATCCTGAGTAACAGGGAGTCTTGCGTCACAGCATTGGAGAGATTCTGATTCTCAGGGATAAGGATGCCTGAGGCTTTTCCAGAGAGCTGTGGGGTTCTGTGGGCAGGCTCCGAGCCTGTGCCCGCCACTAACCCCACTGAAGCCCGTCCCTTCAGGCTGATGCTGGTGGAGGAGGAGCTGCGCCGGGACCACCCCGCCATGGCTGAGCCGCTGCCGGAACCCAAGAAGAGGCTGCTCGACGCTCAGGTGGAAATTACAATGTCATTTATCTTCTCCGTGTCCCATCCCCATCCATCCCACTGTCTTTCGTGCACTCACTACACCAGCCACCCAGCCCCATCAGCATCTGTCTCTCATAGTCTACTGTTTGTCCACTGGCTGCTCCTGGCAGCCCCCCAGTGACCCCATCTTCATCCCATCGTCTGTGCCTTTGTCACTCCTAGCAGCGTCAGCCCAACTCCTGTCCCTTCCCATCCAGTCTTCCCACTCCTGTCTGTGTCTCAGGACCTTCTCTACCAGAACCTTGGTCTTTCTGCCCCTAGACTCCACGTAGTTCTGGGAACCCCTGCCCCTTCTTTGCCCACTCCTGTGGCATGTTATTCAGCTTCCTCTGAGCTTTTGGGCCAGAGGGCTAGAAGCTGCCATTTTCTAGAATAGAGCACAGGGCAGTATGATCTGTAGTTTCTCCAGGCCCTGGCAGGTACCCTGAAAACTTGGGGACCCCATCACCTCTGTTCTCTTGGTTCCCCAATTTTCCTGACTCCTGGCAGCTCCTGCATAGCTTTCTCTTCCTGACCCTTCAGATCTTGCAACTTCCCTTTTCCCTCAGTATTTAAGTCCAGCCTCCCTTTAGCCTCCCTCCCACTCTGGACCTCACACTTTCCCAACTGCCTGCTGCCCAGCCTCTCTTCTCACAGGCCAGCTTCTAGGACCTCCCTTCTGCACCCTTACCCCTTGCTTTCCCAAAATTCTGCTCATTTTCCTACCCATACTCCTCTTTCCTCTGCTCTGACTGCTAGGCTCCCCCTACCTGCCATCCCCCACCAAGGCTCCTGACCCCATGACCCCACTCTCTCCCCCTGCAGCTCCTCATCAGGTAATTCTCCTGGTTCCGCTTTGGCCACGGGCGGAGGACACAGGGGGAGGTGACTCCGGACCACTGCAGGTTGGTCGTGAAGCCCACTCCCCTCCAACACCTCCGGAGCCTCTCCCCTCTCACTGCTGCCCTCCACACCCAGAGAACCTCCACAGACTCCAGCCCTCCGACACTTCCTGCACAGATCCATCTCCCAAGACACCACCCAAAGAGAGCACTTGCTGCTGCTTCCCAGAACTGTCCAACAATACCTTAGCAACACCAAGAGTTTTATCCTTGATGGGCCCAGCACATTCACAGATCACACCCACTTCCCTGCAAAACCCACCCCCTCCTGACTCTAAGCCCTCCTCTTTCTCTGCCTCTCCAGTGTATGTCTGTCACCCCCCATTTCACCAGAGCGTCCTTAGGGGCTGGGGGTGGGTCTCTTAAGGGGGTGGAGGTGATGATGGGTTGGAGGACCTTGGCTATAGGCACTGTGCTGACTGCAGCAGGTAGGTTGGGTTTCCCTGTTCCTTCCCTAACCTTGGTTCTCTACCCTCCTTTCCACTCTTCACCTGATTCTCTCTCTTCCTCCTTATATCTGTGAGGCAGAAGGCATCTGGAGCTCACATTAGCCCCCTTGGGTGAGAATTAGGAGTGGGTAGTTAACTTAGGGAGACTTGGGATACCCTGGAAAATGTTGTTGAGATGTCCTGACATTAGGCAGGGTGGGTGAACAAGAAGGAGCAAGAAAGGAACCTCAGGCAGATGTTAGGACATGGACTAGCCCATGTGGCCTGGGAGTTTAGAAATGGGGAGAGACAGCCTCCTAGATCAGATCATGGGCTCAGAAGGCATTTTGATTCCCAGGCAGATGCCAGGAACAGCAAGGTAAAGAACCTACTCTCAGAGCTCACATCCCCAGGTTGCTGATGCCACTCACTCCCCCTTTCCTGCCACCGAGTGGCCTTGCCAGACGCATAACCCTACCTAAAAAGCTAGTAAATGAGAACCTGTCAGCTATAGACATCATTTCTGAGATGTGATTTTCTTTGGGATTGAGCTGCAGTGGGCAGTGTCTCCTTACACTGTAATTTTAACTCTCTGCCTGCCCAGCCTCTCTGTCAAAGTAGCTGGTGATCTGTAAACAGATGCTAAAAGGCACCAGGGGACTTTGCCATTTAAAGGACTCCTGCAGTGAATTCTTTAGTAAAATGAATAATGGCACCCTAATTTATCCACTTTCTAAATTTGCATCCATGGGGGTGTCTGGGGCATGCCTATGTGCAGTCACTAGCAGACAGAGGGAATGGAATCTGGGGGTTCCTTCCCTGCTCTCCTGCCATACTCAGGACACCCTACCATAAGTGATTTCCTCTCACTGACTTGCAGAAAGTGCGTGAGATACCCAGCAAGCTAAGTTTTGCTGGATATCTCATACCCAAGGCTGGGGTTTGGGTAACCTGAGAGGTTAGCAACTTGATCTTGGGATGGAAGGGAGAGCTTATATGGAAGCTGTTACTTGGAAGGTGTTTTTATCCTTTGGAGGTAAGATCAGACATAGCTATACTGCCAAGCCTAAACGCCATGTGGCCCCAGAAGTAATTTGGATATTTGTTCTAAACCACTTGTAGTAGGTATTGGTCCCTCTGCAACTCAGCCATTAATTAAAAATTAGTTTTGAGCCTGAATTTTAAAAAGCCAAGTGAGCAATCGGAAGTGTAGGGAAATTCAGATGGCTTTCTTTTCTCCCAGCAGAGGAACAGAAGGTCGAGCTAAGGGCAGGAACCAGGAGTTGGTCCAGGAGCTATAGGAGGTGATTAGAGTAGGACCAGGGGTGAGCTGGGGCTGGTACCCTTCACCCTCTAATTGGGAGCCCAGGGAGAAGGACTGAAAGGAGGATGGGGGTGGAAAAGAATAAAGCCAGTTTCTGCTTCCCAGGGATGCAGAGATTGGGGCATGCTGTGTCTCTGCAGAAGCTCCTAGTCATTTTCGCCATAATTGTGAGAGACAAGCGCAGCCCTCCCACAAGATTTTGCCCTTCCCAAATCACTTCCCTGAATCCCCTTCCTTTACCCCCAGTACAGTTAAACCTCTCTCTAATTTGGAATGTTATATTTGAGAAGATGGCCACTCTGAATAAGTGACAAAACTGAATGACAGTGTCTATTTAATGAAATGCATGTCTTCAAACTATATACAGTAAGTAGAACTCGATGAACAAGGCTTTTTCCACTCCTTAGGGAGCATGTATTAATGAATAGATAGGATTCAAAAGTCTGTTTTCTAGTATAAATTAAATATCCCCTCCTACAGACACATTTCCACCACTAATTTGCTTAGTACACCCTTTCTTCACAGATAAAGGAAAACTCAAGCCCAGTTTTTGTTCAAACTATGAAGAAATTCCAAATCCACAGGGGTTTGGATTAATGAGGTTTTGCTGTACTGCCTCCCCTTATTCGTCAACAGGAAGTTCCCACCTCGGATTGCGGGTGGGTGGGAGGGGATTTCAAGAAGGGGAGGGTGGGTTGGGCAGGGAATATACATAGATGAAGCCAGAGAAGGGTTAGGTTGGGGGTGCGGTTGGAACTTGCTGCTTTCCTCTGGTTTCCTGGTGTGACATTCTGGGTTAAAGGCTTAAAGGCCCGTTAGGAGTCTAGGAGTGAGATTCTCTTCTCTCTGATCCCAGACGACATTAACTTCTACTGCAGGTGAGAAACAAAATAGGAGGATGGTGGGGACTGTCCTGGGAGGAAGGGGTGTTCCATGGCTTGTGGAGTGGGCTGGCTATAGGGGAGGCCACTGCTAGGGGACTGGCATTGAGGCCCCCTTGAAGCGTCTCAATAAGTCCGCGCTCTCCTCTTTGGTGTCTTGCAGGAGAGGCAGCTTCCCCCCTTGGGTCCAACAAACCCGCGTGTGACGCTGGCCCCACCGTGGAACGGCCTGGCCCCCCCAGCCCCGCCCCCCCCACCCCGGCTGCAGATTACGGAGAACGGCGAGTTCCGAAACACCGCAGACCACTAGCCCACCCAGCATCACAGACCTTCTCTTCCTTTCCTGTGCACCCCACCCTGTAACAGCACCAACCACCAGGACTGGACATCACCGAGGAACAGCGGGATTGCCTCCCTGAATGCCTCCTTGGGAGGCACACTGATCGCCCACCCCCCCACTGCACCATTTCCAGGAGGGAGAGCGGGGACCTTCAGCTGCCCCCCTTTTCCTTCCCATTGGGGTGCTGCCCTGACCCCCAGGGACCCTTGCCCCAGGACACCGCCTACCCCACACAGACCCCTTCACTCCGGGGTGCTATCCCCATCCTCTGCCTCATCGTTCCCCTGAGCACTGGGGGACAGACCCTCACCCCCACCCTGGGGGTGTGGCACCTCCAAACTTTCAACTTCAGGGTGATTTTTTTAGCAGTAACCAGAGCTGACAATCTAACTCCCCTCCACCGCCCCATTTTGGCCTCCCCTGCCCCCCTTGTTATGGGGAGGGGACCCCGGGTGAGGGGGCCCTATTACCCCTTGATTTCTCAGGAGCGTCTGGGGGGGCTCAGCACGCACAAACTCCTTCTCCTACCACTCTTAAATTTACTCCCTCCCCACCCAGAACCCAGATGGGGTGGAGGGGGCCACCGGGGCAGGGAGGGGGCGGCAAGGGGAGAATGGGAGTTGTCTCCCCTTCTCCCCACACCTGATCTGCTCTTGGCTGGTCCCAGAGCGGGGTGAGGGGGCTTATGCCCCCCCCTCCCCCAGTGTGTTGGGTGGGGTGGAATTAAGGTTAGGGTGAGGGGTCAGGGTTTAGGAGGGCGTGTATGTTGGGAGGACAGGCTAGTTGATCTGCCCTACTCTGACACACAGTCCCCCCTGCCCCTCCCTTCTCTCTTCTTGGTCTCTACTCCCAGGGGGAGGGGGGAACTTACTCTAGGAAAAGCCATGTCTCTCTCCCCCAGGGTGGGGGGACCTGTGTTGGAGGAGGGGTGTTGGGGGGGCCCCCTTCCATGACTCTGTCCCCTGGGGGAGGTAGGACAGGGCTGGGCTTCCCTCTCATCCTCCCCCTCCCAATCTCCTTCCACCTCACTCCCTCCCGCCAGCTCCACAATTTTTCGGTGTTTCTCTGTACATAGTTCTCTGGCGGGATAGGGGAGGTAGGATGGATGGGGTTTGGGGTGGGTAGGCCATGGGAGGGGAGAGGCCCCTCCTTGGCACCCCCTCTTCCCTGACTGCTGTCCCCTACCCAGCCTTGCCCCCTTCATCCCTTTTTGCGTTTGGTATTGAGACTCTCCTAGACTCTACCCCTCTTTCTTTTGTATGGACAGTTCCCCTTCAGTCCCATCCCCTACACATACACCCAGCCGGGGCCAAATTTATACTTATATAAAACTTGTAAATATGTGAAATTTTATCCCTGTGCCCTTTCCCCATCTCAGGCCCTACCCCTGGACCCTCCCCAACCTTCCTTCTCTCTTTGGCTGTTGTAATTATCTGGGGTTTGTACTGTACATATCCGGGGTGTGTGTGTGTGGGCTGGGGGCAACCCTTCTGTACAGAGCTTCCTGGCCCCCTCCCCCCCGCCCCTCTGCTTCCCTCCCCACCCACCACCTTAAGGGTAGGGAGATGCTCTTCCTACCTGTTTTATTTTGTTTTCTCGTTCTCCCTCCCCATCCCCCTCCCAGCCTTATCTATCCTTCCTCACTGTCCCCTTTTCTCCACTCCCAGCCCCATTTCCTTTTTTTCTGGAGTGTGTGGTGAAACAGAAAAAACATGTTTAATAAACGGAGATTGTTCTTTTATCGCTGTGCTGACTTTCTGAGGTAGGGCCTTCCAGACAGACCTTTAGGGTGGTAAAATCTGCTTTCTGAAAGGAAGCTGACAGCCTGGGAGAAAAACTATATCCCCACCTGATGCCACACTCACCTCATAGACTGTCACTCTCCCCTCCCAACGAGATTTTTTATATTTTAGAGCAGGAGTTTTGCACTGGCCGAACTCCAGTCTAACTCTCCTCTCACTACTGCTTCACTTAGTCCAAGGCCAGGAACGGCGGCGTTATCTTATAAAAGAGTTATGTATATATCCACATTTATTTCTTTTAAAAATTACCTAGAAATTAGGTTTCTTTAATAGCTGGTTAAAATGCTCCCGTGCAGAATAAAGAACCCGGTTCTTCAGCAAATCCAGGTTCCAGTCCCAGGTCCACTACTATTAGCTAAGTGACGCTTTCAGTCCGTTTCCCCCGCCTGGAAACTGAGGACGGCAACCTCTACCCTCGCAGGGCCGGTGGGAGGACCAAGGTGACGTGGGCAAGTGCTGGGCCCACAAGGTAAGTGCTCAACTAATCTCGCTCCTCTCAGGACCTACCGGGGGCAGGCGTTACACTTAATCACCGGGAAACGCAGCTTTCCGGGGGCGGCTGACGGCCCGCCCCCTCCGACCGGGATGTCCTCCCCCGGGCCCTGGCTCTCGGTTTTCTGCGGCGGCGAGGACTTCCGCAACTACACAGGACGCCCGTTCCGCCGGCGCTCTGGGCCAGCGGCCTCCTCCTAGCACCGCCCTCCTCGTCTGCGGTAGCCAATCGACACGGGGCTTCTAGGCTGCTATTCCTCGATTGGCTAGGGCTCTAGCTCCGCCTGCCGCACTCGGCGTCGGCGTCCGGCCCGGAGGCCGTGGCTTCCGGCCTGGGATGGTGATGTAGCCGCACGGTACCTGTGAGGGCAGCGCCGCGTGTGTAACTGCGGGGGCGTGTCGGCGGAAGGACACCAGGGCCGAGACTCGCGGTGTCCGGTGACCGCGTCTTCCCGGGAGCCAGCCTCTGTGAGCACTCTGAGGCGGAACGGCAGGGCAGGAGCTGTTCTGGGCGGGCGAAAGCAGGCTCGTGGCTGAAGGACCTCCTTCTCATCTTTCACTGGGGCTGCAAATTGAAACCCCGGTTGGTGTTTTGTTGCTGTTGTGGTTTGTTTGCTTTCTTGGTGTGCGGGACTGATTTGCAGAAACCGCCACTGACGAAAAGTTTCCAATTATTGCTGGTGGGGGGAGGGGGTTGTTTGAGGAGATGTGGCTCCCCCTATCAAGGGCTTCTGTGACCTCTGTGTCTTTCCTCTACAGCCTTCATCCCGCGTGGAGTCCACCCCCAGGCCCCCTCTCCTCTTTCCAATCCTTCTCACCTTCGAGGAGGCCATGGAAACCCCGACGCCTTTGCCCCCTGTACCCACCTCCCCGATCTGCAACCCAGCCCCGCGGACAATCCAGATCGAGTTCCCGCAGCATAGCTCTTCGCTGCTGGAATCTCTGAACCGCCACAGGCTAGAGGGAAAGTTCTGTGATGTGTCCCTCCTGGTGCAGGGTCGGGAACTTAGAGCTCACAAAGCAGTGTTGGCTGCTGCTTCTCCTTACTTCCATGACAAGCTGCTTCTAGGGGATGCGCCTCGTCTCACTCTGCCGAGTGTCATTGAAGCCGATGCCTTCGAGGGGCTACTCCAGCTCATTTATTCAGGGCGTCTCCGCCTACCACTGGATGCTCTCCCTGCTCATCTCCTTGTGGCCAGTGGCCTTCAAATGTGGCAAGTAGTAGATCAGTGCTCAGAGATTCTTAGAGAATTAGAAACTTCAGGTGGTGGAATTTCAGCCCGTGGAGCAACCTCCTACCATGCAGTTCTTTCCACTGCATCCTCTACAGGAGGCTGGTGCATTCGCTCTTCCCCTTTCCAGACCCCAGTGCAGTCCTCTGCTTCCACTGAAAGCCCTGCTTCCACCGAGAGCCCTGTGGGAGGGGAGGGAAGTGAACTGGGAGAAGTGCTGCAAATTCAGGTGGAAGAAGAAGAGGAGGAGGAGGAAGAAGATGATGAAGAGGACCAGGGGTCAGCCACACTCACTCAGACTCCTCAGCCCCAGAGAGTATCAGGGGTTTTTCCCCATCCTCATGGACCCCACCCACTGCCCATGACTGCTACTCCCCGAAAGCTTCCAGAGGGGGAGAGTGCACCACTTGAGCTTCCTGCCCCTCCTACTGCACTACCCCCAAAAATCTGCTACATTAAGCAGGAACCCTTTGAGCCTAAGGAGGAGGTATCAGGTGGTGGAACTCAGCCTGGAGGAGCAAAGGAAGAGACCAAAGTGTTTTCTGGAGGGGACACTGAAGGGAATGGGGAGCTAGGGTTCTTGTTGCCTTCAGGGGCAGGGCCAACATCTGGTGGAGGGGGTCCATCCTGGAAACCAGTGGATCTTCATGGGAATGAAATCCTATCAGGGGGCGGAGGACCTGGGGGAGCAGGCCAGGCTGTGCATGGGCCTGTGAAGCTAGGGGGGACACCCCCTGCAGATGGAAAACGCTTTGGTTGCCTGTGTGGAAAGCGGTTTGCGGTGAAGCCAAAGCGTGACCGGCACATCATGCTGACCTTCAGCCTTCGGCCTTTTGGCTGTGGCATCTGCAACAAGCGCTTCAAGCTGAAGCACCATCTAACAGAGCACATGAAGACACATGCTGGAGCCCTGCATGCGTGTCCCCACTGTGGCCGTCGGTTCAGAGTCCATGCCTGTTTTCTCCGCCACCGGGACCTATGCAAGGGCCAGGGTTGGGCCACTGCCCACTGGACTTACAAGTGACTGCTGAGGCTATACACTAGCTTCTAGGACAAGATAACCACTGCTGCCAATGGATACTTACCCCTCATTACCATGGCACACCAGTCATGGATCTTGTAATCAAGCCAAGAGAATAGATACATTATGGCCCTGTTCTTAGATAAGGGCCTCTCAGCCTGGCAGATGTGGAAACTCAAATTTCTCATCTCACCCTGGGTTTCGGTTAGGGAACCCTGCAGGAAATTGGTTTATAGGCCATTCATACTCAAGTTGATCACTTGCCCATGGTCGACCTTTTTGTAGTGGTGATGTCCATTAAGGAAGCCAGATTTTCGATTATTTAGTGAGAGAAGAGTTAGGGCAAAAGAGTGGTAAATGTTTTATTCAGTCTCCATGAGGAATTAAAGGAGTTGGTCTTGAATTAGAGATACATTTGATTCAGAGCTTGAGTAATTCAGAGGCTAAGCTCTAAGCTTTTTTTCCCTTATTGCTGGAATCATTTAAGCAGAGTTCCTTTTGTGTACTTTTAAAATTGTGTCTTTTGAGGAGCCCCTCACGTTGTACCTTGCTTTCTTACCAGTAGACACCTTCCCACCACTTTTTTAATGTTGTAGTTGAGCCCTTCAACAAGTTGAGCATTCCATGTTTCATTCCTAGAACCTTCTTTAATAGAGGGTATTCCCTCAACAGCCTGTGCCTCTGGTCTGCCTTTGACCACCACTGATAACTCGTATTTGTCACAGTGACTGAACTGTCACCAGTGAACTCAGGAGATGGCACTGTCCTAAAGTGCTTTCAGGGTGGCACCACTTCTCTCTGAACAAGTTGCCTTGGTCAGAGGGACTCAGGTTTCAGACAGCACAAGCTGAAGGCTGGAGAGTAACTTGTATAGTAGGACCATACCCCTTCCTTTCCCATCTCACCCACGTATGATAGCCCCTTCATTGAGAGATGGAGGGGATAGATATTGGAATGGGGGGTGGGACTTGCAGTTACTTAAAGTTTTTGAATAAACTGTGCCCCAAAACCTAAACTAACAGTGGACTGGATTGAGTAACTTGTATGGGACAGAATGTGAGAATGGAGCTGCAGAGTTTTGGGTGCGTTCCTTACGTGGCTAGTTTATGTTGATGGGGGAAAAATGGGATGGTTTCACAGTGGTGCCAAGAACACTGTCCTGGACTTAGGCCCTGACCTGCTGCTGAATAACCTTGTGTAAGTTGCCTTACCTTTTAAAATCTGAACTAGTACTTTTTTTGGTAGGGTGGTGTGGACCACCTAACTGGTTCTGTTTACATTTTAAAAATAGGTTGGTTCACGTTATCTTTTTATTATTTTGTTTTATTTTTTTGAGATGGAGTCTTGCTCTGTCGCCCAGGCTGGAGTCCAGTGGTATGATTTTGGCTCACTGCAACCTCTGCCTCCCAGGTGCAAGCAGTTCTGCCTCAGCCTCCCAAGTAGCTGGGATTACAGGCACTCACCATCATGCCCAGTTAATTTTTGTATTTTTAATAGAGACAGGGTTTTACCACATTGGCCAGGCTGGTCTCAAACTCCTGATCTCAGGTGATCCACCCGCCTTGGCCCAAAGTGCTGTGATTACAGGCATGAGCCACCGCACCTGGCTTATTGCTATTTAGAGACAAGGCCTCACTATGTTGCCCAGGCTGGTCTCAAACTCGTGAGCTCAAGTGATCCTTCTGCCTCAGCCACCCTCAGCCAGCTAGGATTACAGCCATGAGCCACTGTGCCTGGCTAATTCATGTGATTTTTATAATATCCCCCAACTTCCTGTGTCCTGTATGTTTGGTTGGTTGGTCTACAAACATTAAGTGCAAAGCACTGTGCTAGACCCTGATTAATACACTGCCCTCAAAGGGTTCACAGCTATTACCAAAGATAGACGTATTACAATGTGATACGATAAGTTGATGATAGTGGGCAGTACAAACCACTTGAGTGGCACAAAGAAAGCTAATTAAAGACTTCCTTTTCTGGCCGGTCGTGGTGGCTCACACCTGTAATCCAAGCATTTTGGAGGCCAAGGTGGGCGGATCACCTGAGGTCGGGAGTTCAAGACCAGCCTGACCAACATCGTGAAACCCCGTCTTTAAAAAAAAAAAAAAAAAGACTTCGTTTTCTGGGTCAGGAGAGGTTTCACAAACACAACTTCGACGTGCCACAGTGTGCTCATGGGTATGAGTGGCTGAATTGACATGGCGATGGTAAACAGGAGTCAAAGTGAGAAGAAAAGGGCTAGGGGTGATAGCCTTCCCCAAAGTTTGTTTCTGAAAGTTATTAGGTCTGGCACTCAAAAGGGACTGAAAATTGTGATTTTGTGGCTGAGAAGGTAAATCCTAGCTGGGATTTGTCAGCATCTCAAAAGAGTCATGCTATGAGCCATCCCCATGATAAGGACAGTGAACAGAAAGAAAAAGGAAGAAAAAAGGACGGTGAACATACTGGGAAAGGGAATGAGGAGAGGTCAATCCATCTTTGATCTGCTACAATCCCATCCATACACACATTCTATGGGTGGCTATATCCATTGGCCAGGATCCTTTAGTTGCAAGCACTGGAAGCTGGCTCTGGCTAACCTTACCAGAACAGGAATTTATGGAAGGATGTGGGGATAGCTCCTGGAATGGAAAGAAGGGCCAAAGGACCAGCCAGCAGAAGGATAAGACCTGGGTCAGCATCAGGGGTCCATGGAGCAGGAACTCCAAGGCATACAGTTTGGGATGATGACCCATTCTTGTTTCTTGTGTCACTCATTTCAAGATAAAATTTCCCAGGGAGAACTCTAAGCCTCATGACCACCCTCTGGCCAGAGCACCTTGATTGTATATTCCATTAAGATGGCAACAAAGTCGGCATGGAATCCTCAAAGGCAATTGAAGTCCTAGGACAGAAGAATGGAGAACAGGTTCTGGCCAGCCCACGGCAATAGTGATACACACCAGGCAATCGCCATATGTTACACATTTTGGGATCCCAAAGCATCAGGTATACTTGCTACTTAGTGGGTGTTCAAGATATGCTGAAGCCACCCAACTTGCACCTCCGCCTGCTGGGCTTAAGGCAGAATTGTTTCCTCCCTTTTAATCCCCATGACACTTTGTCATTACTTGTATCAAACCAATTAAAATAGCCTTTGGATAACACTGAAAGGTCAAAAAAGAAAAAAAAAAAACAAAATAGCTTGTTAGAGTTTTTCTTTTTTGTTTTTAGGCATTATATGGAAAACGAGTACCAAAATTAAAAATTTTGATTTAAACAAACACACTTAGCCAAGGCGTGGTGGCTCATGCCTATAACCCCAGCACTTTGGGAGGCCAAGGCTGGTGGATCATGAGGTCAGGAGTTTGAGACCAGCCTGGCCAGCATAGTGAAACCCTGTCTCTACTAAAGATACCAAAAACTAGCCGGGTGTGATGGTGGGCACCTGTAATCCCAGCTACTCGGGAGACTGAAGCAAGAGAATCGTTTGAACCCAGGAGGCAGAGGTTGCAGTGAGCCGAGATCACGCCAATGCACTCCAGCCTGGGTTCCATCTCAAAAAACAAAAAAACCCAAATGAAACACACCTGTTACCACTTTGCTTCTGTCCTTCAGAAGATGCAGTGGAAGAGATGTCCCATCTATTGTCAAAGGATAGCCCCATTTCCAGAGCCTTTGCTCTTTTAATTATCACCTGTCTCCTTTATCTTTACCCTCTTTGTCTCTGTAGTTCCTCGTTACATTTAACCAAGCTCATAGGGTAGTGAGAATTAATTAATACATGTAAAATACTTAGGATAGTGCCTTGCACACAGTAATCACTCAGTAAGTGTTCGCTGTTATGAGTGAAACCAGTAGTCATGGGTTCCCCACACCTTTACTGGGATCAGTTCTCCGAGGGAGGGATCACATTCACAATAAAGGAAATTTCAATATACGGGGAAATAAGAGCTATCAGAGCACACAGCAGAAGTCCTATCCTGACCTCGTAATAGGGAAATTTCTAGATGAAATGGGAAAATGTCTAGTAAAGGGGCAAAATATTTTCAACAAAATTGGAAATGAGGCACAAGTACTTAGTGAGGATTACCTGCTTTCATTATCATTACCTATCTCATAAATGCTACAGTTCTTCAGGGCTCTTTATGCCCTCTTCTAAATTTACACACTCTGGGGTGACTTTCTTTTCCCCATGCAGAACTCATGTTGAAATTCCTGGGTGACTTCTGAGTTGAACCATTTAAATAGTGATGATCTTTAATTTTTTATATATTTTTTAGTTTTTTTGAGACAGAGTCTTACTCTGTTGCCCGGGCTGGAATGCAGCAGTGCCATCTTGGCTCACTGCAACCTCTCCCTCCTGAGTACAAGTGATTCTCCTGTCTCAGCCTCCTGAGTAGCTGGGATTACAGGCACCTGCCACCATGCCCGGCTAATTTTTGTATTTTTAGTAGTCACGGGGTTTCACCATATTTGCCAGGTTGGTCTTGAACTCCTTACCTCAGGTGATCCGCCTGCCTTGACCTCCCAAAGTGCTGGGATTACAGGTGCAAATCACCATGCCCAGCCAACCTTTAATTTTATACCTCCAGTTTTACTGGCCCCCACACTAGCCTGGAGTTCTTCCTTCTTTCCTTTCTTTTTTCAGCAACTAGCGCCTGCTGTATACCAGATACTGAAGAAAAGAGTAGAAGCCATCATAGGGGCTTGAACCCTGGATGATCTCTTTGAGAGACATTTAAACCAGTCATATTTAAGAGACAAGGCATTTAAACCAGCTCACATGTCTAAAGTACTCTAACCCACTCTAACCAGTTCTCCTCTATTGTTTCCAGGTTTGGTAATGGTTCCACCATCATAAAACCTGGGAGTGTTCCTTGCCAGCAGTTCTCTCACTTCCCATCCGTGTCCTACCAAAGCTGTCTCCTAAATATTTCACATTGATGCACTTCTTATCCTCACGTCTGCCACTGCAACCTCCTAACTGGTTCTTTTGTCTCCTGTCTTGCTTCCCTCCATATTTCACCCTATGCACTATGACCAGAGTAATCTTTCTTTTTTTAGACAGAGTTTCACTCCCATTACCCAGGCTGGAGTGCAATGGCGCAATCTCGGCTCACTACAACCTCTGCCTCCTGGGTTCAGTCAACTCTCCTGCCTCAGCCTCCTGAGTAGCTGAGATTACAGGCATGCGCCACCATGCCCAGCTAATTTTTTGTATTTTTAGTAGAGACAGGGTTTCACGATGTTGACCAGGATGGTCTTGATCTCTTGACCTCGTGATCCACCCGCCTCGGCCTCCCAAAGTGCTAGGACCACAGGCTTGAGCCACCGTGCCTGGCCGACCAGAGTAATCTTTCTAAAGCAAAAATTAATGTTTCACCACTCTCCAGCTTAAACCTTTCATTGGCTCCCTCTTGCTCTTTCATGAGGCCCAAGTGATCTGGTCCCAGGTACTGGTCCCAGGCCTCTGCTTTTCCTGCTTCTCTCACTCATCTCTCTACCTAGTATAGTTTCCCCTGTCTTTCAGTGGAATAATTCCTGCTCTTCAGCTATTTGTTTAAACGTCGCTTCATGTGGAAATCTTCTTGACAGTGAGGCCATGGTAGGCCCTCTGCTATGTGCTCTGATAGCTCTTAATTTCCCATATCTTTCAATTTCCTGTATTCAATAAGTACTTGTGGGGGTGGGGCGTGAGTTGAAAGTCCGTCTACTGGGTACTCCACTCACTATCTGAGTGCAATATAACCATGTAACAAACCTGTATATGCAGCCCCTCTATCTAAAATAAATGTTGAGGCTGCCTTGCCTATGGGATAGCCCTGCTCTGTCTATGGAGCAGCCATTAAAATAAAAAAGAAAAGTTGATACCCAAAGTATTATAAATTACTCTATTATAAAGACACATGCACACGTATGTTCATTGCGGCACTGTTTACAATAGCAAAGATTTGGAACCAACCCAAAAGCCCATCACTGATGGACTGGATAAAGAAAATGTGGCACATGTAAGCCATGGAATACTATGCAGCCATAAAATAGGATGAGTTCATGTCCTTTGCAGGGACTTGGATGATGTTGGAAACCATTATTCTCAGCAAACTGACACAAGAACAGAAAATCAAACACCACATGTTCTCACTCATAGGTGGGTGCTGAACAAAGAGAACACATGGACACAGGGAGAGGAAGATCACACACCAGGGCTTCTTGGAGGGTGGGGAGCTAGGGGAGGGTACAGGAGTGGGGGGATTGGGGAGGGATAATATTAGGAGAAATACCTAATGTAGATGACAAGGGGATGAATGCAGTAAATCACCATGGCCTGGGTATACCTATGTAACAATCCTGTATGATCTGTACATGTACCCCAGAACTTAAAGTATAATTTAAAAAAAAAGAAAAGTTGAGAAAACATATTTGCCAGCTACCTACTCATTATGTGTGGGCACTGCTGTAGGCACAATGATCAGTCCCATTCTTTTTATTTATTTATTAATTATTATTTTGAGACAGAGTCTTGCTCTGTTGCCCAGGCTGGAATGCAATGGCGCCATCTCAGCTCACTGCAACCTCCACCTCCCAGGTGATTCTCCTGCCTCAGCCTCCCAAGTAGCTGGGATTACAGGCATGTGCCACTACGCCCAGCAAATTTTTGTGTTTTTAGAAGAGACGAGGTTTCACCATGTTGGCCAGGCTGGTCTCGAACTCCTAACCCAAAGTGATCCACCCATCTTGGCCTCCCAAAGTGCTGGGATTACAGGCATGAGCCACTGTGCTCAGCCGTATTTATTATTTTTTAATTGAGACAGGGTCCTGCCATGCTCCCTAGGCTGGTCTCAAACTCCTGGGCTCCTCAGGCGATTTGCCTGTCTTGGCCTCCCAAAGTGCTGGGATTAGCGACTATGCCCGGGCAGTGCCTGTTCTCATAAACTTACATTCCAGTGCTGTAAAGGAAATAAACTAGGTAAGGAGGAGAGTAACAGAAAAGGAGGGCATACTGTATACATTAATATAATATTCCAAGGGGAAATAAAGACTCAGACATGCAAAGAAAAGGGAAAAGATGTTTTACTAAAGTGTTTAACAGATGCACAGGCCAAGAAAGAGAAAGCAATTGGTGTGCTTAACAAGGAGACCAGTGGACCTAGAGCTACAGGGAAAGAGGGAAAAGATGTGGTTGAAGAGGTAGGATGCAGCTGGATCATATAGAGCCTTTCACATCATGATGATAAATTTGGATTTTGAAGTACAATGGGAAGGCAATAAAAAGTTTTAAATAGGGGAGTAGTGATCTTTTAACATTTTAGAGAGATTCCTTCTGGCTAGAGTGAATATTGGATCATTAGGGGGCAAGAGTGGAAGCGGGGAGACCAGTCGGAGAATTTCAGTAGTGCAGACAAGAGTTGGATAAAGGCAGCAGACAGGCAGAGAACTAGATGAATTAAAGCTACTGTATTTGGGAGCAGAACTGACAGGATACTCTGATGGATTAATATAGAGATTTTGGGAAAGTTAAAACCAAGGAAGATCTGTAGCATGTTTTTTTTTTTTTTTAACGGGGTTTCACCATGTTGGCCAGGCTGGTCTTGAACTCCTGACCTTAGGTGGTCCACCCTCCTTGGCCTCCCAAAGTGCTGAGATTACAGGCCTGAGCCACCATGCCAGGCCTGGGAATTTAAAATTATTTTTTTGAGATGAAGTCTCATTCTGTCATCCAGGCTGGAGTGCAGTGGTGCGATCTTGGCTCACTGCAACCTCTACCTCCTGGGTTCAAGCGATTTTGCTGCCTCATCCTCCTGAGTAGCTGGGATTACAGGTGCATGCCACCACACCTGGCTAATTTTTGTATTTTTAGTAGAGATAAGGTTTCACCATGTTGGTCAGACTGGTCTCGAACTCCTGACCTCGTGATCCACCCACCCCAACCTCCCAAAGTGCTGGGATTACAGGTGTGAGCCACCACGCCTGGCTGATCTGTAGCATTTTGGCTTGAGCAATTGAATTAGAGGTCATTTAACAAGTGGAAAACGGGAACAAAATAACTTGGTAGTGGATCAAGAGTTTTATATAGGCCAGGTGCAGTGGCTCTCACCTATAATCCCAGCACTTTGGGAGGCCAAGGTAGGTAGACAACTTGAGGTCAGGAGTTTGAGACTAGCCTGGCCAACATGGTGAAACCCGGTCTCTACTAAAAATACGGCCAGGCACGGTGGCTCACGCCTGTAATCCCAGATCTGTTAATGCTGTTATATAATGAGATTTTTACATATTTTGTCTTTGAAAATGTCTTTACAAAGCTAGGTATTGCCAAATACTGATAGCAATCCAAGACCATCTGGTTTTGATTGGGCGTATTCATTACTTGGAAGGCATTTATGTAATTTTATTATATGCCGATATGATTTGGCTGTGTCCCCATTCAAATCTCAACTTGAGATAAAATATCTTTAGGAGAGATCCAAGATGGCTGATTACTAGCAGCTCAGGATTGTAGCTCCCAGTGAAAGTGCAAAGAACAAGAGGACACCACACTTTCAGACGAATTTTTTGTTGCTCACGGCCCGGGAGATTCCCAGAGGAGGAGCCCCATGGGTTGCCAGCGCAACTCTCATAGCCGGCGCGGTGGTTTTGCTGGCGCCCTGGTGCAGCGGTTCTTGGTGCAGAGTAAACAGGACTGGGTCCCCTTTTGGTCGATGTTTGGAGCTCCGGGAAGGCAGAGTAGCCTATTCAGCTGATTGAAAAAGGGACTCAAGAAGGAAGCCAGACTGGA
Organism: Callithrix jacchus; assembly: GCF_049354715.1. Classification (NCBI taxonomy): domain Eukaryota; kingdom Metazoa; phylum Chordata; class Mammalia; order Primates; family Cebidae; genus Callithrix; species Callithrix jacchus. Next base: position 41,699,002 of record NC_133505.1, read on the forward strand.
GATTCCCGGGCAGAAAAGCACCATGGACCTTAATGCTGCTGTTTTAGCTGGTGCAATGGGTTGCTCAGATTCCGGCGCTGGGAATCAACAACTTGGATGTCCACTCAGAGACCTAATTTGAAAGTCGGTAATTACAAAGATGACAGGTGGATAAATTTACAATGATGGGAAGAAACCAGCATAAAAAGGCTGAGAATATCCCAAATCAGAATGCCTCTCCCTCTACCGGGGATCACAGTTCCTCGTCAACAAGGGAACAAGGCCTGATGGAGAACAAGTATGTTCCATTAATAGATTTAAGCTTCAAAAGGTGGATAATAAGAAACTTCTGTGAATTAAAAGAACATGTTGTAGCCCAATGTAAAGAAACTAAGAACCTTGAAAAAAGGTGTGACAAAATCCTAACGAGAATAGACAATTTAGAGAGGAATATAAGTGAATTAATGGAACTGAAGAATACAATACAAGAACGCCATGAAGTATGCACAGGTTTTAACACTTGAATTGATCAAGCAGCAGAAAAGCTATCAGAGGTTGAAGACCAACTTAATGAAATGAAATGAGAAGGCAAGATTAGAGAAAAGTAAAAATGAATGAGCAAAGTTTCCAAGAAATATGGGACTATGTGAAAAGACCTAATTTACATTTGATAGGTGTACCTGAACGTCATGAAGAGAATGAATCCAAGCTGGAAAATATTCTTCAGGATATTATTCAGGAAAACTTTCCTAACCTAGTAATGCAGGACAATACTCAACTCCAGGTAATACAGAGAACACCACAAAGATATTCCTCAAGTAGAGCAACCCCAAGACACATAATCGTTAGATTCACCGGGGTTGAAATTAAGGAGAAAATTCTAAGGACAGCTAGAGAGAAAGGTCAGGTTAACCATAAAGGGAAGCCTATCAGACTCACAGCAGATCTCTCAGCAGAAACCCTACAAACCAGAAGAGAGTAGAGGTCAATATTCAATATCCTAAAAGAAAAGAATTTTCAACCCAGAATCTCATATCCAGCCAAACCAAGCTTCATAAATGAAGGAAAAATAAATTTTTTTGCAAACAAGCAAGCACTTAGAGATTTCATCACCACCAGGCCTGCTTTACAAGAGCTTCTGAAAGAAGCACTATAGACAGAAAGGAACAACCAGTATCAGTCATCCCCAAAACTTACCAAAAGGTAAAGAGTATCTCCAAATGAAGAATCTATATCAACTAATGGGCAAAATAGCCAGCCAGCATTAAACAACAATATTAAACTCAGAAATATCAATATTAATCCTAAATTTAAGTGGATTAAATGCCCCAAAGACACAGACAGGCAAATTGAATAAAAAGACAAAACCCATCAGTATGCTGTATCCAGATCCATCTTATGAGCAAGGACACACAAAGATTCAAAACAAAGGGTTGGTGGAAGATTTATCAATCAAATTGAGAGCAAAAAAAAAAAAAAAAAGCCAGGAGTTGTAACTTTCATCTCTGACAAAATAGACTTTAATAGTAACAAAGACTAAAAGAAACAAGGACATTACATAATGGTAAAAGGATCAATGCAACAATAGGAGTCAATGATCATAAATATATATGCACCCAATATAGGGACACCCAGATACATAAGACAAGTTTTCAATGACTTATAAAGAGACTTGGACTCCCGCACAATAATAGCGGGAGACTTCGACACTACATTGTTAATATTCGATGGATCAATGAGATAGAAAATTAACAGGAACATCTATGATTTGAACTCAGACCAGGAACAAGATTAGAGAATATTTATTTGGAGCTGCCCAGAGCTCCAAACTCAGTGAATATTTATAAATTCTTCACCCCAGGTCCACAGAACATACATTTTTCTCAGTATCACATTACACCTATTTTGAAAGTGACCACATAATTGGAAGTAAATCACTCTTCAGCATTTGCATAGCATTTCACAGACTCAAATGAAATATTGGTTGGCTATTTGTTTGTTATTTTCTTCCCTTATTCCTTCCCGTCTCCACTGTTATGCACAATTGTCGGCATAAAAAAGGTTTTTAATGCCTATTTTTAGATTGCATTCCAGCCTGGGCAATAGAGCAAGACTCCTGTTCTCTCTCTCCCTTTCTCTTTCTCTTTCTTTCTTTCAAAAAGAAAGAAAGAAAGAAAGAAAGAAAGCAGATTTCTGGTCAGTCTGGAAGAGGCCGATGGTAACCCTAACAACATTGTTTACCATGTTTTCCTGTCCTCTGTAGTTCCTATAAACTGGTACTCGGAACAGATCAGGTCTGTGTGTTTTTATAAGGCTACTTCCTTGGAGGTAAAGTATTCTATGGTCAGGGTCGGACAACAGCTTATTGTTTCTGGAGGATATTACCAAATGTTGATTTCTCATGCCCAGATCTGTCAATGCATTAATGAGCTGCAAAATGGCAATCCTCTATTTCCAGCACTCCTTCAACTTCCCCTCATCTATGACTTGGTTACTCAGTATTAAAAGCTATCCTTAATTTTAAAAATACAGACATAATGCACATCCAAGCTTCTACTACATATAGTATGATCAGAAGCCACAACCAATTGCCTTATTTCCAAGTCAAATCCGAGTTTCAAAAAAAAAAAAAAAAAAAATATATATATATATATATATATATATATATATATAGACTTCTATGACTTTCCCCCAAAAATACTTAGTTTCCACTACATCAAATGTGATAGTAATTATTTACAACTCAATTAATTAATTAATTTTGTTTATTTCCTCCTCCTCCCTCCTCCTCCTCCTTCTTCTTAAAAAAAAAAAAAATCTCAACTTGAACTGTATCTCCCAGAATTCCCCTGTGCAAGGGATCTAGGGGGAGGTAATTGAAATCATGGGGGCCAGTCCCCATGCTATTCTCATGACAGTGAATAAGTCTCACGAGATCTGATGGGTTTATCGGGGTTTCCACTTCTGCTTCTTCCTCATTTTCTCTTGCCACTGCCATGTGACAAGTGCCTTTCACCTCCTGCCATGATTCTGAGGCCTCCCCAGCCATGTGGAACTGTTCAATTAAACCTTTTTTTCTTCTCGGTCTTGGTTATGTCTTTATCAGCAGCATGAAAACAGACTAATATAGTACTGGTAACAGTAGAGTGGGGTGCTGCTAAAAAGATACCCAAAAATGTGGAAACAGCTTTGGAACTGGGTAACAGGCAGAGGTTGGAACAGTTTGGAGGGCTCAGAAGAAGACAGGAAAATATGGGAAAGTTCGAAACTTCCTAGAGACTTGCTGAATGGTTTTGCCCAAAATGCTGATAGCAATATGGACAGTAAGATCCAGGCTATGAATCTCAGATGGAGATGAGGAACTTGTTGGGAACTGGAGCAAAGGGGATTCTTGTTATGTTTTGGCAAAGAGACTGGTGGCATTTTGCCCCTGCCGCAGAGATGTGTGGAACTTTAAACTTGAGAGAGATGATTTAGGGTATCTTGTGGAAGAAATTTCTAAGCAGCAAAGCATTCAAGAGGTGACTTGGGTACTAATAAGGGCATTCAGTTCTATAAGGGAAGCAGAGCATAAAAGTTAGGAAAATTTGCAGCCTGACAATGTGATGAAAATAAAAACCCATTTTCTGGGGAGAAATTCAAGCCAGCTGCAGAAATTTGCAAAAGTAGCAAGGAGCTTAATGTCAATCCCCAAATCCATGGGGAAACTGTCTCCAGACCATGTCAGATGCCTTCACAGCAGCCCCTCCAAACACAAGCCTGGAGGCCCAGGAGGAAAAAGTGGTTTCATGGGCTGGGCCCAGAGTCCCCGTGCTGTGTGCAGCCTATGTCCCAGCAGCTCCAGCCTTGGCTGAAAGGGGCCAGGGTACAGCTAGGGCTGTGGCTTCTTTGCTTCTTCCTCATTTTCTATTGCCACTGCCATGTAATAAGTGCCTTTCACTTTCTACCATGATTCTAAGGCCTCCCAGCCATATGGAACTGTAAGTCCAATTAAACCTTTTTTTCTTCTCAGTCTCAGATGTCTTTATCAGCAGCATGAAAACAGACTAATACATATACTTTTCTTGATCCTTGCCTTTTAGCATGTCATTACATTGTAGTTTAATCACCTCCAATTGAGGGTTAGGTAGAAGCTCCTCAACTGCACAGTTAAATGAAATATAGATTTTTTCTTTTGAAACAGGGTCTCACTTTGTTATCCAGGCTGGAGTGCAATAGTGTGATCTCAGCTCATTGCAGCCTCGACCACCGGGTTTCAAGTGATCCTCCTGCCTCAGCCTCCCAAGTAGCTGGGACTACAGGCATGTGCCACCACCCCTGGCTAATTTTTGTATTTTTTGTAGAGACAGGATTTCACCATATTGGCCAGGCTGGTCTCAAGCTCCTGGGCTCAAGTGATCTGCCTGCCTGGGCCTCCCAAAGTGCTAGGATTATAGGCATGAGCCCCCAAGTTCTGCCAGAAATATGGAAATTTCCTTTGCATTTGCATTGAGGACCAAAAAACCTGTTAGAACTGTAGTTTGAGCTCAGAATATATATCTGCTACAAATTTTGTATGGGAATGGAGATTTTGGTTCTTGTTTTAGCTTTGGATGACACAGGAAATATATAAAGCAGCTTGACCTTACCTGTGAGTCAAACAACTTTAACAAATTTACTGTAGTATAAGTTTCACAATAAGCACCTTTTTACCTTGTAATTTTAGATTACATTTATCAAGACCAGGGGCGGTGGTGCACACTTGTAATCCTAGGACTTTGGGAGGCCAAGGTGAGCAGATTGTCTGCACTCAGGAGTTTGAAACCAGCCTGGACAACACAGTGAAACCCCTTCTCTACTAAAGTGCAAAAATTTAGCTGGTGTGGTTGTGAGCGCCTCTAGTCTCAGCTACTTGGGAGGCTGAGGTGTGAGAATTGCTTGAATCTGGGAGGTGGAGATTGCAGTGAGCCGAGATTGCGCCACTGCACTCCAGCCTGAGTGAAAGAGTGAGACACCATCAAAAAAAATAATATAAAATAAGATCCATGCAGCAACATGGTTGGATTTGGAGGCTGTTATCCTAAGCAAATTAACGCAGGAACAGAAAACCAAGTACCACATGTTCTCACTTTTAAGTGGGAGCTACTCAATGAGAACACATACACAAGAGGAGAACAACAGACACTGAGGCCTACTTGAATGTGGAGGGTGGGAAGGAGGAGAGGATCATAAAAAAATCAGGTACTATGTTTATTTCCTGGGTGAGTAAATAATGTGTACACCAAACCCCTGGTGACACACAGTTTATCTATATAACAAACCTGCACATGTACCCCTAAACCTAAAATAAAGGTTTTTTAAAAAGATTTATTTTGGCCGAGTGCTGTGGCTCACGCCTGTAATCTCAGCACTTTGGGAGGCCGAGGCGGGTGGATCATGAGGTCAAGAGATCAAGATCATCCTGGCCATACCTGGTGAAACCCCATCTCTACTAAGAATACAAAAATTAGCAGGGCGTGGTGATGTATGCCTGCAGTCCCAGCTACTCAGGAGGCTGAGGCAGGAGAATTGCCAGAACCCGGGAGGTGGAGTTTGCAGTGAGCCAAGATTGTGCCACTGCACTCCAGCCTGGTGACAGAGCGAGACTGTCTCAAAAAAAAAAAAAAAAATCTATCTATCTATTATCTATCTATCTATCTATCTATCTATCTATCTATCTATCTATCTATCTATATGTAATTTATTTATTCATTTATTTTGAGATGGAGTTTCGCTCTTGTTACCCAGGCTGGAGTGCAATGGCGCAATCTTGGCTCACTGCAACCTCCACCTCCCGGGTTCTGGCAATTCTCCTGCCTCAGCCTCCTGCGTAGCTGGGATTACAGGCATGCGCCACCATGCTCAGCTAATTTTTTGTATTTTTAGTAGAGACGGGGTTTCACCATGTTGACCAGGATGGTCTCGATCTCTTGACCTCGTGATCCACCCACGTCGGCCTCCCAAAATGCTGGGATTACAGGCATGAGCCACTGTGCCCAGCTTAAAAAAAGATCTATATTAAGGAATTGGCTCACACAATTGCAGGGACTGGCAAGTCTGAAATGTGTAGGGCAGGTTAGCAGGATGGAAACTCAGGATTTCAATGTTACAGTCTTGAGGCAGAATACTTTCTTTTCCAGGAAACCTCAGTCTTTGCTCTTAAGGCTTTTGACTAATTGGATGAGTCCTACCCATATCATCAAGGGGAATCTCCTTTACTTAAAGTCAATTGATTATAAATGTTAATTATATCTACAAGATATCCTTAGAGCAATATCTAGACTGGTGTTTGAACAAAGAACTGGGCACCATTGCCTTTCCAAGTTGACGCAGAGAGTTTAACCATTACATGTGTTTGAAGGCATATTCAGAAAATTTTCTGTCTCAGTGCTGGGCTCAAGAAAATCTCAATATCTCTTTGCCACCACTAAGTCAATGAACTGCTGTATGGTAGGACAAGTCAGGATAGTCAACTTCTATTTCTAACAAAAACTGTTTTAGTTCAATCTGCTACAACAAATTCTCACACACTGGTGGCTTAAACAAGAAACACCCATTTTTCATAGTTCTGAGGCTGGAAAGCCCAAGATGCAGATGGCTATCTTCTCATATTTTCACATGGCAGAGAGCAGAGAGAAGCAAGCTCTCTCCTGTCTCTTTTTTAATGATACTAATCTCATTCACAAGGCTCCACCCTCATGACCTAATTACTCCCCAAAGGCTGTACCACCAAATATAATCATATTGGAATTAGGGATTAGTATGTGAAGTTTGGGGGTACACAAGCATTCAGTTCAGTTCAAAGCACTGACAATGTTAAGACCACAAAATGCAAATGAAGTTCACTGTTGACGTACTGGTTCAATAACACATGATAAATTCAAATATTCTTCACAACATACCTACTGATGGTTAATACAGTGAATAATAACAGGCTTTAAACACCTTCCATTTTCATATCCTTTGTGAATATGCCACACTACACCTTTTTCTTTACCACCATCAGATGTAGCACATCTTAGTAGGTTCCACTTCAGGCTGTACGGAATTAGTGTTTTCTCAACTTTGAAAATGTTATCCTATGTAATTGTTCCAAAGATACTACTGATAGTGCTCATTTTTCAGTCACTCCAAACTTCACATAGACTCCTTGAATAAAAGCTGAGAAGTGTCAGTAGCATCTGTCCACTAATCAAGAGCCAATGGAAAATCCCATTTAATCACTGGCCTTGTTTTTTAGCTGATTATTGATGTTTACCCCAGTGTCCTCAATCCTTCAAGCAGCTGTTCTTGATGAATGACTAAGAGTCTTAAACAAATTTATTTTCTCTCAACACATTTCTCCATCACATGATTTAATTAACTCACTATTGGTAAATGGCTTTCCTTGCTGGCTACAAATGAGCTACATGGAAACTTACTCTGATTGCAATTTTATTTCAATTTTGTGTGTATGAATAAATTCTGCTGGGATTAGATTTTTTTAAAAAACTTCCTAAGTTTTCTGACTGTTGCTTTCTTATGAATTGGGAACATCGTGAGGACTACTAATGTCTGTAATGTCTATATATATATATATTCTGCTAGCACAACTATAGTATCTTTTTTTTTTTCAGAGACAGAGTTTCACTCTTGTTCCTCAGTCTGGAGTGATCTCGGCTCATTGCAACCTCTGCCTCCTGAGTTGAAGCAATTCTCTTGCTTCAGCCTCCCCGGTAGCTGAGATGACAGATTCATGCCACCATGCCTGGCTAATTTTGTAATTTTTAGTAGAAATGGGGTTCCTCCATGTTGGTTAGGCTGGTCTCGAACTCTTGACCTCACTCTTGGTGATCTACCTGCCTCAGCCTCCCAAAGTGCTGGAATTACAGGCGTGAACCATTGTGCCTTGAGTTTTTTTGTTTTTGTTTTGTTTTTGGAGACAGAGTCTTGCTCTGTGCAGGCTGGAGTGCAGTGGTGTGATCTTGGCTTACTGCAACCTCTGCCTCCTGGGTTCAAGCAATTCTCCTGCCTCAGCCTCCTGAGTAACTGGGATTACAGGCGCCCCCACCACACTTGGCTAATTTTTATATTTGTAGTAGAGACAGGGTTTCACCATGTTGGCCAGACTGGTCTTGAACTCCTGACCTCAGGTGATTTGCCCATCTCGGCCTCTCAAAGTGCTGGGATTACAGGGGTGAGCCACTGCGCCCAGCCAAGTATCATTTCTTAATAAACAAAATACAGGTTGGGCACAGTGGCTCACGCCTGTAAACCCAGAACTGGGGAGACCGAGGTAGGAGTATGGCTTGAGCCCAGTAGTTCAAGACCAGGCTGGGAAACATGGCAGAAACCCATCTCTGTAAAAAATATAAAAATTAGCCATGCATAGTGGTACACACCTGTGGTCCCAGCTACTTGGAAGACTGGGGTGAAAGGATCGCCTGAGCCCGGGAGGTAGAGGCTGCAGTGAGTTGTGATCAGGCCACTGCACTGCAGCCTGGGGAACAGAGAAAGAACCTGTCTTAAAAAACAAAAACAAACCAGAAACATCACTACAGAACTTACTTATGGAACCAAATACCACCTGTTCCCCAAAAACCTATGGAAATAGATAAATAAATAAATAAATTTCTGTAGAAACTGAAGAGAAAAAGATCTAATTATCAATTTACAGAAAATAATGCAGAGGGCAGGGAGACACATTAAATTACACTCAAGTGGTGCAATCAACAAAATTAAGACTGTAAGAAACTATAAAGGACATACAACCCATTTCTTCACAAGGAAAAAAGAGATGGTTTGGAACCTATAGTTTAAAAGAGGCCTGGCAGTGGCTCACTCCTGTAATCCCAACACTTTAGAAGCGTGAAGCAAGAGGATGGCTTGAGCCCAGGAGTTCGAGGCTCAGTGAGTTAAGATAGCACCACTGCACTCTGCCTGGGTAACAGAGCAAGACACTGTCTCTAAAGAAAAATAAAAGACGCGTTAACCAATCATAATGTGTGGACCTTACTTGGAACATAGTGTTAAAATTTTTTTTTAACATGACATTTATGAGACAACTGTAGACTCAGCCACTGACTGAACATTTGATATTAGGGAGTTGTTCTTAAAAATTTTAGTTGTGATAATGATATTGTAGTACTAGGTTTAAAAAGAGGCCTATACCTGGGCATGGTGATGCAGGCCTGTAAATCCCAGCTACTTGGGGGCCTGAAGTGGGATGATCCCTGCAGTCTAGGATTTCAAAGCCAGACTGGGCAACATAGCGAGACTCCATCACTAAAAAAAAAGGGGGGTGGGCTTGTCTTTTGATGGACTGGTTATTTATAGATAATAAAAAATTCATAGTTATGGGTTGAATGAAATGTTAAATGCATACATATACATGCTCTAGATAAGTGTGTAAATTAAAATTTGTATATATAGTCAATGTAAAGAAAGATTGAGGGATAAATTTGGAAATAGCTATTTATATACTTTAAGAATGTCTGATCAAAAATTGTACATTACGAGTATGTAGTTCTGGTCCAAGTTAATAAATAAAACTATTCTTATTCACTTAACTCTTAAAAATAAAATAATCAGAGGCTCCACATACTGATGTTGATTTCCAATATATATTGTTGAGTGAAAAAAGTAAAGTGCAGAACAGGGTATATAGCATGCTATGTTTTATATGAGAAAGGATGGAGGTGGGGAAGAAATAAGAAAGGTCTAATATTATATTTTTAAAAAGAAGCACTGCTAGAATAAACAAGAAACAATAAAAATGCGAGAGGAGTTGAGGAGGTAAAGACAGAAACAACTCTATTTGCTTTGAGACTGCTGTTTGTAGTAATGCCATTACCTAACCCCAAAATAAAAGAGGCCGGGAGTTCGAGACCACCCTGGACAACATTGTGAGACTGCAGTCTCTCCAAACAAATTAAAACCACACACACACACACACACACACACACACACACGAACACTCCTAGCTGATCATGGTGATGCACCCCTGTGGTCCCCAGCTACTCAGGAGGTGAGAGGATCCCTTGAGTCCAGGAGGTCAAGGCTGCAGTGAGCTGTGATTGCACCACTAAACTCCAGGCTGGGTAATGGAGCAAGACCTTGTGAGAGAGAGAGACAGAAAGGGAGGGAGGGAGGGAGGGAGGGAGGGAGGGAGAGAGAGAGAGAGAGAGAGAGACGAAGAGGGGAAGAGGGAAAAAGAGGGGAGAGGGGGCAAGACCTTGTGAGAGAGAGAGAGACAGAGACAGAGACAGAGAGAGAGAGAGAGACTGGGAGGGAGAGAGAGGCAGAGGGGGAGAGAGAGGCAGAGGGGGAGAGGGAGTGAAGGGGAGGGAGGGAAGGAAAGAGGAAGGGAGGGAGACTTTATATCATTAATAGGATGCATTTTAAGAATAAAAAAGCCATGACTAAAATTCTAAACTTTAAACCCTAATATTTTAACTTTCCTAAATTTTAAGCTCTTTCAGAAGTAATGTTTATAGTATTATCAGTACTGGAATTTTGAAAATATGTTAAAATGTATTATTTTCTCAGACATAAATGGTTATATTAATAATGTAAGAAACCGGTTTTGCCAATGAGAACGAACACACAACGACGCAACGTACCAGAATCGCTGGGACACATTTAAAGCAGCGTCTAGAGGGAAATTTATAGCAATAAATGCCCACATGAGAAGGAAGGAAAGATCTAAAATCCACACCCTATCATCAAAATTCAAAGAGCTAGAGGAGCAAGATCAAAAAAACTTAAAACCTAGCAGAAGGCAAGAAATAACTAAGATCAGAGCAGAACTGAAGGAGATAGAGACACAAAAAAACCTTCAAAAAATCAATAAATGGGCCGGACGCAGTGGCTGACGCCTGTAATCCCAGTACTTTGGGAGGCCGAGGCGGGTGGATCACCAGGTCAAGAGATTGAGATCATCCTGGTCAACATGGTGAAACCCCGTCTCTACTAAAAATACAAAAATTAGCTGGGCGTGGTGGTGCACGCCTGTAGTCCCAGCTACTTGGGAGGCTGAGACAGGAGAATTACTTGAACCCAGGAGGCGGAGGTTGTGATGAGCCGAGATCGCACCGTTGCACTCCAGCCTGAGTAACAACAGCGAAACTCCGTCTCAAACAAAAAACAAAAATTAGCTGGGTGTTTGGCATGCGCCTGTAGTCCCAGCTACTTGGGAGGTTGAGGCGGAAGAATCACTTGAACCCAGGAGGCGGAGGTTGCAGTTAGCAGAGACTGCACCACTGGGCTCCAGCCTAGTAAGACTCCGTCTCAAAAAAAAAAAAAAAAAAAAAAAAAAAATCAATAAATCCAGGAGCTGACTTTTCGAAAAGATCAACAAAATAAACCACTAGCCAGATTAATAAAAAAGAAAAGAGAGAATAATCAAATAGATGCAATAAAAAACGATAAAAGGGATATCACTACAGATTCCACAGAAATACAAACCATCATCAGAGATTATTACAAACAACTCTATGCACATAAACTAGTAAATCTGGAAAAAATGGATAAATTCCTGGACACCTGTGTCCTCCCAAGCCTAGACCAGGAGGAAGCTGAAACCCAGAAGAGACCAATAACAAGGGCAGAAGTTGAGGCAGCAGTTAATAGCCTACCACCCAAAAAAAGCCCAGGTCCAGATGGGTTCACAGCCGAATTCTACCAGACATACACAGAGGAGCTGGTACCATTCCTTCTGAAACTATTCCAAACAATCCAAAAAGAGGGAATCCTTCCCAAATCATTTCAAGAGACCAACATCATCCTGATACTAAAACCTGGCAGAGACTCAACAAGAAAAAAAAACTTCAGGCCGATATCCATGATGAACATAGATGCAAAAATTTTCAATAAAATACTGGCAAACCAATTGCAACAGCACATCAAAAAGCTTATCACCATGATACAGTAGGCTTCATCCCAGGGATGCAAGGCTGGTTCAACATGTGCAAGTCTATAAACGTAATTCACCACATAAACAGAACCAAAGACAAAAACCACATGATTATCTCAATTGATGCAGAGAAGGCCTTTGACAAAATTCAACAGCCTTTATGCTAAAAACCCTCAATAAACTCGGTATTGATGGAACATATCTCAAAATAATAAAAGGTATTTATGACAAACCAACAGCCAATATCATACTGAATGGGCAAAAACTGGAAGCATTCCCTTTGAAATCTGGCACTAGACAAGGATGCCCTCTCTCACCACTCCTATTCAATATAGTATTGGAAATTCTAGCCAGAGCAATCAGGCAAGAAAATGGAAATAAAGAGTATTCAAATAGGAAAGGAGGAAGTCAAATTGTCTGTATTTGCAGACAACATGATTGTATATTTAGAAGACCTTATCGTCTGAGCCCAAAATCTCCTGAAACTGATAAGCAACTTCAGCAAAGTCTCAGGATACAAAATCAAGGTGCAAAAATCACAAGCATTTCTATACACCAATAACAGACTTAAAGAGAGTTGAATCAAGAACGAACTGCCATTCACAATTGCTACAAAGAGAATAAACTACCTAGGAATACAATTAACAAGGAACGTAAAGGAGAACTTTCAAGGAGAACTACAAACCACTGCTCAACGAAGTAAGAGAGGACACAAACAGATGGAGAAACATTCCATGCTCATGGTTAGGAAGAATCAATATCATGAAAATGGCCATACTGCCCAAAGTAATTTACAGATTCAACGCTATCCCCATCAAGCTACCAATGACCTTCTTCACAGAACTGGGAAAAAAACACCTTAAACTTCATATGGAACCGAAAGAGAGCTCGCATAGCCAAGTCAATTCTAAGCAAAAAGAACAAAGCTGGAGGCATCACACTACCAGACTTCAAACTATACTACAAGTCTACAGTAATCAAAACAGCATGGTACTGGTACCAAAACAGAGATATAGACAAATGGAACAGAACAGAGGCCTCGGAGGCAACACAACATATCTACAACCATACAATCTTTGATAAACCTGACAAAAACAAGCAATGGGGAAAGGATTCCCTGTTTAATAAATGGTGTTAGGAAAGCTGACTAGCCATGTGCAGAAAGCAGAAACTGGACCCCTTCCTCATACCTTACACTAAAATTAACTCCAGATGGATTAAAGACTTAAACATAAGACCCAACACCATAAAAACTCTAGAAGAAAATCTAGGCAAAACCATTCAGGACATAGGCATAGGCAAGGACTTCATGACCAAAATACCAAAAGCATTGGAAACAAAAGCCAAAATAGACAAATGGGACCTAATCAAACTCCACAGCTTCTGCACAGCAAAAGAAACAGTCATTAGAGTGAATTGGCAACCAACAGAATGGGAAAAAATTTTTGCAATCTACCCATCTAACAAAGGGCTGATATCCAGAATCTACAAAGAACTAAAACAGATTTACAAGAGAAAACAAACAAACCCATTCAAAAGTGGGCAAAGGATATGAACAGACACTTTACAAAAGAAGACATACATGAGGCCAAGAAACATGAAAAAGTGCTCATCATCACTGATCATTAGAGAGATGCAAATCAAAACTACATTGAGATACCATCTCATGCCAGTTAGAATGGCAATCATTAAAAAATCTGGAGACAACAGATGCTGGAGAGGATGTGGAGAAAAAGGAATACTTTTACACTGTTGGTGGGAGTGTAAATTAGTTCAACCATTGTGGAAGACAGTGTGGTGATTCCTCAAGGACCTAGAAATAGAAATTCCATTTGACCCAGCAATTCCATTACTGGGTATATACCCAAAGGATTATAAATCATTCTACTATAAGGACACATGCACATGAATGTTCATTGCAGCACTGCTTACAACAGCAAAGACCTGGAACCAACCCAAATGCCCATCGATGATAGACTGGACAGGGAAAATGTGGCACATATACACCATGGAATACTATGCAGCCATAAAAGACAATGACTTCGTGTCCTTTGTAGGGACATGGATGAACCTGGAAACCATCATTCTCAGCAAACTGACACAAGAACAGAAAATCAAACACCACATGTTCTCACTCACAGGTGGGTGTTGAACAATGAGAACACATGGACACAGGGAGGGGAGCATCACACACTGAGGTCTGTGAAGGGGAAACAGGGGAGGGACAGTGGGGGTTGAGGAGTTGGGGAGAGATAGCATGGGGAGAAATGCCAGATATAGGTGATGGGGAGGAAGGCAGCAAATCACACTGCCATGTTCCTACCTATGGAACAATCTTGCATGTTCTTCACATGTAACCCAAAACCTAAAATGCAATAAAAAAAAGTGTGACATTAAAAAAAAAAAAAAGAAACCAGTTTTTTTTTTTTGTTTGTTTGTTTGTTTGTTTTTTTGAGACAGAGTCTCCTTATCACCCAGGATGGAGTGCAGTGGTGCAATCTCAGTTCACTACAACCTCCACCTCCTGGGTTCAAGCAATTCTCCTGCCTCAGCCTCTTGAGTAGCTGGAATTACAGGTGCCTGCCACCATGCCTAGCTAATTTTTATATGTTTAGTAGAGGCAAGGTTTCACCATGTTGGCCAGGTTGGTCTTGAACTCCTGACCTCGGGTGATCCACCCGCCTTGGCCTCCCAAAGTGCTAGGATTACAGGCCTGAGTCACCACATCTGGCCAGGAACCAGTATTTTTAATATAAGAGAAAACATACAATTATATAATCAAAGAAACAAGGTGAAAATACAATAATGTTAAAATTGAATTGAAAAATCAATATTAACCCATTGTTTTTAAAAATATATTTTCTGGCCAGGCAATGTGGCTCACCCCTATAATCCTAGCATTTTGGGAGGCCAAGCAAGGCGGATTGCATGAGCCCAGGAGTTTGAGACCAGCCTGGGCAACATGGTGAAACACTGCATGTACAAAAAAATACAAAATTTAATTAGCCAGGCATAGTGGTGTGTGCCTGTAGCCCCAGCCACTTGGGAGGCTGAGGTAGGAAGCATGAACCCAGGAGGTTGAGCCTGCAGTGAACCCACCACACTCCAGCCTAGGAAACAGAGTGAGACCTTGTCTCAAAAAATATATAAAATATATATATGTATATTTTAAATATATATATAATATATATACACACACATATATGTGTATGATTTTTTTTTCTGGTCCTGTCCATTGAAATGGGTCAGAAGAAATGAGCATTCCTAGTGTTCATGCTGTGTTCTCTAACAACATTCCACATTAAAACAAGATATGGGAAACTGCTGATTTCAGGTCTAGTGCAGGCACTTATCAAAGTGAGGCTGGGACTCCTTTTCATGTTAAGAAACATGAAAGCAGGGCTGAGCACGGTGGTTCATGCCTGTAATCCCAGCAGTCCGGGAAGCTGAGGCAGGCGGATCACTTTAGTTCAGGAGTTTGAGACCAGCCTGGCCAACATGGTGAAACCTGTCTCTACTAAAAATTTTTAAAAATTAGCCAGGTGTGGTGGTGCACACCCGTAGTCCCCAGCTACTCAGGAGGCTGAGGCAGGAGAATGGCTTGAACCTGGGTGTTTTACTAAGCATGCACCAACATGCCTAGTAACTTTTTGTGTTTTTTAAAAAATAGAGATAGCGTTTAGCCTGAGCCTTTGAGTGACCTGAAATTGCGACACTGCACTCCAGCCTGGATGACAGAGCTAGACTCTGTCTCAAAAAAAAAAAAAAAAAAAAGAAAGAAAGAAAGGGAATTAGAAGCACGAAAGCTTTAGAAGGTATGTCGTGTCAAAAGGACTCAGGAGTCCATATGAAGGTGCCTCCACTGGATGAAGTTGTGACAATCTGACAATTAAAAGTGTAATGATTATTTTGGATTGAATATACTGAATTGATGAAAATTCATTAGTTTGTAATTATAAAATGAGAAGAAGTCAAGAAGTCTCGTTTATTACAATTTGGGGCAACTATTAAAACAATTCCTTATTGAAAACTGCTAATTAAAAAAATATATTAAAATTTTAGACTGGGTGCAGTGGCTCATGCCTGTAATCACAGCACTTTGGGAGCCCAAGGCAGGCAGATTGCTTGAGCTCAGGCATTTGAGACCAGACTGGGCAACATGGTTAAACCCTATCTCTATTTTTAAAAAAACACAAAAAGTTACTAGGCATGTTGGTGCATGCTTGTGGTCCCAGCTACTCGGGAGGCTGAGGTGGGAGGATTGCTTGAGCCCAGGAGGTCGAGGCTGCAGTGAGCCAAGATTGTCCCATTGCATTCTAGCCTAGGTGACAGAGCCAGATCCTGTCTCAAAGAGGACCAAAAAAAAAAAAAAAACCAACAGCATTTGGCTGAGCACAGGGGACTTTATTAATGGTACACGACAAGGTGGGGCTCCCTAGGCCCCTCCCTCTTCAAGGGGTCTGCACAGAAACTGTGAGGAGGGGTAACTCAGTGTGGTGGGGGACTCAGTGTGGCAGGGACTCCCCAGCAGTGAGGGCCTCTCTTCCTCTCATGCTCTCGCTGGGGCTGGTGGTCCAAGGGTCTTACTCCTTGGAGGCCATGTGGGACATGAGGTCCACCACCCTGCTGCTATAGCCAAATTCATTGTCATACCAGGAAATGAGCTTGACGAAGTGGTCGTTGAGGGCAATGCCAGCCCCAGCATCGAAGGTGGAAGAATGGGTGCTGCCGTTGAAGTCAGAGGACACCACCTGGTGCTCAGTGTAGCCCGGGATGCCCTTGAGGCGGCCCTCCGACGCCTGCTTCACCACCTTCTTGATGTCATCATATTTAGCAGGTTTTTCCAGACTGCAGGTCAGGTCCACCACTGACGTGTTGGCAGTGGGGACACGGAAGGCCATGCCAGTGAGCTTCCCGTTCAGCTCAGGGATGACCTTGCCCACGGCCTTTGCAGCACCAGTAGAGGCAGGGACGATGTTCTGGAGAGCCCCACGGCCATCATGCCACAGTTTCCCAGATGGGTCATCCACAGTCTTCTGGGTGGCAGTGATGGCATGGACGGTGGTCATGAGTCCTTCCATGATACCAAAGTTGTCATGGATGACCTTGGCCAGGGGCGCTAAGCAGTTGGGGGTGCAGGAGGCATTGTGGACGATCTTGAGGCTGTTGTCATACTTCTCATGGTTCACGAACATGGGGGCATCAGCAGAGGGGGCAGATATGATAACCCTTTTGGCTCCCCCTGCAAGTGAGCCCCAGCCTTCTCCATGGTGGTGAAGATGTCAGTGGACTCCCCCACGTACTCAGCGCCAGCATCGCCCCACTTGATTTTGGAGGGATCTCGCTCCTGGAAGATGGTGATGGGATTTCCATTGATGACAAGCTTCCCGTTCTCAGCCTTGACAGTACCGTGGAATTTGCCATGGGTGGAATCATACTGGAACATGTAGACCATGTAGTTGAGGTCAATGAAGGGATGGCGACAATATCCACTTGACCAGTTAAAAGCAGCCCAGGTGACTAGGGGCCCAATACGACCAAATCCGTTGACTCCGACCCTCACCTTCCCCCTGGTGTCTCAGGGATGGGGCTGGCGACCGGAGACAAGATGCGGCTGTCTGTCGAACAGGAGGAGCAGAGAGCCTATTTTGCTCTTTCAGTAAAAGTTTATTTTAGGATAACCAAATAGACCTACTTGATGAGTAAAGCCTTCACAGAATTCTAGTTAATATCTGTTTTTTAAATGTTTTTTACTTTTTTTTTTTCTGAGACAGAGTCTTGCTCTGTCACCCAGACTGGAGAGCATTGTTGTGATCTCAGCTCATTGCAACCTCCACCTCCCAGGCTCAAGTGATTCTTGTGCCTCAGTCTCCCGAGTAGCTGGAATTACAGACATATGCCACCACACCTGGCTAATCATTTTTGTATTTTTAGTAGAAATGGAGTTTCACCATGTTGGCCAGTCTGGTCTTGAACTCCTAGCCTCAAGTGATCCACCTGCCTCGGCCTCCCAAAATGCTGGGATTACAGGCATGAGTCACTGCGCCCTGCCTTTTTAAATTTTTTAAACTTAAGTGATGTGTACATATCTAGTTAATAAATGTGAATGAAATAAAAGAAATATAATTTTACAAAGTCCAATGAATTAGTGATTCCGGCAAGGATTATCATTTGGCATCAAAAAAACCAGATGATTGATTATTGTAAATATTCATTTAGGACCAAAGTAACGCCACATAGATTACTTCTAGTCCCAAAAGGAAAACATTAACTATAAATGGAGTGATCGGAATGTCACCATCCTAATCTAGGTCGGGGTCAACCTTAGCGTCACTAATCGTTGATCATATTTGTCTTCTAGCGGAATACAACCTAAAATACACATCAATATGGTGACTCTGTGCCTTCATCCTTTCTAGTTCCTTGTGTCCTAGTTCAGACATCCCTCAGAGATTCTAATCCATTCCTAAAACATGTTGGAGAGTGAATTTTAGATAGTTGAGAGTTTGGATGTCATTATTTTAAATGGGAAAAAAATGATAATGTATTCCCAGCGCAACTAAAAATCCCAACCAGTTATATATGATTTTTCTGCTTAATCTAAAGTGTTTAAAACACTAATAGCCTAATTGTTTAGCACTAAATTAACTCATTAGTTTATTTGCGTAATAACATTACAGGAGACAAATTATGTTTTCCTTTAACTGCAGCAGATGTGCACTGTAATGTAAACGAACAGTGCAATAATGTGTGAAAGGCACAATGAAGGCAAATAATTAGCAATAATAAAATGAAGCAAGTTTGTTACTGAAGAGTGAAGTGAGTGAGGTATGGAGATGAGAAGGGATATATGGATGTGGTGGCTGTGGTCCCTGTTGCTATTAGTGGAAGATAAAAGTGAACAAAATGAGCTGTGGAAGGAGTGAGAGAAACAGTCAATGCCTGGGGTTCATCCATATTCAGACCCACGAAGCTGAGGGACAGTCTGCTTTTCTTGGCAATGGAGTCTTCAGAAGTGGATGATTGTCAATCATCTTCTGAAAGTATTGACAAAGCATCACAAGAAACTCAGAATGGACAAGTGTCGCATTCCTTTTGTTTGTGTTATGCAGCTTCTGATAACCCTAGACTGTGCCAGAATGAACATTTGAATGGGATTTTTCTGCGGTCAGTGTGATCACAACCTCTTAGAAGCAAACAGCAATCATTCTGTCTTTATGATTAAAATTTCCTTTAAAGATTTGTCAGTTATTAGTGTCTCCTTGTATTAGTTTGCTAGGGCTGTCATAACAAAATGCCCCAGAATGGGGGTCTTAAACAGCAGAGATTAACTTTCCCACAGTCCTGGAGGCCGGACGTTCAGGATGGAACTTCCCAGCAGATTTGACTTCTCCTGAGGTCTCTCTTTGGCTTGTGTGACTGGCTTTCCGCTGTGTCTTCTCATGGCCTTTTCTCAGTGCATGCGCATCACTGGTGTCTTTTACTTTCTTATAAGGATACTGGACCTATTGCATTAGGGTCTCATCCTTATGTCCTCATTTAACCCAAGTCATCTCTTTAAAGGTTCTGTCTCCAAAATCAGTCACA
The DNA here is from genome assembly GCF_049354715.1 of Callithrix jacchus. Lineage (NCBI taxonomy): Eukaryota > Metazoa > Chordata > Mammalia > Primates > Cebidae > Callithrix > Callithrix jacchus. The sequence goes on from NC_133505.1 coordinate 41,718,479, forward strand.
TTGAGGGTTAGGGCTTTTTTTTTTTTTTTTTAAAGAGATGGGGTCTCACTATGCTGCCCAGGCTGGAGTGCAGTGGCTATTCACAGGCGTGATCCCACTACTGATCAGCATGGGAGTTTTGACCGGCTGTTTCCAACTGGTTCACCCCTCCTTAGGCAACCTGGTGGTCCCCCGCTCCCAGGAGGTCACCATATTGATGTTGAACATTGCAGACACCCAATCAGCATAGTGCACTACATACAGCCCAGAACTCCTAGGCTCAAGCGATCCTCCCACCTCACCCTCTCGAATAGCAGGGACTACAGGCATGTGCCACCTTGCCCAGCAAGGGTGAGGGCTTTAACAAAAATTTTAGAGGGACAAGAAACAAAATTCCATCTATAACTCTCCACTTCCTCCAGCTTAGCTCCTTCCAGCATTATTCCTTCTAAGTCAATGCATTTTTTGAAAGGAACACAGTAAGCTACACGGTGGTGATGGCTGCGCAGCTTTCCAGAACCACAATATTTTAATAATTTGTCTTTATTTTCTCACATGCAGAAAATAAGGTACTCACAGGAGATGGATCATGTGCATGGCCAAGCATATATCCTTTCATGCTTTCACCTCCTAATATAATTTCTCTCTTCCAATGTACACGATTCTTTAGTGTTTTCAGTTCCTCTGCTTTCTTCAGTGTTCCACTTTAACTGCTTCATTTTGTAAAGTGGGGAACTGATACAGAAAATGCACAATGTCAGTCTGTCTAGCCTTTGACCCGTGCCACACTGTCTTAAGTATTGCAGCTTTATGATATCTATTAGTGTGGACCTCCAACTTTGTTCTTTTACTTCAAGGTTGTGTTTGCTGTTCCTTGCTCTTTGCAATTCCATATACATTTTGGAATCAATTTTATTTATTTGTTTGTTTACATGTACTTTTAGAGATGTTAGGAGTGATATCTTTATAATATTGCATTTTCCCATTCATGTGGTGTAGCCTTTCATTTATTGACGTCTTTACTTCTGTTTAGCAATTATTATTATTTTGAGACAGAGTCTCGCTCTGTCGCCCAGGCTGGAGTGCAGTGGCACGATCTCGGCTCACTGCAATCTCTGCCTCCTGGGTTCAAGCTATCCTCCTGCTTCAGGCTCCTTAGTAGCTGGGATTACAGGTGCATGCCATCACACCTGGCTATCAGCAATTATTATTATTATTATTATTTTGAGACAGAGCCTCACTCTGTCATCAGGCTGGAGTGCAGTGTTGCAATCTTGGCTCATTGCAACCTCCGCCTCTTGGGTTCAAGCGATTCTCCTACCTCAGCCTCCCAAGTAGCTGGCACTACAGGCACGCACCACCATGCCCAGCTAATTTTTGTATTTTTAGTAGAGACTGGGTTTCATCATGTTGGCCAGGATGATCTTGATCTCTTGACCTCATGATCTGCCCGCCTCGGCCTCCCAAAGTGCTGGGATTACAGGTGTGAGCCACTGAGTCTGGCAGTTATTTTAAAATAAATGTTATTGTGTGTATTTCAGGTTTCCGACATGTTGCTGTGGGATACGTATGGATAGTAAAATGCTTACAGTAGTGAAGTCAGCTCACATATCTGTCCTCTCATGGTTACTTTTTCTTGTGACAAGAGCAGCCCAGATCTATTTATTTAACACATAATAAATTCTTAGTACTAATCAATTTTATGAACTTTAGTCTTCATGCTGTACATTTGATGTCTACACTCGTTTATCCTACATATCTGCGATATCTTCCCTGACTTATACCTTCCTGCCCTCTCCCGAACCACTCTCTCATCCTCTATCTCTGTGTAGTTGAACCTTTTAAAAAATATTCCACATATGCCGGGTACGGTGGCTCATGCCTGTAATTCCAACACTTGGGGAGGCCAAGGTGGGTGGATCATGAGGTCAGGAGTTTGAGACCAGACTGACCAACATGGTGAAACCCCGTCTCTACTAAAAATACAAAATTAGCTGGGTGTGGTGGCAGGTGCTTATGATCCCAGCTACTTGGGAGGCTGAGGCATGAGAATTGCTTAAACCTGGGAGGCAGAGCTTGCAGTGAGCTGAGATCACACCACTGCCCTCCAGCCTGGGCGACAGAGGAAGACTCTGTCTCAATAAATAAATCAATAATAAAATAAAAATATTCCACATATAAGTGAGCTCAGGCAATATTTTCTTTCTCTGGCTTATTTCACTTAGCATAATGTCCTCCAGGTCCATCCATGTTGTGGCAAATGGCAGAATCTCCTTTTTAAAGGCTGAATAATATTTCATTACATGTATTTGTGTCACACATACACATACACACACCCTCCCACACACATTTTCTTTATCCATTCATCCATAAGGGAAATGCAAATTAAAACCACTATGGAATATCTATCACCTTGCACCCATAAGGATGGTTATTATCAGAAAGACAGGAGATAATAAATGTTGCTGAGGATGTGGAGAAAAGGGAACTTAGCACACGGCTGCTGGGAATGTAGACTGTAGACAACCATTAGGGGGAACAGTGCGGAGCCTCCCAAAGAAGTTAAAAATAGAACTACCATATGACCTAGCAATCCCCCTCTTCTGGGTACATACCCAGAGATGAAATCACCACCTTATAAAATATCTGCACTCCCATGTTCACTCCAGCATTATTCACATTAGTAATTTGTTTGTGGCCAGGCACAGTGGCTCACACCTGTAATCTCAACGCTTTGGGAGGCTGAGGCAGAAAGATCACATGAGGCCAGGAGTTCAAGACCACTCCAGACAACATAGATAGACTCTGTCTCAAAAAAAAAAAGACCTTGAGATAAGGTCTTGCTCTGTCACCCAGGCTGGAGTGCAGTGGCACAATCTTGGCTCACAGTAACCTCTGCCTCCCAGGTTCAAGCGATTATCCTGCCTCAGCCTCCTGAGTAACTGGGGCCCACCACCATGCCAGGCTAATTTTTGTATTTTTAGTAGAGATGGGGTTTGACCACGTTGGCTAGGCTGGTCTTGAACTCCTGGCCTCAAGAGATCCATCCGCTTTTGCCTCCCAAAGTGCTGGGATTGCAGATGTGAGCACCTGGACTTCACAAAAAATTAAAAATTAGCCTGGCACAGTGGCTGGTGCCTATGGTTCGAGCTACTCAGGAGGCTGAGGCAGGAGTATTGCTGGAGTCCAGGAGGTTAAGGCAGCAGTGAACTATCATTGTGCCACTGCATTACAGCCTGGGCAACAGAGCAGGACCCTGTGTCCTAAAAAAAAAGAAGAAAAGGGTAGTTTTAAATTACGGTAAAATCATATAACAAAATTTACCACTTAACAATTTTAAAGTGAGGTATTGCTGTTAAATACATTCAGGATGCTATGCAACCATCGCTACTACCTAGTTTCAGAACGTTTTCATTACCCCAAACAGAAGCCCTGTACTCATTAAGCAGTCACCCTTCATTTCCCACAAGCATCCATCTTCTGCAAACTGCTTTTATCTCTATGACTTTGCCTATTCTAGACTTGTCTTTTCTTTTTTCTTTTTCCGAGACGGAGTTTCGCTCTTGTTACCCAGGCTGGAGTGCAATGGCGCGATCTCGGCTCACTGCAACCTCCGCCTCCTGGGTTCCGACAATTCTCCTGCCTCAGCCTCCTGAGTAGCTGGGATTACAGGCACTCGCCACCATGCCCAGCTAATTTTTTGTATTTTTAGTAGAGACGGGGTTTCACCACGTTGACCAGGATGGTCTCAATCTCTTGACCTCGTGATCCACCCACCTCGGCCTCCCAAAGTGCTGGGATTACAGGCTTGAGCCACCGCACCTGGCCTATTCTGGACTTTTCATAGAAATGGAATCACACAATAAATGGCCTGTTGTGATTGGCTTCTTTCATTTAACATAATGTTTTCAAGGTTCATACATGTTGTAGAATGTGTTTTTATGGATGAATAATATTCCATTATATATATATGCCACATTTTGTTTATTTATTCATCTGTAGATGACATTTGGGTTTTTTTCACCTTTTGGCTTCTGTGAATATCGCCACTGCGAACACTGGTGTACAAATATCTATTCCAGGCCCTGCTTTCAATTCTTTTGGATATATACCCAGGAGTGGAATTACTGAACCATATGGTAGCTCTACATTTAATTTTTTGAGAAACTGCCACGATGCTATCCACAGCAGCTGCATCATTTTACATCCCATTCCCACCAGCAATGCACTTTGGCCCATGTTTTAATTGGGTTGGTTGGTTGTCTTTTGGCTGTTGAATTGTGAGAATTATTATTATTTTTTTTTTAGATGAAGTTTCGCTCTCATTGCCTAGGCTGGAGTGCAACGGTGGTATCTCAGCTCACTGCAACCTCCATCTCCCAAGTTCAAGCAATTCTCCAGCCTCAGCCTCCTGAGTAGCTGGGATTACAGGTGTGCACCACCACGCCTGGCAACTTTTGTGTTTTTTAGTAGAGGCAGGGTTTCTCCATGTTGGTCTGAAGGCCTGACCTCAGGTGATTCGCCTGTCTCAGCCTCCCAACATGCTGGGATCACAGGCATGAGTCACCGTGCCCAGCTGAGAGTTCTTCTGGACACTAGACCCTTATCAGATGTTTAATATGAAAATATTGTCTCCCATTCTATTGCCCCTTTCCACCTCTTCTCGTCTTGCATTCTCATTAGGCCTAAGTTGGGGTTCTTAATAGTCCCACAAGTCTCCCAGGCTCTGCCTGAGAGAAAATATTATCTTTTCATTTTCTTTATAGTGTCTTTCAATGCAAACAGTTTTTAATTTTGATGAGGTCCAACTTACCTATTTTTTCTTTTGTTGCTTGTGCTTTTGGTGTCATCTTTTAGAAACCATTGCCAAATCCAAGGTTGTGAAGATTCCTTCCTAAGTTTTCTTCTAAGAATTGTATAGTGTTAGCTCTTACTTTTAGGTTTTTGACCCATTTTTAGTTAATTTTTATTTATGGTGTGAGATAAGTATTCAAATTCATTATTGTGCAGGTAGATCATCTAATGTCCTTTCCTTTTGCCCCAAGAATTCCCCGTAACTTTTTTTATATGGCCAGGCTAATGACAATAAACTCTCTCAGCTTTTGTCTATCTGGGAATGTCTTAATTTCTTCTACATTCTCCAAGGATAGCTTGGCTGGAATAGAATTCTTGGTTGACAGCTTTTTTTCTTTCAGCTCTTTAAATATGTCATTCCACTGCCTTCTGGCCTTAGTGGTTTCTAATGAGAAACTGGCTGTTATACTTAATGCTTATCCCTTGTACATTATGATTCTCTTCTCTCTGCTTTCAAGTGTGTCTCTTTATCTTTGGCTTAACAGTTTGATGATGTGTCTCAATGAGGATCTCTTTGAGTTTAGGAGTTTGTTGAGCTTCTTAGATGTTTAGATCCATGTCTTTTATAAAATTTTGGGTTTTCAGTATTAATTCTTCAATATTCATTATGCTTCTAGAAAGAAGATAGAAATCTCTTCTCTTCCTTGCATTCTCATTATACCCAAATTGATATGCATAATGGTGCCCCACAAGTCACCAGGCTTTGTTCTTTCCCTCCCTTCCTTCCTTCTTTCCTCCCTCCCTTCCTCTTCCTTCCTTCCTCTCTCTCTCCCTCCCTTCTTTCTTTCTTTCCTTCCCTCCCTCTCTCTTCCTCTCTTTCTATCTTTTTTGAGACAGGGTCTCACTCTGTCACCTAGATTATAGTGCAGTGGCATGTTCATGGCTCACTGTAGCCTTCAACTCCCAGACTCAAGTAATTCTCCTGCATCAGTCTCCCATCTCTACAAAAAAAAACAAAAATTAGCTAGATGTGGTGTCATGCATCTGTAGTCCCAGCTATTCTGGAGACTGAGGTGGAGGATCGCTTGAGCTGGGGAAGGAGATGTTATAGTGAGCCGAGATCACATCACTGCACTCCAGGCTGGGTAAGAGTGAGACCCTATCCAGAAAAAATATTAAAAGAAAACTAGACACTATACACACACACACACACGCATACATGTACGTATGTGTTTATATATATATATTTTGAGATGGAGTCTTGCACTTGTCACCCAGGTTGGAGTGCAGTGGTATGATCTTGGCTCACTGCAACCTCTGCCTCCTGGGTTCAAGTGATTCTCCTGCCTCAGCCTCCTGAGTAGCTGAGATTACAGGCACTGGCCACCATGCCTGGCTAACTTTTATATTTTAATTTTTTATATTTTGTATTTTTAAAATTATTATAATAATAATTACTATTTGAGACACAGTCTCACTGTATTACCCAGGCTGAAGTATAGTAGCACAATTTTGGCTGACTGCAACCTCCACCTCCCAGATTCAAGTGATTCTCCTGCCTCAGCCTCCCAAATAGCTGGGATTAGGGATTACAGGCACTTGTCACAATGTTAGGCTAATTTTTGTATTTTTGGTAGAGACAGGGTTTCACCACATTGCCCAGGTGATCCACCTGCTTTGGCCTCCCAAAGTGCTGAGATTACAGGCATGAACCACTGCGCCCTGCCAACACCTTTATTATTTTCACACCTGTAATCCCAGCACTTTGGGAGGCTGAGCTGTGCAAATCATCTGATGTCAGGAGTTTGAGACCAGCCTGGACAATATGGTGAAACCCTGCCTCTACTAAAAAAAAAAAAAAAAAAAAAATCAGCCAGGCACAGTGGCAGTCGCCTGTAATCCCAGCTACTTGGGAGGCTGAGGCAGGAGAATCACTTGAACCTGGGAGGCGGAGGTTGCAGTGAGCCGAGACTGCGCCATTGCTCTCCAGCCTGGGTGACAAGAATGAAACTCCATCTGAAAAAAAAAAAAAAAAAGAAAAGCGATACTCTCCAGGTGTTTGCAGAAGATTGGCTCTGTGCTGCGAGAACTCTTTCAATGCCTCACCTGGCCGTTTACAATTCTTTCTCAGTCTTTGTTTTCTGTCTGTTCTGAACCTAAAGACCATCTGGAGGTGAATGCCTGTGCTCTTCTCAGGTCTTTTTTGGGCATGCATCCTGCCTTGGGCACGTGTGTGGATTTCTAGGTTCCTCAGTATACAGAGGGGATTTTCCAGACCTCCTATTCCTCCAAAATCTCACTCTCCAGCTTTTCCTCCCAGGCTTTCTGCAGGTCTTGTTTGCCCCAATGTTATGTTTTGCCCCAGGTGGCAGCAGCTAGTTCATTTGTCTTTCAGTTTTCAAAGAATGTCCTCTGCATAGCTGCTCCACCCTGAAAGATTTCTGAATTAGGCAAAACAAAGAGAAGCCTCTCACAGCAATCCTTTAGGGAAACCCCTCAGGTGAAAAGAGATAAACACAATTTCTTGGGAACAAAGTCCACTCTGCTTCCTCTGGAACCGGTTATCAGGAACACCAGCTGCCATCTTCCATGTAAAGGAGGGGCGTGGGGAAAGGCTCAATTAAAACACCTCAAGGGGCCAGGTGAGGTGGCTCACGCCTGTAATCCCAGCATTTTGGGTGGCCGAGATGGACGGATCATGAGGTCAGGAGATTGAGACCATCCTGGCTAACACAGTGAAACCCTGTCTCTACTAAAAATACAAAAAATTAGCCGGGCTGCAGTGAGCCGAGATCGTGCTACTGCACTCCAACCTGGGTGACAGAATAAGACTCTGTCTCAAAAAAAAAAAAAAAAAAAAAAACCTCAACAAACACTCTCCTTCCCTTACAGTGGCTTTTCTGGTTACCCATTTGCTTGATTGCGGTAAACCTTTGACTGTGAGTTTGATCAAGTTGATGCTGACGATTCTTGATAGTTTTTTTGGTGTCTCTGGGGAGGGGTGGCTTCCAGAGGTTCCCCCTCCACCATTTTTACTAGTGTCAGGGTTAATGATGTTTTGTAAAGATCTTGCACACCATTTATTAGATATCGTCCTGGGTTAGATACTATATTAGATATTTTCTTGGTATTTGATGCAATTGTAATTTTTGCTTTTTCTTTTTAAGAGACAGGGTCCTGCTCTACCATCCAGGCTGGAATGAAAAGGCACAATCATAGCTCACTGCAGCCTCAAACTCCTGGGCTCAAGTGATTCTCCTGCCCCAGCCTCCTAAGTAGCTGGGACCACAGGCACGTGCCATCATGCCTGGCTAATTTTATTAATTTTTTGTAGAGATGAGATCTCATGATATTGCTCAGGCTGGTCTTGAACTTCTGGCTTCAAGCAAGCCTCCTGTTTCAGCTTTCAAAGCACAGGGATTACAAGCATAGCCACTGTGCCTGGACTGTATTTTTTAAAAAATCTCATTTCTTAGGCCGGACACAGTGGCTCACGCCTGTAATCCCAGCACTTTGGGAGGCCCAGGCAGGTGGATCACGAGGTCAGGAGTTCAAGACCAGTCAGGAGTCCGAGATCAGTCTGACCAACATGGTGAAACCCCGTCTCATTTTCTTTTTTAAAATTAAAAAAAAAATCTCATTCATTTCTTTTTTCTTTCTTTTTTGCCCACCTGCAACTGTCTTGATCGAGTTATATAAAAATCTCATTTTCTAATTGACCAGTTACTGGCATATAAAAATCTACTTTAAAAAAATATTGATGAGGCCAGGCACAGTGGCTCACACCTGTAATCCCAGCACTTTGGGAGGCCAAGGCAGGTGGATCACCTGAGGTCAGGAGTTCAGACCAGCCTGGCCAACATGACAAGGCTCTGTCTCTTTTTTTTGTTTTTAGAGTCTTGCTCTGTCACCCAGGCTGGAGTGCAGTGGTGCAATTCTGCTTACTGCAACCTCTCGCTCCTGGGTTCAAGTGATGCTCGTGCCTCAGCCTCTCGAGTAGCAGGGATTACAGATACCCGCCACCACACCTGCCTAATTTTTGTATTTTCAGTAGAGCCAGGATTTTATCATGTTGGCCATGCTGGTATCAAACTCCTGACCTCAGGTGATCTGCTTGCCTTGGCCTTCCAGAGTGCTGGGATTACAGGCATGCGCCACCACGCCCAAACCTGGTCTCCACTAAAAATACAAAAATTAGCTAGGCGTTGTGGTGAGCACCTGTAATCACTTGGGAGGCTGAGACAGGAGAATCACTTGAACCTGGGAGGCAGAGGTCTCAGAGAGCCGAAACCACACCACTGAACTCCAGCCTGAGGGACAAGAGCAAAACTCTGTCTCAAAAAAATAAAAATAATTGATCAAAAGATTATGCTAAAATTACTTCTTAATTCTAGCAGTTTCTGTGAAGTCTTTTGGATTTTCTGTGTCATCTCTGAATAATGTTAGTTTCACCTTTCCCTTTCTAACGTGTGTATCTCATACCTTATTAGGTTGCTGTTAAGTACCGTTGATGAGCTGAATGAAGAAAATGACGGGTTGAAGCTAATCAGCCACTTTGACAGGATTGTCTTTTTTGAGATGGGTTTTCACCATGTTGTCCAGGCTGGTCTTTACTTCCTGGGCTCAAGTGATCCTCCTGCCTCAGCCTCCTGAGTAGCTGAGACTCAGGTACGAGCCACTCTGCCTGGCCCTCCGAAAGCACTTAAAGACTCGACTATGTAAGCATTTCTCCTTTGCAAGGAGTGTGATGTTGAGCCTTTTCAGTAGAGGGCACAGGAGGGACACTGCAGAAGGAAGGGAGCTTCTCTTCCTAGTTCCAGCATGCTGCATTCTGCTTTTATTGCTCCTGTTCCATGGCCTATCAGCAACCTGTGTATGTCGATGGTGGGGATCGTCTATGACCGCTCCATTCAAGCTGTGTGCCCTGAGATTGAGAGTGCAGCCCCTCAGCTGCACACCATAAATAAGCTACCATGAGGCCCCAGTGTGGGCCCAGAGACCACCCTGCTGCTCCCAATGCAGATATAGCACACTCCAGACTGCACAGCCAGAGTGGTGCCCTCACTGTCTCTGCAAGCCTGTCCACTGGCCTCAGCTCACCTTGCAACCGTCCTGATGTGGACACCACAGGCTCCAAGCAGCCCAGCTCTCCATGCACCCTGGGGGTTGTTTCCTGCTTGCCTGCTGATTGTTGACCAGCTCTGGCCTGGGCGTGTAGCAGACCTTTCTGCCAACCAGTAGAGAAGCTGTAGCAGCTTCTCCAATAAAATCTCAACCAAGGTCCGGACATGGTGGCTCATGCCTATAATCCCAGCACTTTGGGAGGCCGTGGCGGGTGGATCACGAGATGAGGTGTTTGAGACCAGCCAACACGGTGAAACCCCATCTCTATTAAAATACAAAAATTAGCCAGGTGTGGTGGCACATGCCTGTAATCCCAGCTACTCAGGAGGCTGAGGCAGGAGAATCGCTTGAACCCAGAGGTGGAGGTTGCAGTGAGCCGAGATCTCACCACTGCATTCCAGCCTGGGTGACTGAGCGAGACTCCATCTCAAAAAAAAAAAAAAACCTCAACCAGGGCCTTGGTAGTGTTCTCCCTCCACTCCACAATACCCTTTAGAGCTTTCTTCACATCTTTATACTTACCATCCTGTCATCATTTAATAATTCTTTATATGAAGCCACTCTCTTTAAGTTACTGGACGGTTTCTATTAATTGGACACAGACTGATAAAAATATCAGTCCCAGGAGTGGTCCCAGGAGATAGACTGAGAAAGGCGAGAATTGGGCAATGGTTGGTTTGTGTCCTTGGACTTGAGCACACTGCTAGCCTCCTTGTTCATGAGAAAAAGGTACGTAATGGCATCACGATTAGTCAAGTCATCGTCTGTGTTGGTTCTGATAGAGTGCCAGTGGAAGCCCACGTCTCAGGGGCCCTTATGGCTGCCGCCTTGCACCATTATGACGGTAATAATGACTATACTATAGTATAGTATAGTCTCAAGTGTGGACAGTTCTTTCCAGTGTACTTGAGAGCTCATAAGAGAAAAAGTGACAAGCTCAGGTCTGTTAACTCTCAGTTCAAGTCACGGAGTGAGAACCAGAAAGCTTCCATGACAACCGGCAAAAGAATCTTGCCAGCAACAGTGACTCATGCCTGTAATCCCAGTAATCAGGAGGCGAGGCAGGAGCACTGCTTGAGGCCAGGAGTTTAAGACCGGCTTGGGCAACATAGTGAAACCGTGTCTCTAAAAAAAATTTTTCTTGGCCTGGCGCTGTGGCTCACGCCTGTAATCCCAGCACTTTGGGAGGCAGAGGTGGGTGGATCGCCTGAAGTCAGGAGTTCGAGATTAGCCTGACCAACATGGTGAAACCCCGCCTCTATTAAAAAAACAACAACAACACTTTTTTTCTTAAGAAATCTTTTATTTCTTGTAGATCCAGGGCTGATATTGCGGAAGACCAAAAATAAAATTTAATTGTGCAGGTTGCTGAATCATAATGACAGTTGAATTCAACAGTCTTGCCACGTTTTTAATGTGAAAGTGAGGGCATTGATAAGGAAAGAATGGGATCCTGAACCTTGCAATTGAGACATCTCAAACGAACTAAGACAACTCAAATGAATTGAGACATCCAAATGCAGCTGGTAATCTTGAGATCCAGGATTACCAGGGGGTAGTTCTGAGCCCCCTGACCGGCAGAAGTAGGTTGCCCTCTGGTGTCTGAGGATGTTACCTTTCTTCTGTGTGAAATCAGTGTGACAGCCTTGCTTGAGGCGGAGGCCTTGAGGGTCTAGTCATTCTCCACTAGACCCACCATAACCATACCTGTGGCCACCAGGCGCACAAAGTCTTAGCATGCTCTAGAGGGACAGGAGTACTCTATGACCCAAGAGGAGACAGCTTAGGCACCAAAAGGATTGCAAGGCTTTGCTAATATATATTAGTAGTCACCTGGGGACTATGCATGGGAATGGATTCTGAGGTTGGTGGATCAGAGGGCAAAATATAGCACAATATCAGGCCAAATCCTTTTACATGAGTGTGCTTACTAGAATTCTGAATGGAAAGTGTTAGCTTGTGTAGCTGAAGGTGAATCTAACTGCTTATTTCATTGGTTGACTGAAACTTGAACTCAAAATGCAAGTTTCAGGAGGTCTAATTTAATGAGGTTAAGATGCCAGAGCTTTGCTGGTGGGTTGTGGAAGAAGAAATGGGAGATGGCAGTGTTGGAGTAGATTGTCCCTATGTGACTCATTCCCTAGCTGTATTCTAGGTGAAGGCCCAACAAGAGACTCCCTTTACTGAGGCATTAAAAAATACATTTGTCAGGGGAGCACCTGTGTCTTTGACAAGTTCTGTAGTTATTCCCTTTGGTAGGCTGGACTGCAGAAGATTCCAGCTTTAAGATGGCCCCTGATTTCAGTGGGGATGATGCTATTGCATCGTAGCAGAGGCCAAGTAGAAGCACTTAACCAGTAAAGACAAGGTGGACACATCAACCGTAAAGGGCATCAGAGACGTTTCAGTCATCAAAACACTTTGGCCTGCAGAGATCTTTGGTGGTAGTTAACTGATCTATATAACAGGAAAACTCTATGTCTGGAAGCCAAATACTTGATTTGAGTCCTAACAGTGGAGAACGGCGGCCTCGCCCTCAGTTTCCAGGCTTAAGTCAGTTCACTGACTCAGAGCCCTGTGCTTGATGAATAGGAGCCTACATTCCCTCGAAGATCTTGTAAGACCTTGTAACACTGCTATAGGAGAACACCTTCAGCCAGGCGAGGTGGCTCACGCCTGTAATCCCAGCACACTGGGAGGCCAAGGCGGGTGGATCATGAAGTCAGGAGATTGAGACCATCCTGGCCAACATCGTGAAACCCTGTCTCTTCTAAAAATACAAAACTAGCCAGATGTGGTGGCATGTGCCTGTAGTCCCAGCTACTCAGAAGGCCGGGCAGGAGGATTGCTTGAACCCGGCAGGCAGAGTTTGCAGTGAGCGGAGATCGTGCCATGCACCACTGTACTCCAGCCTGGGTGACAGAGGAAGACTCCATTAAAAAAGAAAGAAAGAGAGAGAGAGAAAGAAAGAAACAACGAAAGAATGAAATAATGAAAGAAAGAAAACACCTTCATCTTCTTCTAAGCATTCTGGACAGACATAGTGGCTCACACCTGTAATCCCAGCATTTTGGGAGGCTGATGTGGGATGATCACTTGAACTCAGAAGTTCGAGACCAGCCTGCGCAAATAGCGAGGCCTCATCTTTACAAAAACAATAAACAAAAAATTAGCAGGTGTGATGGTGCGTGCCTGTAGTCCCAGCTACTTGAAAGGGCAAGGTGGGTGGAGAGCTTGACTCTAAGAGATCAAGGCTGCAGTGGGCTGAGATTGTACCACTGCACTCCAGCCTGGGCAATAGAACAAAACTCTGTCTCAAAAACAAAACAAAACAAAACAAAAAACACCAACAACTACAAAACACATCTTCTAAGCATGTTCTTTTTCTTATTTATTTCCCTCCCTCCCTCCCTCCCTCTTTCCCTTCTAAGCATTTTCTAAAGGAATCTACAGTCACTTACTAGAGTGACTGTGCCTTGCAAAAAAGAAAATACCCAGACCTTTTGAGGATTATTAGATACTCGTTCTGAATTGATGCCAATTCTGGGGATTCAAAATGAAATTTTAAGTAGGGTATACGGGAGCTGGCACAGTGGCTCACACACCTGTAATCCCAGTGACTCAGAAGGCTCAGGCAGGGGATCCCTTGAGGCCAGGAGTTTGGGACTAGCCTGAGCAACATGGCAAAACCCCCAGCTCTAAAACAATCTAAAAACAGCTCCAGTGATAGCACGAGCCTGTTGTCCCAGTTACTTGGGAGGCTGAGGTGAGAGGATCACTTGAGTCCAGGAGATCAAGGCTGCAGTGAGCTATGATCGCACGACTGCACTTCAGCCTGGGTGACAGAGTGAGATCCTGATCCTTAAAAAACCAAACAAATAAAGATATATGGTGGTCAAGTGATAGGTGGACTCTCAATTCCAGTCAGACTCACAACAGGCAGGCCCAGTTGGGCAGTTAACTCACCATATGGTTATTTCCCAGGTTCCTGAATGTGAAATTATAATAGACATATTTGGCAATGGCTCTGATCCATGGGATCGTGTGTGTGTGTGTGTGTGTGTGTGTGCGTGTGTGTCTGAGATGGAGTCTTGCTCTGTTGCCCAGGCTGAAGTACAGTGGCATGATCTTGGCTCACTGCACCCTCTGCCTCCCAGGTTCAAGCAATTCTCCTGCCTCGGTGTCCCAAGAAACTGGGATTACAGGCACTCAGCACCATGCCAGGGTAATTTTTGTAATTTTAATAGAAACAGGATTTCACCAGGCTGGTCTCAAACTCCTAACCTCATGATCTGCCTGCCTCAGCCTCCCAAAGTACTGGGATTACAGGTGTGAGCTACCAGAGCTGGCCTCCATGGGATCATTACGGTAGACAGAGCTAAATGGAAGCCTGTGGAACTTCTGCCCCTTCAAGATGGTAAATCAGAAAAAACACCACATTGCTGGGGAAAATGCTGAGATCAATGCTCCAATTAAAGACTTGAAAGAAGCAGGGGAGGGGTGGTGATAACTATCCTTTTCCATTTAATTTACCAGTGTGGCCTATGCAGAAGTCATGTGGATCTCAGGAAATGACTCTGGATGTTTATAAACAATCTGGTGGCAACTCTAAGTGCAACTGCTGTCCCAGATGTAGTCTGTTTACTGTAGTATATTTTACTGATCTATGAATCATCTAAAAGTTGTGTGTTTTTGAAGTTTATAAACATAGGGAGCTCTAAACTTACCTTTAAACATTGATTTCTAACTTAATTGCATTGTGATACAAGCATGCGGTCTTGCATGATAGTAGTTCTTTACAATTTGTTAAGACTTATGGCTGGGCACAGTGGCTCACGCCTGTAATCCCAGCATTCTGGGAGGCCGAGGCAGGCAGATCACCTGAGGTCAAGAGTTTGAGACGAGGCTAACCAACATGGAGAAGCCCCATCTCTACTAAAAATGCAAAATTAGCCAGGCGTAGTGGCGCATGCCTGTAATCCCAGCTACTCGGGAGGCTGAGGCAGTAGAATGGCTTGTACTTGGGAGGTAGAGGTTGCTGTGAGCTGAGATCGCACCATTGCACTCCAGGCTGGGCAATAGCAGTGAAATTCCATCTCAAAAAAAAAAAAAGCCTGGCATGGTGGTTTACACCTGTAATCCCAGCACTTTGGGAGGGTGAGGTGGGTAGATCACCTGAGGTCAGGAGTTCCAGACCAGCCTGGCCAACATGGCGAGACTCTGTCTTTATTAAAATTACAAAATTAGCTGGGTGAGGTGGCAGGAATCGCTTGAACCCAAGAGGTGGAGGTTGCAGTGAGCTGAGATTGCACCATTGCATGCCAGCTTGGGCTACAAGAGAGAAACTCCATTTTACACACACACATACACACACACACACACACATACACACACACACACACATACTTATTTTATGTCCTGTGTATGTAATCAGTTTTTGCTGTTTCTATAAATGTCTTACATGTACTTGACAGTAATATGAATTATCTAATTAATGTATGTTAGATTGCTAATTTATGGCATGCCAATATTTCTTAATAAATTTGTTTGGTTGATCTAAAAATTACTGAGAGATATGTACTAAGTTCTATGCTAAGATTGTATCCTTGGTGAATGGATACAATCCATTTTTTTTTTCCTAGCTAGGACTTCCATGTGATGGACAATAAACAGGAGATGGGCCAGGTGTTGTGGCTCACGCCTGTAGTCTCAACACTTTGGGAAGCCAAGGTGGGTGAATCACCTGAGGTCAGAAGTTTGAGACTAGCCTGGCCAACATGGTGAAACCCATCTCCACTATACAAAATACAAAATTTAGCCAGGCATGGTGGCGAGTGCCTGTAGTCCCAGCTACTCAGGAGGCTGAGGGGCCATACAAGCCCTAGACTCAGCCAGAGCAGGGCGGAGGACAGAGACAACAGAATGACCAGCTGCAGAGAGAAGCTACCCTCTCTGCTGAGACCTTCAGAGGCCTGTGGAGACATCTGAATGACCTGCCTGTGGAGAGGAGCCACTCTCTCCAAGGCCTCCTCTCTGCTGAGGGCAGCATATGACCATGGGCAGAAAGGAGCTACCCTCTCCAGGGCCTTCTTTGCCGAGAGCTGAGCACTCAACAGAACAATGTGTCTACAGAGAGGAGCTACCCACTGTTGGTCTCCTCTGAGCTGTTAAATAAATAAAGCTCCTCTTGATCTTCTTCACCCTTCACTAGTCTGTGTACCTGGTAGCAGGAACCCAGGCAAAGGATCCAAAGGCGCCACCAACCAAAAAGGTTTCCAGGAAGAAAATCGACACCCCAAATATGCTGTAACATCATGACATTTCTTTAGAGATGGGGTTTCACCACATTGGCCAGACTGGTCTCAAACTCCTGATCTTGTGATCTGCCCGCCTTGGCCTCCCAGAGTGCTGGGATTACAGGTGTGAGCCACTGCACCTGGCCCAACATCATGACATTTCACCTAATAGTCTTGAGTACTTGTCTTATGAAATTAAAGACATCTACTTAACCACTATGTTGTATCACTAAAAATAACAATAATTCCTTATACTATCTAATACAGTCTATGTTCACATTTCTCCAGTTGTCTAAAAGGTGTGTAAGGATTTGGGTAAATCTAAGCCAGAGCTGACTGTATACTGGTTATTAGTTCAAGTCACCTCCCATGTCAAAGGATGGATTAGTTGGGGGTTATGGTCTTTGAGGCCGGATACTTCCTCTAAGAACCATGAAGACCATATTCCCTTGTCTTCTAATTTCTATAGTAGCTGTTGAGAAGTTTGCCATCTGTCCATGAATTGTTGCTTTGTAGGAAACATGTTTGCTTTCTCATTTTTTAACCCAACCTCCATCTTTGAGTCCTTCAGTTTCTCTATGTGCCCAGGTGAGAATCTAGTGTATCTTGGGACTCATTTCCTGAAACTAAGAATTATTGTCCAATGTCAGTTCTGGAAGATGATGAGTCCTGATCTCTTCTTCTTATCTCCTTATCTCTTCTAAGAGCCTAGAATAGTGCCTGACACATATTAGGTGCTTCTAAACAGCTGAAACATTCTGTAAATATGCATTTTCTTCACTCATCCTCTTTCTGTTCTCTCCTGCTCAAACTTTTTCAGATACATATTGGAATATCTTATGCTATCCAACATGCCTCGTCATCTCTTTCACACACTTTTCATCTCTGTGTCTTTCTATGCTACATTTTAGATAATTTTGTCAGATTTATCTTCTAGTATCCATCTCTGTCCGCAGTGAGTTCTTTTCTTTTTTAAGGGGCAGGCAAGGTCTCACTCTGTAACGTAGGCTGGAGTGCAGTGGCACAATCACGGCTCATCACAGCCTTGAACTCCCATGCTCAAGCGACCCTCCCACCACAGCCTTCCAAGTAGCTGCAACTACAGGCACACACCAACACATCCAGCTAATTTTTAAATTTTTTGTAGAAACAAAGTCTTGCTACATTGCCCAGACTGGTCTCAAACTCCCAGGCTCAAGTGATCCTTCTGCCTTGGCCTTTCAAAGTACTGGGATTACAGGCTGGTATCCTTGGTGAATGGTTTATCTCTATTCTTTTTTTTTTCTACATAGGGCTTCCATGTGATGGACAATAAACAACAGATAGGCTGGGTACAGTGGCTCATGTCTGTAATTCCAGCACTTTGGGAGGCCAAGGTGAGTGGATCGCCTGAGGTCAGGAGTTTGAGACCAGCCTGGCCAACATGGTGAAACCCCGTCTCTACTAAAAATACAAAAATTAGCCAGGCATGGTGGTGGGTGCTTGTAATCCCAACTTCTCAGGAGGCTGAGGGTCTGTAAAAGCCCTAGACTCAGCCAGAGCAGGGCAGAGGGCAGAAGACAGAGAGACAACAGAATGACCAGCTGCAGAGAGGAGCTACCCTTTCTGCTGAGACCTTCAGAAGCCAGTGGAGATGTCTGAATGACCTGCTTCTCCCCAGGGCCTCCTGTCTGTTGAAGAGAGAAAGAGTGGCTAAACCACTGCATCTAGCCTCTCTGCTTCTTCTAATCATCTGCTTAATCCATTCACTGTTTATAATAATAATTTTGAAAACGATACCTAATTTTCCAATAGCATTTGTTTATTTCTCTTTTGATTCCTTGTTTTATGACTTCAATGACTTTTAACATACAGTCTGAATCTTGTAATTTCATTATCTGAAGTGCTTATGGGTCTAATCCTGTGTCGTTTGTAGTGTAAGCAACATCTAATTTATTGTGGATTATTTCTTTGTGAATTTTCTAGTTTTTAATTATAAGTTCATATTAATCTTGAGACAGACCTTCATAGACTATTATATGGATTCGATTAATTAATTCATATAAAGGTGTTAGGCCCGGGGGAAATAAAGTCACACTGGAAAGACTTTACGGGCATGGTGGCTCATGCCTGTAATTCCAGCCACTCAGGAGGCCGAATAGCAGGAGGATTACTTGAGGCCAGGAGTTTGAGACAAGCCCGGTCAACAAGCAAGACCCCATCTCTACATAAAAATAAAAATTAAAAAATTAGTCTAGTGTGGTGTCACATGCCTGTAGTCCCAGCTACTCAGGAAGCTGAAGTGGGAGGATTGCTTGAGCCCAAGAGGTCAAGGCTGCAGTGAGCCGTGATGGTGCCACTACACTCCAGCCTGGGCAACAGAGCAATATTCTGTCTCTACAAAAGAACAAAACCAAATGCTATCTCATATGCCAGGCACTTTACTCATATTATCTTTTCCCTTTGTAACAACTGCAAAGGGAGTGATAGTCCATTTCACAGGCAAAAGGATCATTAATTTACAGTTAATTGAGAAACCCCAGTTAAAACCCAGGTCTAAGCGATTGTAAATTTCACACTTTCAAATGCATCCCATTGTATCTCAGAATTATTATTGGGAAAAAACATCATTTGGATCTCATAAGTATTTTTTCTCAGTTTTAATTTTAAAGCAGATCAATTACCCCTATGTCTCACAAAATGTGTTAAATAATTAATGGAAAGGGGAAAACAATGCCTTTAAAGTAGAGAAAGGTTAGTTCTCTATTTTCTTTTATTTTTCCAATTTTGGATTTTGTTTATGTACAAAAAAAGGAATTAACAAGAAGCTTACTTATGAGAAACCCCTAGGGCTTCCAGAATTGAATAAAAATGTGTCTGAGTTTTGCATTCCAAATACAACAAAGCGAATCAGTGTAATTTTAGTCCCTTAATAAGGAGTTTGCAAATGTAGCCTCAACATAAACAGTTTTACACCAGCAAACCAAGAAACTTGAAAGCCCATTGGTGGCAATACATTTCAGTAGTCAATCCTCTGTTACCCAGGCCCAAACAGGCTGCCAGATGTGCCCACCCTCAATGTCAGGTTCTAGGCAGCCCTGCCTCCACCCGTGGAGCTTTCCCAAGGATCATCTTCCAGGGACCAGCCAGGGATGCTCAGGAATTGCAAACTGTTTTAAATATCATCAGCATAAATTGCATCTGGTATGTGGAGTTAGGGGATCCGATTTTAACAAGATAGATTCAATTTATTATTTTAAACATATGTTATGAATGTATTTAAGTACTACTTTGGGTCTCTTGATTTAATCAATTTTCCACAAAAAAGTGACCGCTTGTTCATTATTTGATATAAATTTAACATATGGTCTTCACATCTCAGATTTGGCTTTAAGCTACATTTTATTATATGAAATTAAAAACATTTTTTTGCGTCTTCATCTCACTCTGTCACCCAGGCTGAAGTGCAGTGGTATGAACACATTTCATGCAGCCTCAACTTCTTGGGCTCAAGGGATCCTCCTGCCTCAGCCTCCCAAGTAGCAGGGACTGCACCATCATGCTCAGCTATTTTTTAAATTATTATTATTTTTTGTAGAGATAAGGTTGCACCATGTTGTCTAGGCTGGTCTCAAACTCCTGGCCTCAAGTGATCTTCCCACTTCAGCCTCCCAAAGTGCTAAGATTAGAGGTATAAGCCACCATGCCAAGCCTTAAAAACATTTTTAATAACATTAAATAATTAAAATTACTCATTATCTTTGCCAATATATCCAAATGTGGGAAGATTATTTGTTCATCTATTTAGAAAAAAACAGATGATGCAAATAATTGCAGTCATTGGGAAATTAACTCCCTCAAACTAATTGGTCAGTTTTGCATTTTAGCTGTGAATTTATTTTTATATGACTCTGTGAGAAGCCCAGCCATCTTACAAAAAAAGTTGACGTTATAAAAGCATTTTTTTCTGAAACAGCCACTGTGTATGAACTTTGCAAAACAAATTAAGTGACTTTAATACTATGACAGCAATACAAGTAAAATATTTTTAAAATTCAGTGTTTACTTCACTTTTATGAATAATCACGTTTATTATTTTATGAAGAATAACTTTTGCTTCCTATTTAGTTAGCTTTCTCCAAACATAAGCTTTCTTTTTTTTTCTTTTTTCCTTTTTCAGTTTCCACATGCTACAGTGTGAACTTTTCCATATGAAAACGTTTTTTCCACACCTGCTATGATAAAACCTCTGGCTGCTGCATGAGAGTGTCCCTCCCAGATGCTTGTGGCCTGTGCAAGACTGGGTTGGATGCCCTCATGCTTGTCTGCACAAGCCAGTGCAAGGGTCTCTCTGAGCTCTGAAGGCAGGGTCAGGACTGTCACACATGCTTAGTTGCACTTAGCACTGCAGGGGCTCTCCAGGGGGCAGCACCTAATATATATTCACAAGTGTAGCCCACGGGCTCCTGACCAATGCTGGGTATTTCCTATCTTTCTAATTTTGATCTAACTGGTATAAAGTAGCTATCTTACCAACATGAGTTTTTCATTTCAATTATTGTATTTATCATTTCTAGCAGCTCTTTTTTCTAGGTTCCTTCAAAACTGCCATATCACTTTTCACTTTTTCTTCTTTCCTATTTCTTTGAAATAATAAAATTAGAGTTTTTGTAATACGTATCAGACAGTTGTAGTATTTAATTCAAGTTTTTATTTTTTGATACAGAGTCTCACTCTGTCATTCAGGCTGGAATGCAGTGGCACAATCTCGGCTCACTGCCAACCTTCACCTCCCAGATTCAAGTGAAGTGATTCTCCTGCCTCCTGAGTAGCTGGGATTACAGGCATGCACCATCACACTTGGCTAATTTTTTGTTGTTGTTGTTGGTATTCTTAGTAGAGAATGGGTTTCACAATGTTGGACAGGCTGGTCTTGAATTCCCAACCTCAGGTGATCTGCCTGCCTTGGCTTCCCAAAGTCCTGGGATTACAGACATAAGCCACCTCACCCAGCCAGATAGTTGTAACATTTAAAGTCTTTACATGAAGCTGCCACGAGACCGTAGAGCACCTTTACACAAATTAGAACAAGTGGCCTTTTTTCTTTTGGAGGCAGGATCTTGTTCTGTCTCCCAGGCTGGAATACAGTGGCGCAATCACAGCTCACTGCTGCCTCAACCTCCCTGGGCTCAAGCAATCCTCCTACCTCAGCCCTACAAGTAGCTGGCACACACCAGCATGCCTGGCTAATTTTTTTTAACTTTTCTTGTAGAGACAGGGTCTTACTATGTTGCATAGGCTGGTCTTGAACTCCTTGCTTCAAATGATCCTCTCACCTCAGCCTCCCAAAGTGCTGGCATTATAGGCATAAGCCACCACCTCTGCAAAAGTTATAATATTATTATGTCACAAAACCAGATCAGCTCTGCCAGGCAGAACTTTTCAGCATGGTGGTGGCACAAAAATGCACCCACACTCTCACCACTCATGCAGTCTCTGGGTCCTGGGACACATAGCTGTTGGTGGCCACATACTCTATGACATCCCTGCCCCCAGGTGTTAGATTTAGAGTCCTACAGCTACAGAAATTGGACTTCTAGGGCACTGACCTGAAGCCTAATTTCCTTGTGTCTCTAGTTATCTTTGACTATATGCTGGTCATTATATTTGAAACATTATTTGTGGGAATAATTTAAGGGCTAAGATGAAGGTGATTTCCTCTGTAGAGAATTTGTGTTTGCATCTGCTAGGAGCTTGGGAGCACTGTCAGTCTTGGGCTATCCAAAGTCAAGGCTTGGGAGTCCCCTGGATAATACAGGCAAAAAGAGCCAGGCTGTAATTCTGGCAGGTTGGTTCACTTCTAGTTCACTGGGGAAAAGGGTATGTCCTGATAGATTTCCCACCTAGGATGGCGCTGGGCTGTGAGACAGATTCTTTCATTGAAAGAGGCCATTGGGCTGGACGCAGTGGTTCTCAGCAATTTGGGAGGCCAAAGCAGAAGGATTGCTTGAGGCCAGGAGGTCAAGACTAGCCTGGGCAGCATAGTGAGACATTTTCTCTACAAAAAGAAAATAAAAGAAGAAAGAGAGAGAGAGGAAGAAAGAAAAAGGAAGGAAGGGAGGGAGGGAGGGAGGGAAAAACATATCAAAAGAAGCTCGACCCTCCACCCTCCCCTGGTGGGCAAAGTACCCTGGAGAGAGAACAGCCTCTGGACTCCTCTCTCCTTTGGTTCCTGTTTCCTACAGAGTGATGCTGTTTCACCTTGTCAGTTATTTGCAGAAGATGTTTTCGGTATTTTTTTTTTTTTTGAGATGGAGTCTTGTTCTGTTGCCCAGACTGGAGTGCAGTGATGCGATCTTGGCTCACAGCAACCTCTGCCTCCCGGGTTCAAGCAATTCTCCTGTCTCAGCCTCCCAAGTAGCTGGGATTGCAGGTGCCCACCACAATGCTTGGCTGATTTTTGTATTTTTAGTAGAGACAGAGTTTCATCATGTTGTCCAGGCTGGTCTCGAACTCCTGACCTCATGTGATCTGCCCACCTTGGTTTCCCAAAGTACTGGGATTACTGGTGTGAGCCACCATGCCTGGCCTGTTTTCAGTATTTTATTCAACTTATTTAGTTGTTTTTAGCTGGAGGGTTGCTTGAGAGAGTTATATTCCCATTACCAGAAAAAGAAAGTCCTGTTGTTTTAATTTAATTTATTTGATTAGTGGTAAATCCTAGCGTCTTTTCTTATATTGGTTCAAACTTCCTCTTCAGTGAAATGCCTACTCATTCCCTGTGACCTTTACTCTTATAGTCTCCTGGCTTTCTCTTGTTGATTTGTGGATGTTCCTTAAATACTCTAGATACTAATTCCGTGTTAATTTTACATGTTATATCTTTTCCTAGTTTATTATCCATCCAATACTTTTATGATGTCTTTTACTTGATAGAAATCCTTAATTGTGACACAGGCAAGTTCAACATATTATTCTCCTCTAGAAGGTTTGCAATTTGTTGACGTCTTCCTTGTTAATTGTCATTCAAACAAAGCCAGTTTTTCCAGCGTCATTCGACCTGAATAAAGTAGAGGGATACTGGTCTCCCTCTTTTGTTCACTGAGCCTGTATTCTCAGTCTAAGTCTGCAGAGTTGGTGACCTTATCACACGGCTGCTTCATTCATTAGCTTGCAATAAAAACCGTAAGTTTCTCACATGTATTGCTGTTAAATCATTCTACCCCCTCATCATGTGCTTATGAAGCTAAGTTTTAGACAGAAAGGCAGAATACAGATCTCTATTATTCTTCATTTTCGTTCAGTCCACCATTCCAGGCTGCAAAGTTATTTTTGGACCCTGATTTTGTCATCCAGTACTTTGGCTGCCCCAGTTTTTTGCCACCTGAAACTTTGATAAATATGTCATCCATTTCCATGTCCAAGTAGCTGAGAGAATGCTGAACACGAGAGGACTAGGGCCAGAGCCCTGGACCATGCCCTCAGAGTCCTCTTTCAGGCAGATATTGATGAATTAATGACAGCATTCCTCCAAAATTTATTGAGAAGAATCTAAGTGGCTGGCCCTAGGCTAAATGCTGGAAATACAAAGGTGGTGAATGAAAGAATTCTCCACTCTCGAAGGGTTCATATTCTAATGGAGAAGACAGAGGTAATTATATATATGATATAGACCCGGTATAGTAGCACGCACCTGTAATCCCAGCTACTTGGGAGGCTGAGGCAGAAGAATCACTTGAACCCGGGAGGTAGAGGTTGCATTGAGCCGAGATCGTGCCACTGCACTCCAGCCTGGGTGACAGAACAACTCTCTGTCACTCCCACAAAAAAAATTATATATAAGATATAAATCACAACACATACTTGTGAGTGCTTTTGTTTACAAACCACTCTTTTATAGATTATATCTCTTTTTTTTTTAGATGAAGTCTTACTTTGTCACCCAGGCTAGAGTACAATGGCACGATCTCAGCTCACTGCAGCCTCTACCTCCCAGGTTCTGGCAATTCTCCCCCCTCAGCCTCCCAAGTAACTGAGACTACAAATGTGTGCCACCATGCCTGGCTAATTTGTTGTGATTTTAGTAGAGATGGGGTTTCATCATATTGGCCAGGCTGTCGCAAACTCCTAACCTCAAGTGATCCGCTTGCCTGGCCTTCCAAAGTGCTGAGATTACAGACGTTAGCCACCACCCCTGGCCGGATTATCTCTTTTGAGTCCTCTTTAGGACAGGCAGGAATAAAGTCACTTAGCCACACCCACATTTCCACATTCTTCTTAGGGTTATTACTAGGAAATGAATCGAACGCTTTGCTGAAATTTGGGTGCACCATGTCTCTAGTACTAGCAGAAGTATTTCAAATGTGAAGGAGATCAGTCCAGTGTGAATTGCTCTGGTGTGAATGCAGGAGCTCCCTTTTATAACTGCATATTATTTGTTCATCATTTATCGCCAGATTCCTTCCTCAAAGGTCTCCAACGCAAATTATCTCACTCTTCAGGACCAGGATGGTCAAGAAGATGCTCTTAGGGTCCTGTTTATCCAAGGTGGCTGTTTACCCTTTCTACCCAGAAATTCAGGGGAGCCTGGTAAAGCCCTCTTCTAGGTCCCAGGACTGACTTCCCCCAGTGGGAGGTAAAAAGCAGAAGGCAGTGTTCCTCCAACTGGGGAGTCCTGTCCCATAAATGAATTATGAAATGAACTTAGTAGGCCGTGACAAGCACGTCTTTCTAAAAAATAGAATGAATAGAATAGAAAATATTAGCAAGCTCTGTAATGTTAAATTAAATTTGGTCTACAGCTGCCTACAAGTAGCAAAGTGCAACTTAACTTAGTGTGTAAACAAACTGTAACCTAACTTCTTCTAACAAATAGCTGTCTCGGCCAATCCCAGCAGCTAAGCTTCAGTCAGTCACAGGCTGCCAACTGAATAGATCACGTCTGCGTAGGGCAAACACCAATCTGTAACCAATCAATCTGTTTCTGTATGTCACTTCCTTTTCTGTCTATAAATACTGCCTGTCCATTGCGGGGTAGAGTTCTGTGAACCTTTCCTATTTCTAAGTGCTTCTCAGTTCATGAATTTTTTTTTGAGACAGGGTCTCACTTTCGCCCAGGCTGTGTGCAATGGTATGATCATAGCTCACTGTAGCCTGGAACTCATGGGCTCAAGTGACCCTCCTGCCTCAGCCTCCCAAGTAGCTGAGATCACAGGCATGCACTGCCATGCTGGTGTGCCTAATTTTTTTTTTGGAAACAGGGTTTCACTATATTGCCCAGATTGGTCTCAAACTCCTGGGTTCAAGTGATCCTCCCAGCTCAGCCTCCCAAAGTGTTGGATTGCAGGCATTAGCCACCACACCCAATATGAATCATTATTTGTTCAAATAAACTTGGCTAAATTTTATCAACAAGGTTCTTCTTTTAATAATAAGTAGTAAGGGTGCATACATTTTATTTTATTTTTGGAAAAAAATGTAGGTTATTTATTTTAAGCATATAAACATGACCCTTTCTTAAAAGGTGCTACAGTAATAGTAATCTATTTTTTATGTGGAAAGTGTTTGTGAATATAGAACAAATTTATGCAAAATAAGATGTAAATTATTCTTCTAGATGTAAAGGGATGAATATTTTTAAAAGTACACAGTTATGACATACTACCCACTCTATCAAGCAGACCTAGAGGGATTCTGGAAGGCAGAGCTTTCAGCAACCCAAAAAAATTAGTCAGTATTATTACACAGAATTAGAAATTGCTGTGATTTTTTATTCCATTTGACATCTTGATTAGAATGAAACTAGTAAGAATGAAGCTTTACAAACGTTGCAATATTACTGTATCATTGTGACATGGCTTTACGTTGATTACATGTAGAGAACGAAATCACATTAGAATTAAGGCAATAACAATATGTGCAAACCAAGCACATTACCCTGATATGGTCCCTGATAGAAAGCTCTTTTGGTTAGCTGAGGTTGATATTGCTGCATGCAGGTCATTGCTCTGAAGGAGAAGCTATGAATAGCTTCATTTATGAAAAGCTCTGGCCCACAATAGCCAGAAGAAGTGTCCGGTAATCTCCACTCGTGTCACCTGCAATCATTGTGCCCAGGGTCTTCTGATACATCTGAGGGAACATTTGTTTTATTTGTACAAGATCAATCTCACCTCGAGTGACCACAGTCCTGACCAGGGTGGAGTCATCTGTGCCAGCACCTTTCATAGTGTAGTAGAGCCTCTCAGCAAAGAAGGCAGGGCGGTTCAGGGCACGCTGCAAGATGGTCTTCAAACCACTTTCCACATATCTGGAAAACTCAAGGCTCACACTGCTTAACAAATCTTGATTAGCCATCCTGGAATAAGCCTCCATGGTAGCTCTCAGCTCTCACCTTAAAGCTTCTCGTGGCAAGGATCATGTTAAAGCAAGATTCATCGGTCCCTAGTCTCCCCTCGCTAGCTTGATAGAGACGCTGAGCATCTTCCTGAGCCATTTGGTGGTTTACACTCTGGTTTTCATCATGATTTCCCTGGCACATGGACATAAGTAAGCGATCAAAATGTCCTGATGTATCTGACCTAATGTCCTTTTCAAGGTCCCGTCCAAATTCTGACTGATAACATCTGACAGTTTCTCGGATTTCCTGATTTGTTCGGGTGCACAAAATTTCAATCAATACACGTTCCTGAGTTCCTGCTCCCTGTATCGCTTTCCGTAAGCTCCAGGCATCGTAATACGTAAGAGGCATGAATAGGGCCAGGATCAGTTCTTCCA
Organism: Callithrix jacchus; assembly: GCF_049354715.1. Classification (NCBI taxonomy): domain Eukaryota; kingdom Metazoa; phylum Chordata; class Mammalia; order Primates; family Cebidae; genus Callithrix; species Callithrix jacchus. The sequence continues at coordinate 41,745,427 of NC_133505.1, forward strand.
TATTTCCACTTAACTCTGATTTGAGATCTTTGATTAAATCCTTGCCATATGAGGTCTTAAATGCTGCTTTAATTTTTTGCCTCCGATTATTGGAACGGTTGGCCACTACATCCACAATTGCCTGTTCGTCTGTCCCAAAACCCTTCATTGCCTTACGGAGAATTTCTGCATCTCTCATAGCATTGAAGTGGGCAGCTGGTTGGATAGTTCCTTGAGTGCCCTGAGTCATTGCAGCAGGCTGACTAGGGTAAGTAGGCTGTCCTCCAGGATACTGAGAAGGCATCTGTTCTCCAGGAAAGCCACCAGGCAGTGGGACCTGTGCTGGACCACCTCCATAAGACTGTGAAGGTGGCTGTGGATAGCCAGAAAAGCCTGCTCCACCTGGTGGAACTCCAAATCCATGGCCTGGAGGAACTCCAGGATAGGATGGAGCTCCCCCTGGCTGTGGGGCACCAGGATAGCCTCCAGGGGCTGGATAACCTCCAGGCGCAGGGTAGCCTCCAGCTCCTGGATAGCCACCACTTGGCACTTGTGGGTAGGCACCTCCCCCCATTGGAGGAAAGCCACAAGGATAAGGATACTGACCAGAAGGGGGAAAAGATGACCCCTGACCTGCAGGAGGATACCCAGGGAAAGGTAGGTAGCCTGTTGGGGGATAGCCTGGGTATGACATTCTGACCCGGGCAGCAGCATCACAGCCAAACCTGGTCGTCTGCCGGGTACATACGTTTAAAAATTTTCCCTTTCAGTTATCAATTATATGTATGTGTGCTGGCTTAGAATCTAAAATATCTTTTTTTTTTTTTGAGACAGAGTCTCACTCTGTCACCCAGGCTGGAGTGCAGTGGTAAATCTTGGCTCACTGCAACCTCTACATCCCAGGTTCAAGCGAGTCTCCTGCCTCAGCCTCCCGAGTAGCTGGGATTACAGGCATTTGCCACCCACTCAATTCATTTCTGCATTTTTTATTGCATTTTAGGTTTTGGGGTACATGTGAAGAACATGCAAGATTGTTGCACAGGTACACACATGGCAGTGTGATTTTCTGTCTTCCTCCCCATCACCTATATCTGGCATTTCTCCCCATGCTATCTCTCCCCAACTCCCCACCCCCCACTGTCCCTCCCCTATTTCCCCCCAACAGACCCCAGTGTGTGCAGCTCCCCTCCCTGTGTCCATGTGTTCTCACTGTTCAACACCCACCTATGAGTGAGAACATGTGGTATTTGATTTTCTGTTCTTGTGTCAGTTTGCTGAGAATGACGGTTTCCAGTTCATCCATGTCCCTACAAAGGACACGAACTCATCGTTTTTGATGGCTGCATAGTATTCCATGGTGTATATGTGCCACATTTTCCCTGTCCAGTCTATCATCGATGGGCATTTGGGTTGGTTCCAGGTCTTTGCTATTGTAAACTGTGCTGCAATGACCATTCATGTGTATGTGTCCTTATAGTAGAACGATTTATACTCCTTTGGATATATACCCAGCATTTTTGTATTTTTAGGAGAGACAAGGTTTTGCCATATTGGCCAGGCTGGTCTCGAACTCATGACTTCAGGTGATCCGCCTGCCTCTGCCTCCCAAAATGCTGGAATTACAGGCATGAGCCACCAGGCCTGGTCTAAAATATATTTCTTACTGTGGGTCCTAATCAAAAAAGCTTACAAGCAGGTTGGGCATGGTGGCTTACACCTGTAATCCCAGCACTTTGGGAGGCTGAGGCAGGTGGATTACCTGAGGTCAGACTTCAAGACCAGCCTAACCAACATGGTGAAACCCCTTCTCAAATAAATACAAAAAATTAGCCAGGAGTGGTGGCACATGCCTGTAATCCCAGCTACTTGGGACGCTGAGGCAGGAGAATTGCTTGAACCCAGGAGATGGAGGTTGCAGTAAACCGAGATTGCACCATTGCACCACAGCCTGGCTAACAGGAGCAAAACTCTGTCTCAAAAACAAACAAGGTTTGAAAGCAACTGACATAGTGACTAAATTTGTACCCTTTTGAGTCAGCTGGAACTGGGCTCAGCTATGTGGCTTTGGGCAAATAACTTAACTTCTCCAAGAGAATTTCCTCACCAATAAAGCAAGATTGTAATATCCATCTCCTTAGATTGTTATATGAAGATTAAATAAGTGCAAATTGCTTAGTGGAGCACCGGGAATGTAATGTGTTCAGAAGATGTGGTGATTATTTTCTAGCTTTAAAGATATGCACACATGGCCTTGTTTCTTTCTCATTCCCAGCTCTATTAATTTCACTTCCTACTTTCTATTTTCAGCCATTTGGAGAAGTAAGTCTGCGGCTCTCTAGCAATCCTGGATTTTATGGATATTATCTCCCCCATCTCAGAGGGTTTCAAGGCCCATAAACCTGCTCCTCCCACAGCTTGCGGTTCCGGGGGTGGATGAACTGCTCTGTGTCCCAGCCTACTCTCCGCTGTTGAGGATCGGTGTCCCGGGATCTTTGGTTACGGAGGGTACAGGTGAGGGTTTTGTTTTTAAACTGGGCTTTCTCCTTCCTTTTCCTCTGAGGAAAGGAAACCTTTTTCCTGCCTGTCTGCCCAACATTGCAAGCTCTTCCTCACTTTCCCTCACAGGTCTGCACTCTCCTGCTGAGCCCAGCACATTTCCTTTCCTTCTTCCCTGTGCCCGTTCCTTGGCCACAGGGTTGAGGTATGCTCATGCCCCTGCCCCTCCCTTCCCTCCACCTCCATTCTGGCATGTTGGCCTCACTGTTCTCAGACTGGGGTGCTAGGGCAATTTGCTCTTTGTTTGCGGGGGGCTGTCCAGCTGTAACCCCTTCCCTGGGCTGGGCTGCTCCAAACTTGGGCTCCAGCCAAGGTCCAGGAAGGAGAGGGGGTTAGGGGATGGAGACTGTGGACCCCACCTACTCCTGGGAATGGGCACCTGGATGGCAGCTTTATGGCCATGTGAAAGCAGAGCAGACATCACTCATTCCATCCTCATTCATTCACTCACTCACAACAAGTGATGCAGATACCCAAGATGACTAAGAAATGGCCCCTGCTTCAAAAAGCTCAGTCCAGTCCCATGATGCCCTTGAGCACACCCCCTCAAAAAAGTTGTATCAAGCGGTGGGTAGGGGGAAGTGACCTCTAAGAAGGATATAACCGTGGAAATTACCTATCTTAACGATACATGTAAATTCAACTTTGTAAAAGAGTTTTATAGAGTGGGAAAAAGAATCAGAATCAAGTAAATTTGAGGGATGAAGCCAAGCGTGCTTCTAGAAAAGTCTGTTTGCATTTCAAAGGTTTCTCTCCTTTCCACAGTGGCTCGCTCATACCTATAATCTCAGCAATTTGGGAGGTCAAGGCGGGGAGGGTGACTTGAGTTCAGGAGTTCAACACCAGCCTGGGCAACATAGGGAGACTTTATCTCCATAAAAAAGTTCAAAAATCAGCCAGGTATGGTGGCATGTGCTTGCAGTCTATTAGGGAGGCTGAGGTGAGAGAATCACTTCAGCCCAGGAGTTCAAGTTTGCAGTGAGCTATGATGGTGTCACTGCACTCCAGCCTAGGTAACAAAATGAGACCCTGTCTCTAAAAAAAAAATCAAGTTTAAATTTAAAAATAGGAGATTCTCTTCTTTTAAATAGTGTAGAAACCGAAACCATTCTTGTTTTTCTTTTCTGGTTACCTCTTTAGTGTCCTGTGTTGGGAGGGCAGCAGGGTGCTGGAGCTCACTTCTAGGCCACACTGACCATAACATTAAACCATGAGATGCCCACTGCTCACAGCTATGGTTATTTCCAGGACGCCACTTCCGGAAACAAGGCCTCAAGTGACTGGCTGTGGGGCATTCTTCTCCCTTCGAAAGTGTCAGATAAATATCACTTAGAAAAAACTCTGTGGGCTGGGCGAAGTGGCTCACGCCTCTAATCCCAGCTCTTTGGGAGGGCAAGGTAGGTGGATCACCTAAGTTCGGGAGTTCAAGAACAGTGTGACCAGCATGGAAAAACCCCGACTCTACTAAAGATACAAAATTAGCCAGGCATGGTGACATATGCCTGTAACCCCAGCTACTCAGGAGGCTGAGGCAGGAGAATTGCTTGAACCCGGGAGGCAGAGTTTGCAGTGAGCCAAGATGGTGCTAAGCCAAGATCACACCATTGCACTCCAGCCTGGGTAACAAGAGCGAAACTCCATCTCAAAAAAAATTTTTTTTTGCAATTGGTAAAACAGTAAGGAATGAAACAGACACTTCTCAAATACTCCAAGATTATACATGCTTTTCAGCGTGTGTAATCCAATAAAGCTACCGGAACTAGGCTTTAATATTCAAAAAAGACTATTCAGTTAGATAGGAACTATTTGCCTACAAATATTGGCCAAAAATAGGTTAAAAATTGTTTTAAATCTGTGCTTTACAAAACATGTGGACTTTTAGAAAACATGTCAAGCAAATTTCAAAAGAAATATAGACATTATGGGAAGGTCGTTGAGCAGAGCCCTAATCCTGAAAACATAACTACCAAAGATACTAGTTGTCACTTGTAACCAAAAGAAAAAAAAAAGATATTAGTAGCTAATAATTAGCAGACAATGCCCATATATATAACATTTTTTATGCCTATATATATATATATATATATATTTTTTTTTTTTTTTTTTTTGAGACAAAGACTCACTCAGGCTAGATGTGATCCAGGCTTATGGCAGCCTTGACCTCCTGGGCTCAGCTGATCTCCCACCTCAACCACCCAAATAGCTGGGACCAGAGGCACGAACCACCATGCCCAGCTAATTTTCTTATTTTCTATAGAGACAGGATTTTGCCATGTTGCCCAGGCTGCTCTCGAACTCCTGGGCTCAAGGGATCTACCCGCTTTGGCTTCCCAAAGTGCTGGGATTACAGGCATGAGCCACACACCTGGCCATATTTTCCATATTGTATTTACTTTTATTCTGAAACAAAATATGTTTATTTAAGAAAGGCCATCTAGCCTGGCCAAAGTGATAAACCCCGTCTCTGCTAAAAATACAAAAATTAGCCAAACATGGTTGTGTGCACCTGTAGTCCCAGCTATTTGGGAGGCTGAGGTGGGAGAATTGCTTGAGCCCAGGAAACGCAGGTTGCAATGAGCTGAGTTGGCACCACTGCCTGGGAGACAGAGCAAGACTGTCAAAAAAAAAAAAAAAAGCCGAACTAGAGAGGTACAGGACGTAGAAAGTGGGCCTCTCCGGTAATTCTATCTCTGAAAACAAACCTCAGAAACAGCCGAGGCCTAGCCCATCCTCTATAGAACGCTGGTGCAGAAACCCTCTTCCAGGTGTGTATGTAACACGGGCAGACTGTGTGCTTCCATCAGATGGTTTTGAATACATCTTTCTCGTGGGAGGACAGGATGGAATGGGGTGGACAGGCCTATGCAGCACACTGCCAGCCCCCCAGCATTTCTTCAGCTGGAGTCCCCTGAAAAAGAGAAGGGACAATGAAGAGGAAGAGCTGGGAGGTGGCAAGTGATTGCGGTGTCGACAATAGAGGAGGCCCTTGTGGCAAATTTATCAGCAGAGGCAATCGGGAGGCAGGGCAGCACTCACTCATCCTCCTTGACTCCAAGTGAACATCCGAAAGTCAGCCCCTCTCCATTCCCCATAATGTTAAGGGCCATGGGGAGGGCAGGGCAGGGCCAGCTGCTGACAGCTCCTGCAGGCGGACAGCATCAGCCATGCTTCTAGCACAGGGGAAGAGAGGGATGTCAGACAGCAACCACTCAGAGGAAAGCCCTCTCCCAGGGAGCCAGGCCTGTGATGCAGATGACATTGATTATTTCTTCCTACCCCTCCCCTCCAATTCACCCAGTGTCAGCCATGCATTAGGCAGAGAGGCTGGGCCAGTCCCTGTCATGGCAGAGCTGCCCCCCTAGGGCGATGATGGACACTGAACAGGTGAGATGGAGGAACAGGGGACCCAACTCATTTAGGGAGGTGTGTTCAAGGAAAGCCTTTTTGCAAGCCATATGTAAACTAAGTTCCACATACATCCCCCTTCCCCTGACCAACATCTTCCCAAAGGCAGTAACTTCATCCTGGCATCACCTGGAAACTTGGTCTATTCTGGCCAAAGCCTCCTTCCTAAGGCTTTCCTTTTAGTTCTCTTTTGTTCAAGACTGAGTTTACAGCTCACTGTTCCCAAAGCACACCACCTATCTGTATGCCTGTTTAAGAAGCCCTATACAAAACAGCAAGTGTGGGCTTTTGCCATGGGGGCATCTGGACTGTGGCTTTGATGCCCAGCCTAATGTGGATGCCCCACATTCAGCTGGAAGACTGCCTCTCCTTTCCCCCTGGAAGCCTGGGGCAGGAGTTGGGTTTAGCTACAGGAGGACAAGTTCCCTGTGGAAAAAGTGGGGGTGGTTTTAGGCAGGACACACTGTTTTCTGGAGAGCCACCTCAGCACTGCAGGTAACCCAGTTTCTGCGAGTCCCCAGTGCAGCCTTAAGGAACAGGCAGCTGTGCCATAGGTTTGAGTGTGCAGCAGCCAGCAGCCCTGCTGCTAGACATGGAGAATGCGGGGAGCAGAGGGTAGCTTGGGCCATTGCAAGTTTGTTCTTCTCTACTTCCTGTCCTGTGGCCTTGGCGATGCTATCCCCATCCTAGTCCCAGCCAAGCTCGTATGGCCTTTAAGCACCTACAGACCCAGAAGCAAGACACCCACTGCAATTGCTAATTCCAGAAAGGCCGTTACAAAAGCTGTGTAACAGAAGTACTGCAGTACAAGTCTCCTCCCTCCTCCACTTTCTGCCTTCCGAGCAAGGGTGTGTGCGTGGACTTGCAGGGGCAGGGGCAGGGGCCAGGAGGCTGCTAGAGCTGGGTAGGATTGGATTCTGCCTTCTACCAGGCAGCCTCACCCTCTAGCTCTAGACAGGCTTGCTGTCTGCACCCCACCACCCCCATTCTCTCCAGAGTCCACGCCACATTTCTTGCACTGACACCACCTCTAGTGAGGTGTAATCCCAAAGTACTGGGATTACAGGCATGAGCCACTGTGCCCGGCTCGTGAAAAAAGTATTTTCGGAAGAGGAATACAAGCAGGCTGTGGAGCAATCACTTGCTAGAGAAATTTCCAAGACTAAAAAGAAGCCAAGTGCTAATATCCAAGACAATGAAAAAAAAGGCCTCAAGGGCATTTCAGAAATCATTAGAGCAGCCCCTCCCATCACAGACCCAGAGGCCTAGGAGGAAAGACTTGTTACCTGGGCCAGGCCCAGGGTCCTGCTGCCCTGCCCAGCTTTGAGACAGAGCTGCCCACATCCCAGCTGCTCCATGTCCAGCTACGGCTCAAAGGGCACCAGATATGGCTTGGGCTGCCATTCTGGAGTGTGCAACCCGTAAGCCTTGGCAGCTCCCATGTGGCGTTAAGTCTGCATGTGCACAGACTGCGCATGAAGAAGGCTTGACAGCTTTCCCTAGATTTCAGAGAATGTATGAGAAAGGCTGGGTGCCCAAGGCAGAAGAAGCCTGCCACAGGGGAGGAGAGATGTGGAATTGGAATCCCCACACAGAGTCCCCATCAGGGCACTGCCTAGTGGAGCTGTGGGAAGGGGACTGCCATGCTCCAGACCTCAGAACGGTAGAGCCATGGGCAGCTTGCCTCCTGAGCCTGGAAAAGCTGCAGGCACTCAACTTCAACCAAGAGCACCCCCAGGGGCTGCACCCTGCAAAGCCACAAGGCCAGAGCTCCCCAGTGGAACAGGGAGTCAAAGGAGATTATTTCAAAACTTTAAGATTTAATGACTGCCCTGCTGGATTTAGGACTTGTGTGGGGTCTCCTGCCGCTTTCTTTTGGCAAATTTCTCTCTTTAAAAATGAGAGTGTTTATTTGATGCCTGTACTACCACCGTATCTGGGAAGTAAGTAACTTGTCTTTCATTTCACAGGCTCAGAGGTGGAAGAAATTCATCTCTGGGTGAGACTTTGGACTTGGGACTTTTGACTGATTGATAGTGAAACAAGTTAAGACTTTTGGGGACTATTGGGAAGGGATGATTGTATTTTGCAGTGTGAGAAGGATATGAGATTTGGAGGGTCATGGGGCAATATGACATGGTTTGGATATTTGTCCCCTCCAGCTCTCATGTTGAAATATAATCCCAAGTGTTGGAAGTGGGGACTGGTGGGAGGTGCTTGGGTCATGAGGGTGATCCCTTATGAATAGCTTGGTGCCCTCCTTGCAGTGACGAGAGAGTTCTTGCTCTGAGTTCATGTGAGATCGGGCCGGGCGCGGTGGCTCACGCCTGTAATCCCAGCACTTTGGGAAGCCGAGGCGGGTGGATCACGAGGTCAAGAGATCGAGACCATCCTGGTCAACATGGTGAAACCCTCTCTTTACCAAAAATACAAAAGATTAGCTGGGCATGATGGCGCGTGCCTGTAATCCCAGCTACTCAGGAGGCTGAGGCAGAAGAATTGCCTGAACCCAGGAGGCAGAGGTTGCGATGAGCTGAGATCGCGCCATTGCATTCCAGCCTGGGTAACGAGCTCTGTCTCAAAAAAAAGAGTGTCTCTACAAAAAAAAATTAATAAATAATAAATAAATAAATATAAATAAAAAAAGAGTGTGGCACCTACTACCACTTTCTCTCACGAGCTCTCTTTCTCTTTCTCTCTCTTTTTCTTTAAATTTAAAAACAGGGTTTCACCACGTTGGTCAGGCTGGTCTTGAACTCCCGACCTCAGGTGATCCGCCCGCCTTGGCGTCCAAAGTGCTTGGATTACAGGTATGAACTACCACGTCTGGCTGCTCTCTCTCTCACCATGTGAGACACCTGCTTCCCTTTGCCTTCTACCATGATTGCAAGCTTCCTGAGGCCTTCACAAGGAACAGATGCTGGTGTCATACTTCCTGTACAGCCTGCAGAACCATGAGCCAATGAAACTCTTTTTTTTATGAATTACCCAGTGTCAGGCATTTCTTCATAGCAATGCAAATGGAGTAACACAAGGACTCTGGTGAGTATGAATACTCTTATCTGGCTTCAGCAAGATAAGAGACATTGTGCCCAATGACCAGTCCCTGGCACAGAGCCCATACTTAAAAGAGGCAGGTCATCTTGGCTAGATTTATTATATATGTTCTATTATTATTATTATTATTTTGAGAGGGAATTTTGCTTTTGTTGTCCAGGCTGGAGTGCAATGGTGCGACCTCAGCTCACTGCAACTTCCGCCTCCCGGGTTCAAGCGACTCTCCTGCCTCATCCTCTAGAGTAGCTGGGATTCCAGGCGCCCGCCACCACGCCCAGCTAATTTTTTGTATTTTTAATAGAGACAGGGTTTCACCACGTTGGCCAGGCTGGTCCTGAACTCCTGACCTCAGGAGATCTGCCCACCTCGGCCTCCTGAAGTGCTGGGATTACAGGCGTAAACCACCGTGCCCGACCCTGCTCTCTTATTATTAATAGTACTTCATGATCATAACTGTGGATTTCATCTCCCAGCCTGATTATAAGTTTGTTGAAGACTCATCTTGGAACCTCTGTCTTGGTTTAGGTTCCCCAGGATGCAGACCCTGAGACAAAGGTTAGAGGACACACACTTGAATGTGTGTGTGTGGGGGGGGTGCCCACGGCAAACACCAGCAGAGGAATGGAGAAGTGACACGGGAGGGAAGGATGCCAAGAATGGAGACGTCATGGAACCAGTCACCACTGTGAGCAGTTATAGCCCTCTGGAGAGCTCAGAGAGCCAGGCTAGAGTATGCCTCAGAGTTGACCCACGCCAGCTGCCAGGCAGCAAGGGGTTTGTTGTTTCATTGATTAATTATTTTGAGACAAGGTCTTGCTCTGTCATCCAGGCTGCAGTGCAGAGGCACAATCATGGCTCACGGTAGTCTCAACTTCCTGGGCTCAGGTGATCCTCCTGCCTCAGCCTCCCAAGGAGCTGGGACTATAGGTGCATGCCACCATGCCCAGATAATTTTTTACTTTTTTTTTCCTTTCAGCTGGAGTTTCGCTCTGTTGCCCAAGCTGGAGGGAATGGCACAATCTCGGCTCACTGCAACTTCCACCTCCCAGGAACAAACCATTCTCCTGCCTCAACCTCCCAAGTAGTTGGGAGTACAGGCGTGTGCCACAATGCCCAGCTAATTCTTTGTAATTTTAGTAGAAACAGGGTTTCAACATGTTAGCCAGGCTGGTCTTCAACTCTTAACCTCAGTTGATCCGCCCTCCTTGGCCTCCCAAAGTGCTGAGATTACAAGCGTGAGCCACTGCGCCCGGCCCAAGTTTTTACTTTTTGTAGAGACGTGGTCTCATTATGTTTCTCAGGCTGGTCTCAAACTCCTGGGCATAAGCAATCCTCCTGCCTCAACCTCTCAAAGTGCTGGGATTACAGCAGTGAGCCACCTTGCACCCAGCCTCTTTTTTTTAAGAGATAAGATCTTTCGGCCAGGCACAGTGGCTCACGCCTGTAATCCTAGCACTTTGGGAGGCTAAGGCGGGCAGATTGCCTGAGGTCAGGAGTTTGAGATCAGCCTGACCAACATGGAGAAACCCCGTCTCTACTAAAAATGCGAAACTATTGGGGCATGGTGGCACATGCCTGTAATCCCAGCTACTTGGGAGGCTGAGGCAGGAGAATCACTTGATCCTGGGAGGTGGAGGTTGCAGTCAGCTGAGATCACGCCATTGCACTGCAGCCTGGGCAACAAGAGCCATACTACATCTCAAAAAAAAAAAGAGAGACTGACACTTAAAAAAAATTCTTGCTCTATTACCTAGGCCTGAGTGTAGTGGCAGGATCATAGCTCACTGCAGCCTTGAACTCCTGGGCACAAGTGATCCTCCCACCTCAGCCTCCCGAGTCATTAGGATGACAGATGCATGCCACCATGCCCAGAAGGGTGTTTTTTCATCAACTGCTGGTCAGTCATTGCTTGAAGGCTGCTTCTTTAACTCTCTGGACCTCCGGCCTGCCCTGTGACCATGACCAGCCATCCTCCCACAGACAGAAAAAAGGCAGAGAGTTGCCCAAGAGCTCAGTAAACAGTCTTCATAGGTAGGGAGGAAAGCTGAGGGATGCAGGCAGACACCAGGGCAACTGCCGCAACTTTCTCCCGTTCCTGTAGCCTTCCTGCCAACAGGCCACTTTGAGGACGCTGCAGTCCCCTCCCTCACAGGTGACTGTTTTTGCTGTCATCTATCCGTCTATCTGGACCGGGTTTCACAGTCACAAGGAATGTTCAACTGGTAAAAAGGTGAATAGGGGGCTGGCCATGGTGGCTCACACCTGTAATCAATCCCAGCACTTTGGGAGACCGAGGCTGGTAGATCAATTGATGTCAGGAGTTCAAGACCAGCCTAGCCAACATAGTAAAAAGCTGTCTCTACTAAAACTACAAAAATTAGCCAGGCATGGTGGCACACGCCTGTAATCTCAGCTACTGGGGAGGCGGAGGCAGGAGAATTGCTTGAACCCAGGAGACAGGGATTGCAGTAAGCCAAGATTGTGCCACTGCACTCCAGCCTGGGCAATAATGAGACTCCACATCAGAAAAAAAAAATGGGGTAGATAGGAAAACATCTCCCTCCATCAGCCCCAGACATTCCCTCCCCTCCAGAGGCAACCCTGTTACCAGCCTCGCCCTCACATGCCCTCCTCTTGCCGGTCACTCTTTCTAGTGTTGACTCCAGCCCTAGCCACATCTAAGGCCTCAGTTCCCTGAAGCTGGGAGCCCTGGTCACGGCTCATCCTGTCTTCATCCGGCTCCAGCCCTGCTCAGGCAGTAGGCCAGGGATAGGAGTTCAGGCCTTGGAGATGTGGGGTGCCAGAGGTTGAGGGCAGGGCCTGGTTAAAGGCCAGATGGGCACAGAGGCAAAAATCAGGGAAACCTTGGTCCTGGCCAACGGTAGGGCCTGGGGTGGGACGCGCTGCCAGTGGCTCATCTGTCTGGTGTGTGGCTGCTCACGGCCATCAGGGTTAGCCAAGGGCTTCCTGTTTACACCCTGGGGGCTGGAGGAATGATGAGCAGCCCCCCTCACTCCCTCAATCCATTTTCAGAGCCCAGTGAGCCATCGCCCAGCTTTGGGTCTAGTCCAGGAGAGGTTCACCCTAGGAGCTATGGTAGGCAGGGACTAAGGAAAGAACCGGGAAGGGCTTTGAGGCAATGTTCCGCTTACTACAGCCAGCCCTCTGTATCTGCGCCTCCACATCCGCAGATGCAACCAACCTCAGTTTGAAAATATCTGGAAAAAAAGCTGGGCACGGTGGTTCACGCCTGTAATCCCAGCACTTTGGGAGGCTGAGGCAGGCGGATCAAAAGGTCAGGAGATCGAGATCATCCTGGCCAACATGGTGAAACCCTGTCTCTACTAAAAATACAACAATTAGCTGGGCGTGGTGGCTTGTGCCTATAATCCTACCTACTCTGGAACTGAGGCAGGAGAATCGCTTGAACCAGGGAGTTGGAGGTTTCAGTGAGCCGAGATTGCGCCATTGCACTCCAGCCTGGCAACCATGTGGATTTCATCTCCCAGCCTGATTCTAAGTTTGTTGAAGACTCATCTTGGTATCTCTGTCTTGGTTTGGGTTCCCCAGGATGCAGGCCCTGAGCATGGTAGCTCACACCTATAATCCTAGCACTTTGGGAGACTAAGGTGGGTGGATCACCTGAGGTCAGGAGTTCGAGACCAGCCTGACCAACATGGTGAAACCCCATCTCTACTAAAAATACAAAAATTAGCTGGGCATGGTGGTGTGCACCTGTAATCCCAGCTACTCAGGAGCCTGAGGCAGGAGAATCGCTTCAACCCAGGAGGTGGAGGTTGCAGCGAGCAGAGATCATGCCACTGCACTCCAGCCTGGGCGACAGAGTGAGATTCTGTCTCAAAAAAAAAAAAAAATAAACAAATAAAAATAAAAATTCTTTTGAGACAGGGTCTCACTCTGTTGCCCAGACTGGAGTGCAATGGCACAGTCATGGCTCACTGCAGCCTCAACCTCCTAGCCCAAGTGATCCTCCCACTTCAGCCTCCCAGGTAGCTGGGACTACAGATGCATGCACCACACCCAGCTAATTTACTTATTTTTTTAAATTTCTAGTAGACAAGTCTTGCTATGTTGCCCAAGCTGGTCTCAAACTCCTGCCTCAAGCAATCCTCCTGCCTTTGCCTCCCAAATTGCCAGGATTATAGGTGTGAGCTACCACGCCCAGCTAGAGATAATTTAAAGTATATGGGATAATTTGAAGTATAAAGTATATGGCATAATTTAAAGTATATAAAGTATATGAGAGATAATTTAAAGTACATAGGTGCAGATTATACACAAATATGTCGTTTTATATAAAGGACTTAAGTATCCTCAGAGGGGAATCCCCTGATGATCCAAGTGGGTTCCTGGACCGAATGCCCCGCAGGTATCTAGGGATGACTAATGCTACATAGCAAATCAGACAGGCTTAGTGGCATGAAACAGCAGCCATTTTTTTTTTTTTTTTTTTTTTTTTGGTCTAAATTTTGTGGGTCAGGAATTCAGGAGGGCCCTGGCTAAGCAGTTCTCAACTGGGGTCTCTCATGTGATTGCAGTCTGATGTCAGCTGGGGTTGGAGTCATCTGAAAGCCTCAATTGGGCAAATAGCGCAAGACAGCTCCCTCCCATGGCTGGCAGGTGGTGTTGGCTGTCAGCTGAGAGGTCAGCTGGGGCTGTAGATCAGAGCGACTCCACCTGGCCTCTCCAGCGTCACAATTTCAGGGCAGTCAGACTGGGGCTGGCTTACCCCAGAGCAAGGGTCCTGAGAAAAGCGGATGAAAACTGCATGGCCTTTTATTACGTACCCACCCAACTTTACTTACAGAAGCCTCCCAGAATCAGGGAGAGGGACACAGATCCTATGTCTCAGTGGGAAGAGTGCCAAATCATGTTGGCACACGTTTAAAACCATCACAGATGACATCTCAGCAATGGTCTCTCTTTCTGCACTAACTGGGACCTCAGAGGTTAGGGCCCTGGAGCGCACCAGGAGACCCTAGGCTAGCACCCATGGTACAGATTCAAAGAGCAGGCCAGAGAGCATGGAGCCTGGCTCACCCTGTCTGTCCGTGACAGTGAAGGCCACAGACAGCAAAAGCCTCCTGGAGGGAGAAGCCAAGTCAGTAATGCGTGCTGGGAGGAGGCCTATGAGCGACCCCATCACGACGAAAAGCGTTTTTAAAAATTTGCTGGTGGCATGCACCTGTAGTCCTGGCTACTTGGGAGGCTGAGGAAGGAGAATCGCTTGAACCCGGGAGGCAGAGTTTGCAGTGAGCCGAGATCATGCCACTCCACTCTAGCCTGGGCAATAGAGCAAGACTCTATCTTAGAAAACAAAAAATTGCTGGGTGCAGTGGCTTACACCTGTAATCTGAGCACTTTGGGAGGCTAAAGCAGGTGGATTACTTGAGCCCAGGAGTTCGAGACCAGCCTGGGCAACACAGTGAAACGCTGTCCTACAAAAAATACAATATATATATATATTTTGAGATGGAGTTTTGCTCTTGTTACCCAGGCTGGAGTACAATGGTGTGAGCTCAGCTCACTGCAACCTCTGCCTCCTGAGTTCAGGCAATTCTCCTGCCTTAGCCTCCTGAGTAGCTGGGATTACAGGTACGCGCCACCATGCCCAGGTAATTTTTTGTATTATTAGTAGAGACGGGGTTTCACCATGTTGACCAGGATGGTCTCGATCTCTTGACCTTGTGATCCACCCGCCTCGGCCTCCCAAAGTGCTGGGATTACAGGCATGAGCCACTGTGCCCGGCCAAAAAATACAAAATATTTAGCCAGGTGTGGTGATGCATGCCTGTGGTTCCAGCTAATTGGGAGGCTGAGATGGTACAATTGCTTGAGCCCAGGAGTTTGAGGCTGCAGTGAGCCATAATCGTGCCACTGCACTCCAGCTTGGGCAACAGAGTGAGACCCTGTATTGAAAAACAAAACAAAACAAAAAAGCCTGCTGGGGTGAGGGGGCTGGGAACCTGCACCTGGGTTCTCAGGTTCAAAAGAAGCTGAGCTGCAGGCGATCAGTCACAGAAACCCAGCTAGGGCAGGGAATGTTCACAGCCGTACTCCCAACAGCTTCTCAGCAGAGATTTGTTGGCCAGGTGCAGTGGCTCACGCTTGTAATCCCAGCACTTTAGGAGGCCGGGGGGGTTATAGTGGGTGGAGGGTGGTGGATCACCTGAGGTCAGGAGTTCGAGACCAGCCTGGCCAACATGGCAAAACCCTGTCTATAATAAAAATACAAAATGGCCTGGTGCAGTGGCTCACGCCTGTAACCCTTACACTTTGGGACGCCAAGGCGGGTAAATCACCTGAGGTCAGAAGCTCAAGACTGGCCTGGCCAACATGGTGAAACCCTGTCTTTACTAAAAATACAAAAATTTAGCTCATGTTGTGCTGGGCACCTGTAGTCCCAGCTACTTGGGAGGCTGAGGCAGGAGAATTGCTTGAACCTGTGAGGCAGAGGTTGCAGTGACCCAAGGTTGTACCACTACACTCCAGCCTGGGAGACAAGAGCAAAACTCCATCTCAAAAAAAAAAAAAAAAAAAAAAAAATTAGCTGCCTATAATTGGGAGGCTGAGGCAGGAGAATCGCTTGAATCTGGGAGGTGGAGGTTGCAGTGAGCTGAGATCATGCCATTGCACACCAGCCTTGGCAACAAGAGCAAAACTCGGTCTAAATAAATAAATAAACAAATAAAGCTGGGCACAGTGGCTCACACTTGTAACCCCAGCACTTTGGGAGGCCAAGGCGGGCAGATCACAAGGTCAGGAGTTTGAGACCAGCCTGTCCAATATGGTAAAACCCCATTTCTAGTAAAAAATACGAATATTAGCCAGATGTGGTGGTGCACTCCTATAGTCCCAGCTACTCAGGAGGCTGAGGCAGGAGAACTGCCTGAACCCAGGAGGTGGAGGTTGCGCTGAGCTGAGATCACGCCATTGCACTCTAGCCTGGGTAACAAGAGCGAAACTCCATCTCAAAAAAAATAATAATAATAAAAATAAATAAATAAAATACATAAAATAAAAATACAAAAAATTAGCCGGGCATAGTGGCAGGCACCTGTAATCTCAGCTACTCAGGAGGCTGAAGCAGGAGAATCATTTGAACCCAGCAAGCAGAGGTTGCAGTGAGCCAAGATTACTCCACTGCACTCCAGCCTGGGCAACAAGAGTGAAACTCCATCTCAAAAAGTAAAAATTTAAAAAATGGAGATTTGCTGACTGTGAGGAGTAGGGCATGTTGGGGAAGGGTAGGGATCTGCCCTGGTCCCTGCCCCTTGCTCCTCTCCGCTTGGCCTCTGCACAGGGTAGCTGCCAAGGTGGCAAATGCCCAGCCCCTTGCCCACTCCAGGGGCCTGTCCAGGCTCTTGGTCACTTCCTGAGCAGCAGGACACATTCTGCCCTTTGCGGCCCTGAGAGGAAGCAGCTTATCAGAAGGGTAAGGACACTCTGTTCAGGCCTGGCCATTTGCCTGGGCTAGAGGAGCCATGTCTAGGAGCTGGTAAAGCAGAGCAGGCCTGGGTGGAAGGGCCTGGGGAGGGCAGATGATTGAGGCTTCATGCCCAGGCCAGGCCAGGACCCCAGCCTCTCCCAGGGTCCACTCAGCCCCTGCACTGCTGTCTGCCATCCTATCTTCTCTTCATTTCCTTCCTACTTCTCTGACTCCTGGTAGTTTTTCACTCATACCTTTCATTCAAGCAATACTTAAGGAATATTTTATGTTTGATTTTTGTTTGAGACAGGGCCTTGCTATATTGCCCAGGCTGGTCTTGAACGCCTGACCTCAAGCGATCCTCTGGCCTCAGCCTTCCAAACAGCTGGGACTACCCGTGCGAGCTTCCGTGCCTAGCTTTAGTCAAGGAATACCTTATATATGCTAGGCAGCTGGGCTCACAGCAGCAAACAAAACAGGCAACACTGCCTGCCCTCATGAAACTTACATTCCAGTTAAGAGAGACAGTCAACAAGCACATAAACAAATTAAATATATGATATGTTACATGATGAAAGTGATCTGAGGGAAGATAAAGCAGGGCAAAATAGGCCAGGCCCGATGGCTCATACCTGGAATCCCAGCACTTTGGGGGGCTGAGGTGGGCAAATCACTTGAGGCCAGGAGTTCGAGACCAGCCTGCTTAACATGGAGACCAGCCTGGCCAACGTGGCGAAACCCCATCTCTACTAAAAGTAACAAAAATTAGCCATTGAAAAATTTAAAAATCACCTTGTTGCCCAGGCTGGTCTCAAACTCCTGGGCTCAAGTGATCCACCCACCTTGGCCTCCCGAGGTGCTGGGATTGGTTGCCAGAGTGAGCCACAGCACCCATTGCCTTTTTTTTTTTTTTTTAAACATTGTGTGATTTAGACATACTCCTTTAGTTGCACACATTTCTGCAAAACAATAAAAATTAAAAAAATTAAAAAGAAATACCCCTTTAGAAGGTGACTGCTGAGCAGAGACCTCAGGAGGTGAGGTAGTGAGTCATATAGACTCCCAGAGGCAGGGCCTCCAAGGCAGAGGGAACAGCGAGGGCACAGGCCCTGAGGCAGGGTAAGCTGGGTGTGGGCAAGGAACAGCAGAGAACCCAGGGTGCGGCTGAGCACGGCGACTCATGCCTGTAATCCCAGCACTTTGGGAGGCTGAGGCAGTCAGATGACCTGTGGTCAGGAGTTCAAGACCAGCCTGAGCAATATGGTGAACTCCCATCTCTAGTAAAAATACAAAAATTAGCTGGGCGTGGTAGCACATGCCTATAATCCCAGCATTTTGGAAGGCTGAAGCAGCAGGATCACCTGAGGTAGGGAGTTTGAGACCAGCCTGACCAACATGGAGAAACCTCATCTCTACTAAAACAAAAACATACCCGGGCGTGGTGGCTGATGCTTGTAATCCCAGCTATTCAAGAGGCTGAGGCAGGAGAATTGCTTGAACACAGGGTGGTGGTGGTGGGGGGTGGTTTCTCACCCTCAGCATTGTTGACACTTAAGGCCAGATCACTCCTTGTTATTCGGGCTGTCCCGAGGATACTAAGCAGCATCCCTGGCCTCTACCCACTCAATGCCAGTAGCACTCTCCAAGTTGTGACACTGGTGTGTCTCCAGGCAATGCTCAATGCTTGGGGGGGGGGGTGGCAAAATTGCCCCCAGTTGAGAACCACTTCCCTGTTTTCCTGTCCACCCCACCTGCCACTGTCCCTGCTCACTGCAACCACTGTGACAGCCTCCACATTAGCCCCCTGGCCCTTCACCAGACATCTTACCAGGCCACTCTTCCAGGTCTCAAGCCCTCTCTGGCTCCCATTGCTCTGAGGATGAATGCCAAGCTGCTTAGGTTGGCATGTAAGGCTCTATGTAGTCTAACACCTGCCTGCCTCTGCAGCTCTCACCCACCCCTATCCTCAAGCCTCCTGCTGCACGCCACCCTCTGCTCATTCAGGCTACTGTCATATATTGAACCTGACACCATGCTGGACACTGCAGACATGGAGACAAAGCTCCCCTGAAACCTCTGCCCGCACCCCCAGGGCCTGCCTTCATGCTGCGTCTCCCGTGGCAAGAGCAAGTAATCACATGCAGTGAATCCTGTTAGCCCTAAAACCAAGCAGCTGTGAGGAAACCAGGGCTGGAGCAGGTGCTGTGGCTGAGAGGTACAGGGTGGGCAGGGGTTACAGAGAGGAAGCAAGGAAGAGAGCACCCTGGCAGTGGTGGGGCAGATGCCTTGAGAGGATGGAAGGCCAGGGCAGTGATTTAGGGCTCCAGCAAAGGCAGAGTGGGGGTATGGACGGGGATGGATGGTGGGGAGAAAATGAGCTAAACATAAACAGGTGGGTCGGGTACGAGGACTCATGCCTGCAATCCCAGCACTGTGGGAGGCCGAGGTGGGCGGATCACCTGAGTCAGATGTTCGAGACCAGCCTAGTCAACGTGGAACCCCGTCTCTACTAAAAATACAAAAATTAGCCGGGCGTGGTGGCACAGGCCTGTAGTCCCAGCTACTCGGGAGGCTGAGGCGGAAGAATTGCTTGAACCCGGGAGGCAGAGGTTGCAGTGAGCCCAGATTACACCACTGTGCTCCAGCCTGGGGACAGAGCAAGACCCCGTTAAAAAAAAAAAAAAACGATTACCAGGGGTGGTGGCACATTCCTATAATCCCAGCTACTCAGGAGGCTGAGGCAGGAGAATCGCTTGAACCGGGGAGGCAGAGGTTGCAGTGAGCTGTGATCACACCACTGCACTCCAGCCTGGGCAACAGAGCGGGACTCCATTTCAAAAAATAATAATAAAATAAAATAAAGGATGGACTAAACAAAAAGGCCCAGGACAAGAGAGGAGTCCAGTGGTTCCTACTTAGTCAGGAAAATGGACAGTGGGGTCATGGTGCAGACTGGACACTTCCCCATCACAGACGGTTCGCCTGGCAGGCATGCCCTCCCCTTATTCACCTGTCAACTTCCTCCTCCTGCTGCAATCCCAAATCACAAATGGTGCCTCCTCCTGGAAGCCTTCTGGATTCCTCTCTGCTGTCGCCGTTTGCTCCCTTCTCTGCGCTCTGCAAACTATACTACAGCAACATCATCATCTGGTTCTTATTGCGCAGGTCTGTTCCGGCTCTCCCAGCTCTCCCACCACTGACTGCGAGTTTCTGAAGCCCTGGGAGCTGCCTTCAGTAGAGGAGGCTCAGCCGCTGTGGGTCGATCTCTGAAGGCCAGGCCAGAAGGAGAGAAAATGTGGCACGGCTTGGCAGTTCCCAGGTGCGCACGCTCCGCAGGAGCTGGTGGTAGCCGGGCAGTCTTGGCTGAGACTTATTTGCTGAGCTTGGGTGCGCACAGGCCCTGCGATGTCAACCTCCTGGTCCCGCCCTCCCGCCGCAGGGCCGCTCACAAGCCTTCGACTCTTCCCGGACTCCAGACCCCAGACAGCTCCGCTCCACCCTGCGGATGACGGAGAGAAAGTTCCTTACAAGACCCTCACTTGGGGCAAGGTAGGAGGTACCAACTGGGGCGGGGCCTGGCTCCCCACTGAGCAGAGGTGTTGGCCAAGGCCCTCCCCCTAGTGGTAAGTACTCCCTTGGTTCGCCCTCCTAGCCGCTGCCAGACGACCCCGCCCCACGTCGGAAGCAACCTCGGAAACCTGCCTACCTGTTTCATGCCCGCCCCCTACAGCCTTTCCTCTCGGCAGCCCAGGGAGCTTTAAAAATGCAAACCACAGGCGGGCACGGTGGCTCACACCTGTAATCCCAGCACTTTGGGAGGCCGAGGCGGGTGGATCACGAGGTCAAGAGATCGAAGAGATCGAGACCATCCTGGTCAACATGATGAAACCTCGTCTCTACTAAAAATACAAAAAATTAGCTGGGCATGGTGAATATTAACTGGGCATGGTGGCACGTGCCTGTAATCCCAGCTACTCGTGAGGCGGAGGCAGGAGAATTGCCTGAACCCAGGAGGCAGAGGTTAACGATGAGCCGAGATCGCGCCACTGCACTCCAGCCTGGGTAACAAGAGCGAAACTCGGTCTCAAAAAAAAAAAAAAAAAAAGAAGACGAAATGTGTACTTGTAGTTTTTGGAGCAGATTCCTCCCCAACAAAGGAACAGGGCAGCTGGGAAGATATAAGAACTTGTGCCGCACCTCTTGCCTTCCAGTGACATATTTTGATTGGCAAAAGGGTTTGTTTTTGTTCATTTTTACCTGATACTCCTATAGCCACAATAATAGTAGTGTAAGACAGTGACCCACCAGTTTGGATCATATGCCACCACTAGGTATTGCATGGGGGTAAACCGCATGATCTTTATAGACCGTTCTCCAGTCTGGGCCAGGTTTTAGACTCTGGTTTAGCTCTATCTTTTTCTTGCTCTCTTGCACGTCCTCCTCCATCCTTTCATTATCCCCGCTTTTCTTTCGACTAAGGCAGGTGCTAGTAAATCTGCCTTTTCCTTTGCCTCACGCCTTGCCCTTCTCTTAGCCCTGGTCCTGTGCAGGGAGAGCACAAAGCAGCAGAGTGTCTGCAACCCACCTGCCACCTTTCCAATGCTACTACAAGATTTGCAAGAAGCAAGAAATGGTCATTTATCAGAATGATAAATTTATTTTTATATTTTTTAATATAAAGTGCTGCAGGCTCCGACGTTGCTCCTGGGCGTCTCAGGTTTCAATTTTCCTGGACCTCAGGGCCTTCGTCCTCTCCAATCTAAATGCAGAGACATTTGACGTGAACATGTTTTGCAATACGTTCTTATTGACTCTGGTCACCCTGCTGTGCACTAGAGTCAAAACCTCTTCCTCCTGTCTAGACTTTGGTCCTTTGACCAATACCCCCGCATTCCCTCCCTCTGCCACTCTCCGGCCCCGGATCACCATCCATCTACTGGCTACTTCAATGGGGTCAACTTGTTTAGATCAACACTTCCGGGGCATCACGTGGAATCGGTCTCTCTGAGGTGGTGGAGATGCCGAGTAGTGGGATTTCCTCATTCCACGGTGCACACATCTATCTAATCCTCACACTGCACCCCATGAATGTACAGGCATGATTTGCCAATTAAAACAATACTAATAAAGACAGAATAAATATAGTAAAATGCAAGAAGTGCGGCTTCACCACCCACCTACTTACTTTTTCTCTTGGGTGGGCCCTCTTACTCTGCCTCTTGGGTGGGCCCAGGCAGCAGCAGCATCTCCTTATTATGGCAATGCACCTTCGGGCAGCCCTGCGGCAGCTCCAGCCTCTTGTTGGCTGGGCCAACACAGCCTCGGGCTGCCCAGCTTGGAGGACGCTGCCTTCGTGTGCTGGTTGTTGAGCCACGGTGCTCTGGGTGGTGATCTGGGTGGAGGTGGCCGTGAGGTTATGCGGGAGGGCTGGTTGAGCCAAAGTTTCTAAATTTTCACTGCCGGTGGAGCACTTGGTGGAGGCTGCAGACACGAGGTCACGCTGGGGGGCTTGCTCTGCCAAGGTTTCTAAAGCACCACCACCGCCTATGGCGCTTACAGTGGAGGAGGCCACACGGTCACACTGGAGGGCTTGCCGTGCCAAGTTTTCTACATCTCCACAATTGCGCTCGATGGTCAGGGAGGCCGTGGGGGCATGCTGGGGGTCTGACTTCCTGTGAAGGCCGGCAGGTGAACTGGAAATCTCAGTGACTAAACATGTAGGATCCCCAGGAGCAAGAGACTGTGGAGTGGTAATGGATGGCTTTTTTTCTCCATCTACAATACAGTAGGTGGCCATGGGATAATTAAAGACGTTGTCTTCGATTGCCTGTACGATGTTTTCTGGCTTCAATCCCATGGCCACCAAGAGCCTTACGGTCTCACAGTTCGGGTGGTCTTCAATCGGCTCTTCATACGTCGCTGGAGGCAAGTCCTGGCCGTTGTTCACCCACGGGTCCCTCAAGACTTTGTCTACTGTCGGCCGCTCATTGGGATTAGATATCAAAAGGTTTTTAATTAGGCTTTTTAGGCCTTCTGAAAAATAGTGCCGAATAACATACTGGCCAGATAGAATGAGGGATATCAGTTGGAAACGACTCACTGCGAAGAAGGGCAGACTGTTGGACACCATCTGGTATAACGTGACGCCTAGGCTCCACATGTCCATGGCGGGACATTCATAGCCCTGGGCCCCAAAGAGTTCTGGGGCCATGTAGGGGAGGGTCCCATGACCTGCTCTCAGCCTCTGCCCCTCATGGTAAATCGTGGCTGATCCAAAATCGGAAATTTTTATATGTCCTTTACCGTCTAACAGCATGTTGTCAGGTTTTAGGTCTCGGTGAGCGATTTTTCTTTTGTGGAGGTAGCTCACGGCGGACAGCATTTGTTGGAACATGCCTCGGGCCTCCTCCTCCTTTATGATGTTTTTTTCGAGCCAGTCGGCCAGGCTTCCCCCTTCTGCGTATTCTAATACCAGCTGGCACGCCTCTCTGGTATTAATGATCTGGTAAAGCCGAATGATGTTACTGTGGCTCACCGACTTTAAAATAGTCATCTCTCTGTGGCTAGAGAGGAAGCCGGTTCTGTTGATTGTTTTCACCGCCACCCGGGTGCCAGTTATTAAATGCCGGGCCAGCGTGACCTCGCCAAAGGCACCACGGCCTATGAATTTCAGTATTTGATAGTAAGGTGGCCGCAGGGCAGGTGAGGTGGAGGCCAATCCCTGCTTCATGGTATCTCTAGACACACTATCCAAATAACTACTCTAACTCTACAGTAAACAACACTACTTACTATCCCAAATACACTAAAACACTAAGCAATACTAACTATATTAACTATGCTAACAACGCTACCCAGAAAAAACAACGCCCCTCCCACAAAAACTCCCCCCACCACCCCAAACAACTCGTAATCGCTAAGCTGGTCTGAGTCCACAGGTCACCAAAAAAGCTTCCAGGGATTTCTCAGACCAAAAACCATGACCCAGCCAGGGCCTTATATAGGCCTGTCTGTTATGACATCACAAAGGCTTTTCATGAGCTCAGAGCAAAGCAGGGGCCAATCATGGCTGGGGATCTTTCACAGAGGTGTTCTCTCTTTTGGTCCTCAAAACATCTTCCTCTTTTAAAAAGTAAGTGCGTTTGTCTAGATGGATTATAGAGATTGATATTTCGTTTCCCAGCTATTTAAACTGGTACAACGCTTCAACAGCATTTTCATTTGTAGTTTCTTTTTCTATCTTTATTGAACTCTTAAGTTCTGGGGTACATGTGTAGATTGTGCAGGTTTGTTACATAGGTTTAACGTGCCATGGTGGTTTTCAATCATTTGTAATTTCAAAATCTGAAATAGCTTTTGGATTTTGAAGATCTCCTCATGTCTACATGCAAAATATTCAATTCCTTTTCTTTCATCTCTCAATGGTTGATCTCAACCATTGAGAAGGGAGAGAATATCTTCCTTTCCTTGTAGGGTTTTTCCTTCCTCATGTGGTTGAGATTATGTAATGGACACAGAGGAAACAGACATACCCTACCCTCCATGAGCCCATAGCCTCTTCAGGAAGGCCCCCCAGCCATGAAGCTCCTTCAGCGTGAGAAGCACCAGGTGAAGTGGGGGCCAGAGAAGAGTGGCCTGGGCCTCAGGTCCGCGCTGGTGAGGGAAGAAGTGGGGCTCTCTGGAGGCCAGTGTGCTGAGCCCTGCAGTGTGAGGAGGGGTCACCTAAGTGAGTAGGGACAAGGGCAGGAGGGTAGCCTCTGTGAAGGCCCAGGATGATCGAGGGTGGCTCTCTGGAGGGATGCACTAGTCTGAACGAGTGACAGGGGCCAGGTTGGGAGGGATTGAGTCCCGCTGCTCACAGCACCCCCCCAACCAGTCTACATCTCTGCAGCTCTCTCACCACCCTCCCTACTTCATTGATCTCCATTGCACTTAGCAACATCTGACATTTGCATATTTCACTTGCATATTTCTTTGTCAGACTCTTGCATGTAAACTTCACGAAAGCAAGTGTTTTACATGTTTTATTTACAGTGG
Source organism: Callithrix jacchus (assembly GCF_049354715.1). Lineage (NCBI taxonomy): Eukaryota > Metazoa > Chordata > Mammalia > Primates > Cebidae > Callithrix > Callithrix jacchus. The sequence continues at coordinate 41,769,911 of NC_133505.1, forward strand.
TATCCACAGTACCTAGGACAATGGATAGATACATAGAGGACACTCGACTAATATTTCAATGAATAAATGAATGTTTGAATGAGAAGAAAACTCAGTATCAGAGTGAAACAAACAAGAAATTACTAAAGTGAATTGATGAGAGCTTTTTGGGGGAAATTTCCTCGTTCCCGGGACGTGGCGTGTGCACGTACACACAGCCAAGTAAATGCTATGGTGAAATTAGACTTACTTTCTTACATCTTCAGGCTGTCTCATAAAGTATTTGAGACTCTAGGTTTTTAGCAATAAACTTGCTGATGCAGCTGAGTTATAATATGGCAGAATGGATTTGGGCACTAGTGTTATGCTTGAAATGTAACAATGCGGTTGGTTTCTAAAGGAGTAGTTGGTGACATGGTGAAATCACTGGTTGCCCCGATAGGATAAGGCCAGCAGCCCCTGTGATCTAGCCATGTTGATAAGGATAAGGATTCCACCCAGCTGTTTTCTTTAGGGAGCTGCCCTGGCTATCTCCCTATAAGAGCCTAAAGAAACAGTACAAGCAGCCACCATTTCACCAGCCAGGACTGCTCCTGGAAATGCCATCTCCCACTGGGCAATAAAGGACTCCACTTTTTTCAGGATCTGCCTGTGCCCAACCCTTATCTAGAACAGAAAGAAACCATAACCCATAATTTCCCCCGAGGATTCCAACACCTCCCCACTCACTCCCCTATGAGTCTCAGGAAGACAGGTTTGTTTTCCTGTGAGAATCCGTGTCTCTTTGCAAAAGGTCTGTTTTCCCAAAAGAAAAGGAATTTGCTTCAGTTCTGCTTCTGGAACTAGAAAGCCAGGTCTTCACCAAACTCATGTACAAAGGGATAAAGTCACAGTTGCCATGACCTCACACTAACATCAACAAATACTTACTGGGTGTAGGACATTGTGCTAGCTGCTGTGAGGGAAGAAGAATGGATATCTTTCCAAAGATCTTAAAAGATACAGACTCATTTTCCATTAAAAACTAATTACTTGGCCAAGCATGGTGGTTCATGCCTGTAATCCCAGCACTTTGAGAGGCCGAGACAGGAAGATCCCTTGAGCCCAGTTCAAGACCAGCCTGGGCAACATGGTGAAACCCCATCTTTACAAAAAATACAAAATTTAGCCAGACTTGGTGACTTGTGCCTGTGGTCCCAGCTACTTCAGATGCTGGGATGGATGGATCACTTGATCCAGGGAGCTAGAGGTTGTAGTGAGCTGAGATTGTGCCACTGCACTCTATCCTGGATGACAGAACAAGGCCCTATCTCAAAAAACAAAATATACTAAGCACTGAGCTCTGTGAGGTCGTCAGTATCATCAAGAGGCTTAGCTTTGTATGAGCTCCATTCTGAGAACCTGGGAGGGTTGAGTCTGTGCCAATATCCTGCTGTGCTGTGGGATGGAGCCAAGCCTTGACCTTTTGGTTTGCCACCAGAATAAAGCTGCAGATAGAAAATGTGGGGGGGAGAGTGGAAGAAGGAATCTCAGAGGGGAAGAAAGGACCTCCAGCTTCAATTTGAGACAATTTTACAAGAAACGTAATGAAGGCTATGCACCACATTCAGGTGTATTCCAGATCAGGGGTTGGCAAACCGTGACCCACCCCAGCTTTTGTATGTACCGTTTGATGGGAAGGCAGCCACCATTCATTTTTTTCTTGTTATCTATGATGCTTTTGTGCTTCAGAAGTAGAGCTGAGCAGTTATGATACATACCGTACGGCCCAAAAGTTAAAACTATTTACTATCTGGTCCTTTACAGAAAACGTTTACCAACCTTTGGTTTCGAACATGAACAAGAGTTCTGCCAGTCTGACGTGTACTTTTGATCAGACGAGTAAGGTTACTCCAGGGATTTCCAGCTGTTTCCTTCCTACCTATTCCCCATCATTGAAATTGCCTGTAATTCCCCCAGCTGCACTCTCCTGTAACATTAGGCCGAGAGATGGAAGGCTGTGTGCACTTGGAGCTACACACATCTGTGCAGTGGGTTACATGAAGGGGAGATTAACACCAGCTTCCTTTTTTTAAGACAGGGTCTTGCTCTGTCACCCAGGCTGGAGTGCAACGGCATAATCATGGCTCATTGTAGCCTCAAACTCCTGGGCTCAAGCAATCCTCCCACCTCAATCTCCCGAGTAGCTAGGACTACAGGCATGCACCACCATACTGGGATAATTTTTTAATATTTTTCTTGAGACAAGGTCTCACTGTGTTGCTCAGGCTGGTCTGGAACTCCTGAGCTCAAACAATCCTTCTGCCTTGGCCTCCCAAAGTGCAGGTATACAGGTATGGGCCACCGTGCCTGGCCAACACCAGCTTCTTTAGAAATGAAAGACCATGTGAATACATTTTAAGAAAAGCAGTTTCCTGTATTCTTCTGTAAACATTGAGAATTTATTTTATTTTTCCTCCAATGGCCTATGTGTTTGATCAATAATCACAGTAATTTTCATAACATTGTATGGTTTGGCATGACATAAGTAAAAATAAACCCAGAAGCCATCATTCTCAGCAAACTAACACAGGCACAGAAAACCAAACAGCGTATGTTCTCACTTAGAAGTGGAAGTTGAACGAAGAGAACACTTGGACACAGAGAGGGGACCAACACACACCGGGGCCTGTCGGAGGTAGGGGGCGAGGGGAGGGAGAGCATTGGGACAAATAGTATTGTAACCGAGGTTTAAAACCTAGATGATGGGTTGACAGGTACACCACACCACCACGGCACACGTGTATCTATGTAACAAACCTACACATTCTGCACTTGTATTCCAGAACTTAAAATAAAAATAGCTAACATGTATTGAGCTCTTACTAAATGTCAGTCCCCATTCTAAGAGTTTTATGTGAGCTGTCCTATTGAATCCTCATTATTGCCGCAAGAGATAAGGACTCTCATCACCGTCATTTTACAGATGAGCAAACTGGGGAGGAGAGGGGTTAAGTAATTTGCCCATGGTCAGACACACAGTAAGTAGAGAAGCAGGGTTTCAAACCGCTCCTGCGCCATGACCTTGGCCACTACATTCTGTACCGCTTGCCTCAAGAAATGTGAAAATAAACAACTAAAAAATCTAATTGGGAAGTAAATTCTCATCAGACATGCAACATTTAAGTATTTGTCAAGTGCTAATACCAAATGCTAATACGGAAGGACAATGTTAATTTTTATCTACATTGATCTATGATTTTTCAGATAAATATCTTGAAACTACACTTTTAAAACCTGTAACTTTTAGTAATTTCTATTCTCTTCTGGGTCTTTATTGGACTTTGATTTCTTTCTTTCTTTTTTATTGGGAAGCGTTTCTAAGTCAATCTTATCAAACTCAACTATATAAGATTGTCATAAACTAGTGATTTTCTTCTCATTACATCTGAGACGCAGACAGTGAGAAGAAGCAAGACAACTACAATCTTTGTTTTTATATTTTATTTAACTATATTTGCCAAGATACTTGCAAAGCCTGTGGAGGTCTAGGAACAGCATCTCCAGTCAACAATGTTTCCTTTCTTGCGCTTCAATCTCTAGTGATTGATCAGGGGCCTCCAAGTAGCAAGTTCTTCTTTGTTTGGGGAAGGGATCAGTGAACAATGTAACTCGTTCCTGACATTTCAGTTAACAACTTTGAAAGAAAAGGTTTTTAAAATCCAATGAAACTCCTAAAAAATAATTGACTTTGCTTCTGCCCCCATGTTCTCCTCCAAAGAATCACACCTGAAAGTTTCCAATGATTCCACCAGCGAATTTCCCTCCTGTTTTAATTAACATTGTAGGGTGGAGGTCCTATACCCTGGAGACTTTTATATCTGTGTTTGATGTTACAACAAATAGAATTTGAAAAAATATATATATATATATATATATTTTTTTTTTTGAGACGGAGTCTTGCTCTGTCGCCAGGCTGGAGCACAGTGGCACAGTCTTGGCTCACTGCAACCTCCGCTTCCTGGGTTCAAGCAATTCTTCTGCCTCAGCCTCTCAAGTAGCGGGGACTACAGGCGGGTGCCAAATGCCTGGCTAATTTTTGTATTTTTAGTAGAGCTAGGGCTTCTCCATGTTGACCAGGCTGGTCTTGAACTCCTGACCTCAGGTGATCCATCTGCTTTGGCCTCCCAAAGTGCTGGGATTACAGGCATGAGCCACTTTGCCCAGCCAGATTCAATGCACTCTCTATTAAAATACCACTGGCATTCTTCATGCAAATAGCAAAAAATGACCGGGTGCATGGTGGCTCATGTCTGTAATCCCGGCACTTTGGGAGGCCGAGGTGGATGGATCACTTGAGGTCAGGAGTTCAAGAGCAGCCTGGCCAACATGGTGAAACCCTGTCTCTACTAAAAATACAGAAATTAGCCAGGCATGATGGCGTGCCTGCTTGTAGTCCCAGCTACTTGGGAGGCTGAGGTGGGAGAATCACTTGAACCCAGGAGGTGGAGGTTGCAGTGAGCTGAGATTGTGCCACTGCACTCCAGCCTGGGCAACAGGGTGAGACTCCAGTCCCCCCGCCACCAACCCCCCGTCAAAGAAAAAAGAGAAAGATATATTGTTCAGCATGGTGACTATAATTAATGAAGAAATATATTGAAAAATACAGACTAGTTCGAAGGTAGTGAGTTATCGCAACTGGTTGTTGAGTCAATTGTGGATTGAACTTTTTGTTCTACTCTTTCCCTGCTTCTTACTGCTGCATTTGACTAGTCTTAAAGAGAAGGAAAAAGGAAAAATAAAGAAAAATACATAGAGGACATTCAGTGTTTCCACTACAAAAATGAAAAATAACTGTTAAGTAGTGCTTTTGATGATTCACCAATGAACATATACTTGAAATGTTATGTTTCAAAAAAAAAACAAGAAATGTTGTACATGATAAATACATATAGTTTTTTTCTGTCAGTTTGAAACATTTAGAAATTAAAGAATAGATAATGTGAAACACAAGCTATTTATGTAGGTAGTTTAAAATTTTTTAGTAGCCAAATTAAAGAACCAACTCAGGAGACTGGTGAAATTAGTAATGTTTCTTTTTTTTTTTTGAGACGGAGTTTCGCTCTTGTTACCCAGGCTGGAGTGCAATGGCATGATCTCAGCTCACCACAACCTCCGCCTCCTGGGTTCAGGCAATTCTCCTGCCTCAGCCTCCCGAGTAGCTGGAATTACAGGTGCGCACCACCATGCCCAGGTAATTTTTTGCACTTTTAGTAGAGACGGGGTTTCACCATGTTGACCAGGATGGTCTCGATCTCTTGACCTAGTGATCTACCCACCTCGGCCTCCCAAAGTGCTGGGATTACAGGCGTGAGCCACCGCGCCAGGCCCAATAATGTTTCTTACTTAACCTAATATCTGTGATGGACTGAATTTGCGTTCTTTTCCCTTGCCAAATTCATATGTTGAAACCCTCACTCCCAATGCGATAGTTTTAGGATGTGGATCTTTAGAGAGGTGATTAGGATTAGGTGAGGTCATCAGGGTAGAGTCCTCATGAATGGAATTGGTAACCTTACAAGAGTCACGAGGGAGCTTGATTCCTCTCTCTGCCCTCTCCCATGTGAAGATATGACTTCTGGGCAGTGTGCAGCCCAGAAGAGGGTCCTCACCAGAACCCAACCATGCTGACATCTTGATCTTGGACTTCTGGCTTCTGGAACTGTGAGAAATAACTGTGCGTTATGATAAACTACACACAAAAGGTGAACAGAAAACCTGTCTGTGATGACGAGTACTTGGGATGCTCCCCCTCCTTGCTATCAGGCTCAGCCAGGATGGTCTTTATGTGAAGAGGAACGTCTGAGAGATGAGGGAAAGGTTGGGAGACAGGGGAGGGCAGCGAGGTGAGAAGGGCCAGCCTTGGGCAGGGAGGGTGAGGGCAACATGGGAGAGAGAGGAGAGGTGGGTGGGGAGGTGGTGAAAGGGGTGCGACCTTGATGGACGGGATACAAAAATGAGGAACGTAGGAAGCTCTGTGCTGCCCTGGCGATGCCAGGCCTTCTGCCTCCTCCTCACAGACATGACCTCCAGGGGGCTCTGGAGCCAGACAGCCTGAGTGTGAGCTGTGACTCACCACTGATGGCTGTGTAACCATGGGCAAGTTCCTTTACTTCTCTGTGCCACTGTTTCCCCAGCTTTACAAGAGTAACTAGAGTAGCTAAAACAAGGGTTGTCGTGTGGCTCAAATAAGTGATCAGGACAAGTGCTTAAAACAGTGCCTGCTACTTGGCAAGCATTTAAGAAGGGTGTCTGATGTGACTATTTTTTATTTTTATTTTTTAAAACAGAGTCTTTCCCTGTTTCCCCTTCCCCAGCTGGGAGCACCACCACGCTGGAACTAGCTCCCTCCCAATGCTTGGAGATGGGTGGGATGGACTCCCAGCTCCCCAAGGAGGGACAGTCCTGGGGCATCACCCTGGGGTCAGGGAAGGCTAGGTAGGAGTTCAGGGGCTCAGGGGGAGGAGGTGCAAGGGCCAAGGTGATATTCAAAATGTTTAACAACTGGTTCAATACAGGTCCTGACTTTGTCACTGGAGAATGTCTTGGGGGCCTCCCATGGTACCAGGAGTCATTCCCATTGTTGCTAGAGTGGGCCAAATTTGGGAGGATCCCAGAGAAGAGCTAGGGGGCTAGGGCCTCAGGGAGGTGACAGTTACCAACAGGTGCAGGAATAGTTCAGTATTCTTACAACCAGCAGACTTTTGACCCAGGCAAGGGAGGAGGGAGGGGCAGGCACTGGCCGCGGAGGGCGTTCGGGCCCACCTGGGCTCCCGGTTCTTGCGCACAAGGCTGACAAAGGTCTCCACCTCGGTCTTGGTGATGTGCTTCTCCAGGAGCTTGCGGTTGTTGTGCAGCAGGGCAGTGATGGTGTCCTCCGCCAGGATGTCGTAGCCAATCTGGGACTGCATCATCCCAAACTGCTTGGCGATGTGCTCCTGGGGGGCAGACAGGCTGGGGGTCATAGAGAGTCACGGGCGGAGCTCGGGGCCCAGCTCTGCTCTGGAACACTGCCCCCAGACGCCGAGGTAGGGACCCAACACCCTAGAAAGGCAGAGGTCCAGGAGAGGAAGCAGCACTGGGCAGAAAAGTGGCTTAGACACATAGTTATTTCGCTTATGGGCTGTTTCCCACCAGGGCGAAACCTCCGCAAGGACAGGGTCCTTATCTGTCTGGAAGGATTGGCGACATAACTTGTAGGGCCCAGTGCAAACTGAAAGAGCAGGACCCTTGCTCAGCAACAGAGCATCTAACCCAGTGCAAGGCCCTTGCGAGCACCAGGCCAGGTCCCATTCCCATGAACCCGGCCTTGCTGTCTGGTGCCCTAACGGACCCCAGGCCCCAAAACAGTGCCTGACACAGCACATACGCCCGAGGGAATACTTGCTGGGGAAATAAGGTATAGCCAGCGAGTGGGCAGTGGGCAGCACTCACCTGGTTCTTGCGGTAGTCCTCCTGGGAATGCCGCAGCACGCGGTAGCACAGGCGGAACATGTGCTGGTAGGGGGCGCTCTTCTGGTCCGACAGCTCCTCCAGCCGAACCAGGGGACCTTCACCCCGCTTCTCGCGGAACGGGGCCTTCAGAATGCCGAAGATCTGGGGGAACACAGAGGATGACGACTAATTGCCCCACACCCATCTGTACCCTTAAGTCATCCCACAAGCCCTGAGCCCCTGCTGACTCTGCCCCAAAGCCAGCCCGGACATCAGCCTTGAGCTGATTTTTTTTTTTTTTTGAGACATATTCTTACACTGTCACCCAGGCTATAGTGTAATTTCGTGATCTCGGCTCACTGCAATCTCCACCTTCTGGGTTCAAGCAATTCTCCTGCCTCAACTTCCTGAGTAGCTGGGACTACAGGCATGCCTCACCATGCCCAGCTAATTTTTTTGTATTTTTAGTAGAGATGAGGTTTCACCATGTTGATCAGAATGGTCTCCATCTCCTGACCTCATGATCCGCCTGCCTTGGCCTCCCAAAGTGCTGGGATTACAGATGTGCGCCACTGCACCCGGCACCTCAAGCTAATTCTAAGCTGGACCACAACCCCAGCCCAGCCATCCTCAGCCCCAGTTCCAGCCCCAGCTCTCCCCAACTCCTTGTTGGAATCCCTAAGCTAATCCTAGCCCATGCCTCCCTAATTTGGATTCTAATCCCAGCTCAGATCTGGGGCCTAGGGAAAGAGCAGAGGGTCACTGCAGCTCAGGGTCTGAGGCTAAGAGAAAAGGGGGGCCAGGCCGCTGTGGCCAAAGCTTAAGAGATGAGATGGGGGCCGGGCGCGGTGGTTCACACCTGTAATCCCAGCACTTTAGGAGGCCGAGGCAGGTGGATCACGAGGTCAAGAGGTCGAGACCATCCTGGTCAACATGGTGAAACCTCGTCTCTACTAAAAACACAAAAAATTAGCTGGGCATGGTGGCACGTGCCTGTAATCCCACTACTCAGGAGGCTGAGGCAGGAGAATTGCCTGAACCCAGGAGGCAGAGGTTGCGGTGAGCCAAGATCGCGCCATTGCACTCCAGCCTGGGTAACAAGAGCAAAACTCTGTCTCAAAAAAAAAAAAGAGATGAGAAACAGGCTTTCCTTGTCCAAGTAAAATGTTATATTAATTACAAAAATTGTTTAAAGGTGGGGGTTATGTGGAGAAGTGAAAGATTGTTCTGGAACAGAGACAGAGCAACAGAATGAAATGAAAAACCTTAATCGAATCCTCGTTTTTTTAAAAAAACAAGCTTTACAAAGACATTCTGGGAACATTAGAGAAATGTGCTATGGACTTGGTATTGCTAACATTTTCTTAGGTGTGATACTGTACTATGGTTACATAAGGCAATATCTCTATTGTTAGGGATGCATGCTGAAACTTTTGGGGGCAAAATGCTGCCTATTTTGAAATGTGTAGACGGCAAGATGGATGTGTGAATAGAACGACATAAAGCCAAGGCGGCAAAACAGCGACGCACCTTATTCCCTGTACTGTTCTTCTAATACGTTCTCACTATTTGATTCTCACAATACAAATTTAGAAAAAAGATGTGAAGCACAGCTCTGGACCTCACATCCTGAGCTCAAATCCTGGCTGCTGCTTCCTAGCTGGGAGTCCTAGGCCAAATGAGTCTGGCCCGTGTCTCAGCTTCCTCACCAGCAAAACGGGGTAAGAATCACAGCACCTCCTCCAGGCAGTGAGGATCAAATTTGTCAACACACGCGGGGCACTTAGGGAAGTGCCCAGCATGGGGTCGTGCCCGGTAAATACTGATTTTTGTTGAAGGGAGTGCTGAGCCGGCAGTTCAAGGCATCCTGCTCCTGGCCACCCGGCCCCGCCTCGTCCCCTCCTGAGTGCACACGCACCTGTTTGAGGATGTTCTGCTCCCTCATCAGCTTCTGCCGTTCCCTGTTGGGCTTGGTGACCATGATGTCCAGGACATTCTGCCCATTGTTGGGGACATCGCTGACAAAGAACAACAGGTCTTCAAGCAGCTGGATGACAAACCTGGGTGAGGGGGCCGGGGATGACAAGTGTGAGATGCCCACCCAACAGGTGCCCCTCATGGGGAGCCAGTCCCTCCCAAAGCTTGGCTTTCCTGAGTTCACTCAGCAGCCCCCAAGGCACAAAACCCATCCTCAGCCTACACTCCTCTCCCTGGCTTTCCCCTGAATGTTCTCCAAATAGGCCCAGCCCCACCCACCCTGGATTCCAAAGTGCCCCCAAGACACAGAGTCTCAGAACATTCCAGCCTGGAAGGGAAGTGCAGGGCACAAGGTGAGGAGTTTGGTGTGGAGGGGGCTGCATTTGCATCCTGACTCTGCCACTTACTAGCTGTGTGACCCTGGGCGAGTCTCGTGACCTCCCTGAACCTCAGCCCCGTCATCAGTAAAGCAGGGCTAACTGGCCTCAAGACCAGGCTCAGCACAGTGACCAGCTCCATCATAGGGGTACTTCTGGGAGTACCTGAGCTGTGAGGCGAGTCCCAACCCCAGGGTCCCAGGCTCAGCCAAGGCCCACAGGGCCAGCCCCTCCCTCTCTCTCCTGCCCCAGCCCAATTTGCCCAGCTTCTGCTTCATGACTCCTTTCTTCATGAAATGCAGGCCCTGGGAAGGCAAAATCACTCAGAAAACCTCTGTGCCACTGCGGCCCACCTGCGGTCATTCTGGCTGATGAAGCCCTCACTGAGTTTCTCCACGGCACTAGCCAACATGGAGCTGGCGTCATTAGCAAAGTCCAGGTCTCGGATCTCGGACACGGGCACCGACACAATGGCAAAGGCCTCCTTTTCCTCCTTGGTGGGGCAGGTGCCCAGCTGCAGGGACAGGGGTCAGCAGGGCACCTGAGAACGAGCTCCAGCCCTGGCTCTGGCCCCAGCCCCACTCCCACCGCCACCCCTACCCCCAGGGACCCCCACCATGAGCCGGATGGGCCGCTCCTCCTCAACGTCAATGGGCACGTTGGTGCTCTGGATCCATGTGTTGGTGCAGAGGTGCCGCAGCCAGACTGAGGAGTTCCTGCAGGTGGTGGGAGGGCGGGGACTCAGGGAGTGCACCACGAAGCCTGTCCTGCTGCCTGCCGGCCTACCTCCCCAGCACTGTCACAGCTTCCGCACTACTCCACACCCTCCACAGCTGTGGGACAGAGGCCACTGGTGCCCCTCCAGGTGAGGAGGCCAAGGCCGGAGAAGAGCAGGCAGAGCTAGCCCTGCGCCCAGGCCCTGTCCTGGCCACTGCACTCACACGGGCCTCGGTCTTGTCCACACTTCCAGAACCGAAGAGCTCTCGGGCACCCGGTCAACTTGGGACCAAGATTCATTTGGACAAATGAGGCTATTTAACTATTTATCCCCTTGAATGTCAAGATGTACACATTTCATAGAAACACACGCATGACACAGAAATACTCAGTGTCTGTAATTACAAAATACAAGATTACCTTCTGAAATGAAAAACAATGTGAATACCAAATTCTTCTGTCCCTGAGTTTCAGGGAAGGGACTGTGGGCCTTTGTAGTGACTCAGTTAACTCTCCCGTTAGCCCTGTTAATAGGGAAACCTGACATTCCCACTGAAAAGATGAGGCAGAATGAGCAGCATCCTGACTGAAGTCACACAGCTTAGGAAATGCCAAAGGCAGGACTTGCACTGAGAAGTTTCTCGGGGTCTGTCCTAGGATCCCGGGATTGGCGGAATCTCAAAGGCCAGAGTCTGGCATCCCCACCCAGTGTTTGGGTTCCCCGTGCTGCTGTGTCCTGGACAAACTGTCATGCAGCCTGCGCTTGAGCACCCAGACCGACGGGCAGGAGCCGGGCACCTGGAGGTATGCAATGGTGGTCAGCTGCCGACAGACCTCAGAGCTGCATCCCCAGAGGGATGGGACCTGCAGAGACCCCAGAGGCCAAAGGACCTCAGGAGAGTGGAGGAGTACAGGATCCAGAGAGTCCCAGAGACAGGAGGGCCCAGCCTGAGCACCACCAGCCAACCCCCAGGCACACGGTGCATACCCACCGGGGCACCAAAGAGTCGGTTTTCTGCAATGTGGTGGGGTCCAGCTCAAAGAGAGAGGCGATGTCGTTGCCATGAGGCACGGCCACCAGGCGGTACTTGATCTTCTCCCCAGCATTCCTGTGGCCTGCATGACCCTGGGCCCCCTGGGTGAGGACCTCAGATCAGGTAGGAGACCCTCTCTCCTCTCAGGCCCCTGAAACACCTAGGATCCCATCTGAGGGGCTGTCTCCCTCCAGCCCACCTCCCAGGATCTCATGGTATCCGCTGCCCCCGCCTACCCCCATGGCAGCCCCAGGTCTCACTGGAAACCTGCTTTGCTCCTCACCATTCCTGCTGCCTTGGGATCCGAGGCATCACCTTTGTAGCTGGGGTTCTCCTAGACAGAGATACAAGATGGTGGGGGGAGCTACTGGACACCAAACTATACCCACGCAACCCCACTGCAAAACATGGTCATCTACATAGGGCCCTAGGTTTGGGCAGGCAGCCTCTACCCTCCCAGGGGTGCCCATGTCATTCCAGGGAAGCCCTTCATGGCCCCTCCCCATAGAACCACAAATGAACACACACACACCCCAATGCTCCCAACACACACAAATGTGTTCATTACAGACAGACAGGAAGTTTTGCTCACTCTGTATCCCCAATGCCTCAGATAGTGCCTGGCACATAGTAGAAGCACAGTGATATCTATTAGGCTTCTTCACAATCATGCCTTTATTTGATAATGTTGGTTAAATGCATGAGTGCAGAGAAGTCGGGGTCCATAGGCACATGTGCCACATATACAGATATGTGCACGAGTGCTCCTGCACACCCATGTGTACATGCATATAACATGAGCCCCCAAGATGCCCTCTGCCTCCCGCTCACCTTGGCAGCCAGGTAGTTGCCCGTGGCTAGGTGCTTGAAGTGGTACAGGCCATTCCAGTGCCCAGCTCCTCCACGGCAGGGGTCTTGGTGGACCACCTGGGGACATGCAGGGGTGAGGCAGGAAGGAGGGACTGGTCAGGCAGGGGTAGCTCAGACCCCAGAGAGGCCTGGAGATCTCTGCATAGGTGGGTTCTAGACCCTCCCTGGCCTTTTGACTCTGGAGGGGCTCAGAGGGAGGTAGAGTCAATATCCCACCCTCCAGGATGCTGGGGAAGAGGGAGGGGTGACATCCAGGGCTGAGTCCAGGGGGCCAGAAGCGGGGCTCTTCTGACCTCCACCTCCCAGAGAGCATTGGAGCTGGTGGCCGAGGTGGCAGACTGGCGCAGCGTAGTGCGCAGGAACACCTGCAGCTTGCCCTTGTACTCGTCACACGTCAGGAACTTCTCCTGCTCCGCATGGAACAGCCGCCCCACGTCTCCCTGCAGGCAGTGGGGTGTGGCTCAGGATGGCTGCAGCCCCTCCAGGCTCAAGGACTTGCCCAGGGCCCAGCCCCACCTGCCTCAAACATGAGTGGCTGCTGGCAGGACCCCTCTTCCAGAGCCAGCAAACAGAGTGGGGTGATGCAAGCTGAGGCACCCCAGAGAACAGCCAGAGCCCAGGCACTCTGCCCTCAGCCCTCAGCCCAGAGCCCTCACAGGACTTCCCATGTTCAAACTCACCCTGGATGGCCTCCCTCCCTATCTGTACCTCTAGACACCCTGCCTAACCTCTAACGGCCCATCTCCGGTCTCCCCCTCCATGAAGGAGGGGACCTCACGCCCTCAGTGTTCTCGGGCTGTGGCTGCCCTTATTCCTGGGTCCTTTCTGCCTAACTATGGGTAGGTTGTGCCCATGTCTTTTGCTCCCATGCTGGACTGGAGCAGCATGGAGGGCATCTCCATGGCTTTGGACACAGAGACCTAGTTTGGATCCTGTCTCCCCTTTTTTTTTTTTGAGACAGTATCGCTCTGTTGCCCAGGCTGGTGGAGTGCAGTGGCACAATCTTGGCTCACTGCAATCTCTGCCTCCTGGGTTCAAGCAATTCTCATGCCTCAGCCTGGCATGTAGCTGGGACCACAGGTGTGTGCCACCATGCCCAGCTAATTTTTTATATTTTTTAGTAGAGATGGAGTTTCGCCATGTTGCCCAGGCTGGTCTCAAGCCCTGAGCTCAGGCAATTCACCCACCTCAGCTTCCCAAAGTGCTGGGATTACAGGCATGAGCCACCGTGCCCGGCCTCTGTCTCTGCTCTTAAAAGCTGAGTTGTCTGAGCCTCAGTTGCCTCTTCTGTAAAATGGGAGTGCTACGACCTCCTTGCAGAAATTGTGAGGATTACAATATGCATGATGAAGTCACACTGCACACTCAGCCACTGTGCAGGCGCTTTACAAGGACCTTCTCACCGGATCCTCGCATCAACCCTCTGAGTAAATACATCATCAGCCCCATTTGATGGGTGGAGAAACTCAGGCATAGAGAAGGTAAATATCCTGCTGAGGGTCATGCAATGAACGGCAAATGGGACACGAATCTGTGGCTCAGTTCCAGGGCCTACACCTTCATCACTCCATCACCTTCCTCCCCTCGCGAGCCTGCTGTCCAGCAGGCACTCCATGCATGGCTGCCACTCCTGCTCTCATCGCTAATAGCATTTTCTGTCCTCCCTCCACTAAACACACACTAGACATTCAGTGGATACCCGCAGAGTGAATGCATTGGTGAATGCAAGAATGCATGAATAAATGACGATACACAGGTTGGGTCAGTTACTATGGCAGAACCTAGTGACTCTTGTGCCCCAGTAGTGCAGGGCAAGGGCAAAAAAGCATTGGACTTAGCACAAAAAAGCCTTGATTCTGAGCTGCCTTCGAACAATGGAGCCATGATCGATTCCCCAGAAACGATTCTATGTAGACCACAGAGTGAGGCCCAAGTGATGCTTCATATGATTTATTTATTTATTTTGAGACTGAGTCTCACTCTGTTGCCCAGTCTGGAGGGCAGTGTGGTGCAATCTCGGCTCACTGCAACCTCCACCTCCCAGGCTCAAGTGATTCTCCTGCCTCAGCCTCCTGAGTAGCTGGGATTACAGGTACCTCCCACCATGCCCGACTAATTTTTATATTTTTAGTAGAGATGGGGTTTCGCCATGTTGGCCAGGGCTGGTCTCAAACTCCTGACCTCAAGTGATCTACCTGCCTCAGGCTCTCAAAGTGCTGGGATTATAGGCTTGAGCGACCACACCTGGACGAGATGCTTCATTTCCTAAGTGCTGCACAGGTTCAGGGCTGGAACATTAGGAAGGGCTTCTGGGAGGGGTAGTGCATGGCTGGGCCTTGACTAATGTGTGGACAATGTGCAGGCTTAAGAGAGGGAGGGAGGGAGAAGGCATTGGGGTGGTGCATGGGTAGACCGGAAGCAGCCTGGGAGGTGGGAAGGATGAGGGTGGGCAACTGGGGCAGCTTAAGCAGGGCAGGAGAGTCTATCAGAGCAGCTCGGCCGGGGGAGGAGAGCAAAGGGAACCACCGCAGGCTTCTGAGCATGGAGGTGCATGAACACGCAGCCTCCTTAGGTGGCTGCTCTCGGGCCTCTCACCTGTCCCTCTGACAGGTTTCACTGCCAGGTGTTCCTGCCTGCTGCCCTACTGGAGAGCCTCACAATCTTTTGAGACAGAGTCTTGCTCTGTCGCCCAGGCTGGAGTGCAATGGCACAATCTTGGCTCACTGCAACCTCCGCCTCCCGGGTTCAAGCGATTCCCCTGCCTCAGTCTCCTGAGTAGTTGCAACTACAGGCACATGTCACCATGTCCGGCTAATTTTTCGTATTTTAGTAGAAACAGGGTTTCATCATGTTGGCCAGGATGGTCTCAATCACCTGACTTCGTGATCCACCAACCTCGGCCTCCCAAAGTGCTGAGAATACAGGTGTGAGCCCCCGTGCCCAGCCAGCCCTGCACTCTTTACAAATCTGCCTTCCCACAAGACCATCTACACCCCGTCTGCTGGTTCCGTCCCCCGGCAGCCCCACCTAAGAGACAACTGAACTCTCCTCTGTCGCCCACATCTGGTATTCAGGGTTTCTCGAATGGTCTCTCTGGTGGCCCCAGACAGCTCCTTCTGCCCTCAGTCCTGGACCTTCCCAAGTCTTTGCTGCAGTATTTCCCAGGCCCCCTTTCTCTCGCAGATCCCACACTAGCGTGTCTGGGACCAGGAAGGACACAAGCAGTGACCCCTAACTCAGCAGACAGGGCAGCCTCACTCCCTTGCTGAAGAGGGCACAGGGCGAGGGGCAGGGGGCCTGGCGTGGATCCAGGCAGCAGGAGTCAGGGAGAGGATGGTGCTCAAAGGCTCTGGGTTGGGGGGATGGAGACCCCCAATCTGACACCCCTTAAACAAGACAGAAAACATAGGCCAGGCAGGACCCAGAGAGGATGGAGAAGGGGGCTGTGGCC
Source organism: Callithrix jacchus (assembly GCF_049354715.1). NCBI lineage: Eukaryota > Metazoa > Chordata > Mammalia > Primates > Cebidae > Callithrix > Callithrix jacchus. The sequence continues at coordinate 41,785,789 of NC_133505.1, forward strand.
AGAGATGAGAAAAGGGGAAGTCCTGGTAGGGCCATGTGGGTGGGGCCCTGAGGAGGTTGCGGGAGGCTGGAGGGCACAGAGCCAGGGAGAGGGAAAGGGCCTGAGGCCTGGTGGGTGGAGAAGGCTGGAAGAGGGCCCTGGTGGGGAGGGCCGGGTGGCTAACTGGGCAGGTTAGGAACGTTCCAGTCCTTACCCCCTTCAACACCTCCTCCAGGTGGTCCCGGAACTGCATAAAGAGGTTGATCTTCCAGCTGGTGTTGCAGTTCACAGAGTTGACCTGGGAAAGGGGGACAGACCCATCATGCCAGGCAGGCCCCAGCCACTGAGGGCCCAGAGAGGAGCTGAAGGGAAGGACCAGCCTAGCCACCATTACAGCACAAGGACAGGTGTATTCTCATAGCCAGGGTCTCCAGACCCCAGCCTGGCTGCCTTGGGGCCACCAGCCTGTGGGGTGGAGATTGGGGGCAGTGTTGGAAAATGGAGGCAGGAGCCGTGAGACCCAGGTTGTCCAGCGGGTCAGATGGGGCTAGAGGCAGAGACTATGGTGGGCAGCGGGGTGTCTACACCACCAGGGGTGTGTGGACGCCCCTGCACTGCACAGCTGACCCTCCACCCGCTCACCTCCTTGCAGCCGGCGTTGTCGCTGAGCTCATAATTGCTGGCATGCAGAGGCTGCCCAGCGTTGACAGGATTCAGGATCACCTTGTCCCCCACAACCACCTGGGCAGACAGGCATGGCAGGTGAGGTGGGAAGGGCAGGGCCCTCCTGTCGCCACGCCTCCAGGCCTCCCTCTGGTCTCAGTCTGCCCTTCTAAGAATGGGCATGACCTTATCCAGTCTCCACAGCAAAGACCCTAGAGAAGTTCCTCCGAAGTTGTGCCCGGCACCTCCCACAAGGCCCCTCCAGCCCGGGCCCTGCCCTCACATTGTCCCTGTTGCTCCGCAGCTTCCAGAAGGGCTGGATGAAGAGCCAGGAGCCCTGGTTGCCCGTGGCATCCAGGCTCACCTGCATGGCGTTCTTCTCCAGCAAGGCCGGAAGCCGCTTGTTCACCGTCAGGTACTTGTTGCTCTTCATGTGCAGGAGCTGGGGGTCAGGTGGGTGCAGGAAGGTCACTGGGGGTCAGGTGGGTGCAGGAAGGTCACTGGGGGTCAGGTGGGTGCGGGAAGGTCACTGGGGCCCAGGGGCCGGCCCATCAGGGAGGGGACATGGGGGGATCCACTAGACCCTTGGTCACATCCTGGCTGCACACAGAGTGTCAGACACCTGCCACAAACACACAGGCTGACACCCACAGCCACAGCCACACACAAACATGCACACAACAGGCACACCCCCATGGACACCCCAGTGATCACAGGAAAGAAACGGTTCTATGTACTTTACCTAGATTAGCTCAAGTCACCTACAACTATCGAAGAGGGAAGTACTATTACTGCCTGATTTCACAGATGGGGAAACCGAGGCACCAGGGGACGTTTAGTAACTTGCCCAAGTTAACTCTGCCACCATTAAGAGTGGCAGAGCCAAGATATGAACCCAGACAACGCAGCTCCAGACTCATGCTGATGACCACCATGCTGTCAACACACCCATGGCACAGCTACTCAGGCCACACAGCAACAGGCATACACACAGTCAGACGCACAGCCACACAGCTGGCCCCAGGGCCACTCATTAGGATACACACATGTGCAGAGGGCACTGCCTGCTGGCAGCCCTCGCCCGGCACCAGCGCAGCCTCTTAGGCAGGCAAGATTGCACCACTGCACTCCAGCCTGCATGAAAGGATGAGACTCCATCTCAAAAAAAAAAAAAAAAGAAAATAAACCAGAATCAACAACAATAAAAAAAAGATTAGAGAAAAGCTGTTACTGCTAATAAGAGAATTTAGCAAAGTAGCTGGATAAAAAATCAACCAGTAGCATTTATTTCAACATCAGCAAAAAAATCAACTAGAAATATAACCCCCCCAAAAAATACTCTATCCATACTAACAAAACTAGAAATTAGCTTAGTCAAATATATATCTATACATATATATATGTATAGATACATGCACACACACAACACCTTTGTGAAGAAAAACTTAAAATTCTAATAATAAAGGACATAGGAAAGGATTTGAATAAAGAGGGAGAAATATCATCCTTTTGGGTAAAATCATGTCTAAGATGTCAATTTTCCTCAAGATAAGCTACAACAAATTGTATGCATTTCCAACTAGAATTTTAATTGGATTTTTAGAGAAACTTCATAAGTTTATTTTAAAATGTATCTAAAAGAATACTGAGCTAACCTTGGAAAGGAAAAATAAAAGAGAAAAATTTCCCTGCTAGATATTAAAACGTATCCAAAGTCATGGTAATACAAATAGTGAAGAATTGATAAATGTGAAAGAATAAAATTTCAATAACTTTAGTTTCAAAGATCTGATTGACTTTTTTTTTTTTGGAGACAGAGTCTCACTCTGTTGCCCAGGCTGGAGTACAGTGGTGCAATCTGGGTCACTGCAACTTCTGCCTCCTGGTTTCTAGCGATTCTCCTTTCTCAGCCTCCTGAGCAGCTGGGACTACAAGCACCTGCCACCACACCCGGCTAATTTTTGTATGTTTAGTAGACACAGGGTTTCACTATATTGGTCAGGCTGGTCTTGAACTCCTGACCTCGTGATCTGCCTGCCTCAGCCTTTCAGTGTTGGGATTACAGGTGTGAGCCACTGTGCCCAGCCCTGATTGGCTTTTATCACCAATTCATGAACTGGGCAGCATCCAGGCTACAAAACAGAAAGGAGCTCTGATGAGCTAAACAGAGTAGGTGAGTTTTATAGGCAGAAAAGCAGAGGAAAGTAGGAACAAGGAACAAAAGGTGGATTGGTCATTTCAAGGTTACTTTTCTTACAGGAACGTAAGTGAAAGCTTGCTGGCTTAATGGGATTTAGCTATCCTCTCTCTCCTTATTTCTCAGAAGGGCAGATCTTATAAGTAAACAACTTAGGTTTCAGTTTGGTGAAGTAGAGCGTTAGCATGAGTAATTTCATTTTGGACTTGCTGTCTTTTATTTAACATACAAGAACAACAAAGAAACTAACAAGACAGAAAAGAGAAGCTAGAGGCCAGGCGTGGTGCCTCACACTTGTAATCCCAGCACTTTGGGAGGCTGAGGTGGGCAGATCACCTGAGGTCAGGAGTTTGAGACCATCCTGGCCAAAATGGTGAAACCCTGTCTCTACTAAAAACACAAAAATTAGTTGGGCGTGGTGGCAGCTGCCTGTAATCCCAGCTACTAGGGAGGCTGAGGCAGGAGAATCACTTGAACCCAGGAGGTAGAGGTTGCAGTGAGCCAAGATTGCACCATTGCAGTCCAGCCTGGTCAACAGAACGAGACTCCATCTCAAAAAAGAAAAGAAAAGAAAAGCTAGAGACACATATGTGGGAGCTTAATACAGACTAACGGTGGCAGCACAGAAGACTAGGCCACTATCTGGATAGCTGGAAGACTAGGCCACTATCCAGAGAAACATAAAAAGGGATCTGGCTGGGCACAGTGGCTCAAGCCTGTAATCCCAGCACTTTGGCAGGCTGAGGTGGGCAGATCACCTGAGGTCAGGAGTTTGAGAATAGCTTGGCTAACATGGTGAAACCCCGTTTCTACAAATTTTTTTTGTATTTTCTAAAAATACAAAAAAATTAGGCAGCCGCTGCCGCGCCGCCATCGCTCTCCAACACCAGCACCACCTCTCGCTCGCCGAGCTCCAGCCGAAGGAGAAGGGAAGTAAGTAAGGAGGTCTCTATACCATGGCTCCTACAAAGCAGACTGCCCTCAAATCTGCCGGTGGTAAAGCACCCAGGAAGCAACTGGCTGCAAAAGCCGCTCGCAAGAGTGCGCCCTCTACTGGAGGGGTGAAGAAACCTCATCGTTACAGGCCTGGTACTGTGGCACTCCGTGAAATTAGACGTTATCAGAAGTCCACTGAACTTCTGATTCGCAAACTTCCCTTCCAGCGTCTGGTGCGAGAAATTGCTCAGGACTTTAAAACAGGTCTGCGCTTCCAGAGCGCAGCTATTGGTGCTTTGCAGGAGGCAAGTGAGGCCTATCTGGTTGGCCTTTTTGAAGACACCAACCTTTGTGCTATCCATGCCAAACGTGTAACAATTATGCCAAAAGACATCCAGCTAGCACGCCACATACGTGGGGAACGTGCTTAAGAATCCACTATGATGGGAAACATCTCATTCTAAAAAAAAAAAAATTCTCTTCTTCCTGTTATTGGTAGTTCTGAACGTTAGATAGTTTTTTTCCCATGGGGTCAAAAGGTACCTAAGTATATGATTGCGAGTGGAAAAACAGGGGACAGAAATCAGGTATTGGCAGTTTTTCCATTTTTATTTGTGTGTGAATTTTTAATATAAATGTGGAGACATAAAGCATTAATGCAAGTTAAAATGTTTCAGTGAACAAGTTTCAGCGGTTCAACTTTATAATAACTATAAATAAACCTGTTAAATTTTTCTGGAAAAAAAAAATTAGACAGGTGTGGTGGCTACTCAGGAGGCTGAGGCAGGAGAATCGCTTGAACCCGAGAGGTGGAGGTTGCAGTGAGCCCAGATCATGCCATTATACTCCAGCTTGGGCAACAAGAGCAAAACTCCATCTCAAAAAAAAAACAAAAAACAAAAAACAAAAAACAAAACTGAATCCTACCCAGCACTATGTACAAGAAGAAACCAGATGGATTAAAAACTTAAATGTAGGAAAAAATAAAGAATAATATTTTGGGCTGGATGTGGTGGCTTATGCCTGTAATCTCAACACTTTGGGAGGCCAAGGCAGGTGGATCACTTGAGCTCTTGAGACCAGTCTGTGTGACATGGCAAAACCCTATCTCTACAAAAGATATAAAAGTTGGCTGGTTAGGTACGAGTTGACAGACAATAACAAAATTAAAAAAAAAGAAGTCAGCATGGTGGCTCTTGCCTGTAATCCCAACACTTTGGAAGGCTGAGCAGGTGGATCACCTGAGGTCAAGAGTTCAAGATCAGCCTGGCCAACTTGGTGAAACTCCATCTCTTTTTGTATTTTGTAAAAGTACAAAAAAAAAAAAAAAAAATAGCCGGGCATGGTGTCAGGCACCTGTAATCCCAGCTACTCAGGAGGCTGAGGTAGGAGAATTGCTAGAACCCTGGGGTCGGAGGTTGCAGTGAGCCAAGATCGCACCACTGCACTCCAGCCTGGGTGACAGAGCGAGACTCCGTCTCAAAAAAAAAAAAAAAAAAAAATTAGCCAGGCATGATGGCATGTGCCTGTAGTGCCTGTAAGTCCCATCTACTAAGGAGGTCGAGATAGGGGACTGCTTGAACCCAGGAGGCTGAAGCTACAGTGAGCCATGATCATGCTACTGCATTCCAGTCTGGGCAACAGAGTAGGCTCTATCTCAAAAAACAAAAAGGATTAATATTTTTATCACCTAAAAGAGATCTTAACCAGAAATGCAAAAGTACAGATCATAAGAAAAGGAAACATAACTGAGCTGGGCGCGGTGGCTCACACCTGTAATCCCAGCACCTTGGAAGGCCGAAGTGGACGGATTGCCTGAGGTCAGGGGCTTGACACCAGCCTGGCTAACACAGTAAAACCTCATCTCTAATAAAAATACAAAAAGTTAGCCAGGTGTTGTGGTGGGCACCTGTAATCCCAGCTACTTGGGAGGCTGTGGCAGGAGAATTGCTTGAACCTGGGAGGCGGAGGTTGCAGCGAGCTGAGATCTGGCCACTGCACTCCAGCCTGGGTGAAAGAGCAAGTCTCCGTCTCAAAGAAAAGAAAGAAAGAGAGAGAGAGAAAGAAAGAAAGAAGAAAGAAAGAAAGAAAGAAAGAAAGAAAGAAAGAAAGAAAGAAAGAAAGAAAAAAGAAACATTACTGAATTTTACTTTATCAATATTAAGGATTTCTGTTCAATGTAGATACTTTGGACAAGATACTCGATGCTGGGGAGGGCAAAGTGAAATGTTTAAAACTAATGAGGAACAACTGGACTTGGTGGTGCACACCTGTAATCTCAGCCACTTGAAAGGCTGAGGCAGGCATATTGCTTGAACCCAGGAGTTCAAGGCTGCAGTGAGCGGTGATTGTGTCATTGCACTCCAGCCTGGGTGACAGATCAAGACCCAAAAAGCCATCTACTGTATGAATCCATTTATATAAAATGTCTAGAAGGCAAAATGGTAGAGACAGACAGTAAATTAGTGGTTTCCAGGGTTGGGGAGAGGGAAGTAGAGGGTGCATGACTTATTTTGGAGATGACGGGGAAAATGTTCTAAATTAAGTTATGGTGACGGTTGCACGACTCTGTAAATAAACTTTAAAAACCCAATGAGCTGTATATTTTAAAAGGGTGAAGGCCACACAGGGTGGCTCACACCTGTAATCCCAGCACTTCTGGAACCTGAGGCAGGAGGAATGCTTGAGCCCAGGAATTTGAAACGAGCTAGGCCACATAGTAAGACTCTGTCTCTAAAAAAGATAAAAAAAATATATATATATATATATTTTTTTTAGAAAGGGTAAATTGTATGGTATAAGAATTACATCTCAGGTTAGGCACAGTGGCTCACACCTGTAATCCCAGCACTTTGGGACCCCAAGGTGGCCAGATCACAAGGTCAAGGGATTCAGACCATCCTCACCAACATGATGAAACCAGGTCTCTACCAAAAATACAAAAAGAATTAACTGGGCATAGGGGCGCGTGCCTGTAGTCTCAGTTACTTGGGAGGCTGAGGCAGGAGAATCACTTGAACCTGGGAGGTGGAGGTTGTAGTGAGCCAAGATCACACCACTGCACTCCAGCCTAGTGACAGAGTGAGACACTATCTCAAAAAATATATATATAATATATATATATATATATATTTAAACGGACCAGAGATTAATATCTAGAAGCTCCAGCCAATTAACCAAACAAGAACAACTCCAATGGGAAAATCAGCAAAGGATATAAACAGGCAATCTATAGACAAGAAAACCAAAACTGTTTATCAGCATATGGAGACACTCAAACTCATTAGCGATTAGTGACATGCAAAATTAAAATGAGATCCACTTCAGGCTGGGCACGGTGGCTCACACCTGTAATCCCAGCACTTTGGGAGGCCAAGGCAGGCGGATCAAGAGATCGAGATCATCCTGGCCAACATTGTGAAACCTCATCTCTACTAAAACTACAAAAAAAAAATAGCTGTGTGTGGTGGCGCCCGCCTGTAGTCCCAGCTACTTGGGAGGCTGAGGCAGAAGAATCACTTGAACCTGGGAGGCAGAGGAACCTGGGAGGTAAGATCGCACCACTGCACTCCAGTCTGGTGACAAGAGTGAGACTGTCTCAAAAAAAAAAGAAGAAGAAGAAGAAGGTGGGTAAAGCAAGGATGAAGGAGGATGTTTGCTGTGGAATGCTTTACAGCAGTTAGAAATGCCAGAAGTGTGAACACAGGGCAGCAAAAGGATCGTTTTTTTTTTTTTTTTTTTTTTTTACCATTTATCCTCAAGTTCTGTGGGATGGATCTTAAAGATGAAGTACTTGGCCAGGTGCAGCGGTTCATGCTTGTAATCCCAGCAAATTGGGAGGCTGAGGCAGGAGGATCACTTGGGGCCAGAAGTTCAAGACCAGCTTGAGCAACAGAGTGAGACTTCTATCTCTAAAATTTAAAAAAGTTAAAAAAAATACAGCACTGAGTGAAAAAGATAAATGATACTTATTTATTTATTTTATTTTATTTTTGAGACAGAGTCTTGCTCTATTGCCAGGCTGGAGTGCAGTGGCACAATCTCAGCTCACTGCAACCTCCGCCTCCTGGGTTCAAGCGATTCTCCTCCCTCAGCCTCCCAGGTAGCTGGGACTATAGGTGGCACCACCATGTCCAGCTAATATTTTTTGTATTTTTAGTAGAGACAGAGTTTCACCATGTTGGCCAGGATGGTCTCAATCTCTTGACCTTGTGATCCGCCCACTTTGGCCTCCCAAAGGGATTACAGGAATGAGCGACCTCACCTGGCCTATTTATTTTTTGAGACAAGATCTCATTTTGTTGCCCAGGCTGGAGTGCAGTGACTCAATCATAGCTCACTGTAACCTCCAACTCCTGGGCTCAATCAAGCCATCCCTCAGCCTCAGCCTCCTGAGTAGCGGGGACTACAGAAGTGCTACCATCCTGGCTAGTTTGTAAAATATTTTGTAGAGATGAAGTCTTGCTATGTTGCCAAGGTTTGCCTTGAACTGGCCTCAAGTGGTCTGTCTGCCTCAGTTTCCCAACAGGCATGAGCCACTGAATCAACACACTTATATCTAAAAAAAACTGTAGCATCCTGTTGTGTGCGTTTCCTTTTCTTCTTGTCTTCTTACTCTACTCTCCACACCCTTCACACATAAGTAGAAAATTTTGGCTGGGTGTGGTGGCATGCACCTGTAATCCCAGCTACTTGGGAGCCTGAGGCAGGAGATTTGCTTGAACCTAGGAGGCAGAGGTTGCAGTGAGCTGAGATCACACCATTGCACTCCAGCCTGGGCAACAAGAGCAAAACTCCATCTCAAAAAAAAGAAAATTTATTTTATTTATTAATGTTATATTTTTAGTAGAGACGGGGTTTCTCCATGTTGGTCAGGCTGGTCTCAAACTCCCAACCTCGGCTGCATGCTAGGATTACAGGCATGAGCCACCTCGACCGGCCATTTATTTTATTTTCAAGACCAGATCTTTTGAGGTGGCCTAGGCTGGAGTGCAGTGGTGTGATTATAGCCCAGTGCAGCCTCAATCTCCTGGGCTCAGGCAATGCTCTCCTCTCAACCTCCTGAGTAGCTGGGACCACGCCTGGCTAATTTTTTATTTATTTATTTTTTTTCTGGTTCATGTTTTCTGATGAAGTTACAAGTGTTTTGATTTTTAATAGACATGAGGTCTCACTATGTTGCCCAGTCTGGTCTCAAACTCTTGGAGTAAGTGATCCTCCTACCTGTCCTCTCTGCATGCTAGGATTACATGCATAAGCCACCTTGCCCAGCCAGAAAATTTATTTAAGAAAAAATACCACATAATTTAAGCTATCTTGTAAATATAGCTAAGTTAAAATGTCTATGCCACAATTCAAACTGGCAGAACTCACTGGAACTGAAATAAGATTATGGCTAAGCAAAGGCTAGTACACTGATACCAAACAGTGACATCCAACAGTGCCCACCTTCTAGAACTTAAACTCATGGGGGGAGGGATTTTTGTGTGTTTTTTTTTTTGTTGTTGTTCACTGATGATCCCAAGCATCTTAGAACAGTATCCAGCTTATCTGGCACATATTAGATGTGCGAGAAAAAAGTCTGCTTAGGTCTGCAAAGTCAGCTTGATTAAAATAATAGTAATAACATACAGGCCGGGCGCAGTGGCTCAGGCCTGTAATCCCAGCACTTTGAAAGGCCAAGGCCGGTGGACCACAAGATCAGGAGTTCAAGACCAGCCTGGCCAAGAGACTAGCCTGGTCAATATAATGAAACCTCATCTTTACTGAAAATCCAAAAATTAGCCGGGCATGGTGGCAGGTGCCTGTAATCTCACCTACTCCAGGCAGAAGAATCACTTGAACCCGGGAGATGGAGGTTGCAGCGAGCCGAGATTGTGCCGTGGCATTCCAGCCTGGGCGACAGAGTGAGACTCAGACTCAAAAAAAACAAACCAAACCCAACCAAAACAAAACAAACACTGGCATACGTTAAATCATTTTGCAAATGCCTCCAAGAAAAAAGAATACTGAACAGGTTCCTACTAATCTATACATTCATTGAATAGTGTATAAAGCTGCTACAGTTTATCAGTTGAATACTGAAATGGTACAAAGATATGGATTCGTTCCATACAAGGAAATGAGATGGAAGTTATGGGAAAAGATTGCAAGATAGTGTGTACACACAAAGGACAAGTATGTAAGATGTGTAGGTGTCACTCCATGGAGATGATGGTGAAGGGCACCCAGGACCCTGAGAGTGGCAGGAGAGATAAGATTAATCACCAGCAAACCCATTCAGCTCAAGCTATCTCTAAGGGTGTGGAGGAGGAGACCTTGACATGATTAGGGCATTGTCTTTGATGTAAGTTGGAAGGCTGCAATGTAGATAATGTTATCGGAACATATGCCCACATACAGTATGAACAGACTGTCACGTAGCTTCCTGACTCCAGCTACTGGGATCAATCAATGCCCCTTTTTTGAATTCTGTGATATGATTAGATTTTCTACATCCTTTCTCATGGGGAAAAGATGTGTGATCAACTTGCAGAATAGTCTTATTTACTTGCCAGATACACTTCTCATCGAAAATTGGCATGCTGGTTAATAACAGCTTGGAAGTTACATAAATGTCCAACAATAGGGAATCAGTTAAGAACAAAATTCATCACAGTACATATATATAATATAGGACTTTGCAACCATTTAAAAACTATGTAAAAGAAGCTGGGTGGAGTGCTGGATGCCTGTAGTCTCAGCTACTTGGGAGGCTGAGGTGGCAGGATCACTTGAACCCAGGAGTTCAAGACCAGCCTGGGCAGACACATGGCAAGACCACATCTCTAATTTAAAAAATAATAGTAGCAATGTAAAAGAGCAGAACGTGCCATGGGAAGATAGAAGACACTTTAAAAATCAGGTTAGCTAATATCACTGACTTTTTGCAAATAGGGTGGTTTGAGCCTTAGGGCCAGGTCTGTCTTACCTGTGGTGATCCCCCTTGCAAAGCCAACCTGAGAGGCTGGCAGGCTCTCCTTCAAGGCTTTTCCATTCCATGCCAGCATGAACAACAGGCAACAAAGACAGGAAGGGAATTTTAGAGCTGAGTTCACAAACTCAGACATTTTTAGGCACCAGGAGGAAATGGTAAACTGAGTGGAGCAACTGGGAAAGAGACAGAGGGAGCGCCGGTCGCAGTGACTCACGCCTGTAATCCCAGCACTTTGGGAGGCTGAGGCAGACAAATCACCTGAGGTCGAGAGTTTGAGACCAGCCTGACCAACATGGAGAAACTCCATCTCTTACTAAAAATACAAAATTAGCCGGGCATGGTGGTGCATGCTTGTAATCTCAGCTATTTGGGAGGCTGAGGCAGGAGAATCACTTGAACCTGGGAAGTGGAGGTTTTGGTGAGCCAAGATTGCAGCATTGCACTCCATCCTGGCAGCAAGAGTGAAACTCTGTCTCAAAAAAAAAAAAAAAAGAAAAGAAAAGACAAAGGGAGTCTACAAACCTGAGCAGCACCGTACTGGATACCGTAGGCAGTTGTAACACAATGGTATTTGTGTATCTAAACATAGAAAAGGTACAGTAAAAATGTGGCATAAAGGATTAAAAAATGGTACACCTATATAGGCCACTTAACATGAATGGAGCTTGCAGGACTAGAATTTGCTGTGGGTGAGTCATTCAGTGAGTGGTGAGTGAATGTGAAGGCCTAGGACATTACTGTACCCTAGTGCAGACTTTATGAACAGTGTACACTTAGGCTAACTTTATGAAGAACGTCAGCAGCCAGGTGCCGTGACATGCACCTGTAGTCCCAGCTACTCCAGAGGCTGAGGGAGGCTGAGGCAGTAGGATTGCTTGAGCCAAGGATTTCTGGACTGTATCCTGATCTGGTGTCAGCACTAAGTTCAGCATTCATATAGTGACCTCCCAAGAGCAGGGGACCATTTGCTTGTCTAAGAAGGGGTGAACTGGCCCAGGCAGTAAACAGAGCTGGTCAAAACTCCCATGCTGATCAGTAGTGGGATCACATCTGTGAACCACTGCACTCCAGACTAGGCAACATAGTGAAACCCCATCTCTTAAAAAAGAATAGACTGGCCATCGTGGTTCATGCCTGCCACCCCAGTGCTTTGGAAGGCCAAGGTGGGAGAATTACTTGAGGCTGGGGTTTTAAGACTAGCCTGGGCAACATAGGGAGACACCCACTGCTACAAAAAAATTAAAAATAAACCAGGCACGGTGGCTCGCGCCTGTAATCCCAGCACTTTGGGAGGCCAAGGTGGGTGGATCACCTGAGGTCAAGAGTTTGAGACCAGCCTGGCCAAAATGGTGAAACACCATCTCTAATGAAAATACAAAAATTAGGCAGGTGAGGTGACGTGCGCCTGTAATCCCAGCTACTCAGGAGGCTGAGGCAGGAGAATCATTTGAATCCGGGATGCACAGGTTGCAGTGAGCTGAGATCACACCACTGCACTCCAGCCTGGGTGACAGAGCAAGATCTCCATCTCAAAAAAAAAAAAATTAGCCAGGCATAGTGGCATGTGTCTGTAATCCTATCTATCTCTGAGTCTGAGGTGGGAGGATCACTTGAGCCCACGAGTTCAAGGCTGCAGTGAGCTGTGATCACGCCACTGCACTCCAGCCTGGGCAACAGAGCAAGACCCCATCTCTAAAAAATTAATAATTAAGGAGAGGGCACAGTGGTTCATGCCTGTAATCGCAAGACTTTGGGAGGTCAAGGCAGGTAGATCACTTGAGGCCAGGAGTTCAAAACCAGCCCGGCCAAAATGGTGAAACCCCGTCCCTTCAAAAAAATTTAAAAAATAAAAAAATAGCCAGGCATGGTGGCGTACGCCTGTAATCCCAGTTACACAGGAGGCTGAGGCATGAAATACCCTTGAATCTGGGAAGCAGAGGTTGTGAGCCAAGATCATACCACTGTACTCCAGCCTGAGTAACAGAGCGAGACTCTATCTCAAAAAATAATAATAAATAATAATAAAATAATAAAATTAAGTCATCATGACACGATGTTACCACAGACAACACATCACTAGGCCACAGGAATTTTTTCTCTCCACGATAATCTCATGGGATTACCATCAATGTGGTCTCTCATTGACCAAAACACTGTTACTCAGCGCATGACCGTACCTCAGTTTAACTTACTTCAAGACCCTGGGGTGGGGCGTGGTGGCTCATGCGTGTAATCCCAGCACTTTGGAAGGCTGAGGCCGGTGGTTCACCTGAGGTCGGGAGTTCAAGACCAGCCTTACCAACATGGAGAAACCCTGTCTCTACTAAACATACAAAAAAATTAGCTGGGCGTGGTGGCAGGTGCCTGTAGTGCCAGCTACTTGGGGGGCTGAGGCAGGAGAATCACTTGAACCCGGGAGGTGGAGGTTGTGGCGAGCCGAGATCACTCCACTGCACTCCAGCCTGGGCAACAAGAGCAAAACTCTGTCTCAAAAAAAAAACATACCTTCACCTGGCCTAACAACCCACATCGACCTTGAAGCTGCCCTGATTCCTGATTTTTGTCTTAAAGGAGTCAGAAATAAAATACAAGTTAAAGTGACAAGAACTCTCCAGGAGGTTGCACAGGACAGCCCGCTCCATGCTCCATCTTCTTCAGGGTGTTTACAACTGGGATTCATCTATTTCTCATCATTCCTTTGGACAGGAGGCAATTAAAATATATGGTTTCACCCTCACATAGCATCAGAGGCCACAGTAATGACAGAAGCCAATTATACAACCAATCTGTGGTGCAAAGGGCTTCCTGGGCTGCACAGTTGAGGGGCCCTGGAGGTATATTAGTGGGTCTGGTGAAGTCTGGGAGAGAATGACTGGAGAGGGGGCAAATGAAGTCTGTCCTAGAATTCCAGTGACCACATGGCTGATTGCTCCAATGGAGCGACTTCTGAGAATGAAAGGGAATGATATTAATAAGTACAATTGGGTAGACCAGGCACAGTAGCTCATGCCTGTAATCCCAGAACTTTGGGTAGCTGAGGTGGGTGGATCATGAGGTCAGGAGTTCAAGACCAGCCTGGCCAAGATCGTGAAACTCTGTCTCTACTAAAAATACAAATTAGCCGGGCACGGTGGCAGGCACCTGTAATCCCAGCTACTTGGGAGGTGAGGCAGAGAATTACTTGAACCCAGGAGGCAACAGAGGTTGCAGTGAGCCAAGATTGTGCCATTGCACTCCAACCTGGGCAACAGAGTGAGACTCCATCTCAAAAAAAAAGAGAGAGAAAAAAACAAGAAAACAATAATTACACTTGGGTACACACAGGCACAGAGAATATAAACATAATTACACTGGGACATTGGGTCTTAACTGGCATTGTCCCCACACAAATTGGGACATATGTACACCCTAGTTAAATGAAAGTGTACCCAAATGTAGGGCTATTGGGCCCCACAGGGTTGTGCGGTGTCCCTTATGCTGTGCTGAGGTGTGGGATCCAAGAGGTAAAGAGACAGGACATTGAAGAGCTGGTGAAGAGCAGCTGGACTCGGGGGGCCACGCCACCTGTAAGTGGAGACGGGCAAGGCCCCAAATGCCCAGAAGCATCTGTATCTATTAAGTACAAGCAGGGGGCAGGGTTGTGAGTGAGGTCATCATCTATAGGCTTAGTGATAGGATATACATAATCAAGTGAGTCACAAGTGAGGGAGCCACCCTATTATGTCAACTGGGCAGAGAGGTGGGTCGTGCACAGCAGGAGGCTGTGTCATTCGTAGTAGTAGAGGGTCGTATACAGAAAAGGGGTCCACCCCCATTAGGTCACCAAGGCAAGGACATAGGCTGTGTGCAACAGGTGTCGTGCGCAACGCTTCTTATCTGGGGGCTGGAGACTTCAAAGGATTTCTAATAGAAGGATACTGTAAGCCAATGCAGTGGGAGCTGACGGACTTGTGCTCTTCTCTTAAGATATGTATAGGAGGATTCTTTGAGCTAGCACAGAATCGAGAAAAGACTGACAGGGTGTGCAGCTGCTGTGACTGGTCTTACCAGAGGGGTTCTTCTTCCTCTGTTATTTCCAGGATCTCAGGCCTGAGGCCTACTTTCCACAGGAACTGGATGCAAGGTTCTACAACTCCTTTATCAGGATGAGAGGTGCTTGTTCCAAGCCTGCCATACAGCATATGCCCTTTCAGGCAGGGATGCCACTGCCTGGGTCTTTGGGTCTTGTCCTGGTCTGGCTGTTTTCCCATGTACTGCTTCTGTTCTGTGACTGCTCTAGGCATTCCTCCTACTACATAATACTATATGGTCATATGGAAGGATTCTATAAATCAGCACGAAATGTGTCAGTATAGCTCCAACTACAATACCTATAGATTATATAGAAAGATTATATAGAACTAAGTATGCTAGATATAAGCATTAAGTATGATTATATAAGCTAGATTTTTGTAGGCAGTAAGTTATATTTCAGGCACTAACTATGCCTGGGATCTGCACAGTTCTCCTTCCTCAGGGCCTATTGGGGTGTTACCCACACCCAAAGACTGGTGTAAATTCCAGAACTTCACCGGAAAACTATTTACTTATGTGGCAGAAAGAAATCTTCAAACCACCATATAGTAGTAAATAACTCAGAAGACCTATCTCAAGGGCTTACTATACACAAAAGCCTAGAATTTCCCTCTCCGGAATCCTGGACAGAAAACAGGAGAGCCTCTCCAGCCAGGAAGAGGGCACTGGTTCCCAGAGACAGGGAAAAGCGTTAGAGAAGGAAATGGAGTAGAGATTAGCTCATCTCTGACTCACAGTCCCCTGGTCCCTCCTACAGGAGTGATACCACACCAGCTCCAGCTGGGGGAGCTGTCATCTGGGCAGCTCCACTCGGAATGAACTGGGCCTGGGACTGTCCCACCAGCTGGCTTCTGCTCTCCTTTCCCTGTGGGACTACAGAGGTTATTGGTTGGCCTTTGGTCCAGGAGCCACCTGTGTGACGGTGACAGAAGAGGCCGTGATTGCAGGTCTAAGGGCCACATGAGAGGCTGTGACCAGCTAAGACTCAGCTTATATTTGATGTATGTTTCACCTAACATGTATCCTCTAGATTCTTCAGGCAGAAAACATAACTCCATTGTATTCCTGTGTTCTTGGGAATTGAGAATTTGAAGTAGGATAGGCAAACCTCAGCATATTACATAAAATACACTCAGCTCAGCTGCTGTGTTTAAAATACACATTTTGACCTCGTGATCCATCCACCTCGGCCTCCCAAAGTGCTGGGATTACAGGTAGGCACCACCACGCTGGGGTAATTTTTGTATTTTAATAGAGACAGGGTTTCACCATGTTGGCCAGGCTGGTTCCAAACTCCTGACCTCAAGTGATCTGTCTGCCTCAGCCTCCCAAAGAGCTGCGATTTACAGTGGTGAACCACCATGCCCAGCCTGGATTTAGTTTTTAAACAGAATTTGATGGTCTAATGTTTAAGTTAACTTTATAAGCAATAAAGCCTTAACTGTTTACATGTCTGTTGGCTGAGGTTATTATTTTGCCTAGCAAACCCATAGAGAGAACTGCCCCAAGTGGTCTGATGGTGGGGTACACATCAGTCCTGCACTGGTATCAGGCCCCAACCTCAGCAACCAGGGAAGTGTGGAAAAGTCCTGGGCTCCTGGCCCCCCAAAACATAGGAGCCAGGGAAGGTCTTCACCTTCAAGAGGGCAAAACAGGCCAGGCGCAGTGGCTCACATCTGTAATCCCACCACTTTGGGAGGCCATGGCGGGCGGATCACTTGAGGTCAGGAGTTACAAGACCAGCCTGGCCAACATGGCAAAACCTGTCTCTACTAAAAATACAGTAATTAGCCAGGCATGGTGGTGCACGTCTGCAGTTCCACCTACCTGGGAGGCTGAGGCATGAGAATTGCTTGAACCCAGGAGGCAGAGGTTGCAGAGAGCCAAGATCATGCCACTGGCATTCCAGCCTGGGAAACAGAGATACTCTGTCTCAGAAAAAAAAAGAAAAAAGGTGGAGGGGGCAGGGGCAAAACAGCTTTTTCTGTTAGGACAACTGCCTGGATCCTCTTCCCAGTCCCCAGGACTTCACAAAGGCACAGGCGAGGAAGGAAGTTTGGAGGTCCCATTGCCATCACTCAGACCCCCTTTCTCAGTCTCAATGCCAGAGGAGGGGCCACTGGATTCAGAGCGATGCCTACTGAACATGAGAGTTTGTGAGAATTTGGATGTTCCAGATCCAAAGTCCTATTCTCTACTCTTCCTCCATTTCCAAAAATATGAAGACACAGATACTAAACAGAGCACACAAGAACCGTGAGAATGAACCTCTGCTCACTCTGAAATCCCAAGTCCACTGAGAACTGGGAATCCACCTGATGAAACTGGAAAGAAACTCATTCTAAAACTTTTAATTTAATTTTCTCTTTTTAGAGACAGGGTCTTGCTCCATCGCCCAAGACTGAAGTGCAGTGGTGCAATCATAGCTCACCACAGCCTCAAAATCCTGGATTTAAACAATTCTCCTGCCTCCTCAGCTTCAGGAGTTGCTAGGACTAAAGGCATGTGCCACCATGCCCGGCTAATTTTTTAAATTTTTTCCAGAAGGGGAGTTTCACCATGTTGTCCAGACTAGTCTCAAACTCTTGGTCTCAAGTGATCCTCCCGCCTCAGCCTCCCAAAGTGCTGAGATTACAGGCATAAACTACCCCACCTGACCAAGAAACCCATCTTTTTTTTTTTTTTTTTTTTTGAAATAGAATCTCACACTGTCTCCTGGGCTGGAGTGCAATGGTGCAATCTCTACTCACTGCAACCTCCACCTCCTCGATTCACACCATTCTCTTGCCTCAGCCTTCCTAATACATGGGATTACAGGTGCACACCACCACACTAGGCTAATTTTTTGTATTTTTAGTAGAAACGGGGTTTCACTATGTTGGCCAGACTGGTCTCCCTTGTGGTCTGCCCGCCTCGGCCTCCCAAAGTGCTAGGATTACAGGCATGAGCCACCATGCCCAGCCCAAGAAACCCATCTTAACTTTTCTTCATAGTAACTGTGAATCAGAGCAAGGTCTGAGAGTGTAAAGATAATCATTGGTAATTGTAAATCAAGCAGGAAAACAAAACTAATTAAAATGAGCTTATACTCTTGGCAATAACTCAGAAGCCCTTACAACTATTTGCCTTGATTAGTACAAGCCGAAAGCAGAGCAGACGGGGCAGAGGCCTCCCTGCATTCCCCTGTCTGGCTATCCCTTGGCGTATGTCTGCCTCTGGTTTTGTCCAGCCTGGATACACAAGACATCTCCTTTCCAACTGGTTCATCACCTCAGGTTTATCCACTGAAAATCCTATTTGCGGACAAGGAAAATGGTCTGAGTGTTAAGGAACTGGGATCTCAGGCCAAATCTCTGCTGGTTAGACCCCTAACCTCCTGGCCCCACAAGAACTAGCTGTGCTTTTTTCTGCTCCCGCTCCTTAGCCCCTTCTCCCTGGCTCTAGATACTCCATTTGCTTCCTTAGGGGTGGAGCTACCTCAGGCAATTATTTCAGGATTCTTCCTCCCATGATTAGCTATAGACTCACTAGCTCTCCACTTCTTCCAGTCCAAACTAGAATAAAAGGACTTCTCAGATAAAGGTTTTTTTAGCCTGGGCACGGTGGCTCATGCCTGTAATCCCAAAACTTTGGGAGATTGAGGTGGGAGAATCACTTGAGGTCAGGAGTTCGAGACCAGCCTGGCCAACCTGGTGAAACCCTGGCTCTACTGAAAATACAAAAATAAAAAAAATCAGCTGTGTATGGTGATGCGTGCCTGTATCCCAGCTACTTGGGAGGCTGAGGCAGGAGAATTGCTTGAACCTAGGAGGTAGAGATTGCAGTGAGCTGAGATTTCACCACAGCACTCCAGCCTGGGTGACAACAATGAGTGAGAATCTGTCTCAAAAAAAAAAAAAACAGTTTTTTGCCAGGGGTGGTGGCTAATGCCTATAATCCCAGCACTTTGGGAGGCCAAGACAAGCAGATCACAAGGTCAGGAGTTCGAGATCAGCCTGACCAATACAATAAAACCTTGTCTCTACTAAAAGTACAAAAATTAGTTGGATATGGTGGCACATGCCTGTAATCCCAGCTACTCGGGAGGCTGAGGCAGAAGAATTGCTTGAACTGGGACCCAGGAGGTGGAGATTACAGTGAGCCGAGATCGTGCCATTGCCCTCCAACCTGAGCGAGACTCCGTCTCAAAATAATAATTATAATAATAATAATAAATTAAAAACAAATAAGTAAAAGTTAAGTAACCTTAAAAGGCAGAGTCAGGTGAAAGAGTTGTCAGGAAGGAGGGCTGTAGAAACTCTGGCAGAAATTTCAAGAGAACCCTGAAATGGGAAATAGTCAGGTGTCCAGGAGGGTGAATACCTTAGGGAAACATCTGAGAACAGAAAGGACTATTTGCACCTGCTTATGTTTACAGTTTTAAGTTAGTTTACTTCCTCCCTTTCTTCCTTCTTTTCTCCTTTTCTTTCTTTCTTGGATTACGGGTGTGAGCCACTGCACCTAGCCTTTCTCTCTCTTTTTTTTTTAACAGACAGGGTTAGCCAGGTGCAGTAGCTCACATCTGTAATCCCAGCACTTTGAGAGACAGAGGCAGGCGAATCACCTGAGATCAGGAATTCTAGATCAGCCTGCCCAACGTGGTGAAACCTGTTCTCTACTAAAAATACAAAAAAAATTAGCTAGGCTTGGTGGCACATGCCTGTAATCCCAGCTACTTGGGAGGCTGAGGCAGAGAATTGCTTGAACCCAGGAGGCGGAGGTTGCAGTGAGCTGAGATCGAGCCACTGAACTCCAGCCTGGACAACAAAAGTGAAACTCCATCTCAAAACAAAACAAAACAAAAATCCTCCTACATTTTAAAATTTAACTTCCGTATCCTAATATTCCATTTAGAAATCTGGCATGTTTTGGATAAAAATAAGAGTAATAATTGTTCTTTGATTAATATACAATCAGCCCATGGGGTTGACATATTAAATTTGCCTGAACATCACTCATAGCATTTACAAACTTAGTTAATTAAATTCTTTAAATATTTAAACTACATTTACAGATTTAATATACTTGATTTTTTTCCCAAGCACTTCAAATTCCTCATAGGGCAGATTTACAAGTCAAACAAGAAGAAATTCTTAAGCATGTAAATAATTCTCATAAACCTAATTATTCAGACTCTTAAATGTGGCAAATCAAGTTATCTTAAAGATTCCATGCCAGGCACGGTAACTTATATCTGTAATCTCAGCACTCTGGGAGGTCGAGGCAGGAGGACTACCTGAGATTGGGAGTTCAAGACCAACCTGACCAACATGAGAAACCCCATCTCTACTAAAGAAAAAATACAAAATTAGTCAGGCATGGTGGTGTATACCTGTGACCTCAGCTACTCGGGAGGCTGAAACAGGAGAATTGCTTGAACCCAGAAGGCAAAGTGAGCCGAGATTGTGCCACCTGGGCAACAAGAGTGAAACTCTTTCTCAAAAAAAAAAAAAAAAAAAAAAAAACTAAATAAATTTAGAAATTACTTTTTTTCCTTAAAGACAGGGTCTCCTTTTGTTGCCTACACTGGAGTGCAGTGACATGATCATAGCTCACTGTGACCTTGAACACGAGCTAAAGGAGTTCCTCCCACCTCAGCCTCCCAAGTAGCTAGTACTACAGGTGTACACCATCATGCTTGACTAATTTTTAAAATTTTTTTTGTAAAGATGGGGTCTCACTATGTTGCCAAGGCTGGTCTCAAACTCCTGGCCTCAAGGGATCCTCCCACCTCAGCCTCCCAAAGTTCTGGGATTATAGGTGTAAGCACTAACCTCAGCCTAGTTTACATTTAGAAAATTACATTTCTTTTTTTAAAATTCTTTTTTATATTTATGTTTTATAGAGACTGGGTTTCACCATGTTGGTCAGGTTGGTCTTGAACTCCCAACTTCAGGTGATCCACCCATCTTGGCCTCCCAAAGTGCTGGGATTGCAAGCACGAGCCACCACGTCCAGCCTAGAAAATTACATTTCTTAAAAAAAAAGAAAAAGAAAAATCCCAGTGTCTTTTCTTAGAAAGTCAGGGGAGGTAGGCTTTTTTTTTTAATGGAGTCTCCCTCTCTTGCCCAGGCTGGAGTGCACTGCAACCTCCACCTCTGGGTTCAGCTCACTGCAACCTCCACCTCTGGGTTCAAGCGATTCTTTCTCCTGCCTCAGCCTCCTGAATAGCTGGGACTACTACCAGGCCAGGCAGGCACCACCACCCCTGGATAATATTTTTTTCTCTTTTGAGGCAGGGTCTCACTCTGTTGCCCAGATTGGAGTGTAGTGGTGTAATGTCAGCTCAGTGTAACCTCTACCTCCCAGGCTCAAGTGATTCTCCTTCCTCACCCTCCCAAGTAGCTGGGATTACAGGCACGCACCACCATGCCCGGTTAATTTTTGTGTTTTTAGTAGAGACAGGGTTTCACCATGTTGGCCAGGCTGGTCTTGAACTCCTGACCTCAGGTGATCCACTCACCTCAGCCTTCCAAAGTGCTGGGATTTGCAGGTGTGAGCTACTGCACCCCGTCTTTTTTTTTTTCTTTTTTTAAGATAGAGTCTTGCTCTGTTGCCTAGGCTGGAGGGCAATGTGCAATCTCTGCTCTCGGCAACCTCCACCTCCTGGGTTCAAGCAATTCTCCTGCCTCAGCCTCCCTAGTAGCTGGGATTACAGGCATGTGTCACCACACCCAACTAATTTTGTATTTTTAGTAGAGACAGGGGTTTCTCCATGTTGGTCTGGCTGGTCTCGAACTCCTGATATCAGGTGATCTGCTTACCTTGGCCTCCCAAAGTCCTGGGATTACATGCATGAGCCACTGGGCCCAGCCTGTTTCCTGCTTTCAAAAGTAGAAACAGTGTGTACAACTGTCTCTTTTGTTTAAAGGGTGTGTTAAGGAGTATAAGAAAAATGGGTCGGGTATGGTGGTTTACACCTGTAACCCCAGCACTTTGGGAGGCTGAGACGAGTGGATCACCTGAGGTCATGAGTTTAAGACCATCCTGGGCAACATGGTGAAACTCCATCTCTACAAAAATACAAAATTTAGCTGGGCAGGATGGCCGTGACTGTAATCCCAGCTACTTAGGAGGTTGAGGTGAGAGAATTGCTTGAACCCGGGAGGTGGAGGCTTCAGTGAGCTGAGATTGTGCCACTGTACTCCAGCCTGTGCAACTGAGCAAGACTCTGTCTCAAGAAAAAAAAATATCAAAAAACACTTGTTCTGATTGATGTAAAAAAAAAAA
This sequence comes from Callithrix jacchus, assembly GCF_049354715.1. Classification (NCBI taxonomy): domain Eukaryota; kingdom Metazoa; phylum Chordata; class Mammalia; order Primates; family Cebidae; genus Callithrix; species Callithrix jacchus. Next base: position 41,807,883 of record NC_133505.1, read on the forward strand.
AAAAGAAACATAGAAAAATATTTTTTAAAAATAAAGAAAGAAAAATAAACTTGAAAAATTTTAAGAGATAGGGTCTTACTCTGCTGCCTAGGCTGGAATGCAGTGGCATGATCACAGCTCACTGCAGCCTCAAACTCCTGGACTCAAGTGATCCACTTGCCTGAGCTTCCCAAGTAGCTGGGAGTGGGACTACAGGTCTGTGCCACCATAACCAGCTAATTAAAAAAAATTTTTTTGTGCAGATGGGGTCTTACTATGTTGCCCAGGCTGGTCTCGAACCCTTGGCCTCAAGTGATCCTCCCATCTCACCCTCCCAAAATGCTGGGATTACAGGCGTGAACCACCACACCTGGCCCCTGGGATTACAGATGTGAGTCACTGCACCTGGCCAGCCACTGTGCCAGGCCTCTTTTCTTTCTTTCTTTTTTTTCTTTTTTAGACAGAGTTTTGCTCTTGTTGCCCAGGCTGGAGTGCAGTGGCACAATCTCAGCTCACTGCAATCTCTACCTCCTGGATTGAAATGATTCTCCTGCCTCAGCCTCCTGAGTAGCTGGGATTACAGGTGCCCACCACCATACCTGGCTAATTTTTGTATTTTTAGTAGAGAAGGGGTTTTACTATGTTGGCCAGGCTGGTCTCAAACTCCTGACCTCAAGTGATCTTCCCACCTCAACCTCTCAAAGTTCCAGGATTACAGGCATGAGCCACCATGCCTGGGCTATTTTTATTTATTTTTATTAAAAATTTTTTCTGACTCTGCTCAGAAGGAATGTTAGCAGGTTTAATGCCAGCAGTTGATTAAACAAGTGCTTTCGTGTTTGCACTTCCTCTCCTGCTTGTCTGCAATTGTCATGAAAACATGTTCAGTCTAACCTGACTAATATCTGAGCCAGCTAGCTGGAGGGATGTGTGAGACACATGGAAGGAAGCCCAGCTGTGCAGGAGAGGTCATCCTATATCAGCCAGGTCCTAGGGAGTCTTCAACCACCTAATTTAAAATGCATGAGCGGCTCAGTGTGATGACTCACACCCGTAATCCTAGCACTTTGGGAGGCTGAGGCAGGTGGATCACCTGAGGTCAGGAGTTTGAGACCATCCTGGCCAACATGGCAAAACCCCATCACTATTAAAAATTCAAAAATTGGCCAGGTGTGGTGGCAGGTGCCTGTAATCCCAGCTACTCAGGAGGCTGAGGCAGGTGAATTGCTTGAACCTGGGAGAAGGAGGTTGCAGTGAGCCAAGATTGTGCCATTGCACTCCAATCTGGTGACAGGAGCAAAACTCCACCTCAAAAATAAATAAATAAATAAAAAGATGTGTGAGCAAGCACAGTCAGCAGAACTGCTCAGTTGACACTGTGGGAGAAGTTATGAATGTATTGTAATTGCCCACATGGGTTCTTACTGCCTGCTGCCCAGAAAAGCCAAACACTGAGAACAGCAGGAATTGCAGTAGAGAAAGTTTAATAATCACATGGCCAAACCAAGCTGAAAGATGGAAGATTTTTCTCAAATTTGCTTCGCTGGGAATTTGGAATCTAGGAATTTGTAAGGATAGTTTGGTGGGCAGGGGGCTAGGGAATGGGAAATGCTGATTGGTTGGGTTGGGAATGAAATCATAGGGGGTCAAAGCTGTCTTCTTGTGCTGAGTCAGTTGCTATGGGGGTCAGAGACCTGCTGTGTCAGTTTATTGGTAAGGATTACCGGTCTGGGTGGTGTCAGCTGGTCCATCAGAATGCAGGGTCTGAAAATACCTCAAGCACTAGTCCTCGGAGTTACAATAGTAATGTTATCTATGGGATTAATTGAGAAAGTTACAAACCTTGTACCTCCTGCATGACTCCCAGACCATAATTCTAACCTTGCACTCAATTTTTCTTACAAACGCAGTTTCAGGTCTGGGCAACATGACAAAACCTTGTCCCTACAAAATATACAAATATTAGCCAGGTGTGGTGGCACACATCTGTGGTCCCAGCTACTGGGGAGGCTGAGGCAGGAGGATTACTTGAGCCTCAGAGGTGGAGGCTGCAGTCAGCTGAGATTATGCCACTGAAACTGCAGCCTGAGTGACAGAGCGAGACCCTGTCTCAAATACAACAGCTGAGCACGGTGGCTCACACCTGTAATCCCAGCACTTTGGGAGGCTTTCAGTTCAAATCACCTGAACTCAGGAGTTTGAGACCACCCTGGGCAACATGGTGAAACCCTGTCTCTACTAAAATACAAAAACTTAACCATGCATGGTAGTGGGCACCTGTCATCCCAGCTACTTGGGAGGCTGAGGCAGGGAGAATTGATTGAACCTGGAAGACGGAGATTGCAGTGAGCCCAGATTGCACCATTGCACTTCAGCCTGGGCTACAGAGTGAGACTCCATTTCAAACAACAAAACAAACAAAATCAAAGGCGGTTTCAGTCCATGACCAAGGAGGGGGTTAGTTTTGGGAAATGGAAATGACTGTTACCATCTTTGTTTAAAGTTAAACTATATTTAGCCAGGCAAGGTGGCTCACACCTGCAATCCCAGCACTTTGGGAGGCCAAGGTTGATGGATTACCTGATGTCAGGAGTTCAAGACCAGCCTGACCAACATGGTGAAACCTCATCTCTACTAAAAACACAAAAAAATCAGCTCCTCATGGTGGTGTATGCCTGTAGTTCCAGCTACTGGGAGGCTGAGGCAGGAGAATTGCTTGAACCTGGGAGGTGGAGGTTGCAGTGAGCCAAGATCATGCCATTGCACTCCAGCCTGGGCAACATGAGCAAAACTCCATCTCAAAAAAAAAAAAAAGGAAAAAGTTGAGGGGGCATGGTGGTGCACATCTGTAGTCCCAGCTACTCAGGAGGTTGAGGTAGGAGGATCACTTGAACACAGTTCAAGGCTTCAGTGAGCTATGATCACACCACTGCACTCCAGCTTGGGTGGCAAAGAGACCTATAAAGATCTATAGAGATCTCTATAAAAATAAAAAGTAAAGCTGGCCTGGCATGGTGACTCCCGCCTGTCATCCCAGCACTTTGGGAGGCTGAGGCAGGGCAGATTACAAGGTCAAGAGATGGAGACCATCCTGGCCAACATGGTGAAACTCCGTCTCTACTAAAAATACAAAAATTAGCTGGGCATGGTGGCATGTGCTTGTAATCCCAGCTACTCAGGAGACTGAGGCAGGAGAATTGCCTGAACCCAGGAGGCGGAGGGTGCAGTGAGCCGAGATTGTGCCACTGCACTCCATCCTGGCAACAAGAGAAAGACTCCATCTCAAAAATAAACAAACAAATAAAAAGTAAACCTAAACTATAAATAAAATTTGTTCCATAGTTTGCTCAGCCTATAGCCAGTAACGAATAAAGACAGCTTGTGAGGTGAGAATCAATCTGGAGTCAGCCATGTCACATTTCTCTCACTGTCATAATTTTTTCAAAGGTGGTTTCACCTTTAAGGCTTGGAATTGTTTGTTATGCACAATAGCTGACAGATACAGAAACTGGAAGCAGAAGTGGATACTACTATAACAAAAACCTAACATATGAGGCATTGACTTTGGAACTGGGAGGCAGAGGAGACTGGAAAATGGTGAGGAAAGTATTAGGGAAGGTTGAAGAAATAGCAACTGTGTTGCTATTTTGAAATGAAAAAAAATAATATGCTATTTTGAAATGAAATAAAATAATGAAACTGTCACCCAAATAACTTGGGAGATAGGAAATGTACCAAATGAACTTGTAGATTTGAGCAAAGAAATCTCCAGCCAGAATGTTGAAAGTGTCAGTTGGCTTTTACTAACTGTGTCTGATAAAGTTTTCTTTTCTTTTGAGATGGAGTTTTGTTTTTATTGCCCAGGCTGGAGTACAATGGCGAGATCTTGGCTCATCGCAACCTCTGCCTCCCAGGTTCAAGTCATTCTCCTGCCTCAGCCTCCCGAGAAGCTGGGATTACAGGCATGTGCCACCATGTCCGGCTAATTTTTGTATTTTTAGTAGAGACAGGGTTTCACCATGTTGGTTAGGCTGGTCTCGAACTTCTGACCTCGTGATCTGCCTGCCTTGGCCTCCCAAAGTGCTGGAATTACAGGCGGAAGCCTCTGTGCCAGGCTGATAAAGTTTTCTAAGAAGCTGGATGCATGGCTCACACCTGTAATCCCAATACTTATGGAGGCCAAGGCAGGAGGATCCTTTGAGGCTAGAAGTTTGAGACTAGCCTGGCCCATATAGAGAGATCTCATCTCTACAAAACGATTTAAAAATTAGCCAGGCATGGCAGGACATGGTGGCTCATGCCTGTAATCCCAGCACTTTTGGAGGCCAAGGTAGGCAGATCACCTGAGGTCAGGAGTTTGAGACCAGCCTGGCCAATATGGTGAAACCTCATCTCTACTAAAAATACAAAAATTAGCTGGGCATGGTGGTGGGCTCCTGTAATCCCAGCTACTCGGGAGGCTGAGGCAGGAAAATCATTTGAACCTGGGAGGCGGAGGTTGCAGAGAGCTGAGATTGTGCCACTGCACTCCAGCCTGGGTGACAAAGTGAGGCTTCATCTCAAAAGAAAAACAACAAAATTAGCTGGGTGTGATGGCAAACACCTGTAATCTTGGGAGGCTGAGGCAGGAGAATTGCTTGAACCCAGAAGGCAGAGGTTGCAGTGAGCCAAGATCATGCCACTGCACTCCAGCCAGGGGGAAAAAGCAAGACTCTGTCTCAAAAACAAAACAAAAAAATGTGCCATGCCTAGACCTGATATCGATCACAAGAAACTGGACTTTCAGCCTAATGGCAGAATTGGATGAGTCTTTTAGGGATCCTGCAGTAGGGAATGAATATATTTTGTGTATGGAGAGAACATAAGTAACTGTATAGAGAGGCAAGATGAGGTGGTTCACGCCTGTAATCCCAGCACTTTGCAGGACAGAGGCAGGAGGATAGCTTGAGGTCAGGAGTTTGAGACTAGCCTGGGCAACATTTTGTAGAGACCTTGTCTTTAAAAAGATTTAAATAAAAAATTAGCTGGGCATGGTAGCACGCATTTGTGGTCCTAGCTACTCAGGAGGCTGAGGTGGAAGGATCACTTGAACAGGAGTTTGAGGCTGCAGTGAGCTGTGATACTGCCCTAGCACTCTAGCTTGGGCAACAGAGTGAGACCCTGTCTTGGGGGGGAAAAAAAAACCTGTGGACAGAGGGCAGACTGTGGTAAATTGATTGCATCAATGGTTCCAAGTCTTCACCCCTCCCTGTGTCCACACCCTTTGCCCTGTGAATTTGCAATTTCTTCCGTAACAGAAGCAGAGTCTATTTCCCCACCCTCCTGAAGAATCTGAGTTTGGCCATGTGACTTGCTTTAGCCATTATGATGTTAGCTGACAAACACAAGTAGAGGTTTGAAAAATGGCCTGTGTGTTTCTGCTTCTTCTCTTGCTTCTCTGTGATCACCGTGAGAACACACCCAGAACATTCCCAGGCTGACCTGCTGAAGGGATGTGAATGACACATGGAAGGAAGCTGACTTGTTCCAGCTGAGGTTATCCTAGGCAAGGCAGCCCTCAGCTGACCTGCCAGCTGTCTACAAACCTTTTTTTTCAAACACTGTCTTTTTTTTTCTTTTTCTTGAAACATGGTCTCATTCCATCACCCAGGCTGGAGTGCAGTGGCTCGATCACAACTCACTACAGCCTCCATCTCCCATGCTCACTCGAGTGAGCCTTCCACTCAGCCTCCCAAGTAGCTGGGATTAGGAGCCACTACCTTGCACAGCTAAACCTCAATTTCTCTATCTGCTAAATGGGCATACTCCAAAAACTTGTGAAAATTAAATAAGATAAAATAGACAAAGAGTATAATGTAGTAGCAGGCACACATTGTAAAAACTCAACAAAGTCCTAACTATTTTCTTTTTCTTTTCTTTTGAAACAGGGTCTCGCTCTGTCACCCAGACTGGAGTGCAGTGGTGCGATCATGACTCACTTCAATCTCTACTTCCTGGGAACAAGCAATCCTCCCACCCCAGCCTCTTGAGTAGCTGGGACCTCAGACACACCCTGCTAATTTCTGTATTTTTTTAAGAGACAGGGTCTCCCTATGTTGCCCAGTGTGGTTTGGAACTTCTGGGCTCAAGCCATCCACCCACCTCAGCCTCCCAAAGTGCTGAGATTATGGGTGTGAGCCACCACGTCCAGCCTATTTAATTTTTTTTTTTTTTGAGACAGGGTCTCCCTATGTTGCCCAGTCTGGTCTCAGGTGATCCACCCACCACAGCCTCCCAAATTGCTGGAATTACAGGCATCAGCCACAGTGCTTGGCCCTATTTTCCTTTTCTTTTTGAGACAGGATCTTACTCTGTCACCCAAGCTGGAGTGCAGTGGTGTGATCTCGGCTCACTGCAACCTCCACCGCCTGGATTCAAGTGATTCTCCTGCTTCAGCCTCCTGAGTAGCTGGAATTACAGGCATCCACTACCACACCCGGCTAATTTTTTGTATTTTTAGTAGAGACACAGTTGTCACCGAGTTAGCCAGGATGATCTCTATTTTCTGACCTCAAGAACTGCCCGCCTCCGCCTCCCAAAGTGCTGGGATTACCGGCCTGAGCCACCACGCCTGGTGGCATTATTTTCCATTTTAAGAATTAAGCAACACTTCATTCCATAAAATAGAATAAATGTTCCAACGAGCTCAGCAGAAGAGGATGGCTTTTGTGGTTTTTTTGTTGGTTTTTTTTTTTGAGACACAGTCTCACTCTGCGGCCCAGGCTGGAATGCAGTGGGGTGATCTCTGCTCACTGAAACCTCTATCTCGCAGGTTCAAGCTATTCTGCCTCCGCCTCCCAAGCAGCTGGGATTACAGGCCCGTGCCACCACATCAAGCTAATTTTTGTATTTTTAGTAGAGATGGGGTTTTACTATGTTGGGCAGGCTGGTCTGGAACTCCTGATCTCAGGGGATCCACTTACCTTGGCCTCCCAAAGCTCTAGGATTACAGGTGTCAGCTACTACACCTGGCCTGAGGTTGGCTTTATAAACAAAGAGCTGAAGAAAACAAATAAGGAAGAGTTTATTACTTACTTTTCAAAGATTTTTCTTTTTCTTTTTCTTAAAGACAGGGTCTTGCTTTGTTGCCCAGGCTGGTCTCAAACTCCTGAGCTTAATCAGTCCTTCCACCTCAGCCTCCCAAAGTGCCGGGATTACAGGTGTGAGCCACCACACCCAGGCTTCAAAGTTATTTTTTTTTCTTGTAAGGTGGGGAAAGGGAAGCAAAACAATTGAAAAATAACTGATTAGTTAACATCAAGTTTCCTCAGTTTCTTTTCACTTTCATTCTTTCTTTCTTTCTTTTTTTAGGTACTGTGTCATGCAATGTTGGCCAGGTTGGAGGGCAGTGGCTATTCACGGGTGCGATCCCACTACTGATCAGCACAGGAGTTTTGACCTGCTCTGTTTCTGACCTGGGCTGGTTCACCCCTCTTTAGGTAACCTGGTGGTCCCCCGCTCCTGGAGGTCACCATATTGAAGCCCAAGTTACTGTGAATACCCAACTGGCATAGCACAGTACAGCCCAGAACTCCTGGGCTCAAGCGATCCTTCCACCTCAGCCTCCTGAATAGCTGGGACTACAGGCATGTGCCATCATGCCTAGCTCTTCAGTTTCTTCAATCCTTTTTTTTGTTTCAGGATTAAAACAGAGAGAACTTCATTATCATTCTATTAAAGATTTATTTATTTATTTATTTATTATTTTTAATAAGAGACGGGGTTTCACTATGTTGGCCAGGCTGGTCTCAAACTCCTGACCTCATGATCCATCTGCCTCGGCCTCCCAAAGTCGATTAAAGATTTAAACTGATATTTTTGAGAAATTGGCTGTTCTCTCTCTCCTTATTTTTCAGAAGGTCGGATAACAACTTAGTTTAGCATGGGTGACTCCATATTGAGTTTTAGTTGTTGTCTGTTTTGACCTAGTGCAGTCCTATCCCCTCCCTTCCTCCCTCCCTCCCTTTCCTTTCTTCCCTCCCTGTCTTCATTTGTCTCACTCTATCGCCCAGGCTGGAATGCAGTGGCTCACTGCAGCCTAGAACTCCTGGGCTCAAGCTATCCTTCTGCCTCAGTCCTAGCTGGGATCACAGGGGTGCGCCACCTTGTTTGGCTAATTTCTTTCTTTCTTTCTTTTTTTTTTTTTGTAGATAGGGGGTCTCACTGTGGTGCCTAGGCTGGTGGCTTTCTGTAATTTTTATTTAATAAATGAAATGCTCAGCCGGGCACGGTGGCTCAAGCCTGTAATCCAAGCGCTTTGGAAGGCCGAGATGGGCAGATCAGCAGGTGAGGAGTTTGAGACCAGACTGACAGGGTGAAACCTCATCTCTACTAAAAATTCAAAAATTAGCTGGTCATGGTGGCATACGCCTGTAATTCCAGCTACTCAGGAGGCTGAGGAAGGAGAATTGCTTGAACCTGGGAGGCAGAGGTTGCAGTGAGCTGAGATCACGCGGCTGTACTCTAGCCTGGGTGACAGAGCAAGACTCCGTCTCAAGAAAACAAAACAAAATAAACAGATAAATGAAAGGCTCTTTCCAACTCAACAAGGCCATTAACTGGCCAGAGTGGATCAGATCCCAAGGGCCACTGGTGGTGAGAAGGGGAGAGACTGACCCAGAGGGAAAATTAGCATTGGATGTTCAGGAATAGGAAAGCACATTGAAACAGAAAGGAGATGAGTGGGAGGAGACAGTCCGGGTGATAAGCAGATCCTGTAAAATGCCCTGTGGGTTGAGAAGAGGGGAGAGGTGGAAGGAGCTTGGGAGATCCCAGAGTGGTGTCTGGACACCTGTCTGTAGCAAAGGCAGGAGTGAGAAAAACGTCTAGAAAGCCATTGAGATGGCCTTAAGTGCCGGCCTGAACAAGTTGAGCTTGTTCAAGGAAATGATCAGTGTCCCCTCTTCTGAAAACCTCCCTGGGTCCCTCCAGACCAGGCCAACTTGGTACATCTTTGCTGGACACCAAATTCCCTGAGTCCCACTCAGATTACTGTCTGATGCCTCCTCCTCCATGGCTATGTAAGCTCCCTGAGGGGAGGCCTTTCAACACTCCTGCGCTCCCACCAGAGATGGGCAAGGAGGTGGTGAATGTAATGAATATCATGCACCTCATGGATTTTCAGTGGGGATCAAGACAATGTTTTGTGAAGCCAGTTTGGTGGTGGTGTGCTGGGAATAATTTGAGCTGGGTGGGACCTGAGGTGCAGGCATTACTAAAAAAAATCTAGAAGTTGAGAATATACCCCACGGCCTTGGTGGGAATGACAGATGGGGAGCTGAGGTGTGACCGTCTCTACAGGAGCGGCCTCGGACTCAGGCTGGCCATGAGCAGAGGGAGGCACAGTGGCTTTGCAGGACCTAGTGCCAAGGTGATGGTACTAGGATGTGGGGTTTATGGGAGGTGATAGGTTTATGTGGGGTTTATGTGAGGAGCAAGAAAGAGAAGTTCATGTGAGGCAGGGACCTGCATCCTCCTTGTCCAATCCTGTGTGCTCCCAGCTTTACCCTCTACAAGTTACTTTTCCCAGTGGACAGCACCCTTCTGGGTCTCTCCATCAGGCACCTGGGTTTGAGACAAATTCCACAGCATGACACAGCCTGGGAATAGGCTTTATTGGGGGAAAAAACCCAAATAATCAGCAAGAGAACCGGCATGGAGAAGATGGCCGACCACTAACAGCTCAGGATTGTAGCTCCCAGTGAAAGCTCAGAGAACGAGACGACGCCACATCATTAGACGAATTTTCGTCACTCACCGATTAGCCGATTCCCAGTGGAGGAGCCCCACGGGTCGCCAGCGCGACTCTTGTGGCTGCCGCAGCAGTTTTGCCGGCGTCTCGGCGCAGCAGCTCTTCACGCAGAGCCAACGGGACTGCTTCCCCTACTGACCGGAGTTTGGAGCTCCAGGAAGTCAGAGCCGCTTGTTGCGGACTCAAGAGGGAAGCCAGACCAGAGATTCCCGGGCAGAAGAGCACCATCAGTCTTATCGCTGCTATTTAGGCTGCCACAGTGGGTTGCTCGGATCCCAGCACTGGGAATCAATAAGTCGGACGTCGACTCAGAAAACTAATTAGAAAGGCGGTTCATTTACAATGAAGGGAAAAAAACAGCCTAAGAAGGCCGAGTATACTCAAAATCAGAACCCATCAGCAACGGAACAAGCCCTGATGGAAAAGGACTCATCAGCAACCGAACAAGCCCTGATGGAAGAGGACTCATCAGTAACGGAACAAGCCCTGATGGAAAAGGACTGTGTTCCATTATCTGAAGTAGGCTTTAAAAGGTGGATGATAAGAAACTTCTGGGAGTTAAAGGAACTCGTTCTAACCCAATGTAAAGAAACTAAGAACTTGGAAAAAAGATTAGATGAAATGTTGAAAAGAATAGACAATATAGAGAGGAATACAAATGAACTTATGGAGTTGAAAAATACAACACGAGAACTCAGTGAAATATGTACAAGCTTAAACAGCCGAATGGATCAAGCAGAAGAAAGGGTATCAGAGGTAGAAGACCAACTTAATGAAACAAAACGACAAGACAAGAATAGAGAAAAAAGGATAAAAAAGAATGAGCAAAGTCTCCAAGCAATATGGGACTATGTGAAAAGACCTAATATACGCTTGATTGGTGTACCTGAATGTGAGGGAGAGAATGAAGTCAAGCTGGAAAATACTCTCCAGGACATTATCCAGGAAAATTTTCCTAATTTAGCAAAGCAGGACACTATTCAACCCCAGGCAATACAGAGAACACCACAAAGATATTCCTCAAGAAGACCAACCCCAAGGCACATAATCATTAGATTCACCAAGATCGAAACGAAGGAGAAAATATTAAGGGCAGCCAGAGAGAAAGATCAAGTCACCCATAAAGGTAAGCCTATTAGGCTTACAGCAGATCTCTCAATGGAAACCCTACAAGCTAGAAGAGAGTGGGGGCCAATATTCAATATACTTAATCAACAGAACTTTCAGCCCAGAATTTCATATCCTGCCAATTTAAGCTTTACATTTGAAGGAAAAATAAAATCTTTTAGGAACAAGCAAGTACTCAGAGATTTTATTACCACCAGGCCTGCTTTACAAGAACTTCTAAAAGAAGCATTATACACAGAAAGGAACAACCAGTATGACCCTTTCTAAAAATACATCAAAAAGTAAAGAGCATTAACATAAAGAAGAATTTTTATCAACGAAAGGACAAAATAGCCAGTTAACAACAAATGGCAACAACCCTAAATTTAAATCGACCAAATCTCCCAATAAAAGATACAGACAAAATCTAACGGTATATCCAAAGATATACATAGACTGAAAATAAAGGGTTGGAAAAAAAAAAACAAAAACGTACCAACCAAATGGAGAGCAAAAATAAATAAATAAGAAGCAGGAGTTGCAATTTTCACATTTGACAAAATAGATTTCAAAGCTACAAGGATACAAGGGTAAAAGGATTAATGTAATAATAAGAGATCTTAACACCCAGATACATAAGACCCATAATGAGATTTAGATTCAATGAGACAACAAATTGATAACGATACCCGGTACTGGAACTAAGATCCAGAACAAATAAACTCAATAGAGCTCTCCATGTTAAACACACAAAATATATATTATCCACAAAATCTAACGATATATCTGAAGATATACAAAGACTCAAAACAAGGGGATGGAAAAAAACTCACCAACCAAATGGAGAGCAAAAATAAATAAATAAAAAGCAGGAGTTGCAATTCTCACACTTAATAAAATAGATTTCAAAGCTACAAGGATGCAAGGGTAAAAGGATTAATTTAATAATAAGAGATCTTAACACCCAGATACATAAGACACATAATGAGATTTAGATTCAACGCGACAACAAATTGATAACGATATCCAGGACTTGAACTCAGAGCCAGAACAAATAAACACAATAGAGGTCCCCATTTTAAACACATAAAATATGCATTAACCACTTTAAACACTCAAAATATTGATCGGCCATTATTGAAACCCATTTTAGGAATGAAGTAATATTCATTTTTCCCTCTTTTTCTTTTTTTCCCCTTCTTTTTCTCTTAAAAAAAAAAATAAAAAATAAAAAAAAAGAAAAAAAAATACAAAATTAGCTGGGCATGGTGGCGCTCACTTGTGATCCCAGCTACATGGGAAAAAAAAAAAAAAAAAAAAAAAGAGAACCGGCATGGATTCCCTGACCCTCCTCTCATCACCCTCCCCGCCCTGTGAGGGGCGGATACATTTGGGGCGAGGGTGGGGAGGACCCCGAACTAGAGCAGCCAGGACCACTTCCACTGTGCATTCCAGTGGGAGGGCCTTCCTGCCATCACACTGCCTTTGTGTAGAGCTGGCATGGAAAAGCAGCTTTGTCAGTGGAGGTACACCAGGCTGCTTGGCACCATGCAGTCTAGATTTGGGGTGCCAGCCCATTACAGGAGTTGTCTGAGAATACCAGCATTCGAACACCCTAGGGCTGTCGGCATCGCAGTGCCTCTCACTTGTGGAGGGGCTGGGAGAGGGAAAAGCATGCATGGAATACTCAGGATCAATCCCCAGTCCCCTGGTGAACTGAGCATGGCTGTGCCCCCTCTAGCCAAGAGAAGGAAGGGCTATTCCTAGTTGGCCACTCTTCAGGCTACCCAAAATGAAAGTCCAAGGTCACATAAAGACACACCCATTCTACTAGGCATCACAACTAGGGGATCCCCCATGCCCTTACTAGGAAAGCAGTCCGCTTTTAACCTGCCTGCAGCCCTTCTCACACATAGCCTGGTAGGAGTGTTATTTAGGTTCCTGCAAATCTCTCTCTCTCTCTTTTTAGCAGACATGGTAACTGACACCTAAGTGCCTCTTGCACTCTGATTCACAACTTCCAAATTTCAGAGACGCCTGACATGCCAACTGCATCTTGCCTTCCTCAGTGTGGCCCGCCTGGGACTTGAGCGAGAAAATATTGACACTCTTGAGGAAGCCTAATCATCCGCTGGAAATGAATTGGGTAAGTAGCCCTCAGGGGGGTCAGAGGTCAGGCCAGACCAGGCCAGGATAGAGCATGAGAGGGTTGGTGAGCCCAGCTCCACACAGTCAACCATCGTAACAGTCTGTGCCATGAACTTTACAGAGTTGGTGCACCTCAAGGCTCGGTGGAGCCTTCAGTGTGTCCTTAGCCAAAGCTAAGGAAAAATGGAGACATTGGGCACCAGGAATGATTCCAAGATTGCAAAGGAAGAGATGAGATAAATGGAGCTGAGAGATGCATTGATTCATACTTTGATTCCAACAACTGATGCCCACTCACATGTTACTCACCAGATGCCACACACACACAGCCACATGCACGTTCACACACTCTCATGCATGCATTTGGTGCCTGTCCATTGCCAAATCCCCTACTCCAGGTAAAGGGAGAGTCTGTGGTTTCAGTCTCTTCAGCTATGAAGCGGCTTTCCCTAGAAAAATCCAGTTTTTGCCTGTGTTAGCCCAACACCTGATCTTGGTAATGGGCAGGGGGTGTCCCTTCACTGGATCACTCAGACAGTATGCCAGGGATCTGCTTCTAGTCATAGCACTCCACCGGCCAGATCATTACTTTTTGTTTTTTTTTTCTTTTTTTTTTTTTTGAGATGGAGTCTCACTCTGTCACCCAGGCTGGAGGGCAGAGGTGTGATCTCGGCTCACTGTAACCTCTGCCTCCCGGGTTCAACCTATTCTCCTGCCTCAGCCTCCTGAGTAGCTGGATTACAGGCACCTGTCATGACATCTGGATAATTTTTGTATTTTCAGTAGAGATGGGGTTTCACTATGTTGGCCAGGCTGGTCTCAAACTCCTGACCTTGTGATCTGCCCGCCTCAGCCTCCCAAAGTGCTGGGATTACAGGCGTGAGCCACCACACCAGTTCTGTTCTCGTATTATCTAGGGAGCTGAATCCCTCCTCTCACATCTTACTTTTATATCCCAGGGGTCCAGTGTTCACCTTTATTGTGTCCAGCAACTGCTCAACACACCCTAGGAGAAGCTGGGTTTTGCTAATTCTGGTTCCTGACCTTTGGGGACCTTCAGCCTCCAGCAACCTGCAGTAACTCCTCTCTCTCTCTCACACACACACTCACACGTGTGTGCAGACGAGATAATGATTATCCTTATCTGTTCATGTTGGATATAATTAAATCCACTTTTTTTTTTTTGAGAGGGAGTCTTGCTTTGTTGCCAGGCTGGAGTGCAGTGGTGTGATCTCAGCTCACTGCAACTTCCACCTCCTGGGTTCAAGCAATTCTTCTGCCTCAGCCTCCCGCGTAGCAGGGACTACAGTGGTGCGCCACCACACGCAGCTAATTTTTTGTATTTTTAGTAGAGATGGGGTTTCATCATGTTGGCCAGGATGGTCTCGATCTCTTGACCTCATAATCTGCCCGTCTCGGCCTTCCAAAGTGCTGGGATTACAGGTGTGAGCCACTGCGCCCAGCTAAATCCACATTTTACAAGCATCTTGCATCAGGGGCCTCTACATCTGAAATGCATAAAACTGGAGCAGGAGGGGCACATTTTTGTCACAGGTGAAAAAAACAAAAACAAAAACAAACTGGTGGATATGATGGTTTAATTTTAATAAATAAATGAATGTAAATTTATTTTACTGCATTCCGGTGACTATGTCGTAACTTGTTCAATATACTGAGTGATTTTAGGCTAAGGAAGGATTTTTTCAAATGAAAGTGTTTGGATGGACACCGGGTAACTTTCTAAAATATACTCTTTGGAGGACGTAAATAAAAAGAAATACCTGAAGGTGAAACGGCGGGGTCGGGGTGGGAGAATGTGAGACTGCTGTGTGCAAGGAAGGGCGGGCATTTATACTGAAACTGCAGAACTGAGCAGATGACAGCTGCACACCGCTCCTTTTCCTGGCTGGGCTGCCCCAGCTCAGTGGCATCGCAGACTGTGACGAACCCCAGACGTATCTGGTGGAAACCAAGCCACAATCTGAGAAGCAGCGCACAGTCTGAGGCGCAGAAACGGGTCCTTCTGGTTTCTCCTCCCTGATACCCGCAAAGGCCCTGCGCTCCCGTTATCCTCACAGCCCCTGGAGGTTGTGTCCCGCCTAACTTCTCACCCCTGGTTTCCGAACATCCCGGCAGAGGCATAGAGGGCGTTGGGGGGCGGGGCAGGTCAAAACTTCTTGGGCCGCCCCACCCACCCCTTTCCGGTTAGAGTTGAAACTCCTTAGACGGTTAGGTAGTGCCCCAGCCCACTCGCCTTTCTTCCAGCGATGAACGATCTGTTCACAGGTCAGCGCCACACACTGTTCAAAGCCCCTCCTCCAAAGGCGGGAAGGGGTGCGCCCGGAGGCTCCGCCCAAGCAAGAGCACGCTTGCGTGGTCGCCGCGGCGGCCATGTTGGACTCCGGCAGCCGCCCACCTCCAGCTGCTTGTCGTAGCTCGGGGGCGGAAGCGACCATGCACTCTGGGCCCCCAAACCTGTGCTCGCGAGCCCTACATTCCCCTCCAGCCTCCACATAAAACCCGGGCCAGTATCCTGGTGGCAAGTGCTCGCTCCTTGGGTGAATCCGAGAAAGCACCCGTTTCCTTCTCTGTAGCTTGAGCACCCCCACCCCCGTCTCCATACCCATTATTTGGGCAGATGATGAACTCTCAGCATAAAGCCTGGCACACAGTATGTGTTCTATAAATGTCCGTGAGCTTTTCCTGTACACTGCGGGGTGCCTTGTAGCAACCACCTTCCAGCCGCCACTGCCTGCAGCGCCGCCTTCTCCCTTTTGCAAGATCGCGTCTGTACAAGACTGAAGACCTTGCGGAGGCGCAGGAGGCTTGGCAAGCCCACCTCAGGAGGGTGAAAGTGAAGCTCACGAGTTCTCTTTGACTTTCATGTGACCGTTCTGGAAGGGCATCAGAAACACAGACCAGGGTGCCCAGGACTGGAAAGACTGTAGATTTTGGAACATTTCAACGCCCCCATGCTTGTTATTTTTATCACCCCTGGCTGCGTCCCCATAGGGACTCCCAAGCAGCATAAAACTAGAATGAAAGCCCTGCGTGCGTGCTGACTGTGGAGACAACAGGAAGGGGGAGCTGGGACATTGCGTCCCAGGCAGAGCTAAGTGTGGGGGAGAAAGGCCTTTTGGACCAGCGTGGGTGATAGCCCCAGGGTGGGAGAGGAATTCAGGCCAGGCCTGAGGTGGCCTGTGGGGGTCCTCAGATAAGTGCAGCTGCTCCACCAGCTCTGTAGCTATGATCCAGCAGTTCAAACGTCCTAAAGGGTGGGAAATTGCATGAAACCCACAGAGATGAGGGAAGTGCATGAGGAGGGGTGAAGGCCTTCCAGCGGCTGGGGGCTGCAGGACCATAGTCAGACCTCCATGGGATTCTGGAAGCCTAGTGTGAGGATTTAGTCAGTAATATCAGGCACCCCCAGTCTAGCCTGATGGAAAGAGGGGGAGCAGAGAATACAAAAACTACTAAGTCGGGGTGAGGGGATTGCACAGTTTATTTCCAAACGCTCAGAGGATAGGGAGTGGCTTCGGGCTCCAGCTGCCTCTCCCTGCATTTGGCTGAATCAAGAACTTCTCTCCCCTCCCCCAACACCCTAGGCAATGCCCAATAGAGAAGGGACTCTCACCCCCCCCCCAAGAGAGACCTAGACAGGTGAGGAGCATGGAGGGTGGGGGGACAGAGTTCAAGTATTCACATTTCCCCCATCAACACCCCGGAGTACACCGTGCCAGAGCCATGAGGTGGGGATCCCACTGCTGGGATTCCTAGTGGTGTCGATAGTCCTTCTCCCACTTAGAACCCTCCAGATGAACTCCCTACACCTTTTCCCTGAAATAACAAACCAAGTCCTAAGCCCTGTAGTCTGGGCAAGGAGGGGCCTTAGAATGCCACTCACCCAAGGTCCCCAGGGTGAGGGCCTTCACCTGTAGTGAATGGGTTGGGAGCAAGTGTCTAAAAGGAGAGAGGAAGGGAGAGAACTGAGAGGACCTAGGGAGGCAGGCTTGGAGGTTTCTGACACGTAAGTTCAGACAGCTCTCGTCTGCGAATCCACCCCACCCCATTCCCCAAGCCCAGAATCCCTGAGAGTCCAACTGCAAAGGCAGTATGGCTGGAGGGAGGAATGGGAGCAGGCAGAGCGCTGGGCAGGACCTCCGCCCCTGTCTCCCAGTCAGTCCTGCTCCTGGAACACATGATGCTTTGGGAGGGCCAGGACCAGGATCAAGTCCCAGCTCTTAGGCGCTCCAGCATAGCTGAATCCTGGGGAACAGAGGGTAGACCCACCAACCCCCAAACCCCAGCCGTCCTGGCCTCGGGTAGAATGGTGGGAATGGGCTCTCTAAAGGGTATTATAAAAAGCTAGAACCGTTAAACGCTTCCTGGGGAGAAGTGGCTCCCAGTCTCTTGCCTCCCCAAGTTATCAGTCTCCCTAGTGCCTAGCAGACAGGGCTAAGGAGGTCTCAGAGAGCCGAGGGAGGAGGCCACAGCCCCTGGGCCCAGAGAGAGGGCCCACTAGCACCATGCAATGTTGAGGCACCTTTGCAGCCTGACTGGCCCCCACACAGGGGCCCTCCAAAGCTGGAGTGCACCCTTGCTAAAGCTTCTGTACTCTTGAGGGGGGACCCCTGAAGGGAGTGGAGGAGGCAAAGACTTGGCTTAAGTCCAGGCTGGGGTCTCAGCAGGGACCCCAAAGGGCACCCTTGGGAGTCATGATTTGAAGAATCTTCGTACCACAAACTGGCCCAACAGAACCACACCCAGAACGACCAGCACATTCAGGATGGGTCCATTGCCCAGGTCCAGGGCTGCCACCTGCCGGGAGAAACACGGTGGTCACAGAGAGTCAGGCAGAAGATACAGGCACCTGGGGAGGGGCGGGGCCTGGGAGAGGAGCAGCCCCAACAGCAGGGAGGACGTTGCAATCCTCAGATACTCACCCAGCCACCCCTCTGTGCGATCCACCGGGCGATGCAGTGATGCAGCATGAAGTCCACCACGAAGCGGGTCACCTGGCCCAGGAAGCCAGTCAGGCCGCGCTGGTAGACGTGTAGGGCCAGACGGTAGCCAAAGCCCAGGAGAGCCACCACACGGCCCCAGTTGATGCCACTCTCAAACAGGCTGCGGGCAGAGCATTGCATACCATTGGTGGAGAGGCCCCAGGAGGCCCGTCAGCCTGCCTGCCCTCTCCCTTCCCTCTCCCAGCTGGAAAGCTAAATTTGCTGTGAATTAAGGCTGCAGAGGCTGCCCCAGCCTGGCCTGTATTTGGGAATAACCTGGGTCTCTGTGAAAGGAGAAAGCTGAGGGGTATGAGCTGGATGCCACTGCTGGGATGTACACTCAGGTGCAAAGGGGCACAGACAGGGTAGAGGGCAGAGCGAGTGGAGGGGTCAGCGGGGAGATTACCTGTGGGTGTTGTGCTGGCCTGGCAGCCCAAGGGACAGCAGAGAGAAAAGGACAGAAAAGATTAGAGTAGTTCCTGTCATCACAGTGGCATGGGGGCTGTCCTCTAAGTTCATGGGCTGGCTATTTCAGCTCTGAGCGCTAATTCTAAACTCTATCACCTACACGTCCCTTCACCTCCAGCTTCAAATCCACCCCAACCCTGACCTCCCTAACTCTAGTGGTAGCAATGGCTAACACTTCATAAGGTGGACATGTTCTAAGCATACTTTTCCTGTTTTACAAACCAGGAGACTGAAGGCCAAAAAGTTTCACGAAGGCAGTAAGTGGCTAAGTTTGGATTTGCACCCAAATACTTGGTGCCTTTAACCACTTGGATGCCAGATAATAGCAACTAGAAGTCATTTCTAGGACCTGGCAGAGGTTAGCACCCTCACCATCTTCAGTGTGACATGTAGTTTCAAATTGGAACCATGAAGGACAGCAGTGTCCCAGCTGGGCTGGGGAGCCGTGGGGGATGCCCCACCTCAGGCCCCCTCTAGAGTCCTAATCTAACCAGTCAAGTCCTTGGAGTCAGTGCTGAAAAGAGCTGTGAGCTAATGCACAAAATACGAATGAGTCTGGGACCCTAAGAGAGAAAAATAGGAGGCCGAGACCACATGTGAGTTCACAGCAGACACTGGACACCGACAGAAGGTGTCTCCCAGGCCAGGAGTGCATCATATAGGCAGGCCATGGTGAGGTTGTCACGGGACAGGAGAGTGACCAGAGTCCGGCGGGGAGGTGGTCGGGGTACCTGGAGGCGATCTTGGTGAAGTACTCGTAGGCGTTCTCTGCCGTGGGCTGCAGGTGCTGCAGCATGGTCTGGAACTCCGAGTCATAGCGCCGGTTGATGTCATCCCCAATGATAGCGAGCTGCCGTCCCACCTGCCCCATGGTGCTGTGTGAGCGGGAGGCAGGCAGGTGAGCAGGTGGCCAGGCAGTGGGGGCCAGGGCCTGCATCATGGCAGAGGGTTTCTGCCCAAGCTGTCCATGGCCCTGTGCACCCCTCCTTGGAGATCCCCGACAATGTTCTAAAACATGAATGCTGGGCTCTGGGACAAGGGGCAGGCATGGGCTAAATAAAAAGGATACAAGGTCCTGGATGGGGGTAGGAGCCCAACATGAAAGAGGAGCAGCCATGAGAGAAGGGCAAGACCCCCCAGGCCTCCCCAGCTCCCAGGAGTGGCACAGACCCATGCAAACCACTGCCTCCCCGAAGATGTCCTGTGAGCCCAGCGGTTGTAGCTCACCTGCTAGGTTGGAGAGACAAGCTAACCATCTCTGGGTCAGCAGGGGCAGCCGCCCCTTCAGCCTCCTGTTCCTGCCGATGGCGGTAAAAAACGTAGCTGTGGAAAACCTCCTCTGTGTCCCGGGCTACCTGCTCCTCTGAGGATCAAAGCTGGGAGTCAGGGAGAGAGGGCCAAACCCCGATAGCCCCATGCCTTGTAGAAGGTTCACTGTTCCTAAGGCCACAGTGTCCTCGCCCACGGAAAGAAATATCCTGGCTAGATGCTGTGGTGCTGTGGCTCATGCCTGTAATCCCAGCACTTTGGGAGGCCATGGTGGGTGGATCACAAGGACAGGAGTTGGAGACCAGCCTGGTCAACATAGTGAAACCCTGTCTCTACTAAAAATACAAAAAAATTAGCCAGGCATGGTGGTGGGCGCCTGTGATCCCAGCTACTCGGGAGGTGAGGTGGAAGAATTTCTTAAACCCGGGAGGTGGAGGTTGCAGTGAGCTGAGATGGTACCCTGCACTCTAGCCCAGGCTACAGTGTGAGACTCTATCACAAACAAAAAAACACAAAATTAGCAGGGCGTGGTGGCACATGACTGTAATCCCAGCTACTCAGGAGGCTAACGCAGGAGAATCACTTGAACCTGGGAGGTGGAGGTTGCACTTGAAAAAAACAAAAGAAAGAAAGAAAAAAGAAAGAAATATGCTACACAGAGAGTTGTTCTGGCACTTGCATTGAGCCCTCACAGTAGCCCTGAGAGCAGGCAATCCTGTTTGCAGGGGAGAATGGCAGGGGCCATCTAAGTAATGTGTGCAAGCCAAGGAGCCGGGACACAGTCTCAGGCATTTGGGCTCCTGAGTCTGTGTTAGTACATCTCAGCTCCACAGCCCTTTGTGTGCACGGAATGTGGGAAACAAAATCTGAAATTGTAGCCTTGGCCCAGAACAGTTACACAGGGAGATAGTGACAGACCTGGGACGTGAATCCCAAGTCCAGGGAACAGCCCACCTCAGGCTGTGAGCTGGGGCTTCCCTGGCCATCCCCTGGGAAGAACGAAGGGGGGCGGCCATCTTCCTCCCCCAGTCACAACAATTGCCTTCCCTGTTGAGCAGACCTGACTGGGTGACCGGCCAGTTTACATCCTTATTTCTCCCGCTGGAGGGATACAGCAGCCAGGCTCCACTCTACTTCCTGCCTCCCTCGTCCGACCCCGCCCTCTGCCCGGTGGCACCGTGCCCACCTTCATGCTCACTTCCTGGCCTCTCCCAGCCTCCAGGGCCTCCCCAGCCCAGACTCCTCCCTGGCTCGGGCTTAACCTTGACAGCAGCTCCAGCCTCTGATCCCGAGGGTGGGAAATACTCTTCCCCACCCACAGTGGGTGAACCAAGGCCAGGAGCCTGCCCCTGAGTCCTGCTCCTTCCATCCTCACCACAGCCCTCATGGTTATGGGAGGGGTGAGAGGGCAGGAGGACCCTTACCAGAAGCAGAGGGTGGGTCAGGCTCTCCGCACTCCTGCCTGGGAGGACCTGGGCCTTGCCCCGATGCCATTTTTCAGGTCTCAGTGGAAGACGGTGTCAGCCTGCAGGGATGGGCAAGAAAAAGCAGAGATGGGGGTGAACACAAACCTGTGACTGGGGACCGCAGGCGGGTTGCCATGTCCATATAGGAGAGAGGGTCCCCTACTCCCAGAAAGCCCCTCAGTCTTCTGAAACTTTTTTTTTTGAGACGCAGTTTTGCTCTGTTGCCCAGGCTGGAGTGCAATGGCACCATCTTAGCTCACTGCAACCTCCACCTCCCAAGTTCAAGCAATTCTCCTGCCTCAGCCTCCTGAGTAGCTGGGATTACAGGCATGTACCATCACGCCTGGCTAATTTTTTTTATTTTTAGTAGAGATGTGGTTTCTTCACGTTGGTCAGGCTGGTCTCGATTTCCCGACCTCATGTGATGGGCCTGCCTTGGCCTTTCTAAGTGCTGGGATTACAGGCGTGAGCCACCGCGCCAGCCTCTGAAACTTTTTATTCTTACTCCAGCATGGGTCCCAGTGAAGTCTGCTGGGAGGAAACAACTTTCTGAGCACTTCACTGGCGCCCCCTCGAGGGAGACAGGGTAAAAAGGTGGAGCAGCCAAGGGCACACGGAGGTATCTGCACCCTTGAGGAGACTGTGGCTGCAGCAGTGCCCACTGGCTCTCAAGTTCATGCCACTCCTGGGACAAGAACCTGGGGTTCTTTAGCCGTTTCCGGGGGCCTCCTGCACCCCACCCAGCATGTGCTTATTGCAAGCGCGCCACCACCCAGCCAATGGCCCATCAAGGCCGCCCTCGGAGGCCCCACTTCCCTCTAGCCGGCCAGAACACACCTGTTTTTTTAACTCAGGCTTGTTAGCCGCAAACATTTCCTGAGAGCCTAAGATATACTGTCCCACTTAGGAGCTCTCTGTGGGTGGTGAACATTCAAAACTCACATGAACCCAGCAGGGTGAGCACCAGCATGCCCACTTTACAGGCAGGAAAAGTGAGGCACAAAGAGATGAGTGCCCGAGGTCACATCATTAGTCACGGAAAGTCAGGTTTTGTCTGAATCTCCATGAGTCTGTGTACTCAACACATATTTAAGGTTTACTTTCTAGTGTGTGGACCTCAGAGGGTGTCCTTTTCCAGTGCAACTTTCCCCGTTTACCTCCCGCCTGTGCCTTCCCCATCCCTGCCGCGCAGTGAAGCGAGGAAGCCCTCAGGATCAGGACCTTCTTTGAAGTCCCCCAACCTGCCTCAGCCCATGTACTCCCACCACACACCTTGTCTTCTGTCTCCAGGCCCAACCTGTGTGACCCCTCATCAGAGCCAGTGTTTCCTGGATGTCAGCTGTTTCACTTTCAGTTTGCACCCCTTCCGGATCCCCATTTCCCCAGGCAGCCTCCAGCCCTCAGAAGGAAAGCGCCCTCCTCCTATCCCAAAGGGAGGGGAGGTGCAGCCCCACCCTGGGTCAAGCACAGCCTTACCCCATCCCTACCCGCCGGGCCTGGGGACTTTCTCCTACCCCTTCCGCTCAGGCCTGGGACGGTTTTCGAAAGTGCCCCAAGAGCTCTCAAGAAGGGTGGAGGAGGGCTGGACCACCTGTGCCCTTACCCTGACTCATTGCTCTCCCGGACAGGGACAGGGCCAGGGACAGGGCGAAGGCAGACCCTCCTCTCCTCCATTTCTGGGGTCCAGGCCTTGTTAAAACAGACCTTTGCTTGCCCCACACCCCCATAGCTTCTTCCAAAACAAGATACCCTTCCCTCTTCCCCAGTCCCCAGAACCCATCACCCCCAGGACAGCAGGGCCAGAGGATGCTGACCGCACCCCCAACTCCCTTTACCAACACCCCAGGCTCCCAAGGAGGGCAGGTAGAGCCTCAGAACACCCTCCAAGGCCAGCAACCGATGCTGACCCAGGCCTATCCCTACTCCTCCGTCCAGGTGGCCTAACTTCCCAGTGAGGGGAGCCACCCCCGACTTCCTGGGCTTGCTGGATCCTAATGAACGTCTCCCAGGGACACAGGCCTGGCCGGGCCGTGGATCCAGTCTAGGGGTGTCGGGCAGCAGGAAGCGCTGAGAAAGTTCTCTCTCTATCCTTGACCTTGGCTCTGACCTCTACTCCCATCTCCCAGACAGTTAAAGGACCCAGTTCTCTGGCATCCAGGGCTGGGGCAAGAGGGGAAGCTGTGAGAGGCAGCCAGAGGGAGGCAAGGCATGATCAGGCCCCCAGCAAGGGCGGCGGACCTGCCCAGGCAAGCCTCGAGCTTCGCCTTCCCCACCCAGCTCCCAGTGGACTCCGTGCCCCACCCTGGGGCTGGAGCTGCTGAGATCTGGGAGGGTGGGCAGGACCCTTCCAGCTTACCTGCCGGGATCCTGGCTGAACCCGGGTGGTCAGCAGGGCGGAGATGGAAGTCCCGAGGGGCTGGCGGCTGCTGATTCCAGGGGCTGAGTGGGAGGCAGGCTTCCAGAAACGGGCGTCAGTGCATTCCTGGTATCTGGATGTAGCCTTTGCTTGTCCCTGTGCAGCCTGAGGGACCCGCAAGACTCCAGTGATCATAGAGGTGCCAGCTGCACCCGGCTTCAATCAGCTCCCTCTAGAGGAAGTTGCTCTGTGGCCGCCGGATGCAGACGCTCAGGCCGACAGCCAGGAGGGGTGCTTTGGGTGGGCCAGGCACAAGAGCAGCTCCCGCCCACTTTCCCCGCCCCACGTCCGAGCGGCTCTCAGTGGCCCACTGCTGTTCCCACCCCTGATTCTTTTTTTTTTTTTTTTTTTTTTTTGAGATGGAGTTTTGCTCTTGTTGCCCAGGCTGGAGAATAATGACGTGATCTCGGCTGGAGAACAATGACGTGATCTCAGCTCACCTCAATCTCCGCCACCCGGGTTCAAGCGATTCTCCTGCCTCAGCCTCCCAAGTAGCTGGGATTACAGGCATGCGCCACCACGCCTGGATAATTTTGTAGTTTTAGTAGAGACAGGGTTTCTCCATGTTGGTCAGGCTGGTCTTGAACTCCCGACCTCAGGTGATCTGCCCACCTTGGCCTCCCAAAATGTTAGGATTACAGGCGTGAGCCACTGTGCTCGGCCCATCCCTGATTCTTAATCCTTGTATTTGATATTCTCATCCACCTCTACATCAATCAATACCAATAAAAAATCCAGGGTCGGCTGGGTGCAGTGCCTCACACCTGTAATCCCAGCACTCTGGGAGGCAGAGGCAGACGGATCACCTGAGGTTGGTAGTTCAAAACCAGCCTGACCAAAGTGGTGAAACCCCTACTCTACTAAAAATACAAAAGCCAGGCATGGTGGCACATGCCTGTAATCCCAGCTACTCAGGAGGCTGAGGCAGGAGTATCAGTTGAACCGGGAGGCAGAGGTTGTGGTGAACGGAGATTGCACCGTTGCACTCCAGCCTAGGCAACAAGAGTGAAACTCTGTCTAAAAACAAAAATTAGTCGGCATGGTGTCGGGTACCTGTAATTCCACCTACTTGGGAGGCTGAGGCAGGAGAATTGCTTGAACCCGGGAGGTGGAGGTTGCAGTGAGCTGAGGTTGCTCCACTGCACTCCAGCCTGGGCAAAAAGAGCAAAACTCCATCTGAAAAAAAAAAATATCCTGGATGCTAAGAGAGAAGAAAGATATGGTCTGGGAGTGTTCATGAGGACAGAAGAAACCAAAGAAGGACAGAGATGTGAGCAGTCCTCAACAGCCCCCTTCCCTCAGCGTCCAGTGCCCTCCCCACCTCTCCCTGTCCACTCCCTGCCAAGCTTCCTGGGGCTCTCACATCTTCTCCTCCAAGTCTTCACTCCCCTGTCCCCCAAACCTCTTGCCTGCCCACTGAAACCCCTCCCTGCCCCCCACACCTCCTTCCCTGCTTCATCAACTGCCTGCCCCCTCTACCTCCAACTAATCTCCCCCAACCCCACTGCTCCCCCATCTTTGCCTTTTAGAATTCTGGGAAGTTTCCAACTGGCAGTTTTCATTTGAAAACTCCTCCTGTTCTTAAGCAGTTGGTCCTGGGGTGTCTACTACAGGTTCTGAGTTGGGGACCCTCTCAGGATGGAGGCCCCATCTCCAAAGCCCCAATCTCGAAAATCGGGCTGCACCTCCATGTTCCGCTTTTTCCGTGCCCTCGTGGGGCGCAAGGTCAGCTGGAGGAGCTCTGACAAGGCTGAGGCAGGGGCCCAGGCACACTCCTTGCCAGACCGGGGTGCCATTTCCCTGACCATGAGCTGAGAGGGACGTTCAAGGAGGAGGGGGCCGGGGACATCTGCCTTGCCACCCCACGCCTTCTCTGTGGCTGTGCCCAGGGGCTTCTCACACCTGCCACAGCAGGTTCCCTCCGAGCCGAGCATGTTGGATATGGAAACCTATACTCACAGGTGCAAGGAGGCCCAAGGGGTAGAGGTGAAGTCAGTTCTGCCCACAGCAAGCCAGGAGGCATCAGGCAACCTGGCTGAAAAGGAGGGGAAAGAGCCAGCAGGGGAGGCCTCTGGGAAAACAGGAGCCTCATACAGGTGAGGGGCTGGAATTGGGAGGGTACCCAGGTGGGCAAGGCCTAGGACGGAGATACTGGGAAAAGGCCTGGACATGAGATGGGGAAAGGACATGGGCCTGAGATGGGGAACCCGAGCTGGGGAGGGTCTGGGGAGGGAGTCCTTGAATAAGGGCCTGGGACAGGCCACCTGGTGGGGAAGGACAGGGAGATGTGGGTGAGGCCAATGGACAGAAGCATCAGATGGTTAGGAGGCTGGAGATGGGGGTTTGGGTGGGGGAGGAGGATGGAGATGGGGGTTTGGGTGGGGAGGAGGCAGAAACAGGGGTCCTCCCATAAGTGAGGGGCTGTGGATGGTGGATACCAGACATGAAAAGGGATGGGCTAGGCAGTAGGAAGAGGATGTGCGGGGGCGGGGGGGGTCCGCCGGGGGTCCTGTCACTCCCAGCTCCTTCTGAAGGCCTAGTGCCATCCCCTGTGAGGACAGAGACCCACCTCTCTCTCTGTTCCCCACCCACTCATCACCCTACTTTTGAGAGAGATAAACCCATCTCTTTAATGAAAACTCCGGGTGGCAAAGCAGGAGGCTGATGGGAGAGGGAGGATGGAGAGGGCCAGCAGGCCTGTGGGTGAGCCTTGGAGGAGATTTAGGGGTCGATACCACATCTTTGAGCCCCACCTGCCTCCTCAACCTGACTGTGCTTTAGGATTGGGGTCAAGTTTGTTCTGGTCACAAAAATGAAGGACGAATACCTGCAGAGAGCCATGGGGCCCCATGAGGTCAGCCCCGAGGCCTCCACCAGGGAGGAGGAGTGTCGGCTTGAAGGTGAGTATAGTGGCCATAGGCATAGGGGAAGCACCAGGAATGGACCCTCTTCTTGTAGGACTTCATAGGGGTGCAGGGCCTGGTAGGGCACAGGACATACTTTGAGGGACTGCTGGAATCAGACTGCCTGGGTTCAAACACCAATTCTGCTGTGCTGAGCGGTGTGATGGGTGGCAGGCTGCTCAACTTCTCTGCATCTGTTTCCTTGTCCTTAAAATGGGAATATAATAGTACCTACCTTTGAGGGAAGTTGCAAGGATGCGCTGAGATGCTCTTTGTAAAATGCCCAGAACAGTGTGTGGCACACAGTAGGCATTTGCTAAAGAAAACAGGGATCCAGGCACGGTGGTTCATGCTTGTAATGCTAGCACTTTGGGAGGCTGGGGCGGGCAGATCACCTGAGGTCAGGAGTTCCAGACCAGCCTGGCCAGCATAGTGAAACCCTGTCTTTACTAAAAATATAAAAATTAGCTGGGCATGATAGTAGGAGCCTGTAATCCCAGCTACTTGGGAGGCTGAGGCAGGAGAATCACTTGAACCTAGGAGACAGAGGCTGCAGTGAGCCGACACAATGCCATTGCACTCCAGCCTGGACAAGAAAGTGAGACTCCATCTCAAAAAAAAAAAAAAAAGGAGGTTGGACATGGTGGCTCATTCCTGTAATCCCAGCACTTTGGGAGGCCAAGGCGGGTGGATTGCCTGAGGCGGGAGTTTGAGACCAGCCTGGCCAGCATAGTGAAACCCCATCTCTACTAAAATTACCAAAAATTAGCCGGGTATCGTGGCAGGCACCGTTAACAGCTGCTTGGAAGCTGAGGCAGAATTGCTTGAACCCAGGAGGTGGAGGTTACCGTGAGCCTAGATCACACCATTGCACTCCAGCCTGGGCAACAGACAGACTCTGTCTCAGAAAAAAAAGAAAAGAAAAAGAAACAAAACAGGGCAACCTCACCCAGAGCTCAGCCCCCATGTGCCTGCCCTCCAAGTCTGGACCACCCACTGGCTGCTGGCCTGTCAATGACCACCACTCCTTTCACAGGAGACCTCGAGCTGGGCTCTTCCAAGGAGGAGGTGACTCCCTGGAACTGCTTCCACAGTTCATACAAGGAGCTTCCAAACTCGACCATGGCCAAGGTCTGGGGGTGATGGGGGTGTGAGGCATGGTTTGGGGCCTTTCCCACATCGGGCTCAGGATATGTGGTCTGGGCCCAGAGGGAGCAGTCCCCTTTCTTAACCTTTTGGGAGATGTTCCCTCCTGCTTCCTGTCTTGCCTAGGGGTCGGGTAGGGCTGCAGGCGTGGGGTCCTGGGCCTACTCACCTGCTCAGAGACCAGCTGGCCCTCAGCCTCCTCTCCAGGAAGGTTTGCCCGGTGAGAAGGGCAAGGAAAAGAAAATGAAGGATAAGGCCGAGGAAGCCTCTCTTTGGCTGGAGGTTCAGGGTGCAATACCAGAAGTTACCACCAGGTGGCACCAGAGGACCTAAGATGACCACCTGAGCCGGAGGTGTAGCCAGGGTTTGAGAGGTGGTGACTGGGGGGTGGTACTACTCAAGCACCACCCTTTCCCTAGCCTGGAGGTTTCTAACGCCTTCAGTGGCTGCCTCCATCCCTGGTTTTCCCATCATGCACTGCTGACAGAGCCCCAGAGGGTCCTCTCTCCCAGTAGAGCCCTGGGCAGCACAGACATGGGCAGCAGCTGGGCTAGTGATGACAGCATTCACAATATCATAATATGATGAAAATTGTGGTTCATATTTACACAGCCATTACTCCGGCACACCCTCTTTAAGCATTCTTCATAAAGTACTGCGTTAAAACTCTGAGATAGGTCCTGCTGCCATTTCCACTTCACAGTGAGAACTTGTCCGATGTCACACGGCCAGTGCTGGGCAGAGCTGGGTCTTGAGTGCAGGCAGTTTGGGTTCCAGATCCAGGCTCTTGAGTCGGTTGGTGTGGGGGTAGATACCTGCCCTTGAGTGCTGTCTGCAGAGGGTGAAGACTCAGGCTCTCATGCTGCCGCTGCAGGAGGAGGCCCTCGGAGAGTGAGCTTCCTTGGGGAGGGAGGGCGAAGGAGGGGTAATGCCTGGCTGGCTCCAGGTCCTGGAAGAAGAAAGGGCTGTGGCTGAGCAGGGACCACACAGAGGTGGGATGAGGCTCAGGGAGCAGTTGCACCTATGGGTCCTTGGGTTCCCAGCAGGCTGCTCCCGCCTCCTCCTGCCTGTCCCCTGCCATCTCTCTGGCTCTCAGGTTTCCTGGAGTCGGAGTTAAAGAAGCTTCTGGGAATGCAGCAAGAGTCCCGCCTCTGGAAGCTAGGTGGCCAAGAGGGCCAAGAGCTGCTGACCTGGCCAGAGATCACCCTGAAGGAGGCGGGCATTGTGGGTCAGGTATGCCTGGCACGTGCCAGACCACCAGCTGCTGCCTGAGGGCACTGGAGAAGTGGGGCTGGGGGCTTGCCATCCCCTCTGGGCTCTAGCCCTACTGGCTGGCTAGGGTACGCAGGTAGGCCTCATGCCTTCTTGGTGGTTGTATTTCTGAATTCAAGACCCTGGCCCCCTGAGTACACACTGCACACACACACACACACACACACACACACACACACACCCC
Source organism: Callithrix jacchus (assembly GCF_049354715.1). Classification (NCBI taxonomy): domain Eukaryota; kingdom Metazoa; phylum Chordata; class Mammalia; order Primates; family Cebidae; genus Callithrix; species Callithrix jacchus. The sequence goes on from NC_133505.1 coordinate 41,837,034, forward strand.
TCTCTTTTCTCCATCAGTCTCTGTTTCTCACTTAAGTCACAGTCACAATGTCCATTTTTTGGGTCTCAACTTTGCTATTCATTTACTGTATAGCCTTGGGCAAGTCCCTTCCTCTTTCTGAGCCTCAGTTTCTTCACCTGTAATATGAGTGAATTTGTCTAGACGAGCTGTAAGGCTTTCCTGTGCATCTGAAAAGTCACATGATGCTGCCATTTTCCCATCCTCGTCCACTCCCACAAATACACATCGGCTCAGGGCAGCGACCGCACTGGGTCAGATGGAGTACCATCCTGCTGCTCCCCCTCCTCGACATCGGCCTTTAAAGGTTAGGCCTGTCTCAGCTTCTCTGAGTGCACATTGATAGATCTGTTGAAAATGTGTCGATGCCCTTTTTGGTTAATTTCCATCCATTCATCATCTTTTATTCAGTGGACAATTGCCTTGACAGTCTGTGTAGCTTACAAAAGAAAAGGGCAAGGGGTTTGGAGGCCAGAGGACTTAGTCTGGCATCAGCTTGCTCTGTGATGTTGAGTAGAGGCCTCAGTTTCTTTACCCATGAAAGGGGCTGTTGCAAGGGCTTCCTGAGATGATGGGTGTGGAGCTGTAAGCTGCAAAGGCACTCCCTTGTGGGGGGCTTCACACCGTGTGATTCACTTTGGAGCAGCGCCTATCAGAAACACAGGCCAGCTGGGACTGGGTATGGTGGCTCATACCTGTAATCCCAGCAGTGCTGACTCCTGGGGCTTCCAAGGAACCTCCCAAGTTGGAGGGAGAAAGCATGCTCCATTTTGTGGCAGGGGCTGTGCCAGCTGAGGGGAGGTGGGGGAAAGGTGGCCTCGGGTGCTTGTCTCTGGGGACCAGTGGGGAGGTTCTGGGGTGCAGAGTAGACTGAGGCATGTTCATTCACCAATTTCTGCCCCCCCAGTGCCTATTTTTTGAGGAGAAGGATGAAATGGGAAACTGGCCCCGAGTCTTCCCTGCCCAGATCCCTGGAGCTGGTACACAGGGGTCTATCTCTTCTTAGGACACATCTAAGGAGCCGCTGTAGCCAGCGGGTCTGGAGACACAGTGTCCATGTCTTAGGGTGAGCCCGCCCCGAATTCTGTCCCACCCAGCCAGTCAGAGCTGGGATGTTATTAATAAAAATCTGCTTTGACTCTGGCCTCACTTTGGACCCCGCCCCGCAACAATCTTCAACCCTGGAGCAAACCCAGTCTATCTGAGGTCTAGATCCATCCCGTCTGTGCCCATGGGGCTGCGAGGGCCGCAGCAGAGCATCTCAGCAGAGAGGGCAGGAGATGGTGGGCCTGACCTGGGGCTGGGGAACGACCCAGGGCCCAAAGTGCCAGGGGAACCCTGCTGCCCACAAGCCCTGCCCCTGTTAAGAGGGGTGTCCCTGACTTCCCTCCCTCCCCAAGTTCCCAGGCCAAGCTGTAGCCTCCTAGGGAGGATCCGGGAATTCTCCAGCAGGAAGTTCCTGCCCAGCCAGCCCAAGGACAAAGCCAGGAAACAGGCCCTGGGACGGGGGATCTATCTCAGGAGGGCCGGGCTGGGTAGGCCAGGGGTCCCTGGCATCCAATGTAGCCTAATCTCAAAAGTAAGGGTAGACTTGGGAAAGGGTGCTTAATAACAGGCCCTATGGCCAGCGAAGGCGACTCACACACCTGGCTTCCCAGAGATCAGATGGACAGCAGGGCCAGGCCTAGTTTGGACACCAGGAGGTGCCGTTCACCAGAAGGTCCTGCTGGCTTCCCTGTGGGGTCCCTGTTCATTCCTTTCTGCCTGGGTCCGGGCTGAGACCCTGCAGCCGATGTATGAGAAAAAGAGCTCTCTGTCCCCAGCTCTTTTTAACATGACTGCTAAAACTTGTCTGATGGTCCTCATGGGTTCCCACTATGTCTATCCTGAGGCCTGTTACAGAGCTGAAGTTCAATATCAGAACTTGATGGCCATTCTTATTAATCCCTGTGATTGATAACAACAGCTGTTGGTTGGGTGGCCGGCCCTGGGGCCACATGCTTGACATGGGGAGACGGAAACTGTAGCAGCATGGTCCCCTACCCTGGCCCAGGCCAGCCCAGTGAAGATGGGAATCCCGGCCTCTGTCCCCAAGTCTGCAGGGTGTGGGTGGAGCCTGGAGAGGGCGGGGTGGGGGCGGGGCTTTCTCCTGTCTTCCTAGCCAGAGCCCATGGAGTGCTTGACTCATACCCTGAGTTGGGGCTGAGTGGAAGGGCCCATCTGGACTGTCCCCCTGAGTCAGCCAGGAGGCGGCCTTGTGACCAGATGACTCACCTGTGCCCTAATTGCCCTGTTAATCATTTCCTCCTCCCAGAGTGTTCTCTGATGGGAAAGGTGGGGCCTTGCAGGGCTTCCCTGGGAGCACCCGGATGGGGGGTGGGGGTGAGGAGAAACCTCACTGCTGGGGTCTGTGAGGCTGGGAAGTGTGGGGTTGTCCCTCCAGCTCCAGGTGCTGTCCCTGGAGCAGGAAGGGGGTCTGCATGCTGGAGTGGGCCTGAGCGCCTCTTCCCAGCCACACAGCATCCCGGGCTGGTTTTGTGGATGGGCCTGGATTGATGCTCCTGGGTGGTGAAGGCAGAGGTGACGTGACCCAAGGATGTGCTGTGGGGAAGGCCCCGAGGGTGATGCAGAGCGCTGGGCTCCTGTCAAGGTCAGAATGGGGAGAGCCCAAGCATTCCTGAAAGGCCTCAGAGAACAGTGGAGGGCCAGGCCTGTGGGGCGGCCAGAGGACTAGGAGCATTGCAGCATTGCCTTTTCCCCCCAGTAGAGACATCAGGGTACAGCCTCCTCAGACCCTTCTGCACCAGCACGCAAACTCAGCCAAAGGGCCAGCGGGACTGAACCCCAGTGCACTGGACTCACTCACCAGGCCCTGGGAGGAGTAGCATCCCCCCAAAGGGTACCTTTCCTAACTTGCTCAAAAGAGACATTTGGGCTGGCAGTGGCCCTAATTGTGCCATGAGATTTGGACCACTGTGACCAGACTTGCCAAGTCTCTGACACTCTCCTGGTCTCTCTCTGTTGGTATGTAAGTGTGTCTCTATGTTTCTGTCCCTTTCCCTCTGTCTCCCCCTGTCTCCCTGTGTCTCTGTCTCTGTCACTGTATCTCAGATGGGATGAAGGCAAAAGCAAAGAGGTACCCAAGTCCATTCTGAGAGAGTTTAGGGATTCTGGTGGCTGAAAGGAAGGCAGTAGGTTGGCTCATTTAGGAGCTGTGGGTCAGGGTGGGTGGTCCCAGGAAAATGTGGGCAGGGCTAAAGGTGGGCCCGCCGACCTCAGGACACTGTGTGATTCCCCTCCTTTGTCCTCCTGGCCAAGACCTCCTGGGGAGATGGTGCCTCAGGCCCTGCCTGGGGTCACTGGGAGTCAGTCTCGCCTACGCTAGGGTGAAGGGAGGGCAAAACCAGCTGCATTGTTCTCCAGCTGGGAGATGAGCTGGAAAACAGAGAGGCAGAGGGGAGAGACTCAGCTGGGTTGAAACCTGGCTCCCACTGCAGCGAACTCATATGATGGCAGACAAGTCTCATACCTCTCTGAATCTCAGCCTCCACATCTATGCAATGGGTGAATCACAGGCTTCTCATGTGAGCTGAATGAAGAGCTGCTTGGCTCATAGAAGGTTCTCAAAGAATCCATGGGGCTGGGCACAGTGGCTCACACCTGTAATCCCAGCACTTTGGGGACCAGGCAGGTGGATCACCTGAGGTCAGGAGTTCAAGACCAGCCTGACCAACATGGTGAAATCCTGTCTCTACTAAAAGTATAAAAAAATTAGCTGGGCATGGTGGTGGGCCCCTGTAATCCCAGCTATTCGGGAGGCTGAGGCAGGAAAATCGATTGAACCCGGGTGTCAGAGGTTGCAATGAGCCAAGATTGTGCCATAGCACTCCAACCTAAGGCAACAAGAGTGAAACTCCAGGCCGGGCTCAGTGGCTCAAGCCTGTAATCCCAGCACTTTGGGAGGCCGAGGCGGGTGGATCATGAGGTCATGAGATCGAGACCATCCTGGTGAAACCCCATCTCAACTAAAAATACAAAAAATTAGCTGGGCATGGTGGCGCATGCCTGTAATCCCAGCTACTCAGGAGGCTGAGGCAGGAGAATTGCCTGAACCCAGGAGGCAAGGTTAACGGTGAGCCGAGATCACGCCATTGCACTCCAGCCTGGGTAACGAGCGAAACTCCATCTCAAAAAAAAAAAAAAAAAAAAAAAAGAGTGAAACTCCATCCAAAAAAAGGAATCCATGGAACAATTTTTAATGAAGCATCTACTATGTCCTAGTCCTGTTCTAGGCACTGGGGAATATAACAGTGAAGAAGACATACACAACCTCCACTTTGGGGGACTTAACACTATTGCTAGTGAAACAACTATAAACAGATATGCCGGGTGACAGGTGCTAGGAAGAAAGCTGAGACTGGTGGGGATATCACAGAGGGATGGGGAGGCCTTGCTGAGGAGGTCATGTGCAGGAAGCCAGGGAGGGAGCCATCTGGGGGAAGGCCAGCCGTGGGCACAGTAAATGGGTCACCCTGAGGCAGGAGCAGGCCTGGTGGATTTGAGGAAAGGAACCCGTGCAGCTGGAAGGGCATGAATAGGAGCCGGTGGGACAAGAGGTGAGGTCAGAAAGGAAGTGTGCAGGCCAGGTGTGGTGGCTCACGCCTGTAATCCAAGCACTTTGGAGGCCAAGGTGGGCGGATCACCTGAGGTTGGGTGTTCAAGACCAGCCTGACCAACATAGTGAAACCCCGTCTTCACCAAAAAAAAAAAAAAAAAAAAAAAAGGAAGTGTGCAGGTCATGTGCTTCACTGATCAGGGGTTTGGGGGTTTTTTGTTTTTTTTTCTCTCTCTGTCACTGGGGCTGGAGTGCAGTGGTGCGATGACAGCTCACTGCAGCCTCCACCCCTGAGCTCAAGTGATCCTCCCACCTCAGTGACAACTGCAGGTGCCTTCCACTGCACCAGGCTTGGGTTTCTGGAGTACAGTGGTGCAGTCTTGGTTCACTGCAACCTCTGCCCGCAGGTTCAAGCGATTCTCCTGCCTTGGCCTCCCGAGTACCTGGGATTACAGGCTTCTGCCACCGCACCCGGCTAATTTTTATATTTTTAGTAGAGGCGGGGGTTTCACCATCTTGGCCAGGCTCCACCTTGGCCTCCCAAAGGGCTGAGACTACAGGCCTGAGCCACTGCACCGGGCCCACATGAAGTGATGCGATGAAATTTGCTTTTTTTTTTTTTTGAGACAGAGTTTTGCTCTCCTTACCCAGGCTGGAGTGCAATGGCGCAATCTCGACTCACTGCAACCTCTGCTTCTTGGATTAGGGCAATTCTCCTGCCTCAGCCTCCTGAGTAGCTGGGATTACAGGCACTCACCACCATGCCCAGCTAATTTTTTGTATTTTTAGTAGAGACGGGGTTTCACCATGTTGACCAGGATGGTCTCGATCTCTTGACCTCGTGATCCACCCGCCTCGGCCTCCCAAAGTGCTGGGATTACAGGCGTGAGCCACTGTGCCGGCATTTTTTTTTTTTTTTTTTTTTTTAGACAGTGTCTCACTTTGTCACCCAGGCAGGAGTGCCAGAGTGCAGTGTTGCAATCTCAGCTCACTGCAACCCCTGCCTCCCAGGTTCAAGCGCGTCTTCTGCGTCAGCCTCCCAAATAGCTGGGACTACAAGTGCGCGCCACCATGCCCAGCTAATTTTTGTATTTTTAATAGAAACAGGGTTTCACCATATTGGCCAGGCTGGTCTTGAACTCTTCACCTTATGATCCTCCTGCCTCGCCTCCCAAAGCCCTGGGATTGCAGGGTTGACCCACCGCGCCCAGCCCTGTGGTTTGCTTTTTTTTTTTGAGACGAGTTTCGCTCTTGTTACCCAGGCTGGAGTCAATGGCGCGATCTCCGCTCACCGTTAACCTCTGCCTCCTGAGTTCAGGCAATTCTCCTGCCTCAGCCTCCCGAGTAGCTGGGATTACAGGCACGCGCCACCATGCCCAGCTAATTTTTTGTATTTTTCGTAGAGACAGGGTTTCACCATGTTGACCAGGATGGTCTCGATCTCTTCGATCTCTTGACCTCGTGATCCACCCGCCTCGGCCTCCCAAAGTGCTGGGATTACAGGCGTGAGCCACCGCGCCTGGACTGTGGTTTGTATTTTTAAAGCTCCCTGGGCTGCCGAGAGGAAAGGCTGTAGGGGGCGGGCATGAAACAGGTAGGCAGGTTTCCGAGGTTGCTTCCGACGTGGGGCGGAGTCATCTGGCAGCGGCTACCAGGGGGAACAAAGGGAGTACTTACCACTAGGGGGAGGGCCTTGGCCAACACCTCTGCTCAGTGGGGAGCCAGGCCCCGCCCCAGGTGGTACCTCCTATCTTGCCCCAAGTAAGGGGCTTGTAAGGAACTTTCTCTCCGTCATCCGCAGGGTCGAGCGGAGCTGTCTGGGGTCTGGAGTCCGGGAAGAGTCGAAGGCTTGTGAGCGGCCCAGGCGCGGGCGCCTGCGGCGGGAGGGCGGGACCAGGAGGTTGGCATCGCAGGGCCTGTGCGCACCGAAGCTGAGCAAATAAGTCTCAGCCAAGACTGCCCGGCCACCACTAGCTCCTGCAGAGCGTGCGCACCTGGGAACTGCCAAGCCGTGCCACATTTCCTCTCCTTCTGGCCTGGCCTTCAGAGGTCGACCCGCAGCGGCTGAGCGCAGGGCCTCCTCTACTGAAGGCAGCTCCCAGGGCTTCAGAAACTCGCAGTCAGTGGTGGGAGAGCTGGGAGAGCCGGAACAGACCTGCGCAATAAGAACCAGATGATGATGTTGCTGTAGTATAGTTTGCAGAGCGCAGAGAAGGGAGCAAATGGTGACAGCAGAGAGGAATCCAGAAGGCTTCCAGGAGGAGGCACCATTTGTGATTTGGGGTTGCAGCAGGAGGAGGAAGTTGACAGGTGAATAAGGGGAGGGCATGCCTGCCAGGCGAACCCTCTGTGATGGGGAAGTGTCCAGTCTGCACCATGACCCCACTGTCCATTTTCCTGACTAAGTAGGAACCACTGGACTCCTCTCTTGTCCTGGGCCTTTTTGTTTAGTCCATCCTTTATTTTATTTTATTATTATTTTTTGAAATGGAGTCCCGCTCTGTTGCCCAGGCTGGAGTGCAGTGGTGTGATCACAGCTCACTGCAACCTCTGCCTCCCCGGTTCAAGCGATTCTCCTGCCTCAGCCTCCTGAGTAGCTGGGATTATAGAAATGTGCCACCACCCCTGGTAATCGTTTTTTTTTTTTTTTTTTTTTGAGACGGAGTCTTGCTCTGTTCCCAGGCTGGAGCACAGTGGTGTAATCTGGGCTCACTGCAACCTCTGCCTCCCGGGTTCAAGCAATTCTTCCGCCTCAGCCTCCCGAGTAGCTGGGACTACAGGCCTGTGCCACCACGCCCGGCTAATTTTTGTATTTTTAGTAGAGACGGGGTTCCATGTTGGCTAGGGTGGTCTCGAACATCTGACTCAGGTGATCTGCCCACCTCGGCCTCCCACAGTGCTGGGATTACAGGCATGAGCCAACGCGCCCGGCCAATTTTGGTACTTTTAGTAGAGAAGGGGTTTCACCGTGTTGACTAGGCTGGTCTCGAACATCTGACTCAGGTGATCCGCCCACCTCGGCCTCCCACAGTGCTGGGATTGCAGGCATGAGCCCTCGTATCCGACCCACCTGTTTATGTTTAGCTCATTTTCTCCCCACCATCCATCCCCGTCCATACCCCCACTCTGCCTTTGCTGGAGCCCTAAATCACTGCCCTGGCCTTCCATCCTCTCAAGGCATCTGCCCCACCACTGCCAGGGTGCTCTCTTCCTTGCTTCCTCTCTGTAACCCCTGCCCACCCTGTACCTCTCAGCCACAGCACCTGCTCCAGCCCTGGTTTCCTCACAGCTGCTTGGTTTTAGGGCTAACAGGATTCACTGCATGTGATTACTTGCTCTTGCCACGGGAGACGCAGCATGAAGGCAGGCCCTGGGGGTGCGGGCAGAGGTTTCAGGGGAGCTTTGTCTCCATGTCTGCAGTGTCCAGCATGGTGTCAGGTTCAATATATGACAGTAGCCTGAATGAGCAGAGGGTGGTGTGCAGCAGGAGGCTTGAGGATAGGGGTGGGTGAGAGCTGCAGAGGCAGGTGTTAAGACTACATAGAGCCTTACATGCCAACCTAAGCAGCTTGGCATTCATCCTCAGAGCAATGGGAGCCAGAGAGGGCTTGAGACCTGGGAGAGTGGCCTGGTAAGATGTCTGGTGAAGGGCCAGGGGGCTAATGTGGAGGCTGTCACAGTGGTTGCAGTGAGCTGGGACAGTGGCAGGTGGGGTGAACAGGAAAACAGGGAATTGGTTCTCAACTGGGGGCAATTTTGCCACCACCCTCCCAAGCATTGAGCATTGCCTGGAGACACACCAGTGTCACAACTTGGGGAGTGCTACTGGCACTGAGTGGGTAGAGGCCAGGGATGCTGCTCAGTATTCTCGGGACAGCCCGAATAACAAGGAGTGATCTGGCCTTAAGTGTCAACAGTGCTGAGGGTGAGAACCCACCCCCCCCACCCCGCCACCGCCCTGTGTTCAAGCAATTCTCCTGCCTCAGCCTCTTGAATAGCTGGGATTACAAGCATCAGCCACCACACCCGGGTATGTTTTTGTTTTAGTAGAGATGAGGTTTCTCCATGTTGGTCAGGCTGGTCTCAAACTCCCGACATCAGGTGATCCTGCTGCTTCGGCCTTCCAAAATGCTGGGATTATAGGCATGTGCTACCACGCCCAGCTAATTTTTGTATTTTTACTAGAGATGGGAGTTCACCATATTGCTCAGGCTGGTCTTGAACTCCTGACCACAGGTCATCTGACTGCCTCAGCCTCCCAAAGTGCTGGGATTACAGGCATGAGTCGCCGTGCTCAGCCGCACCTGGGTTCTCTGCTGTTCCTTGCCCACACCCAGCTTACCCTGCCTCAGGGCCTTTGCCCTCGCTGTTCCCTCTCCTTGGAGGCCCTGCCTCTGGGAGTCTGTGTGACTCACTACCTCACCTCCTGAGGTCTCTGCTCAGCGGTCACCTTCTAAAGGGGTATTTCTTTTTAATTTTTATTTTTTTGCAGAAATGTGTGCAACTAAAGGAGTAAGTCTAAACCACACAATGTTTAAAAAAAAAAAAAAAAAAGGCAATGGGTGCTCTGGCTCACTCTGGCAACCAATCCCAGCACCTCGGGAGGCCAAGGTGGGTGGATCACTTGAGCCCAGGAGTTTGAGACCAGCCTGGGCAACAAGGTGATTTTTAAATTTTTCAATGGCTAATTTTTGTTACTTTTAGTGGAGATGGGGTTTCGCCACATTGGCCAGGCTGGTCTCCATGTTAAGCAGGCTGGTCTCGAACTCCTGGCCTCAAGTGATTTGCCCACCTCAGCCCCCCAAAGTGCTGGGATTCCAGGTATGAGCCACCGGGCCTGGCCTATTTTGCCCTGCTTTATCTTCCCTCAGATCACTTTCATCATGTAACATATCATATATTTAATTTGTTTATGTGCTTGTTGACTGTCTCTCTTAACTGGAATGTAAGTTTCATGAGGGCAGGCATTGTTGCCTGTTTTGTTTGCTGCTGTGAGCCCAGCTGCCTAGCATATATAAGGTATTCCTTGACTAAAGCTAGGCACGGGAGCTCGCACGGGTAGTCCCAGCTGTTTGGAAGGCTGAGGCCAGAGGATCACTTGAGATCAGGAGTTCAAGACCAGCCTGGGCAATATAGCAAGGCCCTGTCTCAAACAAAAATCAAACATAAAATATTCCTTAAGTATTGATTGAATGAAAGGTATGAGTGAAAAACTACCAGGAGTCAGAGAAGTAGGAAGGAAATGAGAAGATAGGATGGCAGACAGCAGTGCAGGGGCTGAGTGGACCCTGGGAGAGGCTGGGGTCCTGGCCTGGCCTGGGCATGAAGCCTCAATCATCTGCCCTCCCCAGGCCCTTCCACCCAGGCCTGCTCTGCTTTACCAGCTCCTAGACATGGCTCCTCGACATGGCTCCTCTAGCCCAGGCAGATGGCCAGGCCTGAACAGAGTGTCCTTACCCTTCTGATAAGCTGCTTCCTTTCAGGGCCGCAAAGGGCAGAATGTGTCCTGCTGCTCAGGAAGTGTCCAAGAGCCTGGACAGGCCCCTGGAGTGAGCAAGGGGCTGGGCATTTGCCACCTTGGCAGCTACCCTGTGCAGAGGCAAAGCGGAGAGGAGCAAGGGGCAGGGACCAGGGCAGATCCCTACCCTTCCCCAACATGCCCTACTCCTCACAGTCAGCAAATCTCCATTTTTTTATTTTTACTTTTTGAGATGGAGTTTCACTCTTGTTGCCCAGGCTGGAGTGCAGTGGAGTAATCTTGGCTCACTGCAACCTCTGCTTGCTGGGTTCAAATGATTCTCCTGCTTCAGCCTCCTGAGTAGCTGAGATTACAGGTGCCTGCCACTATGCCCGGCTAATTTTTTGTATTTTTATTTTATGTATTTTATTTATTTATTTTTATTTTTATTATTTTTTTTGAGATGGAGTTTCGCTCTTGTTACCCAGGCTGGAGTGCAATGGCGTGATCTCAGCTCACCGCAACCTCCACCTCCTGGGTTCAGATAATTCTCCTGCCTCAGCCTCTTAAGTAGCTGGGATTACAGGTACACGCCACCATGCCCAGCTAATTTTTTGTAATTTTAGTAGAGACGGGGTTTCACCAAGTTGACCAGGATGGTCTCAATCTCTTGACCTCATGATCCACCCACCTCGGCCTCCCAAGTGCTGGGATTACAGGCGTGAGCCATCGTGCCCGGACTATTTATTTAATTTAATTAATTAATTTATTTATTTAGCAATGGAGTCTGACACTGTCACCCAGGTTGGAATGCAGTGGCACCATCTGGGCTCATTGCAACCTTTGCCTCCCGGGTTCAAGCAATTCTCCTACCTCAGCCTCCCAGAGTAGCTGGGACTACAGGAGTGCACCACCACGTCTGGCTAATATTCGTATTTTTTACTAGAAATGGGGTTTCGCCATATTGGACAGGCTGGTCTCGAACTCCTGACCTTGTGATCTGCCCGCCTTGACCTCCCAAAGTGCTGGGGTTACAAGTGTGAGCCACTGTGCCCAGCTTTATTTATTTATTTATTTATTTAGACCGAGTTTTGCTCTTGTTGCCAAGGCTGATGTGCAATGGCATGATCTCAGCTCACTGCAACCTCCACCTCCCAGATTCAAGCGATGCTCCTGCCTCAGCCTCCCAATTATAGGCAGCTAATTTTTTTTTTTTGAGATGGAGTTTTGCTCTTGTCTCCCAGGCTGGAGTGCAGTGGTACAATCTTGGGTCACTGCAACCTCCGCCTCCCAGGTTCAAGCAATTCTCTTGCCTCAGCCTCCCAAGTAGCTGGGATTACAGGTGCCCAGCACAACATGGGCTAAATTTTTGTATTTTTAGTAAAGACAGGGTTTCACCATGTTGGCCAGGCCAGTCTCGAGCTTCTGACTTCAGGTGATTCACCCGCCTTGGCCTCCCAAAGTGTAAGGGTTACATGCATGAGCCACTGCACCAGGCCATTTTGTATTTTTATTATAGACAGGGTTTTGCCATGTTGGCCAGGCTGGTCTCGAACTCCTGACCTCAGGTGATCCACCACCCCCTGCCCACTATAACCCCCCAGCCTCCTAAAGTGCTGGGATTACAAGCGTGAGCCACTGCACCTGGCCAACAAATCTCTGCTGAGAAGCTGTTGGGAGTACGGCTGTGAACATTCCCTGCCCTAGCTGGGTTTCTGTGACTGATTGCCTGCAGCTCAGCTTCTTTTGAACCTGAGAACCCAGGTGCAGGTTCCCAGCCCCCTCGCCCCAACAGGCTTTTTTGTTTTGTTTTGTTTTGTTTTTCAATACAGGGTCTCACTCTGTTGCCCAAGCTGGAGTGCAGTGGCACGATTACGGCTCACTGCAGCCTCAAACTCCTGGGCTCAAGCAATTGTACCATCTCAGCCTCCCAATTAGCTGGAACCACAGGCATGCATCACCACACCTGGCTAAATATTTTGTATTTTTTGGCCAGGCGAGGTGGCTCATGCCTGTAATCCCAGCACTTTGGGAGGCTGAGGAGGGTGGATCACGAGGTCAAGAGATGGAGACCATCCTGGTCAACATGGTGAAACCCCGTCTCTAATAAAAATACAAAAAATTAGCTGGGCACGGTGGCGTGTGCCTGTAATCCCAGCTACAGAGGAGGCTGAGGCAGGAGAATTGCCTGAACCCAGGAGGCGGAGGTTGTGGTGAGCCGAGATAGTGCTGACCTATGTTGACTGACCTTATTTAATAAATGAATACCCTCTTGTCTGCAGTCTCACCAGCCCTGTGCCCCGTCATCCACAGATACACATGCCGGGACACACGATCCTTGCTTTAGGAAACCTCCCTGGTCCCTCCGCCTTTTCTCATGTCTTTGATGCTGCAGCTCCTGTGTGAGCCCAGTCTCCTGGCTCCCTGCCCACCCTGCCCGTCTCTGCCCTTTAGCCCTGTGGTTTAGTGACAAGGAAGGTTCAGGCCCTGTCAGGGTTCTGACAAGGCTGTCTCTGGGCAAGGAGCAAGCATGGAATGTGTGTGGTGACAGGCCTCGAGTCTACTCATTTGTTTATTCATTCACTCGGTGTCTTCTGGCATGTGAGGGAAAAAGTGGAATCTCACAAGTTCCAGGTATTAAGTTTCCAAGAAAGATATAGAGGAGTCGGGAGCAGGGAGGGCCCATTTCTGACTTCATTCCTCTCCTAGGATGCTTCAGGGCAGTGCATGTCATGCAGACACAGGCTCTGACCTTCTAGTGGGCTGTGAAGTCACTTGAATGGGCTCAGCCATCATTGACAGAAATGGATAGGATAGAATTGGAATGCATCCACCCTATAGGGGCTGTTATGGTTTCATTAATTCTTTCTTCAGCTCTTGTTAAATATGTCCAGTGAGTTTAAAATTTTGGTTACTGCAACTATTTTTATTTCTAAAAGTTCTACTTCATTCCTTTTTTCAATCTGCTGTGTCATTTTTTATCTTTTTCTGTTCGCTGCCGGGATCTTCAAGCTTTTTTTATTGATTGAAGCAGAGAAGACATCTGTTTTCTGGGTGATATCTGCATCTGAAGTCTCTGCGCGTGTCTGTTTTTAGCGTGTTTTGTGGGCTTGTTCTCCCTCGTGGTGTCTGGTTCCCAAGGATTCCTGCTTCTCTTTGAGCATATACCGGTTATTGCAATTATAAAGTCTGGTTTGAGTCTAGAATGAAGGCACCTTCCTCCAGGAAGGCCCGGCTGCTCCTACTGCCAGATTCCTAGGGGAGTTTCACCAGTTCAAGCCCACTTGAAGCCCAGCTCAAGTTTGGGGTTACTGGGGGATTCCAGCTGGTATCTTTAGCTCCTGGTAGAAGCTGTTCTACTGTGGGTTCAGCACTTGACTGAGGCTGAAGCCCTTTAGGGTCCTGGTCTCCTGTTGACCCCTCACCTTCTGCGGGCCTGGGCTTGGATCTCTGACCCTTCCACCTGAAGAAGCTGTCAAAATAAGAGTCCATGCTTCCTGGAATCAGGGTCACCTCAGGGCAAAAGTAGCTGGTTGTTTCTAGATCTCTTGTATCCCTTTCGATCTTCTCTTCTGGCTGGTTAATTCTTCACCGTCTTATCAATTCTTTAAGAAGTCTTAGCACAACATATATTTCTTTCTTTTCTTTTCTTTCTTTCTTTTTTTTTTTGGTGAGACTGAGTGTTGCTCTGTCACCCAGGCTGGAGTGCAGTGGCTCAATCTCAGCTCACTGCAACCTCCTCCTCCCAGGTTCAAGCAATTCTCCTGCCTCGGCCTCCTGAGTAGCTAGGATTACCGGCACCCGCCACCACACCAGGCTAATATTTGTATTTTTAGTAGAGATGGGGTTTCACCATGTTGGCCAGGCTGATCTCAAACTCCCGATCTCATGTTCTGCCCGCCTTGGCCTCCCAAAGTGCTGGGATTGCAGGCGTGAGCCACCGCGCCTGGCCACACACCACACACTTAAAAACTCTTGTTGTTTTAGTTGCTTTCTGTTTGGGTTGGTCCTGATTGGTGGTCATCATGGTTCTCAGCACTGTTGGACCTGGAGCCTCATGCCATGACCAGGAGTGGGGAGTCCCCATGCTGTTTTAAGCAGTGGTGATCTAAGTTGTATTCCTTAAATTAGTCAAGGTTGGAAAAGCTTGAGACCCCTGCTCTAGGGTGACCTGGGGCTGTACCTGTCACTTTTTGCCTTTTCTCCTGTCTGGACTAGGGGTCAAAGGGGCTGGTGGGCCATGTGGAGACTGAGTAGCTGACAAGCCGCAGGACCTGTGGACTCAGACACAGGGCTCCGTACCTCTCAGCCCCTCTGGTCTCAGCTCAGCACCTCCCCTGCCTGGCCCTCTTTCTTGTATGAGCTCCCTGCCCCTGCCAAGAGGGACCTCTGTCCTGTTCCCAGAGGCACCATATCCTCTCCCACCTCCTGCCCTTTCCTCCAGTTGTGTGCCTCATAACCTTTTCCTCTCTCCAAGGCTAAATCAAACCCCACCTCCTCATACAGGAGGAAGTCCTTTCTGGGCTGATGTATTCAGCCGGCAGATGCTTGCTGAGTCCCAGGTTAGGGCTGGGGAACAGTGATGAGCTCAACCAGGCCCTGCCCACCTGCCCACCTGTGAGTCTGGTGAGGGTGGCAAAAAACACAGCGGAATTCATAAATAATATACTTTATCCATATCCATATTTATGTAACGCAAAATGGTGGCGGTCTAGACCCAGGGTCTGAGTGAGCCTGGAGCTAGCCGGAGGGAATGAACTAGTTTAATGTCCTAAGTGTGGCAAAAAAGAGAGAAGAAAGGAAAATAACTTAAAAAAAATATTTTGACCAGGTTCAGCGGCTCACACCTGTAATCTCAGCACTTTGAGTGGCTGAAGCAGGTGGATCATGAGGTCAAGAGATCGATACCATCCTGGCCTCACATGGCGAAACCCCGTCTCTACTAAAAATACAAAAATTAGCCGGACGTGTAATCCCAGCTACTTGGGAGGCTGAGGCAGGAGAATCACTTGAACCGGGAAGTGGAGGTTGCAGTTAGCCAAGATCGAACCACTGCACTCCAGCCTGGTGACAGAGTGAGACTCCATCTCAAAAAAAAAAAAAAAAATTTATTTTTTTATACAGGAAGTCTCGCTCTGTCACCAGGCTGGAGTGCAGTGGCTAGATTAGGGCTCACTGCAGCCTTGACTTCCCGGGCTCAAGCGATTCTTCTGCCTCAGTCCTCCAAGTAACTGGGATTACAGTCATATACCACTAGGTCACACTAACTTTTTCGAATTTTAGTTGAGACAAGGTCTCACTATATTGCCAAGGCTGGTCTTGAGCTCCCGGCTCAAACGATCCTCCTGTCTCAATCTCTTGAGCAACTGGGATTACAGGTACACACCACCATGCCTGGCCAAGTTGCACTTTTTTTTTTAGAGATGGGGTTTCACCATGTTGGCCAGGCTGGCCTCAAACTCCTGACGTCAAGTGATCCACCTGCCTGGCCCCCCAAAGTACTGGGGTTACAGGCATGAGCCACCATGCCCAGCTAATTTTTTATTTTTTATAAATTATTTTTAGTTTTTCCATCACTTGCTGCCTGTTGATAATTTTTTTTTTTGAGACAGAGTCTCACTCTGTCACCAGGCGACAGGCTGGAGTGCAATAGCTCAATCTCGGCTAACTGCAACCTCCGCCTCCAGGGTTCAAGCAATTCTCCTGCATCAGCCTCCCGAGTAGCTGGAACTACAGGCATGCGCTACCATGCCCAGCTAATTTTTTGTAGTTTTTAGTAGAGATGGGGTTTCACCATGTTGGCCTGGATGGTCTCGATCTTTTGACATCGTGATTTGCCTGCCTTGGCTTCCCAAAGTGCTGGGATTACAGGAGTGAGCCACTGCACCTGGCTGATAATTTTTTATTAAAAAAAATTTTTTTTGTACAGACGAGATTTCACCATGTTGCCTAGGCCAGTCTCGAACTCCTGGCCTCAAGTGATCCTCCCTCCTCAGCTTCTCATAGTGTTAGAGTTACAGGCGTGAGCCACTGCGCCCAGACCACTTGCCTTTAAATCATGAATGTGGCAGCCACACATGCACCCATTTGGTGTGGCCATGAGTGATGTATTTTCTGAAATAGCAGAAAACTCCTGGGAAAATTTGGACAACACAAAGGACAGCTTTCCCTTGGTTTATAGTGGAGCTGCATTCCTGGAAAATTCAGTGTTTGCTAAAATGCATGCAAAAAAAATTTGTTCCTCTGTGTATAACTCTAGGCCCAGAACACTACCCACAGATGTTCACCTACGTGTGTGGGCAAGACATTTGCAATCAGGCATCACCCAGGACAATCTCCATGGTGCAGGCATCCAGCATCCCTGTTCTGCTCACTTAGTGCCACTGTGACAATCAGAGGTACAACCCAAATCACTCCCTGCCCACTGAATTTCTGGAACATTCCCTGGTGTGGCCCCATTTCCCACCACTCTGTTGGGAACCGTCTGCCTCTAACAAGGCAGTGAGATTCTCAAAATGAAATCGGGAACCGGGAGTGCCAACCCAAGGTTCAACCCTTGGAAGAAGCAGGAGACCCAGCTGCCTCCTGAGGGCTGAGCCGAGCCCATAAAGACACACTCTCAGCCCAGTGTGGTGGCTCATACCTGTAATCCCAGCACTTTTGGAGGCCAAGTTGGACAGATCATTTGAGGCCAAGAGTTTGAGACCAGCCTGGGAAATATGGTGAAACCATGTCTCTACTAAAAATACAAAAATTCGCCAGGCTCGGTGTGCATGCCTGTAATCCCAGCTACTCAGGAGGCTGAGGCAGGAGAATTGCTTGAGCCTGGGAGCTGGAGGTTGCAGTGAGCTGAGATTGCACCACTGCACTTCAGTCTGGGCTACAGAGTGAGACTGTGTCTAAAAAAAAAAAGACACCCTCTCCAACAAACTGGGTGCTCTTTCAGAAGTGATGTCCACTCATGCTGGCAGGGCTGAGCAGCGCTAGTTGGGGCGACCCTTGGTGGCTCCATCTGCTTGTGGAATTGCCATTTTTTCCCTTCCTTTCTAGGAAATTCTGTCTTCCTTGATCTTTGGTTCACTCAGTTTCTACTCCTGATGGTCCCATGGGGCCTTTGCCTCCTTATAAGCTGGGTGGAATATCCAGTTTTTCTTTGCTCCCTGGGACTGGTTCACCAGCTTTGACCAGAAAAAAAGACACAGCTTTCTTAGAGGGAACAGGAAAGGACCTGAAAAAGGGGTTTTGTTTCTGGGACCCTCCATTGGTCCCCTCCAGTCTCCCAGCCCAGCCGTCTCCCTTCTGTTCCATACTGCCAGAGCATTGTGCCATCAGGGGCTCACACAGCTGCGGCATGCGAGGGATCTCAGGGCCACTGAGTCCTGCTCCTTGCCCGGTCTGTGGATTCCTCCTGTGACGGGGAGCTCACTGCTTCCCAGCCCAGCCCAGGCTACTGTCACACAGGCCCCGTCATCCACACCAGCCCCTCACCAGCACCCAGAATCCTCCCTCCCCTCCCCACAGGCTTTCGAATAGGCTTTTCCAACTCATGCCTCCTTTTGATAAGCAGAAAAATCGGACACCCTTCCTGCAGCTCAGGCTTATGGGAACGACAGTTGTTTTATCTACTTGCCGAAGTAAAAATTGTACTAGAGGACATGTTTCTGGACTTGGATTTGCTTTGTCTTAGGTCAGATTCCTAGAAGCAAAGCCTAAGATGGGTGGATTATTGAGGAAGTCCTCAGGAGAACACAGTGAGGGAGCCTCTTCCTCTCTGTATAGGGCAGGGGAAGAAGCTGAGCAAGGATGTGGTTTCAGGGGAAGATGCGCCTCAGCCTGACCCCACGGGGAGCTTGGGACTGTGAGCTGCCCCTCGGACAGTCCCCTCCAGAGGCTGGACTGTTCTACACCTACGTCAGTCACTGGACAGGGGCTTCCCCTGGGGAGAGGGGTATGTAATTTCCCAGGCATCTGTGTGCAAGATGGTTTCTATCCACCAAGGCAATTAGCTAAAGAAGGATGCAGATGTGGGCTGTTGGCTGCCAATACTCACAAAAGCTAGGCACAGACAGGGCATAATGGGGAGGCTCTAACAGCCTCTGGTAAATCTCCCAGGAAAAGAGGGTACATGCCCACCCCACCAAGTGAGAGGCACTGCTCTCAAACCTGCCTCTGAGCCTCCCCATTCTACTCAGCATAATCCAGGATGCTGCAAATTCTATGAGGTTCTTCCAACCACTTCCTCTTTACCTGCAGTGGGGAAGGCGGGTGGGAAGGGGTTGGGAGAGCAGAGCTGCCGGCTGGGGTTTTTTCCAGGGAGGGCCCTGAGCCCCAGATGAACCATTCCCCTCACCCGCCTCCTGCCCCACCACAAACTGCCTCTTCAAGGTGTGCCCCATGAACTTCCAGCAGTACTGGAAGGCCAAGCAGACCAAGCAGGACAAGGAGATTGCCGACGTGGTGTTGCTGCAGAAGCTACAGGTATGTGTGTGTGAGGCGTGCATCTGTGCGCATGTGCCAGGAGTCTCGGTGCACATGCAGGGCCACTGCCAGAACCAGTAGGGGCTCTGTGGCTGAGCTGAGCGGTTTCCAAAACTGAGCTGGGCGTGGCAGTTCACACCCGTAATCCCAGCATTTTGGGAGGCTGAGGCAGGGAGATTTCTTGAGGTCAGGAGTTCGAGAGCAGCCTGGACAACATAGCAAGACCCTATCTCTACAAAAAATTAATAAAAAATTAAAATTCCAAGATGCAAGAGATTGGTGTGAGTTGCTGTGAAGGAGGGGATGTGTGTGGGGTTAGGCTCCTTTCCCAGTGACCACCGGTCTGTATAACTCTGTTGTGTCAATGAGAAGAAAGTGCCCCCTCCTCCAGGCTGGCACAGCCCCATGCCAGAGTGCATGGCTCAGAGAGTGGAATGTTGACACCTAGAGCAGTGAACAACCTGTGCAGCTGCCCATGGAGTTCCCAGTGGTTCCTAGAGTCAGTGGCTCCAAGGAACCCAATTTGGGAGCCCTGGATATAGTCTTACCCTCTCCCCTTGTTTTATGGAGTTGGAGCTGGGGCCCTTAGACGGGACTGGCCTGACCAGTCATGCTGTGAGTCTGTCTGCAGTAGAGCCTAGATTTCCCCAGGTCTCTAACTCTCCCTGGCTTCCTCAGACATGTGGATCGTGCTGTGGTGCTGGGATGTGGTCGCTCATGGGCCCCTTGTGGGCAGTGGCTCAGTTCACATCCTGGGCAGATGTCGGGGTCTCAACCTCAGGCCCCGAACCACAAAGAGAGTGGGAGGCTTTGACTGTGGTCAGGAACTTTGCAGCCAGGGCCCTGGGCCCTGCTGTCCCACCCCTTGTCATACAAACCTTGCTTCCCTCTGTCCCCTTCCCCTGAGCCCCATGCATGGAGGAGGTGGGTCTAGAATGGGGACATTGGGCTATGCCTTATGGCTGTGGACTGGGCTGGAGGGAGGGAGCTGTAGGTGGGCTGCCTGAGCTCTGGTATTACTACCCCAGCTCTCTTCCTGGGGTGGGGGCTCCCACAGGCTTCCTTCCTGCTGCTGGCAGGCGGAGGCTGAGCTAGGGATCTGGCCTGGTGGGAGGGCATTCACATGTGCAGAACCACATAATCAGAACTGCAAGCAGTCACACAGCCACATGCTGTTGCTTTGTGGAAAGTCACATGGTCCATAGCAAGACTCTCCAGCTGCCACCCTCCCCCCGGTCTCAGTAAAGGACTGAGGAGGAAAGGGCAGAGACCACTGCCCTCAGAGAGTGCCAGTGTGATGGAAAGGACAGGGCTCCTGCCGTCCAGGAACCCCTAATCTGGTGGAGGAGACAGGGCACCTAGAGTTAGGCAACTTCCAGTCTAACAGGACAGAAGAGTCTAAAATGCTGTCTCTAATGGGATGCAGCTCAAATCCTCAAAGCCACCAGCACTGGATTCATCAGAGTGGGATATGATCAGTCAGAGTGGGCTGCCTGGAGGCAGTGGGCTGAGTGCACACAGTTTTGGGAGGGAAGGTCGAAGAGGAGTGGGGCTGGTGGAGGGAACCAGGAAATGGCACCAAGCAGCCCCTGCCAGGGTTTGGACTGGGACAGGGTTCCGTGTCTGGGGCACTGGGAGTCTGGTGAGATGGAGGTGGGTGGTGAGGCACAGCTATAGGTTCCTGGGGGTGTAAGGGGATTGTGGGGGTGCTCAGGGTCCTGCTGGCATGCCCTATCCAGGGGATTTGGCCAGGGAGGGGGTAGAGATTTGGCTCCTTGGGCTGTGCATGATGTGAGACCTCAGGCTGCCATCTGCACTTGGAGGGCAGCACTCTGGGTGCAGCACCAGGAGCTGGGGCAGGAGTCCCAGGAGTCCTGGAGTCCAAGGTGACTGTGTTCGTGTGTATGTGTGGGCCTGGAGTATGTCTCCTTCTAGGAGCAGCTTCTGAGCCCGCCCTTCACCTCTGTGTGTCTGCCCAGCATGCCGCCCAGATGGAGCAGAAGCAAAACGACACAGAGAACAAGAAGGTGCACGGGGATGTGGTGAAGTATGGCAGCGTGATCCAGGTGAGGCCGCCCGCCCTCTCCCACCCACCCCTCTCCCTGCCTAAGAGGCTGCGCTGGTGCCGGGCGAGGGCTGCCAGCAGGCAGTGCCCTCTGCGCATGTGTGTATCCTAATGAGTGGCCCTGGGGCCAGCTGTGTGGCTGTGCGTCTGACTGTGTGTATGCCTGTTGCTGTGTGGCCTGAGTAGCCTTGCCATGGGTGTGTTGACAGCATGGTGGTCATCAGCATGAGTCTGGAGCTGCGTTGTCTGAATTCAGATCTTGGCTCTGCCACTCTTAATGGTGGCAGAGTTAACTTGGGCAAGTTACTAAACGTCCCCTGGTGCCTCGGTTTCCCCATCTGTGAAATCAGGCAGTAATAGTACTTCCCTCTTCGATAGTTGTAGGTGACTTGAGCTAATCTATGTAAAGTACATAGAACCGTTTCTTTCCTGTGATCACTGGGGTATCCATGGGGATGTGCCTGTTGTGTGCATGTTTGTGTGTGGCTGTGGCTGTGGCTGTGGGTGTCAGCCTGTGAGTTCGTGACAGGTGTCTGACACTCTGTGTGCAGCCAGGATGTGACCAAGGGTCCAGTGGATTCCCCCATGTCCCCTCCCTGATGGGCCGGCCCCTGGGCCCCATGACCTTCCCGCACCCACCTGACCCCCAATGACATTCCCGCACCCACCTGACCCCCAGTGACCTTCCCGCACCCACCTGACCCCCGGTGACCTTCCGCACCCACCTGACCCCCAGCTCCTGCACATGAAGAGCAACAAGTACCTGACGGTGAACAAGCGGCTTCCGGCCTTGCTGGAGAAGAACGCCATGCGGGTGACCCTGGATGCCATGGGCAACGAGGGCTCCTGGCTCTTCATCCAGCCCTTCTGGAAGCTGCGGAGCAACGGGGACAATGTGAGGGCAGGGCCCGGGCTGGAGGGGCCTGGTGGAAGGTGCCGGGCACAACTTCGGAGGAACTTCTCTAGGGTCTTTGCTGTGGAGACTGGATAAGGTCATGCCCATTCTTAGAAGGGCAGACTGAGACCAGAGGGAGGCCTGGAGGCGTGGCGACAGGAGGGCCCTGCCCTTCCCACCTCACCTGCCATGCCTGTCTGCCCAGGTGGTTGTGGGGGACAAGGTGATCCTGAATCCTGTCAACGCTGGGCAGCCTCTGCATGCCAGCAATTACGAGCTCAGCGACAACGCCGGCTGCAAGGAGGTGAGCGGGTGGAGGGTCAGCTGTGCAGTGCAGGGGCGTCCACACACCCCTGGTGGTGTAGACACCCCGCTGCCCACCATAGTCTCTGCCTCTAGCCCCATCTGACCCGCTGGACAACCTGGGTCTCACGGCTCCTGCCTCCATTTTCCAACACTGCCCCCAATCTCCACCCCACAGGCTGGTGGCCCCAAGGCAGCCAGGCTGGGGTCTGGGGACCCTGGCTATGAGATTACACCTGTCCTTGTGCTGTAAAGGTGGCTAGGCTGGTCCTTCCCTTCAGCTCCTCTCTGGGCCCTCAGTGGCTGGGGCCTGCCTGGCATGATGGGTCTGTCCCCCTTTCCCAGGTCAACTCTGTGAACTGCAACACCAGCTGGAAGATCAACCTCTTTATGCAGTTCCGGGACCACCTGGAGGAGGTGTTGAAGGGGGTAAGGACTGGAACCCCTGCCCTGCCCAGTTAGCCACCCGGCCCTCCCCACCAGGGCCCTCTTCCAGCCTTCTCCACCCACCAGGCCTCAGGCCCTTTCCCTCTCCCTGGCTCTGTGCCCTCCAGCCTCCCGCAACCTCCTCAGGGCCCCACCCACATGGCCCTACCAGGACTTCCCCTTTTCTCATCTCTGGCCACAGCCCCCTTTTCCATCCTCTCTGTGTCCTGCCTGGCCTATGTTTTCTCTCTTGTTTAAGGGGTGTCAGATTAGGGGTCTCCATCCCCCCAACCCAGAGCCTTTGAGCACCATCCTCTCCCTGACTCCTGCTGCCTGGATCCACGCCAGGCCCCCTGCCCCTCGCCCTGTGCCCTCTTCAGCAAGGGAGTGAGGCTGCCCTGTCTGCTGAGTTAGGGGTCACTGCTTGTGTCCTTCCTGGTCCCAGACACGCTAGTGTGGGATCTGCGAGAGAAAGGGGGCCTGGGAAATACTGCAGCAAAGACTTGGGAAGGTCCAGGACTGAGGGCAGAAGGAGCTGTCTGGGGCCACCAGAGAGACCATTCGAGAAACCCTGAATACCAGATGTGGGCGACAGAGGAGAGTTCAGTTGTCTCTTAGGTGGGGCTGCAGGGGACGGAACCAGCAGATGGGGTGTAGATGGTCTTGTCGGAAGGCAGATTTGTAAAGAGTGCAGGGCTGGCCGGGCACGGAGGCTCACACCTGTATTCTCAGCACTTTGGGAGGCCGAGGTTGGCGGATCACGAGGTCAGGTGATTGAGACCATCCTGGCCAACATGGTGAAACCCCGTTTCTACTAAAATACGAAAAATTAGCCGGACATGGTGACACGTGCCTATAGTCGCAACTACTCAGGAGACTGAGGCAGGGGAATCGCTTGAACCCGGGAGGCGGAGGTTGCAGTGAGCCAAGATTGTGCCATTGCACTCCAGCCTGGGCGACAGAACAAGACTCTGTCTCAAAAGATTGTGAGGCTCTCCAGTAGGGCAGCAGGCAGGAACACCTGGCAGTGAAACCTGTCAGAGGGACAGGTGAGAGGCCCGAGAGCAGCCACCTAAGGAGGCTGCGTGTTCATGCACCTCCCTGCTCAGAAGCCTGCGGTGGTTCCCTTTGCTCTCCTCC
The DNA here is from genome assembly GCF_049354715.1 of Callithrix jacchus. Taxonomy (NCBI): domain Eukaryota; kingdom Metazoa; phylum Chordata; class Mammalia; order Primates; family Cebidae; genus Callithrix; species Callithrix jacchus. Next base: position 41,860,432 of record NC_133505.1, read on the forward strand.
CCCGGCCGAGCTGCTCTGATAGACTCTCCTGCCCTGCTAAAGCTGCCCCAGTCGCCCACCCTCATCCTTCCCACCTCCCAGGCTGCTGCTCCAGTCCAGCATGGGAGCAAAAGACATGGGCACAACCTACCCATAGTTAGGCAGAAAGGACCCAGGAATAAGGGCAGCCACAGCCCGAGGACACTGAGGGTGTGAGGTCCTCTCCTTCATGGAGAGGGAGACCGGAGATGGGCCGTTAGAGGTTAGGCAGGGTGTCTAGAGGTATAGATAGGGAGGGAGGCCGTCCAGGGTGAGTTTGAACATGGGAAGTCCTGTGAGGGCTCTGGGCTGAGGGCTGAGGGCAGAGTGCCTGGGCTCTGGCTGTTCTCTGGGGTGCCTCAGCTTGCATCCCCCCACTCTGTTTGCTGGCTCTGGAAGAGTGGTCCTGCCAGCAGCCACTCGTGTTTGAGGCAGGTGGGGCTGGGCCCTGGGCAGGTCCTTGAGCCTGGAGGGGCTGCAGCCATCCTGAGCCACACCCCACTGCCTGCAGGGAGACGTGGTGCGGTTGTTCCATGCGGAGCAGGAGAAGTTACTGACGTGTGACGAGTACAAGGGCAAGCTGCAGGTGTTCCTGCGCACTACGCTGCGCCAGTCTGCCACCTCGGCCACCAGCTCCAATGCTCTCTGGGAGGTGGAGGTCAGAAGAGCCCCGCTTCTGGCCCCCTGGACTCAGCCCTGGATGTCACCCCTTCCTCTTCCCCACCATCCTGGAGGGTGGGACATTGACCCTACCTCCCTCTGAGCCCCTCCAGAGTCAAAAGGCCAGGGAGGGTCTAGAACCCACCTATGCAGAGATCTCCAGGCCTCTCTGGGGTCTGAGCTCCCCCTGCCTGACCAGTCCCTCCTTCCTGCCTCACCCCTGCGTGTCCCCAGGTGGTCCACCACGACCCCTGCCGTGGAGGAGCTGGGCACTGGAATGGCCTGTACCGCTTCAAGCACCTAGCCACGGGCAACTACCTGGCTGCTGAGGTGAGCGGGAGGCAGAGGGCATCCTGGGGGTTCATGTTATATGCATGTACACATGGGTGTGCAGGAGCACTCGTGCACATATCTGTATATGTGGCACATGTGCCTATGGACCCCGACTTCTCTGCACTCATGCATTTAACCAACATTATCAAATAAAGGCATGATTGTGAAGAAGCCTAATAGATATCACTGTGCTTCTACTATGTGCCAGGCACTATCTGAGGCATTGGGGATACAGAGTGAGCAAAACTTCCTGTCTGTCTGTAATGCACACATTTGTGTGTGTTGGGAGCATTGGGGTGTGTGTGTGTTCATTTGTGGTTCTATGGGAGGGGCCATGAAGGGCTACCCTGGAATGACATGGGCACCCCTGGGAGGGTAGAAGCCGCCTGCCCAAACCTAGGGCCCTATGTAGATGACCATGTTTTGCAGTGGGGTTGCGTGGGTATAGTTTGGTGTCCAGTAGCTCCCCCCACCATCTTGTATCTCTGTCTAGGAGAACCCCAGCTACAAAGGTGATGCCTCGGATCCCAAGGCAGCTGGAATGGTGAGGAGCAAAGCAGGTTTCCAGTGAGACCTGGGGCTGCCATGGGGGTAGGCGGGGGCAGGGGATACCATGAGATCCTGGGAGGTGGGCTGGAGGGAGACAGCCCCTCAGATGGGATCCTAGGTGTTTCAGGGGCCTGAGAGGAGAGAGGGCCTCCTACCTGATCTGAGGTCCTCACCCAGGGGGCCCAGGGTCGTGCAGGCCGCAGGAATGCTGGGGAGAAGATCAAGTACCGCCTGGTGGCCGTGCCTCATGGCAACGACATCGCCTCTCTCTTTGAGCTGGACCCCACCACATTGCAGAAAACCGACTCTTTGGTGCCCCGGTGGGTATGCACCGTGTGCCTGGGGGTTGGCTGGTGGTGCTCAGGCTGGGCCCTCCTGTCTCTGGGACTCTCTGGATCCTGTACTCCTCCACTCTCCTGAGGTCCTTTGGCCTCTGGGGTCTCTGCAGGTCCCATCCCTCTGGGGATGCAGCTCTGAGGTCTGTCGGCAGCTGACCACCATTGCATACCTCCAGGTGCCCGGCTCCTGCCCGTCGGTCTGGGTGCTCAAGCGCAGGCTGCATGACAGTTTATCCAGGACACAGCAGCACGGGGAACCCAAACACTGGGTGGGGATGCCAGACTCTGGCCTTTGAGATTCCGCCAATCCTGGGATCCTAGGACAGACCCCGAGAAACTTCTCAGTGCGAGTCCTGCCTTTGGCATTTCCTAAGCTGTGTGACCTCAGTCAGGCCGCTGCTCATTCTGCCTCATCTTTTCAGTGGAATGTCAGGTTTCCCTATTAACAGGGCTAACGGGAGAGTTAACTGAGTCACTACAAAGGCCCACAGTCCCTTCCCTGAAACTCACAGACAGAAGAATTTGGTATTCACATTGTTTTTCATTTCAGAAGGTAATCTTGTATTTTGTCATTACAGACACTGAGTATTTCTGTGTCATGCGTGTGTTTCTATGAAATGTGTACATCTTGACATTCAAGGGGATAAATAGTTAAATAGCCTCATTTGTCCAAATGAATCTTGGTCCCAAGTTGACCGTGTGCCCGAGAGATCTTCGGTTCTGGAAGTGTGGAAAAGGCCGGGGCCCGTGTGAATGCAGTGGCCAGGACGGGGCCTGGGCGCAGGGCTAGCTCTGCCTGCTCTTCTCTGGCCTTGGCCTCCTCACCTGGAGGGGCACCAGTGGCCTCTGTCCCACAGCTGTGGAGGGTGTGGAGTAGTGCGGAAGCTGTGACAGTGCTGGGGAGGTAGGCCGGCAGGCAGCAGGACAGGCTTCGTGGTGCACTCCCTGAGTCCCCACCCTCCCACCACCTGCAGGAACTCCTCAGTCTGGCTGCGGCACCTCTGCACCAACACATGGATCCAGAGCACCAACGTGCCCATTGACGTTGAGGAGGAGCGGCCCATCCGGCTCATGGTGGGGGTCCCTGGGGGTAGGGGTGGCGGTGGGAGTGGGGCTGGGGCCAGGGCCAGGGCTGGAGCTCGTTCTCAGGTGCCCTGCTGACCCCTGTCCCTGCAGCTGGGCACCTGCCCCACCAAGGAGGACAAGGAGGCCTTTGCCATTGTGTCGGTGCCCGTGTCCGAGATCCGAGACCTGGACTTTGCTAATGACGCCAGCTCCATGCTGGCTAGTGCCGTGGAGAAACTCAGTGAGGGCTTCATCAGCCAGAATGACCGCAGGTGGGCCGCAGTGGCACAGAGGTTTTCTGAGTGATTTTGCCTTCCCAGGGCCTAGATTTCATGAAGAAAGGAGTCATGAAGCAGAAGCCGGGCAAATTGGGCTGGGACAGGAGAGAGAGGGAGGGGCTGGCCCTGTGGGCCTTGGCTGAGCCTGGGACCCTGGGGTTGGGACTCGCCTCACAGCTCAGGTACTCCCAGAAGTACCCCTATGATGGAGCTGGTCACTGTGCTGAGCCTGGTTTGAGGCCAGTTAGCCCTGCTTTACTGATGACGGGGCTGAGGTTCAGGGAGGTCACGAGACTCGCCCAGGGTCACACAGCTAGTAAGTGGCAGAGTCAGGAGGCAAATGCAGCCCCCTCCACACCAAACTCCTCACCTTGTGCCCTGCACTTCCCTTCCAGGCTGGAATGTTCTGAGACTCTGTGTCTTGGGGGCACTTTGGAATCCAGGGTGGGTGGGGCTGGGCCTGTTTGGAGAACATTCAGGGGAAAGCCAGGGAGAGGAGTGTAGGCTGAGGATGGGTTTTGTGCCTTGGGGGCTGCTGAGTGAACTCAGGAAAGCCAAGCTTTGGGAGGGACTGGCTCCCCATGAGGGGCACCTGTTGGGTGGGCATCTCACACTTGTCATCCCCGGCCCCCTCACCCAGGTTTGTCATCCAGCTACTTGAAGACCTGGTGTTCTTTGTCAGCGATGTCCCCAACAATGGGCAGAATGTCCTGGACATCATGGTCACCAAGCCCAACAGGGAACGGCAGAAGCTGATGAGGGAGCAGAACATCCTCAAACAGGTGCGTGTGCACTCAGGAGGGGACGAGGCGGGGCCGGGTGGCCAGGAGCGGGATGCCTTGAACTGCCGGTTCAGCACTCCCTTCAACAAAAATCAGTATTTACCGGGCACGACCCCATGCCGGGCACTTCCCTAAGTGCCCCGCGTGTGTTGACAAATTTGATCCTCACTGCCTGGAGGAGGTGCTGTGATTCTTACCCCGTTTTGCTGGTGAGGAAGCTGAGACACGGGCCAGACTCATTTGGCCTAGGACTCCCAGCTAGGAAGCAGCAGCCAGGATTTGAGCTCAGGATGTGAGGTCCAGAGCTGTGCTTCACATCTTTTTTCTAAATTTGTATTGTGAGAATCAAATAGTGAGAACGTATTAGAAGAACAGTACAGGGAATAAGGTGCGTCGCTGTTTTGCCGCCTTGGCTTTATGTCGTTCTATTCACACATCCATCTTGCCGTCTACACATTTCAAAATAGGCAGCATTTTGCCCCCAAAAGTTTCAGCATGCATCCCTAACAATAGAGATATTGCCTTATGTAACCATAGTACAGTATCACACCTAAGAAAATGTTAGCAATACCAAGTCCATAGCACATTTCTCTAATGTTCCCAGAATGTCTTTGGAAAGCTTGTTTTTTTAAAAAAACGAGGATTCAATTAAGGTTTTTCATTTGATTCTGTTGCTCTGTCTCTGTTCCAGAACAATCTTTCACTTCTCCACATAACCCCCACCTTTAAACAATTTTTGTAATTAATATAACATTTTACTTGGACAAGGAAAGCCTGTGTCTCATCTCTTTTTTTTTTTTTTTTTTTTTTTTTTGAGACAGAGTTTTGCTCTTGTTACCCAGTCTGGAGTGCAATGGCGTGATCTTGGCTCACCGCAACCTCTGCCTCCTGGGTTCAGGCAATTCTCCTGCCTCAGCCTCCTGAGTAGTGGGATTACAGGCACGTGCCACCATGCCCAGCTAATTTTTTGTATTTTTAGTAGAGACGGGGTTTCACCATGTTGACCAGGATGGTCTTGATCTCTTGACCTCGTGATCCACCTGCCTCGGCCTCCTAAAGTGCTGGGATTATAGGCGTGAACCACCGCGCCCGGCCCCCATTTCATCTCTTAAGCTTTGGCCACAGCGGCCTGGTCCCCCTTTTCTCTTAGCCTCAGACCCTGAGCTGTAGTGACCCTCTGCTCTTTCCCCAGACCCCAGATCTGAGCTGGGATTAGAATCCAAATCAGGGAGGCATGGGCTAGGATTAGCTTAGGGATTCCAACAAGGAGTTGGCGAGAGCTGGGGCTGGAACTGGGGCTGAGGATGGCTGGGCTGGGGTTGTGGTCCAGCTTAGAATTAGCTTGAGGTGCCGGGTGCGGTGGTGCACATCTGTAATCCCAGCACTTTGGGAGGCCAAGGCAGGCGGATCATGAGGTCAGGAGATGGAGACCATTCTGATCAACATGGTGAAACCTCATCTCTACTAAAAATACAAAAAAATTCGCTGGGCGTGGTGGCGCATGCCTGTAGTCCCAGCTACTCAGGAAGCTGAGGCAGGAGAATTGCTTGAACCCAGAAGGTGGAGATTGCAGTGAGCCGAGATCACGAAATTACACTATAGCCTGGGTGACAGTGCAAGAATCTGTCTCAAAAAAAAAAAAAAATCAGCTCAAGGCTGATGTCCGGGCTGGCTTTGGGGCAGAGTCAGCAGGGGCTCAGGGCTTGTGGGATGACTTAAGGGTACAGATGGGTGTGGGGCAATTAGTCGTCATCCTCTGTGTTCCCCCAGATCTTCGGCATTCTGAAGGCCCCGTTCCGCGAGAAGGGGGGTGAAGGTCCCCTGGTTCGGCTGGAGGAGCTGTCTGACCAGAAGAGCGCCCCCTACCAGCACATGTTCCGCCTGTGCTACCGCGTGCTGCGGCATTCCCAGGAGGACTACCGCAAGAACCAGGTGAGTGCTGCCCACTGCCCACTCCCTGGCTATACCTTATTTCCTCAGCAAGTATTTCCTCGGGCGTATGTGCTGTGTCAGGCACTGTTTTGGGGCCTGGGGCCTGGTAGGGCGCCAGACAGCAAGGCCGGGTTCATGGGAATGGGACCTGGCCTGGTGCTCCCAAGGGCCTTGCGCTGGGTTAGATGCTCTGTTGCTGAGCAAGGGTCCTGCTCTTTCCTTTTGCACTGGGCCCTACAAGTTATGTCGCCAATCCTTCCAGACAGATAAGGACCCTGTCCTTGCGGAGGTTTCGCCCTGGTGGGAAACAGCCCATAAGCGAAATAACTATGTGTCTAAGCCACTTTTCTGCCCAGTGCTGCTTCCTCTCCTGGACCTCTGCCTTTCTAGCGTGTTGGGTCCCTACCTCGGGGTCTGGGGGCAGTGTTCCAGAGCAGAGCTGGGCCCCGAGCTCCGCCCGTGACTCTCTATGACCCCCAGCCTGTCTGCCCCCCAGGAGCACATCGCCAAGCAGTTTGGGATGATGCAGTCCCAGATTGGCTACGACATCCTGGCGGAGGACACCATCACTGCCCTGCTGCACAACATCCCCAAGCTCCTGGAGAAGCACATCACCAAGACTGAGGTGGAGACCTTTGTCAGCCTTGTGCGCAAGAACCGGGAGCCCAGGTGGGCCCGAACGCCCTCCGCGGCCAGTGCCTGCCCCTCCCTCCTCCCTTGCCTGGGTCAAAAGTCTGCTGGTTGTAAGAATACTGAACTATTCCTGCACCTGTTGGTAACTGTCACCTCCTTGAGGCCCTAGCCCCCTAGCTCTTCTCTGGGATCCTCCCAAATTTGGCCCACTCTAGCAACAATGGGAATGACTCCTGGTACCATGGGAGGCCCCCAAGACATTCTCCAGTGACAAAGTCAGGACCTGTATTGAAGCAGTTGTTAAATATTTTGAATATCTTGGCCCTTGCACCTCCTCACCCTGAGCCCCTGAACTCCTACCTGCCTTCCCTGACCCCAGGGTGATGCCCCGGGACTGTCCCTCCCTTGGAGACCTGGGAGTCCATCCCACCCATCTCCAAGCATTGGGAGGGAGCTAGTTCCAGGGTGGTGGTGCTCCCAGCTGGGGAAGGGGAAACAGGGAAAGACTCTGTTTTAAAAAATAAAAATAAAAAATAGTCACATCAGACACCCTTCTTAAATGCTTGCCAAGTAGCAGGCACTGTTTTAAGCACTTGTCCTGATCACTTATTTGAGCCACACGACAACCCTTGTTTTAGCTACTTCAGTTACTCTTGTAAAGCTGGGGAAACAGTGGCACAGAGAAGTAAAGGAACTTGCCCATGGTTACACAGCCATCAGTGGTGAGTCACAGCTCACACTCAGGCTGTCTGGCTCCAGAGCCCCCTGGAGGTCATGTCTGTGAGGAGGAGGCAGAAGGCCTGGCATCGCCAGGGCAGCACAGAGCTTCCTACGTTCCTCATTTTTGTATCCCGTCCATCAAGGTCGCACCCCTTTCACCACCTCCCCACCCACCTCTCCTCTCTCTCCCATGTTGCCCTCACCCTCCCTGCCCAAGGCTGGCCCTTCTCACCTCGCTGCCCTCCCCTGTCTCCCAACCTTTCCCTCATCTCTCAGACGTTCCTCTTCACATAAAGACCATCCTGGCTGAGCCTGATAGCAAGGAGGGGGAGCATCCCAAGTACTCGTCATCACAGACAGGTTTTCTGTTCACCTTTTGTGTGTAGTTTATCATAACGCACAGTTATTTCTCACAGTTCCAGAAGCCAGAAGTCCAAGATCAAGATGTCAGCATGGTTGGGTTCTGGTGAGGACCCTCTTCTGGGCTGCACACTGCCCAGAAGTCATATCTTCACATGGGAGAGGGCAGAGAGAGGAATCAAGCTCCCTCGTGACTCTTGTAAGGTTACCAATTCCATTCATGAGGACTCTACCCTGATGACCTCACCTAATCCTAATCACCTCTCTAAAGACCCACATCCTAAAACTATCGCATTGGGAGTGAGGGTTTCAACATATGAATTTGGCAAGGGAAAAGAACGCAAATTCAGTCCATCACAGATATTAGGTTAAGTAAGAAACATTATTGGGCTGGGCGCGGTGGCTCACGCCTGTAATCCCAGCACTTTGGGAGGCCGAGGCGGGTAGATCACTAGGTCAAGAAATCGAGACCATCCTAATCAACATGGTGAAACCCCGTCTCTACTAAAAGTGCAAAAAATTACCTGGGCATGGTGGTGCGCGCCTGTAATCCCAGCTACTGGGGAGGCTGAGGCAGGAGAATTCCCTGAATCCAGGAGGCAGAGGTTGTGGTGAGCCGAGATTGCGCCATTGCACTCCAGCCTGGGTAACAAGAGCGAAACTCCGTCTCAAAAAAAAAAAAAGAAACATTACTAATTTCACCAGTCTCCTGAGTTGTTTCTTTAATTTGGCTACTAAAAAATTTTAAACTACCTACATAAATAGCTTGTGTCTCACATTATCTATTCTTTAATTTCTAAATGTCTCAAACTGACAGAAAAAAACTGCATGTATTTATCATGTACATTTCTTTTTTGTTTTTTTTTTTGAAACATAACATTTCAAGTATATGTTCATTGGCGAATCATCAAAAGCACTACTTCACAGTTTATTTTTCATTTTTGTAGTGGAAACACTGAATGTCCTCTATGTATTTTTCTTTATTTTTCCTTTTTCCTTCTCTTTAAGACTAGTCAAATGCAGCAGTAAGAAGCAGGGAAAGAGTAGAACAAAAAGTTCAATCCACAATTGACTCAACAACCAGTTGCGATAACTCACTACCTTCGAACTAGTCTGTATTTTTCAATATATTTCTTCATTAATTATAGTCACCATGCTGAACAATATATCTTTCTCTTTTTTCTTTGACGGGGGGGTTGGTCGGGGGGGGACTGGAGTCTCACCCTGTTGCCCAGGCTGGAGTGCAGTGGCACAATCTCAGCTCACTGCAACCTCCACCTCCTGGGTTCAAGTGATTCTCCCACCTCAGCCTCCCAAGTAGCTGGGACTACAAGCAGGCACGCCATCATGCCTGGCTAATTTCTGTATTTTTAGTAGAGACAGGGTTTCACCATGTTGGCCAGGCTGCTCTTGAACTCCTGACCTCAAGTGATCCATCCACCTCGGCCTCCCAAAGTGCCGGGATTACAGACATGAGCCACCATGCACCCGGTCATTTTTTGCTATTTGCATGAAGAATGCCAGTGGTATTTTAATAGAGAGTGCATTGAATCTGGCTGGGCAAAGTGGCTCATGCCTGTAATCCCAGCACTTTGGGAGGCCAAAGCAGATGGATCACCTGAGGTCAGGAGTTCAAGACCAGCCTGGTCAACATGGAGAAGCCCTAGCTCTACTAAAAATACAAAAATTAGCCAGGCATTTGGCACCCGCCTGTAGTCCCCGCTACTTGAGAGGCTGAGGCAGAAGAATTGCTTGAACCCAGGAAGCGGAGGTTGCAGTGAGCCAAGACTGTGCCACTGTGCTCCAGCCTGGCGACAGAGCAAGACTCTGTCTCAAAAAATATATATATATTTTTTTCAAATTCTATTTGTTGTAACATCAAACACAGATATAAAAGTCTCCAGCATATAGGACCTCCACCCTACAATGTTAATTAAAACAGGAGGGAAATTCGCTGGTGGAATCATTGGAAACTTTCAGGTGTGATTCTTTGGAGGAGAACATGGGGGCAGAAGCAAAGTCAATTATTTTTTAGGAGTTTCATTGGATTTTAAAAACCTTTTCTTTCAAAGTTGTTAACTGAAATGTCAGGAATAAGTTACATTGTTCACTGATCCCTTCCCCAAACAAAGAAGAACTTGCTACTTGGAGGCCCCTGATCAATCACTAGAGATTGAAGCGCAAGAAAGGAAACATTGTTGACTGGAGATGCTGTTCCTAGACCTCCACAGGCTTTGCAAGTATCTTGGCAAATATAGTTAAATAAAATATAAAAACAAAGATTGTAGTTGTCTTGCTTCTTCTCACTGTCTGCGTTTCAGATGTAATGAGAAGAAAATCACTAGTTTATGACAATCTTATATAGTTGAGTTTGATAAGAATGACTTAGAAACGCTTCCCAATAAAAAAGAAAGAAAGAAATCAAAGTCCAATAAAGACCCAGAAGAGAATAGAAATTACTAAAAGTCACAGGTTTTAAAAATTTAGTTTCAAGATATTTATCTGAAAAATCATAGATCAATGTAGATAAAAATTAACATTGTCCTTCCGTATTAGCATTTGGTATTAGCACTTGACAAATACTTAAATGTTGCATGTCTGATGAGAATTTACTTCCCAATTAGATTTTTTAGTTGTTTATTTTCACATTTCTTGAGGCAAGCGGTACAGAATGTAGTGGCCAAGGTCATGGCGCAGGAGCGGTTTGAAACCCTGCTTCTCTACTTACTGTGTGTGTGACCATGGGCAAATTACTTAACCCCTCTCCTCCCCAGTTTGCTCATCTGTAAAATGACGGTGATGAGAGTCCTTATCTCTTGCGGCAATAATGAGGATTCAATAGGACAGCTCACATAAAACTCTTAGAATGGGGACTGACATTTAGTAAGAGCTCAATACATGTTAGCTATTTTTAAGTTCTGGAATACAAGTGCAGAATGTGTAGGTTTGTTACATAGATACACGTGTGCCGTGGTGGTATGGTGTACCTGTCAACCCATCATCTAGGTTTTAAACCTCGGTTACAATACTATTTGTCCCAATGCTCTCCCTCCCCTCGCCCCCTACCTCCGACAGGCCCCGGTGTGTGTTGGTCCCCTCTCTGTGTCCATGTGTTCTCTTCGTTCAACTTCCACTTCTAAGTGAGAACATACGGTGTTTGGTTTTCTGTGCCTGTGTTAGTTTGCTGAGAATGATGGCTTCTGGGTTTATTTTTACTTATGTCATGCCAAACCATACAATGTTATGAAAATTACTGTGATTATTGATCAAACACACAGGCCATTGGAGGAAAAATAAAATAAATTCTCAATGTTTACAGAAGAATACAGGAAACTGCTTTTCTTAACATGTATTCACATGGTCTTTCATTTCTAAAGAAGCTGGTGTTGGCCAGGCACGGTGGCCCATACCTGTATACCTGCACTTTGGGAGGCCAAGGCAGAAGGATTGTTTGAGCTCAGGAGTTCCAGACCAGCCTGAGCAACACAGTGAGACCTTGTCTCTAGAAAAAAATTTAAAAATTATCCCAGTATGGTGGTGCATGCCTGTAGTCCTAGCTGCTCGGAAGATTGAGGTGGGAGGATTGCTTGAGCCCAGGAGTTTGAGGCTACAATGAGCCATGATTATGCCGTTGCACTCCAGCCTGGGTGACAGAGCAAGACCCTGTCTTAAAAAAGGAAGCTGGTGTTAATCTCCCCTTCATGTAACCCACTGCACAGATGTGTGTAGCTCCAAGTGCACACAGCCTTCCATCTCTCGGCCTAATGTTACAGGAGAGTGGAGCTGGGGGAATTACAGGCAATTTCAAAGAGGGGAAATAGGTAGGAAGGAAACAGCTGGAAATCCCTGGAGTAACCTTACTCGTCTGATCAAAAGTACACGTCAGACTGGCAGAACTCTTGTTCATGTTCGAAACCAAAGGTTGGTAAACGTTTTCTGTAAAGGACCAGATAGTAAATAGTTTTAACTTTTGGGCCGTACGGTATGTATCATAACTGCTCAGCTCTACTTCTGAAGCACAAAAGCATCATAGATAACAAGAAAAAAATGAATTGTGGCTGCCTTCCCATCAAACGGTACATACAAAAGCTGGGGTGGGTCACGGTTTGCCAACCCCTGATCTGGAATACACCTGAATGTGGTGCATAGCCTCCATTACGTTTCTTGTAAAATTGTCTCAATTTGAAGCTGGAGGTCCTTTCTTCCCCTCTGAGATTCCTTCTTCCACTCTCCCCCCCACATTTTCTATCTGCAGCTTTATTCTGGTGGCAACCCAAAAGGTCAAGGCTTGGCTCCATCCCGCAGCACAGCAGGATATTGGCACAGACTCAACCCTCCCAGGTTCTCAGAATGGAGCTCATACAAAGCTAAGCCTCTTGATGATACTGACGACCTCACAGAGCTCAGTGCTTAGTATATTTTGTTTTTTGAGATAGGGCCTTGTTCTGTCATCCAGGATAGAGTGCAGTGGCACAATCTCAGCTCACTACAACCTCTAGCTCCCTGGATCAAGTGATCCATCCATCCCAGCATCTGGAGTAGCTGGGACCACAGGCACAAGTCACCAAGTCTGGCTAAATTTTGTATTTTTTGTAAAGATGGGGTTTCACCATGTTGCCCAGGCTGGTCTTGAACTGGGCTCAAGGGATCTTCCTGTCTCGGCCTCTCAAAGTGCTGGGATTACAGGCATGAACCACCATGCTTGGCCAAGTAATTAGTTTTTAATGGAAAATGAGTCTGTATCTTTTAAGATCTTTGGAAAGATATCCATTCTTCTTCCCTCACAGCAGCTAGCACAATGTCCTACACCCAGTAAGTATCTGTTGATGTTAGTGTGAGGTCATGGCAACTGTGACTTTATCCCTTTGTACATGAGTTTGGTGAAGACCTGGCTTTCTCGTTCCAGAAGCAGAACTGAAGCAAATTCCTTTTCTTTTGGGAAAACAGACCTTTTGCAAAGAGACACGGATTCTCACAGGAAAACAAACCTGTCTTCCTGAGACTCATAGGGGAGTGAGTGGGGAGGTGTTGGAATCCTCGGGGGAAATTATGGGTTATGGTTTCTTTCTGTTCTAGATAAGGGTTCGGCACAGGCAGATCCTGAGAAAAGTGGAGTCCTTTATTGCCCAGTGGGAGATGGCATTTCCAGGAGCAGTCCTGGCTGGTGCAATGGTGGCTGCTTGTACTGTTTCTTTAGGCTCTTATAGGGCGATAGCCAGGGCAGCTCCCTAAAGAAAACAGCTGGGTGGAATCCTTATCCTTAACAACATGGCTAGATCACAGGGGCTGCTGGCCTTATCCTATCAGGGCAACCAGTGATTTCACCATGTCACCAACTACTCCTTTAGAAACCAACCGCATTGTTACATTTCAAGCATAACACTAGTGCCCAAATCCACTCTGCCATATTATAACTCAGCTGCATCAGCAAGTTTATTGCTAAAAACCTAGAGTCTCAATATGAGACAGCCTGAAGATGTAAGAAAGTAAGTCTAATTTCACCATAGCATTTACTTGGCTGTGTGTACGTGCACACGCCACGTCCCGGGAACGAGGAGATTTCCCCCAAAAAGCTCTAATCAATTCACTTTAGTAATTTCTTGTTTGTTTCACTCTGATACTGAGTTTTCTTCTCATTCAAACATTCATTTATTCATTGAAATATTAGTCGAGTGTCCTCTATGTATCTATCCATTGTCCTAGGTACTGTGGACACCACTGTAAATAAAACATGTAAAACACTTGCTTTCGTGAAGTTTATATGCAAGAGTCTGACAAAGAAATATGCAAGTGAAATATGCAAATGTCAGATGTTGCTAAGTGCAATGGAGATCAATGAAGTAGGGAGGGTGGTGAGAGAGCTGCAGAGATGTAGACTGGTTGGGGGGGTGCTGTGAGCAGCGGGACTCAATCCCTCCCAACCTGGCCCCTGTCACTCGTTCAGACGAGTGCATCCCTCCAGAGAGCCACCCTCGATCATCCTGGGCCTTCACAGAGGCTACCCTCCTGCCCTTGTCCCTACTCACTTAGGCGACCCCTCCTCACACCGCAGGGCTCAGCACACTGGCCTCCAGAGAGCCCCACTTCTTCCCTCACCAGCGTTCACCTGAGGCCCAGGCCACTCTTCTCTGGCCCCCACTTCACCTGGTGCTTCTCACGCTGAAGGAGCTTCTTGGCTGGGGGGCCTTCCTGAAGAGGCTATGGGCTCATGGAGGGTAGGGTATGTCTGTTTCCTCTGTGTCCATTACATAATCTCAACCACATGAGGAAGGAAAAACCCTACAAGGAAAGGAAAATATTCTCTCCCTTCTCAATGGTTGAGATCAACCATTGAGAGATGAAAGAAAAGGAATTGAATATTTTGCATGTAGACATGAGGAGATCTTCAAAATCCAAAAGCTATTTCAGATTTTGAAATTACAAATGATTGAAAACCACCATGGCACGTTAAACCTATGTAACAAACCTGCACAATCTACACATGTACCCCAGAACTTAAGAGTACAATAAATATAGAAAAAGAAACTACAAATGAAAATGCTGTTGAAGCGTTGTACCAGTTTAAATAGCTGGGAAATGAAATATCAATCTCTATAATCCATCTAGACAAAAGCACTTACTTTTTAAAAGAGGAAGATGTTTTGAGGACCAAAAGAGAGAACACCTCTGTGAAAGATCCCCAGCCATGATTGGCCCCTGCTTTGCTCTGAGCTCATGAAAAGCCTTTGTGATGTCATAACAGACAGGCCTATATAAGGCCCTGGCTGGGTCATGGTTTTTGGTCTGAGAAATCCCTGGAAGCTTTTTTGGTGACCTGTGGACTCAGACCAGCTTAGCGATTACGAGTTGTTTGGGGTGGTGGGGGGAGTTTTTGTGGGAGGGGCGTTGTTTTTTCTGGGTAGCGTTGTTAGCATAGTTAATATAGTTAGTATTGCTTAGTGTTTTAGTGTATTTGGGATAGTAAGTAGTGTTGTTTACTGTAGAGTTAGAGTAGTTACTTGGATAGTGTATCTAGAGATACCATGAAGCAGGGATTGGCCTCCACCTCACCTGCCCTGCGGCCACCTTACTATCAAATACTGAAATTCATAGGCCGTGGTGCCTTTGGCGAGGTCACGCTGGCCCGGCATTTAATAACTGGCACCCGGGTGGCGGTGAAAACAATCAACAAAACCGGCTTCCTCCCTAGCCACAGAGAGACGACTATTTTAAAGTCGGTGAGCCACAGTAACATCATTCGGCTTTACCAGATCATTAATACCAGAGAGGCGTGCCAGCTGGTATTAGAATACGCAGAAGGAGGAAGCCTGGCCGACTGGCTCGAAAAAAACATCATGGAGGAGGAGGAGGCCCGAGGCATGTTCCAACAAATGCTGTCCGCCGTGAGCTACCTCCACAAAAGAAAAATCGCACACCGAGACCTAAAACCTGACAACATGCTGTTAGACGGTAAAGGACATATCAAAATTTCCGATTTTGGATCAGCCACGATTTACCATGAGGGGCAGAGGCTGAGAGCAGGTCATGGGACCCTCCCCTACATGGCCCCAGAACTCTTTGGGGCCCAGGGCTATGAATGTCCCGCCATGGACATATGGAGCCTAGGCGTCACGTTATACCAGATGGTGTCCAACAGTCTGCCCTTCTTCGCAGTGAGTCGTTTCCAACTGATATCCCTCATTCTATCTGGCCAGTATGTTATTCGGCACTATTTTTCAGAAGGCCTAAAAAGCCTAATTAAAAACCTTTTAATATCTAATCCCAATGAGCGGCCGACAGTAGACAAAGTCTTGAGGGACCCGTGGGTGAACAACGGCCAGGACTTGCCTCCAGCGACGTATGAACAGCCGATTGAAGACCACCCGAACTGTGAGACCATAAGGCTCTTGGTGGCCATGGGATTGAAGCCAGAAAACATCGTAACGGCAATTGAAGGCCACGTCTTTAATTATCCCATGGCCACCTACCGTATTTTAGATGGAGAAAAAAAGCCATCCATTACCACTCCACAGTCTCTTGCTCCTGGGGATCCTACATGTTTAGTCACTGAGATTTCCAGTTCACCTGCCGGCCTTCACAGGAAGTCAGACCCCCAGCATGCCCCCACAGCCTCCCTGACCATCGAGCGCAATTGTGGAGCTGTAGAAAACTTGGCACGGCAAGCCCTCCAGTGTGACCGTGTGGCCTCCTCCATCGTAAGTGCCATAGGCGGTGGTGGTGCTTTAGAAACCTTGGCAGAGCAAGCCCCCCAGCGTGACCTCGTGTCTGCAGCCTCCACCAAGTGCTCCACCGGCAGCGAAAATTTAGAAACTTTGGCTCAACCAGCCCTCCCGCATAACCTCACGGCCGCCTCCACCCAGATCACCACCCAGAGCACCGTGTCTCAACAACCAGGACACGAAGGCAGCGTCCTCCAAGCTGGGCAGCCCGAGGCTGTGTTGGCCCGGCCAACAAGAGGCTGGAGCTGCCGCAGGGCTGCCCGAAGGTGCATTGCCATAATAAGGAGATGCTGCTGCTGCCTGGGCCTACCCAAGAGGCAGAGTAAGAGGGCCCACCCAAGAGAAAAAGTAAGCTGCACTTCTTGCATTTTACTATATTTATTCTGTCTTTATTAGTATTGTTTTAATTGGCAAATCATGCCTGTACATTCATGGGGTGCAGTGTGAGGATTAGATAGATGTGTGCACTGTGGAATGAGGAAATCCCACTACTCGGCATCTCCACCACCTCAGAGAGACCGATTCCACGTGATGCCCCGGAAGTGTTGATCTAAACAAGTTGACCCCATTGAAGTAGCCAGTAGATGGATGGTGATCCGGGGCCGGAGAGTGGCAGAGGGAGGGAATGCGGGGTATTGGTCAAAGGACCAAAGTCTAGACAGGAGGAAGAGGTTTTGACTCTAGTGCACAGCAGGGTGACCAGAGTCAATAAGAACGTATCGCATTTTGCAAAACATGTTCATGTCAAATGTCTCTGCATTTAGATTGGAGAGGACGAAGGCCCTGAGGTCCAGGAAAATTGAAACCTGAGACGCCCAGGAGCAACGTCGGAGCCTGCAGCACTTTATATTAAAAAATATAAAAATAAATTTATCATTCTGATAAATGACCATTTCTTGCTTCTTGCAAATCTTGTAGTAGCATTGGAAAGGTGGCAGGTGGGTTGCAGACACTCTGCTGCTTTGTGCCCTCCCTGCACAGGACCAGGGCTAAGAGAAGGGCAAGGCGTGAGGCAAAGGAAAAGGCAGATTTACTAGCACCTGCCTTAGTCGAAAGAAAAGCGGGGATAATGAAAGGATGGAGGAGGACGTGCAAGAGAGCAAGAAAAAGATAGAGCTAAACCAAAGTCTAAAACCTGGCCCAGACTGGAGAACGGTCTATAAAGATCATGCGGTTTACCCCCATGCAATACCTAGTGGTGGCATATGATCCAAACTGGTGGGTCACTGTCTTACACTACTACTATTGTGGCTATAGGAGTATCAGGTAAAAATGAACAAAAACAAACCCTTTTGCCAATCAAAATATGTCACTGGAAGGCAAGAGGTGCGGCACAAGTTCTTATATCTTCCCAGCTGCCCTGTTCCTTTGTTGGGGAGGAATCTGCTCCAAAAACTACAAGTACACATTTCGTCTTTTTTTTTTTTTTTGAGACCGAGTTTCGCTCTTGTTACCCAGGCTGGAGTGCAGTGGTGCGATCTCGGCTCATCGTTAACCTCTGCCTCCTGGGTTCAGGCAATTCTCCTGCCTCAGTCTCACGAGTAGCTGGGATTACAGGCACGTGCCACCATGCCCAGTTAATATTCACCATGCCCAGCTAATTTTTTGTATTTTTAGTAGAGACGAGGTTTCATCATGTTGACCAGGATGGTCTCGATCTCTTCGATCTCTTGACCTCGTGATCCACCCGCCTCGGCCTCCCAAAGTGCTGGGATTACAGGTGTGAGCCACCGTGCCCGCCTGTGGTTTGCATTTTTAAAGCTCCCTGGGCTGCAGAGAGGAAAGGCTGTAGGGGGCGGGCATGAAACAGGTAGGCAGGTTTCCGAGGTTGCTTCCGACGTGGGGCGGGGTCGTCTGGCAGCGGCTAGGAGGGCGAACCAAGGGAGTACTTACCACTAGGGGGAGGGCCTTGGCCAACACCTCTGCTCAGTGGGGAGCCAGGCCCCGCCCCAGTTGGTACCTCCTACCTTGCCCCAAGTGAGGGTCTTGTAAGGAACTTTCTCTCCGTCCTCCGCAGGGTGGAGCGGAGCTGTCTGGGGTCTGGAGTCCGGGAAGAGTCTAAGGCTTGTGAGCGGCCCTGCGGCGGGAGGGCGGGACCAGGAGGTTGACATCGCAGGGCCTGTGCGCACCCAAGCTCAGCAAATAAGTCTCGGCCAAGACTGCCTGGCTACCACCAGCTCCTGCGGAGCATGCGCACCTGGGAACTGCCAAGCCGTGCCACATTTTCTCTCCTTCTGGCCTGGCCTTCAGAGATCGACCCACAGCGGCTGAGCCTCCTCTACTGAAGGCAGCTCCCAGGGCTTCAGAAACTCGCAGTCAGTGGTGGGAGAGCTGGGAGAGCCGGAACAGACCTGCGCAATAAGAACCAGATGATGATGTTGCTGTAGTAGTTTGCAGAGCGCAGAGAAGGGAGCAAACGGCGACAGCAGAGAGGAATCCAGAAGGCTTCCAGGAGGAGGCACCATTTGTGATTTGGGATTGCAGCAGGAGGAGGAAGTTGACAGGTGAATAAGGGGAGGGCATGCCTGCCAGGCGAACCGTCTGTGATGGGGAAGTGTCCAGTCTGCACCATGACCCCACTGTCCATTTTCCTGACTAAGTAGGAACCACTGGACTCCTCTCTTGTCCTGGGCCTTTTTGTTTAGTCCATCCTTTATTTTATTTTATTATTATTTTTTGAAATGGAGTCCCGCTCTGTTGCCCAGGCTGGAGTGCAGTGGTGTGATCACAGCTCACTGCAACCTCTGCCTCCCCGGTTCAAGCGATTCTCCTGCCTCAGCCTCCTGAGTAGCTGGGATTATAGGAATGTGCCACCACCCCTGGTAATCGTTTTTTTTTTTTTTTTTTTTTTTTTTGAGACGGAGTCTTGCTCTGTCCCCAGGGTGGAGCACAGTGGTGTAATCTGGGCTCACTGCAACCTCTGCCTCCCGGGTTCAAGCAATTCTTCCGCCTCAGCCTCCCGAGTAGCTGGGACTACAGGCCTGTGCCACCATGCCCGGCTAATTTTTGTATTTTTAGTAGAGACGGGGTTCCATGTTGGCTACTGTGGTCTCGAACATCTGACTCAGGTGATCTGCCCACCTCGGCCTCCCACAGTGCTGGGATTACAGGTATTAGCCACCACGCCCGGCCAATTTTGGTACTTTTAGTAGAGAAGGGGTGTCACCGTGTTGACTAGGCTGGTCTCGAACATCTGACTCAGGTGATCCGCCCACCTCGGCCTCCCACAGTGCTGGGATTGCAGGCATGAGTCCTCGTACCCGACCCACCTGTTTATGTTTAGCTCATTTTCTCCCCACCATCCATCCCTGTCCATACCCCCACTCTGCCTTTGCTGGAGCCCTAAATCACTGCCCTGGCCTTCCATCCTCTCAAGGCATCTGCCCCACCACTGCCAGGGTGCTCTCTTCCTTGCTTCCTCTCTGTAACCCCTGCCCACCCTGTACCTCTCAGCCACAGCACCTGCTCCAGCCCTGGTTTCCTCACAGCTGCTTGGTTTTAGGGCTAACAGGATTCACTGCATGTGATTACTTGCTCTTGCCACGGGAGACGCAGCATGAAGGCAGGCCCTGGGGGTGCGGGCAGAGGTTTCAGGGGAGCTTTGTCTCCATGTCTGCAGTGTCCAGCATGGTGTCAGGTTCAATATATGACAGTAGCCTGAATGAGCAGAGGGTGGCGTGCAGCAGGAGGCTTGAGGATAGGGGTGGGTGAGAGCTGCAGAGGCAGGCAGGTGTTAGACTACATAGAGCCTTACATGCCAACCTAAGCAGCTTGGCATTCATCCTCAGAGCAATGGGAGCCAGAGAGGGCTTGAGACCTGGGAGAGTGGCCTGGTAAGATGTCTGGTGAAGGGCCAGGGGGCTAATGTGGAGGCTGTCACAGTGGTTGCAGTGAGCAGGGACAGTGGCAGGTGGGGTGGACAGGAAAACAGGGAAGTGGTTCTCAACTGGGGGCAATTTTGCCACCCCCCCCAAGCATTGAGCATTGCCTGGAGACACACCAGTGTCACAACTTGGAGAGTGCTACTGGCATTGAGTGGGTAGAGGCCAGGGATGCTGCTTAGTATCCTCGGGACAGCCCGAATAACAAGGAGTGATCTGGCCTTAAGTGTCAACAGTGCTGAGGGTGAGAAACCACCCCCCACCACCACCACCCTGTGTTCAAGCAATTCTCCTGCCTCAGCCTCTTGTTAGCTGGGATTACAAGCATCAGCCACCACGCCCGGGTATGTTTTTGTTTTAGTAGAGATGAGGTTTCTCCATGTTGGTCAGGCTGGTCTCAAACTCCCGACCTCAGGTGATCCTGCTGCTTCAGCCTTCCAAAATGCTGGGATTATAGGCATGTGCTACCACGCCCAGCTAATTTTTGTATTTTTACTAGAGATGGGAGTTCACCATATTGCTCAGGCTGGTCTTGAACTCCTGACCACAGGTCATCTGACTGCCTCAGCCTCCCAAAGTGCTGGGATTACAGGCATGAGATGAGTCGCCGTGCTCAGCCGCACCTGGGTTCTCTGCTGTTCCTTGCCCACACCCAGCTTACCCTGCCTCAGGGCCTGTGCCCTCACTGTTCCCTCTGCCTTGGAGGCCCTGCCTCTGGGAGTCTATGTGACTCATTACCTCATGTCCTGAGGTCTCTGCTCAGCGGTCACCTTCTAAAGGGGTATTTCTTTTTAATTTTTATTTTTTTGCAGAAATGTGTGCAACTAAAGGAGTATGTCTAAACCACACAATGTTTAAAAAAAAAAAAAAAGGCAATGGGTGCTGTGGCTCACTCTGGCAACCAATCCCAGCACCTCGGGAGGCCAAGGTGAGTGTATCACTTGAGCCCAGAAGTTTGAGACCAGCCTGGGCAACAAGGTGATTTTTAAATTTTTCAATGGCTAATTTTTGTTACTTTTAGTAGAGATGGGGTTTCGCCACGTTGGCCAGGCTGGTCTCCATGTTAAGCAGGCTGGTCTCGAACTCCTGGCCTCAAGTGATTTGCCCACCTCAGCCCCCCAAAGTGCTGGGATTCCAGGTATGAGCCACCAGGCCTGGCCTATTTTGCCCTGCTTTATCTTCCCTCAGATCACTTTCATCATGTAACATATCATATATTTAATTTGTTTATGTGCTTGTTGACTGTCTCTCTTAACTGGAATGTAAGTTTCATGAGGGCAGGCATTGTTGCCTGTTTTGTTTGCTGCTGTGAGCCCAGCTGCCTAGCATATATAAGGTATTCCTTGACTAAAGCTAGGCACGGGAGCTCGCACGGGTAGTCCCAGCTGTTTGGAAGGCTGAGGCCAGAGGATCGCTTGAGATCAGGAGTTCAAGACCAGCCTGGGCAATATAGCAAGGCCCTGTCTCAAACAAAAATCAAACATAAAATATTCCTTAAGTATTGCTTGAATGAAAGGTATGAGTGAAAAACTACCAGGAGTCAGAGAAGTAGGAAGGAAATGAAGAGAAGATAGGATGGCAGACAGCAGTGCAGGGGCTGAGTGGACCCTGGGAGAAGCTGGGGTCCTGGCCTGGCCTGGGCATGAAGCCTCAATCATCTGCCGTCCCCAGGTCCTTCCACCCAGGCCTGCTCTGCTTTACCAGCTCCTAGACATGGCTCCTCTAGCCCAGGCAGATGGCCAGGCCTGAACAGAGTGTCTTTACCCTTCTGATAAGCTGCTTCCTCTCAGGGCCGCAAAGGGCAGAATGTGTCCTGCTGCTCAGGAAGTGCCCAAGAGCCTGGACAGGCCCCTGGAGTGAGCAAGGGGCTGGGCATTTGCCACCTTGGCAGCTATCCTGTGCAGAGGCCAAGCGGAGAGGAGCAAGGGGCAGGGACCAGGGCAGATCCCTACCCTTCCCCAACATGCCCTACTCCTCACAGTCAGCAAATCTCCATTTTTTTATTTTTACTTTTTGAGATGGAGTTTCACTCTTGTTGCCCAGGCTGGAGTGCAGTGGAGTAATCTTGGCTCACTGCAACCTCTGCTTGCTGGGTTCAAATGATTCTCCTGCTTCAGCCTCCTGAGTAGCTGAGATTACAGGTGCCTGCCACTATGCCCGGCTAATTTTTTGTATTTTTATTTTATGTATTTTATTTATTTATTTTTATTTTTATTTTTATTATTTTTTTTGAGATGGAGTTTCGCTCTTGTTACCCAGGCTAGAGTGCAATGGCGCGATCTCAGCTCACCAAAACCTCCACCTCCTGGGTTCAGGCAATTCTCCTGCCTCAACCTCCTGAGTAGCTGGGACTACAGGAGTGCACCACCACGTCTGGCTAATATTCATATTTTTTAGTAGAAATGGGGTTTTACCATATTGGACAGGCTGGTCTCGAACTCCTGACCTTATGATCTGCCCGCCTTGGCCTCCCAAAGTGCTGGGGTTACAAGTGTGAGCCACTGTACCCAGCTTTATTTATTTATTTATTTAGACCGAGTTTTGCTCTTGTTGCCAAGGCTGGTGTGCAATGGCATGATCTCAGCTCACTGCAACCTCCACCTCCCAGATTCAAGCGATTCTCCTGCCTCAGCCTCCCAATTATAGGCAGCTAATTTTTTTTTTGAGATGGAGTTTTGCTCTTGTCTCCCAGGCTGGAGTGCAGTGGTACAATCTTGGGTCACTGCAACCTCTGCCTCAGGTTCAAGCAATTCTCCTGCCTCAGCCTCCCAAGTAGCTGGGACTACAGGTGCCCAGCACAACATGGGCTAAATTTTTGTATTTTTAGTAAAGACAGGATTTCACCATGTTGGCCAGGCCAGTCTTGAGCTCCTGACCTCAGGTGATTCACCCGCCTTGGCCTCCCAAAGTGTAAGGGTTACATGCGTGAGCCACTGCACCAGGCCATTTTGTATTTTTATTATAGACAGGGTTTTGCCATGTTGGCCAGGCTGGTCTCGAACTCCTGACCTCAGGTGATCCACCACCCCCCGCCCACTATAACCCCCGGCCTCCTAAAGTGCTGGGATTACAAGCGTAAACCACTGCACCTGGCCAACAAATCTCTGCTGAGAAGCTGTTGGGAGTACGGCTGTGAACATTCCCTGCCCTAGCTGGGTTTCTGTGACTGATTGCCTGCAGCTCAGCTTCTTTTGAACCTGAGAACCCAGATGCAGGTTCCCAGCCCCCTCGCCCCAACAGGCTTTTTTGTTTTGTTTTATTTTGTTTTTCAATACAGGGTCTCACTCTGTTGCCCAAGCTGGAGTGCAGTGGCACGATTACGGCTCACTGCAGCCTCAAACTCCTGGGCTTAAGCAATTGTACCATCTCAGCCTCCCAATTAGCTGGAACCACAGGCATGCATCACCACACCTGGCTAAATATTTTGTATTTTTTGGCCGGGCACAGTGGCTCATGCCTGTAATCCCAGCACTTTGGGAGGCCGAGGCGGGTGGATCACAAGGTCAAGAGATCGAGACCATCCTGGTCAACATGGTGAAACCCCATCTCTACTAAAAATACAAAAAATTACCTGGGCATGGTGGCACGTACCTGTAATCCCAGCTACTCAGGAGGCTAAGGCAGGAGAATTGCCTCAACTCAGGAGGCGGAGGTTGCAGTGAGCTGAGCTCGCACCATTGCACTCCAGCCTGGGTAACAAGAGCAAAACTCCATCTCAAAATATATATATATATTGTATTTTTTGTAGGACAGCGTTTCACTGTGTTGCCCAGGCTGGTCTCGAACTCCTGGGCTCAAGTAATCCACCTGCTTTAGCCTCCCAAAGTGCTCAGATTACAGGTGTAAGCCACTGCACCCAGCAATTTTTTGTTTTCTAAGATAGAGTCTTGCTCTATTGCCCAGGCTGGAGTGGAGTGGCATGATCTCGGCTCACTGCAAACTCTGCCTCCCGGGTTCAAGCTATTCTCCTTCCTCAGCCTCCCAAGTAGCCAGGACTACAGGCGCATGCCACCAGCAAATTTTTAAAAACGCTTTTCGTAGAGATGGGGTCGCTCATAGGCCTCCTCCCAGCACGCATTACTGACTTGGCTTCTCCCACCAGGAGGCTTTTGCTGTCTGTGGCCTTCACTGTCACGGACAGGCAGGGTGAGCCAGGCTCCATGCTCTCTGGCCTGGTCTTTGAATCTGTACCATGGGTGCTAGCCTAGGGT
The DNA here is from genome assembly GCF_049354715.1 of Callithrix jacchus. Lineage (NCBI taxonomy): Eukaryota > Metazoa > Chordata > Mammalia > Primates > Cebidae > Callithrix > Callithrix jacchus. The sequence continues at coordinate 41,884,411 of NC_133505.1, forward strand.
CTCCTGGTGCGCTCCAGGGCCCTAACCTCTGAGGTCCCAGTTAGTGCAGAAAGAGAGACCATTGCTGAGATGTCATCTGTGATGGTTTTAAACGTGTGCCAACATGATTTGGCACTCTTCCCATTGAGACATAGGATCTGTGTCCCTCTCCCTGATTCTGGGAGGCTTCTGTAAGTAAAGTTGGGTGGGTACGTAATAAAAGGCCATGCAGTTTTCATCCGCTTTTCTCAGGACCCTTGCTCTGGGGTAAGCCAGCCCCAGTCTGACTGCCCTGAGATTGTGACACTGGAGAGGCCAGGTGGAGTCGCTCTGATCTACAGCCCCAGCTGACCTCTCAGCTGACAGCCAACACCACCTGCCAGCCATGGGAGGGAGCTGTCTTGCGCTATTTGCCCAATTGAGGCTTTCAGATGACTCCAACCCCAGCTGACATCAGACTGCAATCATATGAGAGACCCCAGTTGAGAACTGCTTAGCCAGGGCCCTCCTGAATTCCTGACCCACAAAATTTAGACCAAAAAAAAAAAAAAAAAATGGCTGCTGTTTCATGCCACTAAGCCTATCTGATTTGCTATGTAGCATTAGTCATCCCTAGATACCTGCGGGGCATTCGGTCCAGGAACCCACTTGGATCATCAGGGGATTCCCCTCTGAGGATACTTAAGTCCTTTATATAAAACGACATATTTGTGTATAATCTGCACCTATGTACTTTAAATTATCTCTCATATACTTTAAATTATGCCATATACTTTATACTTCAAATTATCCCATATACTTTAAATTATCTCTAGCTGGGCGTGATAGCTCACACCTATAATCCTAGCACTTTGGGAGGGAAAGGCAGGAGGATTGCTTGAGGCAGGAGTTTGAGACCAGCTTGGGCAACATAGCAAGACCTTGTCTACTAGAAATTTAAAAAAATAAGTAAGTTAGCTGGGTGTGGTGCATGCATCTGTAGTCCCAGCTACCTGGGAGGCTGAAGTGGGAGGATCACTTGGGCTAGGAGGTTGAGGCTGCAGTGAGCCATGACTGTGCCATTGCACTCCAGTCTGGGCAACAGAGTGAGACCCTGTCTCAAAAGAATTTTTATTTTTATTTGTTTATTATTTTTTTTTTGAGACAGAATCTCACTCTGTCGCCCAGGCTGGAGTGCAGTGGCATGATCTCTGCTCGCTGCAACCTCCACCTCCTGAGTTGAAGCGATTCTCCTGCCTCAGGCCCCTGAGTAGCTGGGATTACAGGTGCACACCACCATGCCCAGCTAATTTTTGTATTTTTAGTAGAGATGGGGTTTCACCATGTTGGTCAGGCTGGTCTCAAACTCCTCACCTTGTGATCTGCCCACCTCGGCCTCCCAAAGTACTGGGATTACAGGTGTGAGCCACTGCACCTGGCCAAAATTTTTTAAAAATTAAAAAAAATTATCTCTAGATTACAGTCATTATAATGCCGAATCCACCTTTTCTTAAATTTTTCCTGAGATGGAGTTTCCCTCTGTCTCCCAGGCTGGAGTGAAGTGGTGCAGTCTCAGCTCACTGCAACCTCTGCCCCCTGGGTTCAAGAGATTCTCCTGCCTCAGCCTCCCGAGTAACTGGGATTATAGGTGCCTGCCACCACACCCAGCTAATTTTTTTATTTTTTAGTAGAGATGGGGTTTCCCCATGTTAGCCAGGCTGGTCTCGAACTCCTGACCTCAGGTGATCCACCCACCTTAGTCTCCCAAAGTGCTAGGATTATAGGTGTGAGCTACCATGCTCAGGGCCTGCATCCTGGGGAACCCAAACCAAGACAGAGATACCAAGATGAGTCTTCAACAAACTTAGAATCAGGCTGGGAGATGAAATCCACATGGTTGCCAGGCTGGAGTGCAATGGCGCAATCTCGGCTCACTGAAACCTCCAACTCCCTGGTTCAAGCGATTCTCCTGCCTCAGTTCCAGAGTAGGTAGGATTATAGGCACAAGCCACCACGCCCAGCTAATTGTTGTATTTTTAGTAGAGACAGGGTTTCACCATGTTGGCCAGGATGGTCTCGATCTCCTGACCTTTTGATCCGCCTGCCTCAGCCTCCCAAAGTGCTGGGATTACAGGCGTGAACCACCGTGCCCAGCTTTTTTTCCAGATATTTTCAAACTGAGGTTGGTTGCATCTGCGGATGTGGAGGCGCAGATACAGAGGGCTGGCTGTAGTAAGCGGAACATTGCCTCAAAGCCCTTCCCGGTTCTTTCCTTAGTCCCTGCCTACCATAGCTCCTAGGGTGAACCTCTCCTGGACTAGACCCAAAGCTGGGCGATGGCTCACTGGGCTCTGAAAATGGATTGAGGGAGTGAGGGGGGCTGCTCATCATTCCTCCAGCCCCCAGGGTGTAAACAGGAAGCCCTTGGCTAACCCTGATGGCCGTGAGCAGCCACACACCAGACAGATGAGCCACTGGCAGCACGTCCCACCCCAGGCCCTACCGTTGGCCAGGACCAAGGTTTCCCTGATGTTTGCCTCTGTGCCCATCTGGCCTTTAACCAGGCCCTGCCCTCAACCTCTGGCACCCCACATCTCCAAGGCCTGACCTCCTAACCCTGGCCTACTGGCTGAGCAGGGCTGGAGCCGGATGAAGACAGGATGAGCCGTGACCAGGGCTCCCAGCTTCAGGGAACTGAGGCCTTAGATGTGGCTAGGGCTGGAGTCAACACTAGAAAGACTGACCGGCAAGAGGAGGGCATGTGAGGGCGAGGCTGGTAACAGGGTTGCCTCTGGAGGGGAGGGAATGTCTGGGGCTGATGGAGGGAGATGTTTTCCTGTCTGCCCCATTTTTTTTTTTTTTTTCTGATGCGGAGTCTCATTATTGCCCAGGCTGGAGTGTAGTGGCGCAATCTTGGCTCACTGCAATCCCTGTCTCCTGGGTTCAATCGATTCTCCTGCCTCCGCCTCCCCAGTAGCTGAGATTACAGGCGTGTGCCACCACGCCTGGCTAATTTTTGTAGTTTTAGTAGAGACAGCTTTTTACTATGTTGGCTAGGCTGGTCTTGAACTCCTGACATCAATTGATCTACCAGCCTCGGTCTCCCAAAGTGCTGGGATTGATTACAGGTGTGAGCCACCATGGCCAGCCCCCTATTCACCTTTTTACCAGTTGAACATTCCTTGTGACTGTGAAACCCGGTCCAGATACACACCTACATGCTTATATGAACACACGGATAGATGACAGCAAAAACAGTCACCTGTGAGGGAGGGGACTGCAGCGTCCTCGAAGTGGCCTGTTGGCAGGAAGGCTACAGGAACGGGAGAAAGTTGCGGCAGTTGCCCTGGTGTCTGCCTGCATCCCTCAGCTTTCCTCCCTACCTATGAAGACTGTTTACTGAGCTCTTGGGCAACTCTCTGCCTTTTTTCTGTCTGTGGGAGGATGGCTGGTCATGGTCACAGGGCAGGCCGGAGGTCCAGAGAGTTAAAGCAGCAGCCTTCAAGGAATGACCAACCAGCAGTTGATGAAAAAACACCCTTCTGGGAGAGACGATTCAAGATGGCCGACCACTAACAGCTCAGGATTGTAGCTCCCAGTGAAAGCTCAGAGAACGAGACGACGCCACATCTTTAGACGAATTTTCGTCACTCACCGATTAGCCGATTCCCAGTGGAGGAGTCCCACGGGTCGCCAGCGTGACTCTTGTGGCCGCCGCAGCGGTTTTGCCGGCGTCTCGGCGCAGCAGCTCTTCACGCAGAGCCAACGGGACTGCTTCCCCTACTGACCGGAGTTTGGAGCTCGGGGAAGTCAGAGCCGCTTGTTGCGGACTCGAGAGGGAAGCCAGACCAGAGATTCCCGGGCAGAAGAGCACCATCAGTCTTACTGCTGCTATTTAGGCTGCCACAGTGGGTGGCTCGGATCCCAGCACTGGGAATCAGTAAGTCGGACGTTGACTCAGAAAACTAATTAGAAAGGCGGTTCATCTATAATGAAGGGAAAAAAACAGCCTAAGAAGGCCGAGTATACTCAAAATCAGAACCCATCAGCAACGGAACAAGCCCTGATGGAAAAGGACTCATCAGCAACCGAACAAGCCCAGATGGAAAAGGACTCATCAGTAACAGAACAAGCCCTGATGGAAAAGGACTGTGTTCCATTATCTGAAGTAGGCTTTAAAAGGTGGATGATAAGAAACTTCTGGGAGTTAAAGGAACTTGTTCTAACCCAATGTAAAGAAACTAAGAACTTGGAAAAAAGGTTCGATGAAATGTTGAAAAGAATAGACAATATAGAGAGGAATACAAATGAACTTATGGAGTTGAAAAATACAACACGAGAACTTAGTGAAATATGTACAAGCTTAAACAGCCGAATGGATCAAGCAGAAGAAAGGGTATTAGAGGTCGAAGACCAACTTAATGAAACAAAACGACAAGACAAGAATAGAGAAAAAAGGATAAAAAGGAATGAGCAAAGTCTCCAAGAAATATGGGACTATGTGAAAAGACCTAATATACGCTTGATTGGTGTACCTGAATGTGACAGAGAGAATGAAGTCAAGCTGGAAAATACTCTCCAGGACATTATCCAGGAAAATTTTCCTAATTTAGCAAAGCAGAACACTATTCAACCCCAGGCAATACAGAGAACACCACAAAGATATTCCTCAAGAAGACCAACCCCAAGGCACATAATCGTTAGATTCACCAAGATCGAAACGAAGGAGAAAATATTAAGGGCAGCCAGAGAGAAAGATCAAGTTACCCATAAAGGTAAGCCTATTAGGCTTACAGCAGATCTCTCAACGGAAACCCTACAAGCTAGAAGAGAGTGGGGGTCAATATTCAATATACTTAAAGAACAAAACTTTCAGCCCAGAATTTCATATCCTGCCAATTTAAGCTTTACATTTGAAGGAAAAATAAAATCTTTTAGGAACAAGCAAGTACTCAGAGATTTTATTACCACCAGGCCTGCTTTACAAGAACTTCTAAAAGAAGCATTATACACAGAAAGGAACAACCAGTATGATCCTTTCTAAAAATACACCAAAAAGTAAAGAGCATTAACATAAAGAAGAATTTTTTATCAACAAAAGGACAAAATAGCCAATTAATATCAAATGGCAGCAACCCTAAAGTTAAATCAACCAAATCTCCCAATCAAAAGATACAGACAAAATCCAACGGTATATCCAAAGATATGCATAGACTCAAAATAAAGGGTTGGAAAAAAAAAAAAAGTACCAACCAAATGGAGAGCAAAAATAAATAAATAAAAAGCAGGAGTTGCAATTTTCACATTTGACAAAATAGATTTCAAAGCTATAAGGATACAAGGGTAAAAGGATTAATGTAACAATAAGAGATCTTAACACCCAGATACATAAGACACATAGTGAGATTTAGATTCAACGAGACAACAAATTGATAACGATATCCAGGATTTGAACTCAGAGCCAGAACAAATAAACACAATAGAGGTCTCCATTTTAAACACATAAAATATGCATTAACCACTTTAAACACTCAAAATATTGATCGGCCATTATTGAAACCCATTTTAGGAATGAAGTAATATTCCTTTTTCCCTCTTTTTCTTTTTTCCCCTTCTTTTTCTCTTTTTCCCTAAAAAAAAAAAAAAAAAAAAAAAAAAAAACACCCTTCTGGGCATGGTGGCATGCATCTGTCATCCTAGTGACTCAGGAGGCTGAGGTGGGAGGATCACTTGTGCCCAGGAGTTCAAGGCTGCAGTGAGCTATGATCCTGCCACTACACTCAGGCCTAGGCAATAGAGCAAGAATTTTTTTAAGTTGCAGTCTCTCTCTTTTTTTTTGAGATGTAGTATGGCTCTTGTTGCCCAGGCTGCAGTGCAATGGCGTGATCTCAGCTGACTGCAACCTCCACCTCCCAGGATCAAGTGATTCTCCTGCCTCAGCCTCCCAAGTAACTGGGATTATAGGCATGTGCCACCATGCCCCGATAGTTTCGCATTTTTAGTAGAGATGGGGTTTCTCCATGTTGGTCAGGCTGATCTCAAACTCCTGACCTCAGGCAATCTGCCCGCCTTAGCCTCCCAAAGTGCTAGGATTACAGGCGTGAGCCACTGTGCCTGGCCGAAAGATCTTATCTCTTAAAAAAAAGAGGCTGGGTGCAAGGTGGCTCACTGCTGTAATCCCAGCACTTTGAGAGGTTGAGGCAGGAGGATTGCTTATGCCCAGGAGTTTGAGACCAGCCTGAGAAACATAATGAGACCACGTCTCTACAAAAAGTAAAAAATTGGGCCGGGCGCAGTGGCTCACGCTTGTAATCTCAGCACTCTGGGAGGCCAAGGAGGGTGAATCAACTGAGGTTAAGAGTTCAAGACCAGCCTGGCTAACATGTTGAAACCCTGTTTCTACTAAAATTACAAAGAATTAGCTGGGCATTGTGGCACACGCCTGTACTCCCAACTACTTGGGAGGTTGAGGCAGGAGAATGGTTTGTTCCTGGGAGGTGGAAGTTGCAGTGAGCCGAGATTGTGCCATTCCCTCCAGCTTGGGCAACAGAGCGAAACTCCAGCTGAAAGGAAAAAAAAAGTAAAAAATTATCTGGGCATGGTGGCATGCACCTATAGTCCCAGCTCCTTGGGAGGCTGAGGCAGGAGGATCACCTGAGCCCAGGAAGTTGAGACTACAGTGAGCCATGATTGTGCCTCTGCACTGCAGCCTGGATGACAGAGCAAGACCTTGTCTCAAAATAATTAATCAATGAAACAACAAACCCCTTGCTGCCTGGCAGCTGGCGTGGGTCAACTCTGAGGCATACTCTAGCCTGGCTCTCTGAGCTCTCCAGAGGGCTATAACTGCTCACAGTGGTGACTGGTTCCATGACGTCTCCATTCTTGGCATCCTTCCCTCCCGTGTCACTTCTCCATTCCTCTGCTGGTGTTTGCCGTGGGCACCCCCCCCACACACACACATTCAAGTGTGTGTCCTCTAACCTTTGTCTCAGGGTCTGCATCCTGGGGAACCTAAACCAAGACAGAGGTTCCAAGATGAGTCTTCAACAAACTTATAATCAGGCTGGGAGATGAAATCCACAGAGTTATGATAATGAAGTACTATTAATAATAAGAGAGCAGGGTCGGGCACGGTGGCTTACGCCTGTAATCCCAGCACTTCAGGAGGCCGAGGTGGGCAGATCTCCTGAGGTCAGGAGTTCAGGACCAGCCTGGCCAACATGGTGAAACCCCGTCTCTATTAAAAATACAAAAAATTAGCTGGGGGTGGTGGCGGGCGCCTGGAATCCCAGCTACTCTAGAGGATGAGGCAGGAGAGTCGCTCGAACCCGGGAGGCGGAAGTTGCAGTGAGCTGAGGTCGTACCATTGCACTCCAGCCTGAACCACAAAAGCAAAACTCCCTCTCAAAATAATAATAATAATAATAGAACATATATAATAAATCTAGCCAAGATGACCTGCCTCTTTTAAGTATGGGCTCTGTGCCAGGGACTGGTCATTGGGCACAATGTCTCTTATCTTGCTGAAGCCAGATAAGAGTATTCATACTCACCAGAGTCCTTGTGTTACTCCATTTGCATTGCTATGAAGAAATGCCTGACACTGGGTAATTCATAAAGAAAAGAGTTTCATTGGCTCATGGTTCTGCAGGCTGTACAGGAAGTATGACACCAGCATCTGTTCCTTGTGAAGGCCTCAGGAAGCTTGCGATCATGGTAGAAGGCAAAGGGAAGCAGGTGTCTCACATGGTGAGAGAGAGAGCAGCCAGACGTGGTAGTTCATACCTGTAATCCAAGCACTTTGGACGCCAAGGCGGGCGGATCACCTGAGGTCGGGAGTTCAAGACCAGCCTGACCAACGTGGTGAAACCCTGTTTTTAAATTTTAAAAAAAAGAGAGAGAAAGAGAAAGAGAGCTCGTGAGAGAAAGTGGTAGTAGGTGCCACACTCTTTTTTTATTTATAATAAATAAATAAATTTATTATAATATTTATTTATTTATTATTTATTAATTTTTTTTTTTGTAGAGACACTCTTTTTTTTGAGATGGAGTTTCGCTCGTTACCCAGGCTGGAGTGCAATGGCAAGATCTCGGCTCACCGAAACCTCTGCCTCCTGGGTTCAGGCAATTCTCCTGCCTCAGCCTCCTGAGTAGCTGGGATTACAGGCACGCGCCACCGTGCCCAGCTAATCTTTTGTATTTTTAGTAAAGACAGGGTTTCACCATGTTGACCAGGATGGTCTCGATCTCTTGACCTCGTAATCCACCCACCTCGGCTTCCCAAAGTGCTGGAATTACAGGCGTGAGCCACCGCGCCCGGCCCGATCTCACATGAACTCAGAGCAAGAACTCTCTCGTCACTGCAAGGAGGGCACCAAGCTATTCACAAGGGATCACCCTCATGACCCAAGCACCTCCCACCAGTCCCCACTTCCAACACTTGGGATTATATTTCAACATGAGAGCTGGAGGGGACAAATATCCAAACCATGTCATATTGCCCCATGACCCTCCAAATCTCATATCCTTCTCACACTGCAAAATACAATCATCCCTTCCCAATAGTCCCCAAAAGTCTTAACTTGTTTCACTATCAATCAGTCAAAAGTCCCAAGTCCAAAGTCTCACCCAGAGATGAATTTCTTCCACCTCTGAGCCTGTGAAATGAAAGACAAGTTACTTACTTCCCAGATACGGTGGTAGTACAGGCATCAAATAAACATTCTCATTTTTAAAGAGAGAAATTTGCCAAAAGAAAGAGGCAAGAGACCCCATACAAGTCCTAAATCCAGCAGGGCAGTCATTAAATCTTAAAGTTTTGAAATAATCTTCTTTGACTCCCTGTCCCACTGGGGAGCTCTGGCCTTGTGGCTTTGCAGGGTGCAGCCCCTGGGGGTGCTCTTGGTTGAAGTTGAGTGCCTGCAGCTTTTCCAGGTTCAGGAGGCAAGCTGCCCATGGCTCTACCGTTCTGAGGTCTGGAGCATGGCAGTCCCCTTTCCACAGCTCCACTAGGCAGTGTCCTGATGGGGACTCTGTGTGGGGATTCCAATTCCACATCTCTCCTCCCCTGTGGCAGGCTTCTGCCTTGGGCACCCAGCCTTTCTCATACATTCTCTGAAATCTAGGGAAAGCTGTCAAGCCTTCTTCATGCGCAGTCTGTGCACATGCAGACTTAACGCCACATGGGAGCTGCCAAGGCTTATGGGTTGCACACTCCAGAATGGCAGCCCAAGCCATATCTGGTGCCCTTTGAGCCATAGCTGGACATGGAGCAGCTGGGATGTGGGCAGCTCTGTCTCAAAGCTGGGCAGGGCAGCAGGACCCTGGGCCTGGCCCAGGTAACAAGTCTTTCCTCCTAGGCTCTGGGTCTGTGATGGGAGGGGCTGCTCTAATGATTTCTGAAATGCCCTTGAGGCCTTTTTTTCCATTGTCTTGGATATTAACACTTGGCTTCCTTTTAGTCTTGGAAATTTCTCTAGCAAGTGATTGCTCCACAGCCTGCTTGTATTCCTCTTCCGAAAATATTTTTTTCACGAGCCGGGCACAGTGGCTCATGCCTGTAATCCCAGTACTTTGGGAGAATGAGGTGGGTGGATTACCTGAGGTCATGAGTTTGAGACCAGATTGGCCAACAAAGTGAAACCCTGTCTCTACTAAAAGTATAAAAAATTGGCCAGGCGTGGCAGCTTATTCCTGTAATCACAGCACTTTGGGAGGATGAGGTGGGTGGATCACGAGGTCAGGAGTTTGAGACCAGCCTGGCCATCATGGTGAAACCCCATCTGTACTAAAAATACAAAAATAAGCCGGGCGTGGTAGCAGGTGCCTGTAATCCCAGCTACTCAGGAAATTGAGGCAGGAGAATCCCTTGAACCCAGGAATTGGAGGTTGCAGTGAGTTGAGATCATGCCATTGCACTCCAGCCTGGGGAACAGAGCCAGACCCGGTCTCAAAAAACAAAAAAAAATTAGCTGGGTTTGGTGGTGGGCATCTGTAATCCCAGCTACTAGGAAGGCTGAGTCAGGAGAATTGATTGAACCCAGGAGGCAGAGGTTGCAGTGACCCGAGATCACACCGTTGCACTCCAACCTGAACAATAGGAGCATGAAACTCCATCTCAAAAAAAAGAAAAAAGAAAATGCGCTGGATGCAGTGGCTCATGCCTGTAATCCCAGTACTTTGGGAGGCTAAGGCAGGTGGATCACTTGGGGTTGGGAGTTTGAGACCAGCTAACCAACATGGTGAAACCCCTTCTCAAATAAATACAAAAAATTAGCCACGCGTGGTGGCACATGCCTGTAATCCCAGCTACCCAGGAGGCTGAGGCAGAAGAATCGCTTGAACCCAGGAGGTGGAGGTTGCTATGAGCCGAGATCATGACATTGCACTCCCGTCCAGGCAACAAAAGCTTAAAACTCTGTCTCAAAAAAAAAAGAAAATGCTGCTGGGCACGGTGGCTCATGCCTGTAATTCCAGCACTTTGAGTGGCTGAGGTGGGTGGATCACCTGAGGTTAAGAGTTCAAGACCAGTCTGGCCATCATGGTGAAAACCCATCTTTAAAAAAAAGAAAGAAAATGCTTTTTTCTTTCTCTGCCACATGGTCAGGCTGCAAAGTTTCCAAGCTTTTAAGCTCTGCTTCCTTTTTAAATAAAAATTCTAACTTTAAGTCATTTATTTGCTCCCATATCTGATAATAGGTTGTTAGAAGCAGTCAGGCCACATATTGAATGCTTTACTGCTTAGAAATTTATTCCATCAGATACATCAAGTCATCACTCTTAAGTTCAAACTTCCTCAAATCCTTAGAGCATGGAGACAGTGCAGCCAAGTTCTTTGCAAGGACATAACACGGGTGACCTTTACTCCAGTTCCCAATAACTTCCTCATTTCCATCTGAGACCTCATCAGCCTGACCTTCAGTATCCATCTCACCATCACCATTTTGGTCGAAACCACTTGACCAGTCTCTGAGAAGTTCCAAACTTCCCCTCAACTTCCTGTCTTCCTCTTAACCCTCCAAACTCTTCCAGCCTCTACCCATTATCCAGTTCCAAAGCCACTTTCACATCTTCAGGTATTTTTATAGCAATGCCCCACTCTTGGTACCAATTTTCAGTGTTAGTCCATTCTTGCATTGCTATAAAACAAATATCTAAGGTGGCTGGGCATGGTGGTTCACGCCTGTAATCCAAGCACTTTGGAGGCCAAGGCAGGCGAATCACCTGAGGTCGGGAGTTCAAGACGAGCCTGACCAACATGGTGAAACCCCGTCTTTAAAAAAAAAAAAAAAAAAATAACAAATATCTAAGGCTATGTAATTTATACAGAAAAGAGGTTTGATCAGCTTACAGTTCTGCAGGAACTGCACAGGAAGCATGGCACCTGGTGAGGCCTCAGGAAGCTTCCAGTCATGGTGGACAGCAGAGCAGGAGCAGGCATGTCACATGGTGAAAGAGAAAGCAAGAAAGAGATCGGGGAGGGGGGAGGTGCCACATTTTTTTTTTAAACCAGATACTGTACAAACCCAGAGCAAAGACTCACTCATTACCATGAGGAGGGCACCAGTCATTCAAGAGGCATCCACCCCCTTAACCCAAACACCTCCCACCAAGCCCCACCTCCAACACTGAGGATGACATTTCCATATGAGATTTGGAGGGGACAAATATCCACACCATATCAGTCCTCTACCTTCGTAGTCCCCATTTGACAGATAAGAAAGCTGAGGTTTAGAGAAGGCTTTTGCTCAAGGTTAAGAGCTAGGCAGTGGCAGTTTGGCCTGGAGAGCCTAGGCCCAAACAGGGAGGTCCCTAAGCACTGATTGCATTGTGGAGAGCAGAAGAGAGAGAGGCCAGATGTCCTTGGCATGACCTTTCAGGAAGGGAGACCTTGAGGATGGGCAGATGTGGGAAGATGAAGAGTCTGGCAGAGGGCCTTGGGCCTCAGTTTTCTCATCTGTCAAGCAGGCATGATAATAGGACCCCTCCCCTCCCATAGGGCCATTTGGGGATTGAGTTAATATAGACATAAAGAGCCTGTAGTAAGTGTTCACGAAATACTAATTATTATTATGAATGGGAACAATGTGAGCTGTCGGGTGTGGTCCTGATTGGAGGTCTGAACAGGTTCCAGAGGCAGCCTTCCAGTTCCCACTCCCAGCACCCAGGCCCTGAAGGGAGAGAGCTGCAAAGGCAAAAAAAAAAAAAAAAGTTAATCAGTCCGGAACCCCTGAATTTGGGGTTTTAGTCAGGCAGCCTGCATTCCTGCATTTTCTGTTTTAAAAGAACACCACGACCTCTGTCACCCAATCTTCACATCTCCATTCTCAACAACCTGGAAGTCCTCCCTGCTGTCTAACCTCTTATCTTCCTGCTGTGCATTTAGTCTGTGGGGCAAAGGGAGAGCTAATGAATCTCCGCGATTGGCTTTGGAGTCAGCTGGAAGCAGGGCAGGTGGAGCCTGTGTGTGGTCCACAGACTATGGTGCCAGAGAAAACTCACTCTGGGCTCAAAGGCCTGTCTGGCTCAGGATGGAGGGAGTGGGCCAGGGCCTCACCACCGGACGGCGGGATCACAGAAGATCTTGGAGGCAGCTGCAGGTGGAGGTTGGAGATAGGCTTTGGTGAAGTCCCTGTCCCAACTTTGAGGCTCCTCCCAGCCACTGCTGGGGAAGTGTTCAGGGCAGGGTCTGTGAGGGGTCCTCTGCTGGGCTGCCCTGCCTTTGAGTGTAACGCCTGAGTGAAAAGAGATTATCCTCCCAGATTCCCCAGCTGTGACTCTTCTGCAGCATGGAGGTGACGCCTACAGGCTCTGGCGACAAGCAGACCTGAGTTTAAGTCCCAACTCTGTCACTTAATAGATTGTGACATTGAGCAAACCCCTTCACCTCCCTGAGCTTTCCTTATGTGACAAATGAGGATGCCTTGCTGCACAGCCTTCACCAAACAGCTGACTTTCCATTCCGCATCTGGAGCACAGGAATGAACCATTAGCTGTTTGATTGACAGCAAGTCCCAACAGCTTGGTAAGCCTCAGTTTCCTCATCTGTAAAATGGGGACTAGAATGAGTTAAGACTAAGCACCAACACACCTAAGCACCATGGCACCACCTGGGCGGGCATCGGGTGCTGGCAATGGTTGGTTATTTGTTCCTCCTTTCTGAATCCTCCCCATGTGCCTCGCTCTGGGTAGCTTTCCTTTCTGCTCCCCCAGCCAACTCTGTACAAACACAGAGGGCTACTAGTATGCTGGGGTCACTCCTGGGAGTGGTTACGCTTTGAAATAGAGCATAGAATGACAGCAGTGCCAACCACAGGAAGGAGCTTCTGATGTTCAGCTTGGCCCAATCCATGTCTACCACAGGCTTGCAGTGGGTCAGGAGCTGGGCTGCAGCTGGGGTCCATGGCAACCAGGGGCACCTAGGCCCTTGGGGAATCCTCCCCTTCATGCCCCTGCTTTGACTGGGAGGGGAGAGGAGAATGCCAGTGCAATGGTCCTTCAGGGTTGGTTCACCCGGGAACTCAGCTGAGTGTGGGCAGTGCTTGGCAGGAATCCATCTCTGTACTCTGGGAACCACCCTTTGGAGCTCAAGGAGACTGACCACAGGCCCTCCCGTTCCTGGGGACCCCCTTCCAGGGACCTTCAGATTCCATACTCTGCTGCTTCCTGCAGCAAAGTGACAGGGATCTGAATGTTTCCTGTGAAATGAGCCCCACATGAGGCTGGCAGGCAGCAGGCGCCCACTGGGGGTTTATGGGATGAATGAGTGATTGGAGAGGTGGTGGAAAAGGCAGGACTGGCTGGGCGTGGTGGCGAACGCGTATAATCCAAGCACTTTGGAGGCCAAGGCAGGTGGATCACCTGAGGTCGGGAGTTCAAGACCAGCCTGACCAACATGGTGAAACCCCGTCTTAAAAAACAAAAACAAAAACAAAAAACACTGGGCACGGTGGCTTACGCCTGTAATCCCAGCACTTTGGGAGGCCGAGGCGGGTGGATCACGAGGTAAAGAGATCAAGACCATCCTGGTCAACATGGTGAAAACCCGTCTCTACAAAAAATACAAAAAATTAGCTGGGCATGGTGGCGTGTACCTGTAATCCCAGCTACTCAGGAGGCTGAGGCAGGAGAATTGCCTGAACCCAGGAGGCAGAGGTTTTGGTGAGCCGAGATCGCGTCGCTGCACTCCAGCCTGGGTAACAGGAGCAAAACTCCTTCTCAAAAAAAAAAAAAGTCCAGACACTGGCTCAGCCTCCAGGACTCTTCCAGCGTGGCCGAGGACACCTCTTCACACAAGATGGTAGGAACAAATCATAGGCGCAGCCGCACCAAATTTACAGAAGATCAGTTGAAAATCCTCATCAATACCTTCAATCAAAAGCCCTACCCAGGTTGTGCCACCAGACAAAAACTTGCTTTAGAAATCAACACAGAAGAGTCCAGAATCCAGAATTGGTTTCAGAATCGAAGAGCTAGGTTTGGATTCCGGAAAAGACCAGGATCTGAGACTTTAGAATCAAGCCAGAGCCATGGGCAAGACCAATCTGATACGGAGTTTCAAAGTAGAGAAGCCAGACGGTGTCGTGCCGTGTACGGCACCTTTCAGTTATGCACTCTCATTGAGGCAGTTACGAAAAACCCACACCCTGGGATTCATTACAGAGAACAGCTTGCTAAGGAAATTGGTGTTCCAGAGTTAAGAGTCCAAATTTGGTTCCAAAATCGAAGATCTAGATTTCATCTCCAGAGAAAAAGGGAACTTGTGTTCTTAGAACCAGAAGACCAGGGCAAGATTTCTGAGGGACTGCAAGGTGCAGAAGATACACAAAATGGCACCAACTTCCCCAGCGACTCTCATCCCTCTAGAGCCAGAGCATGGTGAACACGGTCAAGGTTAGCGTACTTTATATTATCAGTTGGGCCCCAAATCTCTGCAGTCTTGGGGAAGAGTGTTGCCCAGGTGCCAAGGCAAGAGACTGAAGGCACAATCTGTCCCAGTATCATAAATAACTGATCACTTAGTTATAGCAATGCTACCGGATAGATTTGGAAACAATCACATA
The DNA here is from genome assembly GCF_049354715.1 of Callithrix jacchus. Classification (NCBI taxonomy): domain Eukaryota; kingdom Metazoa; phylum Chordata; class Mammalia; order Primates; family Cebidae; genus Callithrix; species Callithrix jacchus. Next base: position 41,899,434 of record NC_133505.1, read on the forward strand.
ATCAATTATATAATCAATCTTATTAAATCATAATTCTCTTTTATTTATTTATTTTTTTTGAGATGGAGGCTTGCTGTTGTTACCCAGACTGGAGTGCAATGGCGCGATCTCGGCTCACTGCAACCTCCGCCTCCTGGGTTCAAGCGATTCTCCTGCCTCAGCCTCCCGAGTAGCTGGGATTACAGGCACGCGCCACCATGCCCAGCTAATTTTTTGTATTTTTAGAGACGGGGTTTCACCATGTTGACCAGGATGGTCTCGATCTCTTGACCTCGTGATCCACCCGCCTCGGCCTCCCAAAGTGCTGGGATTACAGGCTTGAGCCACCGCGCCCGGCCCTATTTTTTATTTTTTTAAAGATGGGGTTTCACCATATTGGTCAGGCTGGTCTCCAACTCCTGACCTCAGGTGATCTGCCCGCCTCAGCCTCCCAAAGTGCTAGGATTACAGGTGTGAGCCACTGCATCTGGCCCATAATTTTCTATTATTAATCTTTGCTTTAGTTTTATAGCATAGAATCATTTTAGTCTTATAGTATAGACATAATCGGGTGAAATATAATTAGCAACTGAAGGGACATTTTGAGAAGTGATCCTGAGGCAACAGTGAGAGCCTTGTGATAATGCCAGCACCTGGGAAGGCACCATTACTTAGCAGTTAGGCCTTGTGCTAAGGGGCCACACACTGGGAAGGCGCCCTGTTACTTAGCAGGCCATGAAGGGAAGTTTCCCTATTACCGGGGGGAGTTCAGAGAACACTCTGCTCTGCCCGGCTCTTGAGAAAGGCCTGACATTAGCCAGGCCTGCCAGACATGCAGGGGCTTAAATGCCTCTCTGTGGTGCTGTGCTCCAGTGGTCACCCTCCTTGTCCACTTTCATGTTCTGCTTTCCCACCCAGAGCTCCTTAGAAATCGTGAGAAGTAAGAGTAGCAGAATCCTAAATGCCTTTGATCTTTCTGATAAGTGCATAGAAAGATGCTGACATTTGTGCCTCCCCTCCTTGCAGCGGCTGCCTGAGAGGGAGGGGACCCTGTACTATAAGCACGTGATTTGCTTGACCCTATCAATCATGTCAGATGAGTCACTTTCCTTATCCTGCCCCCCTGCCTTGTATACAATAAATATCAGCGCGTCCCGGCATTCCAGGCCACTACTGGAAGATGCAAGGATTTTCCTCTAGAACCTCCTGAGGAGAAACCAGCCTGACAACACCTCGGTTTTAGGACTTCTGCATTCCAGAACTATAAGACAATAAGTGTGTGTTTTAAGGCACAAAGTTTTTGGAGTAAGCAAGGAACTAATATACCTTTGCTTCATTGCCAGTGTGTGGCCCACAGCAGGTGCTCAATAAATGTTTGTTGAAAAAGAAAAAAAAAAAAAAAGCAGAGGACCTAGGTTGGGGCTCTCAGTGCCCCTCTGAGTCCTTCCACGGTTTCTGCTAGGCTGTTCCTCTGTCCTGGGCTTCCTCCCTCTCCACAGGGACACGGGGATGCTGGGATTAAAGTCCTAGTACTACCCTCCACCAACAAGTGCAGGAGTTAGTGGTTAAACAACCTGCTCCCCACCTCGGCTCTCCCACCCCTTGGTGGGACAACCTGAGGCTGTAGGGCACAGCCCCTGAGAATGTCGCCAGCAGGGTCGAGCCCCAGTGCCAACCAGGCTTGTGCTTCCGGGGATCTTCTCCCAAATAAACCCCTTCCAGAGAAAATCTGCCCAACTTTGAAGGCCAGACTCTGAGGACGTTTGCAGCACCGGGGCCTCCGGAAGGCAGCACTGCATTCAGCACCTTGGGATGTTTCTGAGGCCTGGCTGTCTCTGCATTGTGGTGCCTGGGGGGGTTGGGAGCTGTAATCCCTCAGACCTCAGCCCAGCCTCCTCTGTTCTCAGGCCGGCCCAGCAGCCGGTGGGACTGTGGGAGGAAGAGGCCGATGGCTCAGGCCAGGCCGGCTTCTCTCCATCTGGCCAGCAGCCTCCCCCTACTGCCCTAGGACAAGGGCCCCAGTGTCTGCTCAGCTCCTGGGCAAACAGCAGGCCTTTCTCTCCCTCTCCACTCTGGAGCCTCAGCTGTGACCCCTCCCTGCCCCCTCGGGAGGCACAGCCCTCCATGCATGACCTTTTCCTTCTCAATGATTCAGAAACAGGCTGACAAGCCCAGCAAGGGAGCAGGTCCTGTATAGTGGGTGAACCCCCATTTCATCGTTCCCAGCTTTGGCCAGGCAGCCAGGGCAAGAATTGGCTGGGAGGGCCTCAGTCCTGCCAAGATGGGGTGGGGTGCGGCTGGAGGCCAGGCCCAGCCCAGGTGGACTTGACGTCATGCGTTTCACCTCTGTCTCCCTCAGACAAAGCCTGCTCCTTCCTGCCTGGCCCTGCCCCTGGGGAAGTTTTCCACACCGCTCTCCTTTCCCAGCAGGATTACAGGGCTGATGCTCCCCCTCCCAACCCACCTTTCTTGTTGGCAGGTGAGGTGCCAAGGCCTGGGCATACTCACAGAAACCTGCCCCTCTTCCCTCTTGGTTCAGGGTCTACCTCGAGCATCTGGAGAGAGAAAGAATGGCCAGAGGCCACCCCCTCTCTTTGGGAGCTCCTGCCAAAATGCCAACCTGGGCTTCAGGATGGGGTGACTTCAGAGGGCAACTGGGAACTGTAATTAACCTCCACTGCAATCCCCACCACTCCCAACTCAGATTCAGAACTCAGGGGGTTTGGCAGCTCAGCCTAGCCCCCCAGCTTCCTCCTAGCCATGGGGTATAACAGGCACTCAAAAACGGATTACTAAACAGGGAAGGGGACTTGGAGGCCTGATTTGTGGAGATCTTGTTAAAAGTTTGCCTTATACATGTCCTATTCTTGGTCATCCATTTGAAACAAAATTCCACCATTAGATGGTCATCCCTTTAGCGCTTGCTCCCTCTCCCCTCTCCCCTCTCCCCTCTCCCCTCTCCCCTCTCCCCTCTCCCCTCTCCCCTCTCCCCTCTCCCCTCTCCCCTCTCCCCTCTCCCCTCTCCCCTCTCCCCTCTCCCCTCTCCCCTCTCCCCTCTCCCCTCTCCCCTCTCCCCTCTCCCCTCTCCCCTCTCCCCTCTCCCCTCTCCCCTCTCCCCTCTCCCCTCTCCCCTCTCCCCTCTCCCCTCTCCCCTCTCCCCTCTCCCCTCTCCCCTCTCCCCTCTCCCCTCTCCCCTCTCCCCTCTCCCCTCTCCCCTCTCCCCTCTCCCCTCTCCCCTCTCCCCTCTCCCCTCTCCCCTCTCCCCTCTCCCCTCTCCCCTCTCCTTTTAAAAACAACCCTCAGGTCTGGCTTGGCATGGTGGCTCATGCCTATAATCCCATCACTTTGGGAGGCAGAGGTGGGTGGATTGCTCAGGAGTTCGAGACCAGCCTGGGCAAAACGGTGAATCCCCATCTCTACTAAACTATAAAAAATTAGCTGGGCATGGTGGCGTGCACCTGTAGTCCCAGCTACTTGGGAGGCTGAGGCAGGAGAATGGCTTGAACTCAGGAGGCAGAGGTTGCAGTGAGCACTGAGATTGTGCCACTGCACTCCAGCCCGGGTGACAGAGGGAGACTCCGTCTCAAAAAAAAAAAAGAAGAATCCTCAGGTCTAAGCAAATAATGGCAATTACAGGAAATGTTTCTTTCTTTTTTTTTTTTTTTTTAAAGACGGGGTTTCACCATGTTGGTCAGGCTGGTCTTGAACTCCCAACCTCAGGTGATCCTCCCGCCTTGGCCTCCAAAGTGCTTGAATGACAGGCATGAGCCACCACGCCCAGTCTACAGGCAATATATCTTGACTAAGCTAGGTGTTTTACAAAGTAGTCACTTATGCCAGATATTTTCATCTGCCCCTCCAGCTCCTCTGCTCACTCTTCTGCACTGGCTCTGTTCTGTGTCCCAGGAGGCTGACCTCTGTGACCTGAATCACTCAGCTCCCTTATCTGCTGGTTTCCCATTAACCTGTGCCAGTGGGGGACACTGGTAAGAGACTGGAGAGCAGAGGAGAGAGAGGTGGGGTATCTGTTCCATCAGGTCCCCGCTTCCAAGGCCAGGCTGGCAGTGGCTGGGCCTTGCCCTCTGGAAGGCTGTTCTCCTCTCCTTGGCCTTTTCAGGCCTGAGTGGTAAGACCTTCCTGCAGCTGCCAGCTCCAGGGTGCTGCACCACCCTTCATGCCCACACTTCTGCAACTCCATTCACTAACCTCTTTCTTTTTTTTTTTTTTTTTTTGGTGGGGGGTACAGGGTCTCACTCTGTCACCCAGGCTGCAATGCAGTGGTGCGATCTTGGCTCACTGCGACCTTCATCTCCTGGGTTCACTCGATTCTTGTGCCTCAGCATCCCTAGTAGCTGAGACTACAGGCGTGTGCCACCATGCCTGGTTAATTTGTGAATTTTTAGTTAGAGACAGCGTTTCACTCTGTTAGTCAAGCCAGACTCAAACTCCTGACCTCAAGTGATCCACCTACTTTGACCTCCCAAAGTGCTGGGATTACAGGCATGAGCCTCCATGCTGGTCCACTAACCTCTCTTTAATCAACTGTTGAGGGTGTGTTGCCAATTTCCTGCCAACACCTTTAGATACAGGTCTACATTTTTATTTTACACAGAAGGAAATGGAAACTCAGAGAGGCTGGGAGCTTCTCTGCCCAGTTAGTGGCTAGAGGTAGGACTGCAGTGATTTTGCTCCAGGACTTTTCACTGTGACTGTGAAGGTGCCCTGGGAGGTCATAGGTTACCTATCCTATGACCTATCCTCTCAGGGGAGAGGAGGAGGGGTCACCTAGTAATGGGGTGTCAGCCTGAGAAGACCTGGAGTAGAGGCCCCTTGGTTTCAGGACTCCAGCACCAGGGGGCTTATTCCAAGGCCAACACCAGAAGGAGTGAGGGTCAGGCTTTCTTTCGTGCTGGTGAGAATCTCGGCAGCGGCTGGCTTTTATCTCTTGCTTCACCAGGCTAGAACCACGTGTTGGAGTTAGCTGGCTGCATTCCTCCAGTCCGTTGCATGTGGTAGGTGGTTAGCAAACATCTGAAAGAAATAGATGTGGTATTGATGACTGGGGCATGGGGGTGGGGGTGAGGAAAACAGAACAAGTTCTGTCTCCTTTATAGCCTTCCCAAGAAGCTGGGTGTGCCAGTGTGTCTGAGTATGTGGATGAGAGTATGCGAGTGAAAGTGTATCGGGGAGTGTGTGTGTGTGTGTGTGTGTGTGCGTGCGTGCGCACACTCCTGGGCCAGGAAGCCCTGTACATTATTCTCCGTGGCTGTGGCTAAGTGGTTACTGTGGGCTGGGGTGCCTGCCCAGGGCGGCTTATGGCATGGGGAAGGAATTCTCTGGGAACCCCAGCGGGCCTGGTTTGGCACCCCACCCACGGAGGGTGACCCAGCCGGGTGGCTGCTACACTGAGTCAGCCCTTCTGGCCCGGCCTCGCCCCACCCTCTTGGCCCTGCTGTCAAATCAGGACTGTGGGGCAGAGGAGCCCTTGAGAACTCCTTGTTATCTGCCCCCAACCACGAGACTATGTGTCCGCACAACTAGCTGGCGTAAAGAGTATGTTCACCTACGCCTCCCAATCACAGTGAGAGAGGGCCAGTCAGAGCTTAAACAGTCAGAGCCAAGGGTGGAATCTGGGAAGGTAATGTGAACCCTGCTCACAATGAGGCAGACTCTGAGACCCAGAGAAGTCTGGTCCTTGTGCAAAGCCACATAGCAGAGCTGAGAGCAAGTCTCCAGAAGGTGGAGGGGAAAGGACACTGTTGGAGGATGCATAGGTTTGGAGCAGCTTGCCCCTCCCCAGATCCCAGTCCCCTTCCCCAGCCCCAGTGTCTCCTTCTGAGTCAGGGAGAAGGTCTGGGCACTGCTGCTTTTCTTTCCTTGCCTCCTCAGGCCCAGGCTGAATACAGAGTGTAGGAGGAGGGTTTCCTGGGGACCTCCTGCTGGCACTTTGAACATCTTTTATTAGTATCTATTTTTGGTTATAGGTTACACATCCACATAGTCTGAAAGGTAAAAGTTTTAAAGCTGGGGCATGGTGGCTCATGCCTGTAATCCCAGCACTTTGGGAGGCTGAGGCAGGTGGATAACCTGAGGTCAGGAGTTTGAGACCAGTCTAACCAACATGGTGAAACCCCAACTCTACTGAAAATGCAAAAAATTAGCTGGGCGTGGTGGTGCATGCGTATAATCCTAGCTACTATGGATGCTGAGGCAGGAGAATCTCTTGAACTCAGAAGGCGGAGGTTGCGGGGAGCTGAGATTGCGCCATTGCATTCCAGCCTGGGTGACAACAACAACAACAACAACAACAACAACAACAATAACAAAGGTTTTAAAAAGAGAGAGGGTACGCTGGCTGGGCGCGGCGGCTCACGCCTGTAATCCCAGCACTTTGGGAGGCCGAGGCGGGTGGATCATGAGGTCAAGAGATCGAGACCATCTTGGTCAACAAGGCGAAACCCCGTCTCTACTAAAAAATAGACAAAAATTAGCAGGGCATGGTGGTGTGCGCCTGTAGTCCCAGCTACTCGGGAGGCTGAAGCAGGAGAATTGCCTGAACCCAGGAGGCGGAGGTTGCGGTGAGCCGAGATCGCACCATGACACTCCAGCCTGGGCAATAAGAGTGAAACTCCATCTCAAAAATAAATAAATAAATAAAAGAGAGAGGGTAAAAAGTGATTCTTTAACCAGTTCCTGGTCCCCAGACCTCCCACCCTGAACCCCCTAAAATCACTGGCTTCCTGGGAATCCTGATCAGAGCTTCTTATTCTCTCTGGGAGAGGAGCCTTGGAGGTGGGGCTGGTGGGTGCTGGGAGATACCCAGCAATTGAGGTTGGGGCCTGGACCAGGCAGATAGGTCATGAGGGGGATGATGGTGACTCCTTCCTGGGCCTGAACTTGGCCCCAGCTTAACAGTGTTCCACTCAAGCCACTTGGAAGAGGTGCAGTCCATCAGTTCTTCCCAGTTCCTTAGAGCGTCTCTGGGAGCTCTGTGCTCCCCACCCAGGGAACCCAGGCACCTGACACCCCAAGCTGGTGCTCTCGCGGTCTCCTTGTGTATGTATCTCCTGGTGTAGTTTATATGCCTTCCCCACCTCTTTCTCCTTGACAGTTCAATTCCACGCAGATTTATTAGGCACGTACTGTTTTCTTTTTCTTCTATTTTTTTGAGACGGAGTTTCCCTCTTGTCACCAGGCTGGAGTGCAATGGCATGATCTCGGCTCACTGCAACTTCTGCCTCCTGGGTTCAAGCGATTCTCCTGCCTCAGCCTCCTGAGTAGCTGGATTACTGCTGCATGGCACCACGCCCAGCTAATTTTTGTATTTTTAGTAGAGACAGGGGTTTCATCATGTTGGCCAGGCTGGCCTCAAACTCCTAACCTCAAGTGATCCACCTGCCTCGGCCTCCCAAAGTGCTGGGATTACAGGGGTGACCCACCTTGCCCCCCCAAGCACTTACTATTTTCCTGACTTGATCTGGAGACACAAAGTGAAGGACACAGCTTCCTTCATCCAGCTCACAGTTGGCTCAGGGAGGCCAGAAAAGACAGAGTGTTTCAATCCAAGATGGCCCATGATATGTTCTTTGATGGGGGGGAATAAAGAATTAAAAATTCTGTGTTGGTTTAGGATGCGGTTCAGTGGGCACATTCCTATGTAGCTGGCAAGAGGGTAAATTAGAATATCCAAGGTCGGGCTTGGTGGCTCACACCTGTAATCCCCAGCACTTTAGGAGGCTGAGGTGGGCGGATCACGAGCTCAGGAGATGGAGACCATCTAGGCTAACATGGTGAAACCCTGTCTCTACTAAAAATAAAAAAAAAATTAGCTGGGCCTGGTGGCAAGCACCTGTAGTCCCAGGTACTTGGGAGGCTGAGGTAGGAGAATGGCTTGAATCTGGGAAGTGAAGGTTGCAGTGAGCCAAGATTGCACCACTACCCTCCAGCTTGGGCTATAGAGTGAGACTGCATCTCAAAAAAAAAATCCAAACTGGGGAGCCACGGTGGCTCCGGCCAGTTGTCCTGGCGCTCGAGGAGGTGAGGCTATGAGTTCAAGGCCAACCTGAGCAACATAACAAGCTCTCATTGATTGACCAAAAAAAAATTTTTTTTTTTTGCCAGGCACGGTGGCTCAAGCCTGTAATCCCAGCACTTTGGGAGGCCGAGGCAGGTGGATCACGAGGTCAAGAGATCGAGACCATCCTGGTCTACATGGTGAAACCCCGTCTCTACTAAAGATACAAAAAATTAGTTGGGCATGGTGGTATGTGCCTGTAATCCCAGCTACTCAGGAGGCTGAGGCAAGAGAATTGCCTGAACCAGGAGGCGGAGGTTGCGGTGAGCCGAGATCGCGCCATTGCACTCCAGCCTGGGTGACAAGAGCGAAACTCTGTCTCAAAAAAAAAAAAAAAAAAAAATCTAAATTGGAGAATAATTTGGCAACTCCTAGGAAGTAATCCAGCAATGGTACTTTCTAAGTTTTTATTCTAGAGCAGGGCTTCTCAAGCGTTTTGACAGGTATCCTCAATAATAAATATATTGTGACCCATAACACACATATCACACAACAGACAACTTTCACCCTATTATTTACCCTGATGATGTGTTACAAACATTGATACTTTCTAGTCAATTTTGAGTTTTAAAAATGCTGATCTTGGCGGGGCGCAGTGGCTCACGCCTATAATCCCAGCACTTTGGGAGGCTGAGGTGGGTGGATCACAAAGTCAAGAGATTGAGACCATCCTGGTCAACAAGGTGAAACCCCGTTTCTACTAAAAATACAAAAATTAGGTGGGCATGGTGGTGCGCACCTGTAGTCCCAGCTACTCGGGAGGCTGAGGCAGGAGAATTGCTTGAACCCAGGAGGCGGAGGTTGCGGTGAGCAGAGATCATGCCATTGCACGACAGACTGGGTAACAACAGCGAAATTCTGTCTCAAAAAAAAAAAAAAAAGCTGATCTTCACCCACTAAGTTGATTTCCTATCACATTAATGGGCCTCAATCCACAGTTTGAAGGACACTGCCCCAGAGACATGCATGCATGTGCACAAGGAGACAAGAATGCTTACTGCAACATTGTTGCAATAGCAAAACTTAGATAAGTCTTTATTCAAGACCTGTCACCAACAAAATGGATAAAGTAATTGTGATGTGGCCAGGAAGTAGACTATCACACAGTAGCTGTGTATCAAAGGATGCACACAGGGTGATAACATTTATACCAGATATAAGATCCTGCAAAGTGACATCATGCATTGTTTATGGATACATTGAAATGCCATACAAACATAAAAACCTACCTGAAATGAAACCCACCCAAATCAGGATAGTGGCTGTCTCTGGAGGGAAAGAACTTAGTTGAAGAGTGCATGAGGAGGGAGGAGCTTCAACTGAGTTTTTTGTTTGTTTGTTTTTTTAAGACAGGATCTCACTCTGTCGCCCAGAGTAGAGTGCGGTAGCATAATCATAGCTCATTGCAGCCTTAACCTCCCTGGGCTCAGGTGATTCTCCCACGTAGCTGGGACTACAGATGTTCATTTTTTTTTGAGACAAGGTTTTTGCCATGTTGCCTAAGCTGGTCTTGAACTCCTAGGCAAAAGTGATCCTCCAGACTTGGCCTCCCAAAGTGCTGAGATTATAGATGTGAGCCACCTTGCCTGGCCACAACTGAAATTTTAAGTTTTAATTAATGAATTAATTTTGAGACAGAATCTTGCTCTTGTTGCCCAGGCTGGAGTGCAATAGCACTGTCTCGGCTCACTGCAACCTTTGTCTCCCCAGTTCAAGCCATTCCCTGCCTCAGCCTCGGGGGTAGCTGGGATTACAGGCATGCGCCACTATAGCCAGCTAATTTTGTATTTTTAGTAGAAACAGTGTTTCTCCATGTTGGTCAGGCTGGTCTCAAACTCCCAACTTCAGGTGATCTGCCCACCTTAGCCTCCCAAAGTGCTGGGATTACAGGCATGAGCCACTGCCCCCGGCCCTTATTTTTATTTTTGATATGGAGTCTTACTCTGTTGCCCAGGGCTGAGTGCAGTGGTGTGATCTTGGCTCACTGCAACCTCCACTTCCTGGGTTCAAGTGATTCTTTCGCCTCAGGCTTTCTAGTAGCTGGGACTACAGGCAAATGTCACCTTGCCTGGCTAATTTTGTTTTTTTTTTGTACCCTTAACCATCCCCACTTCTCCCACCCCCACTACCATTTCCAGCCTCTGGTAAGCATCCTTTTACTCTGTATTTCCATGAGTTAAATTATTTTCATTTTTATCTCCCACAACTAAGTGAGAGCATGGGAAGTTTGGCTTTCTGTACCTGGCTTATTTCACTTAAGAACCTCCAGTTCCATCTATGTTGTGGCAGATGATGGGATCTCATTCTTTCTTGTGGCTGTATAGTGCTCCATTGTATGTATGTACCACAGTTTATTTTCTTTTTAAATTTTTTCTTAAAAATTTTTTTTTAAATGATTGTTGATTGATTGATTGATTGATTTGAGGGAAAAAGAGAAAAAGAAGGGGAAAAAAAGAAAAAGGGAAAAATGAATATTACTTCATTCCTAAAATGGGTTTCAATAATGGCCGATCAATATTTTGAGTGTTTAAAGTGGTTAATGCATATTTTATGTGTTTAAAATGGAGACCTCTATTGTGTTTATTTGTTCTGGCTCTGAGTTCAAGTCCTGGATATCGTTATCAATTTGTTGTCTCGTTGAATCTAAATCTCATTATGTGTCTTATGTATCTGGGTGTTAAGATCTCTTATTGTTGCATTAATCCTTTTACCCTTGCATCCTTGTAGCTTTGAAATCCATTTTATTAAGTGTGAGAATTGCAACTCCTGCTTTTTATTTATTTATTTTTGCTCTTCATTTGGTTGGTGAGTTTTTTTCCATCCCCTTGTTTTGAGTCTTTGTATATCTTTAGATATATCGTTAGATTTTGTGGATAATGTATATTTTGTGTGTTTAAAATGGAGAGCTCTATTAAGTTTATTTGTTCTGGATCTTAGTTCCAGTCCCGGATATCGTTATCAATTTTCTGTCTTGTTGAATCTAAATCTCATTAGGGGTCTTATGTATCTGGGTGTTAAGATCTCTTATTCTTACATTAATCCTTTTACCCTTGTATCCTTGTAGCTTTGAAATCTATTTTGTCAAATGTGAAAATTGCAACTCCTGCTTTTTATTTATTTATTTTTGCTCTCCATTTGGTTGGTACGTTTTTTTTTTTCCAACCCTTTATTTTGAGTCTATATCTTTGGATATACCGTTAGATTTTGTCTTTTGTATCTTTTGATTGGGAGATTTGGTCGATTTAAATTTAGGGTTGCTGCCGTTTGAGATTAACTGACTATTTTGTCCTTTCGTTAATAAAAATTCTTCTTTATGTTAATGCTCTTTACTTTTTGGTGTATTTTTAGAAAGGGTCATACTGGTTGTTCCTTTCTGTGTATAATGCTTCTTTTAGAAGTTCTTGTAAAGCAGGCCTGGTGGTAATAAAATCTCTGAGTACTTGCTTGTTCCTAAAAGATTTTATTTTTCCTTCAAATGTAAAGCTTAAATTGGCAGGATATGAAATTCTGGGCTGAAAGTTCTGTTGATTAAGTATATTGAATATTGGCCCCCACTCTCTTCTAGCTTGTAGGGTTTCCGTTGAGAGATCTGTTGTAAGCCTAATAGGCTTACCTTTATGGGTAACTTGATCTTTCTCTCTGGCTGCCCTTAATATTTTCTCCTTCATTTCGATCTTGGTGAATCTAACGATTATGTGCCTTGGGGTTGGTCTTCTTGAGGAATATCTTTGTGGTGTTCTCTGTATTGCCTGGGGTTGAATAGTGTCCTGCTTTGCTAAATTAGGAAAATTTTCCTGGATAATGTTCTGGAGAGTATTTTCCAGCTTGAATTCATTTTCTCCGTCAAATTCAGGTACACCAATCAAGCGTATATTAGGTCTTTTCACATAGTCCCATATTGCTTGGAGACTTTGCTCATTCCTTTTTATCCTTTTTTCTCTATTCTTGTCTTGTCGTTTTGTTTCATTAAGTTGATCTTCGACCTCTGATACCCTTTCCTCTGCTTGATCCATTCGGCTGTTTAAGCTTGTACATATTTCACTAAGTTCTCGTGTTGTATTTTTCAACTCCATAAGTTCATTTGTATTCCTCTCTATATTGTCTATTCTTTTCAACATTTCATCGAACCTTTCTTCCAAGTTCTTAGTTTCTTTACATTGGGTTAGAACAAGTTCCTTTAACTCCCAGAAGTTTCTTATCATCCACCTTTTAAAGCCTACTTCAGCTAATGGAACACAGTCCTTTTCCATCAGGGCTTGTTCTGTTACTGATGAGTCCTTTTCCATCAGGGCTTGTTCGGTTGCTGATGAGTCCTTTTCCATCAGGGCTTGTTCCGTTGCTGATGGGTTCTGATTTTGAGTATACTCAGCCTTCTTAGGCTGTTTTTTTCCCTTCATTGTAGATGAACCGCCTTTCTAATTAGGTTTCTGAGTCGACGTCCAACTTATTGATTCCCAGTGCTGGGATTCGAGCAACCACTGTGGCAGCCTAAATAGCAGCGGTGAGACTGATGGTGCTCTTCTGCCCGGGAATCTCTGGTCTGGCTTCCCTCTTAAGTCCGCAACAAGCGGCTCTGACTTCCCGGAGCTCCAAGATCCGGTCAGTAGGGGAAGCAGTCCCGTTGGCTCTGCATGAAGAGCTGCTGCGCCAAGACGCCGGCAAAACCGCTGCGGCGGCCACAAGACTCACGCTGGCGACCCGTGGGGCTCCTCCACTGGGAATCGGCTGATCGGTGAGTGACGAAAATTCGTCTAAAAGTGTGGCGTCGTCTCGTTCTCTGGGCTTTCACTGGGAGCTACAATTCTGAGCTGTTAGTGGTCAGCCATCTTGGATCGATCTCTAATTTTTTTTTTTTTTTTTTTTTGTCTCACTGAGTCTTGCTCTGTCGCCCAGGCTGCAATGCAGTGGCATGATCTTGGCTCACTGTGACCTCTGCCTCCCAGGTTCAAGCAATTCTCCTGCCTCTCAGCCTCCTGAGTAGCTTGGATTACAGGCACATGCCACCATGCCCGGTTAATTTTTGTATGTTTATTAGAGACGGGGTTTCACCATGTTAGTTAGGCTGGTCTCGTACTCCTGACCTCATGATCTGTTCGCCTCGGTCTCCCAAAGTGCTGAGATTACAGGCATGAGCCATCACACCCAGCCTGCCTGGCTAATTTTTGTATTTTTGGTAGAGATGGGCTTTCATTATGTTGGCTAGGCTGGCCTTGAACTCCTGACCTCAGGTGATCTGTCTCCCTTGATCTCCCAAAGTGCTGGGATTACAGGCATGAGCCACTGCACCCCACCTAAATTTTAATTCTTAAGAAAAAGGAACCAAATTTGGCAAAATACAAAGATTTGGCAAAGTTGGAGGAAAGGTACAGCGCACTCACTGTATTTTTATGTATTACTTCTTAAAATGGTTCATAATAGTACTTAAAAGATTGGTGCTCCAGTAACTTAGGGAAGAAGACTATTCTGATCTTGGGAAACTGAAAAGGGGAAGTGCTAGAGGGAGCCACAGGAGCCCAGGCACAGGTGTATGAGTGGATGAGGTCCCAGGTAAATGAGAAGGGACATACTCTCACTCCTGCCTGGGATACTGTGCTGACGGCTCACGCTTCTCTCAGATGTTGGTATGGTACTTTACCCATTTAAAAGATGAGGACACAGGCTGAGAGAATGTCTTCTAGGAAGTGGCAGGGTGGGGACTCTAACCAGGCTGTAAGAGTCAGAGCCTGCGTTCTTTCTTGGTCAGTCCACAGCATGGATCCTCCTTGAGGAACGATAGTGGTGTCTGCAGAGGGTGGGAGGACAGCAAGACTTGAAGGTCTGGTGTGCTAGGTTTGTAGACTGTTCTGTGGGCAGTGAGGAGGCATAGGAAGGCTTCAGGTAGGGAGGAGGGGAGTGAGCTCACTGCAGCTGTACCATCTGTTTCTTTTTTTTCTTTTATTTATTTCTTTATTTTTTTGTTAATCAATGAGAGCTTCTTATGTTGCTCAGGTTGGCCTTGAACTCATAACCTCGCCTCCTCAGGCGCCAGGACAACTGGCCAGAGCCACTGCGGCTCCCTATTTCTTTCTTTCTTTCTTTTTTTTTGAGATGAAGTCTCACTCTGTCGCCTAGGCTGGAGTGCAATGGCAAGATCTCAGCTCACTGCAACGTCCACCTCCCAGGTCCAAGCGATTCTCCTGCTTCAACCTCCCAAGTAACTGGGATTACAGGCATGTGCCACCATGCCTGGCTAATTTTGTATTTTTAGTAGAGACGGGGTTTTTCCACGTTGGCCAGGCTGGTCTCAAACTCCTGACCTCAGGTGATCTGCCCACCTCAGCCTCACAAAGTGCTGGGGTTACAGGCATGAGCCACCGTGCCCTGCACCATGTTTCTTTTTTCTTTTTTTTTTTTTTTTGAGACGAAGTCTTGCTCTGTTGGCCAGCTGGAAAGCCACCATGCTCAGCCACCATCTGTTTCTTAAACTTTGGTTTCTGTTGTTGTTTTTTAACCAAATGAACTTTTCTTGAAACAAATTCTAACTCAGAACCCAGGTATATAAAAGAGCTTACAGTGGAGCTGATTTGGTGAAGCAGGTGATGGGGGCCCAGAGCACTCACCTCTGAGACCTCCTGGTTGGTGGAGAGACAGAGGTTCCAAGTACTCCTAGGCTGGGGAGGGGTGGGGAGAACCAAGGCCATGTGCTTTAGTCCAGAGAGGCCCGAAGTGGAGTGACCTCCATTCCCGGCTACCATACCTCATCTGAGTTATGGAACCATATATGGATGTCAGGGGAGGAGACAAGCTTTCAACTTGTCCCTCTTCCTCCTCACCGTCTGGGGAGGGGAAAAAGGTAATTGGGCTCAGGCTGACAGCCCAGCAGAGGCCTGACATAACAGGCCTTCAATACATGCTTATGGAATGAATGCATATTTTTTCCTGCTAAGTTTTGGGGAAGATACAGGAGGCCTGGCTTCTGGAGCAGGTGAAACTGTTCCAGGGGCTGGCCCTTCTCAGTGAGGTTCCAGTGATCCACCGTTGTGGCTCAGTTGGTGTGGGGTGGTAGGAGAACACCGGGCTGAAAAGCAGAGGCTTGGTTAGCTTCTGCCTGCAGTTGCCAGGAACCTGCTGAGTGCTCTTGATGGGTGGTGCTCCTTCTCTGGGTTTTGGTCATCTCTTTTTGGCACAATGGACTGGATGAGGTTTTTCAAACTGCAGTTTGCAACCCATTTGGAACATTTAAAAAAAGCAATTCAGTGGGTTACAATCAGCATTAAAGCAACAACACCAACACAACTCAAATAGAATAGAAAATATCAGCCGGCATCAAAGGTCATAAGAGTAAGCATTGTTTGGCGAAAATAATATTTTGCTTATATATAGATGAAGGTGTGGACTGGTCTGCTGTGAAACTTGTTACTGTTTGCCCTGGTGAAAAACAAAACAAAACTGTAAAACACGGGACTCAGCGATCCTGGAAGTGTCCTTCCCTCCCAAATTCCTGGGGGTCCTCGAAAGAAAAATAAAGAAGAGAACCGCCCCCCCACCCCGCCACTGCCTGGGGCTCTTCTCTTCCCAGGGTCAGCAGCTGTCTCTTTGCTCTTAGCTGTCTCCACCCCTCCCCTAGCCTCTCTTCTTCCTGCTTCAGTCACCGAGTCCCCTCCTCCCTTTCTTCCAGGGACAAACGCCCCCCCCACAACTCAGGAAGTGGGGGTGGGGGTTCTGAAGGGAGCGAATGTGATCGGATGGGGGTGGCAATGGGCACCCTATCCTAGAAGTTCAAATAAAGGACTAGAAAGCAAACACCCAAGCACCGGGAAACAGAACAGAAAGTAAGCGAGCCGGGGACGCGAATTGGAGGGCAGGACTTCGGGAGCCAGAGCCTGGAGGCGCCGCCGCACCGGGTCACTCCCAGAGGGCCGGCACCCAGACTGGGCATCCTTGGCGCTTGCGTGCGCTATCAACCAGCGAAGGTAACTTTCTTTCTTTCTTTCTTTTTTGAAAGGAAAGACGGAAGGAGCCAAGAGTTTTGGAGCCAACTCCTGGAGAGGGAGCGGCTGAACTGATTCGGAAGTTGGATCTCTTTGTACACAGGAATGCAGAGGAAAAAAAAAAAAAAACAAAACCCACCCCATTGCTTCATTTCCCCTCCAAGCCCGAGCACTTTCTATTGTGCAATGAAAAGGCTTTTTTCACGTTGAGAAAAGTGAATCCCGAATTTGCGCTGCAAAGGGATGAGCGCGCTTCTGGGCGCTACCCTGCTCTCAGCTGGGCGCCGGGGACCGCGCGGTGGCCGCAGGGCGGCCACGGCCAGGGCACTCCAGGGCGCATCCTCCACGCGCGGCTCCGGGGTAGCGCCAGCGGGAGCATTGGACTCCGGGAACCCCGAGGGTGGAGAGCTCCCCACTACGCCTGGGCCTCCCAGGTACGGCAGTTCCGCGAGTCCGCTGGACCCAGGGCTCCCCAGTGCGGTGCAGGACGCCTTTGGGGACCAGGAGGGCTGGCGGCGCATTTGGCGTCCGGGAGGTCTGGACCCGGACCAGCGAGGAGCGCGGGGCGCCGGGAGGCAGGCCGGTGCACATGGGTGCCGGCGGGCGGGCCGTTGGCTGGGGGGGTGTGGGGGGGCGGGGTGTGGTCTCCCCGCCTCCCGGGCGGGATTTGCTGTATCTGGCGGCCCCAGACTTCCTGCTCCTTCTACGCTGCAGGTACGCGCGGGCCGGGCCTGGCTGGGCGGGCTGGCGGCGGGCGCGCCCAGACGTGGGTACCTCCTCACCCGGACCCCGGGCCGCGCCGCGCCGCCTCCTGGCTCCCGTGGTCACCAGCCCGCCCCGGCCGTCCCAGGCGTCGGGCTCCGAGGTGGGGGCGCGCCCCTCCCCGTCCCCCGGACGCCTCAGTCCTCTGCACTGAGCTTGGCCACGCGCCCCTGGGCGCCCCCCACGCCCCGGGCTCCGGAGGGCCGCAGCCATGAGTGAAATGTCCAGCTTTCTCCACATCGGGGACATCGTCTCCCTGTACGCCGAGGGCTCTGTCAATGGCTTCATCAGCACTTTGGGGTAAGTCTAGCTCGAGAGGGGTGCGTGCAAAGAGGGGGCGCCGTGGGCCTTGGTGCCAGCTGCGTGCGTCTTGCCGCCGCCCTCCGACAGAGGGCCTGGAAGTCCCCCCAGCCTCAAGGAGCGGGGAACGCCTCGTCTCCTTCTTTTAGAGAAAGGAAGTGAAGTGTTTGCTCAGGTAGGACTCGGGCGCCCTACTGGAGTTGGCAGGAGGCGCCCCCATCGGCGCAGCCTCTACCCTCCTGCACAAGCCTTTGGAGGGGGCGGAGGGGCCGAGACTTCCTTTGCAGGTGGTCCCCGGGGCAGGTGGGTGGCTGGAGGCTGAGTTGGAGAAGGGCAGCCGGGCCTGGATGTGACCAGCTCTGAGGCCAGGGCGGAGCTGTGGGAGGTGGGCAGGCTCTGCTTGGAGCCCGGAATTCTCCGTGGTGCCTTTGAGGGGTCTCACCTTCTCACAGCTCTCTCCCTGTTCTTTCCAGCTTCAGTAGGAGTGTCTTAGCCCTCCCCTTCCAGGCTTTCAGGTCCTGGCCAGCTGCCCCTTCTCCCCGCCTCTCCCGTTCAATTTCCTGCACTCGTCATCTGGCGCCCTTGGGTCCCTGGTTCTAGCTTCTCTCCAGCACTTCACAAACATTAATTAATTCTGGCCACCACCTCCCAGGGTCTGGGCTGGATAAACAGGGAATCAATTCATGTCTCTGGAGAGGGCCAGGCCTATAGCAGGGATGGGGCAGGAGAGAAATTAGGCAGAGAGGATGGGTTTATCTTCAGGCGAGTAGCTGGGTGATCGGGAGTGTAGCGTGGTTTCTCCAGCCAAGGCCCAGAGCAGGGCCTGCTACCTTTGTCCTGTTTTCAGTCTGGGAGCCTAGGTTAAATTGTCTCATCCTCCCAGCCACACATAGCTTCCCACTAGGGGACACCCCGTCCTCTGCTGACCCACTCAGTGGGACCAGCCAGCCTGATGGTGCCTCTGGGGGACTTGGAGGACAACCTGGCACCCTCAGCTCAGGACTGGCTCTGGACAGGGCCCAACTCACCCCAAGCCTAGGAGGTGCGGGGTCACCGGTCTCCCCTAGCATTGCTGGGAGTTTAGCTTTGGTCTTGCTGGATTGTGGGACTGGAGGGCTGACTCTGCCAGCAGGGAGTTCTCACCCAGCATTCCAGCATGCCTGGTCCCCTTCTCGCAGAACCATCCACGTCCCTCCTGGTGGCCTCTCTTTCACACGTGGAATCCCTGGCTACTTGTCCCCCCTTCCACTAGATCTGACTTGTTCCTAGCTCCCTAAAGGATGGGGTTGGAGCAACATCTGGGCCAGCATCTGTGCAGGCCTCCTCCAGAGAGCAGTGACTAGTCTCTGGCTGCCCTGAGGCCAGGGCCTGCATATAGTAGGTACTGAGTAAACACCTCTGATAAAGCTGAGGGAAGGAGTAGAGGGTGTGGGGGTTGGGGGGATGTAGGGAACTATTGGGGAAGTCCCCTCCTAGTGAAGAGCACCAAGGACTTTTGGGAAATGACCACCTCTGTTGCTTAGTGCCTGGCCCGGGGCTGAACACACTGTGGTTTTTAAGCACCTGTAGGGTTTTTTTTTAGACAGGGTCTCACTTTGTCATCCAGGCTAGAGTGCAGTGATGCCATCTCGGTTTACTGCAGCCTCGACCTCCAGGGTTCAAGCAATCCTGCCTAAGTGCCCCCAGAACTAGCTGGGACTACAGACACACCTGGCTAATTTTTGCATTCTTTTGTAGAGACAGGGTTTCACCATGTTACCCAGGCTGGTTTCCAAGTCCTGAGCTCAAGCAATCCGCCTGCCTCAGTCTTCCAAAGTGCTGGGATTACAGGCGTGAAACACCGTGCCCTGCCTAGCACCTGTGAGATTTAACAACATCAGGGAAAACATCTTGCTGCTGCTTCCCCTGCTCTCAGGCAGGCCTCACTCCCTCCCAAGGATTCCCTCTGTTGCCTCTGTAACTTCCTTCCACCTCGGCCCTTCCCGCCCCGGGAACTGCTTCCTCCACCCACGTGATCTTGGGGCAGGACCTGGCGACCTCTAGACCTCTAGAGCGCTCTTCGATGACAGGGTGAGCCCTCCCTCTGCAAACACCTCCAACATCTACTGATTTTCCACCCGCAGGCGCCCACCCTCCTGGCATGGCTGTCTAGCATCGGCCTGTGCAGGTCTGCACCATAATTTTCTTTTTCTCTTTTTTTTTGAGACGGGATTCTCGCTTTATCACCAGGCTGGAGTGCAGTGGAGCGATCTTGGCTCACTGTAACCTCTGCCTCCTGGGTTCAAGCGATTCTCCTGCTTCATCCTCCTGAGTAGCTAGGACTACAGGCATGCACCACCAGGCCCAGGTAACTTTTGTATTTTTAGTAGAGACGGGGTTTCACGATGTTGGCCAGGATGGCCTAGATCTCTTGATCTTGTGATCTGCCCACCTCGGCCTCCCAAAGTGCTGGGATTACAGGCGTGAGCCACAGCGCCCTGCCTACTGCATCATAATTTTCTGGGGCTTTTTCACCTGGAGCTCCGGGTGCACTGCATGACTGCAACCTGTCCCGTGCTCTCAGTCTCTTTACCTTTGCTCTTGCGTCGTTCCTGCCCTTTAGCCAGTCTCCACCTGGGTAAATCTGTCCCACCCTCTAAGGCCTAATGCATAGTGGCCTATTTTGAGAGATCCAGCTTCCCCTACCTGCAGGGCAGAATTAACCCTTCGTCCTCTGTGCTTTTGAACTGCTTTGGACAAACCACTCTCTGGTGTCCCTCACATTGGAGGCTTCCCTGTAGACCCATCTAATGCTGGGCATCTTGCCAGGATTAACATCATTCATACATTTAGCAGGTCCACAGGCACTGTAATGGGTGCTGGGGACTTGGTGGTGGTTCAAGGAGCTGTGCTTCCTGTTTCCTTGGACTTAGGAGTCAAAGAAGGAGTGATTTGTAAGTGCTGTAAATAATCAGTCCAGCAACTTCAGCGACACCAGGAAGCTTGTCGGAAATGCAGAATGTCAGACCCCTGTGCCCAGTCCTACTGAATGAAAATCTGCATTTTATTAAGATCCCCAGGGGACTGGTGCCTCCTTTCTCAACTCTCGTCCCCTCTGCCTTTCCCAAGGCTGTTGGTGCCCATGTCTGTGAACCCCGAGGCTGATTTGACTGAATTCCTGGGCTAACCCAGTGCCCAGTGTGTGGGTCCCAGGAGGTACCCAGTAAGGGCTGGATGAAATGCATTTGTTGAAGACAGGGGTGGCCTTGGTGGGCAGATGGGCCAGGTCACCTGGGAGATGGGAAGGGGGCATTGGTTGGGGAGGGAGGCAGGGGCAGCCTTCAGAGCCAGAGCTCTTCAGTGCAAAGTGGAGGAGGCCAATTAGAGCCTCCTGGAGAATTAGAGGTCCTGGTGAAGATTGTACATTAACTATGGGTCGGAAGGATGGGAGGGGTTCAGGGAGTGGATTCAGGAGCGGTGAGACTGCTGGCCAGCAAGGGAAAGCAGGACCACACCTGTTCTTGGCAGGAAAGTGGCCAATGCCACTGCCTTATCCCTCACCCCAGGGGGAGCAGCAGAGGCCAGGGCTGGAGTAGCTGATTAGGGCCAACAAAAAGTGGAGGATTTAATGTGGCTTCAGGCCAGTGGCTAGGAAGAACTGGCCTTGGATACACAGGATGGACCCATCAGGATCTCATGTCATCTCTTGAAAATCTTTTTTTTTTTTTTTTGAGATGAAGTTTCACTCTTGTTGCCCAGGCTGGAGTGCTATGGCATGATCTCAGCTCACCGCAACCTTTGCCTCTCAGGTTCAAGTGATTCTCCTGCATCAGCCTCCTGTGTAGCTGAGAGTACAGGCATGTGCCACCATGCTTGGCTGATTTTGTGTTTTTAGTACAGATGGGGCTTCTCCGTGTCGGTCAGGCTGGTCTCGAACTCCTGATTTCAGGTGATCTGCCCACTTCGGCTAGGATTACAGGTGTGAGTCACTGCACCTGGTGAAGATCTCTTTTGAGTCCCCAGAGGGGTGGCCCCAGACCCACACAGAGTAGACTGGGGGAGTGCAGGTGAACTGGGTCTTGGAGCTGAACTTTCAACATTTGTCAAAGTGCCTCTTCCCACCCATGGCTGGGGTTTGGTGCCCCATTTGGAGCTCTCAGGGTCTCTGGACCTGGATCACCCGGGGGGCTGGGTGATCATAGTGGGTAGGATCAGAAGGGACCCTGCCTCTTACCCATGGGGTTCCCTGTTCACCTGCCAGCCTGACCCACTTCCCTGGAGGTCAGGACCCAAGAAGTATGGGGGTGATTATAGAGGAAGCCCAGGTTCCCAGGCTCATGATCCCTGCGTTGGAAACCTCAGGGGCATGGCTCTCAGGAACAGTGTCAGTCTTGTGTTCCATCAACAGCTTGCTGGGTGGTTTTCGTTTTGTTTTGTTTGAGATAGGGCCTTTGTCCCCGGGGCTGGAATGCAGTAGTGTGATCTGGGCTCACTGCAGCCTTCACCTCTGGGGCTCAAGCAATCCTTCCACCTCAGTTCCCCCCAGTAGCTGGGACTACAGGCATGTATTACCACGCCTGGCTAGTTTTTGTATTTTTTGTTGAGACAGGGTCTCCTCTGGCTGCCCAAGCTAATGTCAGACTCTTGGGCTCAAGTGATCCTCCCTCCTCGGCCCCCCGAAGTGCTGGGATTACAGGCATGAGTCACCGTGTCTGGCTGTTACTGGGTGTTGCTGGCTGTTTGTGCTCTGGCTGTACCTGAGAATCTCCCAAGGATTAAAAAAAAAAAAAAATCCAGCTCCCAAGTCTCATGCCAGACCAATTGCACAGAATGGAACAAGCTGGACCTGTGCCATCTTTAAGGCTGGGGTCTGGTCGTTGGATTTTTTTTTTTTTTTTTTGAGATGGAGTCTCTGTCACCCAGGCTGGAATGCAGTGGTGTGATCTTAGCTCACTGCAACCTCCGCCTCCCAGGTTCAAGCGATCCTCCTGCCTCAGCTTTCCAAGTAGCTGGGATTACACATGTGTGCCACCATGTAGGGCTACATTTTTTGTATTTTTAGTAAAGACAGGTTTTCACCATGTTGGTCAGGCTGGTCTTTATATACTGTCCTTGTGATCTGCCCACCTCAGCCTCCCAAAGTGTTGGGATTATAGGCATGAGGTACCATGCCCGGCCTGGGTGTTGGATTTTTAAAAAGCTTTCCAGGTGATTTTAATGAGTACCTGGGGCCTGGATCCCTAGCTGGGGGCCTCCCAGGCTGACAGTCTGTGAGGAAAGCCTGCCTGCTGGGTCTACCTGCCCCTTAGCCCAGAAGGCCCATCTCCTCTTTGTCTTCATCAGACTTTATAATGTCATTCAACAAACATTTATTAAGCATCCATCTACCATGTGCTAGGTAAGGCACTGTTTTAGGCACTGGGAAATCAGTGGTAATCAAGGCACAGGTCCAGCTTGTTCCATTCTGTGCAGTGGGGCCCTTTGAGCCTTAAGTCTGTGAGACACATGTAATTCCAGGAATGTGAGACTGCCCCTCCTATTCCTGCATTTCCTGGGTGGATTTCAGACCTGCCTTGGCTTTCATTTAGGTATTTCACTGGAAGGAGATGTTAGACTTCTGTACCCCAAGTCAGAGTCTTGGTCTCAGCCTAATCCATGCAACTCATGTTTTGAAAAAAAAAAAAAAAAAAAAAAAAAAAAAAAAAATATATATATATATATATATATATATATATATATTCAGATTTAAAGAAATATACATTCCATGGAGAAAATGTGAAAAACTAAAAGAAAAAAAATCTGTAACTTACATTAACATTCTCTAAGTGACTTACAGTAACTGTGACTTATATTGACATTCTCTATGACCTTCTAGCCTTTTTCTTTTTTTGAGATGGAGTCTTGCTCTGTCACCCGCTCGAGTGCAGTGGAGCCATCTTGGCTCACTGCAACCTTCGCCTCTCAGGTTCAAGTGGTTTTTCTGCCTCAGCCTCCCGAGTAGGTGGGACTCCAGGTGCCCATCACTACACCTGGCTAATTTTGGTATTTTTAGTAGAGATGGGGTTTTACCATGTTGGCCTGGCTGGTCTTGAACTTGTGATCTTGTGATCCACCCACCTTGGCCTCCCAAACTGCTGGGATTACAGCCACTGTGCCTGGCCCTAAACAACTTTATTTATTTATTTTTTTGAGACAGAATCTTGCTCTGTTGCCCAGGCTGGAGTGCAGTGGCACAATATCAGCTCACTGCAACCTCCACCTTCTGGACTTAAGCAATTCTCCTGCCTCAGCCTCCTGAGTAGCTAGGACTACAGGCTCTTGCCACCAAGCCCAGCTAATTTTTTCTGGGTGAGATGGAGTTTCACTGTGTTAACCAGGATGGTCTCGATTTCCTGACCTTGTTATCCTCCCACCTCAGCCTCCCAAAGTGCTGGGATTGCAGGAGTGAAGCACTGCGCCTGGCCACCTTAATTTATTTAAGCAACTCTAATATTCAGCATTCAGGCTGTTTGTAAATTTTTGCTGTTACGAACCATTTGTCTTGAACATCCTAGTCCATACATGCCTGAACACTTGTCTAGTTATAGCTATCCTCTCAGGTAATACGTTTCCAGAAATGGAAACCAAAGACAAGGTACACCTTTACCTCTTAGACTGTCTAATGTTTTGTGCTTCTGTGGTGGTGGAGGGGCGTAGGAACAGAACTTGTGCCACAGAGGGTCAAACCTGATTCATGTCCTGTGTAAATGTTGCACTAGCATGTGGGGAGTAAGACCAGCCTCCGCCCTTGAGGTTAGGCTGCAGAGGTACCAGGCGCTTCCCTGGCAGTGCAAGGATGTGCTGGAGAAGGGATGAAGTGGAGAGAGGGTGGTGTGGGGGTTGGCTTAGCCTAGAATCAGGGCCACACGTCCACCTAGGGACTCCAGGGTCTCCGCTGCATCCAGTTCCTCGGCCTGGCCTGAATCCTGTCGGTCTGAAAGAATCCTGCTAGAGCCACTTGCTCACACTCTGCCCTGCACTACATTCCTGACCCCACGTCCTCTCCCTGGCGTGGTCCATTGGGGCGGTGGCTTGGGTTGGGGATGGGGACACATGCTGAGTTTTAGGGTGGGGCCACACCAGCTTTCTGCTTCCTGCTTGTGGGGAAGTTTCTGGGTTTCGATGATCTCTGCACACATGCCTGGAGTCCCTGCATGTCCACCCCCAGCCCTGCTCTCTAAACTTCACCCCATGTGCAGCTGGGGCACCCCTCTCTGGGAGTGGGGCTGTGTGAGTGGAGGGGAGGAAATCTGGGGTGGGGGAAGGAGGAAAGCAGAACCCAGATCTCCACTAAGTTCATCACAGGCCTCCGAATGTGAGCTCTGAAGCCCTGGGTACATCAGGCTGGTCATACGAAAGGTGCCAGTGGCACCCAGCATTCGTACCTGCAGTCACAATACCCTGCAGTCAGGACCCTGGCTTAGAGAGCTTGGGGTCACGAAGCAGGGGCCTGAGGAGAGGAGGTTACAGGGCCTTTCAGTCAAGGGACTAGGAGAGAAATGTGGGTGAAGAAATGAGACTGGGCGTTCACAACACAGTGAGTCCATGGTGTGGGCTGGGGATGGAACTGGGTGGAGTCCCCTTACTGAGGGATTTCCACTCGGGAAGACAGGCAGGAGAGACTCATTGCAGAGGCTTCAGTGAGGGAGTAAAATGATCAGAGTGGTATGTTTTTTTGGCCAGCAGGTGGACAGAGCCAGAAGGGGCAGTGAACACAAATCTCAGTCCAGGAGCAGCTGCAGGTGCTTGAGGCAGATACCTGTGCATATTTGGTTAGCAAATCACTCTCCCCATCATTCAGCCAGCCAGCCAGCCAGCCCTTACCCCTTCCTGCACGGTGCAGGAGAGCCCTCTTCTCTAGTAGAAGTCTAGAAATAGATGATGGGGGTGATATAGGTAATGGGAGGGAGAATTAAGTCTGTGACTCAAAGATGATGATGATGATGATGATGATGGCAATGGGTAGACTTTGCAGATGACTTCATTGGGTGGCTCTGGCCTTTATGAATGCTCTCACAGCCTGAGGTGTAAATATACTTCAGAAAAAGTAGAGAGAACCTTTTAGAACACCGATTTGCCTACCACCTAGACTTAATAATTGTTTACAGTGCTCATATTTGCTATGTGTATTTTTTGCTGAGGTATTTTATGAATAATTACATACATTGCAACTTTTTCACCTCTAAGTATTTTATTATGCATCCCTATGTAACTACAGTGCTGTGATCACACCAATTAATAGTTTTCTAATGGCATTCAGGACCCAATCCATAGTCAGATGTGCCTATTGTCCTCAGTGGTATGATCAGAGTTCTCTGTAACCTCGAACTCCTGGACTCAAGCGATCCTCCTGCCTTGGCCTTTCAAAGTGCTGGGTTGTGCCTGGCCTTAGTCTGTGTTTAACTGACCATTGGTTTCTTTCTTTCTTTTTTGAGACGGAATTTTGTTCTTGTTGCCCAAGCTGGAGTGCAATGGTGTGATCTCGGGTCATCACAACCTCTGCCTCTTGGGTTCAAGCAATTCTCCTGCCTCAGCCTCCTGAATAGCTGGGACTACAGACGTGCACCTCCACGCCTGGCTAATTATTTCTATTTTTAGTAGAGACGGGGTTTCACCGTGTTAGCCAAGATGGTCTCGATCTCCTGATCTCATGATCCGCCTGCCTCGGCCTCCCAAAGTGCTGGGATTACCGTGCCCTGTCACAGTTGTTTTTTTTTGAGATGGAGTTTCCCTCTTGTCGCCCAGGCTGTAGTGCAATGGCGCAATCTCAGCTCACTGCAACCTCTGCCTCCTGCGTTCAAGTGATTCTCAGCCTTCTGAGTAGCTGGGATTACAGGTGCCAGCCACCACACCCGACTAATTTTTGTATTTTTAGTAGAGACAAGGTTTCACTATGTTGGGACAGGCTGGTCTTGAACTCCTGACCTCAGGTGATCCACCCACCTCGGCCTCCCAACCCCTGCCTGGCCTGACCATTGGTTTCTTTAAATTAGGATCCTATCTAGGTCCTCAAATTACATTTGATTCTTAAGCCTCTTCAGTTTCCTTTAACCTAAAACAGCGCCCCGCCCCCATCTCCTTTCCCACTGTGAACACTGAATTCTGGCAAGGCAGGGTTGTGCTGTAGGCTGCCTAGCTTGCTGGATTGATTTGTCAGGGCTGCCTTTGTTGCTTTGTTTCCTAGAGAGCTCTGTGGAGGTCTGGAGCCAGGGCGGGCAGGCTTGAGGGTCTGCTCTGCCGAGGGTCCTACAGCCTCAGTTATTCTCTTAGGTGAGAAAGACTAAGAGTCCAGTTCTGGATTATGGAGAGTGGGAGACAAGCCTGGGGCTGGCAGGGCTTGAGGCAAGGGCAGGCTGGCAGCCCATGGTTGCATCTTTTCTTCCTCTCTTCCCAGCTTTCCCTCTGGTCTCCTGCTCCCTGTCTTCTTCTTGTCCTTACAGATATGTTCTCCCATGCACCCAGCACTGCTGTAGAGACCCCAGGACTTATCAGAGAGCCCGCCTGCCCCTTACAGCCAGAAACCCAGGCCTGTGGCAGAGGCAGGCTGGCACACTGGCCCCGACCTTTATTTCTACTGAGTTGTTCTTGCTATCTCTGTTTTTCCTGGAGAGACTATTGGGGTTCTCTGCATGTGCAGCTTATTGTCCTTTCTAGACTTTAAGCTTTCTGAAGGCTTTAGCTGTACTTGTTTTAAAAGTCCATATACTGCCTGGCCCCTTGGTTGGCATAGGATGGATTCTTGGTAAAGATATGTAGAGGCAAAGAAAGTAGTTGCTTTTGCAGGGATGCAGGAGTTAATTTCTTTTCTCTGACGAGCCAGGAATCCCAACCAGTGAATCTGGGTTCCTGTCTTAATATTCCTGCCTCACCTCTGGCTAGCAGGTGTGACTGGATATCTGGAGAAAAGGTCCCCCAGGCCTCCCACCCACCACCAACCCAGTGTTCAGACGACGCCTGCTGTTGGAGTGGCCTCCTTGGGGCTGGCCTGGATCTGTGGAATCGTGGCCAGTGTCTAGGGCTGGGAGTCAGAAGACCTGGGATCTGGAATTTGCTGTTCCATTAACTTGTGTGACCTGGGCTGGTCAGTTTTCCCTCCGTGCC
The DNA here is from genome assembly GCF_049354715.1 of Callithrix jacchus. Lineage (NCBI taxonomy): Eukaryota > Metazoa > Chordata > Mammalia > Primates > Cebidae > Callithrix > Callithrix jacchus. The sequence continues at coordinate 41,926,638 of NC_133505.1, forward strand.
CCAGGGACAGTTTTCTCAATCACAGCTGGATGGAGTGCGGTTGTTCAGGGTCCCTTGGGGATCTTCCCAGTCTGTGACTCCCCCTCCCATGGTGCTCTGATGGTGGCCAAGCTGGTAGGTGCAGGTTTTGAGTCAGGCTCCTTGATAGTCACTTGCCCCACTTCTATCTTGCTCCCTTCCTCCTTCTTATCTAATCTTTCCAGACAGCACTGCCTCGCCCTGCTGCCTTTCCCATGGCGACCACCTGGATCTCCAAAGTCCACGCTGGGTGAAATGGGGCCACCCAGGTCCTGGAATGTAGCTGTCTTCCTTTCCTACCTCAAATCAAGGTCTTGGAGTGTAGACCCCGTGAGCATTTCAGGGACTGTGCCCTCCTCATACCTTAGAACAAGCTGTTAACCAGCTCCTCTCCAGAAGGCCCAGGACGGCTCTGCCTGCCCACAGGCCTCCAGCCAGGACCCTTTTCTTGTGGCCCCATCCTCCTGTCTCTTCTGCTATTCAGACTGGTCTTGTGCCTCCCAGTGGATGAAAGGCGCACTGCAGGGACTGTCCTGTGGGCTCCTGAGCCCACAGGTGCCGGCCATGAGCTGGGCTGGTCCTGAATGGAGGGGAGAAGGGGACACACAGGTGTAGACAAGGCCTCTGTCCTCCGCACTCAGCATGGCTGAAGGAGATCCCCGAGGGTGGGGACCACACCCAGCTACTGTAGGCTCGCAGTGAGGTTTGTTGAGTGGATGGAAACCTGGGTTGTGTTTGTGCCATTCTCTGAGCCACTATGTGGCTCCGGGGTTCGGTCCACTCTGTGGGCCTCACACTGGACTATGGTAAGAACGCAATGAGATACTGGATGTAAAAACGATTGATAAACTATAGAGTTCGAACGATAGAAGGGCAGTTTTTCTGTGATCTTGGCTGGGGTACCACCGGCCTCTAGATGAGGGGCGAGGCCGGTGGTGGGCGTGGGCAGGGAGCTACGGGGGAGCCTCAGCTCGACCTTGAGATCACAGGAATGGATTGGGGCTTCATCGTAATAGAAGCTGGACGGTGACATCGGCGGGCTGGAAGAGGGTGGGAACAGGCCCTTTCCGAGGCCCGTGGGTGGAGGGACCTTGTGGGGAGGCGTTCGGGAGGGGGGTGAGGCGACGCGGCCACTTTGCCCTGGAGAGCGTGGCTCTGGTTTTAGCGCTAGGTGCGCACCCAGTAGGGCACCTGCGGCCCAGCTAGTTTGATAAACACAGGTGCCCGCCATGAGGAAGAGTCAGGGTGGGGCGCTAAGGCCAGGGACATGGGTGCCAGCGGGTGGGGAGGGGTCCTCTGGGGACGCCCTCCGCGGGCAGCTGAGCCAGGGAGAGCAGGAAAGCGCGGGCGCAGCAGCACATCACCCGCCCCGCCCCCGGGCGCGCCTGGCGGAGGCGCGGCGTCCTGGCAGCGGCCGGCAGTCGGAGGCAGGCCGGGGCGAGGCCGCGTTGGCTCTCCCTTGGCGGCAGCGGCGCGGCGCGGCGGGGGAGACGGCTGCACGTGGGACGGTGAGTTTCGCTCTGCCGCGGGGGCGGGGGCGGGGGCGGGGCCGGACGCCCGGAGCTCGCGGGCCGCGCCAGGTTGGGGGCGGGGCCAGAGCGCGTGGGGCGGGGCGGGGCGGGGCTAGGGCGGCCAGACCCACGAGCTCCAGAGCCGCGGGGACCCAGAACCGTTCCCTCCACGCAGCGACAGGGAGGTCTCGGTCTCTCAGCTCCATCAAAATTACCTGACTTGTGTCCCGGCCCGCGAGCCTCCCTCTGGCCCCAGGTCTCCCCACAGCTTATCTGATAAGAGCTTTTCTGCTGATCTGTTAATGACTTCACCGGACGCTCCCTCCCGTCGCGCCCCTCTCCCGCCGGAGATCGCCTTCTTGCGATCTCTCAGCTCTAATGAGTATGCACAGAGACATGGGGGAGGGCCGCTTGCGGGCACGGTGGAACCCTGGGAACATCTGCCCAGGGCCACCTTCTTTGCCTACACACACCAGATGGAGGCTGCGCTAAACACTAGCTGGAGAATAAAACAAGGAAGGCAAGGTGGCATGGTGCCACCCCTTGGAGGATCTTGAGCCTAACATTCCCAGATGATACCTGTTTTGCTAGTCCTCGCGGACCCAGGAGGAAATGCCAAAGGTCCCATCTCCTGCCTCCCAAGTCCTCACTCCTGACCGACCCTCCCTGCTTTCCAGAGCCCCCTCCAGGGCTTGTTTCTCTCCTCCAGTCCCTCACACAGACCATTCTCGCCTGCTCAGCTGCACATCTGGGATGTCTTCCCTTCCCAATCTTGTTTGAATTCCCCTCGGGAGGCCATGCTCCCCTCATGACCAGTCCCTCTCTTCTCTAAGTGGCTTCTGGATTTTTTTTTTTTTTTTTTTTTGAGATGAAGTTCCGCTCTTGTTGCCCAGGCTGGAGTGCAATGGTGCGATCTTGGCTCACCCCAGCCTCCACCTCTCAGGTCAAGCGATTCTCCTGCCTCAGCCTCCCGAGTAGCTGGATTACAGGCATGTGCTACCACGCCCGGCTAATTTTGTATTTTTAGTAGAGATGGGTTTTCTCCATGTTGGTCAGGCTGATCTCCAACTCCTGACCTCAGGTGATCCTCCTGCCTCAGTCTCCCAAAGTGCTGGGATTACAGGGGTGAGCCTAAGTGGCTTCTGTTTGCATTCCCCTGCTTTGCAGACTGCCGGGCACTGCCGGATGGGGAGGGGCTGAGTTGGAGAGGCGAGGCTTCAAAAGCTGTGCCAGTGTGGGCAGGGACAGATGGACATCCACCTAATGACCACATGAGCTTGTCCAGAGGGGTGAGGAAAAACACTGGTCCCCGAATTTGCATGTCTTTCCTTCATTTGTGACCCAGACAGGGAGTTCAGAGGAGAGGCGTGGAGGGGTCAGGAATGAGGATGGGTTTTTTTTCCGTCAGACAGACAGCCTCTGAGGAAGGGGACTCTGCAGCCTCTTCCTCTCCCCCGCCCCTTCTCCCACCTTGTGTGCTGGTCAAGATGGGGGCTGTGGGGATTGCTGCCAGCCTCTCTCCAGCTGCACAACTTTCATGCTGCCCTGTGGTTCCATCACCCCTGGTTGGTGCTTTCTTCCTCCCACCTTCAAAATTCATTCTTCAGGGCTTTGCTAAGAGACAACCAGCTAGTCTGATTCACTAATATGTTACAGGTAATTCTATGAATTATTCAAGACTCTGAGCAGCTCCTGCTTCTCCCACACCTTCTCTGATTGGCCAAGTGCTGACCTCTCCCTTCCCTGAATTCGGAGAAAACCCATGGCTGGTACCACCAGTTGGCTCTGATACATATTCTTTATGTTTTTTATCTTCTGAGTATGTGATTTGTCT